>NC_054475.1:91873361-93128361 GCF_017639515.1 Carcharodon carcharias
CTACAACTGTGGACAGCTGATTGGGTGATTCCACACAGATCCCCCACTGAGGCCTGGAAAGAGCCGGAGGCATAGAAGGTGAGGGCCGCTGTGACCTTCAGATTGACTGGCATGGGATGGCACCCACACAGTCGGAGCTGATCTCAGATCCAATCAACTGACAAATGGAAGTCATGTTCTCCCTTGAGGGGTGGAGCTTCCTTTGACATTGCACCTCGGACATATTGAGGTAGCTGCATCACCGTTTGTAAACTCAAGCAGCAGAATAGACATCTTCTTTGGCTCCTTCCGCCTTGGGCTTCCTGCTGGCTCTGTACCCCTTGTGCCTCTCCTCCCACAGGTACCTCCCCTGGAGGCTGCATAGGGACACTTTGCCTCCTCTCCCTTCTGCCCCTCTCTTCCTCCTCAGTGACTAAACATGTGCTTATGCTTCAAACTCTATCTCTATACTACTCAAACTTCTAGCTACTGACTACAGACCACTAACTCCAGAGGTAGCCCATGCTACTCTGCTGTTGGATACTAAAATCATGTGATCTTCCATAATAACATTCTTCTAAAAGGTGTTTTACACATCAGATTATCACAGATGTGTGGGCGTTTCTTCCGGGTTTTGAAATCTGTTTTTAATGCATTTAAATTTTTCAGGTCCCTGGGGCAGCTTTCTGCCTTCGGGGAGCTTTCATTCTGTGCTCCCTCACGCCCACGCTGATGTCAGCACTAACCCTCCTCCCTCCCCCACCCTGGCAGCGTTGAGCTTTTCAGCTTGTGTTTCACACTGGCTGGCTGTTGATTGGCCCGCCAATGTGAAATCACTCTCGGGGGGTGCCACCAGCAGAGACCACAATCCCCATTACCAGGGTAACAGAAGGCTGTCTGATCCCTGGAAGTGTCCACATGGTCTGAATCCTCCATGGGCCTTGGACACACTAATAAGTCCTGAAATGAAACCTGAAAATGCTTTTTGCCTTTGGGGAGCTTTCATTCTGCGCTCCCCCACGCCCGCACTGATGTCAGCACTAACCTTCCTCCCGCCCCCACCCCGGCAGTGCTGAGCATGGGATGGCACCCACACCTAATAGAAGAGATGGGATACAGAGGGCATTTTCAGGATGACAACCTGTTAGCTACAGATAGATTAATTTAATCTATCTGTAACTTAAACTAGATCAAGTAATTACTAAAAAATAAAAGTTGACTAAGTACAAAAGTTATAGTGCAGAATTTTCTGTTCCCAGCAGCAATGGGAATCGTGGCAGGCGGGGAACTAAATTTGATGTGATGGAAACTATCAGTTTCCCACTGGCAGGAAATTAGTTTGGAATTTTGTTCCCATAACTTTGATGGTGGTCAAGTTTCCTGCTGAGCTATGTCAGGAACCACATTTGTATCCATTTACATCGCATGAGTGGTCTTCTGCAGTCCTCAGAGTGTCTTACCTCCACCTGCTGTGGCCACATGTCCATGAGCTGATTACCAGATTGTTACCTCGAGCCTACTCTAGGACTAGGACCCACTGAAGTGCATGTAACTTCCGCTAGAGAAGGGTGCAGGTGATCTGGGGGCTGAGGCTGAGGCACTTGCTCGACCTCTGCCACTGCCTTTTCTTCCTGGTGGCTGGATTAGAGAGAAGAGATGATTCGTCATTGACTAGGCAGATATAGGCCACTCACAATCATTGTCCACTTGTCGTTGATGTATACTGGGTGGACCCTATGAGGCTTGTGGGGGAGGCCAATCTCACCGTCCACACAGGAACAATCTCTGTCCTCGCTAGGCAGCTCAGCAGTCCTTCCCTCATGGGACGAGAATGTTTTCAGTTCCGGTGTACCGCACCAAGTTTGGACTTCTTGTCTTGATTATGGGCGATCTTGTCCTCCATAAAGACAGGTGGATTAACTGTGAACACTATGGATAAAAGAGCATTTCAGAAACATGCATGCCTGCTGTGTGTGCTGATCTCTCCTTGGCAAGGAATTAAGATGCTGCTTGTGCTGGATCTTACATGAGATGGTGATCTTAAAATGACAATCATCTACTAGTTGTGTGTGACCTCCCTGTAGGCTCTAATCCTCAGGTTGCCTGATGCCCTTATGACAGTGTGAGTTTGAAGTGAGAGGAAAGTTCACTTACCCTGGTGGAGTGTTTCACATCATTCATTCAGCAGGAAAGCTCCTGCTGATTATCATGTACTGCCCTACCTCAGCTGATGAATCAGTGCTCCTCCATGTTGAACACCAATTGGAGGAAGCACTGAGGGTTTCATGAAGGGTTTATTAATTGAATAAAAAATTTTCAAACATTTGCTAAACATGTCCCAGCTCATGTGTCACATGAGGGAACATGTCTGAATAATTTTTTTCTGCCTTTAATAAATACTTTAATTCCAAACTTAGTCTCCCTGAGGCAGCTCCATGCGCATAAGAGCACAGGCTCCAGCTCAGGGAATCTCCCCGCCCACACAGGGACTGCTGAGCACTTCCAGACGCGCGTCACGCTGGGTGGGCCTTAATTGGCCTGCCCACGTAAAATGGCAGCTCAGCCCTGATCGGGGACACCGATTGGGTTTGCGCCTGCCCCTGCCTGCCCTTGCACAAGCCCCCCAATGGGGAGAAATTTCTGCCCATGGTTGCAGAATGACCAAGCACAGGAATTAAGTTTTCCAGGATGCTTGACTTTTAGAAGAGATTAGCAAAATGGAAAAGATGGGGGTTTGGTGGTAGCACGGATGACAAAAGGTGGGATAAAGACATCAGAGAGAAAGGATCTTAGCTCATGAAATTTAGACGTAGAATCAGTTGGGTGGAGCTAATAAACAAGGATCAAGAAACTGGAACCCTGGAACTCCCTCTCTAACAGCACTGTGGGTGTACCAATACCGCTGGCACTGCAGCAGTTCAAGAAGACAGCTCACTGCCACCTTCTCCAGGGCAACCAGGGATGGGCAATAAATGTTGGCCTAACTGCGACACCAGCATCCCATAAATAAATCTAAAAAAACACTAATGGTAATAGCTCATGGCCTCCCTGACAGTAGTTATGTTGTCGAGCAGAGTGTAAATCAGGAAATTAGAGGAGAATGCAACAAGGGAGATACAGTAATCATGAGGAACTTTAATCTTCATATAGAATGGGCAAAACAGATCTGCAGTAGTGGTGTGGAGGATGATAGAATGTATTCTGAATAGTTTTCTAGATCAGTATGTCAAGGAACCAACTCAAGAACAGGTTATTATATTTCTACTATTGTGCAACAAAAAGGGTTAATTAATAATCTTGTAGTAAAGGAAATTCTAGGGAAGAATGATCAGAATAGGATAAAATGTTATTTTGAATTTGAGAGTGAAATAGTTAAGTCCAAAGCTGGGGTCTTAAATCTGAACAAATCTAATTACGTAGATATATGGATGAGTTGGCAAACGTCAATTGGGGAGTTAAATTAAAAGTGCAATACAAGATAAGCAATGGTGAATATTTAAAGAAAAGAATTTATACATTCTCTTAAGGAATAAAATCCCACTGAAAAAGAGCCCCAATCTTGGTCAACAAGAGAAATTAAAGGAAGCGTCATATTAAAATAAGAAGTGTATAATGTTGCCAAAAAGAATATTAAGTCTGAGGATTGGGACTTTGATCAAGAAATTGATAAAGAAAGATAAAATAGAATGAGACCAAACTAGCAAAAGATGTGAAAACAGATTGTATAAACTTCATTTTTAAGAGGAAGAGATTAGCAGAAGTAAACATGGGTTAAAGCAGAGACAGGGGAAATCATAATGCGAAATAAGGAAATGGCAAAGAAATTGAACAAATGTTTTGCATCTGTCTTCATAAAGGAAGGCGCAAAATCATTCCAGAAATAGTGGGCAACCGAAGGATGAATTTTCATAGTATTCCGGAGGTGGAAGTGGAGAAGGGTGCACCTGGCAAATTACATTGACAAGCGACATGACAGATTCCTGACACGCTGCAGTTTTTGAAAAGGAGTCGAGGAGCGGAAATTGGCAGCCACCCAGAAAATGGCAACTCTGTAATCGAACATGTAAACGAGTTAATTGTCAACTCAGTGAAGGGCAGTTTGCAATTTTTGAAAGCAAGCAAGGGAAACAGGCAGGTCTCAAACCCATCCATTAGAAGATGATGTCACAACAGCAGGACAGTTAGCCATTGGAGCCAGAGGATCCATTTAATGTGGAAGATGCCATTCCAAAAATCAGCCACAATTATGGCAGTACTCATTATTGTGGGGGACTTTCCCCTCATGTCTGTCATGCACTGACTCTTTTAGTCACCAGCATTTGTGTGGTCCTAACCTGTATTTCACTTCTTAGGCAGGATTGGGATCCAGGAACCAAAATCCTGCCCCAAGTGTCTAGCAAGAATGAGGAACTTAGTAAATAGTATTAGAGAAGTTAGTATTAGTAAAAAAAAACTAAATAAGGAGAAGTTAATGGGACTAAAAGCTCAGACATTCCATGGACCTGATGGCCTTCCATCTAGAGTTCTAACAGAGGTAGCTACAGATATGGTGGATGCAGAGGTTTTGATCTTCCAGAATTCCTTAGATTTTAGAATTGTCCATACAGATTGGAAGATAACAAATGTAACTCCACTGTTCATGAAAACAGGGAGAGAGAAAGCAAGGAAATACAGGCCAGTTAGCCTGATATCATTAGTAGGAAAAATGCTAGAATCTATTGCTAAGAACATGGTAACAGGGGACTTGGAAAATGTGGAAAATGCTGTATGATTGGTCAGAGCCAATAAGGATTTATAAAAGGACAATTGTGTTTGACATGCCTCAGGGAGATTGAAACGCTTTTTCGCATGCATGCGCGAACTGCGTGCTAGACCCGACTCTGCCTCTTCCCACGGCCCCCACAGACTGCACTCAGCGCTACCACTTGCAATCCACACAGGGCGGGCCTTAATTGGCCCACCCGCCTAAAATTGCGGTGCGGAGCCGATCACAGGTGGCAGTCGGCTTCTCGACTGCCTCCACCCGTTCCCATCGAGCCCGAACGCCATTTGTAAAATTCTGGCCATTAAGTTCTTACAGGGCTTGACAGGGTAGATATTGAAAGCAGAATTACCTGGAAAAACTCAGCAGGTCTGGCAGCATCGGCGGAGAAGAAAAGAGTTGACGTTTCGAGTCCTCATGACCCTTCGACAGAACTTGAGTCTAGGGACCACTGTCTCAAAATAATGGGTCAGACTTTTAGGACTCAGATGAGGAGTAATTTCTTCGCTCAAGGGTTGTGAATCTGTGGAATTCTCTACCCTAGAGAGTTGTGGGTGCTCAGTGGTTGAATATATTCAATACAGAGATTGATACATTTTTGGATACTAAGGGAATCAAGGGAATCGGGGTTAATGCAGGAATGTGGTGAGGTAGAAGATCAACCACAATCTTATTGCCTGACAGAGCAAGCTTGAAGGGCCAAAAGGCCTACTCCTGCTCTATTTCTTTTAAGCTATTAAGGGAGCAGATATATAGAACTTCCCCAAACAAAAATAAAAATACCTGGAAAAACTCAGCAGGTCTGACAGCATCTGCGGAGGGGAACACAGTTAACGTTTCGAGTCCGTATGACTCTTCAACTTCCCCTCCTGTCGAATCATGAAAGGTGGCAAAAAGCCATTTCATGTTGGCATGTATGGGTAAATTCACTATGCATCCCCAGCAGGGAGCTGCAATGTGCAGATCAGGGAATTAGCACAACAGTGTTGTTGCACCTTTTCCAATTTACCTTAAACGAGCCTACCTGCTGGGAATGTGGAATTGCTGAATTTATGAAGCATAGTTTTGTGCAAGCCTCAGGGATTTGTGAGCAGTTAAAGAGACATGCACATGGTTCTTACTTCATGAAACTGCCTGCTCCCAAAGCATTCTGTAAGAACTTTTCTGTATGAGTTTATACAACAACGAGGAGCTGCAGCATTAAACCTCTCCCTGCCATAGTCTTTTGTGAAATTGTTGAACATTATGGATAAACTTAACTAAATGTCAATATTGTGGAATATTCTAACATTTGAAATCAAAGGCACTACACTGAATTGCCACATGATCCAAAATGTTTTCATAAAAGGTACATACATTTAGTATTTACTTTCATCCCTTTCATGTGTCTATGTTCCATGGTTTTGAAATAGATAAACACAGAAAGCTATTGCTGTGTTGATCCGTCTCCTCATTAAGCACTAGGTCAGTAATGTATTTTATTTTCAATGTTTTTCCACCTCTCCTGAAGTTGTCAAACGATGCTGGGGTAAAGTCCCATGAAAAGATGCACTGCAAAGTTTCACATATGTCATTTTAACACTCACATCAGACAAAAGAAAGTACACAGAGGCAAGTCACAAAGACAACAGGTGGAGGAGGGGTGCAGTTGAAAGGGTGTATAATAATGAAGCAAAACCATTGAAGTTTGAGACTGTAATAAGAAGCTCAACTGTTGTTCTGTAATCCCACAGCACAAACTTGTCCCTAATTCAGCACTCACATGGCACACCAGGGCTGTTTTCAAAAATGGAAAATGCCACAACAGTGCAACAGTGAATCGTCGGTTATTGAGGCTGAGTACATTAAACTTTATGGCCCATCTAACTCTTGTTATATCTGCCTTGGAAATGGATCATGCTGAAACTAAATGCCTGAACATTTCCCTAACATTGACCTTAATAAAAACAAAACCTCACCAGCTTTTTTTAAAGCAAAAAAATGGCTACCAGGATATGTGATTCTAAGAATTAAAAATATCTCCCGTTGTTTCAAAAGTTCCCTTTAAAATTCAGAACAGTGAAGAATAATGTATGAACCTAGCTGCAGTTGGTCAGTTGTGAGTATCCTTACACTGATTTTAAGAAAATAAATAGTATGATTAAGTCTCTAAGAGGTTGCTTATTCCATGAGCTGGTCGAAGTATACAGGCAAGTCAATAATGAAGAGAAGGATTTGGCAGCGAGCCAATCTTATTCTGAATTTTCTGTGGAATTGTTGCTTTGTTGATTTGTCATGAGATGCGAGAAAACTTCCAAATAAATCTTTCAAAAGCTCAATTAAAAACTTGGATTCTATTCCCATGATGCAAATTGTTTTTGGTAGGATAACAGCTACATAAACATTTTCAGCCAGTTGAGCTATGTTGAAGACAATGGGAAGTGAAAACTCAAGTCCTGATATTACCTTGAAGGCCCTTTAAGAACAGGGTTTGGGGGACCAGAGGTATGGACAGGAAACCCAGAAGTATGGTTTTCCCACAAATTTTCTCTAGGTTTCCTAACCGATAGCCAGCCTGAGTTAAAGACAGGAAAGCCTGCTGCAGAAGGATGTAACACAGCACCAATAGGGGGAGACGACCATCGGAAGTCTAGTGCAGAGATTAGAGGGTTAGTTGGGCATGGAGATGGTGAACAGAGTGAGGGGTGGTGGTGGAAAGAATGTGGTTGAAGGAGCAGTTTGTTCTGCCACCGGGAAGCAGCCTACAGGCAGCTGCCCTAGTCCCTGATGACTAGGAGGGCCTGGAGGCTGACTGGAAAGTTCCAGTCGACCTCTGACAATAGGTCTTAATGGACCTTCAACGTTAAGTGGCTACACTGAGTACTGAAAGACATGTGACCAAATACTTGAGCAGAGGCAAATTTTGAGGAGTGTCTTAAAGGAGGAGAGAGAGGCAGAGAGGTGTACATATTTAGGGAGGGAACTCCAGAGCTTAGGGCCAAGACATGAAGGCACAGCCAATCGAGGAGCGATTAAATCAGAGATGCATAAGGTCAGAATTGGAGGAGCTCAGAAATCTCACAGGGTTATAAGGCTGAAGGAGATGATAGCAATAGTAAGGGAGAAGGCTTGAAAGGGATTTGGAAACAAGAATGAGAGTTTTAAGTTTGAGGCATTGGATCAACATCCAATATAGGTCAATGATTACAGTGGTGAAGGGTGAGTGGGACTTCGTGTGAGCTCTGTATTTGAGATGAGGTCTGACCAAGGCTCTTTACAACTAAAGTATAACTTTGTATTCCAACCTTCTTTAGATAAAAGCCAAGGCTGGGGTGAGTTGCAAAGACTGCAATGTGGAGTTTTGATCAGGAAATTTGGCACTTTGAGTTTCTCTGTATGCTGTGAAGTTCTTTCATCAGGATCCCTGAATGTTAGGCTTGGCTACTAGTCAGGTGGGGAGCACTCTGGAGGGGGCTGCAGCCCAAGCTGCTACCGGCAGTGTGGTAGGGGGCATGGCCCAATCCCTGACCCTATAGGGGCCCGACCTTGGACTTCCAGCTGGTCTTTGTAAGGGAAGGGGTCTTATGAGAGCCTTCCAATTCAAGTTAAAACCCTTGCAAGGGTCAAGATAAGCACTCCCTAATCCTTCTGGTCCATAAGGAGTGCTGCATTTTATCTTATCCCTGAAGTTATCCTCACCTCTTTTCAGCAATTGGGTTCTCCGAGACCTGAAAATCCCGGCCTGTCAGAGTTAAACCTGTAATGTGGGTTAAACATGGAGCTACCTGCCTCATTTAAATATTTAAATGGATAGCCCACGTCCTAGAAGCGGGTTAGCTGCCCGTCATCTATCCCACCTCCGTTAAACTTGGAATTGGATGGGTTGGGCATAAGTAGCATGGAGGCTAATTTGACAGAGTACAGCTTTAACAGAGTACTGAACCAAGGGATTTGGTGAGTGAGGGAATTCATGGCAGGGAAAGAAGATGTGCTGCTTTCTGGTCTTTTACAGATCAAGGAGTGGTCCAAGATAGGGAATGTGACAAGGCATGACACGGTGGAGAATTTTCCCGTTGGCGTGCGGGGGTGGGACTCGCACGCCGATGTGTAAAATGATGCGCGATGATATTTAGGTGGGCAGGCGCGCGATGATCTCCAATGCACACCCACCATTAATTAAGCGGCCACTTAAGGCCCTTGAGGCAACAATTGACAGTGATTTTTTGGGGCCCTTTGGATCCTTGGGTCATCGCACAGGCACAACGGGCAGGTGGGTAGGAGACATTTGTATAAACCTCATCCACAGGTGGGATAAGAGGGCCCAGTGGACTCGCGAGTGTGCTCTGTCAAATATTTAATTTGGAAAGTAACTGATACTTGCCTGTGTGAGCTGAAATACTTCAAAATGCATGCCAGCTACTTGGACTGAACTCAGAACCTTCAGGTCAGCACTCTTCAGTGAAGAATTGTTTTGGGGCCTGCAGGTTTCAGGAAGCCTTCCCTTAACCTGGGAATGGGAGTTGAACTCTCCACTGGAGGCCCCTCCTCTGAGGAGAAAGGAAGGGCTAGAAGGGGGAGGAGGCCAGGAGTGCACATTCAGCCTCCAAGGGAACGACCTTTGGGAGGACAGGCACAAGCACAAGAGGTGCAGAGCCAAGAGGTAGTCCAAGGCGGAAGGGGCCACAGAAGACACCACTATCCTGCTGCAGGGTATACAGGTGGTGAAGCAGCTACCTCAGTATGTCTGAGGTGCAGTGCCTCAAGGGAGACAGTCAACTATATCTGTCAGATGATTGGGCCAAAGATCTCTGCTAACTGTGTGGGTGGACACCCCATGCCAGAGGCTCTAAAGGTCACAGCTGCCCTCAACTTCTATGTCTCTGGCTCCTTCCAGGGGTCAGTGGGTGATCTTTGCGGAGTCTCCCAATCAGCTGTCTACACTTGTGTCAAGCAGGTTACAGACACTCTGTTCAGGAATGCATTGACCTTCATCCACTAGCATTGGGACCAGGCAAGCCAGACACAGCGAGCCAGAGGCTTCGCAGCCATTACTGGCTTCCCCCGTGTCCAGGGTGCTATAGACTGCACACATGTGGCCATCAAGGCGCCAGCAGGTGAGCCAGGTGCCTTCGTCAACAGGAAGGGCTTCCACTCCTTGAATGTGCAGATAGTGTGTGATCATAGGATGCTGATTCTCCGAGTCTATGCAAGGTACCAGGCAGCTCCCACAACGCCTACATCCTCAGACACTCCCAGGTGCCGGGGCTCTTCAGTTCTCCAGCTCGGCTGGATTGATGGTTGCCGGGTGATAAATCCCCTCAGAAGGTGGCTCATGACGCCTCTCTGCTATCCAAAAACAGAAGCTGAGCAGCGGTACAATAGGAGCCATGCCTCCACAAGGGCTGTGGTGGAGAAACCATCGGTCTTCTCAAAACGAGACGCTTCCGATGCCTGGACTGTTCAGGGGACGCACTCCAGTACCCCCCAGATCGTGTGTCATTGATAGTGGTTGCATGCTGCGCTCTCCACAATCTTGCACTGGAAAGGGGTGATGCTGTGGACGAATAAGATGTAGACACAGTGGCTGCGGCTGCACACGATGAGTCCAGCAGTGAGTCCAAGGATGAGCACTCACAAGGAAACGCTGAGGGGATAGATACTGACCCGGGCATACTCCAGGGAGGCAAGGACACCCGGGAGGCTTTAATCCAATGAACCTTCAGCTAACACACCAAATATGGACCTCCAGAACAAGCCTGGGCTGTAGGCTCCATGCACGAATCGAGTGCTAAATCTGCCTGGATAGGAACATTAACTAAGGAGCTTGTGAATAAAACTGAATGTCACACAAATCACTCACAACGTTATTGGTAACCATCCACCTGCAGAAGAAAAGAGGCACCCTCAGCCATGGTGACATGTCTGAATTTAATGATATAGCAAAAGGATCTTAAGAAAACAAAATGACAAAGGTGTCAAACATCACACCAACTCATAAAGACCTCACTGCGGGGCAACACAAAAGCACCAGTGATAAACCCGTGGTGTGCCTAAGGTGCCTTATGTTTACGCTTTCGGGTGCTACGTCTTGGTGCTGCCCCCTTGCTGGGACTGGCATCTGAGACAGCCTGCTGACTCTGCTGTCCTGTTGGCCTCAATGACCTTGGTGGCTGTCCTCTGGCCCGTGGAGCCTGTGCTGGCCCCGCCTGGGAGGGAGCTGCCAGTTCCACAGCTGGCATCTCCCCAGTCGTCGCAGCCTCATCAGATACAATGGTCACTGGGAGAGGGGCGGAGGAGCTACTGCCCTCATCTGCAGCATCCTGAGAGGAGCTTGCAGAGGCGACAGGCAGCTGCTGCGCTGACGTGAGGTCGGTTAGGACCTCCCTGCTCACCGTGGATAGATGGGCACCGAGCTGGGAAACTTGGTGCCCAGATCATCTCCCACACGACCAGCTGAGGTTAATGCCGATGTGAGGGCTTGCTGCCCTGAGCACATCCCCAGGAAGCCCTGATTGGTCTCCTGGAGAAGTCTCTTCACGAGAGTTGCCACTCTCTCCATGGAGGGCGCATGGCGCTCGTCCATGAGGCTCATTGCATCGGTGATGGTCCGTGTAGACTCCTCCACCACAGACACCAAGCCAAGCATAGCCTCATGGATCTCCACCAGATGCTCCCGCACACCTGGCTGCATTTCCTGCTTCTGCTGCATCGCAGACAACTCCAGAGGCACATCATCAGTCGTCGACTGAATATGTGCCTGATCCCCTGCAGCCCTCCAACTGCTGGCACCATGGGCACTCTCTGTCTCTGCCTGCTCCTCCAGTGACTGTGAAGTGCCCTCACCACAGTGTCCCAGGACACTAGCCAATGGTCTAACTCCGAGGTGCTAGTATCTGCACTGGTGCCTACTTGGCAGAGATGTTGTGACACTGGTGAGACCGGGACTTCAAGGCCCTCAGGTATGAGCAGGGGCCCCTGCTGGTCCTCCTCCCGGCCCTGCTCCGATGATGCTGAAAGAAAGAACAAGGGCATTGGATCAGTTAATACGGAGACAATTCCAAAGTACATTCCTGTTCCCCGGATCATTATGCACTTATCCTTCCATAAGCAATGGTCAAGCCATGTTGCAAACTTCAATCACTGAACATTCAGCACTGCCATGACTGTTGGGAGAACAATGGTAGCCTCACTGCTGGGCAAATATACCTGCCCGTGGCACCCCAGTCTCACCGACATCAGTGGACCTGGTCGCATGGTGCCTCTCCAGATCTAGGGCCTCTTGCTCAAACCGAATAAGCATCACCACCTAGGCCAGCCCTCCACCAGTCCTCACCCACTTTGCGCTTTATGAGCATTCTTCTCCTGAAAAGGAGAGGAGAGCATTGATTAGTGCTACTTGTACCTGGATTCTCTTCGCAGACGGCCCACCCCAACCAGAGCAGGACATTGCAGAGCTCCAGTGCCTCCTCACTCCGCTGCCGCTGAACACACACAAAGATGCCAGGCCTGTCTCCCCCTGCCTTGGCCAAATACTGCCTATGTCACATGTGGTACCACACGGTCTAACCTTCCACAGCAAGGAGGCGCAAGCACATGGAGCGCAGAGGACAGCAGATCGATTGGTGCCACGCCACCTTGAAGCTCCCCACCAGCAAGTCTTCACCCTGACTTTGACATGTCCTGGAGTTCCAGCACTGCGCCTAGGTGCAGCTCCTCCAGGTTGCCCCCAAAACAGTAAAGTGGGTCTCAGTGTGCCACATACTGTGGGTGCAGAATCCATCTCATCACCACCCTCTCAGGGTGACCTCGGCATGGGCAATATCTGCTGGCCCACCCAGCAAAGGACACATGCTATCAATGATTCAACGCAGTCACTACACTCAGATTTGGGAGGTGGGGGGTGCCACTAGTGGGGAAAGCCAACCTGCTGGGTTAAGTGACCAATGCCAACATGGTACTCACACCAATACCAACATGGTACTCACCCTTCTCGAGCGCAAGAGGTCATTGAAGCACTTGCGACACTGGACTCAGGTGCTTCGCACTACATTGTGGGAGCTCATGACCTCTGCAACCTCCTCCCAGGCACGTTTGGTCATGTGGGGGGCCTCCTCTTCCTGTCCTGGGGTACAAGGACCTCCCGCAGTGCAGCCATGCCCTTGAGGAGGGCAGCAAGGCAATCGTCCAAAAAACGAGGGCACAGTGCCCCCCTGCCCTACCCTGCTGCCTGGCCTGCTCACCAGCAGTGCTCTGGGGAGCCCTTCCACTGACCATGATTCACAGCCTTTGAAAGACTGCAGCAGCTTTTTAAAACAGGCCGCCAGGTTGCCATTGGACCAGGTGGCCATTGCAGTTCCGCCGCCACCCGCCCACTCCGCTGTCCTCGGGAACAGCGATTCACACCAGGCGGGCCTTAATTGGCCCACCCGCGTAAAGTGGCGGCGTGGACCCGATCGCGGGCAGCAATCGGGTCCGCACCCGCCCGCTCGCGCTCCGTCCACCCGACAGGCAGAAAATTCTGCCAATGAGTTCTAAAGTCCAGAGGCATTAATTACGTCAGTAAGTAAATGATCTGGGGCAGCAGTTTAAACTAGTACCAGCAAAATGTAAGCATGGTATTAAATTTATTACTTAACTAGTTAAACTACTTAATACAACTACAAATTGTCATTGAGTGATATTTTTAAACTTGAAACTCTAATAAAACAAAATACAACAAAGATGGGAGGGCATGTGCTGTGTTGTAGCTGTAGCATGTGGGATGGGTGGACACTTATGCGATCCACAGCAACCAAATCTGTAGTGAGTGTCTACAGCTCAAGCAACTTCTGCTCAGATTTAATGATCTACAGTTCAAGCTTTGGGCACTGCAATGCATGGGGTTGGGGGGTGTTGGTGGGGGGCGTGTTGGGGGTGGGGGGAAAGTTACCTGGACACTTTGTTCCAGGAGACAGTCACACACCTTACATTAGATACTTCAGATTTGATGCATGGTCAGGGACAGGCGTGTGTGTCTGCAAGTGAGGCAAGTATGGGGATCTAGAGGATAGCGCTGGAGGAGGCTTGCAGTTGACCAACAGGTTTGAAGTTCATGCAGTTTGCAACTTGTGTGGACCTCAGAGAGGACGAGTAAACTGAATACAGCATATGGTATAGGGGACCATTCAAATGTAAAAAGTAATGTAGTGGTGGTAGGAAGAATATAGTGAAGGGGATAGATACTTTTCTCTGCAGCTGAAAGCTGGATCCCAAAGACTGCGTTGCCTGACTGGTGTCAGAGTTAAGGGTGTCTCCTTGAGCTGGAGAAGAACTTGGAGTTGGAGGGGAAAGATCCAGTTGTCATGGTCCACATGGATATCAGTGACGTAGGTAGTATTAAGAAAGAGGTTCTGTTAAGGGAGTATGAGCAGCAAGGGGCTAAATTAAAAAGCAAAACCACAGAGGTAATCATCTCTAGATTATTATCTGAGCCACAATCAAATTGGCTAAGGATAAATAAGATCATGGAGTTGAATGTGGGGCTCCAAGAATTTTGTGGGAGAAATGGGTTTCAATTCATGGGGCTTTGGCACCAGTACTGGGGAAAGAGGGAGCTGTACTGCTGGGATAGCTTTCACTTGAACAGTGCTGAAACCAGTGAATCATATGAGTAGAACTACAGACAGGTCTTCAAACTATATAGTGGGGAGGAAGGTTCATGTGAGGGAAGATTTCGAAAGTTAACAAGAAGGGACAAGGCAATAGTTCAGGGTAATGATATGGAGAATGACAACCAGAGTATGATAGGAAGAGACAGAGCATAAAAACATGAGATTATATGGGTTAGAGTAGGGAAAATGGTAAAAGAACAGAATGAAAGGCTCTATCTGAATGTACACAGCATTTGTAACAAGATGGATGAGCTGATAGCGCAAATAGATATGATAGCCATTACGGAGACATGGTTGCAAAGTGACCAAGGCTGGAAATGAACATTCAAATGTCATTTGACATTTTAGAAGGATATGAAGGAAGGAAAAGTAGTTAAAGTATTTCTGTTAATAAAGGATGTGATCAATACTGTAATGAGAAATCATCTTGGCTCAGAAAATAAAGACATAGAATTACTTTGAGTGGAGATATGAAATAGCAAGGGAAAAAAGTCACTAGTGGGACTAGTTTATAGGGCCCTAACAGTAGCTATAATATAAGATGGAGTATATATCAAGTATAAATTGGGGCCTTGTAAGAATAAAGAACTGCAACAATTATGGGCAATTTTAATTTTCGCATAGATTGAATGAATCAAATTGGCAAAGGTAGCCTTGAGGATGAGCTCATAGAGTGTATTTGGGACAGTTTCTTAGAACAATACATTCAGGAACCAACTAGGGAACAGACTATTTAAGACATGGTAATGTATAATGAGACAGGATGAATGAATGATCTCATTGTAAAGTATCCTCAGAGTAAGAGTGATCATAATATAATGGAATTTCACATTCAATTTGAGATTGAAAAACATGAGTCTTAAACTTAAATAAAGGCAACTACAAAGGTATAAAGACAGAGTTGGCTACAGTGGGCTGGGAAAATAGGTTAAAAGATCGGATAATAAATAGTGGTAGACATTTAAAGGGACATTTCATAATTCTCAACAAAGATATATTCCATTGAGAAAGAAAGGCTCTACCAGAAGGATGTACCACCTGTGGTTAACTCAGGAAGTAAAGGATCAATGTGTACAATACTGCAAAGATCAGTGTTAGGCCAGACGATTGAGAAAATTTTAGAAACCAGCAAAGGATACTGAAAAAGACAGAGAGAAATTAGAATATGAGAGTAAACTAGCAAGAAATATAAAAACAGAGAGTAAGGGCTTCTACAGGAATATAAAAAGGAAGAGAGTAGCTATAGTAAATGTTGGTATCCTAGAGGATTAGACTGGTAGTTAATCATGGGAACTGGCAGAGACTTAGAACCAGTATTCTGTATCTGTTTTTCTAGTAGGAGACACAAAAAGCATCCCAAAAATCGTAGAAAAATAAGGGAAAAATGGGAGGGAGGAACTTAAAACAATCACTATCCCTAGAGAAAACTAATAGGATTAAAGCTGAAAGTTCCCTGGACCTAATTGTCTGCATCCTAGGGTCTTAAAAGAAATGACTGCAGAAATAGTGGATCCAATTGTAATCTTCCAAAATTTCCTAGATTCTGGAAAGGTCTCAGCAGATTAGAAAATGGCAAATGTAACTGCTCTATTCAAAAAAATAGGGAGACAGAAAGCACGAGTTAGCCTAACATCAGTCAATGGGAAAATGCTGGAATCCATTATTAAGGAAGTGATAGCAGGCCATTTAGAAAATCAAAATACAATGGGGAGGATTTTACAAGGGGGGTGCATTCTGCTCGCCTCTCCAGAAGAAGTCAATCCCAAACCGACTGACTTTAAATAAGGCTGCTTCAGAGTGATAACACGCTTGGGGCAGCCTTAACATGCAGAGAGTGGGACTTCTGCCCCTCAGTGGAAGGAAGTCCTGCCCACAAGAGTTGCTGTCCAATTTGAATGGCAGGCAGCTCTTGCAGTCCCAGCAGTGCCAGAACTCAGTATGCAGGCACTGCTGGGATTACAAGGTGATCATGGGAGGAAGGTCATGGCAACCAGGTAGATCTTGGGCTTTTAGGATGGGGAGGAATTGGGCACCCTATGCAGGGGGCAAGGGGGGTTGGAAGGGTGAGTTTTGGAAGCCAGCTGGGGAGACACAAAGGGGGCTGCAATCTTTGGGGGGGTCCCCCTGATGAGCACAGGGCACTCTCAAAATGATCTACACCCCTGGTAGTTACTGCCTTTTCGTCAACTTGGGTGAAAAAATGGCTTTCTCACTCTTGCCTGCCTTCCACTACCCACCATTTTATGGCAGTGGAGGTGGATTAAGGGCCTTAAGTAGGCTAAAATTGGCTATTTAAAGACTTTAATAGGCATAAAGATAGACGGGTTAGTCAGTCACTTACCCACTCCCCCCCATGTTATGGCAACTGCCCTTAGAGTGGGCTGGAATGTGATGGGCTAACCACCCTGCTGAAAACACATTCTGTAAAATCCAGCCGAATCAAACAGAGTCAACATGGTTTCATAAAAAGGAAATCATTTGACAAATTTATCAGAGTTGCTATAGTCCCTATAGACATTGATAACATTTTAAAAGAGATGAATTTCCTAAACGACCAACTGAAAGAACTGAAGGACAAGATTTCACAAGTTTCGCATTAACTAACGTTACCAAAATATGTAAGACTTTTACTTTGTGCCATGCTTCTGGCAGATATGTATAGCATTAAAGGGACAGTCACAAAGTCTGTCCCAGATTCCAGCTGATGTTGCTGGCTGTTCCTCATGCCAGGTGAAACTTCCACTATCCTTTGACAATCATTTCACTCCACCTGAGTTTTCCTGGATACAATTATCACCAAAAAGGCACACCTTAAATGAATATCCTTCTTCCTCAGGTCACAACAGTTCTGACAATCCAGAGTTCCAGAGATTCCTGTATCTGGCCCCTTTACATGATTTAGTCAGTTCTGGCAAACCTGTTTTCCCCATAGAGAGCAAGACATCATTTCTTACAGAACAGCAAAGGCCTAAATCTGGGAGAGTTCCAACCCTTCTCCTGCCTGCTTCTCAGCAGCAGCTGTTCTTTGTTCTATAAGTTATTGTGAAAGGTGCTAGGCCATTTCAGAGTCTAGTTAAGAGTTAATCACATTAGTGTGGGTCTTGAGTCACATGTAGGCCAGGCTGGGTCAGGGTGGCAGATTTCCTTCCCTAAGAGGGACATTGGTAAACCAGATGAGTTTTTACAAGTGATAATGGTTTCATTGTCACCATTACTGAGACTAGCTTTTAATTCCAGATTTTTTATTAATTAATTCAAACTCCATCGGTTGCCACAGAGGGATTTGAACCCAGGGCCCCAGAGGATTAACCTGGGACTCTGGGCTACTTGTCCAGTGACATTACTACTACATCATCATTTGCCAGGTTATGGGGGAGAGGGTGGTGGGGGGTTAAGCTGGGGGGGTAGGCTGCAAAATGGAGTTAAGGCCTTAATCAGGTCAGCCGTGATATTACTGAATAGCAGAGCAGGGTTCAGGGGCCAAATGGCCTACTCCTGTTCCTATTTCTTATATTCTTAAGAGTTAGAGGTGGGTTACGGTTGGTTTAAGATATTTAGAAGTTTTACATTTCACCTGACTCCAACTGTTTTTGGGGAATAAAATTGGCTTCTAAGATTTGATTAGCCTTTTGTACCTGTGAACTAACTTTTACCAATCTTTGTGCACGGACCCTCTCATTCCTTTATTTATCCACAGCTCAGAATCTCTTACCATTAAGAAAATATGACAATGTGTCTTTCCTGGACTTGAAGTGTATGACCTCAAATTTATTGTCTGGGAAATGAGAAAGCAGTGAAGCTCGATGAGGAAATGATGATAAATACAAGAGCAGACACGGACCACAGCATTCAGGATGACTTGCAGTGTATAAATAGTTAAGAAGATAGATGAATGAGGAAAGAATTCAACATTAAACCTAAGATTTACATGAGTTAGCAATAGAACAAAGAAAACCAGCTTTCCAATCCTTGATTGCTTCCCAGTGATTAGTGCCAGGTTTTGTATTTCAGTGAAGACATCAGTAAGGACAGATGGCACATAAGAAACTGAGGAGGAAGAGTTTCATGGGGATGCCTCCGGGACTCCTTTGCAACCCTCACATTAATTTAGTTCTCCTGTAAATCAAAATTCATATTTTAATTACCTACTCAAAATGTATTATAAACAAAATTTATGAGCAAGAGCCATGGGATATTATCTGTACTACACTGATCAAAGCTTCCGCGTGACTTCAGCAGTCATAAGTTATCAGGAGAATAATTTGGGGATATAATTTCTTATTCATTCATGTATTATTTAAGATTTTCACTACAACAGCTATCCACAATGAACTAATCATCCTCAACAGGGTTTGAAGAGAATTTACCATAAACAAGAGGAATTTCTCCATGCTAGATTCTGTGATGCAAACTAAAAACATGGTTTACTCTACAGTAGTGATCCCCACAATCCTCTGTGCTTCGGTGACTTGGACAGCCTTCTGCACGCACCTCAAAACATTGGAGAAGTACCACCAGTGGTGCCTTCACAAGATCCTCTAAATTCAGTAACAAGAAAGGAGGTCCAAAAGCAGCATCCTCTCCCGAGCCTACATGACCAGCATCAAGGTGTTAATCACTCAAAACCTGCTCCCCTGTGCAGGATATGTGGTTCATGTGCCTGACAAGGAGGCTCGCAAACATCTGCTCTACTTAGAATTCATTCGCGGAAGGAGACTTCCAGTAGGACAGTGAAAACACTTTTGGAATGTCCTCAAAGAATTGCTGAAGAGGTCAAACATCTCCACCTACATCCCTGCCAACTCATGGGAATCTCTGGTCTGTGACCGACCAAAATGGAGACACTTAGCCAAGCAGGAACCACACACACAGGCAAGTCAAGGTGTCTGAGACAGAGCATAAACCGCCAAACCACTCATCTACCTGACCCTTCAAGAACCATCTGCCCTACATGTGGCAAAGTCTGAAGGTCATGCATTGGAATTATCAGCCATCTCAGAACCCACTGAATCGGAGTGGAAGCAAGAAATCTTTGCTCTAAAGGAACTGCCTAAAAAGCATGTAAAAAGCACTGCCAAAGGGTTGTCGCAGTGATTCAATAATTACTATTTCCCCAATTGTGCAGAGGGCCACAAGCACTTAACTGTTATAACACCACAAGTTCAGGGAAGTTCAGGGGCAAATACCTGAAATTCTACTCTGATACTTTAACTGTGGAAGAGCGGGAAACATGATCCATAAGCTCGATGAGAGCTGGAACAGGCCAGATTTTCCAGGGTCTTTTCCAGAGATTTTGAATATAAATTAGAGGGTTGATAGGAACAGAGTCCACCCTCACTTCACTAAAACAACAACTTATACGTCGCACTTTTAACATAATAAACTGTCCCAAGGCACTTCACAGGAGCAATATAAAACAAAATGTGATATTGAGCCACATTAAAAGATGTTAAGTCATATCAAAAACTTGATCAAAGAGGTCGGCTTTAAGGAATACGGTAAAGGAGGAAATCAAGGTAGATTATCGAAGTCATGGGGAGGGCATTCCAGGGCTTCCTACCTTGACAACTGAAGGGGTGGCCAACATTGGAGGACTGATTAAAATTGGGGATGCTCAAGAGGCCAGCATTAGTGGAGCACAGATATGTCGGAGGGTTGGGCTGGAGGAGATTACAGAGAAAGGGAGTGGCAAGGCCATGGAGGGATTTGAAAACAAGGATGAGAATTATTAAAACAAGGCTTTGCTTGATCAGGAGCCAATGTGGGTCAACAAACACAAGGGAAATAGATGAAAGGGACTTGGTGCAACTCAGCACATGGGCAGCAGAGTTTTAGATAACCTCAAGTTTACAGAGGGTAGAATATTGGAGAGCAACCATACTTGCATTGGCATAGTCAACTCAAGAGGTAACAAGGGCACGAATGAGTGCTTTGGCAGAAGATGAGCTGAGTCTGACTGCTGAAGTTGATTGTTTTATGGAGGTGGAAATACGTAGTCTTAGTTTTTGTGCAAAAATTAGATTGGAAGCTCATCTCGGAGTCAAATACAATACCAAGGTTGCAAACAAACTGGCTCAGTCCAGGGCCAGAGAGAGAAATCATGGGCCCTGGTGCTTCTCCTCTTTCCAGGCCCCTTATTCCCTACCCTACCAAACTTAACCTTCCCCCTCAATCATGCATGATATTTTTCCCCTTTCAAGATGCACCAGTCAATTCACCAATCACAGAAAGATACTAGTAAAATGATGACCCCCACTGTTGGTATATGGTTATAAATATCATCTAATATAAATGCAGCACAGGTCATTCGTATTAAGAGCAGCAATTATGCAGTGTTAGTTTATGTGCGGCCTATAAGTGATCCCAGATAAAAATTTTACTTTCTCAGCATCATGCAATATTGTTCATTTGACAAGAAAATATCCCTTTTTTTTATAACATTATGCAGCCAATAACACTGATTTTGATAACTGCCTCACCACTCAGTAAAATATTCTGCACATCGCACCATAGGAACATGGTGACAGCAAATTCATATTTGAGGGAAAGATTCAATACTTGCAACACAGATAACCTGCACAAGATCTTTTTTCATTCTGCAGAATAACTAGAAGACTTTCTCCTGTCTGAGTGCTATCATGAATAATATCTTATTCAATATAATTATTTCATAGAATGGGTGTAATTGGATTCTATTTTATCAGTAATTTCACAGGACAGAAAGATCAAATGACTCCTGAGCAACAAGGTGGAATGATTGAATAACATAGGTCTTCAGTGTCATTGAGAAGCATTGGAGTCCTCAGGTGTCCCAGTGTGACACAACTCCTAAGAGGCCAGAGGACAAAGACTGAATGGTTCACAATTGTATCTGTGTTTTCTTGATCAGCAAGTCTGAGGACTCTGCTGATTGTTGCTTCTCACTACAATATATTCTCACTACAATATATTCTCAATATCTACTACGCAACAAAACTTTATCATGATATTTCAACACCTCAAAAATCTCATAAAAGCACCAACCTAGGAGTGGGATTATAGCTAGGTAGACAAAAGGACAAGATTGAAGTCAATGGAAAAGACTCTTCAGAACCATGTGCGGGATAAAACAGGTTACTTATTCACTATGAGATCATTATGCACTCCTGTTCTTACAATTTCATCCCATTATGACTGCTCACTGTAAACTTCTATTAGCAGCAAAATAAACTGAACTCCAGCCATGATTCCATCCTCTGCTCGCAAGATAATTATGGATGACAAAGGTCATCAAACCCAGCTCATCTCATCCGTCCAGAATGACATACAAACATATGTATTAGGGGGAGGAGTAAGCCATTCAGTCCCTCAAGTCTGCTCTGCCATTGGATAGCACTTCCTACATTATACTAGTGACTACAATTCAAAAGTATTTAATTGACTGTAAAGTGGTTTGAGACATCATGATGTATACATAGGTTTTTTTCATTATATCTGCATGCAATAGGCAGAGTGGCTGTAGCAATGTTGAAATTGGAGGCCCAATGTTGAATCTCTAAGGGTAAGTAATGACAGGAAAGGGACTACAAGGAAATCACTACATTTACAAAACAACTCAACTCTGTAGCTAATACAACCTTACCATTCTGCTTTCCGTGGCACCATCCTGCAATATACCATGGCATCTACTCCTTTTACACGAATTATACTATCCCTAGGATTTGCCAATCAGACATCTATTAGCAGCTTATGAAAAATGTACAGTAGATTGAATTGCTGATCTGAGTTTTTCTGAGAAGAGTAATACAAGGTAAATAAATTCACTTTGGCCTTAACTCAAGAACTGGATTGTTTCCCCTTCTCACAGAAACTATCATACAAATTCTGTTGTGCACATTGAATTTACAGCCTAAAGTAGAAAAATGTAATTAATAAATAAGAATCTCCAAGAGCAAAAATGTGACACATCCCACGAACGCCCCAAACCTCTCTCTCACGCCACCCCACCCTTCCAGAAGCCCCTAGCCTCCCTCCCACCCTGCCAACCTCCCCTACCCCTCCAACAGACACCAACATCCCTGCAACACTCCCAACCTACCCTGACAATCTCCGCTCCCACCCCCCCACCACCCACCATGCCACTCCCCAGCATCCAATTGGCTTAGAGATTTGACTTACCATTTCTCAAGCAAGATCTCTCTCAGTTGCTGCACTGTGGCTGTTGATCTTTGAGCAGCTTCATGGTTTTCTAGTGGGACTTTCAAAAACATTGGAACCACAAAGCTGCCCGAAGGTCAGAAGCAGCAAAAGTTCTGTGAAATTGATCTGACAGAACTCAGCCTGAAAATTCTGATTTTTTTTTTAAATTTGGTCTTTTCAGGTCTGCCTCTGGCCACTCATGGCAGAGGCCAACAAGAAATTCCATTTAGACCAATGACACCAGGACCCCCTAGCCCCAGGCCTCAGTTTTTGGCACCATCTGCAGCACCCCCCCCCCCCCCCGACCCTGCTCTACTGGGCCCTGGTTTAATCTCAAATTGTTGCCAGCAAGAAGCATGGAGGCAGTACCTAGGGAACGGAGTTAGAAATGAGGACTGAAAGCCCTCAGTCCTGAATGACAGCTATCAGAGAGAAAAGAGCTGCATGAAGAGCATCCAAAACTTCCAGTGCAAAGTCTCACAGCAAAAGATTTGCAAGGCATTTCAAAATTATAAATTTGAACCAAAGGGAATGTGGCTATTCTTATGGAAACTACAATGTGATGTGAACACAATTGGAAGAGATTTAAGAGAGACTAGAAAAATGCAACCATCCAATTTTTATAACAGCAAAATCAAACATTAAAATTTTTTCCCCATTAATTCCTTGAATATCTTTAACTAAACAATGGGTGTTGAATAATCAGGTAAAGTGAATATTAGTGGAGGAATATCAAAAGCTGCATGAGGAAGTTCAATTAACATTAGCAAAAATGCTAATATAGTCTGAGCACTTCAATGAACACTTCATTTCTGCACTGTTTTTATTAATTCTGCTCCCTCGCAGTGTCAGGCTTAGTAAGTCCTCACTTGTCTCTATTGATTTTAATTTAATTTAGCGTGTATGCACAAGGGTATTGGGCATTTACTTGTAGTATCCAGTGATGATACTCTACTTAACACTACATAAATTTGGTTTGTATTCACTTGAGTTTAGTAGGTTGAAAATGAAACATTTAACATGATAAAGGACTTGCTAGGGTAGATACAAATCAACCATTTCCTCTGGTGGGGCAATCCAGACTTTGTGCAAGAGTGTAAAGCCATGGCTTGAATGGAAATAAAGATCAGGAGATGTGTAAATGTGCTGCCAACTCACTATTATCCATTTACGCTATTGCACAAAGTTAAGCTCTACTCCAAGGAGTCACAATCTTATATTCCAGGATTCAACTCAGGAAACACTTTGCACATAAAGGGAGTGGAAATCTGAACACTCTCCCCAAAAACTGCGACTGTTTGAACAATTTTTCAAGACTGATATTGATGAATTTTTGTTCATAAGTGTGTCAATTTATAAACAACAAAGGCAGGTTACCGGAGTTGAGTTACAGAGCAGCTAAGATTTAATTGAATGGCAGTGCAAGCTGAAATGACTGAAGGGCCTACTCCTTCTACTATGTTTCTATGGTCACACATGAGCTGAAATGTCATGTTGTAGAAGTGATTGTGATTTATGTGTGGGGTACTCCTGAGTTGTATGAGGGGCATCAGTGGCATATCAAACTTATGGAAATTCTGTTGTTTATGATGGGCTACATTGCTTTTGGACTGCTGTTTCAGTTCTGTGCCTGCCCTGAAGTGTGATTGCAGTTCCTTCTGCAATATGCTGTTTGTTATGGCCTTCTCTTTGAAATAAATGGACCAATCACATGATAAAGATTGGTGAAACAATGATGTGTGTTCTTTATTTGAAGATAAGACTACACACAAACAATGTTAACTAGGAGGCTAAATATACATGTCTGGCTTCTACCATGTGCTGCTGCAGACTGAATGCAAGTCATCTGACTAACACCTCACATCCTGTGTTGAGGTGTTAGTGATTGACAGCAGTTTAAGATATGCCTCCTTAAAGGTACATGTACATCAACATCACAACAGTGCTCAGCTCTGTCACTCAATCCCTTGCGAAAGGTTAAGACCAGTTGAAGGACGAGGTGCTGTTCCTTGACCTCTGTTCAGTCCACAAAGTGTAACCCCAAGTTTCTGGTTGCCTGTCATTTATAATTCTCAGAGCCACTCACACTCTGACCTTCCTATCCTCAGCCTCCTAAGATGTTCCGATGAAACTCGACATAAGCCCGAGGAACAGCACCTTTAAGTGGGCACTTTACAGCCTTCCAGGCTCAATGTTGAGTTCAATAAATTTAGATAATAACCACTACTCCCATTTTCTCAGCCGACATCTGTTGGCTATAATTATGCTGCAGCCACTTACTATCCCTATCAACATACCTTTTGTTTACTTTTTGTCCCGTTGCCACTCCCTTTTGCCTTGCACCATCATCCCTTCTGCCATTTACTCTCTCTTGCCTTCCAATATATCACATGTCTTTCTGCTTGTTCTGTCCTCCCCTCCCCTACCCCATTTCATTGCCTGGCTTTAAAAACTGTTACATTTCTAAGCACTCTCAATTCTGACAATGAGTTACCAGCTTAAAACATTGGGCAAAATTTTATGTTCCCTTACTGGCACATGTGTAGGCCGTGGGTGAGTGTAAAATTTCTTGGACGGCCTTCCCATCGGTTTCCCGCCCTCCCTGCAATTGTATGCTTGGACGAGCAAGGCCTGGGCCAGCCTACCCACCCAATTGAGACCACTTAAGGGCCATTTCCTGCCCAGCCGCAATTTTCAGGCTGGCAGGAGGAGTTCCGGGGCAGAGGGGAGGCCTCGCATTCTAGCCTCAGGCATGAAGCTGGCTGTGAGGAAGGAGGGGGGGGATGCGCCTCCATGGGCAGCCTCCTTTTAACAATGGGTATCTCCCCCCCACCCCCACAACAGAAGGTCTGGTTCCTGCAGGTCCTTCCTTCCTCCCACCTCCCACAGCCTCTCCGCCAACATCCCCAAACCCCTCTGTCCAGCACAACCCCTCCCACCAGGCCTCAGCTACCTTCCCACCCTGAGATCCCAAAACTTACCTGGTCCTTGAATCCCAGGACTTAGGCTTCGGTGATTATTTGCAGCCCCAGTGCTATCCACTGCAGCTTCTGACGCTGCAGGGACTAGAGAGCTGCCAGTCAATTATATTAGCCACCAGTTCTCTGAGGAGGGGCTTCCTCCCGAGTGAGGGGCGGATGTCCCGTCTCAAGCCAATGAACTCTTGTTGGGGTATGAAATGGCTGCGGGCAGGCAGTATCGGCAGGGATGTATTCTCCACCAACTCTTCGGATGGCAGGAAGGGACTCCCTGCCATCCTAGAAATCCTGGCCATTAAGTCTGTTTCAGTCTCACAGATTTTGCCTGAGCTATTGAGTGTTTCAGCCTTTTCTGTTTTTATTTCAGAATTTGAACATCTACCGCATATTGCTTTTATATTAGTGTTCCTTTACAGGCATATGCTTTGGACCAGGAAAAGCTCCCCTCAAATCCCTGAAACTTCAACAAAACAAACAGAAATAAACAGGCACTATTAATGAATGTGAGGGTGTTTTAGAAAACATGAAAACATTTAGAAAATGAAAATTAACTTTTTATGTATATTTTAACATACTTTCAATCCTTCAATACTTTACCTCACTCTCTGGAAATATGCCATGGTACAAAATGGCTAGAACAAATTTGTACACATAGTCTACATCTAACTTATGCCACTACAATGCACAAAATCCAGGCTCTTCTCTTTAGTTATTGAATTTGGTCAAGAAACAATCAGAAATAAACTTTAGTGAAGGTTGCTGCCTCTGTCTACAGCAGAAAGTTAGTCATCACAAAGATGACATGAAAGGGACTTAATTCATCATGCATTGGCAGCAAGCACAGTTTTAAATGAACTCAACATCAGGATGGAGAGGCAACTAGCAGGGATGTTTATTCTTAGCAGCTTCAATCTGTTTGTCGATATCTTTACTATTCTGTTACACAGAGTCATTTTGCTGGAGGGAAGGTCTCCTATTGTTTCACCACATTGTAGTGTGCGCTGATGTATTTTATCCATTGCTGTTTATGACATGAATTGATAGATATTTTGACATCTAATATTTCATAAAAGTCTTCATAAATCTTATGAATTAAGACATTCCATGCAAAAATTAAAGGACCAATTTTAACTCGAGGTGGAATGGTGGGGCAGTGGGGTGGGGTGCTGGCAGGGGTGGTGTGAGAGCCAAATCAGACCATAAAGCAACAGCACTGTTCCCCAGCAACCCCCCTGCCAGTAAGGCCAGGAGATTTTATCTCTTGGCCTCAGTTACTTGCCACCACCCTGCCTCCTGCCCGAAGTTGGCAGAAAGGATATCATCAACATTGTTATTGGGAGTCAAAATTTGTGTGAAAGGAAGATTGCAATAGTGAGCTGGAAAGCAATAGCTAAGTACTGAACATGCTGCAATACTGAGGTATATATAAGGCACACAACATAGAAGGCTGATTTAAAATTTTGTGGTGCCTTTGTGTTATTTGTTCAAGTGGAAGGCCTCACAAAGAGCACCCAAAGAAGGGAGAGGGATTGAGCCTGGATAAAAAAGAAAAGCACATAGCTATACTGAAATTGACCAGCAGACAATGCAACAAAGGAGACTGATAGAGAGAGAGAGACAGAGAGAGAGAGAGGTGGGATTTGCAGCCCAGCACACGGTGGACATAGGTAGTAGGTGAACATCACCTCATCCAAGTTACACACCATCTTGATTTACTCATATAACGCCTTTCCTTCATGGTCATTGAGTGGGTCAAAAATGGAACTCTCAGTGTAAGAGCATTTTGGGAGCATCTTCTCAATCTAAGTATTATGGTTTAATAAGTGGCCTGCCACATCTCAAAGTAGATAAATATGGGCAATAATTGTCAGTCACTGATGTTCACATTCCAAGAGTAAACTTAAACGTGTAACTAGGCAAATGAAATTTATCTTATGTCAATGATTATTTCAAACTTGCATAGTAAAAAGTGAAAAAGTGCCTTGTAAGTATGTAATTAAGCACTTCGAGAAAACAGGGGGCACTTTGCAAGTGTTGAGTGAGGAAAGGAAAAATCATCAGTTTAATTTCTGGCCAATGCAAATTGTTACGATCCCAGCTGATGTTAATGCTGGGCAAGCCAGACACCAGAGCGCGACCCATCTTGGGCAGAATTTTTCACTCAGCGTGCGGGCACTCGTCCAACACACTCGAGTGTAAAATAGCGCGTGATGGGGTTGGGCGAGCATCCCGATGTCAGCGCACACGCGAGCAATATTTTGGTCACCGGGGACATGCAGGTGCCAGAACTATCCCCGCCATTAATTAAGAGACCAGTTAAGGCCATTAAAAAGTCAACTGACGGCAATTTTTCATTGCCTGTGCAATTTCACACTCGTCGCATGGGCAAAACGGGCAGGCAGCCAGCCAACAATTTCAAAAACCTCATCCATGAGGGATAGAAAGAGTCAGCAGCATTGCCAATGTGAGTAGTGAGGAGTTTGGTAGATAGTTTGCTGCTGGTGACTCATTGGTATTTGGCAGTTTCATCTCTGTTTGGGGCTTCATTGTTAACATTTCCAGGCTTCATTTCAGGACCCCTTGCTGTCTCCAAGGATCCCTGAGGATTCAGACCATGTGGACCCTTCCAGGTATCAGACAACCTTCTGTTACCCTGGAAATGAGGATTGTGGTCTCCGCTGGAGGCACCTCCTCCTCTGAGGAAGAGAGGGGAAGAAGGGAGAGGAGGCCAGGTGTCCCAATGTAGCTTCCAGGGAAGCGACCTGTGAGAGGAGAGGGGCAGGCACAGAGGACGCAGGGCCAGCTGGCAGTCTAAAGCGTTAGGGGCCACAGAAGGCACCACTATCCTGCTGCCAGGGTTTACAGGCAGTGAAGCAGCTACCTCAATATGTCCATGGTGCAAAGCCAAAGGAGGCTCCGCCTCTCAAGGGAGACAGTGACCTCCATTTGTCAGATGATTGGGCCTGAGATCAGGTCCGACTCTGTGGGTGGACACCCCATACCAGTGGCTTTGGGGGACACAGTGGCCCTCAACTTCTATACCTCCGGCTCTTTCCAGGAGTCAATGGGGGATCTGTATGGAGTCTTCCAATCAGCTGTCCACAATTGCATCAAGCTGGTGACAGAAGCCCTGTTTAGGAAAGCATTGACTTTCATTCACTTCTGGACGGACGAGATCAGCCAGGCTGAGCGAGCTGGAGGCTTTGCAGCGATTGCTGGGTTCCACCACATTCAGGGTGCAATCGACTGCACACATGTGGCCACCAAGGTACCAGCGGGTCAGCCGGGTGCCTTCATTAACAGGAAGGGATTCCACTCTATGAACGTGCAGAAAGTGTGTGACCACAAGTTGCAGATTCTGTAAGTCTGTGCAAAGTACTCTGGCAGCTCCCATGATGCATACATCCTGAGGCACTCCCAGGTGTCTAGGATCTTCAGTGCTCGAGCCCGATTGGATGGATGCCTGCTGGGTGACAAGGATTATCACTTGTAAAGGTGGCTTATGACACCTCTCCATCGCCCAAGAACAGAGGCAGAGCAGCGGTGCAACAGGAGCCATGCCTCCACAAGGGGGCAGTACTACAATAACCCCCAGAGTGAGTGTCACTGATAGTGGTCACATGCTGCGCTCTCCATGGTCTGGCACTGGCAAGGGGGGACCCATTGGAGGAAGAGGATCTTGATGCAGCTGCACAGACCACAGTAGTGAGTCAGAAGATGAGCATGGTGAGAAAACCACTGAGGGTGTGTAGGCAGACCTCTGGAACCTCCAGGGTGCAGGGACATCAGGGATGGCTTGATCCAATGCTTCTTCAGCTAGGCTGCCAAATAAGCGCTACCACCTCACGCCAGGTCTGCTGCCTCCATCCAGGATGTCTGAAAAAACCATTTCCTTTGATTCCAAAGTCCACTCAGTGCCTGTGCAATAAAGTTTCGAGCCACCCACGTCCAGCATTACATACTGGCATACCCTGCACCCAAATAAAAAAGGTAAAGCATACTCAGGCCATTATGACAGAAGAAAATTTATTTCATGCTGACAGCCAAAACAAATTAACAGAACATTCTCTGGTCTTCAACCCCAGACCAGTTAAAATAAACAAAACATTGCACAATAGAAGATCAGAGGAGCGTGCGACAGAAGGATTCTGGGACAGGCAGTCAGCAGTACCTAGAGGAGAGTGCAAGAGGAGGATTCTGGGACAGGAAATCAGCACCACCTAGAAAATCTAGTCTATCTAGAGGATCTAGCATCTAATCTATACTCAAGTAGGAGTAAGAGTGAAATAAAAGCTAGGGCCCATGTTCTATTTAGTTAAGATATGCCTGGGGAGCTCAGTCCCATGATTTGCACATCCTGCGCAATGTGGGAGATCCTAGGTGTTCCTGGCAGTCTGAATGACCATGTGTGTGGAAGTGCCTCCAACTGGAGCAACTTGAGCTCCAGCATTTGGAGCTTGAGCAGCAGATGGGGGCACCAGGGAGCATTTACGAGGCTGAGAGGTTCGCGGATAGCACGATTCACCCCGCAGCTTAAGGAAGTGCAATCAGAGAGGGAACAGGTGACTGTCCGACAGGAGAAGGGGACCAGGCAGGTAGTGAGGGAATCCCCTGAGTGCAACTCACTCGCAAACTGTTATTCAGCCTTGGAAAACGATGAGAGTGATGGTTCCTCTGTGGAGACCAACCAGAGCCAATGTCGGTGATCCAGCTGCTCGTGGCGGGAGAAGGAAGTGTAAAAGGCAATAGTGGTAGGGGATTTATAAGTGAGGGGAGTGGGTACTTCTGCGGCCGTACATGTGATTCCAGGATGGTGTGTTGCCTCCCAGATGCCAGGGTCAAGGATGCCATTTTGGAGATAGTGATCATAAGTCAGTTAGATTTAGGTTAATTATTGAAAAGGATAAGGTTGGGCCAGGAATAAAAGTTCTAAACTGCAGAAAGGCTAATTTTACTAAGGTGAGGCAAATTTGGCTCAAGTGGACTGGGAGCAGTTACTTGCAGATAAAACTGTGACAGAGCAATGGGAGGCATCCAAGCAGAAAATAGCAAGAGTACAGGGAAAATATGTTCCTGTAAAGACAAAGGTGGGGACCATGTCCAGAGAGCCCTGGATGTCATGGGGCATAAAGGCTAGGATTAAGGGAAAAAGAGAAGCTTATGGCAGGTACCAAGGGCTCAATACAGCAGAGTCCCTAGAGGAGTATAAAAAGTGCAGGGGGGAAACTTAAAAAGGAAATCAGGAAATCTAAAAGAATGCATGAGAAAGCATTGGCGAGTAGGATAAAGGAAAACCCGAAGGGGTTTTTAAAAATATATAAAGAACAAGAGGATAACAGGGAAAGAGTAGGGCCAATTAGGGACCATAGAGGTAATCTGTGTGTGGACCCGGAAGACATGGGTACAGTCCTCAATGAATACTTTGCGTCGGTCTTCACAATGGAAAAGGACGATGCAGGTGTAGACATCAGGGTGGAGGACTGTGAAATATTGGAGGAAATAACACACAGAGAGAGGAGGTACTAGCAGGTTTAGCAGCATTAAAAGTGGATAAATCTGCAGGCCCAGATGAGATGTATCCCAGGCTGTTGAGGGAGGCATGGGAAGAGATATCAGGGGTAAAAGCAAAATACTGCTGATATTGGAAATCTGAAACAAAAACAAAATTGCTGGAAAAACTCAGCAGGTCTGACAACATCTGTGGAGAGAAAGACGGAGTTAATGTTTCGGGTCCATATGACTCTTCTTCAGAACTAAAGAAAAGTAAAAATGTGATGAAATATATACTGTTTAAGAGGGTAGGTGGGACAGGTGAAGCTGGAAAGAAGGCCAACAATAGGTGGAGGCAAAGGAGAGATTGCAAAAGATGTCATAAACAAAGAGATATCAGGGGTCCTGGCAGTAATTTTCAAATCCTCCCTGGCCACATGTGAGGTGCCAGCGAACTGGAGGACTGCTAACATTGTCCCATTATGAAAAAAGGGAGGAAGGGATAGACCAATAAGTTACAGGCCAGTCAGTCTAATCTCAGTGGAGGGGAACTTACTAGAAAGAATTCTGAGGGACAGAAGATAACTGCACTTGGAGAGATGTAGATTTTTCAGGGATAGTCAGCATGGATTTGTTAAGGTAAGGTCGTGTTCGACAAATTTGAGCAAATTTTTTGAGGAGGTAACCAGGAGTGTAGATGGGGGTAATGCATTTGATGTGGCCTACATGGATTTTAGCAAAGCTTTTGATAAGGCCCCTCATGGCAGACTGGCCAAGAAGGTAAGAGCCCATGAGATCCAATGCACGTTAGATCCAAGATTGACTGAGAGGCAAGAAGCAGAGGGTGATGGTAGTGGGATGTTTCTGTGACTGGAAGTCTGTTTCCAGTGGGGTTCCGCAGGGCTCGATGCTGGGGCCCTTGCTATTTGTGGTGTATATAAATGATTTGGATTTAAATGTAAGAAGTTTGCGGAAGACACAAAAATTGGTAGGGTGGTATATAGTGAGGAGGATAGCTGCAGGAGGATATCAATGGACTGATCAGGTGGGCAGAGCAGTGGAAAATGGAATTCAAGCTGGAGAAGTGTGAGGTAATGCACTTGGGGAGGGCTAACAAGGCAAGGGATTACACTATGAATGGTAGGGCCCTGGAAAGTACTGAAGATCAGAGGGACTTTGGTGTGCATATCCACAGATCCCTGAAGGTAGCAAGGCAGGTGGATAAGGCAGTTAACAAAAGGAGGTATATGGGATACTTGCCTTTATTAGCTGAGGCATAGAATACAAGAGCAGGAAGGTTATGCTGGAACTGTACAAAATGCGGGTTAGGCCACAAATGGAATACTGCATGCAGTTCTGGTCACCACACGATAGGAAGGATGTGATTGAACTGGAGAGGGTGTAGAGGAGATTTACCAAGATGCTGCCTGGGCTGGAGGGTCTGAGCTATGAGGAAAAATTGGATAGGCTGGGGTTGTTTTCCTTGGAGCAACGAAAATTGAGTGGGGACCTAAAAGAGGTGTATAAGATTATGAGGGGCTTAGATAGGATGACAGGAAGGCACATTTTCCATTAGTAGAGGGGTCAATAACCAGGCGGCATAGATTTGAGGTAAGAGGTAGAAGGCTAAGAAGGGAGTTGAGGAGAAATTTTTTCACGCAAGGGTGGTGGGATTTGGAAATCATTGCATGAAATGGTGGTTGAGTCAGAAACTCTCGTAACATTTAAGAAGTATTTGGATATTCACTTGCGTTGCCATAACCTCCAGGGTTATGGGCCAAGCGCTGAAAAATGGGATTAGTGTAATCAGATCTTTATTGACTGGCATGGACACGATGGGCCAACTGGCCTCCTTCTGTGCTGTAAACATCTATCACCTGTGAACAGTCCCTCTTGCTCTCATGGTGCCTTAAACTTATGTTTGTAAGTGCTACGCTTTGGTGTCCCACCCCCACCCCCCCAACCCCCCACTCCCGCCGCGCTGGCAGCAGCATTGGAGATAGCCTGCTGACTCTGCTGTCTTGTTGGCCTTGTTGACCTTGGTGGTTGTCCTCTGGCCAGTGGAGCCTGTGCTGGCCCCGCCTGCGAGGGAGCGGCCAGTTCCACGGCTGGCATCTCCCCAGTTGCCGCAGCCTCATCAAATGCCACGGTGACTGGAAGAATGGTGGAAGAGCTGCTGCCGTTATCTGCAGCACCCTGAAAAGAGCCCATAGAGATGACAGCTCATGCGCCAATGTGAGGACGCTCTGGACCTGCCTGCTCACCATTGATGGATGGGCACCTCGCTGGGATACTGGGTGCCTCATCCATCTCCCACATGGACACTGACCAACAGAGGTCAGTGCCTGTGTGAGGGCTTGCAGGTCCGAGCACAACCCCAGGAACCTCTGATTCTGATCCTGGAGTTGCCTCTCCATGAGAGTCACCACTCTCTCAATGGAGGAGGCAGTGCTCTCGGGAAGGTCAACGCAGTGCTGCTGCTCTGCATGGACTCTTCTACAACGGAGACCATGGCACGCAGACCCTCATGGATCTCTACCAGATCCAACTGCACATCCTGCTGGACATCCACCATCTGCCGCCTAATGGATGACTCCAGAAGTTCATCACCTGCCTTTGACTCAACATCGTCCTGGTCTCCAGCAGTCTTCTGACTGCCAGTGCCCTGGGCATTCTCTGCCTCTGCCTACACCTCAAACGAATGTGAAGTGCCCTCAGGGCTGTGTACTGACATTCTAGCTAAAGATCTAACTCCCACCGAGGCTCTGGTATCTGCGCTGGTGCCTGGTTCTGAGAGCAGGTGTGACACTGGTTCATCTGGAGCCTGCGATCCTGTGGCCTCAAGGGTGGGTCTTCAGGGTCCTGCAATTGGGTGCGTGGTGGCAAATCTAAGGGAGAACAATGACATGTCATTAGTTTTAGTTATCACACTGTCATTGTGCATGCCAGGCACCCTGGTGAGACCACTGATTAGTCCACTCTCTACCTCCAGCATCATTGCAGCAAGGCTAAACCCACCTGAGGAGAATCTTGCAGAGCACATCTGAGTAGTGACCCTCGAGCTGCAAAGCAGCCATGGCTCACCCTCCTGGCCAGCTCCAGGATCATTGACAGTTGGCATCAATTCTCACACCCCTGAGCTCCACAGGATGACGGCCAGCCCTTAACACTTCAGCACACTGATCCATGCCAACACCCTTCCTGTGCGCAGAAGATCATTGAACCTCTTGCGGCACTGGACCCAGGAGTGCTGCAGCACATCATGGCTGCTGACCAGAGCTGCCACCTCCTCCCAACCGTTTCTTGTAAGGTGCAGTGGCTTCTTCCTCCCATCACTGGGGAGAAGGGTATCTTTCCTGGTAGCCACCTCCTCCAGAAGGACCGCGAGGCACTCATCAGAAAACCAGGGGTGGGGGGGGCTGAGAGCCCATCCGACCTGCCCTCCTGCCTGGTATCTGCAGCCACATTTGAATCCCTCATTTTTAATTTCCTGCTGACAACACTGAAGATGAAATTGGGGGCCAATTGCAGGCCTTTTCCTTGCCGCTCCTGGGCCTGCCAACCATACCCGCACTCAAAATCTTGCCCCTTTATAGGTCCTAACTTTTACTTTTTGTTTAGAGACATGGGAAGTAGCTACTGAACAGAGTCACAGGAGTCAGCTGATGAACTTATAACCAAAGAATAAAACATTTATTAAAAAAGAAAAGATGATCTATATTACAATACTCCTTCACCAACAACTATACCTTTACAGATATATGCATATTCTTAAGGATAACACAAGCACAAAAGCTATCTTATACTCTAATGCTCACATTAAGTACACAGTCCATGTAAACTAATAGGCCACCTGTAGTCAGACACACACACTCTGAAACCAAGTGACATTTGCCACCCCAAACAGCACTGCATTCAGAGCATTTAGAGGTTTCAGTTCTGGACTCAGTGTTGTTTTGCAGATCCCTGGAGGATTCACACTGTGTGGGGCCTTCCAGGTATCAGACAGCCTTCCCTTACCCTGGGAATGGGGACTGTGGTCTCCGTTGGATGCACCTCCTCTGAGGAGGAAGAGAGGGCCAGAAGGGGGGAGGAGGCCAGGTGTTCCTATTCAGCTTCCAAAGGAGCAACCTGTGGGAGGAGAGGTGCAGGCACAAAGGGCGCAGGGCCAGCAGGAAGGCCAAGGCAGAAGGGGCCGCAAAAGACGCCACTATCCTGCTGCCAGGGTTTACAGGTGGCGATGCAGCTACCTCAGTATGTCAATGGATGCTCCACCCCTTAAGGGAGACAGTGACCTCCATCTGTCAGGGGATCAGCCCTGCGATCAGCTCCGACTCTGTGGGTGGACACCCCATGCCAGTGGCGCTGAAGGTCACGGTGGCCCTAAACTTCTATGTCTCCGGCTCTTTCAAGAATTTGTGTGTAGTCCCCCAATCAGCTGTCCACAGTTGCATCGAACTGGTGTCAAATGCTCTACTCAGGTGGGTATTGACTTTCATTCATTACTGTATGGGCGAGGCCAGCCAGGCTGAGCAAACCAAAGGTTTCGCAGTCATTGCTGTGTTCCCCTGCATCCAGGTTGCCATCGACTGCACACATGTGGCCATCAAGGCACCAGCGGGTCAGCCAGGAGCCTTCGTCAACAGGGATTCAACTCCATGAACATGCAGATAGTGTGTGTCCACAGGATGCAGATTCTGCAAGTCTGTGCAAGGTATCCTGACAAGTCCTATGATGCTTACGTCCTGAGACACTTCCAGGTGCTGAGGCTCTTCAGTGCTCCAGTCCAGCTGGATGGATGGCTGCTGGGTGACAAGAGTTGCCCCCTCAAGAGGTGGTACATGATGCTTCTCCGTCACCCAAGAACAGAGACTGAGCAGTGATACAATAGGAGCCATGCCTCCACAAGGGCGGCATTAGAGAGAACCATCGGTTTTCTCATGTAGCGTTTCCGATGCCTGGACCATTTGGCGGCGCACTCCAAAACCCCCCACATCATGTGTCACTGATAGTGGTTGCATGCAGCACTCTCCACAATCTGGCGCTGGAAAGGGGGGGACGCAGTGGAGGAAGAGGACCTTGATGCAGCTGCACAGGCAACAGATGAGGAGTCCAGTAGTGAGTCCGAAGACGAGCACACTCAGGAGAACGCTGAGGGGATAGACGCTGACCTGGGTAACTTCCAGGGAGGCAGGGACAGCTGGTATGCTTTAATCCAGCGCTCTTTCAGCTAGCCTACCAAATAAGAACCACCACCACACGCCAGGGCTGCAGGGTCCATACCTGATACCTGACAGGACCAGTTCATTGTTCAACAACATACCCTATGTGCCATTGCAATAAAGTTTAAGGAGTCATACATCCATCATAACATCATGGCAAACCCTGCACCTACAAAGCAAATGCAGCATCCAGAAGCCAGTTGCAAAAAAAAAAATCTCATTTACTGCTGACTGACAAACACTACTGAAATCAACATTGACCGGTATTTTACACCACACTATTATAAAATAGATCAGAAAAATAGGGGAAACATGATCAGGCCATGTTATGTTTAAGGTGCTTTAAGTTTTTGCTTGTTGATGCTATGTCTAGTTTCTACCCCCTCATAGGCACCGGCATTGGAGACAGCCTACTCACTCTGCTGTCTTGTTGGTCTTGATGACCTGATAACATGGAACCTGTGCTGGCCCTGGCTTGGAGGGAGTGGCCAGTGCCATGACTGGTAACTCATCAGTCACTGCAACCTCATCAGATGCCACGGTCACTGGCAGAGGGGCAGAGGAGCTGCTGCATTCATTGAGAGTACCCTGAGATAAGCCCGCAGAGATGACAGGCAGCTCATGCGCCAACATGAGGCTGCTTCAGACCTCCCTGCTCACCATTGATGGACGGGCACCCAGCTGGGATACTGGGTGCCTCATCCATCTCCCACATGGACACTGACCAGCTGAGGTCATTGGCGGTGTGAGGGCTTGCAAGTCCAAGCACAACCTCAGGAACCCCCGATTAAGTCCCTGGAGCTGCGTCTCCATGAGAGTCACCACTATCTCCATGGAGGAGGCATTGCGCTCGGCCATGAGGGTCATTGCATTGCTCATGCTCTTCAGGGACTCCTCCACAAGGGATGTTATGGTATGCATTCCCTCATGTATCTCCGCCATATCCTCCCGCACACTCTGCTGGACATCCAGCAGCTGCTGCCTCATGGACGACTCCAGAGGCCCATCATCAGCCATTGACTGAGCATGTTCCTGGTCCCCAGCAGCTCTCCGACTGCCGACGCCCTGGGCACTCTCTGCCTCTGCTTTCACCTCAAGTGAGCACAAAGTGCCCTCACCAATATGTACCGAGATACTAGGCAGCAATGCTATGCCCAGCGAACTGCTGGTATCTGTTCTGGTGCCTGCTTGACAAAGGGTGTGACACAGGTGCTTGGTGAGCATGGTGGCCCTCAGGGGTCAGGGGTGGGCCTTCAGGCTCCTCAGAACGAAGGGGTGCTGGTGAGCCTAAAAGGGAGAAGAAGGACATGTCATTAGTTTAAGTCATGACACTGTCAATGTGCATGTCTGGCACCCTAGTGAGATAGAGATTTGCACCATAGTGCCCTCATCTTTCCATTGTCAATGGGGATTCCAGGTTCGAGGCTCACATCAATATAAAGACAACACTGGAATGGTTGCAAAAACCAACACTCTCACCTTAGTGCACTTCACTCTTACTTTCCTCTGGCACCCCAACTTCACCGTGGCTGCTTGACTGAGGTGCATGGTGCCTCTCCAGCTCCAGGGCCTCCTGCTCGTATCGACTGAGGATTAGGAGGTGTGGGGGTCAGTCCGCAACCTCTCAGCATTGTTATGGGATGTTTCCTCCTGAAAGGACAGAGGAGCATTGATTAGTCCACCATCTACCTGCAGCGCCATTGCAGCCTGGCCAACCCCGCCTGAGGGACACTTCACAGGGCTCAGCTGATTCATGACCCTGGAGCCGCAAGGCACTCAGTCCAAGCAGCCAGGGCTCAATCTCTTGGCCAGATCCTGCCTCATTGATGTTTAGCATTCACACTCTAATGCCTCTGAGATCCACTGTTGGGAGGGGGGTGAGGGGATGGGCAGCTCTTACCTGCTCTGCAAAGTGACCCATGCCAACATGATTCTCGCCCTTCCCGATCACAGGAGATCATTAAAGCATTTCTGGCACTGGACCCATGTGCGCCTCATGACGTCGTGGCTGCTGACCTTTTTGGTGAGATGGGGGTGGGGGGGGTGGGGGGGGGCCTCCTCCTCCCGCCCCTGGAGACAAGGGTTTCTCTCCTCGCTGCCAGTTCCTCCAGGTGGGCAGCAAGGCACTCATTTGAGCTCAGGGCCGATTGCCCCGCCAACCTGTCCTCCCGCCTGCTGTGTCCACCCGCTATGGTCTCCATTCACAGAACTTTCACATCCTTCAGTGGCAGCCCTCCAGGGGCTGCCGAGGCTGCATTTTGAATCGACTGCCAAGTCACCATTGAAGTCGGCGGACTTTAAGCCCCTGCCCCCACTGGCCCCTTCATGCTCATATGCAGGCCATGTCTCACGCTGTGCGGGCCTTAATAGGCCCACCCCCATAAAAGCGTGGTGCGCTGCCGATCACGGGCAGCGATCAGCTTCCTGACTGCCCCCGCTGAGCACCCCCGACAAAGTTAAAATTCTGCCCATCGAAAACAGATGTTGGTTTTCATGTATTTTTTCCCACTCTACCCCCACCTTGTTGTATCTCACTTGCAATTGGATTTTTCCATCTCGAACTGAAATAGAACTCCGCATGTGATGATGTCATCTTTGTATGTGATGAAATGATCTCTGTGCATCACAACAGCATGCAACATTAGTGGCTCCTGGCAGTGGCCACCCTAATCCACTGATAGCACCTGGTGCAGCTAGCCTGCTTCTCTTCAAGGCTGCCTGCCCTCTTAAAGGAGAGCTATAGTTCATAGAAGACTTCCTGTACTGACACTGGCTGCATGTGGGAGCTACACAAATAGAGCACCAGGGAAAAGTGAGGGTTCTTAGGTTCATGGATGTAGGCTGGAGCCCTTAGCAGTGGACGTTAACAGAATGAGAGAGGTCGTGATAAGAATGTCAAGACTGATATCACTTGCTCCTAAGAATATATCACTGGATTTTCCAATTGCTTAATGAAGTAATAACAACTAATATGATTAGGAGAATTAAGTGGGAGAATTTTATGCAAAATACAGTCTAAATTAAATAATCTCATTTAGATTCCTTAATTTTGAAAATGAAACATGAGCAAACTTCAGTGTTTTTCTGATAGTGACTAAAATGAAATACTTCTGTTAGTTTTGATTTTATGGAGGTCTCATTAAATCCAATTATAAAACACCAGGAGTTCCACAGAGAGCACAGAGCTAACATCATCCCAAACATTCCTGGATATAATGTTTTAAGATTGATTAGGTACAAACGGGGGAGTGGAATAATTCTAATTTTGAAAATGTTATGCAATTGATTCAGTTTTTATATGATCGATAGTGCCTCATTAAATTTCAGAAGTCAGATTTCAAAATGCTGGAAATCCAATATCTCTTCTTTATAAGGTAAAAGAAAAGCCCTTACGTCCACATCAGTAGGCCAGTTAGGAAATCTCAGAGAGGGAACATCATTTTGAAATCCCCTTAAAATTCAGGAAAAACGGATTTCAATATCTAAGAAACATTTTAGAATCATCAAACTCCCACAAGGTAGGGAAAATTCAAGAAAAAGAAAGACAGCACCCAGAATTAGAAATGTTAACCAACCACAGCCATTCATAGTATCATTGTCAAAGATTTTCATTCATTTCCCACCATTTAGTCTCATGTAAACAAACACACAGGCATTGAAAAACCACATCAAAGAAAGAATAACTTATTACAAGATTACAACATTGTCAAGCAAACAAAGATTGTTTGTAGACTGTGTCAAAATTGCCTACAGAACTAAGTGCATTAGCCATTCCTAGAGCTTAGCCAACCATTCATAATAAGTCCTTTGGTAAAAAACAGAGGTCTGCCCACCTGTTCTAACTGTTTCTGTTGATATAGTTGCCAGATGGGGCTGTGGTTGAGTGACACTTTCATGAGGCTGTAAGTTAGGCAGTTTTTTTCAAACTGGACTTTCAAAGCCTCTGCTTATGTCGTCAGTTTCAGTAGCATTTCAAAGATTTAGCAGACTCACTAATGGCTCATTTCATCTGCACATAATGGATACTGGGGGACTGGGTCTGACTCTTGGGAGCATGGAAGGGGCATTGGGGTAATGGGAGAGTTATGAAAGAGACATGGGGTGGAGGGGGCAAGGGGGTATGGAGAGGATGTGAGGAGCCTGGAAGGGGCATGGGGGACATGAGGTGCATGGAGGGGGCATGGATGAAATGAGGGAGCATGGAAGAAGCATTTGGATATGAGGGGGCATTTTGGGAACATGAAGGGCATGGTGGCATGGGGTGCACAGAAGGGCCATGAGGGTCAGGGGGGTATATGGTGAGGGCTAGAGGACCTAAAAACCATGTAGAGGAGTGGGCCAGTGTCCCAGAGAGCCAAGGCGGGACTTCTACCAAACCCACTTTAACACCTGCCTGATTCTGTTGCTGCCTCAGGCCTCCCTAGAGAGGCAGCTGACCCGAGCCTTGGCTGCCCACATCTCACAGAGACGAAAATTTTGTGGGAGTGGGATGAGGTGATGGGTTCAGTATTGTAAAGTCAGGAAATGGCCTAACCTATGGTTCCAGAATTAGAGGGGAAGATCCAGCACATAGAATCAAGTCCATGACTGAGCCATGTTGATCTTGAAAATTTTGACATTTAGTTGACAGGAAAAGATCCCTTGAAAAGTGTTTTTAGCCAGGTGGTAATTTTTTGAAGATGTTCCTATTTATAAAATTGATTTTTTGAGCATGTAGATCATTTAGGTATGTGAATTACTGTTAAAATTTATAGAATAAATACAAAGAAACCAAAAAAGCTAGAATGTGTCATATGAGTCAACGAGAATGAAAAAAGACAGATTTCGAGTCAAGTGTCCTTACTATTTTTTGTTAAAATTTTAAATGTTGTATTTTATTAAGTTGTGGTTAACATTACAACAATAAATCGATTCCTATAATTTGCTGGAACATTAATATTTAAAAACAAAACCACCTCAGGTTCTTTATTAGCATGAAGTTAACTTTTACAGAGACTGTTCCTGGTAACCAATTAAATTCAATGGGTATTTCTGCCAGTCCAAAACAGTTTATAATTACACAGGTAAAACACCATTTCATCTTATTATGTCTGCGTTTACTGAACTGTATACTTGGATGTAAGCAAGAAATGATAAAATTAATCCAAGTAAACCTCAGCTTTCCAATTTATTTGATGTCTGCATCATTCGATACTTAACTAAAGTCCGGTATTTTGTATAAATAAATCTGTTTGTTTAAAAGATAGCAATAGAGAATGATTGACTCCTCTAAATTATGTACAATGTTATCGGCCAAGTTTTGCTATAGCAAAGTGTTTAGTGATGTCTGCCATTAGTTAGACTTGCTCTTACATCCTTCAGCTCAAAACATTTTTGCTCATCTATTTGCTGCAAATGTGAGCTGGTAACCTTGCAGTGAGCAAAATAGAGCATCTGGGCCCTGAGTAACCTTAAGCAATTAGATTGAAGGAATGGGATATAAACAGCTGAAGGGCTGAGAAGGGGAGCGAATTAAAGCAACTAGACAACAAGTGAAATGCTGCACAAAAAGAGAAATAAAGAGATGGAAACTAGGGTTGGATTGAGTGAGATTGAAAAATTAAAAAGAAAAAGTAAAAGTTTTAATTTAAAACTGATATTTTTAAAGTTGCCAACAGCAATTAATACCTGAAGGAATAAAACAGAAAATGTTGGAAAAACTGAACAGATCTGGCAGCATCTGTGGAGAGAGAAAGAGAGTTAATATTTTGAGTCTGTATGAAGACTCGAAACATTAACTCTGTTTCTCTCTCCACAGATGCTGCCAGATCTGCTGGGTTTTTCCAACATTTTCTGCTTTTATTTCAATTCCCAGTAGCCACAGTTTTTTGCTTTTATCTGAATACCTGAAGGAATATGGCTCCATCCTTGTAATAGCCAATTTTCAGTGCCAGTTCAACTTTTACAACATGAATCACAACGTGTATCAGTACAAACAATGAATATTACAATCATTGGTAGACATTCATTTTGAGCTGTACATCCCGAGGGGCTCTTTACAGTTCCCAGCCCCTCGGTGCACTGTGGCAGAAAGGTCTTAGACAGCGACACTTCCCCATTGCGCCTTTGCGGCGGCTGCCCCAAGCTTTAGTGCGTCCCTCCGTACATAGTCCTGGACCTTGGAATGTCATCCCCTATCATCACAGAGGGAGCAGCTGGCCCACAGGAGGGCAGCCAAAGCAAGCCGGGGCCCCCGAGGTCTTGAATCTCCAGACGACCCACGCCAAAGTCATTAGAGGCAACAGGGCCAGCCATTGCACAGGCTGACTACCCCAGCTGCAGATGTCAGGGCAGCACCTAGAAGTCTAGAGTGTTCAAAAGTTAAGAAATCCCAATCACAGTTTCTTACATAGGTGAACACATTTTGACACTTTACAATCTGAAAATATATTCATTTTCATGGAATAATGTATAATGGTGTCTTTCAGCTTCACTCAGGGGTTTCACAAGTCCTCCCACTGCATTTTGACCACCCCACCCCCTCCAAAACCAGCAATTCAGCTGCACGCAGCCGGCCTGTGATTGATTCTGGAGGAAGAGGTGTGTGTGTAACAGGGCCTTTCGGAGCCTTGTGCAAGCACTCTCCCACACATGCAAATCCTTCGTGCTTCACACTCACCTCAATGTCCTGAGCATTTTCAATGCTGCCTGCTAGGTTTCTCTTTCAGTTGTCTATCTGAGCTGACCTGCATCTCTGCCCACCCACTGATCGCACTCCCATGCAGTACCTGTTCCTGCCCATCATGACTCTCGTTTCACTTTCAATTTAGCCAGCATGATAATGCTACAGTTGTTCTTGCGCCCTTCCACCAATCACCCATTTCCTTTCCCCTTTCACTGTCGACGCCCCTGACATCACCTTCTACCTCCCCACCATCACCTACCAGCCACAACCATTTTCTTTTGGGGATGTCCTGGTGAACATGCACATTCCCTTCCTTCCAGAAAATCCCACCTCAATCCACATTAACCTTCCCAAGCTCTTTCTTCCCACCCCCATGGTCTGTGTCTGCCTCTGAGTCCCCAACAACCAACCTCACTGTCCCTTCTGCTGCTACTATTGCACCCTAACCCTCGCACCATACCGCCTCACTCTGCCCTTGGTCATTCTTATCGTTCTCTCTAACCACATCCACCTTAATTTGCTCCCCAGGAAGCAGTCATGGACTCAACAGAGCCCTCTCTTGCACTTTCACCTGGTCATTCCCTCCTCCAGACTCCTTCTCCTCTTGGAACTCCTTCCCCGCCTTGGAATTCCTTGCCCACTTGGAAATCCCCCCCGCCACCCAGTCTCCCCCATCCCCCAGACTCCAACCCCCTGCCTTAGTCTTTCCCACTTTTTGAATCCTTTCTCCATCCTTATTTCTTCTGCCACCTTTACTCTTTCCTCCTTCCTGACTCCTTCCTCCACCCTTTCTTTTGCCTCCACCTGGACTCCTTCCCCTCTCTTGACTCCTTCCCCTCTCTAAACTCCTTCCTCCTCCCAGACTCCCTCCTCCATCTGGACTCCTTCCTCCGTCTGGACTCCTTCCTCACTCCAAACTCCTTTTTACACTTCCCTCTCCCCTTACATATACTTCCCCAGTTGCCATCTTCTTCCCCAATACCCCCTCCTCCCCCATACTCCGTCCTCCCCTCTCAACCTCACTCCCCCAGCACCTTCATCCTCCCCCCAATTTCAGACACTCCTGACACCTTCAGTCCACCTCCCAACCTCACCCCCCAACACCTTGCCCCCCCCAACCTCACCCTCTCCAATACCTTTGATCCCCCCATTCCAACCTCATCCGCCTGACACCTCTTCCTCTCCCAGTCGATCCTAGACCTTCCTCTCTCATCCCCAGTACACCTTCCTCTCCCAGACACAGCTGGACCTTCCTCTCCACCCCCTCGATGATCATCGTTGTGATTAGACCCTCAATGATGACTTTCCAACTTCCGTGAGCTGCTTCACAGCACAGCCATGTCCATGAGAATCCACACAGCATGCCATGGACATTCCTCCAGTGTCCTACTGCTGTAGGGCTCCAGCAGTTTCTGCTCCTCGGATGTCGGCAATGTGAGCAAGGTCCTGACTGAAAGTCCCATCTTCTGCACAATACACTTGTCAAGACTTGTTCTGCACCAGCGTGCTTTCCTGCTGGCGTGGATCATCCAGCATGGGGTGATGCTTCCGACAGTGTGCGCTTATAGGATATGCAGATGTATTATGATGAGGTTCTGGACGTCAGACAATTGCAAACTAATTTCGCAATGTCATGAAATCAATTTTTTGCCTTCTCGCCATTGCCCACTTCTGCCACCGAATACCACAGAAAATTTTGGCCCTGTCTTCAGCTCCTGTTCGGATCCTGTTCCCACCATTGGTAAAATTCCCTGACTGTGGAACAATGATTTCACATGCCCCCCCACTGCCAGTCTCCCTTGCCACCTCCTAGGGGCTAGTAAAAATTTTGCCCAATATCTCCTTATGTGGCTCATGTCATACTTTGTTTTATAATGCTCCTGTGAAGCACCTTGGGACATTTCATTATGTTAAAGGTGCTGTATAAATACAAGTTGCTGTAATTTATAGAACTGTGTCTGTAATGCAAATGCAGCAACTTCACAGCATTCAATGCATTTCAATGGAGAGGCCAGTAGCTACGGGGGGAACAGCGTAACTTGAACAGCAACTTTTGGAAATTTGATTTTAACCATGTATTTGGTCCTTGCCTGATGTTGTTGTGCCGTTTATGCATGAATAAAGGCAAGTGCCATTAATTTCACCTTTATTTTGACAGCAAAATATAAACCAACAATATTTCTATCAAAACAAAACATGAGGCTGCTTTACTGAAAGATGTCACCATCTGATGTAACAGTGAACTATAATGGAAAGAATTTGCTGAGATAACTCACCTTTAACCTAGGCAAGTGCTGAGGTTTCTACAATTGGTCACAACACCCCATGTGACTTTACAGGGGGTGCAGAAACTAGGGTTCCTGCTGTGATCATTATCCAGTGACCCCTGTTGCAAAGTTTATTTGTGTGTACATATGTCCAGGAGAGAATTAGGCTCACTTTTGCTCTTCTTCCCTGATACTTGTTGGCAAGGCTTGCACATGAACAATAGCCAATGGAAATGCCAAAGAGCAGAGCATACGACTTTACCAGCAAGAAATTACAGGATACTTTGGTATTTGTTTGCTTCAAGAACACATGAAAGCAAAACATTTGATCCACATATCTTTATAAATACCCATTTCCAATGTAGCTTGGAAGTCAAGACTTTATTTATTCCTTTTCCCAAATTGCATACTAACATACAATATTTACAGCCCAAAATAGTTTGCAACACATCTTCTGAATATATTGTGTAGCCTCTGCAGTAATTACTTTAAAGTTGCTACTGCAAAGCAGTAAGTTAGAAATAAAAATAATTTTTTAAAAATCTCATTCAAAATTGTGATTGTTTTTGAAAACATGCAGGATATTTATGGCAATTTCTTTCTGAAATCTCAATGAATCAAATAATTGTTTCAGTCACAACTTTAATGTCACTTGCATTGAGTTCTTAGAGAGAGATGGGGAGTTGAGGGTTATTGGCTCACCCATGAAAAACAGGGTTGAAGCTGCTCAGCAGAGAGAGGAGATGTACATTTTCTTGTCACCCTTTAGCATGAGTTTGCCATATATAGACAAATCATAGGCCAGGATTTTTCCCTCATTGGGAGGGCTCGGCGGGGGTGGGTGGGACTGCTCGGGAAGCCCACTGCCGCGCACGATCGGGGTTGGACCGTGATTTCCTGCTGACGAGCCAATTAAGGCCCGCCCAACGTGAAATGCGTGCTTCAGCATTCAGCGCTGCCTGTGTGCGGGGAGGAGTGGGGAAGGGGGAGAGGGCAAGTTTGCGCATGTGTGCAGGTGCACGTTGGAAAAACTCCCTGTGGCACAGAGCTGCCTCAGAGAGATGAAGAGCTGTGAAAATTAAAAATAAAGGATTTAAAATGTCAAAAGAACACGCCCCCTCATGTGACTCTGTAACATCAGCAGGGACATGTTAGGAATTAGGGTGAAATATTTTTTTAATGATGGTTCGAAGCCTGTGGATGAGATTTCACAAAAAATGCAAAGGTCTCTTGGCCTTTTTAGCTGTCTGTCCCCAACCAGCAACAAAAAATTTAATTCAATTACATTTTTAATGGCCTTAATTGGCCTTTTAATTGTCAGCAGCTGCATTGCTGATTCCCGTATGCGCCCGCCGACCAAAATATCACGCAAGTTCACGATGGCGACGAGGCGCTCACCCGACGCCATAGTGCGCCATTTTACATTGGATCGGGTCAGCCATGTGCCCGCCTGCTCAGCAGAAAATCCTGCCCCATTTGTCTGAAGAAGATTGTACTGTTTGGCTGGGGTTGTGCTTTCATATTTATTTTAGTTTTGTCTTTAGAAACCTTGAAATGTCAATCCTTCTAAAAGAACAAAATCCTTAAATCCTCAAGAGCACTTAAATTTTAACATAGGTAATACCTCTTTAGACTATCAAAATAACATACAAGATACATTTTACAGGTACACTACACTGGCAAAGCCTTTTTTTTCTAAGTAAGGATTAGCATCAGTACTAAAGGAAAGGAACGCTTTTCATTTCTACATTTAATATTAACACCAAGTGTTCCCAGATTGCAGTACTGAGTATTAAACTATGGGGAGTTGAGGGTTATTGGCTCACCCATGAAAAACAGGGTTGAAGCTGCTCAGCAGAGAGAGGAGATGTTCATTCAATCAGTTTGGTCTGGGATTGCAGGCAGATCTCAGAAGTGAAGGCTAATTAACTCAATATACCTAGCAGTCTTTATTTCAGGTCCTTTATAAAGTTTGTAGGTTGCATCTAAATGCACAGATTGATAGAGAAGAATAGGGAAAATAGGGTTCTGATATCACTTAGATTAATGGGCTGAAAGGTCCCACTTCTTTCTCGCTGTAAATGTGTTAGGTGAAATTAGTGTGGTTTCGTCCAGTTCCTAAATGACCTAAGGTGGAAACCTATTCAAAATCTCAATCGAATGGTTGATGTGGGAAATGAAAGATGTCATTTTCATGTAGTAGGAAGTGATCAACTGAGAAAGGGGCTGAGGGGCATTGTTGAGGTAATATCGAAGAAGTTTTATTCTGCATTAATTAGTCCCATTGTTATGCCTGGTCCAGATGTACACACTGATGAGCAAAGTAAAATAAAGAAATGTTCTATTACCCACATGTTGGATGTAATGTTCTTTTTACAGAAATCCAGCTGCTCAATGAACTCCAGGTTCCTCCTAATAAAATCTGCTCATTCTGTAACTGACAGGCACCCCTGCCTTCTAACAGTTGGATCTCACCAAACTGCAATTGATTAGACCCATCACCAATTTGTCAGAAAGCCTTTTAATCTTTGTGAAAATTATTTTTTACTTTGATAAAGGCAAAAATTATTTTTAAATTTGTTCCTTATAAATCAACTGTCATTAGATTAAGTTTATTTATGGTCTGTTACTGTTGTTTCAATCCAATTTTTCACTCTGTTTTCTTACGGCACATCTGCAACTTAACCTGCCAGAAAGATAAATTAATGGACATTGTGTTGCCTAGCAACATCGGAAGAAATAAAAGGAGTGATTAAACATTACAGGGGTTATTTCTATTCTTCTAGTAAGTGTATTTTTGAAATCAAGAGGGCTGAACACATAGTACAAATAAAGGTTAAAAAGAATGGAAGAGAAAGTAGTGACAGATGGTGTCAATTTTTGATTTTAACAACCTGCAGATTGTAACAGAAGGAAAGGTTGGATGTTAAGAATTTCCATGATTTTGAGTGGGAGAAGAACAAAATATTTTTCTTCTGAACTATATTGGATGATCACCATATAGCTTCCAAGTCACATTCATTAAATGCTTCAGTTGTATTCCATCTCTGACTCCAAAAGATTTAAAATTATGGTTCCTTAGTGCTCAAAGCTGCATCAAAACTGATCAAACCCAACTATGCCTTCTGCAAGTATCATGCAATCAGAATGTATAGTGGCTTCAAAAAATATATATGCAACAGTGTATTCATAAAAATTCAAGTGTCGAACCAACTACTGGAACATGCACCAAGCAACACCACAGGAAACAGGAAGCACATTGGCCTGGGTTTTGCAGTAATAACAGTGAAGTTAACTCAGCACAGTTAAATGTGGAAATCCAGAATTTGCTGTCAAGAATACCCTGCTCTTTCATAGCCTGCTCTGTTGCAGTCTTTTATGAAGAAATCTGCACAGAAAGCAATATTATTGCATGAGCTTGGGATAAATGCCCACCCGTCCCACATTAGAAATGGCTGAAAAAGTTTGGGCTAGTGCATTCAGGAGTGAGTTATGAACAGTGATAAGTGATAATTATTGATGAACAGCCTCTCTGGTCCTGAAAAATTAATTTTATAAGCATGGAGGCTCATTTCCTTAGGAGAAAATTAACGTTCCAGATTTTTACAAGTTTTTTTTTAGTTTTTCTATTTTTCTCTTTTATCTTTCTCCTGCAATCTGATGTGTGGCTGGATTTTCCAGTCCCGCTCACTGCAGGATTGGAAACTCCTGCCCGGAGTCAACAGACCTTTTGGCTGGTCCGTCAAGTTTTCCATCCTGGCTGCGATGATTCCCGCCATGGGCAGGACCGGAAAATCATGACCGGTATGTCTATTTTTTTATTTTGTTTCCTGTACAATTATTCAAATTCAATTTATATCTCTTGTTTTTTTCTCCTTCCTGGTTTGCAGTCTACATGTTCAGTGGGGTACCTCAGTCCGATTAGTTGAAGAGTCATGCTGCTGTTTCACCTGCTCAAAAATACCACAGATATCCTGTAGAGGGCATTACATTAAAACAGACATTAGAGTCCGAGTAGAAATTTCCATAGACAAGCCCATGAAAAATCTGTGGCCATTCCTTCACTGCTGAGAGGAAAATTTAGTTAATTGCAATACTCAGCATGAAGATTTATTTCATGCTTAAGCGGTTGACTAGGAAATGGAGATACTTCCTCATTGACAAAATCAGCAAATAGGCAAAGTTATGCCCCAGGAAGTTCTCCCCTGGCAACTCAACAGCTAATATGCAAGTGAGCTTCCCTTGCAGCAGGTGGATTTCTTCAGTAGTTTAATGCATGGCATTTAGCTGTTTCTGATGATTTCCACCTTTCATACAACATCTATTGTTGCACACATGGAATTGAACAGGGTCTCAAAGAAAAGATACATTGTCATGAAGTTACCATATACAGTATAAAGCTCACTCTTCAGTTTCTTGACAAGTCTAAACTTCAGCTTCACCAGATCTATCTCTTCTGTACAACATGATTCAATCTTGAGCATTCTGGTGAAAGTATTCAGCCATGTCTGGCTAGGAACAACAGTCAGTGCCAGTATTCAACTAATTCTGGAGTGCCTGTAAACTCAAAAAGAAATAATTGAACAGGTTGCCTACGTTACTGTTTTGGGCTCACTGATCTAGTCAGTGAGAGAGTGCTTCCATTTCTTGCTCACCTGCCAGTCTTTAGGGATGGAATTGCATCTCTGTTCCCAAGAGGTGCAGTGAGAAAAATGCATCCAGTTTCCCCCACTGTTTTGGAAGGAAGTTGTTTCAAGTAGTTTGTCAGTTAAAGGATGCAGAATAGGAATGGAATTAAGTTCCTTAATTAATGGAGGCAGATTCTACATAGAACCAGTTGGGTTATCTTTCATTCAGCTATAGGCTTGGGAGTTTGATTTATCCATATTAATGTTAATCTTTATCTCATTGTCCTAAAACATAAGGTATTCTTTCCAGAGTAATTCTTAATTGCTTTACTGGTAATTGGCCAATTAACACAAAATGCGATCTTATACCCATTGTCAGTAAGTTAAAAACTTAAATCTTATTTTAATTCCCTAATATATAGTTTATAGGTACAGCCAGTGGAAATCATTTCATTTCAAGCTAGGAGTTCTGCCCCATTTATTCAAATTGCAAGTGTCATAAGAATGAGATTGGCTCAGTGAGTCCTTAGATCAATGCAGTTAGTTACAATATAAATCGGTGTGCACGCGTGAGAAGGGAAATGCAAAGGCTGATGACTTCTGATCTCTGTCAAATAAAATCACAGAATTTTTTGCAGCATAGAAGATGCTCATGAGATATGAGCATTTTCTGTACTGTTCAAAATGTAAGATGCGCTAAGAAATTTAGACAAATAAAAGTTATATTCCAAAACCTCCTTAATTTTTGTTGTTTCCTACTTTTAGAATGTTTTGTTTGATCACAAATTGCAAGGTTATCCTGAGTGGTTACATTTAAGCAAGTTTGTCTGGGAACTTGCATGTGAATATATTAAACATATAGGTCTGAATTTTCACAATGATGGAGAGACTCTTCGTTGTTGCAAAAATGGTGGAAGAGGTTGAAATACAGAAGTCCCGCCTCTCAAACATGTCATGTACGATTTTCGTGGGGGTAGGAATGGGGCTGGTTGGTAATTCCACATGCATATTTCACAGAGGCAATTGTTCATATAAAACCGCAACTGTCTGCAAACTTGTCTGATTTTCATCAACTAGGAGTGGAAAACATGATAGGTATAGATTAGACCTCACAGGTGCAGGCCTAAACTTTGTAAATTCCTTTGGAGACATGGGGTACCCTTTTGAAGAGGTAGGCTATCCCTTTGGATATGGTCTCGGGACACCTTTGGGGAAGGCTAGTTATCCTTTGGGAGAGGTGAGCTGCCCTTTTGGAGTGATCAGGTCCCCTTGGGAGAGATAAGGTGCCCTTTGGAATTTTTAAAGTTGGACATACATGTGCGTAAAAGTGCATAAACTCATTGTAACTGTCAAAAGGACCTGTCAAATGTGTCAAAAGCAACTGTCAAGAGGGTAGAGGGCATGAAGTAGGCTGATAAAGATGGGGCATGGGGAGTGTTGGAGGAGGGGTGTGCACTGTGAGGGCTGGAAGGCTGTTTTTTTTTCATTTTAATGCTTTTAAAAAAATCTTTGACTGGGTGCCAGTATACTGAGGCTGGCATTCCGCCCAGCCTGTCTCTGCACCCGGCCGCCTCCACGTTCATTTTGGGGTCTGCTCCACTCCCGGAGAACCCGAGTACACCAGAACAAAAGTCCCAAATTTGTGGTCCCAACCCTGGGGCAAACATTCAGGCCATATAGTTCTACAAGTCTTGTGTGCTCAACAAGATAAGGGTATTGCTACTGAGCATTGGAACTGTTTATATTTGACTAATTGGTGTTAGCATCAAGCATTTAGAAATCAAACATGGTACAGGTTAGATGTTGAATAAAACTCCCTCTCCCTAACATCTTTTGCTCAGATTTTGTTGTGACCCACCAGGTTTGACTTGCTGAAGCCTCAGAAAAGCACCCCTATTGTGCCAGTGTCACATTTCCATTTTACAATACATTTCATCCATGGGTTATCTTCAAGGGTTATTGAAGTGGGACAGAGAGGAATATCTCAAGGATTATAGGATAAATAATGTGACTGCATTCTAAAAAAATGTATCACAGCCTTGGAAGATATAAACCAGTTATCTTGATTCTTATAGTTGGAAAAACATCTATTACAAAAGATGCAATTTAAGGTAATCTTTTTAGAATAACAGCAGAAACACAACTTAAAATTGATTTATAAAAGGCAGGAACTATCAAAGAAATTTACATGTTTTGATTTTATGGATTTGTTGAATGCTGCAGAGCTGGTAAAGTGGCTGTTTCTATTACTTATGCAAATATAATGACATATAGAAAATAATAGTTTTTATTATTTGATCACAGAATGTTGGCACCGCTTACAGGGACAGAATTTATTGCCCATCACCAACTGGCTTTGAGAAGGTGGCGGTGAGCTACCTTCTTGAATCACTGCAGTCCTTGTTGTGTATGCATACCCACAGTGCTGTTAGGTACATAGTTCCAGGACTTTGAGCCAATGCTGATGAAGGACTGACAATTTATTTCCAAATCAAGATGATGTGTGGTTTGGAAGGCAACTTGCAGGTGGTGTTGTTTCCAGGTATCTACTGTCCTTGTTTTCTAGGTGGTAAAGGTCACAGGTTTGAAAGCTGCTGTCAATGGATCCTTGACGAGTTGCTGTAGTGCATCATGTATATAGTACACTCTTCAGCCACTGTGCACTGATGGCGGAGGGAGTGAATGTTTAAGGTGGTAGTTGGGGTACCTAAAGTGCTTCTTCCAACATGGAGAAGTACTGATTCATCAGTCAAGGGAGGACAATAGGTGGTAATTAGCAGGTTTCTTTGCCCATGTTTGACTTGATGCTCTGAGGCTTTCTTGGATCCAGAATCAATGTTGAGGCCTCCCAGGGCCACTCCCTTCCAAATATATACCACACTGCTGCCACTTCTGGTGAATCTGTCCTCCTGGTAGAACTCAGGGACAGTGATGGATAGTCCGGAGCATTGTCTGTAAATAATGATACTGTGAGTATGACTATGAAAGCCTGTTGCTTGACTAGTCAGTGGGTCAGATCTCCCAATTTTGTCAAAAATCTCCAGATGTTGATGAGAAGGACTTTGCAGGATTGAGTTGACAGGATATGCCTTTTTTTTCATAAAATGTAGGCTGATCCTTCTGGTTTTATTCTTATTAGACTACTTCATAGTGGTTTGATACAACTGAGTGGCTTGTTGGCTATTTCAGAGGGCAGCTAAGAATCAACTACATTACTCTGGCTCTGGATTCACATATAGACCAACCTGGGTAAGAAAAGAAGATTTCTTTCTCCAAAGGGCATTACTGAATCTGATGGGATTTTGCAAACCAGTAATTACATGGACACCTTTTCTGTTGCTAAATTTTTATTCCAGATCTATTTAATTAACAGTTGCTATGGTGGGATTTGAGCTCATGTCTCTGGATCATTAGTTCAATGATTGAACTTTTATTCTGCTGTGGCCATTAAATACAGCAGATATTTAGGTATTACAGCCAATCCCAATGAAGAGAAGCCCAGCCTCATTGTTGAGTTGAGTCCAGGGTATTGCCTGGTGGATGGGGGGGGATGGGGGGGCGGGGGGGTGCCCTGGTTTAAGCGACCATTGGGAAGGGCAAAGAAGAAGTATGACCTCAGCGGGGCCTCCAGTGGACCTAGGGGACCTGCAGAGGAGAACAACCCCCTCCTCCGACTTTCCAGACACCACCCCGCACAGCTAAAACTGTCAAGTTTTCCAGATGGCATTGACCTCCCCCTGCCGCAGGTAAAGGCTCCCAAACCCCCCATACAATTTCAGACAGGTCAGGGCTGCTGGGCAGGAAAGCCCCTCCACCTTCAAACCAGCCAATGGGGGAGCATAAAATCCAGTCCACAATGTGGGAAACCCAGTAGCTTTAGCTGTGCGGGCTGGTGTTGGGAAAGGAGGGGTTGGTTGGTGGGGGGGCCGGTGTCACCTTTGCGAATCCCCTGGGCCTATCAGAGGCAGTCCCCCTTTGGCCTCCTGCCGGCCTCTTGAACCAGGCACCCCCTTGATGAGACCATGAGCCTGGACTTGGCTGGGTACCTTGGCGTCGTGGGACTGCCTGTAGTACCATCAGTGGTCATCGCTCCAGGCTGATTAGCCAACAGCCTCACTAAGGTACAGTTTCCTTGGAAGAGGCAGAAGTCTCACCTTAAAGTAACTAATGCTGCTCCCAGCCTTAGATTATTGCAGGACTGCCATTGGGCTCGAGTAGGTTTCTCCGCGACTTTTTAGCCAGGGTGTAGAGATCACAGTGCCCAGTAAACTCCAGCCAGTGTTTCAGTTTCCAAGAGAGCCATTCTGACTCAATTAAAAACAGCTCTGGTGCAGCTGCCTGTATAATTTGTATGTTGCGTTTTTCTCTACATTTCAATGACTGAAAGCATATATTTTCCATCCCAAGTTTCATGTTAGTCCAACAGTGATCTTCTGATATGGGACTATTCATCATGTGTCAGTTTGGCTCAATAGGTCATACACTTGCCTTTGTGCCAGTAGGTTGGATGTTTGAGCCCTAACCAGGACTTGAGTGCTTAATCTATGTGGATCTTCCAAAGCAGCAATAAAGTAGCAGTGCTGTCCTTCTGGTGAAATATTGTTAACTTTCTGCTGCTCTGCTGGTTGGAGAGCCTCAGCTACCAGCAGCATAAACCATAACTTTGTCCATGATTTCTCTGGCCAATCACATGATTGCTCAGAAAATTGCATGTACCCAGTATCCAAATTTCTAATTGGTATTGCTGGCTGGCAAAGGATCACTACTGTAGTGCGGTAAATGACTCATATTTTCCCAAGCAGCTGGCTGCCTTTCAGATTGGATGCTAAAACTGCAGTGCGAAGATGCAAGGGTTGGTATTTTTGGATAGAAGGGATAAAATGGGCTGAAGACCTTTTTTGTCACATTGCTAAAACAGGATAGTGAGAAAAGCTGCATGGACCTTTCTTAAGCATAATTTATTCCAGAATGTTAATTGCTGTCAGAAGTATGATTCACAGCCATTGATTCCGAACACAGAATCAGCAATGTTATATCCTCCTGCATTTGTACTCCGTCACTGAAGTCGCACCAAGGAGTTCAAAGCCACCATTTGAAAATGGAAACAGTTGTTACTCATTCTGTCGCTGCCTGCCTCCATTTTTTCTGGCCATGTTTCGCCCTTAAAGGCCAGGCTGTTGTGTTTTCACGGCTGATTGGAACCATTCCTAACCTTTGGAGAAGATCCTAATTTACAATCAAAATTGCAGCATTAAAATGTAATTGCAACATTTAAATTGCACCTGCTTAATTGTTCTAATAATTGAATCTCTAATGCAAATGTTAAAATCAGGGATTCCATAAGGTTGGTACCTGATAAGTAAAGAGCCTCTCTCTGTTGAGGAGGTACTGCACTTAGATGCAGAGAGAACATTTTTATTTTCATTCTTGGGTATGGAGTGGTCACTATTTTGCAATATTATATACAGATGGGGTGAAGCTTCTGAGCTACATTGATGCATGTTGTATATTTAACAAACAATTAAAAACAAAGTTTCCAAAGAGATTTTCAGAAGACAGTATCCTACAAATAAGCAGTTACTTTTAAGTTCTCAGTAGGCTTGGAACTTAAGTTTCTTCTTACTACGGAACATAGCCATAATTTCAATCCACCAAAACTGGTGGGTTTAGGTCAGATGGGATGTAACAAATTTGAAACCTGAATCCCATTTGCCACGAGCACCCGGACTTTTGGTTTTAACCGAGGGGGGACAGGGAATGTGAGTAACCAACCCGCTCTCAGGAGACAGGCCCCAATTTACATATTTCAATAAGACTGCATGCCTGAAATCTTTCTCAATTTTAGGTTTAATTCTGGCTTGCTGGGTTTCCTAGATCTTAGGAAATGCAATGGCTAAAGGGAGGCAAGTATAGGCTTTCCAGCATTGCTTATGGGCCAAGAGAACAAGAGAAGCAGGAGTGCTGCCTGCCCAGACCAAGGAGCTATCCTGCTTTGCCACCCAGCACCCCACACCTCCCCCCCCCACCTCCATTGGCCAATCACAGCATCCCCGCCCACTCCAGCAATGGGATCCAAACTTCTGGGAGTCAACCTCCACAAGTGACACAATATTCCTCCAAGCCACAATCACCTCCGACCACTCCTTTCCAGTCAACCCTCAGCAAAGCCCCCACAGTGTTTCCAATCCCTCCCTCCCTGCTCTGCACTCCCAGGCTGCTACTTACAACCTCCCCCTCAATCTTTCTAATCTTCAATCAACAACCCTGAGCTCCCAATCTATACCCAACCTTTACGACTTCCACCCCAGCCCTTGACACTTCCAATCTCCACACTCTGACTCCACCCCTAACCTCTTGACCCTTTCCCAACCCTTCCAATCTTGCCTTTGTCCCTTCCTTCAACTCTTCCAATCTCCCCTGGCTTCTCCAATCTCCACCTGACCTTTACTATCTCCCCTGCAATCATTCTAATCTCTCCCACTGACTTTTCTTATCTCCACATGACCCTTTCCCCATGACACTATCCTCCAATCTCACCATGAAAAAACACTGACCTCTGATCTCTCTCTCTGCCAATGACATCAGGCCCTGATTCTGCTCACCACCCCAACCTGCGTGAAACCTGTTGTACCAGGGTTCCCACATACAAAACTCCTCCCCCTGCTTCCACCTAGTCTCCCCATTAATAGAAACATTAAAAATAGGAGCAGGAGTAGGTCATTTGGCTCTTCACAACTGGTCCGCCATTCAATGTGATCATGGCTGATCCACTGTCTCAACGCCATACTCTCGCTCTCGGCTCATACCCCTCAATGCCTTTAGAGTCCAGAGATCTATCTATTTCCTTCTTAAATATATTCAGTGACTTGGCCTTCACAGCCTTCTGTGGTAGAGAATTCCACAGGTAGGGGATTTTTCCTCTCTGAGTGAAGGATTTTTTCCTCATCTCAGTCCTAAATGGACTACCCTATATCCTGAGAATGTGACTCCTTGTTCTACACCGCCAGCCAGAAGAAATATTATCCCTGCATCCAGTCTGTCCAGCCCTGTTTCAATCAGATCGCCTCTCATTCTTCCAAACTCCTGTGAAAACAGGCCTATTCAACCCAATTTCTCCTCATAGAACAACCTTGTCATCCCAGGAATCAGCCCGGTGAACCTTCGCTGCACTCCCTCTATGCAAGTATATCCTTTCTTAGGCAAGGAGACTAAAACTGCACACAATACTCCAGGTGTGGTCTCACCAAGTCCCTGTAGAGCTGCAGTAAGATATTCTTGCTCCTGTACTCAAGTCCTCTTGCAATGAAAGCCAATGTACCATTTGCCTTCTTAACTGCTTGCTGCACCTCCACCCCTCTGCACTGGAGTGCTGCTTTGGGCTGCATTAGTGCTTAAGTTGGAGTTTGGTGAGTGAGGGACTTTTAAGGGTTAATTTCTATCTGAAGTCAAGTCTTTCTTTAATTTAGCAATTAGCTAAAAGTTGATCTTTGTGTTGGGAGAAGGTCAGTTTTAGTCCAGCTTTAAAACGGGTCATACAGCTCTGCTTGCAGCTGCAGCTAGTTACTTAGATAACTGGCTTAACAGGTTTTCAGAAGCTAGGTTCAGAGAGCATAAAAGAAGGTCATCTACAGTGCTGCATTGTCTGTAATGCAGTGCTGCCTTGGGCTTAAGTTGGAGTTTGGTGAGTGTGGGAGTTTGGTGAAGAGGGATGGAGGTGATCCTTTTATTTTCGACCTCTCCTCAGAAAGAGAGTGGCGGGCCTTGGTAAGTAGGACCTAATGAGTATTTCTACTATCCTTAATATTCTCTAAACTAGAGGAAGGAAAAGTAAAGGGAGTAATTTAAGGATAAGTCATGGTAGAGCAGCTTGACCATATGGAATTCTCCTCCTGTATGACACGGGAAGTCAGGGACATTTCCAGTATCCAGGGCGACCACGTGAGCAGGAAGTGTCTCCAGCTGCAACTATTCTAAATCCTTGTTTTGGAGCTGGAACTGTGGCTGGAGTCATCCACAAGAATGAGATCTCCTGGATAGCATGTACAGTGAGGTTGTTACACCACAGGTAAAGAGAGCAGAAAGGGAATGGATGATTGCCATACAGAGTAAAAGCACTAGGCAAGTAGTGCAGGAATCCCCTGTGTCCATCTCCCTCTCTAACAGGTTTTCTGCTTTGAATGCTTCTGGGGGAGATCGTTTTTCAGGGGAATGCGGCAAGAGCCAAATTCATGACACCATGAGTTTCTCAGCTGCATGGGGGTGGGGGAAAATTGAGACGGGGAGATAAAAGAGTGGGAGAGCAATAGTGATAGGGGATTCTATCCTAAGGAGAACAGATAGACGTTTTGTGGCCACAGAATTGACACCAGGATGGTATGTTGCCTCCCTGATGCCAGGGGCAAGGATGTCTTGGAGCAGCTGCAGAACATTCTGAAGTGGGAGGGTGAACAGCCAGAGGTTGTGGTTCCTATTGGTACCAACGACATAGGTAAAAAGAGGGATGAGGTCCTGAAAGCAGAATATAGGGAGCTAGGATATAATTAATAAAACAGGACCTCAAAGTTAGGAATCTCATGATTAGGGGGAGGCAATGGCATAGTGGTATTGTCGCTGGATGAATAATCCAGAAACCCAGGGTAATGCTCTGGGGACCTGGGTTCGAATCGTGCCACAGCAGATGGTGGAATTTGAATTCAATAAAAAATAATGCTGGATGGGCCTTAATAAAAGTCTTTTGATGACCATTGTTGATTGTTGTAAAAATCCATCTGGTTCACTAATGTCCTCTAGGGAAGGAAATCTGCCATCCTTACCTGATCTGGCCTACATGTGACTCCAGACCCACAGCAATATGGTTGACTCTTATATGCCCTCTGGACAAGGGCAATTAGGGATGGACAATAAATGTTGGCCTAGCCCACATTCCATGAATTAATAAAGGAAAAAAAAATTCCAGTGCCATATGCTAGTGAGATCAGGAATAGGAGAAAAGACCAGATGAATGCATGGCTGGGCATGGTGTAGGAGGGAGAGGTTTAGATTCCTGAGGTATTGTGATTGATTCTGGGGAACATGGGACCTGTACAAGCTGGACGGGTTGCACCCCAGCAGGACCAGGACCAATGTCCTCACAGGGGTATTTGATAGTACTGTGGGAGTGGGTTAAAACTAGGGTGGCAGGTGGGTGGGAACCTGAGCAGGGTGACACAAGAGAGGGAAACAAAGATAAGAATGAAAGATAGAGAAGTAGAAAGCAAATTGGAAGGCAGTAGAAACAAAGGCCAACATCAAACAGGCCCACAGTATAAAAAAAGTGTAAAAATGTTAAAAAGAAAAGTCTAAAATATTGTATCTGAATGCACAGAGCATTCACAAGAAGGCAGATGAATTAGTAGTGCAAAGAGATGTAAACGGGTCTGAGACAGAGACATGGCTGAAGGGTGACCAAAGCTGGGAACTGAATAACCAAGGGTATTCAATATTTAGGGAGGACAGGCAAAAACAAAAAGGAGCTGATGTGGCATTGTTAGTTAAGGATGAAATTAGTGCAATAGTGAGAGAGGATATTGGCTCAGAAAATCTAGGAGCAGAAATTTCCTGTGGGGGGGGGGTGGGCATGAAACTGATCAGCACCTTGATCGGGGCCACACTGCCATTTTATGTGGGTGGGCCAACTGAGGCCCACCCAGCGTGACGCATGCCCAGAAGTGCTCAGTGCTCCCTGTGTGGGCGGAGGGGCAACTCCAAGTCAGGGCCTGCACACTTTTGCACATGCACACTAAAGAGTGCAGAAATCTCTTTGAAGCACTGAGCTGCTTCAGGGAGATTAAGTTCCAAATGAAAGTTTGCTTTGAAGACAGATAAAAATTATTTAGACATGTCCCCTCATGTGACAGCATCATGTGGGGCAGGATTTTAACGCATCGGCGAGCGGGGGCGGGGCCTGCTCACTGACATGTAAAATGATGCGTGGTGACCTTGGAGGGAGCTCCTGACATCACCGCGCCCCATCTAAATTTTCAGGTAGGTGGGGGTGCAGCAAAATCAGCTACGCGCCCGCCAACCTGTCAATGGCCAATTGAGGCCATTGACAGAGTCAATGAAGTAATTAAAGGACCTGCCCGTCCAACCTTAAGGTTGGCGGTCAGGCCAGGAGCCATGGCGCAAATTAGAAAAAGCATGAAACCTCATCCATGGGTGCGATGAGGTTTCATGTAGGATTTAAGAAATTTTAGTAAAGTTTTTGTGAAAATTATGGGCATGTCCCAATTCATGTGACATTGTCACATGACGGGACATGTTAGTGAAATTTTATTTTTCTATTTTTAGGTTTTTTACATTTAGAGCCAATCTCCCTGAAGCTGCACTTAGGCCCGCCCAGGAAGCTGCTCTTGGCCTCAGGGAGATGAGTGCGCTCTTTTGTGCGCATGCGCGAAAGAGTGCACTCTCAATTTTGGGACTCCCCCCGCCCGCACAGGGAAAGCTTCTGTGCGGACGTCATGCTGGACGGGCCTTAATTGGCCCACCCACGAAAAATGACGCCGTGCCCCCAATTGGGGGCGCCAATCGGAAGCGCACCTGCGCGCATCTGCCCTTCAACTTCGCCCCCAACGGGGGAGAAATTCAGCCCATGAGCTGGGACATGTTTATCAAAAGTTTGAAAAATTTTTATTTAATTAATAAACCCTTCATGAAACCTCATCCCACCCATGGGTGAGGTTTAATGAAAAATGTGAAGGCCGCCTGGGCTCTTCGCCTGCCTGCCAATCTTAAGGTTGGATGGGCAGTATTCTTAACTACACACCACCCTCGCTGACCCGAAAATTCTGCCCTAGATGTAGAATTAGTCTGGGTGGAGCTAAGAAGCAACAACGGATGGAAAACATTAGTGGGAGTTGTCTATAGGCTTCCAAACTGTAGTGGTAAGGTAGGGGACAGCATAAAACAGGAAATTAGAGATGCATGTAACAAGCTGGCAACAGTAATCTTGGGAGACTTTAATCTACATAAAGACTGGACAAACCAGATTATCAATGATACTGTAGCGGATGAATTCTTGGAGTGTGTATGGGACAGCTTTTTAGATCAATACATTGGGGAACCAGCTAGGGGACAGGCTATTCTAGATTTGGTATTGTGCAATGAGAAGGGGTTAATTAATAATCTTGTTGTGTGGGGCCATAAGAACACACAAACATAGGTAATAGGAGCAGAAGTAGGTCATTCAGCCCCTTGAGCCTGCTCCGTCATGGAATAAGATCACGGCTGATCTGTTTGTATTTCAAATTCCACATTCCCATCTACCCCTGATAACCTTTGATTCCCTTGCCTAACAAGAATCTATCCACCCCTGCCTTAAAAATATTCAGTGACCCCGCCTCCACTACCTTCCAAGGCAGAGAGTTCCAAAGGGAACAGGGACTATAACATGTTAGAATTCTTCATTAGGATGGAAAGTGAAGTAGTCCAATCTGAAACTAGGGTCCTAAACCTAAACAAAGGAATTTATGAAGGTATGAGGTGTGAGTTGGCAAAGATAGATAGCAGGTTCCATGAGGCTCTTGTTTATTTTTTCCACGTGCAAGTCTCTGATAAATTATCATAAAAAACAAACATTCTACATACGTCAAAAATTATTTCGAAAATGTTCCCCTCCAAGTGAGTTGAGAACTTATGGTTACATAAAGCAACTTCTATCATATATTAACCAACTGACTGGACCAAAAGTATCCATTTTATGAGACAAGAAAACGTGCTGGTTCAGTGGTGTACCAAAAATAATCCATCAACCCATTGGCAAGAAAAATGACATTAATTGACTGATTTATTTTCTAGATAGTAACTTGTATATTTTGCTACTAAATTTGAATTAATGTTGAAACCAAATTCAATAAAACAACTCAATAAAAACCTAAGGGAAGCTCAGCAGGAATGATGGATCTATTGCAAGTACAGGAGATTCATATCTCAGACTGCAGTAAGACGCATGAGTTATGAGAATACTTTGGAATGAATTAAGATGCACTTGGAGCTCAGTGTCCCATTCAGAATTTTAGTTTTATGGAAGCTTTTTTTCCACTTGATTCTTACTAAGGTCTTTCATTTCATGCTCAGCCAATCAACCTCCTCCTCCTCCTTCAGGTACCATGCCCTAAGAGGGTTCTGGAGACCATGGACTTCCATTAGATTGGTCCATGATTATACCTGACAAAGTACACGGTGGTTTGCGATTGCCTTCTGCAGAATGGCTGACCAGGAAACTCTCACTCTTACCACCTGCCATCAGGCGTATTGGAAGGACCTTTCTGATCAGGTTATGAAAGCACTTTCCTTTGCAATCAAGCCCTAAAGCAGGGCTTGAACCCAGAGCTTCTGACCCAAAGCTAGGGACAATACCATTTCACCACAAGACCTCCCCCTGCCAATCATATGGAATCTATTCACAATTTCACTAGAAATAGAAAACAGAAAATCTTCACAAACACATCTCTATTGTTACTACAAAGAAAGCAGAGGAGTTCTTACCCTCAGAAACACCACAGATAAATTACAGCAGACATACAAGTCCAAAGGCCGTAAGATAATATAGGTGAACACAAGCACAAGAAAATAATGCAGATACTGGTCATCTGAAATAAAAACAATAAATACTGGAATCTTTCAGCAGGTCAGTCAGCATCTGAGAGAGAAATAGGTTTAGCATTTGAGGTTGCTGAGCTTTCATCAGGAATACAGGTGAGTTGGAGATAAGGATCAACATTGGATTCAAAACTAAGGGAAGAATTTTCGGGTTGGTGAGTGAGGGCGGGGCCCACTCACTGACGCGGAAAATGATACTCGGTGATGTCGGGTGGGCATCCCAACATCATCGTGCGTCATTTAGATTTTCAGATCAGCGGGCGCACAGCCAACTTGGCTGTGCGTCCGCCGAACTGTCAAAGGCCTATTAAGGCCATTTAAATATCAATTAAATTTATTAACTTAGTTGCTTATCCAACCTTATTACCATCCAAGCATTTTTCATGGAACCTCATGAAGGCTTCATAAATTAAATAAATTTTCTCATTAATGTTCCTTGACATGTCCCAGCTCATGTGACACTGTCACATGAGGGGACATGTTTTAAAATATTTTCTTTTCTTTATTTAAAATTATAAACCTTAAACTAATCTCCCTGAGGCAAGAGATTTCTGTGCTCTTGCGCGCATGCGAGAAAGAGCACAGACCCCAACTCAGGAAATCCCCCCTGCATGCACAGGGAGCACTCAGCGCTTCTGGGTGGGCATCACACTGAGTGGGCCTTAATTGGCCTGCCCACATAAAATGGCAGCGCGGCCCCTAATTGAACAGTTGTTCCTGCATTGGTCCACCCATTCTATGAATGCTATTTGCAGAGTTTCTTGACATCTTCTCATTGTAGAATTAAATAATAAATATTTATTAGTATGAATGATATATAATTTTAAACTGAAGTATATATTTGTGTGTTAAGAAAGGTCAAAAATGGTTTCAGTTTCATATAAGTTTTGTTTATGAACCTTGATGCCTGGGAGTCTGGATAGACTTGTCACTAAAAGCTTTCAGGTCTCTTGGGTGTGTTTGTATATTTTTTTTTAATAAGGTCTTCCAACCCCTGAGATTAAAGAGATGGATTAAAGAGGCTTGAAAGTTCAGTGATTCTGGAAACAAAACTCAAAGTAGAAAAGCTTCACTGTTGCCTAGTGACAGTGATTTGGTGACACAAACACAGTAGAGACCGCAGTTGAGAAGAGAGCTTAGTGTATGTTTGTCAGAGATAGAAGATAGGGATTTGAAGCTGCCTGAGAAGAGAAACTGCAAGGCTAATGGGACAAAAATAAAAATAGCTGGAAAAACTCAGGAGGTCTGACAACATCTGTGGAGAGGAATACAGTTAACATTTCGAGTCTGTATGACTCTTCATCAGAAGAGTGTTCTAATGAAGAGTCATATGGACTTGAAACATTAACTGTGTTCCTCTCTGCAGATGCTGTCCGACCTGCTGAGTTTTTCCAGCTATTTTTATTTTTGTTTCAGATTTCCAGCATCCGCAGTATTTTGCTTTTATCTTAAGGTTAATGGGACAGTAGCTTACTGACCAATCAGTATGGGACTCAGTAAAGTGATCAGTTTAGAGGAGGTGATACAGGAAGACTGAGTTCAGGGAACTCATTTGTTTGCTCTGCAGTTGAAGAAACAGTGAGTTTAGAGTGTGGTTTTTGGGTGTCATGGGAAGAGATACGTGTTGGGTGAGAAGCATCAAGTGAATGCTCAGTAATTCACTAGAAGAAAACCGTTTGCAACTGTACCAGAAGCCTGGTGGTAACTTTCCACTGGTTTATGTGTCCAAAAAGATATTACTGGGGTAAAGGAATAGTGGAAATTTGACATGTATTTTGTTTGTATTGAGATCTCGCCAACCTTTTTGTCTAGTGTAATATCATTCACTTTTCTCATTTTAATAAATAATCTATTCTTTCTATTAAAAGTTCAACAGCAGGCACCTGTGAATTTGTTCAGTAACTTTCCTCCACACTTCCTAAAAAAAAGTTGGGATCTATCAGGCTAGGTTTCACACTGGGATCTGCCTTGTCCAGTATTAACAGCAGCTGGGATCTTAACATTATCAATTAATCCATAACAAGCTACAAAGAAGTTTACTTCCTCCAGTCCTGCTCTTGATGAGCCACTTCCTACTTTAACACAGTAAAATTAAACAGGGGGTTCATTAGACCCACCTATAATATAATCACTGCAGCCTAAAAGTTCATTCTTACTGGATGAAAGTTTTGTTTAAATCAAAGGTTGACAAGATAGTGTTACAACCCCCGTGGAGACCAATAACATGAAAGAGCCAAACTTCCCAAATGACCCCAATGGAAAAACCTGAGGGACAAGATTTCACTTTTTAAAACTTTTATTGTCACAATCAAATTAAGACCAACATAAATTAAAGGTGAATTAATGGTCATATTGTATTCTGTAGAAATTATAAATTGTAGATAAATAACACTTTAAGTATCCAGTGTAACAAAGATAGAGTTCACATATTTTGCAAGTAATCCCTTCAGGAGGAGATGGTGGTATAATGCTTTAACCAATTTATTGGAGTTCTTTGAAGGAGTCACATGTGCTGCACATAAAGAGGAACCGCTGAGTATACTGTACTTAGATTTCCAAAAAGCATATGGTAAGGTGCCGCCATCAAAGGAAATTGTGGAAAATAAAAGTTCATGGCGTAGGGGTAACATATTGGCATGGATAGAAGATTGGCTAGCTAACATGTAAAAGAAGGTAGCCATAAATGGATCTTTTACTGGTTGGCGGGTAGTAACAATGGTGAGCCACAGTGATCAGTGCTTCGCTCTCAACTTTTTACAATTTACATAAATGAGTTGGATGAAGGTATCGAAGGAATGGTTGCTAAATTTGCTGATGATATAAAGATAGGGAGGAAAGTAAGTTGTGAAGAGGACATAAGGGGGCATAGATGGGTTAAGTGAGTGGACAAAGATCTGGCAAATGAAGTATAATGTTGGAAAATGTGAAATTGTCCATTTTGGCAGGAGGAATAAAAAAGAAACACATTACCTAAATGGTGAGAGATTGTAGAGTTCTGAGTTTCATTGGGATCTGGGTGTCATGGTGCATGAATCGTAAAAGGTTAGTATGTAGGTGCAGAGTAATTAGAAAAACTAATAGAATATTATTGTTCATTGCAAGGGAAATTGAATATAAAAGTTGGGACATTATGCTTCGGTTGTACAGGGCACTGGTGAGACCACATCTGGAGTAATATGGAGACAGATACTGGTCTCCTTATTTAAGGGAGGATATAAATGCATTAGAAGCAGTTCAGAGAAGGTTTACTAAACTAATACCAGAAATGGACAGGTTATCTTTTGAGGGGAGATTGGACAAGCTAGGCTTGTAACTGCTGGAGTTTAGAAGAATAAGAGGTGATTTGATTGAAACATATAAGATCTGAGGGGTCTTGACAGGGTCGATGTAGAGAGGATGTTTCCTCTTGTGGGATAATCTAGAACTAGGGGTCACTATTTAAAAATAAGGGGTCAGCTATTTAAAACAGAGATGAAAATAAATTTTGTCCCTCAGAAGGTAATGAGTCTTTAGAACTCCCTTCCTCAAAAGGCAGTAGAAGCAGAGTTTTTGAATATTTTCATGTCCGAAGTAGATAGATTCTTGATAAACAAGGGGGTGAAGGGTTACAGGGATGGGTGGGAAGTTACAGTCAGATCAGTAATGGTCTTAATGAACAGCAAACAGGCTCGAAGGGCTGAGCGGCCTACTCCTGCTCCAAGTTCGTATGTTCATATGTATGTTCGTATGTATGGTAATGTTACTGGATAAGTAATCCAGAGGCTCAGGCTAATATCTGGAGACACGGTTTAAATCTCACCAAAGCAGCTAGTGGAATTTAAATTCAGCCAATAAATCTGGAATTGAAAGCTAGTCTCAGCAGTCTAAGTGTATCTAATGAACCCCCTGTTTAATTTTACTGTGTTAAAATAGGAAGTGGCTCATCAAGAGCAGGGCTGGAGGAAGTAAACTTCTTTGTAGCTTGTTATGGATTAATTGATAATGTTAAGATCCCAACTGCTGTGAAAACAGGACAAGTCAGATCCCAGTGTGAAACCTGGCCTGATAGATCCAAACTATTTTTCTTGTGGAGGAAAGCTACTGACAAATAGTAACCATGGGCAGAATTTAGCCCTCGATGGGCGGGTGGGCCCCACCAGCTCAGCAGCGGGCAGGCAGCCAAACTGCGCCGCCGAAACGGGCCCTGCTGCCATTTTGAGTGGGGGGGGCCAATTAAGGCCTGCCCAATGGCCTGCCCGATGGGAAGTGCTTTGCGGGCGGGGGGGGGGGGGGCGGTGGGATTCCCCAACTGTCAATGTATGCTCATTTGCATATACGTGCGAAAGAGCGCACTGCTCTCTGAGACTAAGTGCTGTCTCAGGGAGAATGCTGAATGTTTAATAAACTTAAAAAATAGCAAAATAAAAAAAAATTAACATATCCCCCTCATGTGACATGAGATGGGACATGTTAATAAATATTACATAAAGTTTATTAAAGTTTTTAAAAACAGACATGGATCCTCATCCTGCCAGTGGATGAGGTTTCATGTTTTTTCAGAAGCCCACTGGGGCTCCTGACCTGCCCGCCAACCTTAAGGTTGGACGGGCAGGACCTTTAATTGGGTTAATTATCCTGTCAATGGCCTCAATTGGCCATTGACAGGTCGGCGGGCAGACAGCTGATTTCGCTTCCTGAATGCTTAAATGGGGCGGGATGACGTCGGGGGTTCCTCCCAATGTCATCCCGCGTCATTTTCCCATTGGTGAGTGAGTCTCGCCCCCAATTCGCCAACGGGAAAATTAAGGTCCATGAGACTATCATCAATTATTGTAAAAAACCACATTGTTCACTAATGTCCTTGACGGAAGGAAATCTGCCGTCTTTAACTGGTCTGGCCTACACATGATTCCACATCCACATTAATGTGGTTGAGTTTTAACTGCCCTCTGAAACAGCCACTCAGTTCAAGGGCAATTAAGGGTGGGCAACAAATACTGGCCTTGCCAGCAACACCCACATCCCATGAAAGAATAAATAAACATATATAGCATTAATCTCAGCCATGGAGTCCCAGAACACTCTGTGCTTCCCAGGTAAAGTTTCAGTTCCTTTATTCATGAAAGTGTTAGACCTAGATGCTGTCCGACAGCATCTTCACCACATCCGACTTCCATGGGTACAATGTCCACCAAAAGCACACCTTTCTGGATGCTTCACACGTCTGCTTCCAAAACCAGCTTTCTTGGTCTCCTTCTCCAGCTGTGCCACTTTCCATCTTAATTATTTTTCACTCATAGCTTCTCCACTGTCACTGAACTGTTCTTCTGCTGAAAAATCTGAACTTTTGCAGCCCTTCCTGTTCTGACCATTAACTGAAATTTTACCTCTGTGCCTGGTATTTTTGTTTCCAATCAGCTTCCATTTCCCCAGCAACCTAAGCCACAGGCTGATTTCTCAGAAGTCTGATACCACAACCAGTAATTGCAATTAACAACCTCCAGAAACCTGGACTTTGTTTCTGCTTCAGTTAGGTATTGACTCAAAGGAAACACAGGTTTTGAAACCATGGCCAATGCAGACAACAGCTTGCAAACCATAGATTTCCACAAAATAAATCCTATTAAAGAAGGCCATTCAGATCCTTTCAGCTCATCTAACTTAAAAGAGCCTCCAAACCTAATCACAGTATCTTGCAGTTCCTAAAATGACTTCAGGAAGTCGCAAAACACTTTACAGCCAATGAAGAACTTTTGAAGCATCATATTGGACTTGAAACATTGGGCAGGATTGTCCCAGATTTGCACAACGTGCAGTAGCAGGCGGGAAAAAGGATGTTTTACCCTCCTGCCGCAAAGGTGGCTTTTCATGACATATCATCCCATTCCCAGCATGCCCCACTCATTGATAATGAATTCCCAGGTAAATACGCCAGATCGCTGGCAGGGCAGCCTCTGATTTGTCCACCGCACATTCACCTCAGGCTGTCAGTAACCCGGGCGCCATATTTAAGGGGTGTCCCTGCACAGAGCTAGCACCCTCTAAGGGAGTGGAAGCTGCTACAAAGTCATGATTGCCAAAGGGAGGAACAATGCTGCCCCCAAATTAAGTGACACCTCCCTCGGGTTACTACTGGACACAGTGGAGGACCCCTGTGCAGTACTCTAACCCGGCTCTGGGCAAAGACCAGCAAGCAAGGCCACCAATCCAGTATAGGAGGTGGTGGCAGCGGTGGTCAGCGCCAATGCTCTGCCTTAGAGGACAGCCACCCAGTGCCGAAAGAGGATGAATGATCTCCTCTGTTCTGCCAGGGTAAGTCACTCTTCTCATCACTCTCAACTCACACATTCACAAACCCATCACACATCCACAGGGATCTCACGCACTGCCAGTTCAAGGGACATCACCATTCACTCTCTCTCACACACACCTTCATCTGACCTGCTGATTGTGTCCTCACCTCCTCCATGACACCACTCACCACCCACACATGCCAGGCATCCTTCTCATCTGGCCTGGCAGGCGTCCTGCTTACACTCTCCATCATGCAGGACAAGCTGGCACATTACAAGAGGGACTGGGTGCAGACTGGTGGAGGAATGCCTAGACATCACAGACTTTGAAGATTGAGTCATCCAGCTGGCCGGTGACGATCTGGATCGTTCAGGCTGAGGTGATAGCGCTGGCAAGCCAATGCACTGAGGCTAACACTGGTAGGATGGTGGTTACCATGGAGACCTTGATCCAGGACATTGTTCCTGCACTGCTGCATGGGCTGAATTCTATCACTCACACCATAGTTGGCCTTCAACAGTGTCAACATGAGAAGTGCGGGGCAGCTCAATCTCACGTGAGCTTCCCCTTCTCCTCAAGGAGTCAGCCTGGGACCCTCAGGCACCCATAGGGAGGAGGATTAGCACATGCACACACCGGGCCATCCATCCAGTTTACTCCTGGAGTGTCCAGCCCATCTGAATCCCCTCTTCCTGTGACCCCAGCAGCGCCAGCACCACAGGCCGAGGACGGTGCCACCACCACACAGCAGGACCCCGAAAGCAGGCCCAGATCCTCCAGAGGATGCCCACCAAGGTCATAATAGACAGGGTGTAGCAGTCAGCAGGCTGCTTCCCCCTCTGCTGTGGATGTTCAGGGAGCACCAAGACATTGTGGCAGGGTTAGGAAGGTTAAGAAGATGTAGTTGCACAGCCTGGGCATGAGTATTAATCACGCGTGCATAATGTTCACTATTGTAAATAAACTCCCAAGAATGTTTCCTTGTCTGTGGCTCCTTGTTATGATGAGCAATGCTCGTGTCACTCAGATGTGAAACCTCGGCTCCTGCACAAGATAAAGGCAGGCATCTCAGTCCAGGGCCTCTTCCATGTTCAGTGTGTAACCTTCAAACCAAAGTGATGGTCCAGCTTCACACTCACTGGACACATCACTGATGCCTGCACCTCGATGGTGCTTCTCATCGCTGCCAGAATGTTGTGGGCAGGCGTCAGAGTTCCGACATTCTCTCTGTGTGCTCTCAGCACCTTTGAGGCGGGGCTGGCCCCCATCTCTTCAGCATCTGTGACCAGTGATGCTGTGCTCCTGAAGGGGTCAGGTGCTGAAGGCTGACAAAGGATCAGGTGCGTTTAAAGTTTCACGGCTGCATCTCCATGATATGACCCTGATCACAGTGCACAAGCCAACTGTCCTCAGCCAGACAGGAGCCAGACATTCATAGAAACAATGTGAAGATCTATGGAGTGTCCTCACTGCAATTTGTCATCATCGTCCTGGAATCTAGCTACTATTAGGGCTTCCACTGTGTCTCCATAACATGAGCCTGAGCACTGAGGGTATGTGCGCTGCCATCAGCTACACAGGAGTCAAACATTCACAGATTTAAGGTGAGGATGACAGGAGTGTCCTCATTGCTTCTCATTATCATCGACCATGAATCTTGCAGCTGTGAGGGCCTCCTGAGAGCACCTTCCTCATTTGGCCAGTATGATGGTTTCATCACTGGCATTGTTGCCTTTGAGGACCTCATCATCATTATTCCCTTCAAAGTCTTCCTCATTGGAGGATACATGCAGCTCCTCAGCCAGGTCTTCCTCCTGTTGCAGCACCAGGTTGTGTAGAGCTCAGCAAGCGGCAATGATGCGTGACACCTCTAGGGACTGTATTGCAGTGCTCCACTGGACCTGTTGAGGCACTGGAACTTCATTTTCAAAATGCCTGTCGTTTGCTCCATCAAAGTCCGGGTTGCGACATGACCCTCGTTGTAACGTCACTCTGGTACAGTCTGAGGCCGCCACACATTCTCTGCGGGTAGCCCTTGTCCCCGAGGAGCCATCCCTGCAGCCTCTGTGGACCCTGGAAGATGTCAGGGATCTGAGAGCTACTAAGAGTGTAGGAGTTGTGGATGCTCCTTGGAAATCATACACCGGCCTGCAGGATGTGGTTGTGGTTGTTGCAGACCAGCCAAACGTTCAGCGAGTTGAAGCCCTTGTGACTGACTTAGTTGACTGCTTGTTGCCATGGGGATCTAAGCACCACATGAGTGCAGATGATGGCGCCCCGCACCTGGAAAGCCAGAGATTGCTACAAATCCCAGCGCTTTTGCTTCTTGACTTTCCTGATCCCAGGCAAAATGCATAAAGTTCTGTGCCTTCATGAAGGTGGTGTCTTTGACCTCCTGGATACACTTATGCGTGGGGACTTGCAAGATCCCATGTCGGTCACCTGTGGAGCCCATGAAGAAGCCACTGGCATAAAAATTGAGCACCGCAGCCACTTTCATGGCCAGGAGCAGTGAATGCCCTCCATGTCCCTGTGGCCCTAAATCCTGCAGCACGTGGCAGATGTGACCAACCAGTTCCCTAGACATGCACAGTCTTTGGCGACACTGGTTCTCTGTCATCTGCAGGAATGACAAGCACTGTCTGTAGACCCTGGGTCTAGCAAAGCGCCTACAGGAGACAGCTCACTATGGATCTTCAGCTGTATGTGCAGCAGGCCCTGCTGCTCCTTCATCTTGAGGGAGGTGCTTCTCTTTGCTAAGCCAGCACCTCCACTGCTCTCTTCCTTTTCCCCTCTGGTCTCTGTAAGCCATGAGGCATACCGCTAAATCACCAAGCTCCATGATCCTGATGTTCTCCTCCTGCAGAATCAAAGAGAGACACATGGATTAGCACAGGTGTTCTAAGATCCTTTCTTAAGTCTGAAGGCCCCTTCATACACGCAGGAGAGTGCTGACCACCACTTGGATGCCCAGTGTGTAGTGCGTTCATTGGCTGTCCGAAACCCCACCCACCTCCACCCCACTCCACTTGACCAATTGGCGACAGTTTCAGCCACTGGGCTGCATGCTGTGCTCTCAGCTCAGGCACAGGCATCTTCTAACCCACAGTGCAAGGCTGCACTGTTAGCTTGAGCTATTATGGATACTGGTCAAAACCTTAATAAAAACATTGCAAGAGGCTGTGAGCGCCTCCACCAGTGACTGCTCCATGGCCACCTTTCTCAAGGAGATTGTACAACTTGCCCAGTCAGCCAATTGCTCTGCTGCCTCTTAAGGTGCACATTAATTTACAGTCTGCACCCAAGGTGTGGAATGTTCTGGAGCATTTGGTGGCACTTTCATGATTTTGCATTGCTTGAGTGGACAGAAAAGCTTCAGAGGCCCAAATCCAAGCAAGTCAATGGAGCTGCAGCTGAACAGTCTCAGCCGTGGAAGAATGCTCACCTTTGACAAGCTTTTTCAAGTACATGGCCGCTTCCCTCGCACCCCCCAGGCCCCCACAGTCCACTCAACGTGCTCTCATCTCCTGGCATGTGCTTGAGAATTTCCTTCAGTCTTTGCTGCCTTCCCCCCACCCCCCCCACCCCCCCAAACCACCCCACCCCCAGCCTAACCTGCACTGGGGACCTTGCCCCACCGCCGCACTGAATGCCAGCTGGGACAAAGTGACTTGCCTGTGCCCCCCACAAAAGTGTGGCACCTCTTCCTTGATGTTCACGAGCGCTGTGCAAGGTTGTGTGCACTCACCTCTGAGTTCCCCTCGAAGTTCAGGTCGCCAGGTGCACGTTGTGAAACACGTCAGCGCGATGACCCAGTGTCGCGAGGATGGTTCCAGCGAGCGGGCTTATAATTAGATGTTCCCGACGTGCAATGGGGGGAAACGCAGCCCACCATTGACGGGCGGGGCAGATGGTCGCAAACTGGCTTCACGACGGCTTAAAACTGATTTTTGGCCTTCTCGCCATGTTGTTTCCCTCCCCCCCCCCCCCCCCCACCCACCATGATGCCCGACGCTAACGGGGCTGGAAAATTCCTGCCATTAACTCTGATTCTTCCTCCACAGATGCTTCCAGGCCTGCTGAGATTTTCCAGCACTTTCTGTTTCTATCTTGAAGCATAAATTACTGTTGTAACGCAGGGAATGAGGATAGGAAGATCAGTAGAAAACAAAGGGACAAGGTGTTGGATGGGTGGGGTGGGGTGGGGAGTGTGAACACAGGGTAGAATGTGCACAGAAGTGGGGAAAATGTGTTACAAAGGAGGATCCCCAAAAGACATGTCAGCAGATAGGGGGCTCCATGGCAATAGCAAGTGAGTTGTGTCTATCAGTGGTGCGGGTGAGGCACAGGGGTTGGGCGGGGTGGGGGGTGGGGTGTGGTTTGAGGTGGGGCACAGTTCAGTTACTCGTCCTCAATAGTTTACACTATGATGGGGAGTGGGAGGGCCTACAGTTGAGGAGAGAGGTAACAACAGCTCCAAAGAATTTATTTTTTATGTAGGCTTTTATTAAACACTGCCACCTTGTGGATTTTTAAATAAAGCTGCATACCAACTTCAAAGGCCAAAATACAGGGGAAACTGTTCCCAGCCCCTTGGAGGTGGGTTTGAAGGCAACAGGGTCAAGGAAATTTGAAAAAAAAAGGGGTTGGGTGGGGTGGGACAGGTTTGGCAGCTGACTAAAAAAGAAATTCAGTAAGTATTGGCCTGCCAAAGCTGTCAAAAGGCATAACATCATCAAAAATGAATTTGAATCACTGTCTCTGGCAAAGGATCTCTTAAAGTGTTGACTGGTCTGCAGGAAGCTGAGTAATCTTTTGTGTGTCCCCTATACTGCCATTATTTCATTCTTTTAATTATGTTTTAGAAGAGAAAAGGTTCAAGAGATGTGATTTATGACTCCAATTAATCTTTTCCCAAAGTCTGACATATTTAATACATTTAATTGTACTATAATCCCTGATTTACATTCTGAAAAAAAAAATCTGACTGCTGATCATTATTACTCTGCGGATCAGGGAGCTTGGAACTCATACAAACGAAACTCCGAAAGTCTGGAGCCATTAAGGATCTGTGATCATGACTGGAGACATTTTCAAGCTGAGCCATCACATGAATGATGTTAACAAAACACTGACAAAAAAAGGAGCTATATTTTCATAAAATAATCTGGCAGCTGTTTTGCCATCAACACTGCCAGTTAATCTCCCCCAAGAGATTAGAATCATATTGTTTTCAGCAGACTATCTTGGATGATATGATTTGAAACTAATTAAAAGAATTGGAAGGTAAGAAAAACTGTCAGCATATGTTCCATTTGCAGGATGGATGTTTGTCTCTGAAGGTAACAAAATTGATCAATTTGCCATTTAATTCACCTGTTCTATCAATTAAATACCTAGTCCAGGATTTTCCACCCTCCTCCCAATGACTTATTGGCATAATTTGGGTGGGTAGGGCAGGAAATAACTTGGAAATTATATATAATCTGCTGGACCCTAACCATCTAGAGCTAAAATCAGGGCTTTAGTAATTTTCTGAGAATTGTGACATTTTCATTACCCTTGCCAAAGAAATGGAGGAAATCAAAATATAATGATTTAGCCGTTGTGGTTTGACAGAAATGGAGCACACAGTCACAGTCACTTATTTAAAAGTGAAAGCTACCAGAATTTGTTTAAAAAATTAAAGGTATCCAAGTTAATAACAAATTATTAACCAAATTATTCATGATCAGAGACTAAACAATGCAACACGGACAAAAGATCGCCAGTGCAATGGGGTCATGCTGGGAAACGATGCTGGACCATATGGATATACAGTGTATACTACTAGAGCATCAAACATACATACAGATAATGGGGTTGCAGTTCTGGAATGTACTCATGTGTAAAAGCTTACATTTAGGTAATTCCTATTTGGCTAAAATAGCCTATTAAATTTGACCCTTTCCCATATCTATAACTATGCTACACATCCATAACATTTTCCCCATGCGCCAACATTATAATCAGTTAACACATTGTATGAAATGTATCTTCTGGAGTTTGGCTGCAGGTCAATTTGTAGAATGTGACACAACATTGGGTTGCCTTCCCAATGTACCAGAGTCTAGTCACAGAATTCCATGATCAAATCCAAGTAAATTTGACTCTGCCTATATTTGTAGGTGAGAAGCTGATGGATATGGGGCTGTGGGGAGAAAAAGTTAACTAAATCCTCCTGTAGTGCAACCTCATCCACATCACAGAATCACAGAATCACACAGTGCAGAAGAGGCCCTTCGGCCCATCGAGTCTGCACCGACACATGAGAAACACCTGACCTACCTACCTAATCTCACTTACCAGCACATGATGTTCTCCATTTCTCTCTTTGCTCCCAAAAACATAAGTAGCACGATTCCCATAGAGAAATCAATTGCTTAAATTTCTTAGATTAAAATATTCCAATGCCAGAGCTTCCTGAACTAAATTAGTGAAAAAATAAGAAAAATTTGGGAGGAAGTAACGACTTCTAAAACCTTAGTTTTAACTTCCTCTCTCCCTTTAAATTTTCATTCATGCATTCAACAGCTGCTTAGAAATCCTTAAATACGAAGAGGAAATGCTGGAAATACTCAGCCTCTGTCTGGCCTGCTGTGTATTTTCAGCATTTTCTCTTTACTTTTCAGATTCCCGGCATCTACAGTATTTTTCCTTTGTTAGGAATCCTGGACATCCACTGTGCACATGCGAATGTTGCTCTAATGTGCAGGCTGGGAAATTGTGCGGGGTGCAGGGGGGAGGGGAAGGGGCCTAAATTACACAATCTCCTTCATTCCGATATAGAATTGAAGCTCCTGTCTCTTTCTGGCAGGAGATGTTGTACTGTTTAAAACAGCCAGCAAAAATGGTAATGATGCAAAGAGCAACTGATCATCCCTCATTTAAATTCCATCATGGCCGTAATTGATTTATTTATGGGGCACAATGAAGGCTAAAATAAGGACAATGAAGTCATACCATGTGAGGAATTTAATGTCCCTGTCAGATATGAGTTCAGAGGGGAGTGGCCATGTCATCAGGCAGGAGGGTATGGGATATTGATCTTGCTGCCTCCCTGCCTCCCCCTGGTTAAGTGCAGGGGAAAAGACTTGAGGGCGGCCTTACCTCCAGGAGGCCAGTTGTGTCACTAAAAAACCATTTAAAGGCCTCATCCTACCAATGCTGGGATTCATCCAGCAGTGGTCAGGGGATTTGCCATACGGAGAGACCGCCGAGCAAACTCTATCAGCATGATCGAGGGCATTGGGATTGGGAGAGGGAAGCCTACAGGAAGCTACCTCCTGCCCTTGCTGTCAACGCCACTTCCCACCCTGGTCGGTGCCCTCCTCCCTGAGAACCCCATCCCAACACACCTACCTGCCTCTGGAGGATCCAGAGCAGGGTTGCCAGTTGCAATTGAATGTACTCCCTGAAGGTTTCACCACATGAGTTGCGCTTCATGCTCTTGCCATTAGTCAGCCAATACATCCATCCTTATGACGCAACACATTGCTATGCAAATTGGAAAGCAAAAATATTCATTACTCAATTGGATGATGCTTGACTGTTAGCCAAACAGCCTTTTACCCCCATTCTCAATATTTTTACATCTGGTAAAGAGAAATGTTCAAAGAAAATGGCAAAAAAAGCAATATTTTTGAATGTCCTTGTGAATTTTCTCCAGGGTTGCATAGAGCTGTGTCCTGGAGATTGGTCTTCAATTCCTGGGGACTCTAGGCCAATCCTGGGTGACCATACCAGGTAAACCCCAGTGCAAAACTGGCAGCGGCCACTGCTCTTGGTGGAACTGCCAGAGTTGCCAGCTTCTGATTTGCCAGCAGCTCTCCGGGGCGGTATACACAGTAGGATGTGCTGCGAATTAATGACAATGGGTGAGCTGGGAATCTCAGCGGCAGGATTCCAGCTGTCAATTAGGACCTTTATTCTGTTGGGGCTCCCGGAAATTGAGTTGACCTAGGTGCCACCAGATTATCTGAAGGTTACAGGTCCCGTGCCACCCACATTAAATTCCACCCCATGATAAATAGTTTTGAAAATCAAGTAGTAACAAAATATAATTAAAATTGGTAAGAAACTTCAGTACTGGAGGAAGTGCAAAAAACATTTATAAAGATGTTACTAGAACAGAGAGATTACAGCTATGTGGAAAGATTGAACAGATTGGGGCCTTATTCATTAGAAAAGAGAAGACATAGAGGTGACCTGATAGAGGTCTTTAAAATTATGAATAAGTTACAAAGGATCCATGTGGAGAACATGTTCCCACTTGTGGAAGATTTCAAAGCTGGAGGCCATAAATACAAGAGGCCATAAATTCAGAGAGCCACCGCAGGAAGTAGTTGAGGCAGAGTTTAGATGCGTTCAAAAGGGAGCTCAGCAAGTACATGAGAGAAAATGCAAGATATGCTGAAAGGCTGAGATGAGGAAAATGGAATGGGAGGAGATTAGAGCGGCATATACGGGGAGAATTTTACGTTCGGCGTGCGGGCACACACCAGACACACCAGAGTGTTACATGACGCGCGATGAGGTCGGGCCTATGTCCAATGCCATTGCGCACTCACACAACATTTCATTCCGCAGGCGCGTGCCGGAGTCGGCTGCACACCCGCTGATAATTCATAGGCCCATTAAGGCCATTAACAAATTAATTAAAATTAAATTAACACTGCCCATCCAACCTTACGGTTGGTGGGCAGGCAAAAAGGCCAAGCGGCTTTTACATTTTTTAGGAAACCTCATCCATGAGCGGGATGAGGTTTCCTAAAGCAAATAAATATTAACTAAAAACTTTATTTTTGAATTAAAAACATGTCCCAGCTCATGTGACAGAGTCTAATGAGAGGACATTTTTTAAAACATTTTTACTATCTTTATTAATTTTTTTAAAAAGCACTTCAATCTCCCTGAGGCAGCTCAGGCCCGCTCTCCCTCCTCCCCTGGCCCCCACAGGTAGCGCTGAGCACTGCCGCTTGCGATCCACACAGGGCAGGCCTTAATTGGCCCACCAGCGTGAAATCATGGAGCGGAGCCGATCACGGGTGTCAGTCCCAAACACTGCTCCTGCCGAGCCTGCCCGACAAGGGGAAAGTTCTGGCCCAGTAGTCTAGGTGGGCTGAATGGCCTCTTTCTGGGCTGTATATTCATATAATATTTTATTTAAACAGCCAGTGCTGAATTGAGATGGGCCTAATTTTTTTTTTTATTCACGGGATGTGGGCTTCGCTGGCTGGGCCAGCATTTAATGTCCATCCCTAGTTGCCCTTGAGAAGAGGGTGGTGAGCTGCCTTCTTGAAACGCTGCAGTCCATGTGGTATAGGTACTCCCACAGTGCTGTTAGAGAGGGAGTTCCAAGATTTTGACCTAGTGACAGTGAAGTGAATATATTTCCAAGTCAGGATGGTGAGTGACTTGGAAAGGAACTTCCAGGTGATGGTGTTCCCATCTATCTGCTGCCCTTGTCCTTCGAGATGGTAGTGGTCGTGGATTTGGAAGGTGATGTCTCAGGAGCCTTGGTGAATTCCTGCACTGCATCTTGTAGATGGTACACACTGCTGCTACTGTGCATCGGTGGTGGAGGGAGTGAATGTTTGCGGATGGGGTGCCAGTCAAGTGGGCTGCTTTGTCCTGGATGGTGTCAATCTTTTTGACCCATCCAGGCAAGTGGAGAGTATTCCATCACACCCCTGACTTGTGCCTTGTAGATGGTGGACAGGCTTTGGGGAGTCAGGAGGTGAGTTACTCATCACAGAATTCCTAGCCGACCTGCTCTTGTAGCCATAGTATTTATATGGTTAGTCCATTTCAGTTTCTGGTCCATGGTAACCCCCAGGATGTTGATAGTGGGGGATTCAGTGATGGTAATGCCATTGAATGTCAAGGGGCGATGGTTAGATTTTCTCTTGCTGGAGATGGTCATTGCCTGGCACTGGCACTTGTGTGGCACAAATGTTACTCACACGCTTTCAGCAGGATCTTCTGTTCGGTGAGCGGGGGCAGGGCATTTAGATTTTCAGGTCAGCGGGCGCGCAGCCAAGTCAGCTGCATGCCAGCCTACCTGTCAACGGCCTATTAGAGCCATTAAAAAACTAATTGAAATTATTAATGAACATGCCCGTCCAACCTTAAGGTTGGCGGGCAAGCCGGGAGCCCTGATAGGCTTTTGAAAAAGCATGAAACCTCATCCACATGCTGGATGAGGTTTCATGAGTGATTGAAAAATCTCAGAATATTTCAAAATCAAAGTTATGAACATGTCCCAACTCATGATGGGACATGGCAGCAAAATTTTTTCTCATCTTTATTTGAAGTTGCAAATCTGAGCCGATCTCCCTGAGGCGGCATTTAGCCTCAGGGAGATCTATGCACTCCTCCATGTGCATGCGCGCAAGAGTGAACACCCGGCTCAGGGAATCTCCCCCTACTCGCACAGGGAGCGCTCAGCGCTTCCAGTTACATGTCACGCTGGGCAGGCCTTAATTGGCCCGCCCATGTAAAATGGCAGCGCACCCCCGACCTGGGGCACCGATCGGGAACCCGCTCACCGGCGCCCGCTCCCGCACATCCCCCCACTAACGGGGGGATAATGTTGCCCTATGTGTCTTAGACACAATGTTAGACACAATGGATATAGAATCAAACCTATGTTTTGGTCCATCTACATTCATGATAATTCAGCTCCCTCTTACTGTCAATAACTCCTAAAAACCAGTACCTCCCAAGATATCATCAATGTTCATTTTTTAAAACAGCAACAGAAATGGATGCAGAAAAATGGATGAAATCATACTGTGCTAAATTGGCATACAGCATGTTAACATGCTTGTATGTAATTTCCAGGTCCACAGTTTTCACAGTGCATTTCTTAATTCAAATGGGTTAATGGTTCCATTAAAATTGGGGACACACAGTCCATACATTTTTCTTATATTGTACATTGCAATTTCACCCAATTAACACTTAGCATATTTGAGTTTGAGGGATCACCATCTGTTTGAAATAAAAAGACTCCAGCAGCTTTTCCTAGCCTTAAGTTATTTCCTGTCTTATCACCTCTGAGACAGTCATTAAGGCTCAACATCAATCACTGTCAGTTGTGTAAGTAACCCTTTCGGAATGATTATTTTGCTCTGACTTGCTTTTCCTATAAATTCAGCTGAGGAAGTCTTCATTAATAATGCATTCTTAGTTATTTACAGAATGTGTTGGTGCATTTAATTGGGCTCATATACAAGCTCGCACAAACACTTCTCTAATTCAGGAACCAAAGGTTATGAAATTCTATTACTGTAGACATAAACATTAAATGGAAATGGGCTTTTCAGTGCAGCTAAACAATTAATCAAGGAAGTGTTGTATTACCTGTGCTGTTTTGTTTATTTTACTTTACCTTAGAGGGCTAGGCAGCTCCTTGCAGAACCCTTCCATGGGAGGATAAATTGTGAGGCGGGGTGGGGAGGAGGGTGCTTGGGTGAGGTGGTGTGATGGTGGGCATGTGGAGAGATAAAGACCATGATGGAGCAAATTATACATGGCCTATTGAAAGAACAGTTTTACTGGGCCAAATGACCCTTTGCCAATCAATTCTTATGTTATTTTCTTTTAACATGTAGGTAAAATGAGTTGTATCACACTCGATTGCTTATTACTATCCCAATACTTGTTATGTCAGGCCCCTAGGATGAGAAAGGATTATCAGTCCCATGCATTTTCATTCCATTTTTTGCTGGACTCATCTGTATGTGCATAGTCTTCAATCCCCAGATCCTGGAGGAAGCTAAAAAGAACACACCTCTAAATTATTCTAAAATTCTCTGCCAAAAATCCCTCTCCAATCCCTCAAAGAGATGACCAGACTAACCCATCAAGCCAAAATCTATTACTTCCTGGGGGAAAAATGGAGTGGCAGCTAGCCAGAATATTTTTCAGCACGCTGGGCAAAAAGAGGTGCCCTTTATCATGGCTCACCAAAAAAATGTAGACATTTGTACATGACACACTGTTGGCCACACAATTCCAGGATGATTAAGGTACAGGCAACGGGACACATCCACATTCCCTCTGTTTCTTCCTGCCATACCTGTGGTCCAAAAGGCCTTTGGAACCAGTGACATCGAGAGCAATCTCAGCGTTCGGCCTTGCACCGTCAAACCTCATGATGCACTAGGTCCTGTTCACTGGAAAGGCCAGGGCGACCCCTCCATTGGTGCACTCTGGGAAGTAATAGTTGCCACAACAGCACAGATGCTGTGTCAAAAGACTTGATACAGTGGACACCACCTTTATGAGAAGCTTTTTGCTGACACTGATGCGCGCATGTTTGAAGAGAGCACCATGGCTGCAGGTCTTGTGCTTTGGCATTACAAATAAAGGCAGCCTTCTCATTTGGAGGAAGAATTACAGTTACCCAACCCAGGCTAGTAAGGGCACCTAACTCCATGCTGCCTTGCAAGAAGTATGATTGCTATCACATTTTGCAGATACTTCAGTAAAGAATTTGAAACATCTCCCTGTCATAACTCAAGGATAGAATAAGCATCGTGAGTCTGCTACATGTCACATGAATGTGAGGCTCACAAAGGGAGGCGAACACTGATAGGGAGCATGGATCACCCTCGCAAAAAGAGGGCACATAGATGCATATGCAGGATGCTTTCAGATGAGTACACCATACTCATGAACAGGAAATCTATTTACAGAGGTGCATTATATTTACTTTGGTTGAACACCCATGACCCAGAAGTGATTTCAAAGCTTCCTAATTTTCTAACCCTACTATTATGCCTAGGTGCATCCCCAACATCTGCAGCAGAGGTGGAGTCAGACTGCTGACCACTATGCCCTGTTGTCTTTGATGACTTTGGCAGCGGCATCTAGCAGGTTGGGAACTGGAGGGGCCCAGCATGCTTTGGGTGTCCTGCTATGAGGTAGGTGCACCCTCCTTGGCCTGTACAGCTGGAGGTGATGGGGTCACAGGCAGAGGGATCTGGGATTGGCTGGACACTCTCAGATTCACATGGGTAGATGGCCCCGGGGTGTCCAGCTGTTGTTCCTCCTCCCTGTGGATTCCCGAAGGCCTCAGCCTCACCCCCTGAGGGGCACCTGAAGGGAGGTCAAGGTACCCCGCTACCCCTTCTCACCTAGCCGCTGGTGGATTCCATCATGCATACACTGATGAAGTGCAGATCCGAGTGCATGTTGGAACCAATGACATAGGAAGAAAGAGAAATGAGGTCCTGCAAGCAGACTTTAGGGAGTTATGTAGGAAATTGAAAAGCAGGACATCAAAGGTAGTAATCTCTGGATTGCTCCCGGTTTCATGCAGTAATGAGTATAGGAACAGAAGGATAGAGCAGATGAATGCATGACCGGAGAGATGGTGCTGTGGGACCATTTCTGGAGCATTGTGACCTTTTCTGGGGTAGGTGGAACCTGTACAAGTTGTATGGGTTATACCTGAACAGGAACGGGACCAGCAACCTCGTGGGGAGGTTTGCAATGCTGTAGGTGTGGATTTAAACTAAATTGGCAGTGGAATGGGATCCTGAAAAGTAGCTCAGAGGGGACAGAAGCTGAGATGAAATTAGAAGTTAAAAGGCTAGGAAGTGAGTCTGGAAGGCAGAGGAAACATAGACTAGAGAAGAAAGAAGTGAGTTTACCAAGGCTAAAGGGAGTATATTTTAAGGAGCCTGAGGAATATGACAGATGAGCTGAGGCACAGATAGGTACGTGGGAGTATGATATCATAGCTATGACCAAGACTTGGCTAAAAAAAGGGCAGGATTGGCAGATCAACATTCCTTGTCATAGGGTATTCAGAAGAGATAGAGAGGGGAATAGGAGAGGAGGTGGCGGGGGGCTCGTAATATTGATCAAGGAATCAATTATAGCAGTGAGGTGGGATGATACCTTTGGAAGGAGCATCAAATGAGGCCATATGGGTAGAAGTAAAAAACACAAGAGGGGCAAACACACTGTTGGGTGTTTACTATAGGCCCCCAAATAGTCAGGGAGAGCTAGAGAATCAAGTATGTAATCAAATTTTAGAGAAGTGTAAGAATAATAAGGCAGCAATAATAGGGGATTTTAATTACCCAAATATAACTAGGATAGTTTTAGTGTGCAAGGTAGGGAGGGAGCAAAATTATTAAATTGCATCCAGGAGAACTTTTGTAGCGAGTAGGTAGAAAGCCCAACAAGGGAGAGGGCAGTTCCGTACCTAATGTTTGGAAATGAGCCTGGCAGGTGGAAGGCGTATCAGTAGGGGAGCATTTTGGAGATAGTGACCGTAAATCAGTTAGATTTAGGCTAGTTATGGAAAAAGATACGGCTGGGCCGGGAATAAAAGTTCTAAACTGGGGAAAGGCTAATTTTACTAAGATGAGATACAATTTAGCTCAAATGGACTGGGAGCAGTTACTTGCAGATAAAACTGTGTCAGAGAAATGGGAGGCATTCAAGGAGGATATAGTGAGAGTACAGGACAAATATGTTCCTGTAAAGACAAAGGTGGGGACCAAGTCCAGAGAATCCTGGATGTCATGGGGCATAAAAGTTAGGATTAAGAAAAGAAGAGAAGCTTATGGCAAATACCAAGGACTCAATACATCAAAGTCCCGAGAGCAGTATAAAAAGTGCAGGTGGGAACTTAAAAAGCAAATTAGGAAAGGTAAGAGATGGGTAGAATAAAGGAAAATCCAAAGGGGTCTTTTAAATGTATAAAGAGCAAGAGAATAACGGGGAAAGAGTAGGGCCAATTAGGGACAATAGAGGTAATCTGTGCGTGGACCCGGAAGGCGTGGGTAGAGTCCTTAATGAACTTTGCGTCAGTCTTCACAGTGGAGAAAGATGATGCAGGTACCGACATCAGAGTGGAGAGCTGTGAAATGTTAGATGAAATTAGCACAGAGAGAGAGTAGGTACTAGTGGATTTAGTGGCCTTAAAAGTGGACAAATCCGTAGGCCCAGATGAGATGTATCCCAAGCTGTTGAGGGAGGCAAGGGAAGAGATATCAAATTTTTCAAATTCTCCCTGGCCACAGGTGAGGTGCCAGAGGATTGGAAGACAGCTAACGTTGTCCCATTATTAAAAATGGGAGGATGGGATAGAGCAGGAAATTACAAGCCAGTCAGTCTAACCTCGGTGGTGGGGACGTTACTAGAAAGAATTCTGAGGGACAGAATACATCTGCACTTGGAGAGACACAGATTAATCAGGGATAGTCAGCATGGCTTTGTTAAGGGAAGGCTGTGCAGGGCAAATATGATCAAATTTTTTGAGGAGGTAGCCAGGAGTGTTGATGAGGGTAATGCATTTGATGTGGTTTACATAGACTTTACCAAGGCTTTTGACAAGGTCCTTCTTGGTAGACTGGTCAAGATAGTAAGAGCCCATGGGATCCAAGGCAAAGTGGCATGTTGGATGCAAAATTGGCTGAGAGACAGGAAGCAGAGGGATGTTTCTGTAACTGGAAGTCTGTTCCAATGGGGTTCTGCAGAGTTCGGTGCTGGTGCCCTGGCTGTTTGTGTTGTACATAAATGATTTGTACTTAAATGTAGGAGGTATGATCAAAAAGTTCATGGATGACACGAAAATTGATAGGGTGGTAAATAGAGAGGAGGATAGCTGTAAACTGCAGGAGGATATCAATGGACTGGTCAGATAGGCAGAACAGTGGCAAATGGAATTCAACCTGGAAAAGGGAGAGGTAATACATTTGGGGAGGGCTAACAAGGCATGGAGTTACACTATGAATAGTAGGACCCTGGAAAATACTGAAGATCAGAGGGACATTGGTGTGCATATCCACAGATCCCTGAAGGTAGCAGGACAGGTAGATAAGGTGGTTTAGAAGGCATATGGGATACTTGCCTTTATTAGCTGAGGTATAGAATACAAGAGTGAGGAGGTTATGCTGGAACTGTATAAAACGCTGGTTAGGCCACAACAGGAATACTGCATGCAGTTCTGGTCACCACACTATAGGAAGGATGGGATTGCACTGGAAAGGATGCAGAGGAGATTTACCAGGATGCTGCCTGGGCTGGAGTGTCTGAGCTATGAGGAAAGATTGGAAAAGCTGGTGTTGTTTTCCTTGGAACAGTGAAGGTTGAGAGGGGACCTGAAAGAGATGTATAAGATTATGAGGGGCATATAGGTTGGATAGGAAGGCACTTTTTCCATTATTAGAGGAGTCAATAACCAGGGGTCATAGATTTAAGGTAAGAGGAAGAAGACTAAGAGGAGAGTTGAGGGGAAAGTTTTTTTACCCAGTGTGTGGTGGGAGCTTGGAACTCACTGCTAGAAAGGGTGGTTGAATCTGAAACTCTTGTAACATTTAAGAAGTATTTAGATGTTCACTTGCATTGCCATAGCCTCCAGGCTATGGGCCAAGTGCTGGAAAATGGGATTAGTGCAGTCAGATCTTTGTTGACCAGCGTGGACACAATGGGCCGAATGGCCTCCTTCTGTGCTCTAAACGTTTATGAGTCTATTATTTCCAAACGTGATTCAAACTGATCTAATTTCCCCCTGATGTGGCGCTAGTTTGGGAGGGGCTACATGATTCTGATGAGTAGCATTTTAATGAGCCTTGATGACATGGTATTGCATGCAAATGGGGTTCCCACCACGGGTCAGCAGAAAACCCAATCCGCTATCAGCTCACCATGAAAATGATGAGGGAAAAATTTCAAACTGTTTTCCTTCCGGTGATTTTCCGATTTTTGGCCTCTCTCCAAATTTTCATAACCCGCCCACCACGAAACTCACCCACAGACTGGAAGGAAACATTCCACCCCAAGCGGAAGTGACAGATTCTGTAAGGAGCTGCTCCTCCAATCACAGGCTGCTTACTTCCATGTTTGTTGCTGATAGGTTCACTAGTGAAGCGAGCAACAAACTGAATGAACAAACAAAGGTGAAAGACGTGAGAGAGGCCCGAGGGCGGGAGCAGCAGCAGTGAGAGAGGATCGAGGACCGGATCAGCGGAGGTGAGAGAGGCCCAAGGCCTGGAACAGTGGTGGTGAGAGAGGCCTGAGGACTGGAGCAGTGGTGATGAGAGAAGCCTGAGGACCGGATCAGCGGAGGTGAGAGAGCAAGGGCTGGAGCAGTGGTGGTGAGAGAGGCTGCAAAGCCAGGCGGGATGTGAGGCTGGGTGAGAAGAGAGGCCTAGAGTGAAGTATGGCTGGGGGGAGACAAGGCGGGGGCTGGGGGGAGGAAAGGCCACGTGAAATTGAGGCCATGCAGGGAGAGACGGGCTGCGAGGCTAACAGGTTTCTTTTACTTTTGAGTACAACGGATTGCTTCTGAACATCAATGAACACTTCTGAATGCTAAAGATCGATTTGGAACATTAATGATGACTTCTACTAAGCTGTGATGACTTCTGAATGCTTCTGACTGCTGACTCCAGAAGTAATCAAGAGCGATCAAAAAAAATGATGAGGATGCTAAAGATGGCAATTCAACATTTTTGACTACAACAAATGAAGATGTTCTGCCATAAAACTGATTTGCACCTTCGATATTAAATGATGTTATTGAATATTTTGAATGCACCTGATAGCAAAATGATGTCAAACTGTTTTAATAGGGGGTCTACAAATTGACCAGAAACTTAACTGGACCAGCCATATAAATACAGTAGCTACAAGAGCAGATCAGAGGCTGGGAATCGTACATTGAGTAACTCACCTTCTTAATCCCCAAAGCCTGCCAAGGCATCTACAAGGAACCACATTCAGGAGTGGGAAGAAATACTCTCCATCCACTTGTGTGAGTCCAGCTCCAACAACACACAAGAAGCTCAACACCATCCAGGACAAAGCAGCCCGCTTTATTGGCACCCCATCCACCACATTAAACATTCACTCCTCTACCACTGAAGCACAGTGGCAACAGATTGTACCATCTACAAGATGCACTGCAGCAAGTCACCAAGGCTCCTTTGAAAGCACCTTCCAAGCCCACAGCCTGTACCACCTAGAAGAACAAGAACAGCAACGTATGGGAACATTCCCCTCCGAGTCACTTACCATCCTGACTTGGAAATATATCGCCGTTCCTTCATTGTTGCTGGGTCAAAATCGTGGAACTCCCTCCCTAACAGCACTGTGGGTGTACCTACACGAACTGCTGCAAGAAGGTAGCTCACCAACACCCCCTCAAGGGAACCTAGGGGTGAGCAATATGTACTAGCCTTGCAAGAGAATTTGATCCCATGAACAAATAAAAGAATTGCTTTTCAAGCATCCATCATATGTTTCAGGTGGACAGGCTGCTCACCCTTTTAGAACCCTACCTGAAAATCGCCTTATGTGGGACTTGGGCATCCATGGACTGACCAAGGGGCTCAAAACTTTCAGTTTCTGCCCACCAAAGTCATAAATTGTACTCCTGATATGCCCCAGGTACTGTCCCAGCTGCCTTGCAGAGCTACAAAGAAGGAAATTCTGAGCAAGAGCAGTCATTATTTTTGCACAGTTCTCCTTTTGCACATTTTGCTTTCAATCATCGGAAGAGCAAGATGAATTATACCCATTTTCCAGTTATTGTTTGAAGTGTAAAAGAACTGAACTTCACAGGTTTACAATATCAGATCATTGTTGAAAAATTACTCAGCAATGGTACTAGTCCATAATTTTACTCTATTCTTCTCCTCTGACTAAGTGCCTCTGTTTTTTCTGTATCGCCTAGGGATTGTTGTCCTATTGATAGGCGATGACAGAAAACCTGGCAACTTGCAGTGTTAAAATATCCATCCTTATTAATGATCATAACTTCATATACAGTGCTAATACCATCAAGGGTTCTTGAAATTTATCTGTCAGGTGTTTGAAAGACTTATTTGGTGCAAGACAATAACAGTTCAGAAATTGCATAGGTGAGTTATGTTATAATGCATTCAAATCCCCTCAATGTATCATTTTGCTGTCAGTTAGAAGCCAAACCATTAAACATTGCCTGCACACTGCAGTATCTGATTAATCGTGAAGATATTACTGAATTGTTTTATAACGTGCTGAACCCATTTATTGCAGCCTATCATTGGTAGTCAGCCTATTTCTGATTGTTGAGGGAACAGTCACAATGCTCCTCAATGCTAGCTTATGTGCAAAGTCTTATGTGTGAGCATATATGGGATGAAGTCTTCCACTAAATACTGTTGAGTACAGTTCTGCTAGGGTTTGGAGGTTTGCATGAAAATGGGGTGGGAAATGTCTCTTCATTTGGTGACATGAAGGAAGGCAAGTCAGAGAAATCAGAAACATGAAATAAGAGCTCAAAATTCTGTAAATACTGAGTGGACCGGACAGCATCTGTGGAGTGAGAAACATTCATTAGAACATCAATCTGAAACTTTAACTTTGCTTTTCTCTCTATAGTTACTGCCAAGCCTCCAGAGTGTTTGCAGCATTTTCTGGGTTTTTTTTTCAAATTTCCAATATCCACAATATTCTGCTTTTGCCTCCCAAGATTCAGATCAACAAATCAAGCACAGATTTTCAAATGTAAAGATACTCAACACGACTGATTTCTTTCCGTTTTAAGCCAACATTCTCCCTACAGAAAACATCTCCAAAAGACAATAGTTAATGTAATAAATTGATGTGCATTTTGTATCACATTATTATGATGATTGCAACAATATTACACTGAATCTTTCCATTTAGATTCCCTTGTCTAATTACTATATGAAGTGTCATCAACCTGGAATGTTAATTCTGTTTTTATCTCCACAGATGTTGAGATGTTGCATGCCCTGTTGGGTGTTTCCAATATTTTCTGTTTTTATTTCAGATTTCCAGCATCCGCAGTATTTTGCTTTTGTCATCAATGCATGTCTGATTAACTGCAAAAACTATTTCTGGAGGCCTTGGCACAACAACTGAACAATAATTATGAGTACCAATCCTTTCAGGATTTAAGTCAGTACAAATGTAGCTGAGCTGTCTCACTTTCAGCAAGGACACCTGTAGCTACCAAACAGTAATGTAGGGCTGCCACTTGCAGGTGCTGAAGGACATATTGCTTCTGCACAGTCCAGTTTCAAGGCTTCTGCACAGTCCAGTTTCCCCCAGACATGGGTGCATTAGTAGGCAATTCCACCGAATGCAACAAAACCAGAAAAATAAGCAGAGGCCACATAGAGCAGGACAAACTGCTGAAAGGAGGAAGAGGAAAGGGAGAAGGCAATTTTCACCCATGTTTGGGGAGCAATTCTCTTACCTGAACCTCAGCAAGCAGCAACGAGACACCTGCATTTCAGTAAGGAAGGCCTCACTGAAATCTACTACCTGCTGAAGCCCCAACTGCCACCTCAGAGCAGGGCAAGAACTGTTTTGCCAGTGGCTGTGAAGTTTATTGTGGCAGTGAACTTTCATGCTTCTGGCTCGTTCCAAGCTGAAGCTGAAGAAACGTGCAACATCTCGAAGCTGCCATCTTTCAGTGCCTAAGCGAGATTACTGATGCTCTCTGACAACATATTATATTCTGTCTTGCCACAGATAAGCAGACAGAATCAGCACCAGTCTTCAATAGGATGTCAAGCTTCCCCATGGTGCAGGGTGTCACTGAATTCACATATTGCTTTGTGGGCACCACATGCCAAGTCTAAGATGTACTGGAACTGAAAGGGATTCCACTCTCTCAGCATCCAGGTGGTTTGTGTGATCGCATGGAGCAAATCATGCAGGTCAGTGCCCAGTATCCCGGCAGAAGTCATGATGCCTTCAGTCAGCAGCAGCCTGCTGAACATTTGCGTTTTGTGCCTATGATAAAACCAAGGATGGCTACTTGGCGTCAGGGTCTATCCACTGATGATATAGTTAACCACGAATTCATGACTCCGGCAATCCCACATGCTGAAACAGTGCTTCCACTGACTGGATCACTCTGGAGGAGTCCTTCAGTACTCGAAGGTGTTAAGGGCATCAAGATTTAAGATAGCCTGCAGAATGCTGCACAACCTTGTCATCATGGGGACACAGCCCTCTCCATCACCATACAGCAAGCTCAGGAGCAGGAGCAGAAGGAGAAGGAGGAGCAGCTGGAGTAGATGGAACTGTAAGAGGGAAGGAAGACAACCCCTTTCTGGCTGGGCTGTTGATGAACAATTCATCAGTCTTCAATATCAGTTAAATGCAGCCCAATTCCCCCTTCACCAAGAATTACATATCTTATTTTCCCTCTGTCACTAAACATCACAGCATCCTCTTGTCCCTGAAGCAAAAATGAAAAACAATGCAAAATAAGCACCCCAAACCAAATTTATAGATCAAAGCATGCCACATTGCATACCAATGTCCTAGTTCTCCAGTGCAGTGCTACCCAGAGGCCACAGTATGGCTGGCGGAAGGCTGCTGACTTTTCATGGAGGAGACTGCAGATGAAGGATGTCTCAAGCAGCTCTGGGCCTAGAAGGCCTGTCTTTGGTCTACACTATATAAATAAAAGAAATAGGAACAGGAGCCAGGCATTCCACCCGTCAAGTTTGCTCCATCATACATTTCAATCATGGTTACTTTCTACTTCAATTCTGCCTTCCCACACTACCTTCATATCCTCTAATTCCTGTGGTATCCAAAAATCTATCAAAATCTGCCTTGAATAAATTCAATAACTGAGGATCCACACTGATCTCTGGGGTAGAGAATTCCAAAGATCCACAACCAAAAAGGGAAAATGCGAAGACCTGTCTTGACATGTCTGTTACAAGAAAGACATAGTCCTGGGAGAAGCAGTACCAATTCCTTTGGGAATGGCTTCCCCTGAACTGCACTCAATGTTAGTATGTGTAAAAGCATCTGTTATTTATTGAAAAATAATTGACAGTGCTGCACCTTCTTGAGATCCCCACTTGAAAAAAATATATCGAAAATTCAGCCTGTGGCGTAACAAGTGGAGAAAGGGAAAGGATTTGTATCCTATTTTCAGTGCATTGTGCCTGATTATCAAGTGTAACTTGTGTGCCAAGTCCAGGAAAGTGACCACTGGTAATTTTTTACATTGTCCTTGCTGTCTTGAAAACCTGTATTTCCAATTTATTCTACTTACTTTCCACTTCATGACACAGCATTGTTAGGAAATGAGCATCTGAGTACCTCCATGGTCTTATTCTTAATTAATTGAACACTTTTAACATATCATATGGAAGACTGGAAAGTGGACAGCCGGCAGCTACTCTGAATTCAGCAACACTATTATCACTCATCTTAATGTGCACTAATAAAATATAGTCATCATGTACAATGTTAACAAGGTCTTTTCATTCAACAATAACAAAGCCATCATCCATCCAATTATGTTACTTTCATAGTCTCCAGCAATGTTGTTTCAGTCCTGTGGAAATAAAAAATGTTAAGACACAGACTAAAGGCTGAAATCACAGGCCCCAACACACCTTATTTTTACCTTTCACTAACCTTGAAGAGACAAACAATTGATATACCTGACAAAGCTGCCTATCTCCCAATATGTTATCCCAAGTATTAAGGCCACCAAGAACAAAGCGACCATGGAGGCAAATAGAATTAAGAGTAGTGCAGTCTCCAATTCATGTTAGATGGCTGAAGTTGATAGTTATAAGGAGTGTTTGCCCTGACTGGAGTAGAGAAGACTGAGGAGCGACTTGAACGAGGTGTACAAGATTATGAGGGGCATGGACAGAGTGGATAGGGAGCAGCTGTTCTCCTTAGTTGAAGGGTCAGTCACGAGGGGACATAAGTTCAAGATGAGGGGCAGGAGGTTTAGGGGGGATATGAGGAAAAACCTTTTTACCCAGGGGGTGGTGACAGCCTGGAGGGCTGCCTGAGAGGGTGGTGGAGGCGGGTTGCCTCACATCCTTTAAGAAGTACCTGGATGAGCACTTGGCATGTTATAACATTCAAGACTATGGGCCAAGTGCTGGTAAATGGGATTAGGTAGGTAGGTCAGGTGTTTCTCACATGTCGGTGCAGACTCGATGGGCTGAAGGGCCTCTTCTGCACTGTGTGATTCTGATTCTGTGTGATTGGCACTCCAGGGTACCCTTCCCATGAGATGGCAGTGCACCATGTGTGACTGAAGCTGGCAGCTCAAAACTACACACAGTGCAAGACCTGGAGTAGACATGGGGGAAGAAAGCAGAATTTTAAAATTTGACACCCTTAACACAACTCAGCGATTTTTTTTTATTCATTCATGGGATGTGGTCATCACTGGCTGGGCCAGAATATATTTCCACCATTAAATGCCTTTGATAAGGTAGTAGTGAGCTGCCTTCTTGAACCATCGCAGTCCTTGTGGCGTAGGTACACCCACAGTGCTTTTTGGGAGGGAGTTCCAGGATTTTGACCCAGCAACAGTGAAGGAATGAAACTATATTTTCAAGTCAGGATGGTGAGTGGCTTAGAGGGGAACTTCCAGGTGGTGGTGTTCCCATGCATCTGCTGCCCTTGTCCTTCGAGATGGTAGTGGCAGAAGGTTTGGAAGGTGCTGTCTAAGGAGCCTTGGTGAGTTTCTGCAGTGCATCTTGTAGATGGTACACACTGCTGCTACTGTGCATCGGTGGTGGAGGGAGTGAATGTTTGTGGATGCAGTGCCAATCAAGCAGGCTACTTTGTCCTGGATGGTGTTAAGCTTCTTGACTGCTGTTGAAGCTGCACTCATCCAGGCAAGTGGGGAGTATTCCATCACACTCCTGACTTATGCCTTGTAGATGGTGAACAGGCTTCGGGAGTCAGAGTTGAGTTACTCGCCATAGGATTCCTAGCCTCTGACATGCTCTTGTATTTATATGGCTGCTCCAGTTCAGCTTCTGGTCAATGGTAACCTCCAGGAAGTTGATAGTGGGGGATTCAGCAATGGTAATGCCATTGAATGTCAAGGGGTAATGGTTAGATTCTCTCTTGTTGAAGATTATCATTGCTTGGCACTTGTGTGACGTGAACGTTACTTGCCACTTGACAGCCCAAGCCTGGATATTGTCTAGGTCTTGCAGCATTTGGACATGGACTGCTTCAGTATCTGAGGAATCATGAATGGTGCTGAACATTGTGCAATCATCAGCGAACATCCCCATTTCTGACCTTATGATGGAAGGAAGGTCATTGATGAAGCAGCTAAAGATGATTGTGCCTAGGATATACCCTGAGGAACTCTGCAGTGATATCCTGGAACTGACGTGATTGTCCTCCACCAACCACGACCATTTTCCTTTGTGCTAGATATGATTCCAACCAGCAGAGCGTTTTCCCCCTGATTCCTATTGACTCCAGTTTTGCTAGGGCTTCTTGATGCCACACTCGGTCAAATGCTGCCTTGATGTCAGTGGTAGTCACTCTTGCCTCACCTCTGGAGTTCAGCTCTTTTGTCCATGTTTGAACCAAGGCTGTTATGATGTCAGAAGCTGACTGACACTGATGGAACCCAAACTGAGCATCAGTGCACAGGCTATTGCTAAGCATGTGCCGCTTGATAGCACTGTTAATGACCCTTTCCATCACTTTACTGATAAGCGAAAGTAGACCGATGGGGCGGTAATTGGCCGAGTTGGATTTGTCCTGCTTTTTGTGTACAGGTTATACTTGGGCAATTTTCCACATTGCCGGGTAGATGCGACTGTGCAGCTTGGCTGGGGCTTGGCAAGTTCTGAAGCACATGTGTTCAGCACTATTGCCGGAATATTGTCAGGGCCCATAGCCTTTGTAGTATCCAGTGCCTTCAGCCATTACTTGATATCACGTGGAGTGAATCGAATTAGCTGAAGACTGGTATCTGTGATGCTGGGGACCTCCGGAGGAGGCCAAGTTGACACTTCTGGCTGAAGATTGTAGAAGTGCTTCAGCCTTATCTTTTGCACTGGTGTGCTGGGCTCCCCCATCATTGAGGATGAGGATATTTGTGGAGCCTCCTCCTTCAATGTTTAACTGTCCACCACCATTCAAGACTGGATTTGGCAGGACTGCAGAGCTTAGATCTGATCAATTGGTTGTGGAGTTGCTTAGCTCTATTACTTGCTGTTTATGCTGCTTACCATGCAAGTAGTCTTATGTCATAGCTTCACTAAGTTGACACCTCAATTTTAGGTATGCTTGGTGCTGCACCTGGCATGCCCTGCTTTATTCTTCATTGAACCAGGGTTGATCTCTTGGCTTGATGGTAAGCCAAGGATTTATAATATAGGCTGCAACAAGGTCGCCAACATGAGCTTTGGATCTAAAACCCTTCACTGAAGTTTGGCCTCACAGATGTACAGGGGAAAGAATTTAATGGATCCATTGCCAATAAGAGTTGCACAATTTGCAAGTTATTACATTTCAAATTGCATTTATTACATCCAGAGTTGACAGGCTAATACATTTTCAAAATGCATTCAGAACAATTTCATTGGCTGTCCTATACTCCTTGCTATTTGTAGCATTGCAATAATTCTGGATTGTTAGCTTTTGGGTTAGATTAGAGAGCAGACAACAAGACTCATTCAGGATACATTCCCAGATGAACAGAATATGATTATTTCAAAGTTTCAGCCAGTCAAAAATCCACCTCTTTTCACCAAACTCTCCAAAGTCACCAAACTTGTTGGATATTTTTCCTTCCAACTTGTTACTTGCTTATTGGTCATATCTCCTCAATTGCGATTAGTTGCTGTTTAATGGAATTGGTGTTTGAACCAATCATGTGAAAATGTGACCTCTATTTAACATATCCATTGTGATACTTCAATGAGACAGATGCTAGTGCATACTAAATATAAAACACAGCTGCATTAGAATATCTACTGTCAGTCCTCATGGCAAATTAGATGATCCATCATTTTAAGAGTGACAGAAGTATTCACCATAAATGCAAATTGTACTTTTAGTTACTGCACATTATACTGTGATAAATCTTATGATATTCATGCTACAGTGCAGTGTCCCTATCTGACTTTTAACCCACCAGCAATTTGACTTCAACTGGCAGTATGTATGGATCAGCATTCAGTCTCTCTCGCCCTATCTAGCAACTATTCCAACTGAGTATTATAACACCTGTTTAAATCATTGATGGGAGCTCTGATTCCCAACAATTTCATAACATATAATGCCAATGAGTTAAGAACTTCCTGGCTATTTAGCCAACTAACAAAGGGCTGGCTAGAAACCTCCATCTCTGTTAAATGGATACATTTAATCATTTTCTAGTAAATGCTGCATATTTTTAATATCTTTTTAAAGTTAAAAATCTTACTTCCAGTTATAAGTGTCTTAGCAACTGAAAAGCCTAGGCAGCAGCTCAAAAAATGTTGACAAAATATTTGGAGTGATTTGATTGATTTCTTTCTACTTCTTTCTACTGGAGATGTTGTTAGCTGCTGATTTTTGATTGAAATTGCTGATTGACCATTTCCATTGCTGGCTGCTAATGTGTTAGTTGGTACATTCCATAAAATTGTAACTTGTGCTGATTTTTGATTAGAGTTGGGTAAAACTGTGATGGAAAATCTGTATATAGAAATATTACATCCCTGAAGCCTGACACAGTAAGGGAACAGATAATGAATTCATGTTGAAGCTTAGGGTTAGGTTGTGATGGCTGGTTGTAAGGAGCAAGGATTTTATTTAGACTTTGGAGCCTTTGGTGGAAGGAGGCAGATTTTTGACTGGCTGAAACTTTGAAATAATCATGTTTTGTTCATCTTGGAATGTATCCTGAATAAGTCTTGTTATCTGCTCTCTAGCAGTTTCTGTGTTTTAATCTTCATGATCTGGGCCTCATCAGTCCACCTGGCATCCTCTGGGGCATCATTCCTGGATACAAAGTTGTGAAGTGCACAATATGTAACCACAATTCCCAAGGTGATGCTGGGTGTATACTGCAAGTATATACAGATATCCAGACACTTTTCTTTGAACATCCCTGTGGTTTGCTAATTTGATGTTCAATGGAAGCTTCATCCAGCCCTGCTCCTGCTGTCCACATAGAGCTGGGAATCCGGGCTGTTGAAACACAAAAGCATAATGACAGCAACCAACATATCATAAATTCATGTGCAAGAAACGTGCCTGTTTTTTTTAATTCATGTATGGGATATGGACTTTGCTGGCAAAACCAGCATTGATTGTCCACCTTTAATTGTGCTTGAGAAGGCTGCAGTGAGTCACCTGCTTGAACTGCTGAGGTCCATGTACACTGATTTTGTTGTTCGGTAAGGGATTCAAGGACTTTGATTCATATAGCTCGAAGTCAGGAAAGTGACTTGGTTGGGGGGGGGGGGGTGGGGGGGTGCGGTACTTGCAGGTGGTGGTGTTCCCATGCATCTGCTGCCCTTGTCCTTTTAAGTGGCAGAAGTCACAGGTTTGGGAGGTGCTATGCTATTGCTGAGTTGCTGCAGTGTTGTCGATGATTTAGTGCACTGATGGTGGAGGGAGTGAACATTCAAGGTGGTAGATGGGGTGCCAGTCACATGGGTTGCCCTTGTCCAGGATGGTACTGAGTTTCTTGAGTGTTGTTGGAATTGAACTCATCCAGCCAAGTGGGGAGTATTCCACCACACTCCTGGCTTGTGTCTTATAGATGGTGAAAAGACTTTGGTGAGCCAGGAAGTGAGTCACTTGCAGAATACCAGCCTTTGACCTCCTCTTATAGCTACAGTGTTTATGTGACCATTCCAGTTCAGTTTCTAGTCAATGGGCACTCCCAGAGTGTTGGTTGGTGATTCAGCGATGGTAATGTTATTGGCTGTCAAGGGAAGATGTTAGATTTTCCCCTGTTGGAGATGGTTATTACCTGAACTTGAGTGGCATGAATGTTACTTATCAGCCCAAGCCTGAACGTGGTCCAGGCCATGCTACGTGCAGGCATGGGTTGCTCCACTTTTGGGCTGTTAGGTATGTTCTGGAACTATCCCATTTAGCACAGTGGTAGTTACACAAACATGATGGAGGGTGTCATCAGTGTAAAGACAGATTTTGTCTTCTCAAGGGCAATTTAGTGATCACTCCTACCAGTACTGTCATGAACAGATGCATCTGTGACAGGTGACAATGAGATCAAGCAGGTTTTTCCCTTGTGTTGGTTCTCTTGCCGCCTGCCATATGCCAAGCCTGGGAGATAGATTATCTTTCAGGACTCAGCCAGCTTGGTCAGTAATGGTACTATCAAGTCACTTTTAGTGATGGATATTGAAATCTGCACACCCAGAGTACATTTTGTACTTATTACCCTCTGTACTTCTTCTCGGTAGTGTTCAACAGGGAGCAGTACAGATTTATCAGCTGAGGGAGGGCAGTAAGTGATAATCAGCAGGGAGTTTCCTTGCCCATGTTTGACTTGATGCAATAAGACTTAATGGGGTCTGGAATAAATGTTGAGGACTCCCAGGGCAACTCCATCCTAACTGTATACCACTGTGCCATTGCCCCTTGTCGGTCTATCTTGTCGGTGGGACAGTGATGGAGGAGTTTGGGACATTAGCTGAAAGATATGATTCTGGGAGAATGACTATGTAAGGCTGTGGCCAATGATATATTGGGGAAATAAAGTTTTTCCTGTTCGTGTAAATTTGGATGCTGATATTTGGTGCATGCGATGCCACACAGCAGCAGGAAATAACTTCCACAGTGTTGGGGGATTTGACAATACTAAAATATTTGATATCTCCTTCAGCACCTCTGGAAGATCTATTGTCTGGAACAAATTGAGATGCTGTGGCAAAGAGGGTATTGGTGACTTGCCTGATCGAAATGTAGAAATGTGCACAACTAGTTAAGTATGGCTCACTAGATAAAGCTGTAGAGGAGAAAATAAGAACTGTGGTAACTTTTTCTGTTACATCAGAGCTGTCCTTGCATCTTAGTTGCAGATCTGACTATAACAGACAAAGCTCGTCTGAAGCTTTGTTCAGTCACTTGCACTGCAGAGCTCCTAGAAAAATGGAGTAGGGTCTATTCACCTCTGTTTAGGCACTGCTGGGATAGTCTAATTCTCTTCTGGTGCTACCTGATCAACCTGGCTTCCTTACGGACTTCTACAACTCTGGCACAGACATCAGGTAAAGTGTAATGCATCTTGGGATATAATTAAAGTGATTTTTTTTAAATTATTCATTCACAGCATGTGGGCATCACTGCTTAGGCCAGCATTTAATGTCCAACCCTGATTGCCCTTGAGAAGTTGCCTTCTTGAACCGCTGCAGTGCACATAGTGTAGGTACACCCACGGTGCTGTTAGGAAAGAAGTCCCAGGATTTTGAACCAGCGACGGTGAAGGAATGGTGATATATTTCCAAGTCAGGATGGTGAGTGACTTGGAGAGGAACTTGTAGGTGGTGGCATTCCCATCTATCTGCTGCCCTTGTTCTTCTAGATGGTAGAGGTCGTGGGTTTGGAAAGTGCTGTCTCAGGAGCCTTGGTGAGTTCCTGCAGTGCATCTTGTAGATGGTATACACTCCTGTCACTGTTGGTCAGTGGTGGAGGGAGTGAATGTTTGTGGATGGAGTGCCAATCAAGGGGGCTTTTTGTCCTGGACAGTGTTGAGCTTCTTGAGTGTTGTTACAGCTGCACTCATCCGGGCACGTGGAGGATATTCCATCACACTCCTGACTTGTGCCTTGTAGATGGTGGACAGGATTTGGGGAGTCAGGAGGCGAGTTACTCGCTGCAAGATTGCTAGCCCCTGACCTGCTCTTTTAGCCACAGTATTTATATGGCTGGTCCAGTTCAGTTTCTGGTCAATGGTAACCCCCAGGATGTTGATAATAAGGGTTTCAGTGATGGTAATGCCATTGAATGTCAAGGGGTGATGGATAGATGCTCTCTTATTGGAGATGGTCATTGCCTGGCACTTGTGCGGCACAAATGTTACTTGCCACTTGTCAGCCCAAACCTGGATATTGTCCAGGTTTTGCTGCATTTTGGCATGGACTGCTTCAGTTTCTGAGGAGTTGTGAATGATGCTGAACATTGTGCATTCCTCAGGGTAGTATCCTAAGGCCAACCGTTTTCAGCTGTTTCATCAATTACCTTCCCTCCATCATAAGGTCAGATGTGGGGATGCTCACTGATAATTGCACAATATTTCCTGGTGAGCTTTCCCACTCAGGTGCTCCATCACAAACGCTGCCTGCTTCCTCTCACTGAGGCCCCTGGATTCCATGACCAGCTCTATGTCCTCGATCCAGTCCTCGGCCCAGGTTGTTGGGCATATCCAGTCTTCCCCAAATGTGTCCAGCTTCCTACCCTTGGGCAGGTAGGATATCTGTGATGGGATATTCCGTCCTTCCCCTGCATCATTAAAGGAGGGCACGCTGAGAGCCGCTTTGTGGTCACTGCTTTAACTCTCAGCTTCATCCTGTGAAGTCTGCACCTCTGCTAGAGCTGCAGCTGCTTCAGCCTCCCTCGCTGACAGAGCCACTCCCAGTTCTTTCAGCATCCACTCGATCTCGGCCAGGCACCTTTCCAATTTATCCACTCTGATTTGAAGCCTGTGTTGTGGAATCCCATGCCTGACGACAAGGTGTTACCTCAGAGCCACGAACACAAATTGCATGGCAGTTATAAAATAGGGATTCTTTATTCCACTGGCGTCAAGTCTTTATAAACATTAATGGAAAAGCTTAACTCCAAGGACCAGACTGCGAACAATGGACATTCCCGGCTGACACTCCAGATCCACTAGGATACCACTGAGAGCTTAACTCTTGATGTCTAATCAGCCGGGTAGCAGAGCTAAATTGGTGGAGTTCCTATTGTAAATTTCCTGTGACCACATGAACCCGATTACCTTGTTTCCCAGACTCAAAGGGAACTGCTTCTCCTCCTGGCTTCTTAGGCTCAGGAGTGCTGTACAGGCAGTCCATCTAGGCCTCTAGCAGCTGTATGCTTACTCCAGTTCTTTAATCCATGTCAGAGGCGTTGGGCTGCCCTATTCATGGTCTTGGCTCTTACCAAGCTGCAACTCACAAGTCCCAGACTTCTGCTTCTTCTCCCTTCAGCTACTCTCTTCCTCACCTCATGGCATCTGGCTCTGTGCATCCAAAAGCTGCCAAAGACACTACTCCCTGTGTGGAGAAGCCCACAGGGGCTGACCAGTTTCCTTGCTTGATGCTTGCCCCCATTATCGCCACCTGCTGCAGAGGCCCCGCTACATTAAGAAGTCACCTATGATTAAGAAGACAAATCACTGCCACCAGCCTCAGAAGATTGCAGAGGTGAAATGAACTGCTGGGGCTGAATTGATTGCATCTGATCAATTAAACTCTCAAGATGCTGTTAAAATTTAAATCCTCCATCCTCACACATAAAGGTTCTGACTGAACTGAGTTTCCTAGTGCCCAGTGTTGCTCTTGCTCAAATGATGGGAAAGGAGCTACATGATACTCCAGTCATTTGCATGAATTAAAATGTCAGCCCATATTGAACAGACATGGTGTATCTGTAATGTCATTTCAGCAGGATTTTTCATGGGCGGAGGGTGGTGGTGAGCTGACAAGCAGATCTGTGCTCAATTTTCTTCCCCCTCCACTGAAATTATCTCAGGGAACTGAGGTAACAGCAAAGGGAAACCTAGCCCAGGAGCTTTAACACATGGTCTGTCTGTGCTCATCACTATTCAGTTACAATTTCACCTGCATCACTTGCATTCCTTGTAGCTATTGTTCCTGATACCAGCATTCAAATTTTTCTATATAAAAAAAATCAGGTAAAGCAAAGGACCTCATAATTACATGCATGGTTACTCTCAGTGTTTAAACCTTGTTAGCGTTTCACAGGAAAAATCAGATTTCTTTCTCCCTGGGATTGGAAAAAGTCAATATCATGTAATCAATTCAGTTGGTAATGCTGGAGACTGTCAAACTTGATTAGTTGAAGGACAGGACTATGGCCTGTTAGAACCAATGATTAGAAATTACCTTTTCACACAGTTGGCAGCATGTGAACCTAAAGCAGAAAAGCATTGAGTGGAACTGAGTTTGTACTGGCAAGTTTGGCTCTAATTCTGTGGAAAGGCCATCAGCCTGAATTGTTGTGCTGGATTTTCTGGTGGCTGATGTCCTGATCCTGATGGTGTCCAGGTGTCCAAGCTTTGTCCGCCTGCACAACTTTCCCTGGGCGACCAGTTAACAGGCTGCCTCCTGGAACACCATCCATTTAGGGATGGCTGGCGGGGGGTGGTGCTGCACAGGCAGGAGGGTCAATCAGAGCCTGTGGGTGACTGGATGCCCAACCGGAGAGGTGTGCCCATTTGATGTGGATGGGAGACTGTGATGGCACTTCAAAACGTAGGTATCCACTGAAGACCTCTAAAATTGTTGAAAGTAAACGTGGACACAGTTGCCAGACCGTCATTATGGAGAGGAATCCATCCCCAGGATGGCCTTCAGCTGCACGTGTGGCCTGCTGACCCCCTTGGTTGGGGTGTGGTGTCGATAGTTCCCAGGACTATGGCCATGAAACTACCTCCACAGAGCTAGTAGGCTCTGTGCATGGCGGGGGCCTTATTGGAGTGCGCTGCTGACTTTCTGTCCTACCTGCCCCTGGGAAATCTCCCAGAGGCAGGAATGTGTCAGAGAGCCATCCCAACATGGCTCTCCCCTACTTGCTCAGCCACCCTGCCTCTAACCCCATCTCCAAGAGCCAGGAAAATTCAGCCCATTGACTCTGTTTCTCCATCCACAAATGCTGCCAGTCCTGTTGAGTATTTCCAGCATTTTCTGTTTTTATTTCAGATTTTCGCTATCTGCAGTATTTTGCTTTTGGTTAACCTAAAGCAATTAATATATAACAAATAAGCTGTTAAAAGTAAGCTTTTAAAAATGCTTTATTTACCTGAATAGCTGGGCATGCTCTCAAAAGTTCTGTTAGCTCTTATAAAGATAAATTTTCTTTAAGAGTGGCGGTAACCACTTTTTAAATATCAAATTGTACCTTGGTAAGAATGCATAAGCTGGCTTTGTCGGAGCACTTCTGTCCAGAAATTTCCAGAGTTAGAAATAAAATAGGATGGGTGAATGAGTTATACATAGTTTCAAAAATTATTCTGACATGTCCATATTTAGGATTTCATTGTAGTGTACCTGTGAAATGTGATGCAAATGTTTTGTAAGGGCTTTGTAGTTACTTAGAGTGGAATTTAATTCCTGACACTGTGGCAGGTTTGTTGGCAGGTGGGGTATTTAATCAGGCTCTTGTCGCCTTCCCACCTCTGTCAAATTAAGTCCATGGTGAGAAGGCAGCCCTGCCACCAACTGAAGGCCTTAATTGGGCATAATTTTCCTCTTAAGAGCCTCATCCCCCCACCAGTATTCACCCAGTGGTGGGAGGGAGCTCTCCATTTGGAAAGCTCGAAAAGCAAACCTTGTCATGGTTATTTGTGGTCTTCCAAGGGGCTGTCCCTTTTATAAAGGCACTCAGTACCTGGTCAAGGCATTGGGAAGAGGGAGCCCACTGAGAGCCATCTCCTTGCCCTTGCTGCTGATGACCCTCCTTTGTGACTCCCACCCCGCAATCCCCTTCCTGCATCACTCACCTGTGGCCAGGGTCCATCAACAACCCTGGGCCTTGGGTAGGTGATTTACTGGCAATGTGGTTGACTCTTAACTGCCCCTTGAACAAAGGCAATTAGGGATGGGCAAAAGATGCTGGCCTAGCCAGTGACACCCACATACCATAACCAAATAAAAAAACAAGCAGCCACTGCCTCCCCATCAGTGCTGCCGAGTAATTACGAACTGCCAGCCTCTGATTGGGCCAGCAGCTCTCCACTGGTGGGGCTTCCACCCCCTCTTCCCCGTGGTCCTTGATCCTGCAAAAGGCCCGCCACTGCCCAGTTAAGGTCCTGATCAATGTGATGGGCCTTCCTGAAAAGAGGCAACGCGGGATGCCAACTCTCGAGCCAGCAGGCGACATCCACCCCCCTCATCTCCATTAAATATTGCCCAACGCATCTGTGCTGACCAGCCTAATCCCACTTTCCAGTTCTTGGTCCCTAGTAGATTATAGCTCTTTGAGAGTGTCTCCAAGTATATTTTAAATCCCATTAGAGTTTCTGCCTCTACCAGCCTTTCAATTAGTTCCAGGTCCCCATTGCCCTCAGGGTGAAAAAGGTTCTCCTCAGCTCCCCTCTAATCTTTCTGCCAATTACTTTAAATCTATGTTCTTTTTACTGATGGTCTTTTATAACTTTGGAAGTTCTTATCAGTTTATTCATAGTGAAGCTTTTGTTGTTACCTGGAAGTGCTGACTTTGTCCATGTCAAAATGATCAATGTTCTTGGAGTGACATTAATAATCAATCAGGGATAAATGGAAGTCAAGACCCCCCTGAGAACACAAAATATATCTCCCCATGACTGTTTTTCCTAACTATGTTTTGATGCAGATCTGTTTTTTTTCAATGATTGCAGTATGTAGTGATCTTTATTTCCAGAGCAATAAAATAAACTCCCATGGCACACCAAGAAAACATACATATATTTTTATGATATTCTTTTGTTCATCATTTTAGTTGAAATGTTAATCTATTTATTTTACAAAGCTTAGCATCTTTATTAAAGCAGCAAAGCAGAGGTATTTCATATTTTCATATGAACATGTTATATGTAACATAATGCCATAATGTATAACATATGATGAATGCAGCTTCAACACCACCCAAGAATCTTGATACCATCCAGGACAAAGCAACACATTTTATTAGCACCCCATCCACCACATTAAACATTCACTCCCTCCATCACTGATACACAGAGGCAGCAATATGTACTATTTACAAGATGCACTGCAACTTCCCAAGGCTCCTTCGATAGCACCTTGCAGGCCTGCAAACTCTACCACCAACAAGGTCAAGAGCAGCAGACACATGGGAACATTACCAAGGGGCAAGTTCCCCTCCAAGCCACAAGCCATCCTGACTTGGAAATATATCGCCATTCCTTCACTGTCATTGGGTCAAAAGACTGGAACTCCCTTAACTAGCACTTTGGGTGTACCTACACCACATGGACTGCAGCAGTTCAAGAAAGCTACTCGCCACCACTTTCTTAGGGAAATTAGACATGGGCAATAGCCAGCAACACCCACATGCCATGAATGAATAAAACAAATTAAGCATTTGTCTGGTTTATCATCAACAGTGATGCAATAATTTCCACTGTCCTGTGCCGTAAGATTTTGAAAACATTTGAAACAAACAGCAGTCTGGTAAACATTTAAAAGTAGAAAAGGAAGATGAATGTTTCATTGAGAACCCAAAGATGGGTTGGTGAGCAGAAGTCTCATTTCGAGGCACAAAAATTATGTAAATGGCTTCCTTGCTGGATTTCACTGGGGAAGCTTTACACATCTGCACGTATTTGCAGATGGGGGGGGGGGGGCGCGCGTAAAATAGGATGGGTGGCAAGCTCACTTCCTTCTCACCCTCTCATGGACGGGTAAGGCATCAGTCAGCCCATCCATCCTTAAGCCTAATGAGGCCCTACTGGCCAAAACATGGCCAATTAAGGACGTCTTTTCACCCCCACTGCAATAAAACTTGTGGCTGGGAAAGGTGGAACAAAGGAGGCCAGCCAGCTACTTCACCGTCTCAGATGAAAAGGTGGTATGGAAGGAGCGTACCTCTTTTGGGGCACTGCCTTGTGTCCATCGGGGGCAACCTCCAAGATGTTAGCCCCCTGCCACTTTGTGACTCCCTCCTCCTAACCTTCAAAACCTGACTCCCCCACACCCCTTCCCCCTCCTCCCTTCCCAGCCATATTACTCGACTTACCTCTAGGTTCAGTAGGCACTTTGTCTTCCCTCAGAACTGACTGCTTACAACCCCAGCAGCGGCCACAACTGAGTTCTGCCATTGCAGGGACGGCTCAGCTGCTGGCCAATCTGATTGGGTTGTCTCAGGTTTCAGGTCTGCTCATAGAAAATGGCCTACAAGTGTCAGAATACACACATTGAGGTATCCCAAGTGCAATTTTTTTTTTATTTTCAAATAATTATCCAAACCTTTTTGAAAGCCATGATTGAATCTGTCTCTACCGAACTTGCATGCAGAATAAAGGGAAGAGAGTGCATATCAGAAAGTGTATGTATGCTTTTCAAAAGGGGGTGGGTACTTGCATCATGACTGCTTTGCTTTTTTTTAATCTGATTACTTCATTTATTAACCTGTTTTTATGTTTTTTTCGTCAAATTGACCTGTGAAGATTTGGTAGCATGGTTCATACCGGAGTGTGTATGCAGATCCATAGGCTTCCAAATTTGGAACTGATTTAATTAACTGTATTAATGAGGGTAATTACCTGCTAACTGGTGCGTTATGAGATTGTAATAACCCACCAAAATAAAATGGGACTGAATTAACTACATGATTCATAGCTGGAATGCAACGTACATCTTTTAAAAATTACCAACAACTATTTTTCTGCTGTATAATTAACACTGGTTCTATCATGCAAAGAAGCAGTGAAAAAGATATAACTTTTTAAAAATAAAAAGTAAGAATGAGGAAAGGCAAATAAGCACACTGAAGATTGATTCTCCAGTACTCTAACTCTCCCAGTTTATCATTCAACAATTTTTTTGTTGGCCAGGTTATTGCCTGACCACTTCTGCAGAATTTTGGTGACCCTTCAGACCTCTGCCCACCACAAGGATTCATCCTTGACCTCTGGCAAATTTCTGACCATATTCTTTATTGAGCTTTCCAGTTGGGCTCTCCTGGCCTCCTCCAAGGAGTCTGTCTGCCATGAGCTGTGATAAGCCTTGGAGGCTGGGGTCCTCTATGCCGGTTTGTTACAACATATTTTTAGAAATCTCAATTGTATAACTTGGTTAACCTTTAAGAAAGGACCCCCGACCCCCACCACCATTGCCTATATCAATGCTGAGCAACAGTGATGAATGGCGACCCACGTTTCCAGCATTGTCAAAGTTCAAATAACAGGAAACAAAATGCACAGCATTGTTGTAAACATGCCATAAATGGGCAGGCACAGCACAGCTTATATGTCTCTTATGGCAGAAGATCTGGGAAGTGGTGGGGACAGTTCCCCAAGCAGTTTTTTGCCTCTGTCTGTCCAAGTTATTTCAGGCACCAATGAGGTAGGAATTCTAGACTAGTATGTCTAACCTAAAATTAAATATACAATTTAAGTATTCTTGACCATGATTTATCACGCCATTGGTTTTGTTGCTTGTTGTTGTTTGTAAAATTCAAGTCTACTCACAGAAAATGGCCTGCCAAGTGTCAGAGTACGCACAGCAATCCTGACATGGGTCTACATATTTCGCCCCAATTTTCTTACCCACCCTTGTGGTCGACAAGACTCTATTCAGACAGGAAGCTATTTAATTCAAATACACGCATCTTAAGGGTTATTTTTGCATATGTTTAAACATTAGCTCTATTGACCTTAAAAGGTAACTATTTCAACTTGCTTTCTGCCTTTCTAAAGTAGTTTCTAAAAAATGTATTTCTTAAGCTATTTCGTTCGGATTCGGTTCCCCAGCTAATGTTATCAGAAAGCAATGAATACGCCAGAAAGAGACTCCATGGATGGGCAGCAACAAGCCACCATGATTCATATTTAGAGGTTTTGCATCTTATCCAGTTTGCATTGTAATTTTACTGTTTCAGGTGGAACTATTTTTCAGAAGAACAGGAGAGTTATCTCTAGAGTCCTATTCAATATTTATATCACAACCAACACCTATAAACATAAATGATCTGGTCATCAACCTCACTGCTCTTCAAGCAGCTTTGTTGTGTGCAAATTGGCTGCCAAGTTTTATACATTTTAATAATGGCTATACTTTATAAGAAAACTATACTGACTTTAAAGCAGTTTGGGACATCCTGGGGTTGTGAAAGGTTCAAGTCTTTTAATTTCTTTCTTAAAGACACGTTAAAGCTTTAAGCCAACAACATTGTCTTCACATAATTAAGATATAAAATCACATCAAATTATGAAGTTACCACTTCAGTTAATAAACCACAAACAAAAGTACAAAGGCTTTGAGCTCCACAGAGATCATATTCACAGGATCATAGAAGGGCAACAACACAGAATGAGACCATTGATCCTGTCATGTCTGTGCAGGCTATCTGCAAGAATTATTCACCTAGTCCCACTCCCATGCCTTTTCCCTGCAGCCCTACCATTTTTTTTTTCATTTCAAGTAATTATCCAACCCCTTTTGAAAGCCATGATTGGCCAAACTCACAGGCAGTGTATTCCAGATCCTAACTACTCGCTGCATAAAAAAGTTCTTCCTATCATCAACTCCAGTTCTTTTGCCAATCACCCTAAATTGATACCCTCTGGTTTTTGACTCTTCTGCCGATGGGAACAGTTTCTCCCTTCTAATCTGTCCAGACTCCTCATGATTTTGAAGATATCATCTTATTATATAGATTTCGTTTGAGACAAATCATCCTGAAGATGTATGGTGAGCTGCCTGTAAAATAAACTGCAGTGAACTAATTGGCCAGATGTACTTGAATTTGACATTGGGGTAGATTTCTGTCATCATTGCCTGGCAGTAATCTGGCAGAGCTAATTGCTTTTCCTTTATAGGACCTGCATTATTTCCCAATCAATTGAAACCAATGGAATAAAAATCAGGAAAACTCTATAATGTTCTCTAATCACATAATATCTGAATGGTAAAGCCAAAATCCTATCCCACTATTTTCATAAAACCAAAGAAAAGGTAAGAATGAAATAACTTTTTCCTGATAACATTTTTGAACATCTTTTTTGTTTAAATGATATTTTTTGAAAGCATTGAAACAATTAGCATTTAGCAGGATTTTACAATCTTGTGTTCTTTAACCTGCTCTACACCTTAAGCAACTTAAAAGAGTCATAGTAATTGAAAAAAACTGATTAATTAGGCTTAGATTTATGGCTTGCATTTTAATGTAGCACTAAAATCTGATGTGCATTGGCATGATCCATGTATATTTTACACATCAGGTCAGTCTCTTCAGGAATCTTCTGATCTATTGTGGAAATTATACAAATGCCTTCATGCCTCTCACCATTCTCCTTCGGTGAACTGCAGCCCAAATCAGTTCAGCTTTTTTTTGTTCTTTCTTTAGTCAGGGAAATAAATATGGTGAAGGAACAGCAACAACACTGACCCAGTTATGGACAGGCAAAGGAGGTAGACCAAGAAGATCATGAGCAAGCAAGACACCATCATTCCTCAATTCAGCAGAACTCCATATCATATACATAAAATTTGCTTTTGTCTCCTTAAACCACAACAACAGCACAGCCATTAAAGCGGAAGTAGCATAAAATTAAAATATCCAATAAACACGCAAGTATATGTGAATGTAAGCTCTTGAAAATATATTTTCAAACGCTGAAGAAAAAATTCTGGGAGCTAAAATTCCACAGAGAGCCAATTTTAGTGCATGTTTAATCCACCCACATAAACATTTTTAGATGACAACTTAATAGAGTTGTTAACCTATTTATACTCACTTTGTTAGAAGGCATATATAGAAATCATACATGACTTTTTAAACCAGTGCTTTAAAATCATCCACATGCTAAAAATAGCATTCTGAAATTCCTGATGTAGAAGGTAATGTTACATTCACTGTACAAGTGTTGTGAACATTTGGAACAACCACTAATTGCTGAAGAGTAACTGAACTGATAGCTGATACTGTGTCTTTTTAAATTTCAATGGAAAGTGTAATTTTATATCATGGAAATTATTGGAAAATTCTTGAGCATATTTTATGGCTATTTTATGTATATTTTATTCTGTGTATAAAGTCATAAACAGACAAGGTTAAAGCAGTCACTAACTCTGCACCAAGTTATGCTAATTGACTTTAAATGCTGGATCTGAAGCGCCCCATTTCCAAGGAGTAATGGAAATTAATAGCACTGGCTGTCACCGTCTCAACATTTTCTAATTACCGCCACAGAAGTATTAATTCATGCCAACCCAAGTAATTAAACTGTAAATGTGATCTACATATAAAATTGTTCTGAATGGGGTAAGGTTTCACTTTCAAAAACGATGCCTTCTTGCGTGATTTCACACCCGTTCGGGTCGGGCGAGCGCCCGCCCGCGGGACATAAAATTTTAGCCCAAGTTTTTCTGAAGGAACCAATGCTTCAGGCAACATTCCCTTCTTAAATACACAGGCCCTATAAAACATAAGTTGCATCAAAGCACAGCAAGCTGCTGCTTTCCAGGGAAGCATTGGCACAGCAAGGGAAGGAGAGGGCTCTCAGACATTGTGACACTGCCCTGGACTCATCATGTTGGGAGATCCAGGCCAGGAAGGAGGTCATGTTCTCAGCAGGGAGGGCAGGAAGCCCCTAAGACTAGCCCCTGCAAAGGGGGTAGGAACAGGTGGCGAGGGTTGTGAATGTCCAGAGTTTGGCACTACAAACCTGGCAGCAGTGCTGCAAGGAGTTTAATTGCCTCAATTAGATGGTCAAGGTGAGCGAATTCATCTGCATATCGCATCTCACACCCGTCACCCCCATCGCACCCCTGACACTGCACAATGCACCACACACCCATCACTCGCCCAGCAGAACTGGCACTCAGGGCTCACTTTGAACAATCTTATACTGCACCTCATCCACACAGACCTTCTAATGGAACCAGCTGCACACACACACATCTCAATGCCTCAAACTTTGTGCTATTCAGCTATGGCATATTACCCAAATACACTAACGCACAGTCACAGACAGTCTGCCCTCTCTCTTCCAGAAAAATTTCACCTACACCAGGCAGGAGGGGTAAGTGACCAATGGAAAACCACCACAAGTGCATCCTTAAGCATAGGGTCCCTAAGAGCCGTGAGCAACAGTGTAACAGAGCCAGAGGCCCTGGTGCTGCTAAGGCCATTCTGGATGATGGTAAGTTGCTGTCTTATACACCTCCTCCACCAACTCCTCACCTTCATCTTGAAAGCTTCCATATGGGAAATGTTAATGGCGTAACCCTGAACCCGCTACCTTCCTCCTCAAACCCTTTCCTCACCGCTACTCTCCCCTCCCCTTATGGTTTTGTGCTTTCTTACTGTCAAGAACTGCAGGCTGTTCAGCCCTTGCATCCTCACAGGGAAGAGTGAGTACAGGAAGAGAGCTCTGAGAATGATGCAAAATCACTTGTCGCAGCCACTGACTCAGATACAGCTATTGAGCCAATGTTTGTGGCTAGATTAGAGTCAGGATTTGGGCATAGTGAGTCACAGGGCATGAGTGGGCTGCAGCTAGCACAGAGGCCTGACTTTTCTGTTTTGATGATAGGTCACCACCTGAAAAGTTGGCCAGAATTTAGTCAGAGTGGTGGAGCACCCTGACAATGGCCCCCAAAGCCAGGGGTACGCTTCAGCTGTTTGTCCCTGAGCTGCATTTTTTGGCCTTGTGGCAACCACTTAGTTGTCTTTGGGGCTCCTGTCCTTTTAGAGGAAGAGGGCCTTCTTCCAAGAGCTGCTGGTCAATCGAAGGGCTTGCAGCTCAGCAGCCTCAGCACTATCACTGGGAGCAGTGTCCACTGCTGGGACTGCACTTAACTGAAAGGACATCTTGGAAGTTTGCTGCCCTCACACCTGGAGCCAATAAGGCAGCGGAATGGGGAGGATGGTGAAGGCAGGGGGTTAGTTTTCAATTACCAGAGCCTATAGTTCCCCATTGGTTTCCCCATGGCAATGCCTCAACCAATCAGAGTCAACTTGTTAATCAATCAGCACCCCTTTTCTTCTGTAGTATAAGTTGTTGTGTTCTTTTGAAATTTGGCATTCTTGCGTTTATCCTGATCAGCAGAAGGCAAAAAGCTTTTGCAACATGCCTCTCTTTTCACCTATATTCAAGAAATCTTATTTTGTGCCTAAAATCTTAGATGTAAATCTACAACTCATTCAAGTGTGTATAAATTCAGATTTGCAAGAGTTGTATTTTTCAATGAGTACAAAGCCATGGTGATGAGCAGCAAATAATTTCAGCAGAATCTGCACAAAAGCTTGAGGAAAATCAGGTAAATAAAAGTGGACACGAGTCACTTATTCCTGAAACGCCACAATTTTTGGCACCAAAAATCAGTATTACATCATACCATTGCTGTTGATTGGGCAGAAATGGTTAGAAAATTGCAGATCACAGTCAGCAATTGCAAATACCATCCCATGTGGACCAAGACAGTCCAAAAGTGCTGATATATAGAATGCTTACATGGCAAACTAACTGAAAGATGCTTGAGCAATTTAAATCAGGTTGAATCACCCTGAAGCTGTTTGCCATTGTCTGTCTTCCATGTACTTGTAATATTGCAATCATTTTTTTTTTGCTGGCAAGACGGGATTGTGTTTAGTTAGCAGGAGCAGATGTATACAGTTCTTATCTCAAGCAATTAAGTCGCTGATCCAACATGAGGATGCTACCCCTGACATCTGTGAGTGGGACAGCATCAAGGGAGTGGGAAATGAGGCTTCCCTGAACTCACTTCCCAGCCTTTGTCCAAACATGGACAAAAGAGCTGGACTGAAGAGATGAATTGGGAGTGACTGCGTTTGACATCAAGGCAGCATTTGACTGAGTGTGGCATCAAGGAGCTCTAAACTGGAGCCAATGGGAATCATGGGAAAAACTCTCCACTGGTTGTAATCATACCGAGCACAAAGGAAGATGGTTGTGGCTGTTGGTGGTTAATCATCTCAGCCGCAGGACATTGCTGAGGAATCCCTCAAGATAGTGCCCTGGGCCCAGCCATCTTCAGCTGCTTCATCAATGACTTTCCTTCCATCATAGGGTCAGGAGTGGGGATGTTCACTCATGATTGCACAGTGTTCCATTTACAACTCTGCAAATATGGAAGCAGTCCTTGTCCATAATCAGCAAGACCTGAACAACATTCAGGCTTGCTAATAAGTGGCAAATATTATTCACGCCACACAGATGTCAGGCAATGACCATCTACAACAAGACAGAGTCTAACCATCTCCCCTTGACATTCAATGGCATTAACATCATTGAATCCTCCACTATTAACATCCTGAAGGTCACCATTGACCAGAAACTGAACTGGACTAGCCATATAAATGCTAGGTGGAATCTTCCACTCCCGCCAGCAGCTGGAATCATGGCAGGCGGGGACACTTAATTTGGCGGGATGCCAAATTTTTTTCCTGACGGTTGGATAAGCTGTTGGAATTTCATTCTCCTGATTTTCAAGGCAGGTCAAAGGCAGGTCGAGCTTCTCGACAAACAATGTCGGAGCCCCATTTGCATGCATTAACATCTTATGCATGTAAATTAAAAAGCCGCATCGCTGGTATTAAGTTCAGCCTTCAAATTAAGTTCACCGCCAGTGAGAATTTAGAATGGTCGGTTTTACCATTGTTTATAAGTGGCTTGCACCTGGCCAGCATCACCTCTACCATGACTTTGAGGTCAGTGGATGTTGCTTTCTCCTTCTTGGGGACCTCGCATAACTTCATCATATTGAGTGCCACTAGCAGAAGCCATGCAAAGACTTTTATCGCAGGCATACTATTATCTAGAAATAATTAAGAGACAATGCCAGAGGTGCCCTCGTATGTCCCAGGATGTGGTTGCTCACATCTGCCAACTTCTCCAGTAGCTGTGGCCGCAAGGACTCTGGAGGAGTAATGTGAATGTCTGTCCAGATGCCCTTTAAATATGGTGTGAGGACCTTTGTGAGGAAATTTCTTTTCACCCAGAGGGTGCCTGGAATCTGGAACACACTGCCTGAGGGGGTGGTAGAGGGACAAACCTTCACAACATTTAAGAAGTATTTAGATGAGCATTTGAAACACCATAGCATACAGGGCTATGGGCCAAGTGCTGGAAAATGGGATTAGAAGAACTAGGTGCTTGATGGCTGGCATGGACACGATGGGCCGAAGGGCCTGTTTCTGTGCTGTATAACTCTATGACTCTATGACCCCATGAGGTAACGGCGCCAAGAAATTCGCTGAGCTCCTCATGGGTGCATAATTAATGAACGGTGGAAGATTGCATGTGAAGACAAAGATTACTTTCTGAATAAGAATCATACAGACTCGAAACATTAACTCTGTTTCTTTCTCCACAGATGCTGTCAGACCTGCTGAATTTTTCCAGCATTTTCTGTTTTTATTTAGGAAGATTTCACGTGTTCAGCCGTCCCACCACCCAATGGGAATCACATCAACTTTCTAGCCTGCCAGACTCCAGAACAGAAGATTCTGCCCACTGTGGCTACAAGGACAGGTCAGAGGCTGGAATCCTGCAGTGAATAACTCACGTCCTGACTCCCCAAAGCCTGTCCACCATCTACAAGGCACAAGTCAGGAGTGTGATGGAATATTCCCCACTTGCCTGGATGAGTGCAGCTCCATGAACGCTCAAGTAGTTCAATACCATCCAGGACAAAGCAGCCTGCTTGATTGGCATATAATCCACCATCTTAAATATTCATTCCCTTCACCATCAATGCACAGTGGCAACAGTGTGTGTTATCTATAAGATGCATTGCAGCAACTCACCAAGGCTCCTTCGGCCACACCTTCCAAAATTTAGATCTCTACCACCTAGGAGGAAAAGAGCAGCAGACATATGGGAACACAACTACTTGCAAGTTCCCCTCCAAGCCACATGCCATCTTGACTTGGAGCTATATCATCATGTCTTCACTGTCGTTGGGTCAAAACCCTGGAACTCCCTCCCTAACAGCACTGTGGGTGAACCTACACCACATGGACTGTAGCGGTTCAAGAGGTAGCTCACAATCGGATTCTCAAGGGTATTTGGGAGTGGATAATAGATGCTGGCCTTGCCACTGATATTCACTTTCCAAAGAATGAAAAAAACTCATGGCCAGTACCGTAATTTTCATTAAAGCAAAATACTGCGGTTGCTAGAATTCTGAAACAAAAACAAAAAATGCTGGAAAAACTCCCCAGGTCTGACAGCATCTGTGGAGTGAAAGGCAGAGTTAAAGTTTCGAGTCCATATGACTCTTCTTCAGAACTGAGCATGAGACCATAATTTTCATGCCAGTTGAACTTGCATAAACAGCACTGATTATTATTCAGTGAAAGTGGTGTTTAGAGATTTTTATTACATAAGAACACAAGAAATAGAAACAGAAGAAGGCCATTCAGCCCTTCAAGCCTGCTCTGCTATTCAATAAAATGGCTGATCTTCCACCTCAACTTCACCTTCATGCATTAATTCCATGTAAGTATCAGCTGTGGTTCAGCTGAGAGCATTCTCACCTCTCACAAGGTTCTAGGTTCAAGTCCCACTCCAGTGGCAGAGTTTTTTGGAACACCACTGAAAAAGTGGCTGGGAGTGCACCCCCACTCCTGATGGCTGCCCCACAGCTACTTAAAGCTGTTTGGAGTGTTAATCGGCTAGAGGTGGAACTTGGCTGGCAGTTCTCTAGTTCCAGCAACACCACTGGGAGCAGTGGCCACTGCTGGAACTTACACCAGCCCAAAGAACAAAATGCCTGGAGGATGCAGGTAATCCCAGGAGTCTCTTGGTGGGGCAAGTAGAGGAAGCCCCAGCAGGGAGGCGGAGGGGGGGATGGGTGTTGTGAGGGGGCTGGGTTGCAAAGGACAGGACGGGGGAGAATACCCAGGGGGAGAAGGCCTTGAGGGGGGCCCATGAGAGAGGCTCCCCCCACTTTCCTGCTAACCTGCTGGGCTTCTCCAACTGGTCTAAAAACTGTGGTCAGGTGGGAAGCGGCCCACATAAGGGCCTCAAATTGGGGTGAGGGCACATGGGCCTCCCTAGGCCTTGCCTGCCCCTGTAAAATTGCAGTCAGTTCAAGGCAGTGCGAACAGGTGGCAGGGAGGACACCCACAGAATTTTATTAGTTGCCCCCACCTGCAAACCCACTGGTGGGGGACCGTAGAATACTGTCCCTGGAACACAAAAATCAAGGCTGATGATCCAGTGCAGTAATGAAGGAGTACCGCACTGTCGGAGGTGCTCTCTTTTGGGTTAAAGCAAGGCCCTGTCTGCTCTGTCAGGTGGACATAAATGATCCCATGACACTACTTTGAAGAAGAGCAGGGGAGGAACTCCTGTGTCCTGGCTAATAATTATCCATCAACCACCATCACAAAAAGAGATTATCTGGTCATTATCATATTACTGTTTGTGGGAACTTGCTGTGTGCAAGCCATGATTCCTACATTACAACAGTGACTACACTTCATAAAGTACTTCATTGGAGGTGTTTGGTGGTTGAGAGAAGCATTATATAAATGCAATTCTTTCTTTTATCCATTGATTCTTTTAATATCCAAAAATCAAATTTGAATATTCTCAATGATTGAGCATCCATGACTCACTGGATGCGAGAATTCCAAAGATTGACAATCTTTCAAGTGAAGAAATTTCTCCTCATTACAGCCCTAATAGCCAACCCTTATTCTGAGGTTATGATCCTATACTTCTAGACTCCCCAATAAGGAGAAATATCCTTCTACCATCTACCCTATCAAGTCTCTTAAGAATGATATATGTTCAATTATATCCCCTCTCACTCTTCCATATTCTAGTGACTATAGACCTAGTCTACTCAATTTCTCCTCATAGAACAATCCTATAAGCCCAGGAATCATTCTAGTGAACTTTCATTGCACTCCCTCTACGGCAAGTATATCCTCCCTTAAGTAAGGAGACCAAAGCTGTACACAGGACTCCTGGTATGGTCTCACAAAGATCTTATATAATTGTGCTTAGACTTTTTTACCCTTACACTCCAATCCCTTTACAAAAAAAATTGTATGGCCGGGGAAGTAATTAAAGTTCAATATCAGGGTAGTAATCCATTCCATAGCTTCAGCTGACACAATTTGAATAGTCATGATGCCACCAGGAATGGATCTCTCAGGACAGAAGTTCAGTATGTGGGTAATGGTCCGATTTGGATGACTTCAGTCACGATTTGAGCTGTTTGTCATATTCCGCCAGTGATGCAACTCACCACATCTTCCATGGCCCTTCATTATGCAGTTGGGGGTTGTCCAGAAGTTTGAAACCTGGGACTTAACCATTCGGATCAGTTACCCCCACAGAACAAGCAGAGAACATAATGATAGCCATTGGAAACAAGGGGTTGCACCGGGTCAACATTTCAGGCCTCGCTGAGGAGGATCAGAAGGATCCTGCCAAGTTGGGGAACATGTTGGAAGATCAGCTTCGTGTAAAGGTGAACTTTAAAATACATTGTTTAGAGCTGATAGTTTACAGACAACAGTCACAGGAACCAATTGATCAGTTTATCAGCAGTTGCCATGATAAGGGCAAAGACTTTGATTTCTCAAAAGCTGAGCTGCCTAAATGAATAATGGAGCTGGTTATCGCTTAAACGTTAATTGAAGCTTTCCATTAAGATCTTTTGGAGAAAAAGAAAGGTCATGATATTGACACAAGATGGCAGGAAATATGAAGCCATTGTAGCTGGACCGCGACACCTGCAAGCATTGGGATCAAATGCCAGTAATAGCACTGTAGCCAGGACGCAGAAAGCAAGCAACTCATGTGGGAACTGTGGTCTGCTGCACCCACCAAAAAGCTGTCCTACATTCTTTGTAAAAGATCTTTGTAAAAGGACATTGGGTTCACCGTGCAGAAAATCTGGTTCTAGAGGTGCGACCTGAAGCAAGATGCAACCAAACAGAAAGTATGTGTAGCATACTGGCAGCAACAACAGGGAGTCAACCAGAGACCCACATAAGCACAAGGACATACATGGAATTAGCAGCAAGGCAGACCAGGGTGAAGATGCAGAATGGAAAGATCATCAACCGGAAAATGAACACATCATCGCGGGTCACTTTATACTCGTTTCGGTCGGGCGCATGCCCACCCAGCTGATGAATGATAAGTTCTGCCCAATGACTTTAATTTTCAGCTTGTTCAGTACCCTGAAGAGATCATACTATTATATGTTGATTGTGACTGGCTCAGGAACAGTTGTGGAGACATTGGTATGCCTGAACAATAACAGGTTTATTGTAAGAACATAACTATTTACAATTGTACAAAACTACAGGTGTTACTCAATCTAAGCCATGAGCTTTCTCCTTCTAGACTCCTGACCATGTGATTCCTTCTTACATTAAGTGGGTGGTACTGTTTCTCCATCTTTCAGCCCTAAGCACCCTAATATTACATTTTCCCCAAGTCTTTGTTCAAATATATTTTACATTTATCTTTACACACTACCCCTACTCCCCCCAAGTCTCTGACTTCATAGGCTTAATCAGTTTAAGGTTTCACGACTCCTGCTGATCAATTCCTTGCAAGACTTGAAAGATCTATAGTCACCTTTTGGGCTTCTTTGGTTTGACTTGGTTGGCCTTCAGTAAGAGTTGCAGTATCTGGTGCTATTTCTAATATCTTGTTACTTTGTAAATTAACATAATTATCAAAGGCTTTTAAGACATCTTCAAATTTGTCTGATCTTTCATGGAATGTCTTGCCTTGCTATCACATCATCAGCAATTGCTCCAATGGAGTACAATAATGTACTGACTTGCTCAGCCTCTAACTTATTTGTTAACCTGGGTGCAATTTTGAATCTTAAAAATTTCTTCCTCCATAGTATCTATTTTTGTATCTGATCTGGCCCTCCCATGTTCTCAAATTGGTCTGGCAGGGTGAATTTGTAATCCAGGGCTGTTTGATGGTCTTAGGAAGTTTGCCTAGATTTTTTTTTAAATTTCTGTTGCAGTATTGGAGTTTCCTCACACTGATTAGGCTTTCTATCACGCGCGCTGTTGTCACTGACCCAATTTGGTAATCATTCCCAAACTTTGCAGGATTTTGAAATTAATTGCTGGAATCATTAAGGCCAGTTCACTGCTTTCCTCCCTTTGGGGAATCATTTTCAGCAACCAATCTTTTTTCAATTTCTGCCGCAAGGCTGCCAAGTGTAATGGTGCCGATGTTGGACCCAGGCTGCAGGGTGTATTGAAACCCCCACTAGCTATGGAATTATCCCAGTGCTGCCTGTTTACTGCTCCATTAATTTGAAACTCACAAACCTTTTTTAAAGTTTGCTCACCCTTCCTCGATCCTTGCCAGGTTCTTTGACTCTGCTGCTAGATCAGGATATTTTGTGGAACACCACATGCTATGGAGTAGCCATTAATAAGCTGAACAGTTGATTTCTTCTCTGCTCCTCAGACTCCACATCTTCTATTGAGCTTCTGGCGATTTTCAACTGTCTTACCAAAGTCTTCAGTTTGGCATTTTTTTCAGGTCAGAATTGCAAACTTTTTTAAAAGTTGAATATCAGATTTTGGAGTCCTTCACTGCTGCCATTGTATGTTGGCTGTGACTGGCTAAGGAACAGCTGAGGAGACATAGATATGTCTGAACAATACTGATTTATTTTAAGAGCATAACTATTTACAGATGTACAAGACTACAGATATTACTCAGTCTAAGTTAGGGTTTTTTTTCCTTCTGGACTCCTCGTCATCTGATTCCTTCTTACATCATCATGTGAATGGTGCTGTTTCTCCAATCCCACACATAAATTCTTTCAGCCCTGAACACCCTAGTACTACAAAATGGAACAATGAGCCACAGTAGATTGGCAGACCTTTGAGGGATGTGTGCTAAATGGGCATCAGTTTTTGTGATTGGAAGCCTGAGATGAGTGTGCCGCAGGGATCGGTGTTGGGACCCTTGTTATTTGTAGTGTACATTAATGCTTTAGATGTGACTATAGGAGGTATGATCAGTAAGTACGCATATGACATGAAAATTTGTGCTGTCGTAAATAATGAGGAGGAAAGCCTTAGATTACAGGTCGATATATATGAGCTGATAAGATGGGCAGAGCAGTGGAAAATGTAATTTAATCCTGAGAAGTGTAAGGTGATTGGAAGGATGAGCATGGCAAGGGAATACATAATGAATGGTAGGACCCTAGGAAGTACAGAGAATCAGAGGGACCTTGGTGTACATGTCCATAGATCCCTGAAGGCAGCAGCACAGGTAGATAAGGTGGTTATGAAGGCATATGAGATACTTGCCTTTATTAGCTGAGGCATAGAATGGAAGAGCAGGAAGGTTACGTTGGAGCTATATAAAATGATAGTTAGGCCACAGCTGGAGTACTGTGTGCAGTTCTGGTTGCCACACTATAGGAAAGATGTGATTGCATTGAAGAGGGGGCAGAGGAGATTCACAAGAATGTTGCCTGGGCTGGAGCGTTTCAGCTATGAGGATTGACTGGATAGGCTAGGGTTGTTTTCCTAAGAGCAAGGAAGGCTGAGGGGGGACCTGATAGAGGTATACAAAATTATGAGGGGCATAGATAGGGTAGATAGGAAGAAACTTTTCCCCTTAGTGGGGGTGTCAATAACCAGGAGGCATAGATTTGAGGTAAAGGGCAGGAGGGGATTTGAGGAGGGATTTTTTTCACCCAGAGGGTGATTGGAATCTGGAACACACTGCCTGAGGGGGTTGGGGGGGTGGGGTGGGGGGAGGTGATAGAGGCAGGAACCCTCACAACATTTAAGAAGTACTTACATGAGCATTTGAAACACCATAGCATACAGGGCTACGGGCCAAGTGCTGGAAAATGGGATTAGAATAGATAGGTGCCTGACGGCCAACATGGACACGATAGGCCGAAGGACCTGTTTCTGTGCTGTATAACTCTGTGGCTGTATAAACGATGTGACAGCCTCAGCACACTATTTCAGATCCAACGTTCTTGCCAAAAGAATGGTTCGCACTGTTAAGTCATTAATCAAAAAGTGCAGAGAAAACAAAACAAAATTCCCGTATTGCCATGTTACATTTATAAGCAAAAACCTTTAGACATGAGCTTACTGTCACCAGTGGAAATCATGTTCAGAAGGAAGGTTAGGACAACATTGCCAAGTCACCAACTGTCCCATTTCTTAGGGGCTCAGGACGAACACTCAAAAAACAAGGAAGAACAAAGACGTGCGGAACTGCTGACACTGCATGTACGACAAAAGGTTCGCTTTGTACATTCTATCCAGGGAACTTGGGTAACCATGGAAGTATCCAAAGTACACAATGTACCTAGATCCTATGAAATCACAGAACTGAATGGAACAAGGTTAAGAAGGAACAGATAAAAGCAAAATACTGCGGAAGCTGGAAATCTGAAACAAAAACAGAAAATGCTGGAAAACCTCAGCAGATCTAGCAGCATCTGTGGAGAGAGAAACAGAGTTAATGCTTCGAGTCTGTGTGACCCTTCTTCAGAGCACTGGGTGCAGAAGGAACAGAAGGCAGCTAAGGGAATTGCACAACTGTATAACACCGAGCAGTCCAAATGTGTCCAGAACACATCCAAAGGTGAACTCAGAGAGTGAAATTGTAGAAGACCACTATGAAAATATCAGCACTCTAACAATACACAAGATACCAACACACCGAAAAGCCAAGAATAACCAAGAGATAAGTCTAGATCTCAGGAAGGTCATACCATTTTGAGATCTGTGAGGATTGTTAAACAATCTATATGTGATACATTCTCTTAAATTCTTAAATCCTTAAATGCTTGAACTGAGATTTATTTTTTGTGTAAATAGATTTTGCAACCACCCTAATGTATATGTATTTTCACCCTTAATGTATGAAATGTTATCTTGAGGAATAAAAAGGCGATGTTGTGAAATCACTTTAAGAGAGAATATGTTAATGAGTCAGTAGCCAGGATGAAAATGATGTGACCAGCAGACATTATTTCAGTTTAGCTAGCATCATGTGTGGTGAAAAGGTTGCAGTTGTGCTTCCCTGTTAATAATAGCCATTGAATATTTATAGGAAATCTGTCTGCTGCACAATCCTGTACATTTTCAAATAAACCTAACCTACATTTAGTTTCTGAGTCCTGTGTGAAATTGATAAGTTTGTATTAAGCAAACATAGAAGTACAACAGACATAACCTGATCAATAGAAAGGTGTACCTAGAGATGGGTGTTGCATGTTCTCAAATAGAGTCTATTGAGGCATTAGTGGCAGTATGAACAACAAAAAAGGGACCTCGGGCATCAGGAGGCTACAGCAAAGATACAAGGGCCATGCAATGGTAGGAAGTACTACCTGGAGCACAAAATCTACTGGAACAGGCAAAGCTACCTGGACATGATGGAAAATCAGTTCAGAAAAAGACTGCGGCTCTTGAGGCAGCTGCTCGCAGATATCTGTGCCCTCTTCAATGAGGAGCTCACACCTCACTCCATTCATAGCCAGACCATGCCAGAAGCAGTCAAAGTCATTGTAGCCTTGAAGTTCTTCACCACTGGATCATTTCAGGGCTCAGCTGTGAACCTCACAGTCATCTGCATGCCACTGCATTACCACAGTCATAGATGCCCTCTTCACCAAGGCTGGGGTGGGACCTCCCAAATTCAGAGGATACAGTTTCACTGCAATCACTGGATTCCCAGAAATTATTGACTGCATCCATGTGGCCATCAGGGCACCCAGTGACAGGCTGGAGAAGTTCATCAACAAGGAGGCCTATCACTCCCTGAATGTGCAGCTGGTCTGAGACCATAGGAAGAACTTCCTGCATGCCCACTGTCTTGGAAGTTGCCATGATGCTTTCATTCTTCACCAATTAAAGCTTCTGCAACTCTTCCATTCCACCTCCCACCACCCCCCCCCACCCCATCAACATGGATGCATTCTAGGGGACAAGGGCTACTAAAGGCCTCTGAGGTGATGGCTCCTCATTCCTCTACAAGCACCATGAACAGAGTCACAAAGACATTAAAATGACAACCATCTGCTCAACAGAACCCTCATCAAGCAGTTTGTGAAAATGCACTTTCACTATCTGGACTATTTGGGTGGTACGCTGCAATACTCACCTGTCAGGGTATCTCACATGGTCTGGTCTGTTGCATGCTTCACCACATGGCCCAGCAGAGGGAGTTACCCTTGAAGAGGTAGAGCGAGAGGAATGTATAATGTCTTCGGTGAAGGGAATGAGTAGAACATCGGGGTGGGGGCTGTGGATCCGCGAAGTGGTCCAGGTGACCTTGGAGGTGGCCAGGCTCAAGGTATCACAATGAGGTCCATCCAGGAAGTCATTACTGCGAGGAATCATCTTTTGTGATTCATGCACTAGGACACCTAGATCCCTCTGAATCTCAGAGCTCAGCAATTTCTCACCATTTAGATAATAAGCTTCTTTTTTATTCTTCCTCCAAAAATGAACAATTTCACATTTGCCCACATTATACTCCATTTTCCAGGTCTTTGCCCATTCACTTAACCTATCTATGTCACTTTGTAGCATCCTTATGTCCTCTTCACAATTTACTTTCCTACCTATCTCTATGTCGTCAGCAAATTTAGCCTTCGGTCTCTTCATCTAGGTCACTTATGTAAATTATAAAGAGTTGAGGCCCCATCACTGGCACACCACTCATCACATCCTGCCAACGAGAAAAAGATCTATTTATGCCTACTCTCTGTTTCCTGTTAGCTAGCCAATCTCCTATCCATGCCAATATGTTACACCCTAAACCATGAGCTTTTATTTTGAGCAATAGCTTTTGATGTGGCACATTATCAAATGTCTTCTTGAAATCTAAGTGCAGTACATCCACCAGCTCCCCTTTATCCATGGCACATGTGATTCCTTCAAACAGCTCCAATAAATTGGTTAAACATGGTTTCCCTTTTACAAAACCATGTTGACTCTGCCTGCTTGCCTTGAAGTTTTCTAAGTGCCCTGCTATAAAGTTTTTAATAATAGCTAATAATAGCTTCTTACATTTTCCCTATGACAGATATTAGGCTAACTGAACTGTAGTTTCCTGCTTTCTGGCTCACTCCCTTTTTGAATAAAGGAGTTGTATTTGCAATTTTCCAACCTAATAGAACTTTTCCACAATCGAGGGAATTTTGGAAAATTAAAATCAATGTATCAACTATTTCACTGGCCACTTCTTTCAAGCGCATAGGGTGAAGTCCATCTGGACCTGGGCATTTGTCAACTCACAGCCCCAACAATTTGCTCTATACAACTTCCCTGGTGATTGTAATATTCCCGTGTTCCTCCCTTCCTTCCATCTCCTGATGTACAGCAATTTCCAGGATGTTACTTGTGCCCTCTATAGTGAAGACCAAAGCAAAATTCCTGTTTGATTCACTCGCCATCTCCCTACTTTCCATTATCAATTCCTCAGATGCACTTTCTATAGGACCAACACTCACTTTGTTAACTCTTTTCTTTTTAAAATATATATATATATAGAAGCTCTTACTATGCAATTTTGTGTTACTAGCTAGCTGTCTCTCGTACTCTAATTTTTCCCTCCTTATTATGAACTTTTAGTCACTCTTTGCTGTTCTTTATATACTTTCTAATCTTCTGGCCTGCCACCTATCTTTGCATAATTATATGCTTTTTTGTTAAGTTTGATACTGTCTTTTTTAGTTAACCACAGATGATGGGCCCTCCTCTTGGAATTTTCCTTTCTCATTGGAGTGTATATATTCTGTGTATTCTGAAATATCCCTTTTAATGTCTGCCATTGAACCTCTATTGACCTATCCCTTAACCTCATTTGCCAGTTCACTTTAGCTAGATCTGCTTTCATGCCTTCATAATTGGCTTATTTAAATTTAAAATACTAGGCTTGGACGCAATCGTTTCTCCCTCAAAATGAATGCAGAATTCAATCATATTATGATTGATGCTCCCTCGGGAAGCCTTCACTAGGAGTTTATCAATTAATCCTATCTCGTTGCTGAATACCAGGTTGAGTAGAGCCTACTCTCTGGTTGTCTCCAAAACATGTTGTTCTAAGAAACTATCCCAAAAACATTCTATGAATTCCTCATCTATGTTGCCTTTGCCCATATGATTTTTCCAGTCTATATGTAAATTAAAATCCGATGATTATTGCTGTCCCTTTCTGACAAGCTCCCATTATCCCTTCTTTTATATTCTGTCCTACTGTGTTGTTACAATTAGGGGGTCTGTACACCATTCCCACAAGTGACTTCTTGCCTTTCTCATAGCAACCCAAATCGCTTCTACATCCTGGTTTCCTGAACATAGGTCATCCCTCTCTGCTGTACTAATAACATCATTAATTAACAGACCCACCCCTCCATCTTTTCTTAACTTACTGTCCTTCTTAATGGTCATGTGCCCTTCAATATTCAGGTCCAAATCTACGTCATCCTGTAACCATGTCTCTGTAATGGCTATCAGGTCATACTTATTTATTTCTATTTGCACTATCAGTTCATCTGTTTTGTTTTGAATGTTACGTGCGTTTAGATACAGAGCCTTTAATTTTGTCCTTTTATTATTTTTGTAGCATCTAGCTTTAACTGCTAACTTACTCTTAGATTGGTACTCTTTGTCCATTCCTGTTAGGTTCTGTTTATCATTTCCCATATTAATACCTTTCTCTCTTGCCTTGCCTCTACTCTTTGGTTTACCACATCTTCCCAAATTTGATCCCTTGAGCCCAGTTTAAACCCTCATTTTAAACCCTCATTTTATTCAGTTTAAAACCCTCTCTACTTCCCTAGTTATGCGGCTCACGAGAACACCAGCCCCAGCACAGTTCAGGTATAGACCATCCCAATGATACAGATCCTACTTTCCCCAATACTGGTGCCAGTGCCCCTCAAACCAGAACCCACTTCTCCCACGCCGTCTTTAAGCCATGCATCCATCTCTCTAATCCTATTTGTCCTTTGCCAATTTGCACGTGGCTCAGGTAATAATCCAAAAATTATTACCTTTGAGATTTTGCTTCCTAATTTGGTAACTAGCTTGTCATACTGACAATGCAGAGCCTCTTTCCTCATCCTGCCTATGCCATTGGTACCTACAAGGACAACAACCATTGGACCCTCCCCCTCCCGCTGCAAGTTCCTTCCCCTGAGCAAATGTCCTGAGCCCTGACACAGGGCAGGCAGGCAACACAGCTCTCTGGACTCTTGCTCTTTGCTATAGAGAACAGTATCAACCCCCTTCACTATACTGTCCCCTATTACCACTATGTTCCTATTTGCTCCCCCCATTTGAATGGCTTCCTGTACCACAGTGCCATAGTCAGTTTGCTCATCCACCCTGAAGCCCCTGCCCTCAACAAGCTGAGAGAACCTCAAACCTATTGTGTAATTGCAGAGGTTCCACTTACCTACTTCACTTGCAGTCACACCCTCCTGTCCCTGATCACTGACCAAATCAGAAGACCCTATCCTATGTGGTGTGGCTGCTTCACGGTGTAAAGCATCCAGATAACTTTCCCCCTCCCTGATTTGTCGCAGAATCTGCAGCTCAGCCTCCAGCTCAATGACTCTGAGCCAAAGCTCCTTGAGCTGCAAACATTTACTGTAAACGTATATATATTATATATATTATATATAAAAACAAAAAACTGCAGATGCTGGAAATCCAAAACAAAAACAGAAATACCTGGAAAAACTCAGCAGGTCCAGCAGCATCAGCAGAGAAGAACAAAGTTGACGTTTCAAGTCCTCATGACCCTTCAACAGAACTAAGTAAAAATAGGAGAGGGGTGAAATATAAGCTGGTTTAAGATGGGGGGGTGGTTGTAGGGAAAAGCAAGTAGTGATAGGAGGAGATAATCAAAAGATGTCACAGATAAAAGAACAAAGAGGTGTTGAAGGTGGTGATATTATCTAAAAGACTGTGCTAATTAAGAATGGATGGCAGGACAGGCAAGGTACAAACATAAGATAAAAACACAAAACTGCAGATGCTGGAAATCCAAAACAAAAACAGAATTACCTGGAAAAACTCAGCAGGTCTGGCAGCATCAGCGGAGAAGAAAAGAGTTGACATTTCGAGTCCTCATGACCCTTCAGCAGAACAGATAGCTCTAGTGGGGGTGGGGTGAAATAAGACTAAAAGGGAATAAAAGGCATTGATTTAAAAATAATGGAAATAGGTGGGAAAAGAAAAATCTATATAAATTATTAGAAAAAACAAAAGGGAGGGGGAAGAAATGGAAAGGGGGTGGGGATGGAGGAGGGAGTTCAAGATCTAATGTTGTTGAGCTCAATATTCAGTCCGGATGGTTGTAATGTGCCTAGTTGGAAGATGAGGTGTTGTTCCTCCAGTTTGCGTTGAGTTTCACTGGAACAATGCAGCAAGCCAAGGACAGACATGTGGGCAAGAGAGCAGGGTGGAGTGTTAAAATGGCAGGCGACAGGGAGGTCTGCGTCATTTTTGCGGACAGACCGAAGGTGTTCTGCAAAGCGGTCGCCCAGTCTGCGTTTGGTCTCTCCAATGTAGAGGAAACTGCATTGGGAGCAATGAATACAGTAGACTAAGTTGGGGAAAATGCAAGTGAGATGCTGCTTCACTTGTCGGAAGCTGCAAACATGTTTTCCCTGGATCACACTGGCATCCAGGAGCTCCCACATGCTGCAGCCTGGACACATCACCGACAGGATGCACTGCAGCAACTCATCAAGACTCCTTAGGCAGCATCTTCCAAACCCACGATCGTTGATTGAAGACTTGGTGTTTGTTGAGAAAGGGTGTTCTAAGTGTTAATTTTGTTCTTAACTTTTGCTATTAAAATCTAATCTAATCTGTAATTAGCAGTAACTGGAAAGTACTGTGTAAGCAGGCTAAGTTCTTTCTTTCTTGCGGTTTAGACAGGGCAAACTCATTCTCAGCTGTAGGAGCTGAGTATTAATTAGCTAATTGGTTGAATCTGGTTACTGCAGCCCGTTTAGTTTACTATAAATTCAAGGTTCTTTAGTGTAGCCGGGGGAAATGCCATCCTTAATGTGTTTCAAATAATTACTTAATTATGTTAATCACTTATTTACGTTGCTTTCTTATTTATTTTATTGAATTTACCATTAATTTATGTACTATTTTAAACTTTTGGGAAAGAATAGAACTTACCCACTTACCAAATACTCACCAAACAGCTAGCTCCTTTCCCTGTGGCAGAGCAAGAACCAATTCTTATGGAGTGAAAAAGATAGAAAAGAGAAACAAACACCTCCTCCCCCGCAACCCCCCCCCCCCACCCCCCGCAACTTCCCTAAACCCTTCCTCTCACCAAACTCGAAGTCTTTACTCAGTTAGCTCTGCTGCACTCCATTTCCCCTGGCTACACTAAAGAACCTTGAATTTATAGTAAACTAAATGGGCTACAGTAACCAGATTCAACCAGTTAGCTAATTAATACTCAGCTCCTACAGCTGAGAATGAGTTTGCCCTGTCTAAACCGCAAGAAAGAAAGAACTTAGCCTGCTTACACAGTACTTTCCAGTTACTGCTAATTACAGATTAGATTAGATTTTAATAGCAAAAGTTAAGAACAAAATTAACACTTAGAACACCCTTTCTCAACAAACACCAAGTCTTCAATCAACGATCGTGGGTTTGGAAGATGCTGCCTAAGGAGCCTAGATGAGTTTCTGCAGTGCATCTTGTAGATGGTACACACAGCCACTGCTCGTCAGTGGTGAAGGAAGTGAATGTTTGTGGATGGGGTGCCAATAAAGCGGGCTGCTTTGTCCTGGATGGTGTTTAGCTTCTTAGATATTGTGGAGAGCATTCCATCACACTCCTGACTTGTGTCCTGTAGATAGTGGTCAGGATTTGGGGAATCAGGAGGTGAGTTACTCATCACAGGATTCCTAGCCTCTTATCTGCTCTTGTAGCCACAGTATTTTTATGGCTAGTCCAGTTCAGTTTCTGCTCTGTGGTAACCCCCAGGATGCTGATAGCAGGGGATTCAGCGATGGTCATGCCATTGAATGTTAAGGGGTGATGGTTAGATTCTCTCTTCTTGAAGATGGGCATTGCCTGCATTTGTGTGGTCCAAATGCTACTTGCCACTTATCAGTTCAAACCTGGATATTGTCCAGATCTTGCTGAATTTGGATATGGACTGCTTCAGTAACTGAGGATTCGTGAATGGTGCTGAACATTGTGCAATCATCAGTGAACAGCCACACTTCTGACCTTATGGTGGAAGGAAGGTCATTGATGAAACAGCTGAAGATGGTTGGGCCTAGGACACTGCCCTGAGGAACTTCTATCATTGGTTCAAGCTGTTTCATTTAGAGTGTATCCAACAGTCTGTATTAATGTCCTAAATTTAACTGAGGGCATGACTTTCACATATGGACTTCATGGTCTGCCAATTTGCATTTTCAATCCAAACAGAGTGCATCACTTATTAAATCTATGGTCACATTGTATAAGCCTTGGTTTTGTCTGGCGTAAGTCCAGTTTATTTTAATTACATTTCTCTATGTGCCTTCAGGTTGGAGAGCTGACAGATATAGATAGAATAGCAAATTTATTTTAAGTGCCTGGAGCTACCATTGCTGTTCATTCAGCAGGCACAGTTACATTTAATTGAACTTCTTGGATCTGCACTTCAAGTTCCAAAATGACCAAGAGGTGGAAAGTGGGATTAGACTGACTGGCTGTTTTACAGAGAGCACAAATGCTTTGGACTGGATTTTATGGGTTGGTGTAGTTTCCACATCCCCTTGCAACACCCCCCCCAACCCCCAGCTAAACTGTTGTGGGGATCGAATCCACATTCCAACACCTGCCCAGCAAGCACTTAATGTTGAGAGCAGTATTAAGTGATTGCAGAGAGAAATTCCACCCCTCGCTCAAGAGGTAGTCCTGCCTTAGAGAGCTGCTAGTCAAACAGATTGCCGGCAGCTCTGTAGTCCCAGCAACACCACCAGGAGTGGTAACCACTGCTGGCACTCCAGACAGTCAACTACACCTAGGATCCCAGGTAAATCTGAGGTTTCACTAGTGCCAATTGGCAATCCCTGTTGAGGGGAATGAGGGGCACAAGTTCAAGAGGCCAGAGTGGGGGAGCCACCTGACAGGCCCATGGTTGGGTGAGCCACCCAATGGCTCCACTGCCCCATGTTTAATTGCCGGGGGAGGGGGGAGGGTAATTGACCGGCATGGCACCCAATGGATTTTACCTTCCCCCTGCCTTCAAACCCACCAATAGGGGAGTGTTTAATACAATCCTGTGGGCTGAACAGTCTCCTTCAAATTTGTACATTTCTAATATGGGGCAGAATTTTGCCCTTGCTGAGCGGGCGCAGTGGGTGGGCCAGGGAGCAGTCGCAAAGCCGACTGCCATCGGCAATCGGGCCCTGACATAGATTTCATGCTGGCCGGCCAACTAACAGCCAGTCAGTATGAAACACACACTGCAGCGCTCAGCACTGCCGGGGTGGGGGGGTGGGGGGTTGGCGGGAGGAGCGCGAGTACATGCACAGGGATGCATGCATTAAAAGCTCCCTGAGGCACACAGCTGCTCCAGGGGCTGAAGAATTTTGAAAATAATAAATAAATAATTTTAAAATGTTAGTAACATGTCCCCTCATGTGACTGTGTCACATGAGCTGGAACCTATTAGAACTTAGTTTGAAAATTTTTTTTTTAATCACTCATCAAACCCTCATCCCACCCATGGGTGACTTTCACAAAAATCCATAGGCCATTTGGCCCTTTCGCCTGCGCACCAACTATAAGGTTGAACGGGTAGCAAAAAATTTAATTTAATTAGAGCTTTTAATTAGGGCCTCAATAGGTCTGTTAATTGTCGGCGGGCATGTGCGGGAGTTGGCAGCACACCCACCAACCAAAATATCGCATGAGCGTGTGATGACATCAGGATGCTCGCCCGACGTCATTGCGTGTCATTTCATGCTCGTTTCACGGGTCGGGCAGGCGCCCGCTCGATGAGCGCAATATTCAGCCTATGATGTGTAATGAGGTACATCATAACCTACCTAGTTTTGTAAAATTCTCATGATCAATTCAGCATAATGACTTTAATTCTATTTTCCATCCCAAGGGAAAAAGTAACTTCACCTGCTGATGTGTATTGCCCTTTGGTTTCTCCTTCTATCCGAATGCTTCTTTGTACTTCATTCAATTTCTTTCTCCTGCATGCCTGACACACCATCCGTCCAAAAGATGTGTTTTATTCCTTGCCAAGGTCAAAGAGTTAGGTCATTATTTTTCCCCCCAGTTAAATTTTCATACAACTTATTTATTAGCTTGAACAGCAGAAGTGCAGAATCTGAAGTTCTTTGACGATCCTTTAGTAGATTCATATGCCTCCACCCATGGAAATAGGGTTTCCCACTGACATGGAAATACATTTGAAGTGAATGAACTACAGATAAGCACCCTGAAATTTCATAAGGTTCTCCCAATCTCCTGTCAGAATGCAATTTTTTAAAAATCCTATTATGCTGCTTTTCAGGACCAACTAATCTCCTGCTAGAGATCTCCTGTGGAAATTCCAAGCAAAGCATATATATTGCATGGCCTAAATATCAAAAGAAAATTTTCATGTCACAATTATTCATTTTCAGGCAACTGCCTTCTTTTCAGTATGTTTCCAGATGGATCAGCAGTCGCAAAGGACTCAATTTCCTTGGCCAACCATTTGCAAAGTACAGCAGCTTAAAAGCCTCAGGTTTTTTTTGTTTCTTGTCTAACCAACACTCCAGCTACAGCTGACATAGCCTTGACTATGGCTAGGATTTTACAATCCCAACACCGGTGGGTGTAATGGTGAGCGGGGTGGGCCAGGGGGATCAATGTGGCGGGAGTGGAAAATCAGTTTCCCACCGGCTTGAAATGAAGGAGGGAATGTACACATCCACCCATTGTGCCGGGCCGCTATTCCCATCTGAGACCACATGAAGCTATTTTGCATCCCATTAATGGAATGCAGATGAAGCCCCGACCGGAATTATCCTGCCCGGTCAATTTTCTGCGCCTTCAGCGGGACATCACACCAGCCTGGAACATGTCTGGGCCACCGTGGCATGGATGTGTTGGGACTCACCTGGAAGAAGGTCACGCCCACCACTGACGTACAGTGACAGCAGTGTGTACCATCTGCAAGGTGCATTGCAGGAATTCACCAAGCTGTCTTAGAGAGCACCTTCCAAATCTGTGACCACTACCAGCTTGTGGAGAGTGGAAGATGGAGGTTTCCAGTGACCATGGACCCTGGAACATCGCAAGCAGCAGTGGGTAGGTGGAGCATCAACCACATGAATTTTCATGCTGCAGAAGCTTCCCGGATGTGGAGTTTCTCAGGTGAGGTGAGAGTGACTGCCCTTGACATTAAGGCAGCATTTAACTGAGTGTGATATCAAGGAACCCCAGGAAAACTGGGGTCAATGGGAATCAGGTGGAAAACTCTGCTGGTTAGAGTCATACTGAGCACAAAGGAAGGTGGCTGTGGTTGTTGGAGGTCAATCATAATAGCTCCAGGACATCACTGCAAGAGTTCCTCAGGGTAGTGTCCTAGGCCCAACCACCTTCAGCTAATTCATCAATGACCTTACTTCCATCATAAGGTCAGAAATGGGGATGTTCGCTGATGATTGCCCAATATTCAGCTCCATTCGCGACTCCCCAGATACTGAAGCAGTCCGTATCCAAATTCAGCAGGATCTGGACAATATCCAGATTTGAGCTGTCAAGTGGCAAGTAACATTTGCGCCACACAAGTGCCAGGCAATGGCCATCTCCAAGAAGAGAGAATCTAACTATCGCTCCTTTACATTCAATGGCATTACCATCGCTAAATCCACCACTATCAGGGTGTTACCATGGACCAGAAACTGAACTGGACTAGCCATATAAATACCGTGGCTACAAGAGCAGACAAGAAGCTAGGAATCCTGCAAAGAGTAACTCATCTCCTGACTCCCCAAAGCATGTCCACCATCTACAAGGCACAAGTCAGGAGTGTGATGGAATACTTTCCACTTGCCTGGATGAATGCAGCTCGCACAACACTCAAGAAGCTTGACACCGTCCAGGACAAAGCAGCCTGCTTGAATGGCACCCCTTCCACAAACATTCACTCCCTTTGCCACTGATGCACAGTGACAACAGTGTGTACCATCTGCAAGGTGCACTGCAGGAACTCACCAAGCTGTCCACGAGAGCTCCTTCCAAATCCGTGACCACTACCATCTAGAAGGACAAGAGCAGCAGACAATTGGGAACACCACCACCTGGAAGTTCTCCTCCAAGCCACTCATCATCCTGATTTGGAAATATATCGCCATTCCTTCACTGTTGCTGAGTCAAAATCCTGGGACAACGTCCCTAACTGCACTCTGGATATATCTACACCACATGGACTGTAGTGGTTCAAAAAGGCAGCTTACCACCACCTTTTCAAGAGCAATTAGGGATGGGCAATAAATGCTGGACTAGCCAGTGATGCCCATATCCCATAAATGAATAAAAACAAATCACTGCAGGAGATTCTGGGGTGTGGATCTTCACTCTGCAGGTGGTTGACCACATAAGATACTGTTGGGCAGCAATGATCTGTGCTCATGGGTGGATTAGATGGGGAGGAGAGGAATGAAGAGGTGGGGTGGCTGTAAAAGTCTAGAGGGGGTGGGGAGGTTGGGGGTTGTAGGTAAAAGAGAGAGATGCTGTGGAAGTCATGGCAAGTATAAGCTGGCATGGAGCAGGAGGGTGGGAAGGGAAGTGGTGGAGTGTGAACGGGGTATGGTGTGCAGATGCGAACGGGCATGGGGGGTTGTGTGCAGGTGTGAACAGGCATGGGGATGGGTGTGTGTGCAGGTGTGAATGGGCATGGGGGTTGTGCTGCTGTGAATGGGCATGGCAGTGTGTGCAGTTGTGAACAGGCATGACAGTGTGCAGGTGCGAATGGGCATGGAGAGGCATGCAGGTGTGAACGGGCATGGGGGATGTGCAGGTGTGAACAGGCATGGAGAGGCATGCAGGTGTGAATGAGCATGGGGGGATGTGCAGGTGTGAACGGGCATGGAGAGGCATGCAGGTGTGAACGGGCATGGGGGATGTGCAGGTGTGAACAGGCATGGAGAGGCATGCAGGTGTGAATGAGCATGGGGGGATGTGCAGGTGTGAACGGGCATGGAGAGGCATGCAGGTGTGAATGGACATGGGGGATGTACAGGTGTGAATGGGATGGGGGATGCAGGTATAAACGGATACGGGGGGTGTTCAGTTGTGAACGGGCATGGGGCTGGGAAGACGGAAAAGGGGTTCAAAGAGAGGAGTCCGTGGTGTCAACTGATGAGTACAGGGGGCATACTGAGGGAATTGTTGATAGGAAAGGGTGGTGAGGGTTAAATGTGGCACTGGGAGCTGATAGGGTGGGAGGATGAAGATCCTGCGATGATGGGTGAAGGGACATTGACGGTTGGTGGAGGCAACACAAAAATAAAACTGGATTCTGGGGGTCCGCAGGATGTCTATTGTCACTGGTGTGGGTTCTTTGGGAAGGTAGGGGATGTGGTCATTCACCTGCTCGGAGGGTGATGGGGAGGGTTGTAGGGCAATTGTAGGGAGGTCTAAGGTCACACCAGGAGGGTGAATGGTTATGGAAGGTAGAGTGTGGGTCACAGGGGAGACTGGAAGGTGTTGGACTCAACCTGAAAAGTCATACACAGCATGGCCACTCGACTTGCTACATGGGGATTGGGATACTGGGGATGGGTGGAGTGGTAGGTCAGCTCAACTAGATGGCTGAAGAGGAACCCCAGCATGTAGTACTGACAATGCTAAGACATTTGAACAGATGAGCACGAGAAGGGCAAAGGCTCAAAATGCAAAGGAGGCTTCATGCACATGACTTGCAAGGGCCCTGGCAAAGATCCTTCCTTCCCTGCATGTGCATGATTTCAGAGGACATAGCCCCAGCCTGGGGTGTCCCCACTGAAGATGGGGGGGGTGGGGGGGGCAGGGTAGCACACAGGTTTAATGACTACGAATCATAATTAAACCACATCAGATATCATTAAAGTGCATGTGTTAATTTACAAAAATTTAAGAACATTAACAATAATAGTGCACCTGTGCAACCACATGTGAAATCAGAACTTCTCAATCTTTTCTTCCCCACCATTTCTTCCAGATGCTCCCCCAAAGTCCGCAGCTGGGGTGGAGGCAGTCTGCTTACCTGTTTGCCCTGTTGTCTTGGGCGACCTTGGTAGAAGTCGCCTGGAGACCCAAAGCCTGGAGGGCCCAGGCTTACTTTGACTGTCCTGCTGTTGGGCAGCTGGTCCCTCTGCAGTCTTACAGGACAAAGCTCAAAGGGTCACAAGGGAGTTCCAAAGGGCCGAACACCCTCAGAGACTCCTGATTGGAGGTCCCAGGGGTATCCAACAGCTGCTCCTCCTCTCTTTGGGTGCCCAAGAACCTCTGCCTGACTCCTCGAGGAGAAGGGGCACTTGGAGGGAGATCAAGGTGCTCTGCCCCCTCTCACGTAACCTCAGCAAGATCTCACCCATGGCGACAGCGATGGAGTGCAGGTCTGTGCGCATCTCCAAGAGAAACTTGGCATTCAGCTGGACGAGGGTCTTTATGGCATTCACCATCCTCCCCATGAAAACCTTTATGTGTACACTGGTAGGAACCACTTCATGAATGGGCAGGTGGATGGACTCCTCCGCCTCTGATATCTCTGCCTGATGTTGCACTGCATTTCGCTGCATCTCCAGCATCTTGTGCAGGGCCTCTGACTTAGATGTCACAGATGCCTCTTCCACAGCTGTCGACTGAGTGCCAGTGAGCATGGCTGACCCTGCCTTTTCCAGCTACGGATGCGTGTCTGTGTGGTGACCACCAAAATGTGGGACCCTGCCTGAACTAGATATAATACCCAAGAGGGTGTGTGTCTCTCGGCTGGTGGAGGTTGCAGGTGACTTCTGTGACAAATCTACATGTGCACTTTCTTCCTTCTTCCCAATGTCATCAGTCGTCTGAGAGCTGGAGGTACTGTTGGACAGGGCTTCTTCTTCTGGCCTTCCCCTCTCCCTGCTGGCAGCTATAAGTGAGAGAGGAAAGGACAAATGACTGCATAAGCTGCCTCCAACATGGAAGAACAGATGACCCTTAGGCTTCTATGAGACCACATTATGCATGAATCCTTATTGGATGGGGGCCGCCTCCATCCACACAGGCTCAGTCCAGTTCTTCCCCTGCCAGCTGGGCTGTTTGCTCCTCAAACTCTGTAAGGCCCTCTCCCATCTTCTCTCTCTCTCTCCTGTTGTGCTGTAGCTTTTCCTGTGCAAAGAGAGAAGATGGGATTGAGAACTGGGTTTCAGGTATCTTTCTCATGCTTCCAGGCTTACAAATAACCCACTGGATTGTGTGCAATGTGGTTGATGCATTTCAAATGACAAATAAAAGCTCGTTTATGCAAACATTTTAGTGAGGGTTCATTAAATTTTGAAAAGTTGACCATATGGTCTGCTCCTGCTCTTATTTCTTGTATTTTTTGTTCTTATGTTAGAAGTGGCTTTCCTCTTTTTATTTCCCATAATCTGCTGTGTAATAATTCATGTCCTCATGTCCTTGAAGATCAGATCACTGGGTTATTGTTTCTCATTTGTATTCTCCATTTTCACAATGACCTATTTTGATATCCAGGACCAAATTATGAATAATCATGTTTGTTTTCTCAGTTATATACTTGAAATTTCCTGTGGCCACTATACAAACCATATTAACTCCACATGTATTTTCCTACTTAGTTGTCATTCTGTCAAGGTTTTTGACAATTCTAAACAAGGGTTCTGGGGCAGCAGCCTCCAGAGCGGTGAGCCCATGCAGGTAGAAGGATAGAAGGATAAGGCTCACAGAGGCATGTCATTAGCGGTTCTTGCTGGTACCCTCAATGCCTAACCATCGCTGCACAGCACCCCCCCCCCCAACCCCCACCAAATCCCCAGACAGCATCTGAACTCTCTCTTTGGAAGGGTCAGGGACCCAGAGTGGCCTCTCCACCTGCAGACTAGATGGACTGCAGTGGGGCTATGAGACATCACCTTATCACATTGAGTAGCTCTTTTATGTATGGGCCACATGGATGGTTCCCTTGCCGCTGAGGCTTACGTCCCCTCTATCATTCAGTGGGGTGAGTGTAAGCAATTGGGTGTTCATTTACCCTGGTGGTGCGTGTGAGGTCATTTATCCATTTCTGGCACTGTGGGGAAATCCTGCATAGGAGGCCATTGATACTGACCACCCTGGCTACTTCCTCCCATGCAGGGTTGGTCACATGGCTGGGCCTCTTTCTTTCATCCTCTGGTTACAGGACACCCCTCTTGGCCTCCGCTGCATTGAGTAGCACTTCGAGGGAAGTGTCACTGAATCTGGGGGCCAGAGCTCCCTGGGATCATCAGGCCATCTCCTCCTTCCATGGTGGTTTTGCGACAAAGAAGTTGATGTCCGGGCGTCTTTTAATATTCACTTAGATGTGATGCTTGGGCACACATCACCCAGCCCTCCCTGCCACGCAATCCACTAGTTTACTCCAAAACTGCATAATTAATGAGCCCAACATCATGTGATTTGGTGTGAATTCCCACTGGGCTCCACAGCAGGAAACACGCCCTGTTCCAGCGTCGCCACAGGAATTAATCCCAGAATGGAAGGTCCTGGCCATATGTCTCTTTGATATGTCTGTTGGAAGATATGGATATCTTAGGAATGACACTAGCCAATACCTCAGCAATCCATATGGAAAAGTTTTCTTCTCCACAGCAAAGCTGGGAGTCCAGTGATCATGGTCTTTTGTTTCATGGCACCATTTGTTGATACTCTAAAAGTGGAATGCCACCAGAAGTAATATTTCAAGAAGTGGTAATAAGATAACATTTATGTAAATCGCCATATTATTGGGTGGGTGCTGCTTACTGGAATAGTTCTGAAGTGAATTTTAACATCTTAAAGTGCATTGCAATCATACATTATTTACCTCATGCAGAAGGAAAATTGTGTAGGGAAAATAGACTGAAACTTCACTGCAAGAAAGATTCACATCACAAATTCAAATGTTCTTTGCATTTGTCAAAATTCAATCATATTAACTTTGCTTTTGGTATTACATCTTGAACACAAGTACATTATTTCAACAAAACACTTTTTTTTTAAATCCAGCCTCTAATGCATACAGGCTTCACTCGGTGAAATACCCTTAGGCTGGAAGCTATGAGGTTTTGATCCCTAATCTGAGTGAACCAGTTACAGCAGAAATGGGATCATAAAAGTGAGCTCCACTGCCTTAGCTACGAACAAGCAAAAATTCTGCTGGAGTTTCTACTGCTAACTATTAAACATTACTGGAAAATATTCATGTGTTGACATTGGATGAGGTTGGAAGGAAGCTTCAACAATAGAATGGCATCCCAGTGTAATGAGCACCGTGAGTACCTTCAGTAGGAACAGGAGAAATTTGGAGAACCAACTGCTGTAAAGGAAGAGGCTAAAATTTACTGTTTTAACAACAGCAGGAAGCTTTCTTGTTCCCTATTTGTAGTGAAATCAAAAATGTTTCTTTTAATAGTCTTGTTTCACTGCCATTCACAATCAGAGGAAATCTTCCCCAATAAATAAGGTTTAGGGAAAATTAATAAGTGAATGTTCCAGGGATTGCAGGTCAATTTTATCCCCAAAAGAATGTAATTTTTTTTTTGTAGGTGCACAGAATTCACATTTGCTGAGCAGAACATGGGTTAATACTGCAGTGGCATCCACAACATTGCTTCAAAAATATATTTGCTTCAATAAATTGTGGAATGGATCCAACTATTCCTAATTTTTGGCAGATTTCATTATTTCTAAAGGGCATTCATCATCCCACTGGCAGATTGTGGCATTAGCATGATGCGCAGAACAGGTTGGCACTGCAGCTGTTTCCATTGGGATGATGTGTGGGTATGACGTTCACACTCTAGTCTGTAGGACACTCCTTCAAACCTAGCCAGAGTAACACAAAATGTGACATTGACATTCAAAGACATTAGGACATTGGAATGCCCAACAAATATTTTATTTCTGACACGCAAGCCAGAAAAATGGGTGTAAATATGATTTGGGTTTTTTAACAGTAGCTGGTCAATACAATGTGGCTTGTAAGTTTCTGAGCTATCATTGCACTCCAGTTATGCCAACAGAATTGAATCCTTTCCCACACATGTCCTAGGTTGGAGACCCTGTCTCAAATCATTTGCATATTGGGGGCTGGGACACCTGCAAGGGCACATCACTGGGACTCATCCTTACCTTTCTAAGGCAGGGTGGTACCCAGCCACTCCACCTGAACTCCACCCTCCCCACCCATCCCATCAAGGCTCTAATGGGCTAAAGACATTGCTTTTTTTTCATTAAAAACAAATTTTTGGATCCCACTGAAGGCACACTAGTTGGAAAAGATAAAACCCTGAGATGAGTTACCTCATTCCAGTAACTCTTTGGGGCCTCAAGAATGCCTCAAAAGAGACTTATACTGAGTTTTAACTACCAGGTATTCTGCTGAAGTCTTTCAGGAATATAAATGGAATAGATTTCCAGAGAAGTCAGAATTTCATCTCATCATGTCCCTTTGAGTAGGCAGTAGATATGCCCAGAGACTCTTTTGATTAGAATTTAAATGTTTGGTCTAGACAACCATCTGTTAACCTGGCTTTGCAGTTTCCAACACCTGCCATGATCTCAGGATATCCCAAAGCAAATTATTGCCAGTAAAGTATTTTTGAATATAATCATTATTGAAATCCAATGGGAAAAGAAAGAGCCGATTTTCACAGTTTAACAGCCAACAGACAGCAAAGATAAATGACCAGGTATTTTGTTTTAGTGGTATCGTTTGAGAGAATTTTGTTGATCAGGGCACCAAGAGAGTTCCCTTGCTCTTCTTTAAATAGTAAAATAAGGTTTTATATGCCCACTTGAGAAAGTAGATGAGGATTCACTTTAATGCCCCCTCTGCAACTTCAACAATGCAGCACTCACTCATTAATGCTTTGAAATATCAATCACAATTATGTCCTTAAGTTCAAGGGTGACACCAATACTCACTCAAGGCTGACATCCAGCCATGACAAATGTTGAAAAAAATGCAATTTCAATTTAACCTTCAATTTCTTTATAAGAAATTCTATTTGAAGAAAAGTTAATGATAGCTAAGACTTTTGTGTCCATTTGAAAGCCAATGATTTGAAATTCAACAAGTCTCTTGGATTTATTTCTTTGGGTCATGTTCCATTCTGAAGAACTTGCTCCTCATTTTGCCAACATATCACACAGTCAAGGAATCAGTTTATGCGCTCCATTAATGCTCCATCAACAATGATTTTTTCAACAGTTGCAAAGAAATTCTGGAGTTTCCTGACCATCCATATGCATGACACAGAGAATATTAGTTTGGTGCAATGGAATCATTTAGCAACTACTTTTTGTAATTTGCTGAATAGCTGTAAATGCAATCAGGAGCCATTTTAGTTGAGCAGAGTTGATGAAATGTTCATTTCCGGATCATTAGACATCAACATTTCCAACTCTTGATTAAATACAGAATAATGCATTCCTACCATCGTGTTGTGTTCTGTAATATTGTACAGTACTGAAGATCCTAGAAATCTCTAAATGAGTCAATACAAATTAGATACAATTTAGTTGTCTTACAGTAAGATGATCAGTTACTGATTAGCCATGCATCTAGATATCGAATAAATTTAAGATCTTTCTTATTGGCTTCAAGGGCTCAATTCTATTCAGAAAGTAACAATTTCAACTCCGTGCGCTTTGGGAATTATAGATTAAACTAAATGACTCAAGGCCATCACTGTAGCGTGAAGCATGGGTTGTTCAACTGGCATCAATGTTGGATTGATCAATGAATTCCTCAAATTATTCCAACAAAAAATTTTCATATATATTTCATATTAATACAAGCATTTATGGACAACCCCTGACAATGCACCAATTCAATGGTTTATGTTATTGGAAAAATAGATAAGGTGAAAAATGTAGTTTGTTGGCTTTGCAGAAGCTGCTGAAAGTTAGAATTTCTGCAGAGGTTTTCCTGGTCTCCTGCCGTAACGTTAGAGGAAGATTAGCAAATATCCCAGAGAAGCAGTATACATAACCATTTCCCTAGGGTTTCAGCAGATCTTCTGCCAAAGATAGGAAGGCAGGAATTTGGGGAACCTGCAGAAATTATTGAACCCTAATGAGAATTCCACTATCAGTTTCCAAGACACTGATTGGGAGGCATGATTCACTGCAACATTCAGTTACAGCTGGGCATTGTATTTCTTCCATTTTCTGCCTCAGATTAACAATCTCCTCTTTTGCAGTCTAATGGCACCAGTGGTGTGAGGTTCTGGGAACGGTCAGATACAGAAAGAAGTGTTTCTCTGATGGAATAGTTTGGAAAAACAAGGAAGTCAGAGTCATGGCCCTTTTGCTCCATTTTCACCCTTAACATTCAGAATTAAACATTGTTATGCAATAGAAAATTGCAAAGGGATCTTCAGTACTCCAAGGACTCCAAAAAGGAAAAAGCAGATTGAAGAGATTATTAACAGTGAAGTTCAGCAGATTGGAATGCAATCTGTTGATGACATATGAAAATGTGTCCTAAGAGGGTAAAAGTAAATTTAATCACTTTGGGTTTTTGAATTCCAAGATAAATCTGCATCATGTACAAAAAAACTGCAGCTGGCTGTATTTATTTATAATTGGAAACAGATAATGATTTGCAGTTAGGAGTAACAAAGAAGCTGTGTGAATACTGCACTTCCAAGGCTTGGCCTAAATAGCCAAGTGGTTATGGTACTGGGCTTGTAACCCTAAGATCAAGAGTTCAAATCTCATAATGGGAAACAATGTAACTTCATCTGAAACAGATGGAAATGTGTTTGTACTCAAAAGAGTTACTGCACTTCCAATTTGTCTGGTTTCAAGTTGAGAGCTATGAGTTCATGCCTAATGACTGGCTTCTTCTTTGTAAAAGTGTTCATAATTATGCCAGTTTACAGGACAGTAGCAGGCCGTTTAGCCCAGCTGGTCAATGAAGGTGCTTAAGCCCCACTTAGTCTCTTTCAGTCCTTTGGGGCTAACTTCAAGTGTTTTTACAGGCTCTATTAATTCTAAGATTTATCTCTGTCATTGTCACCAGCTAAGTGCATTAGCAGACGCTGGATCCTCTATGTTCTGGAGTGCACCTCTATCTGCCCAATATCTAGGTCAATGATAGTAAGACCCAGGCCCAAATTTTCAGCATAACAGAGAGCCTTTCACATTTGCGCATTTTATGGAGGCAGCTGGCCAGTTAAATCATCATCTGCCTCCACTCTAGTCGGATTTTAGTAGTCCAGGAGTGAGGAAACCAAAGTGCGAAAAGTAGACCTGGTGAGAGCAGGTCTGAACTTGGCATATTTATTTGCACAGCCAGAGGCATCCTTTGGAGAGGTTGGTTACTCCTGTTGAATTTGCTTAAAGACTTTATTCACACTTACAGAATTGGCATGAAACAAATTCCAACGATCTTACCTTTGCCCAAGGCAGTAGGAGGGTGGGGCCCCTGGTCTCACAGGGCAATTATTATTGCCCCTACTGATACATGCACCCATGTGCCAGGAAGAACTTTGGGTTAGAGAAGGGCTCATAGTGCTTCATGTGAAGGAAATAGAAGACCGGCATTGCATCCTCACACAGAGGCACGAGAAGCTTGTCACCATCAGCAGCCAGAGGCCAGAAGGAATGCAGAAGGTCAGGAGGAAGAGGCTGCAGCTTACACACCAGGAAGGAGGAGGTGGAGGAGGAAAGGCAGGACAACCAGGTATAACACTGTTGGAAAGGGCCCAGGACATCCAACCTCAATATGATGGAGAACCAGTGCCAAAGGCAACTGAGATTAACGACGGAATTTTACATGCCCACAGGAAGCGGGTGTGTTTGGCGGCGTGAGCAGACAATATGGCGAGAATAATAAAAATCGGTTTCACACCATCGTGAAACCAGTTTACGATCATCCATCCTGCTCGTCAATGGCAGGCCGTGTTTCCTACCTTCAGACGTTGGGAATCTAACTGTAATATATCTGCATCTCATTATAAGCCCAGCTACCAGAATCACAGCAGAGAATGACTAAAAGGTTCATCAGTAAAATTAGAGTATGAGAGGAAGCTGGCTAGAAATGTAAAACCGGATAGCAAGAGTTTCTACAGGTATTTAAAAAGGAAACGAGTAAGCAAAGTGAGTGTTGGTCCTCTAGAGAGTGACAGTGGAGAGTTAATAGTAGAGAATAAAGAAATGACAGAAGAAATGAACAAATATTTTGCTTCTGTGTCCACAGTGGAGGATACAAAAAACATTCCAGTAACAGCTGCCAGTCAGGAGGTGAATGGGAGAAAGGAACTTGGTGAATTTGAAATCACTAGGGAAACAGTACTGAGCAAATTGATGGAGCTGCAGGCTGGCAAATCTCCGGATCCCGATGGACTACATCCTTGGGTCTTAATAGGTGGCTAATGAGGTAATCGATAAACTGATGTTAATTTTCCAAAATTTGCTAGATTCTGGAAAAGTTCCATCAGATTGGAAAGTAGCAAATATAACCTCTCTATTCAAGAAGGGAAGGAGGCAGAAAACTGAAACTATAAGCCAGTTAGTTTGACGTCTGTTGTGAGGAAGTTATTGGAATTGATCATTAAGGAGGCTATAGCTGGGCACTTAGAAGAGCTCAAAGCAATAGGGAAGAGTCAGCTTGGCTTTGTGAAAGGAAAATCATGTTTAACCAATTTAATGGAGTTTTTTAAGGAGTAACATGCACAGTGGATAAAGGGGAGCCTGTTGACCTGCTGTACTTGGATTTCCAGAAGGCAGTTGATAAGTTGCTACATCAAAATTATGGAAAATAAAAGTGCATGGTGTAATGAGTAACATATTAGCATGGATAGAAGATTAGCTGGCTGGCAGAAAGCAGAGAGTATGCATAATTGGGTCTTTTTCTGATTGGTAGGATGTGACGAGTGGGGTTGCACAGGGGTCTATAATGGGGCCTTAAATTTTTATAATTTACATCAATGACTTAGATGAGGGAAGTGAAGACATGGTAGTTAAATTTGCAGATGACACAAAGATAGGTAGGAAAGTATGTTGTGAAGAGGACATGAGGAGGCTGCAGATGAATATAGATAGGCTGGGTGAGTGGGCAAACATCTGGCAAATGGAGTTTAATGTGGGAAAATGTGAAGTTGTTCACTTTGGCAAGAAGAACAAAATAGCGAAGTATTATTTAAATGGAGAATGGCTGCATAATTCTGAGGTGCAGAGAGATCTAGGTGTTCTAGTACATGAGTCACAAAAAGTTAGTATGGATGTACAGCAAGTAATTAAGAAGGCTAATGGAATGCTATCCTTTATTATGAGAGGGATTGAACATAAAAGTAAGGATATTATGCTTCAGTTATACAGGGCATTAGTGAGACCGCACCTTGAAATCTGTGTGCATTTTGGTCTCCTTATTTAAGGAAGGATGTAAAAGCTTGGAGTTTTACTAGATTGATACCTGGAATGAGTGGGTTGTCTTATGAGGAAAGGTTGAACAGACAGGGCTTGTTTCCACTGGAGATTAGAAGAGTGAGGAGTGATATGATTGAAGTATACAAGATCCTGAACAGCCTTGACAAGGTGGACGTCAAAAGGATGTTTCCTCTTGTGGGAAGGAGGAAATACCTTCGCGGGGGCACTGTTTTAAAATTAGGGGTCGCCTTCTTAGGACAGAGGTGGGGAGAATTTTATTTCTCTCAGAGGGTTGTGAGATTTTGGAATTCTCTGCCTCAGAAGGTGGTGGAGGCGGGGTCATTGAATATTTTTAAGGCAGAGGTAGGTAGATTCTTGTTAGGCAAGGGAATCAAAGGTTATCGGGATTAGATGGGAGTGTGGAAATCGAAACACAAGAAGATCAGTTATGATTTTATTGAATGGCGGAGCAAGCTCGAGGGGCCGAATGGTCTACTCCTGTTCTTATTTCTTATGTTCTTATCAACCCCCCGTGCTGGGTGATCCAAGCATGTGATTGCACGCTGACATGTTTCACAACAGCATACAAGATGTGTACTTGGCGGGCTGCACTTCAAGGAGAGCTCCAAGGTGACTGCGCAGTAACATTGAGAAACGCTCATGAGCGTCGCCTGTTGGAATTGAAGGTTGAGTCGTGTCCACAACTCCTACATTCTCAGTCGGTCACAGATACCTGACATCTTCCAGGGTCCACAGAAGCTGCAGGGTTGGCTCCTCGGGAACAAGGGCTACCTGCAGAGGCCGTGGCTAATGACACCTGTGCGGTGGCCTCAGACTGCAGCAGAGCAACATTATAAACAGGTCTCATGCTGCAGCTCGCAACTTGATGGAGCAAACCTTTGGGGTGTCAAAAATGAGGTTCTGGTGCCTGAGCTGGCCCGGTAGAGCCCTGCAATATAGTCCAGAGAAAGTGTCACGCATCGTCATCACCTGTTGCGTCCTTTACAGCCTGGTGCTGCAATGGGGAGGGGAGCTGGCTGAAGAGAAGATGGAGGAGCTGGAGGTCACCTCCAATGAGGGGGACGTTAACGGGAATGAGGGTGAGAAGGTCTTCAAAGGCGATGCTGTCGGCGATGAGGCCATCGAACTGGCCAGATGAGGCAGATGCACTCGGAGAGGCCCTCATAGCTGCTAGATTTGTGGAGGATGATGATGGCATGCAATGAGGACACACTATAGGTCCTCACATAGTCTCTCAGAATAACTGACTCCTGTCTGGCTGAGGGTAGTTTGCTTGTGGTCTGTGATCAAGGTCATATCATGGAGATGCAGCCACCCATAACACCCATGCCCCCTCCCATCCTCTCTATCTCACACTTGTTGTGTTCCAATTTGTCCTGCACAAGAGAAAATGGTTTGAGAGTACTTGGGATGCAGGTGGCGTACACATGCTGCCAGTTAACAGCAGCAACCCTCTGGCTGCTGTATGCTGTGTGAAAGCTCCACTGCACCTAGACCGCTAGGGTTCTCTGGCAGCACCCTCCAGAACAGTGAGTTCAAGCACATAGAAGGAATAGGCACGAGAAGAGGAGGCAAGGCATCAGCTGCACTTGCTTGTGTCCTCTATACCAGACCTCCCAGCCCACCTTCTGCAATATGAGCTCTTGGTGTGGCAGGGTCAGTGACTTCTAGTTGCCTCTGTACCTGCAGACTGGATGGACTGCAGTATGACTGTGAGGCCTCAGCGCTTCACATTAAGAAGCCCTTTATGCATGGACAGCACAATGGTAGCCCATCCACTGAGGCCCATTACCCAGTTCCCACTCTCTGAGGTAAGTTGGAGCAGTAGGGGGTTCACTTGCTCTGGCAGGGTGGATGAGGTCATTCACCTTTTTCCTGCATTGCAGGGCTGTCTTCTGGTGTATACTGTTCATCCTCACCACCCTGGTGACTGCCTCCCATGCAGGGTTGGTGAGTTAGGTGGACCTCCTCCTCCCGTTCCTGGTGTACAGGACTTCCCTCCGCATCTCTACTGTATTCAGCAGTACCTCCAGAGATGTGTCACTAAGTTTGGGTGTCGGTGCAGCTTGTTGTCTCTGGACCATTTCCTACACCATTCTTCAGATTTTCCAGGTGCCTTTTAAATGTGGTGCCCAGATATGAGGGTGGAGCGTGTAACATCCTGCTTGTCCCACCACGTAAAACGTCGGGAAAACCTTGGCTGCATAATTAATGAAGCCAGCATTGTGCAATTTGGTCTGATTTCCTGCTGGGCTCCATGGAGGGAGATACTCCCACTTCCCACCCCCATAACGGGACTTAGGCCCAGGGCAGTGAATCTCGGCCAAGGTCTACCTTCATGTGTGTACAATGTTCCACGGCAGCTGCCACGACTCCTTCATACTAAGGAGCTCCCAACTCCCTCAGCTATTTCAGCCACCCACACAATCTGTGGATGGCTTTTAGGGGACAAGGGGCTATCCCTTAACAACTTGGACAATGACCCACCTTAGGAACCCACAAACAGAGGCAGAGCAAACTACAACAGCAGTCATGCCATCAACTGGAGCACCAGCGAGCAGTCAATTGGCATTTTAAAAATGCACTTCAGATGCCTCGATCGCTCAACTAGAGCTCTGCATATGCCCCAGCAAGCGTATCAAGAATAGTAGTAATGTACTGCATGCTGCACAACATTGTGCAGTGGAGGGACCTACAAATCAATGATGATGATACCATGATCAGAGCTCCAACCTCTGTGGATGAGGAAGATGAGAGGGAGGAGGAAGCCCCTGTCCATTCAGAAGATTCCAAAACAGATGAGGATGAGGAGGCCACCAATGGTAGAGCAGCTGGGAGGCGTGGCCACGTAGCCAGGGCTGAGTCTTGTTGAGGAAAGGATCATTACCAGATGGGTCCTTGTGCTAAATAAATTCTCATAAGGTCCTTCAATATCTCAATTGCAATCAGCCAGTCCCTGGTAACATACTTCCACCTAAAGAACCTCGTACATTGTCTCCAGAATTACTCAAGGGAATGCCCATCCCCTACAATGGGGAGAATCAACGTCAATGAGTTGGACTCAGTCAAATTCAAGTGGCTGTAATCCTCAGCATCATGACCATGGGTCTCATAATATTGCAAACACACATGATAATAAGTCATTCACAACCTCACATGAACACCATTGACTGTAAATGAGGGGCCCATGCTGCCAAATTGTCAATAATCAAACCATGCCCACAATGCTGATAGTGGCATGATGTCAGACTTCAGACCCCACACACACTGATAGGATTGGATGTTGTAGCATACATGCAGATAAGGCATGTCGTGCATGAGTAGCCCATAACTGTCCAACAACAGTTCTTGAAAGAAATTGAGCACCATCCATTCCAGCCAATGGCCTAGTTTCTGATGTGGGCACCACATGCAACATTTCTGGCTTCCATCTGCCTCTGCTTACCATACAAAGCACATCCTGAGAGACCTGAAATGTCATGCAGCCAAAGTAGTGGACACAGCAGATGACCAATATTACCCGGACAATACGTGGCCTCTTGAACTACGATGCCTACAGCCAAGCCAATGTATAACACTGCAGTGCAGATGAACGCCTTGCACATGGCACTCATGTTTTTGAGGCACCAGCTGCCCAGCATCTCCTCATGGAGTCTGACTATTGAGCCTCTCTTTAAGTCAAGCTTGGATGGACAATGAAAGATACAAGGAGCATACCAATGCTTGAGCTTTTGACCTCTGGAATCTTAATAATACAGCAGAGAAAGATGATGCCCTCTGAAGCATCACAAATCAGCCAACAACCATGGTCAAGCATGCTGCTCTCACAATCTTATCATTCTTTTTGAGCTCTCCAGTGAACAAACACACATCGAGTCAATTTGTAAGTAAATATATTAAGGAAGTGCTCAAATGTGGTATTTGCAATGTGATAAATGTAACCAAGGTGAGCCCATTAGTCCTCAAGGGAAGACAGTGGCCTTTGATCTCACACACTCCTACGAAGCGCCCCCATTTTACCTCAGAGGAACTGGAAGCAGGCTGCTCACTTATCTGCCTGAAAAGCAATGAGAAAGGTGGTGGCCTGCCTTGCCGTGCAGGCACCTGTTGGAGATCTCTGTCAGACTGTGGTCCCTGCATCATTGTATGGTCCGCCATGGTAACTGGCACATGTGCAGATCAGGACTCTGGCAGAAGAGCTGGGGAGGTGGAGGAAGATGAGTGTGCTGAGGAACTCTCTATACGTTCACCCTCCTCAGTGACCTTCACAGCCCTCAGTTAGCCTTCAGGAGGGGTGATGGAGCTGAGTGCTGGTGCACAGCAGCCAACCATTCCAGCAACTGCTGTGCCCACAGTGTGACCATTCTGTTAAGGGTATGCAACTCCTCATGTATCCCATGGATATCAGCACCCATACCCTGAACGGACTGATTCAAGTTACTGGGGAGGCTTGCACCCTTTCCTGGCCAAAACACTGCTCTTGCATCTACTCTGAGTGCTGCTCCATGTGTCTCTCCAAGAGATTGGCCAATTCCTCATGGCCAGAGCTCATGTGGTCAAGCCGCCTGGGACAATGCAGAGTCCATGACAGCAATGGGCTCCTCCATTCACAGTCCTAGAACTCCCACTGCCTCCAGGAACTCAGCCAGATGATTGCACATCTGTTGCTGATTATCTACATACTGTGCCCCAAAAAATGACTCCTGAGGCTGCATGTTCCTGCCCGCTGGAGCATCATCATGACTTTCCTCCCTCCTCCAAGGCAGACTGTGCACAGATATCTCTGACTCAGATACCTCCTCCTGCACTCTGGTGCTGTGCCCTACACCCTGTAGCACCAACCCTACATGTGTTACATCCCTACGATGTGCTGGTATCTGAGTTGGCAGATTATGGGATAGTCAGATGTATGCTGTATCCTCAGACATCTCTTTCTCCTCGTGATGATTGAGGGATGATCTGGTCCAAGGAGGGTAAGGGGGCAGGGCTAGAACCTGTGTGAGACACAAAAGGAGTTATTTAGGTATAGCCATTCTCAGTGTGATTCTCATAAAAGTGCTCCCTGATTCATGCCATTGCTTAACCACGCTCAGGCTGCCCTTATGACGCAACCCCATCGTTGTACTCCTCTCATGCCAATGTCCCATTGTGCTCAGTAAACTAATATTGTGGCCTACAACATTACCATTATGTACTAAGGTGATTGCAACATTGTCTTTATTACCCTGGCAATCTCCATAGCCAGCTGCTCCATGGGACTGCTTGCTTCTCAGCCAGGCTGACCCACCCCCAGTGCGGGCCATCTCCGTGGCATTTTTCACTCTTTTTGACTGCAAAGACAGCGTGATTTATATAATGCATGCAGCGATATCACTCTTCAATGCAGTTGTACATCACAGTGCTCATTCATGTGCTCTTTGCACACCTACATGATCTGTGTACACATACAAGTCTCAATGCTGAAGCAGAGATCTGTCCCAGTTCTTGCATCTTAGCTGCAGTATGCAGGTGTGACCTTTCCCTTGGAGCTCTGTGTGGATGAGCCAAGCTACCCATCTTGCCAGAACACAGCAGGTCAGTGACCCTTTTCCTGCACTGAATCCATGTCATGTGGCCATATCATCAATGTTGGTCTCCTGTTACACTCACCACAGCCATTATTTGAATCCAGGCCTTTCTGGTTGCTGCAGGGACATTACAGGGGCCAGGAGGGTTGAGGACTAGTCTCGTCTTCTGGATCTCTTGCACCAAAATTTGAAGGTACTGGTCAGAAAAATGTGGGGCAGCTGGTCCCTCCCTTCTGCCAGATCTTCTCTGTGTAACATTCTATCAGTAAAAATGTAAGGCACAAAGGGTCGTGAGCCAATCAGATTACAATGCTGTCATTCAGTTTTGTGTGCCGACATGAATTAAGCACTCTCACCATATCATCAGTGATTACTGGTAAGGTTTGGTGGAAAAAATGGCTCTACACAAATGCTTGGTGCCATGTATGTTGCAGCTTTGACTCCAAGATAGCATGCTGTGTTTCATGACCACTGAAAGCTCTACTGGTTTACTCCTTCTTAGTCACTGTTAGGCCATGACAGTGTGCAGCTGTGAGGGACCAGGTCAAGGGTCAACAGTGTGGACACATCCTGATAGACGGGTGGCAAGAGGGCAAGAGGATGGGATAATGAGCATGGCACTGTTCATCATTCATCCACCCACTGAGTCTTGACAGCTAAGTACATAACTGCAAAACATCTATACCTTAAGTGATACCTTAAGCAACAAAGTCTCCCGAGGAGCCTGTTCCGTCATTCAATCAGTGACATTAAGGCTGATCTCTTTCCTAACTCCATATATCTGCTTTGGCTCCATTCCCTTAATACTATTGGCAACCAAATATCTAGCAATCTCAGATTTTAACTTATTAATTGAGCTAGTTTCATATGGAACAGAGTCCCACACTCCTATCAGCCTTTACTTGGAAACGTGTTCCTTATGATATCTGTTTATTAATAAAGACTCTCTTTGAAAACATCAGAAAATGTTTCACATTAAAATTAACAGCCTCCACACCCCCCACCCACCCCCAGATTACTTAATCAATTGATTTGCAGGCTATCATTGTGTTGGCAATTTTAACGAGGGAGCAGACATGGCGATCAGGTATCCTATGGCAGTTTGCCTGCGCAAAGGTCATCCTGTCACCAAGAATGAGACTGGCCCAAGGCATTGCCGTAGAAGAGGACGCTTAACCAAGCACACCAAGTTTGTCAGAGATCTGATCCGTGAGGCCTGTGGTTTTGCTCCTTATGAAAGGCGTGCAATGGAATTGCTGAAGGTCTCTAAAGACAAGCGTGCACTCAAATTCATCAAAAAGAGAGTTGGTACTCACAACTGTGCAAAGAGGAAGAGAGAAGAACTCAGCAATGTGCTGGCAGCAATGAGAAAGGCAGCTGCGAAGAAAGATTGATCTGCACAAAGTTGCTACCATTAAAGTTATTTCGAAATTAAAAAAAAAATAAATGCACATCTTGAAGAAAGTGCAGCACAAAAACAGATTGGCCCAGGCTATAGGCTATCTATTAAAAATTGTATCTTATGTGTCCCAGGGAGTTAACCACTTCAATGCTATTTCTAATACAATATAGTAAAAAATATTTGTCAAAGTTAAGATAAATTAAGGTCAATATACTATTGGAACTGCTATAACATGGTCACCGTAAACCAGGCAATCAAACAAAACTGCGTGAGTAATTCGAAACCTGGTTGATCCAAAGTTTTGCAATTATCAAGTGCCATATACAAGTGATTTCAAGCCCTGGGTGAGTCCTTGGAATTTGGGTTGATTGCCTGACCTGGACCCCATCGCTGTGATTTATATACACTTTCAGAGGCTTGGAGACTTTCACTACCAAGCATTATTACACTGGGTTCCAGGTGAACACGAGGGGAGTGAACTCCCAGCTTTGGAGTCCCTGGGCGGAATTTTAAACAGCCCAAACAGTGGGACTTTTAGTGGGTCAGGAACAAAATTGCTGCTCGAGTGGTCTTTGGCGAAGTTCTTTGACATATTAGCAACCCGCTTCCAGGTTTCCCGATCAGAGAGGGTGGGCAGGATGATGTGCCAAATTTGTCAAAAGGAGGATTTCTGGCTAAATGGACCCTTGCAGGGGTCAGGAAGGCTCAACTTGATTCCCGAGACTGCAGCGACCACAAGAATGGAGAGAGAGACCTAGGAAGCCGGTGTCCCCCAGCCCAACAGCTCTCTCACTCTTACTTGGAGGTCCTGTGGTGAGATCTGGTGAGGTCTCACCACAGTGAAGTGCTCTATTCCAAGGATGTGAGGAAGAGGATAACCTCTCCAATTAAGCAGGACCGGATGGAAGAGTTCCAAGGAAGTCAGAAGTGTGACCCCTCTAACCTGGAGACTGTGTACTGACAGGACCCAGTGCCAAAGGATGGGGGACAACATTTTCAGGTGCCAAGTCCCACATTCTGACTTTCTACACACCCATACCTCCACAAATGTTGTTCTTCCCTCCTCTCCATACAAACCATTTCTAAATTTTGAAATAAAATCATGGAACTTTGGAAGTGGCAAGAAAGTTTTGTCATGCAATTTCCAGTGGAATTTTAAAAACATTTCTTCAGTTAGTCTTTCCTGTTTCACATTGCCATGAAAGGAAATATTTAGAAGAATCAGAAAAATTTTACACTACCCAAAAATTGGTATTATCCGACATGGGCCTGGGTTTTCATTCCTGAGGTGGGTGCCAGAGTCAGAAAAGTTTCCAGCTTGTTGCACCTGCCTCATGAGTAATTTTGGGGAGACAGTGGTGGAGTGGTAATGTCATTGGACTAGTAACCTAGAGGCCTCACTAATGCTCTGGCAGCTTGTGGGATTTAAATTCAATTAATAAATCAGGATTTGAAAGTTAGTCTCAGGGCAGAATTGTCCAGTCCCTTTTGCAGTGGGTGTCATAGCAGGTGGGGGGAGGGGCAGAGTGTACAATTTGGCGTTTGGGGTAGAAATTGGTGCATAGCAGAAAACATCTGATGGTGGCGGAATGCAAATCCTGCTAGAGGCCAGCGTGAACCCGATTTGCATCCCATTACCTGAAGAGGAAGGCATATCGGGGGGTGGGGTTGGGGTTGGGGTGGAGAAAGGGGCCAAGGGCAGGTGAGGTTGGGGGTGGGGGAATGGAGGTGTCAGGGGATGAGATAGGGAGGAGGGTGTATGGGGGGACACAGGTGTAATGGGGGAGAATGCAACAAGTGGGGAGGAAGGTGTAAAGGAGGGATAAAAGCAAAATACTGTGGATGCTGGAAATCCAAAACAAAAACAAAAATACCTGGAAAAACACAGCAAGTCTGACAGCATCTGTGGAGAGGAGCACAGTTAACGTTTTGAGTCCGAATGACTCTTCATCAGAACTAAGAAATATAGAAATGAGGTGGAATGTAAGCTGGAAAAACTCAGCAGGTCTGGCAGCATCGGCGGAGAAGAAAAGAGTTGACGTTTCGAGTCCTCATGACCCTTCGACAGAACTTAGTTCTGTCGAAGGGTCATGAGGACTCGAAACGTCAACTCTTTTCTTCTCCGCCGATGCTGCCAGACCTGCTGAGTTTTTCCAGGTAATTCTGTTTTTGTTTTGGATTTCCAGCATCCGCAGTTTTTTTGTTTTCATATTGGAATGTAAGCTGGTTGAAGAGGGTGGGACAGGTAGAGCTGGGTAGAGGGCCAGTGATAGGTGGAGGCAAAGAGATTGCCAAAGATGTCATAGACAAAAGGACAAAGGGTCTTGACAGTGGTGATATTAGCTGAGGAATATGTTAATGAGGAAATTAAGGGTAGAAAGCAGCACGAGCAAGATAGTCCTAGTGGGGGTGGGGTGGGGGGAAGGGATCAAAATAGGCTAAAAGGTAGAGATAAAACAATGGATGGAAGCTCGTCCTGCTTTCCATCCTTAATGTCATCATTAGCACATTCCTCAGCTAATATCACCACCGTCAACACCCTTTTGTCCTTTTGTCTATGACATCTTTGGCAATCTATTCTTTGCCTCTACCTATCACTGGCCCTCTACCCAATTCTACCTGTCCCACCCCTTCAACCAGCTTATATTCCACCTCATTTCTATATTTCTTAGTTCTGATGTAGTCATTCGGACTCAAAGCATTAACTGTATTCCTCTCCGCAAATGCTGTCAGACCTGTTGAGTTTTTCCAGGTATTTTTGTTTGTGTAAGGGAGGGAGTTTGGATGGGGGGTGGTGTCTCTGGAAAGCAGGGAGTAAAGTTGGAGGACAGAGTAAAGGGGGAGAGGAGGGATGTCCACCTGAACATGCAAGGGAGGAGTCTGTGGAGTCAATGGCTACTCCTGGAGAGTGAACTGAGTGTGGGCATGGTCGGGGGGAATGGTAAGTGTGAGAGGGGCAGAGGGATCTAGTAGGGTGGGAGGGTGAATGTGCATCAGTATCAGTAGAAGGGAAGGCGAGGGTGGTTGGTGGGGTCTCAGAGGCAGTCATAGATCCTAGATGTGGGAAAGAGGAGGACAGGGAGGTCAATGTGGATGGGGGAAGGATTCCCAGGAAGGAAGGGAATGTGCACGTTCACCTAAACATCCTGGAAAGACAAAGATTCGGGTTGGTAGGTGACAGTGGGGAGGTGGAAGGTGATGCCGGGGGGTCGACAGTGATGAGGGAAAGGACATGGGTGACTGGAGGAGGGTAAAGAATGGGGGAGCTGACAATATACTTGACCACAACTATGGTTGTTGAAATTGAAATTGAAATTGAAAGTGGATGGAGCCTCATGTTGGCTGGGCACAGGTGCTGCATGGGAGTGTGATCAGTTGGTGAGCGGAGATGCAGGTCAGCTCAGATAGACAACCGGAAGAGAAACCCAGCAGGCAGCATTCACAATGCTCAGGACAATGAGATGAGTGTGATGGATGAAGGCTCCATGTGCATGGGAGTGTGTTTGCACGAGGCTCCAAAAGGCACTGCCACCCCTCCAGAATCACTTGTGGTCTGGCTGCATGCAGCTGAACTGTTAGTGGTGGGGTGGGGATGGGGGAATGCAGTGGGAGTATTCACAAAGCCTGCCAATGAAGCTGAAATACACCTTTACACATTATTCAGTGAAAGTGAATATATTTTCAGATTATTAAATGACAAAATGTGTACACACAAGCAACCACTTTTGATCAAATCTTCTAGACCTACTATTTCTTCTAGGTGCTGCCCTGACATCTGCAGCAGGGGTGGAAGCAGCCTGTGCAATGTTTGGCCCTGTTGCCTCTGATGACTTTAGCATGTATTACTATGACACAGCCAATGGCAAAAGCTGAGTTGCTCAAATCCCAGGAGGAAACTTAGAACAACTGTCATAACCCATTTTTGCAATTCGTATGTTTCATGATGCAGGCTTTGAATTCAGTAGTAATAAGACCACTGAGTCACAAGGGGCTTTTATAAAACAAACTTAAACATTTATTAATACAAAAAAATGTTGTAAGCACATATATATGTCTACAAAATTACTACTATAATAACTACAAAAATCCCCTAATTAATCTGGCTCTCTTAACAGGTTACACCCCTGTTAAGGTAACAGTAAAACTCATAGATTTAAACAGACACCCAGGAGAGCACACCCTGGACAGCCGCATTAAAAATGAGTTTCTTTCAACCCTGCGTTCCTGCAGACCGACTTGAAGCTTACAGGCTGGAGGCTTCTCACACTTGACGAATCTTAAAATGCCTCTACCTTCTATACGCTCTCCCTTCTCTTTTATACATATCTTCCTCTTTGAACATAAATTTTCCATTGAATTTCTAGGTTTTCAATTTTACCTCTTCTAACAATAACATCCTTTGATTCCACTAATTTTATTTGTATGAAAAATAAACACGCTTGGCGCCTTCTAGCTAGGTGCAAGATTTCACCTATTCTTTTGAATGGTTTATTTAAAAATACAAATTTTTCCCATGACACCTATATTTCTAAACTTCCCCATGTTTCTTTAATTACCATTTCAAACCGACTTCTCTCTATACATCAAAGCCTCTAGACCTGCTGGCTTTAATCCAATTAAGACACACATAGACACAGACACCACTAAACTCTATTTTTAAAAAATAACTTCCAATAACATTATAGACATTAATCTTTTCATGGCAGTATCTTCTGGAGGGCTGAGGGCTTGAGGGTCCCAGCTTGCTTTAGCTGCCCTCCTGTAGGTCAGCTGCTCCCTCTTTGGTGACAGAGGACAAGATTGAGGGGGCAAGGGCAAAGGGGACTCAGACGGAACGGGAAGCCTCTGAGATTCCTGAGTGGATTACCCAGGAGTGTCTAGTTGGCACTCCTCCTCCCTTCAGGTACCTGAGTGCCCCAGCATGACTCCTTGAGCGGAAGAAGCACCTGGAGGGACATCATGGTGCCCCACTTCCCTCGCACGTTGCCACTGCAGGAACACTCCCATGGCTACGGGGATGGAGTACAGGTCTGCATGCATCTCTGTGTTCTGCTGGACAAGGGTCTCCAAGGCATCCGCCATCTTTCCCATGGAGACCTCCATGCATGCACATGTGGGAACCACTTCACGGAGCAGGCCAACACACTCCTCTGACTCACCTGCTACTCTGTTGAGGGCTTCTAACAGCTCTGCATGATGTTTCCCCACCTTTTGCTGACTCTCCATGATGAGTTGGAAGGCCGAAACCAGAGGTTCATCATCTGACTCAGACCTCACAGACGCCTCTTCCCCAGCAGTCCTTCAAGTGCCGGTGGCACTCAGCTGAACCTTCCTCCTCCTGCTTCGGACACCTGTCCATGTGGTGGCCACCAGATTGTGAACCCGAGCTTCCTCTAGATCTAGGTCCCACCGAGGTGTGTCTCTGCGCTGGTGGAGGGTGTGGGTAAGCACTGTGATGGGTCTTCCAGGCTGCTTATTTCCAGCTCTTCAATGGAGGAGTGCCCTCTTGGCTGGAGGTGAGAACCTGGATGGAGCTGAGGGATTGGCTGGCTGAGGGTGTCGGTTGCTTGGCAGAGCTCCCTGTGAACCAAAGTAGAGGTAATGAGTGCAAGGCAGCAGTGTCAATAGCAGGAGAGAGAGCACTCACAGTTGCATTGAGAGAGGAATATGTGGTGCAGGATCCTCACGAGTTGTTCACTGCCAACTTCACAGTCACTGCAGGCAGGGTCATGTCCTCACCAATCAGTGTGATGACATGCTCCTCAAAGTGAGTGAGGGGATTAATGTGGACGACTCCATCCCCCATGGTCTGGGATCTTTTCCTGCTATTTTGAGCCAGTTTCTCCTGCATGCAAACAGATGGAGAGAGAATGAGCTGGACACATGGTACTGTGTGGAATGTTTGTGTGGTGAGCGGAGCCATGGACAGGATGAGGACATGAGCTCCAGAGGATATGAGCCTGATGGAGATGTGAGGGTGTGTGTGAGAGTTAGTGGTGTTGTCCCTTGAGGTGTGAGATCCCTGTGGATGTGTGATGGGTTTGTGAGTATGTGAGTTGAGAGTGATGAGGTGGTTGACTTACCCTGGTGGAATGGATGAGATCATTCATCCTCTTCCTGCATTGGATGGCTGACCTCCTCTGTGCGCCGGTGGTGCTGACCGCTGCTGCCACTGCCTCCCAGGGTGGATTGGTGACTCTGGTGGACCTCCTGTGGCCAAAATGGGAGTAGAGGACATTGCAGTGGCCTTCCATTGAATCCAGCAAGCGCCCCAGAGAGGCATCACTAAATTTGGGGGCTGCCATCTTCTTTGTTTTCGGGCCAACTGTCGCCTAAAGCTTTCCTGGTCTGTAGATATGGAGTAGGCTGCGCTCTGGTGCGCTTTAAATATGGCGCCAGAATGAGGAAGCACTGAGGTCATGACACAGCGGACAAAGCTGAGCCCGCCCACCAGTGATCTGGTATGTTTCCCATGAATACATTATTAATGAGTTGGAACATGTCAAGAAGGGGACAATTCAGCGTAAAAATCCACCATTGCAGCTGAGGATTAAAACGACTTATTTCACACCCGATACCGTACGTAGTGCAGATCTGGGATAATTCTGCCCTCAGCAATGGTGACCATGAAACTATCATCGATTGTTGTAAAAACCCATCTGTTTCAGGAATGTCCCCTTTGGGAAAGGAAATCTGCCATCGGGTCTGGTTTTCATGTGACTCCAGGCCCACAGCAATGTGATTGGCTCTTAACTGCCCGCTGAAGTGACCCCGAAAGCCACTCAGTTCAAAGGCAACTAGGGATGGGCAACAAATGTTGGGCGTCCACAGAATAAAGAAAGAAAGAGTGCTCCACGATCTTCATTCAGGGTTGGGGCTGGGGTGGATGGTTTCTGGATCAGGCCTGTCTCCCTCAGAAACAGTTCAGAGGCAGCTACAGGGTCTGCTGAGTGCTGAAACACGCTGGTTAAAAGGGCTGCCTCAATTCTCTGGGACTCCGCCCCAGCTGTATTATTAAATATTAGGCCCTCATCCCTCAGGTCCCACCATTCCCCATGCCCCATCCATGTCAACTCATGCCAACCCATGCCCCCACCCATCCCCAATGGCCCCTCACATCCTCTCAGACACAGACAGGCTTTTTTTTTTATTTAAAGGAGCAGCCATTTAAATAACCTGACAGTGTGACAGCTCCACAGGCCTCATCCGCCCTTTACAAGCATTTATGCCTGCCCTAGAAAAATCATAACTCACATGGCAGGATAACACCCTTGCTTCAGCAAAAATGGGGTCTGTTTAAACTCAGGACTGTGTTCAAATGGCCCTGCTGAGTTCGAGTTTACCCATGCATGTGTTAGGTTCCACCCCTCTTCTCCTCCTGGTGAAAATAGGATCTGTCTGAAATGGGGGTGGGAATTCCAGGTCCAGGTTCACAGCACCAGTTGGATAAGCTGTGGAGTCTGAAAGAATCTAGGTCATGGTGTCAAATTGGCCACAATATAGTGGCAAGTTAGTATTTTTAATGCCCGTGCTATTCAAGTCAAGCTTTTTATGGAATGAGGAATTAAAGTAGGCTTATGCCACTTTGAGCCAAATATAAAGTTGCTATTGTACTAAATAGGCCAAAATAGCTTGCAGAGCATCATGTTGACCAATCCCCTCATTAAACAACTGAACCTAGCTGTAGTAAGATAAAACAACATTTGACCATCCACATGGAGCCATTGTAATGATACGTTCCAAGGTGGTTCACAGGACCACTATGGAACAAACTATGACACTGATATTAAACGAACACCCAAACAAAAGAAATAGATAACAGTGCTAACATAAAGTGGAGGTGAACAAAAACAAGACAGAAAAAAAATAAAATTCAGCAATGTCCACACAAACCGGAAGAAGGTAAAATAATACCTGTTCTTCTTCCTATCATTTTCACCTTTCAAATCAATGCCAATATATAGCAGTCAATCTTGCTCAACTCCATTTTACCTACAATCTCCCTTACTGCACTAAAGCATCATTAGCAAACACTTACTTGAAGGTTATGTTGGAGGACAAGAATTGGAGGTTGCGAGAAAGCTAAGCTTCTCAGGCAGCAAAGGAGAGCCAGATCATCCCAGCTCTATTCATCCTAGACAGTCTTTGCGAGATTTCTCTTGAGCTGTGTTTCAAAGAGGCTATGCCTCAGCTTGAAGTTTTGCAAGTGTTTTATTTGCTACCCCAGCAGCAAGATCTTCAGATGAAGTTACAGTGCAGACAAATCTCATTGTAACAAATTTCACAACTTGGAAGTTTTATGTAAAATGTTAGTTCCAGGCTGTTACAGGAGTCCAGATCAGCTAATTCAGTGTCCATACTTGCATCATCCCAATCACAAATGCCCGCTTTACCACTGCAACTGTATGCATACATTTCAATGTAGATTGCCCTCTCAGACATCACCCAACAATCAACTTCTGTGCTATTGTAGGCATCCCCAGGGCTTTACAATCAGCTGTGTCTCCAACATGTGAACCCCATAACTGCATAGATCAAAGCCGTTTTTATTTCTTGAACATACAATTAATGAAGCAAATTGCAGGTTCATGGGACAAGTGGAGAAAGAGAATGAGATGAAATATGTCATGAAAGTTGATCATGCAAGTGCTGCAGGTACTGTGTGAACATGCTCAAGCCATATTTCATTCGTCAGGAGTTGGTGCTCTGTGTTATAATTGTTCCTGAGGGGAGACATATGCCAGCTGATGATTGACATCATCGTAAGTACTTCAGGCTCAGACATTAACAGTTTAGCTTCGTATACTTAGAAATGGTGGGCAGGAAAATTGTTGTATGTTTCAGACAAGCCAGACCACCATAGCAGTTTGTAGATAAATTAAAGACAGACAAGGGTCCAGTACATCACAGTGCTTATTCCAGCACAGCTTTAGAGGGACAGTCAGAGAAATCCAGGCCTTTTTTTTTTGCAGTGGTATTTCACAACCAAAAAAGTCACCTTCATTACCCACTATACATTTCTGTCCACATAAGAGCTGAAAACACCATGTTTAGAAGGGCTATTTAGAACCAAATTAGCCAAATATATTTGCAAAATTACATAGGAGGACATTAATTAAGGTAACAATTATCATTGTTCAAAATTTATTTTTAGAAACTAAAAAAAGCCTATTTTTGATTATTTTTTGCATCGTTTTGAAGATTGGTACACAGGATGCTTCAGTTCACAAATTCCATGGCTAGAATTTTATGCTCCCCCACTGGTAGGTTTTTAGGTAGCCAGGGCGAGCGGAGTGGTGTCGGTGGGTGTGGGGGGTTGGGAGGGGCGCCGTGGTGGGTGCAGTGAGGAGGGCGTGAAATTGAAGGGGCAGGATTCCCTCTGGGTTCCCACATGCTGCGAACACGCAGCGATTTTACATTGTGGCAGGCAAGGCCTCGAACGGGAAGCCTGCCCTTGTCCCAATTGAGGTCATTAAGTTGCTAATTAATGGCCACTTAAGGCTGGTGGGAAGATTGAAACTCTGTGTGAGATGCCTGAAATATATCAAAGTTACATCCCAGGCGGGAAGTTGGGGGGCCGGGGGTGGGGGGAGACCTCCATCAGAAACCCTCTTCTAAAATTGGGTGCCCTCCCTTAAAGTGGCCTCCGGACCTCCCTCCCCACCGGCATCTCCCCCAAGACCCTGATCACCTCCCTCGTGCCCCCCTCCCTCCCTCCCTCCCAGGCCTTCCCTACCCTTGCCACCTTGGTACCCCCTGAACTTACCTCAGCCTCTAGTTTCTGGACTTAGTCTCTGACATCTTGTTGAACTTCCTTTTCTGTCCACTGCAGCGCTTGTTGCTGCAGGGACTGGAGAGCTGCTGGCCAATGAGGTTGGCCAGCAACTCTCTAAGGTGAGACATCCTCCTGAGTGAGGGGCGGAGATCCAGCTTGCAGCCAATTAACACTCATTGCAGCGTAAATTGGCTGCAGGGCAGTCGGAGTCCCACCCACTTTTCAGATGGCGGGAAACAAGACCCCACCATCCTAAAAATTCAGGCCTATTTCATTACAAATGAGCTCACAGAATGGGGAAAGCAATTGCACTTATACTGTCCAATCAGGCTTTCAACACTTTAGATCAAAGGAGCCCTCTCTCTCTGGCATACAATGGGGTAAATAATTTTTTAATTAGGTTGAAGACTTGAATTGAAGCCTGACTGCAATGGGCTTTGTGTTTTCTTTTGATGCCTTACATACATGACAAATATTTTAGCTACAAGAACAATCCTTTGCAACCATTATGCATCTACAAACATCCAACGTTTCAAAGCAACAAGAAAATTTTAGTACAATTAACATGCAACAACTTTCCTCTGGGAATTTGGCTAAGCTTGCACATAATCCCAGATAAAATATGAGTAATTGTTTTAAATCATTTCCCAATGCCACCTTGCAGCAGCCCCCCACTCCTCCATCCAAAGATAAAACAATTTCTTTGAGAACGCAGGTTACAGTTTGATTTTAAATGAATACTGGCATATTTAAAATTTTATATAAAGGTATGAAAGATTCTATTTTGAAGCAAGATGGAGATCTATTTCCATCATGTAACTTGCTTGGAGATGGCCTGGAATATGTACACCAGTAAAGTGACTAGAACTACGCTGGTAAACATTTCTGGTTAAAATGATTCCATGGATCACATCCGATAGATATAGTCCTCTGCACATACTATCAAGCGCACTGCATTTGTTGCAATTGGTATTGCTTTTATCACATTATTGCCCTTCAGATATATTGCTATGCATAGCTAGATTTGTCCGGTAACGGTGTTTGAAATACAGCCTGCAACAAGGAAGTCATTCTGCTCCCAGCTCCTGTGTCTGGGTTGCACTGTTTCAGCAGTCCAGGCATATTGGGCTATTATGAAATGGTAGGCATTGATAGTACTGAGCTCAGACTGCAAGGTCAATAATCTTCACTTGCTTCTACATGGTCTCAGAAGGACCATCAGCTTGCTTAATTTACATCCAATCCATTTGGCTCACACTACCCAAGCTTTCCTCAATAACTGTACACTGAATGACGCTTTGAAGGTGACTTGTTGCTATTCCATGCAATTTAGCTGTGCTTAGAGTGAATGCAGCAGGTGCCATGCAGAAAATCTTAGCTCCTGGTTTAATTCATGGTTTGTGAAGCTTCTGACCCTGCACAATGCCATTGTCACCAGCTATGCTAATTTTGCTTCAAATTAGCCATTTTCAGCCCTCCTCTTAATTATTTGGGAAAACTACCTCTGAATGGACAAATGGATAGGTGCTGAAACTTTGATGCATCTTTTGACAAGCTGGGTGCCACAGCCATTCTTAGGCTAAAGCTACTTCAATCATCCTCAATGGCATGCATGTCTAAACAATTTGTGTCTGTCTTCATAGAATTGCAACGTTGAGAGGAATAGATCATTTCACATTAAACATGGTTATACAAGCATCAGATTAGATCACATGTCACTTTATATTGAACTCACTGTAGATATAATAGTATATAATAAATATATACATATATACATATTTCAGTGCCACACTTCTATAGAAATGGCAAGAGACCCAGTGTGAAAATTCTTCAAATTGTGCAATGATTGAAACGGAAAATGCTTCAACTGAAGAGCAGTTGGAGAGACTGGAATCTGGATGATGATCAGAGAGTCCCAGTTTTGCCAGGATGGTACCTGCACAAGTCAGTGACCCTCCCATTGACAGAGAGGCAGGAGGATGTGACAAGGCCCAAAACAGTCGAAGAACCCAGCTAGGTTGAGGCTGCAGAGGTCCTGCTGGTCTTAAAGGCAAAGCCTCATTAACATTTTTATGTTCCATTCCCCAAGTGGCAGCCTGACAAGTAAGTATGAGTGAACACCAGTGGCAAGACCCTGGGGACAGTTCTCAATAAATGAGAGGTATAAGAAGCCATTGATTGACCTGGAGGGAAGCCAAAGTATTCCATGTGAAGCTTGAAGTCACTCCCCGTCTCCTAGCTCATCAGCATGCTGAAACAACCAGCACCTCTCACCTTCCTTCCACTGTTTAGTTGCCTGACATTAGGGAAACGTGTCAGCAACATTAGATTTCAAACCAGCCTCCCAGCTGCACCGGAGACCAGATTTAAATATGTTAATGAAGTGTCCCAGCTCTCCATGTTGAAACATATGAACACTCCAATAACCACACCCAAAACAAAGGCTGCATTCTCTGCACTGGAACAGTGTTCCATATTTAACCAATTAATACCTGATTCTTGAGGCCACAATGTCCAGAATATGGAGATCAGGAGATCATCCACAGGCTTAAAAAATGTAGTAAAATTAGCTTTAAATCATCAATTGGATAAGCCAGGTAATGTAACGCTGAAAATATGAAAGTGAAAAAGCCTCATCACGGAGAGGCAGGATGCTAAATTAATATATTTAAATCTAGTTCCCATTGGGAGGCTGATTTAAAATCTATTATTGTTTGTTTCCCAGGAGTAGAGAAACTCAACAGTGAGTTAATATTAGAGTCAATAAGCAGATTACTGGGATATTAACCCTATTGCACAGTTACACAACTAAAGCACATTAAAATAAAATTAAAACATTGTATATTCCCTGTCTTTCCTATTTCCTCTCATTTTCCTTTCTTCCCAATCATTGTCTTACTTTCAAATTGTTTTAAATATTTTTCTATTCTAAGCCCCTTTTGCTTTTCAGTTTAACATGCTCAACCTACAGTTATGTTACTGTCTTTTTTCTTTATTTCAACCATCTTGGAATCAGATTTTTTTATCAGTAGAAAGCAGCTTTAAAAGTCGATTAGTGACAAAAATTCCAAAGATTGATCTGGTTGCATCACAGACCTGGTCAACCTTTGACAAAACAATCACATCCAAACCGAGAACTGCTGGTATACTAAACCATTTTATCAAAAGCTCCTGTAGTCTGACAATGTCCAGATGAGAAAGTCTGAAAGATTAAAATTCAGCAGTTCAAGTCAGTTTTTAGGACAAATTAAAAATAAATTCCTTGGATTCATTTTGTTCTATATCCCTTAGCAACCCAATTAATCTAATACTATTTCTTAACTTTCCAGGATCATTGATTTTTTTCATTGATTCTTAATTAGTTTTTTTTCCAATCATGTCCCCTTCTGTTGCAGTCCAGCACAGCAATCTTTAATAACTGAATGGCATTGTTCACAAGCTCCATTTTAAAATTGCTTCATCAATCTTTTTTTAAATCAATACTTTGTCTTAGACATATGCCATCTATTTATTTTTCATAAATTAGACCAAGCAGAGTGAAACTCAGATCAGCTCAGGCTCTGACACTTTACAAGGTCATGTAGCTTGTCACTAGTTAGATTCAAATATTGTTTTTAAATTTTCTTCTCAGTATCTTTCTGTCTATAATACGTGATTCCTTTAATGAAAAATAATATAAGTTGCACAAAATCTGGTTCAAAATCGCACACAAAACTGGCACAAAATATAAAAGCATTCTACAGGAATTGAGCAGTTGAAATAATTGAAATATTGTATTTCTCTTACTTGTAGGATTGAAATAATAGTTCGACTTTTTTTTCCCTTGTTTAAGTAATCAGAGTAAACACCCTTTCCTTATACCAATCCAATTACCAGGTCACGGCAACAGGGAATGATTCAATTTTTTCTCATTCATCAGTAAACACCTTCTCCATTCCCCATGCTCCTAACATTTACAATCAAGACTACTTCAAACCAAACAGCTCTTTGTATGATGTTGAAAGAGACCCAACAACTCAATAACATGATTTCTGAAGTGCTACATTTAAGAGCTCAGCATAGATTGATGCTTGGGATATTGAATTATAATTTAAACAAAGCGGGAAGTATAAATTATCTTGGTATATGATTTAAGGTGCCTGGTATGTTAATATGCTGATAGTAGTTTTGGAAATAGTTTTCCACCTGCAAACTGGCATAGAGGGATAATTACAGCAAGACCTGGACTGACCTAGGCTGACAAGTGGCAAGAAACTTTTGTGCCAAACAAGTACCAGGCAATGACCATTTCCAACAGGAGAGAATCTAATCATCATCCCTTGACGTTCAACGAAATTACCATCACTGACTCCCCCACCATCAACATCCTGGGGGTTATCATTGACCAGACACTGAACTGGACTAGCCATATAAATACTATGGCTACAAGAGCAGGTCAGAGGCTGGGAATCCTGTGGCAAATAACTCACCTCCTGACTCCCCAAAGCCTGTCCACCATCTACAAGGCACAAGTCAGGAGTGTGATGGAATCCCCTCCACTTGCCTGGATGAGTGCAGCTCCCACAACACTCAAGAATCTTGACACCGTCCAGGACAAAGCAGCCCGCATGATCGGCACCCCTTTCACAAACATTCACTCCCTCCACCATTGATGCACAGTGGCAACAATGGGTATCATCTACAAGATGCACTGCAAGAACTCACCAAGGCTCCTTAGATAGCACCTTCCAAGCCCACAACCACTACCATCTAGAGGGACAAGGGCAGTAGACATTGGGAACACCACCACATGAATGTTTCCCTCTAAGCCACTCACCATCGTGACCTGGAAGTATACTGCTGTTCCTTCACTGTCGCTGGGTCAAAATCCTGGAACTCGCTCCCTAACAGCACTGCAGGTGTACCTACACCACATGGACTGCAGCTCACTACCACTTTTTCAAGGGCAATTAGGGATGGGCAATAAATTCTGGCCTAGCCAGCAACACCCACATCCCATGAATGAGTAAAAAATACTAGGAACAATTCAGTGGAATTACTAGCATATATCAACTTCTGATATTTTTTGAAATTACCAGTTTGTATTTATAACAAGGGCTATTCTGTTTTTTTTTTAAATTCCTCTCGCAAAGTTGTATGGAGCAGTGGATTGGCACATTGTCCTTTCATTTCTGGAACTGCACTTTGATTTTAATCAGATTGATGAGATGAAAGTTCCCTTCCTGTTGGCTGTAAAGGTCTCATGAGAATCCAATCTCCGTGCAAAATATCCATCTAACTTTGTATAGTAAAGTATTTTTCCAGATTATTTGCCTTCTTTACCAAAGCATTTCAGTGTTCCAGTTGATGAGCCATGCTGTACCACACAATACATTATTATTCCCATCTGGAATTATCCTTATAACCCTATGCGGTTCCTAACTAGCCATTGATCCAGCTTCTTTTGAAGATATTAATAAATGCATCATTTGAGAATCTATTGCACATATCCATGACTCTGTGGAGAAAATCCCTTTTATTCTAAATCTTGCATGAAGGCTTTATGTCCTCCAGTTCTGCATAGCATAGAATCCCAATTTGCATATTTCCTCTCTCACTTCCTTGATGAGTTTAAAATGAATGGCATGCGGGTGAGCCTCTGTGTGGAATTAATTCCTTGAAATTCTTCATAATAAATGCTTTAATGTTGTCCACATATGTTGAAGATTGACCAATCTAAATAATTGAATGAGAAAATTGTTGAGCTCTTGGACTATTTTATTCCTGCTGTAGTTGGAAAGGAGAGCGTGGGAAATTGTACCTGTTTGATATATGTATAAGTAGCACATTGGCTGAAACTACAGGTTATCTCAATGCTAGCCCAGAAGAAGGTGGAGGAAAATAATTTGAGGGATGAAATGACCTTGACTTCCACTGGTGGTATCATCCCAATTGTGCGTATTGACCTTAGGTGTTCTTACAATAGGTGATACTAATCTGTATTCTGAACACTAGCCCATGGTCTTCGGTAATTATTGCACCAAGGCATATGTTTGGTGGCACAACAGTGGGTGTGGCCAGTCCAGCTGTGATGTCTTCTGATCTCCCTGGCATTTGTCTTTCATCATTTACTTCCTCAGCCATGAAATACTGTATTCAATACCAGCCCCATTATTAATTGTATTTGTGGGCCCATGGAAATGAATATGGGCAGTTCTGAAGAAAAGTCATTGTTTTGAAATATTAACTCTGTTGCTCTCCACAGATGCTGCCAGAACTATTAAGTGTTTGGAAAAATTTCTGTTTTAATTTCAGATTGCAAACATCCACAGTATTTGGCTTTTGTATAAATGAACATAGGGAACTGGCTTCACGTGCAGTAGCTCATTGTGATCCAGTTGTAGATTGATGCCACAGGTTACAGTAATTTTCTACTCAAGTCACAAACATCAGACTTGAGCCCTCAACCTTCTGAATCACAGGCCAGAATGCTACCCACTGAGCTATTGCTTCTGCCTCTTTGCCACTGGTTACAGGGATGTTATTAGGTGAACGTGTGTCTCCTTTAGATGACACCACTGTAGGCCAATTCAAAAGATATGCTGGTGAATTACATTTGTTGTTAAGGTGCCTCATCGATGTTATATGGATCTGAGCCCAATTTTCTAGTTCCCTAGATTCAATTCTATTGCGGTGAGGAGAAATTGTATTTATCCAAAGAGGGCTGAAATACTTTGCAAAGCCTTTTGGACATGTAAATGAGTGAAATGGAGTTCATGGGCAGAATTTTGAGGTCAGCGGGCCCAGGAGCAGCTGGGAAACAGCCTTCCGCCCACGATCGGCCCCCGCTCAAGATTTCACACTAGTGGGCCAATGAAGGTCCGCACAGCGTGAAACACGACTCCTCACTGGTCGGGCAGGGGCAGGTGCCTGTTGGCCAGTGGGTCCAATGGCGACCCAGCAGCCAGTTTAAATACGGCCCAGACAGCTCCTGGAAGGCTACCATGGAAGAACGTCTCCTCTGCATCTTCAAAACTCAAGTTATGGAGTCGAGTATGGCTGGACAAGGCAGGCGGGAGGGCAGGTCGGGTGGGAAGTCAGGCCCCAGCTTTTCGCATGAGTGCCTCGCGGTCCTCCTGGAGAAGGTGGCTGCCAGGAGGGACACCCTTATCCCCAGAGATGGGAGGAGGAGGTCACTGCACCTCCCAAGGAGGCCATAGGAGGAGGTGGCAGCGCTGGTTAGCAGCCATGATGTGGTGTGGTGCACATGGGTGCAACGTCAGAAGAGGTTTAATGACCTGCTGCACTCCGGAAGGGTGAGTGCCATGTTGGCATGCATCAGTGTGCAGAAGTGTTAAGGTCTGGCCGTCCCACTGTGGACCTCAGCGGCGCTAGAGTCTGAGTGCCAACTGTCAATGACGCAGGAGCTGGCTAAGGGGGTGAGCTCTGGCTGCTTGGACTGAGTGCCTTGCGGCTTGAGGGCCACGACTCGGATGTGCCCTGCAAGGTCTTCCTCAGATGAGGTTGGCCAGGCTGCAATGGCGCTGCAGGTAGACAGTGGACTAATCAATGCTCTTCTGTCCTTTCAGGAGAAGACAAACCATAACCAATCAGAGAGGTCACATACGGGAGGAGGCCTGTCCAACCTGCTGCTGCTGACCAGGTTCGAGCAGGACGCCCTTGAGCTAGAGAGCTTCACATACAACCGGGCGTGGAGAGGCAGGAATGCCAGGCGAAGGTAAGAGTGCAGTGCACAGAGGTGAGAGTTTTGGATTGTGGAACCATTCTAGCGTAATCTCTTCATTGATGGAAGCCTCAAACCTGGAGTCCCATTGATCATTGAAAGACAATGGCACCACGATGCAGATCTCCACTATCTCACCAGGGTGCCTGGCATGCACAGTGACAGAGTGATGACTTAAATTAATGACGTCCTTGATCTCCCTTAGATATGCCTGCACGCCGTCGCTCTCTGGACCCCGAAGAGCCACCCATGAAGCCGGAGGACAACCAAGCTTCATTTGCACCTACATCACACCCGCTCTCTGAACCAGGAACCAGCACAAATACCAGCACCTCGGTGGGTATTAGATTGGCAGCTAGAATGTCGCTGCACATTGGTAAGGGCACTTCACTTGAGGTGCAGGTGGAAGCAGAGAGTGCCCAGAGCGCTGGCAGTTGGAGGACTGCTGGGGACCAGGACAATGCTCAGTCAAAGGCAGACGATGAGCTCTGGAGTCATCCATTAGCCTGCAGATGCTGAATGTCCAGCGGGATATGTGGGAGGGTCTGGCGTGCAATATGTGATGACTCTCATGGAAAGGCAGCTCCAGAAACAGAATCAGGGCCAGTGCGGGAGATGGATGAGGCACCCAGTATCTCAGCTAGGTGCCCTTCCATTAATGGCGAGCATGGAGGTTCACAGTGACCTCACGTTGGCACACAAGCTGCTTGTCGTCTCTGCCGGCTCCTCTCAAGGCACTCTGGATGACAGCAGCAGCTGCTCTGCCCCTCTGCCAGTGACTGTCACACCTGATGAGGCTGCAGCAACTGGGGTGATGCCAGCCGTGGCACTGGCCGCTCCCTCCAAGGTGGGGCCAGCACAGGCTCCACTAGCCAGAGGATGACCGCTAAGGTCATAAAGGCCAACAAAAGAGCAGAGTCAGCAGGCTGTCTCCAATACGCTGCTAGCGAGGGGGAAGCACCAAGACATTGCACTCAGAAACGTAAGTTAAAGGCACCTTGAGCACAAGAGGGACAGTTCATTGGTTATTTTCTGTTCATTTATGTTTAGTTTATATGTCTGTGGACACCAACACCAGTAATGGTAATGTCATTATACTTCCAATGTGACAATTATATTAAATTTGCTTTGGCTCTGACGGCCTGTATGCTTCATCTTTTTTCTTTCTGGTGCAGGGTACACAAGTGTTCAATGCTGGATGTGAGTGGCTCGATACTTTGGACTTTGGGTGTAAATGAAAAGGTCACTTCAGACATCCCGGATGGAGGCAGCAGCCCTGGCGTGAGGTTGAAGCTGATCTTTGTTAGCCTAGCTGAAGCAGCACTGGATCAAGGCATCCCTGGTTTCCCTGGAGGTTACCAAGGTCTGCCTCCATGCCCTCAGCGTTCTCCTCCCCATGCTCCTCTTCTGACTCACTACTGGATTCATCCTCTGTGGCCTGTGCAGCTGTGTCAAAATTCTCTTCCAACAGGGCCCCCCCTTTTCAGTGCCAGAGTGTGGAGAGTGCAGCATGCAACCACTATCAGTAACACCGGCTCTGGGGGTCCAGGCATCAGAAACAAATCTTGAGCAGACCTATGGTTCTCTCTACCACCGCCCTTGTGGAGGCATGGCTCCTGTTGTACCTCTGCTCTGACTCTGTTCTTGGGTGGCAGATAGCCCTTGTCCCCTAACAGCCATCCACTGATAGTGGTTGCATGTCAGGCTGGAGAACTGAAGAGCCTCAGCACCTGGGAGTGTCTGAGGATGTACGTGTCATGGGAGCTGCACAGACTTACAGAAAACACATCCCGTGGTCACACACTATCTGCACGTTCATGGAGTGGAATCCCTTCCTGTTGACAAAGGCACCCGGCTGACCCACTGGCCCCTTGATGGCCACATGTGTGCAGTTGATGGCATCCTGGACACGGGGTAACCCAGCAATCACTGCAAAGCCTCTGGCTCGCTCAGCCTGGCTGGCCCCCTCCAGACAGTAAAGAATAAATGTCAGTACCTGCCTGAACATAGTTTCTGACACCAGCTTGACGCAACTGTGGACAGCTGATTGGGAGACGCCACACAGATCCCCAACTGAGCTCTGGAAAGAATCAGAGGCATAGAATTTGAGGGCCACTGCGACCTTCAGAGCAGCTGGCATGGGGTGTCCAACCACACAGTCGGAGTTGATCTCAGGCCCAATCATCTAGCAAATTAAGGTCATGGTCTCCCTCGAAAGGCGGAGCCTCCTTCAGCATTGCACCTCGGACATATTGAGGTAGCGGTATTGTTGCCTGTAAACCCTGGCAGCAGGATAGTGGCGTCTTCTGCGGCCCCTTCCACCTTGGGCTACCTGCTGGACTGTGCCCCTTGTGCTTGCGAATCTCCTCCCACAGGTCGCTCCTCTGGAAACTACATTGGGACATCTGGCCTCCTCTCCCTTCTGCCCCTCTCTTCCTCCTCAGAGCAGGTGCCACCATCAGAGACCACAATCCCCATTACCAGGGTACGGGAAGGCTGTCTGATACCTGGAAGGGTCCACACGGTCTGAATCCTCCGGGGGCCTGGCAGGCAGCAATGAGCCCTGAAATGAAGCCTGGAAATGCTAAGAATGAAGTCCCAAACTGATATGAGGTTGTCAAGTACCAGTAAGCAACCAGCAGCAAACTATCTCCAAATCTCCTCATTACTCACAGTGGCAATGCTGCTGACCCTTTTTATCCCACCCTTGGATGAGATTTTTGAAAATGTTGGCTGCCCACCTGTATGACAATCACGAAACCACATGGGCAACGTAAAATACAGCTTAATTGCCTTTTTAATGGCCTTAACCAGCCTTGTAATTGATGGCGGGCCCGGCTCCAGTACCCACTCACACCCACCAAGCTAAATATTGTACAAGCATGCGATGACATCAGGACGCTCACCTGGCATCATCACAGTGTATGGCTTTACTAAGTGAATATGAAAGGTAGAGGAAACAAACGGCGGAATCATCCCTAAATTGAACTAAATGCGGTAGCGGGCATGAGAAACTATACTGCCGGTCACAATGGTGGGTTTTTGCATCATATCGTCTGCTTCCCAGCGCGTCCCGCCTCATTAAAACAGGCCAGGTCACTGGCTTGCAGTCTTAGATTTCCCACCAGGCTGTGACCTCAGTGCTTCCTCGCTCCAGGCACCATATTTAAAGTGCACCTGAGCACAGCCTACTTCATGTCTACAAATCAGGACTGCTCCGGGCAACAGATCACCCTGAAATCAAAGAAGACGGCAGTCCTCAAATTTAGAGATGCCTCACCGGAACGCCTTTTGGCTCCCATTGAGGCCTGCTGCAATGCCTTCTAACCCCGCTCTTGCCACAGGAGGTCCACCAGAGTCACCAACCCAGCCTGGGAGGTGGTGGCAGCGGTAGTTAGCGCCAATGGAGCACAGAGGAGGTCAGCCATCCAGCGCAGGAAGAGGATAAATGATCTCATCTGTTCAGCCAAAGTAAGTCAACCATCTTATCACTCTCAACTCACACACTCACAAACCCATCACACATCCACAGGGGCCTCACACCTCAAGGGACAACACGACTAACTCTCACACACACCTTCACATCTCCATCAGGCTCATATCATCTAGCATTCACGTCCTCTTCCCATCCACGGCTCCACCCACCACAGAAACATTCCACGCACTTTTGTCATCTGCCGTGGCATGTGTCCTGCTCACTCTCTCCCCATCTATTTGCTTGCAGGGGAAGCTAGCTCTCAACAGGAGGAAGAGGTCCCAGACTGGGGATGGAGTGTCTGATATTAAGCCCTTCACTCACTTTGAGGAGCATGCCATCATACTGGCTGCTGAGGACATGGACCGTCCCTGCGACGGTGAGGTCAGTGGCGAACACCCACATGAGGATCCTGCACCACATCATCCCTCTCTCAACACAAAGGTGAGTGCTCTCTCTCCTGTTTCTGACTCTGCTGCCATGCACTAATTATCTCTACTTTGCTTCACAGGGAGCTCTGACAAGCAACTAATGCCCTCAGCCAGCCAGTCCCTCAGCTCCATCCACGTCCTCATCTCCCGCAAAGAGGGCGTCTCCTCCATTGAAGAGCTGGAAATAAGCAGCCTGGAAGACCCATCACAGTGCTTACCCACACCCTGCACCTGCGCAGGGACACACACCTCGGTGGGACCTAGACCTAGAGCAGGCTTAGTTTCACAATCTGGTGGTCACCACACGGACACATGTCTGCAGCAGGAGGAGACAGATGCAGCTGAACTCTTTGGCACTCAGATGACTGCTGGGGAAGAGGCATCTGTGAGCTCAAAGTTGGAGGACAAGCCTCTGGATCTGGCCTTCCAAATCATCGTGGAGAGTCAGCAGAAGATGGGGGAACATCACGCAGGCTGTTGGAAGCCCTCAACAGAGTGGCATGCTAGTCAGAGGAGTGCCTTGGCCTGCTCTCTGATGAAGTGGTGCCCACATTTGCATGCTTGGAGATCTCCATGGGAAGGATGGTGAACGTCTTAGAGACTCCGCTCCAGTAGAACGAGGAGATGCGCACAGACCTGCACTCCATCGCGGTAGGCATGAGTAAGTTCCTACAATGGCAATCTCCAGGTGCTCCTTCCCCACAAGGAGTCAGGCCGGGACCCTCAAGCACCCAAAGGGTGGAGGAACGGCAGCTGGACACCCCTGGGTCATCCATTCAGCATCTCAAAGTCTGTCCTCTCCATCTGAGTCCCCTTTGCCTGTGAACCCCTTAACCTTATCCTCTATCATTGCAGAGGAAGCAGTTGGCCCACAGGAGGACAGCCAAAGCAAGCCAGGGCCCTCGCCTCTCCAGAGGATGCACGCCAACGTCATCAGAGGCAACGGGGCCAATCATTGCGCAGGCTGTTTCCACCCCTTTTGCGGACATCAGGGCAGCACCTACGTTATATGTAGGCCTAGAAAAGTTAAGAAATTCTGATCACATGTGGTTGCACAGTTGAACACATTTTGTCACTTTATAATCTGAAAATATAATCACTTTCACTAAATAATGTGCAATGTTGTCTTTCAGTTTCATTGACAGGCTCCCCGAGTCTCCCCCCTGCATCCACCCCCACCCAACTAGCAGTCCAGCTGCACACAGTTGGGCCATGAGTGATTTTGGAGGGACAAGTGTGTGTGTGGCAGAGCCTTTTGGAGCCCTGTATCAGCACTCCGCCATGCACGCGGAGTCCATCACACTCATCTCAATGTCCTGAGCATTTTCAATGCTGCCTGCTGGGTTTCTCTTTCAGCTGTTCATCTGAGCTAACCTGCATCTCCGCCCACTCACTGATCACACTCCCATGTAGCACCTGTGCCTGCCCAACACGAGGCGCCACTCACCACTTTTGATTTGTGTGATATGGTAGTTGTTAAGTTTATGGTAAGCTCCCCAATCCTTTTCCCTCTCCCAGTCACCCACGTCCTTTCTCCCATCACAGGTGAACCCCTGGCATCACCTACAACCTCCCCATCATAACCCTACAGCCCGAACCATTCTCCCTCACAAACATTCAGGTGAATGTTCCCTACCTTCCTGAAAATCTCACCTCTATCCACATTGACCTTCCCGACCTCCTCCTTCCCACCCCCAGGGTCCGTGTTTGCCCCCCCATGTCCCTACCAACTACCCTCACTGCCACTTCTACCGGTACCAACACACCCTCACGCTCCCACTCTACCAGCTCACTCTGCCCACTATTATACTCACCATTCCCTACTCCCATGCCAACCCTGAGTTCAGTCCGCAAGAGGCAATGATTGACTCCAAGACCCCTACCTTGTATGTTCACCTGTACATTCCACCTCCCCTTACACCTTCCTACCCCTTATACCTTCCCCTCTCCTTACACCCTGCTGCACTCTCCTCCCCTCTCGCACCTTCCCCCCTCTGTATGCCCCCATTATGCCTCCCTCCCCCCTTACACATTCCTCCCCACGTACACCCCTCCATCGCATCTTCCTCCCCCTCACACCTTCCTCCCATTTATACCGTCTTCCCACCTTACACTTTCCTCCCCCCTTACACCATCACACCCCGTCCCAACTTCACCCAACCAATATTTTTATACCCCCCGAACCTCACCCCTCCCAACACCTTCGCAACCCTTCCTGACCTCACCCCCCTGATGCCTTAACCCCTTCCTTCCAACCTATTCCCCCCACCCCTGCCAGGACATCTTCCTCTCTAACTCACATCTAGACCCTCCTCTCCCCATCCACTCCCTTTGCCACTCATCCATATCTGCCTTTGGCGAAGTCCCTGGAAGATGGGGCGAGCCATGGAGAAGTCCCTAGGAGATGGGGCGAGCCCTTGGTGAAGTCCATGGAAGATGGGGCGAGCCCATGGAGAAGTCCCTGGAATTCCGGAGCAGGTCTGAAGCATCAGCGAAGTCCATGAAGATCCGAAACCTCAGCAAAGTTGAAGCTGCTGCATGGAGACCCCCGCAACCCCTGCCTTCCGTAAGCTGCTTCGTGGCAGAGCCATAACCATGAAAATCCATCCAGCATATGGTGCACGTGTTCCTCCAGTGTCCCGTGGCTGTAAGCTGCCAGCATCTTCTTCTTGGATTTCCGGCACCTGAGCAAGGCCTTAAAGGTAAGTCCCGATTTCTGCACTTCAGGCTTGTCCACATCTGTTCTGGACCGGTGTGTTTTCCTGCCCGTGTAATGATAAATTGGCATGAGGGGACAATTCCGGTCGGGCCTCACTTTGCATCCCATCAGCAGAATGCAAATTGGTTTCAGGCCGGCCTCCAGCGGGATTCATGATCCACCATGGTGGACACCATTGGATGATACCGCTGTGATTTCATGCTGGCATGAAACTGATTTCTGTCCCCCTGCCAAATTCTTCCCCACCCCAACTGCCATGACCCCTGCTGCAAACAGGAATGGAAAATTCCACCTAAAGACTATAAATTAGACACCAAAGGAGCTGTTTGGAGATTAGTGGTGTGTACTTCAATGCAAAGCGTCTAGGGAATAAGTCAGATCAGCTAAGGGCATAGAAGAACATATTGTTTCTCTCTCCACAGATGCTGCCAGACCTGCTGAATGTTTCCAGTATTTTCTGTTTTTATTAGCACAGAAAAACACATGGAAGTATGATATGAAAGCTGTTTTAAAACATGGCCTAAAGAAGGGTAAGATTGGCAGTTCAACATTCCAGGGGAGGATAAAAAAGGTGGGTGGTCACAATATTTGTTAAAGAAACAGCTGATAGAAGGAGTGAAATGCTAGAAGGAGCATCAAATGAAGCTATATGGTTTGAACTGAGGAACAAAGAAGGGACAATCATGCTGCTGGGAGTATAAATCCCCAAACAGTTAGCTTTAAGTAAGCAGCATGGAGGCCAGCTCAACAGAGTACAGCTTCAACAGAGTAAAGAACACAGGAATTTGGGGAGTGCGGGAATTTTAAGCTTTTTTAAGAGTTGATCACTTTTTAAAATCTAATCAAGTGTTGCATTTAGCATTTAACTTAACTTTAATATTAACTTTTAATTTCCTTCGGTCTTAGCCTATGGTAAACAAGCTACCTGTTAATGGCAGCTGCACAATTAGTTCATTAGATGACTTGTTACAATTGGTTCCCTAGTCAGCAGGGCCTGACTGAGGTCTTTGGAATTCCAGCTAATAGGATTACATGAATACAGGAGATTTTTGTGAAAGCATAGAGGTCAACTTGATGGAGTACAGCTTTGCCAGAGCACTGAAGTCGGGAATTTGTTGGGTGAGGGAACTTGGTGCAGTGAGAGAAGAGGTGCTGTTCTAGTCATTCACAGAACAAGCAGTGGTCCAAGAGAGGAAGACCTGAGAGCTGAAGTCCAGAGGGATTAATGAGGTCAGCAGGTAGGTGATTGGTTGCTGAGTTTTAAGGATCCTTTCTTGTCTAAACTGGGGCAGTAGTTTAAACTAGTACTGGAGAGATATAAGTACTGTATTGAATTTATAACTTAACCAGTTAAACTACTTAATATAACTACAAATTATCCTTGAGTGATATATCTAAACTTGAAACCTTAAATGCTTAAGCAAAATAATAAAAATGTCAGGTCAGGTGAAGTTTTGTAACTGTGGTCTATGGGAACTGATGGACACCAGCATGATCCAAGGCAACCAAGTCTCCAGCAAGTATCTAGAGCTTGAGGAACTTCAGCTCAAAGTTGATGAGTTGGAGTCCAAGCTTTGGGCACTGTGATGCATCAGGGAGAGAAAATGTTACCTGGACATGTTGTTCCAGGAGGCAATCACACCACTTAGATTAAGTAATTCAAACTTGGTCCGTGGTCAGGGACAGGTGGGTGTGACTACAAGTGAGCCAATATAGGGATCCAGAAGATAGCACTGCAGGAGCTGCAGCTCTTATACTTGTCCAACAGGTTCGATATTCTTGCAGCTTATGTGGACAAAAGGAGGGACTGCAGGGAAGATACATGGTACAGAAGTCATTCAAGTTGGGGGGGTGGACAGTATAGTTAGGGGGAATGGATACTGTTTTCTGCAGCTGAGCGCATGTGTCTCAAAAGCTGTGTTGTCTGTGCGGTGCCAGGGTTAAGGACATCTCCTTAGTATTGGAGAGGAACTTTGTGTGAGAGGGGAAGGATCCAGTTGTTGTGGTCCACGTGGGTACCCGCAACATAGGTAAGACTAAGGAAGAGGTTCTGCTGAAGGAGTATGAGCAGCTAGGGGCTAATTTAAAAAGCAGAACCACAAAAGTAGTCATCTTTGGATTGCTACATGAGCCACAAGGAAATCAGCATAGGGTAAATAAAATCAGAGAGTTGAATGTTTGGCTCAAGTATTTGAGCAGGAGAAATAGGTTTCAATTCATGGAGCACCGGCACCAATACTGGAGAAAGAGGGAGCTGTACGGCTCGGAAAGCCTTCGCCTGAACTCTGCTGGGATCAGAGTCTTGGTGAATCAAATAACTAGAGCTGAAGAGAGGGCTTTAAGCAAAAGCTTCCCGAAAGGGAGGTTTCAGGTGAGGGAAGAATTAGAAAGTTAATGAGAAAGGACAAGGCTATAGTGCAGGGCAGCAATGTGTGTGATGAATCAGAGTGTGACAAGAAGAGACAAAGCATAAGACTGCATCAACAAATCAGGCCAGAGTAGGGACAATGATAACAAAAGACAGAATTAAAGACTCTTTATCTGAAAGCATGCAGTATTTGTACCAAGGTGGATGAATTGATAGCACAAATAGAAATAAATAATCATTACAGAGACATGGGGCTGTATTTTGCAGCCCTTCCCAGCACGTTTGAAGACGGGGGGTGGGGGGAGGTTTGTAAAATGCAAAGACTAGCATGCCCACTGCCTTCCTACCCATCCCCAACCTGCCTCCCATTTTACAGCGGGCGTTGGAGGCATCGGGTGGCCCGCTCACCCTTGGCCTATTAAGGTCCTTAAGTAACCAATTAATGGTCACTTTGGTGCCTCATCCCACCCCTGCCACCATTCTACCTGCAGCAGAGGAAGACCTCTTGGCAGATGAAGTTTAATGTGGGAAATTGTAAGACTATCCACTTTGGTAGGAAGAATAAAAAAAATATATATTTTAAATATAGAGAAGCTGCAGGATGCTGCAGTACAGAGGGATCTGTGTGCCCTCATAATAAAAAGTTACCATCTAAGTAATTAAATATTGAGGAAAGAAAATGAGATGTTGGACATTATTGCAAGGGGGATGGAGTATAAATATAAGGAATACTTGGTACAATTGTACAGGAGAACCTGGAGTACTGTGTATAGTTTTAGTCTCCTTATTTAAGGAGGGTTATATTTGTATTGGAGGCAATTCAGAGGAATTTCACGATGTTGATTCCTGAGCTAAAGGCATGTCTTATGAGGAAAGGCTGAGTACATTGCTCTGTACTCACTGGAGTTTAGAAGAATGAAAGGTGAACTTATTGAAACACGTGAGATTCTATCGGGGCTTGACAGGGTGAATGTTGAGTGAATCTAGAACTAGGGGAAAAGTTTCAAAATTAGGAATCACCCATTTAAGATGGAAACAAGGAGGAATTTCTTCTCATAGAAGATTGTAAACCTTTGGAATTCTCTACCTAGAGAACTGCGGGGGCTGATTCATTGAATATATTTAAGGCTGAGGCAGAGATTCTTGAACTATAGATAAAAGCAAAATACTGCAGATGCTGGAAATCTGAAACAAAAACAGAAAATACTGGAAATACTCAGCAGGTCTAACAGCATCTGTGGAGAGAAAAAAAAAGAGTTAACATTTCGAGTCCTTATGACTCTTCTTCAGCTCTGTACAGGAGAACCTCTGTACAGGAGAAAAAAAAAGTTAACATTTCGAGTCCTTATGACTCTTCTTCAGCTCTGAAGAAGAGTCATAAGGACTCAAAACGTTAACTCTTTTTTTTTTTCTTTCCACAGATGCTGTTAGGCCTGTTAAGTTTTTCCAGTGTTTTTTGTTTTTGATTCTTGAACTATAGGTGGATCAAGGGAAACAATGCAATGCAATGTATTGGGAACAGGCAAGAAAGTGGAGTTGAGGCCACAATCAGATTAGCCTTGATCTTATTGGATAGCAGAGCAGGCTCAAGGGGCCATATGGCCTACTTCTACTCTTATAAAGATCAAGAAGATAACTAGGGGAAAAACGGCTAATTAAAGAGCAAAATGTTAACTTGTGTGTGGAGGCACATTCTTAATAAATAATTTGTTTTCACAAAAGAGAGGGATGAAGAAGCATAAGGAGAAGGAGTGTAAAATGTTGGACATGATAAACATAGGGAAGAAATATTAAGGTGTTCAGCATCTTTGAAAATGGATAAGTCACCAGGCCTGGACAAAATGTATTCCAGGCTGCTAATAAAAGCAAGAGTACAAATAACAGACTTTTCCAATCCTCTCTGTCTATAGGCATGGTTCCTTGGGATTGGAGGACTGCTAACATTGGACAGTTGTTCAAAAAGAGAGGAAGGTGTAGCACAATTAATTATGGGCCAGTCAGCCTAACTTTGGTGGTTGCAAATTATTGGAAAAATTTCTGAGAGACAATATAAGTTGTCATTTAGAGAGCCACAGACTAATGAAGGACAGTCAGTATGGACTTGTTAAGGGAAAGTTGTGTCTGGCGAACTTGATTGAATCTTTTTGAGGAGGTAACAATGACGGTAGTACGTTTGATGTAGTCTACGTGGAGTTAAGTGTCAGGAAGTCCTTTTGCATGAATTTGCATATCATGCATGCTCATTAAAAGGCCAGCTTGCTAGAAGAAAGTACTTCTTCCAAATTAAGTTCTCCCCCAGCAAGAAATTAGAATGTTCACATTCATAACTGCATAGTAGTGGCATGCACCTGGCGAGGTAGTCTTCTTCCTGAACTTTGAAGTGGCTAGCCACTGCTTTGGTCCTCTTGAGGAACTCTCACAAATGTCAGCGTGTAGACTAAGATGAAGTGCCGGTAGGCCAAGCTGTGCGAAGGCAGGACGGAGGAAGCAGCCTGAAAGGGGAAGGGTGGAGCAAAAGCTGGGCAGGCAAGGCAGGCTAAACAGGGAAGGGTGGAGCGAAGGCTGGGCGGAGGAGGTAGACTAAGCAAGGAAGGGTGAAGGCTGGATGGAGGAGGCGGGCTAAGCAGGGAAAGGTAGAACAAAGGCTGGACAGAGGAGGCGGGCTAAGCCGGGAATGGTGGAGTGAAGGCTGGAGAGGGGAGGCAGGCTGAACAGGGAAGGGTGGAGTGAAAGCTGGACAGAGGAGGCAGGATCAACAGGTAAGTGTAGAGCAAAGGCTGGATGGAGGAGGCAGGATCAGGGGGAGAGGTGAGAGGGTTTTCCAGGGAAGGAAGCCAGACTGTCTGTGGCTTGTTTAGGTGGGTAATTATGTCATGCATGCCTTGGTCCCGTTGTAGGGCGTTGGATGGCCTATCTGAGCAGTGAGTGCCATCAAGAGATTGATCTAAAGGGCAGGGTCTGTTAGCTCAAGCATTTGGTACTAAAGACTTGAATAAGGGTACTTGGAAGCAGAGAGTGCAGTCACAGTCAGGGAATGGAATTAGAACAGGTAGGGTGGAAGTGCTAGTTTATGGGTGAGTAATGGATATTCTCATATAGTGAGGTTATGGAAAGTCAAGGTACAGCTGGCCTCGAGATGAGCAGGGTCAAGTGGGTGATGGGCACGTCGACAGTTATGGGAGGAAATGATAATTGGGTCTAGGGTAAAGCAGGAGGTTGAATGGTTACAGGAGGGAGAGGAATGAAGGCAGTGATTATGGAGGAGGATGGGGGGAATCTTGATGGGTAGAAGGTACTTGACACACTGGCAAACCTCACATACACCATACAGGAGCCATCAAGGTTGCTGTGCAGTTGATAAAACCCCTCAAGCATTTGATATGGGAGGGGTCGCTTTCTGAGTGAAAGGAGTTAATCCCTCAATTTTAGGCTGAGCAAAGGGGCACCTATTAATTATTAGCCCACCCACTGGAGAACTAGGCTCAGTTGAGTTCTACTCTCGAAGTTCCAACACCCAATAAACCAGCATTGCCCCATGACTAATGGATCGCATTCAAGTGAGACCCCATCAAGGTCTGGAGTTACTGTGCATTGTGTGCTGATTGGCATCTGCTGCTGTCAGAGGCAGGGATGAAGGGAGGGAGGGACAGAGGTAGATGCCTCCAAGGGGCACGGGTGGTGGACGGCAGCAAACACCCGACTCCAAACCTCCATCCTCCCGGGTAAATGGTCATGCCTGACAAGGGCTTATGTGATAAGTCTTTCTATGATGCCAAGAGAGAGTGATGGAGGCAAGCTGAACAGTGTCCAAGGGCTGATTCTCACATATGGCTGTTATTACCCCGGTCAATATGTAATGTGTCCATGCACAATCATATATGAATGGGTGGAACACTCATCTGTTGTCCTCCAGGATGTCCCAAACTGGAATGGGTGGGGTGGGGATGCCATGTCTAGATGAAAGCTAGTCGCAGAGCTTAGCATTGGCTTTCAGGCTCAGAGATGGAGGCTAATCCACTGAGAATATGCTTACTAGATGGATTACTACAATTCGTTCACAGATCAGTGAGGCCTAGATGATGCAGGCTCCAGGCAACCCTGCCTTTCTACTAGCTCTGGTCCAGGTGAGGAGGAACCAGCACAGGTTAGCCCAGGGCCAGGAGGAGCAACGGCCAGAGCAGCAAGAGGCAGTGGGTCTCAAGAAGGTCAGGATGCTGGTGACCAGGGGCCAGTGCAATGGTGAGCATTGGTCCAAACTCGGGTATATCACAACGGTGCAGCTACCTACAGTTGAGCAAAAGGCAATGCCAGAGGCATTTATAATGAGAGTTTTACGACTGTAGCAGCTAAGTTAAACAAACAAGAGTAAAGAAATTAGGCTGTTGCCTAGTGACAGTGGTCCAGAGAGGCATGTCCATCCCACGCTCACACAGAAAAATTAAAGGAACAGCAGTTCTGAGTTCAGTTTGAAGCCAGGACTCCAGGGAGACTAGATACTGGGAGAGGGGACTGCAGAGTGAGAGCAGATTTCCCAAAAGAACCAAAAGGTCCCAAGGCCAAAGGAATGAGACAGAAATGGGGGAAAGTCCCAAGCAGACCTTCTAGTCAGAGGGAAGGACAGGAACCTGGAAAAGGTCCTGTTAAGAGCAGTTAAGAGTGAGGGGCAGAGGGAAAGGCTCCAAGCTTCAGATTTAAATAGACAATAGCTGCAGAAAGCAGAGTTAAAGAGAGAACAGCAAGAAAGCTTGCAAGAGGCAAGAAGGTCCAAGAGACGGCTGAAGATCTGTAACTCTTTGCTATGGACATGTGAAGCAGTGGTGTACTGTTGGCGGCTGAGTCAGTGAGAGAGTGCGTGGAAGAAAGCTTGAATGCATGTGGTGACCCAGGGAGAAGAAAATTGGAAGGCAAGTTCAAAACCCTGGAGGTAAATCCTTTCAGAAAGCATCTGAGAGAAAGCATCGGTTTGGGAGAAGATTCTAAGGCAAAGTGTTGGAGAGTGGAGATCGAAAACCCTCGTGTGAAAGACGGAGTGCAGTGAGGCTGATTACTCACAGTATGATAATCGTCTGACGGGGGGACCTGAGGGTAGATTCATAGCATCTGGTTGAGCTGGTATCTGTCGCTTGGTTTCAGAGGGTGGTGTATCTGACCATAGGTCGCCAAGTGGTTTACATGGACTGTATACTTACTGTGAACATTAGAGTATAAGGTAGCTTTCGTAATTTGTGTTATCCTTACAAACCTGTATACATCTGTAAAGGTATACTTGTGGGTGAAGAAGTATTGTAATATAGTTCATCTTTTCTTGTTTAATAAGTGTTTTATGCTTTTGTTGAAAGTTCATTAGCTGACTCCTGTGACTCTGTTCAGTAGCCACTCTCCATGTATCTAAGCAAATAAATTAAAGGTTAGGATCTATCAAGTTGGGTTCCACTCTGGAAGCAGGCTTGTCCGGGGTAACCTCAGCTGGGATCATAACACTCACATAAAGATCCGTGTCCACAATCCCTTGCCAATGGCATGGAAGATCATCTCTGCCCTAAATTTCTTTGCTAGTGGCTCCTTCCAGGGCTCCACTGGGGACCATGTGGCATCTCCTAGTCAGCATCGCACAAGTGCATCCGGGAGGTGACAGATGCCCTGTTCAGGAGAGCACAGCCATTTGTCCAATTCCACTTGGATCCAGAGAGCCAGGCAGCCAGAGCATTTGGTTTTGCAGCAATTGCAGGATTCCCACAAGTGCAAGGGGCCTTTGACTGCACACGTATGGCATTGCAAGCTCCCTGGCATTGGTCAGCCACATTCATCAATATGAAAGGTTTCCACTCTTTGAATGTGCAGCTTATATGTGATCACACAAGACAAATCCTACGCATCTGTGCTCAGTTCCCAGGGAGCTCTCACAATGCCTACATTCTGAGCCACTCCCAGATGCCACAGATTTTTGAAGGACCTTTGGCAATTACAGGGCTGGCTCCTTGGGAACAAGGTATACCCCCAGAAGACCTGGCTGATGACGCCAGTTTGCCGTCCGCAGAGTGCCGTCAAGGAGAGCTATGGCGCCACACATGCTCCATAAGGTCCACATACAACATACGAACTAGGAGCAGGAGTAGGCCACTATGCCCTTCAAGCCTGCTCCGCCATTCAGTAAGATCCACGATTGAGCAGATGATAGGTCTCCTAAAGATAAGATTCAGATATTTGGATCACTCAGGCGGACTCTCCAATACTCACCACTGAGAGTGTCTCTGATCATCGTTGCCTGCTGCGCTCTGCACAACCTCGCACTACATATGGGGGATATATTGGCTGAAGGAACATGGAGGACCAAGATGTCTCCTCGAATAATTAGGACGGGGAAGGGGATGGTGAAGATGAGGGCCAGGATATCACTGAGGCACATGCAGAAGCCCTTGCAAAGGTACAATGCAACAGACAGGCCCCTAACAATTTCATAGCCAACAGATTACAAGCAGAGTAAGCTGTCAATACCAACCCTTTGCTATTTGGTTTTCTATCCTATGCTGGCTGGCAGGACGCGGCTACATTTTTCAATCCATATTATACCTTGCTTTCATGTACCTTGATTTATGATAGCTGAATTAAATTGCACCACTCAACGTGGGGCTGATGGTGTGATTCTTTGCATGTGCCAAATTGTGCTGATAGACAGACCCCTTGTACCAAATTCATACCTCAGAACCTGCACAACATTTATTTATCCCGCAGCCTCAGGTACCTGTAAGTAAAAATGAAATGATTCCAAGGCCCTCACAAAGTCCAAATGCTTAGAACACTGAAAGCAGCATGAAATCTTACCTCAGCAGGAATGTACCCATGTCACACACACACTTGCTCCCAATGGAGAGCAGACCTTGCAGAGAGTATTTTAAGGTGGAATCAGAAACATGGCTGCACAGGGAATAACAGAATGAGTAGACCATTTGGTCCCTCAAGATTGTTCTTCCATGCACCTTGATCAGGGAAGTTCTTGTAACTGGTCCCTGATTGCCAGTCACCCACAGGCAGGGCAGGATGAGGCCCTTAAGTAGCCAATAATTGGCCACTTAAGGGCCTCACTGGGGTAGGCTGGCCACCCGATCGGGGCGGTCAGATAGGCATTGGAAAGTCACCTGCTGGATTTTACATGTCTCCCTCCTTCAAGCCCACTGGTGAGGGAGTGTAGAATTCAGGCTTTTATTTCTTTGCTTGGTCCCAGTTAAGGTGGTGATAGGTGACAATAGAGTGCAAACAGGGTGTTAATTTTCAAGAGGCAATTTCAACTGTGTTAGCACTCCAGCCTTAGGTGAGATCGGTTAAAAGATGACAGAATTAGTTATGACAACTGTAGATTTTTAAAAATTTAAACCTCAAATTTTACTGAATAGAAGCTTTTACAATGCAGAACCAGGGAATGTCAGCTCCCATTTCTCATTAAATTATAGAATTTGACAGTGGTTCAAAGACAAACCTGATAATATTCGGAGACAGGGGGGAATGAGTTTCCATATCCCAATGTACCAATTTCTGTCTGCTAAAATGAGGGAAAAAATAGGTAAAGGCTCTTACCTCTGGATCCTCATCCCTTTGAAAATGACACATATGTTCTGGGCAGAAAAGAATCGGGCAGGAACATTATGCTTGGATCTGCCAATGTCATGTAACCTTACATAGATTGAAACATAGACCATGGGCATCCCAACGTCACCATGCGCCATATTTCGGAGGGCGGGTGCTATGCGTTACGAGGTGTGCCCGCCATTAATTAACAGGCCACTTAAAGCCCTTGAGGCAGTAATACATAGTGATCTTTCTCAGCCCAATGGGATTTTCAGAGCATTGCATGGGCCCAACGGGTAGGCAGGTAGGCCACATTTTTAAAAACCTCATCCACGGGCGGGATAAAAGGGGTAAGCGGGCTCGCTAATGTGAGTTCTTGATCACTTACTTTAGAAACTTACTGCTACTTGCTGGTGTGAACAGGAGAATTTCAAATTTCTTCAGAGCTGCTTTGACAGAAAGAATAGACTTCAGGTCAGGACTCTGGAGTAAACATAATTCTTGGGGCCTTGCAGGTTTCAGACAGCCTTCCCTTACCCTGGGAACAGGGGTTGTGCTCTCTACTGGAGGCAACTCCTCTGAGGAGGGAGGGCCAGAAGGGGGAGGAGGCCAGGAGTCCATATGCAACCTCCAGGGGAGCCACCTTTGGGAGGACAGATGCAGGCACAAGGGGCGCAGGGCCAACAGGAAGTGCAAGGCAGGAAGGGCCGCAGAAGATGCCACTATCCTGCTGCCAGAGTTTACAGGCAGCGATGCAGCTACCTCAATATGTCTGAGGTGCAATGCTGAAGGAGGCTCTGCCTCTCAAGGGAGACAGTGACCTCCATTTGTCAGATGATAGGCCCTGAGATCAGCTCCAACTGTGTGGGTGGGCACCCTATGTCAGTGGTGTTGAAGATCACGGTTGCCCTCAACTTCTATGCCTCCAGCTCTTTCCAGGGGTTGGTGGGTGATCTTTGCAGAGTCTCCCAGTCAGCTGTCCACAGTTGTGTCAAGCTGGTGACAGACGCTCTGTTCAGGCGTGCATTGACTTTCATTCACTACGGCAAGGATGAGGCCAGCCAGGCACAGAGAGCCAGAGGCTTTGCAGTGATTGCTGGCTTCCCCCATGTCCAGGGTGTAATAGACTGCACACATGTGGCCAGCGGGTGAGCCCAGTGCCTTCGTCAACAGGAAGGGCTTCCATTCCATGAACGTGCAGATATTGTGTGATCACAAGATACAGATTCTGCAAGTCTGTGCAAGGTATCCAGGCAGCTCCCATAATGCCTACATCTTGTGACACTCCCAGGTGCCAAGGCTCTTCAGTGCTCCAGCCCGGCTGGATGGATGGCTGCTAGGTGACAAGGGCTATCCCCTCAGAAGGTGGCTCATGACGCCTCTCCATCATCCAAGAACAGAGGCCGAGCAGCGGGTACAATAGGAGCCACACCTCCACAAGGGCTGTGGTGGAGAGAACCATCAGTCTTCTCAAGATGCGCTTCCAATGCCTGGACTGCTCAGGGGGTGCACACCAATACCCCCCAGATTGTGTGTCACGGCATGCTGCCACCTCCTCGAGGAGGGCAGCGAGACAGCTACCTGAAAATTCCAGAGTTCACTGCCCTGCCGACCTGCTCTCCTGCCTGGTCTGCTCTCCGAGAGCGCTCTCAGACATCCTCCTGTGCACCGTCATTGGCAGCCTTAAACAGGCCGCCAAGTTACAATTCGACCCGGCGTTCATTGGGCTCCCGCCACCACCCGCCCCTTCCCGCTGTTCTTGGGAGCTGTGATTTACACTGGGCGGGCCTTAATTGGCCCACCTGTGTAAAATGGCGGCACAGAGCTGATCGCGGGTGGCGATCACTTCCACGCTCGTCTGCGCCCACTCCCGAACAGCCCGCCTGCCATAGGAAAAATTCTACCCTATGTAAACATGATGTTAGAAACTGGACATCCTACACCTTGTTATGAACGGATGAGAAAGGGTGAACTGGCTCCCCTCTATTCAACTTCCTTGGTTGGACTCAACAAAGGTTTAAGTTTGTTTTTCCAAATCAGAATATATTTAACGATTTAAGCTGTGAGCACTAAGGTGCCAATAAAACAAAATTTTCTTGTGTGAAAGAAGGAGCAAATTTATTGACCATTAAACCCGAGAAAAATAATAAAAATGCGAATTCAAGTATTCAGCCCTCATGCAGTCATTCAGGCCCACACACATACATCTAAAAAAAAGGTAAAAGAATAAATGGCTATGTGTCCTCTGAATAACCTTGAGGCGTAGGTTTTAAATGTTGCTGCCGATTTGGATTAGCTGGGTTCTTGGATGCGGTCAGATCAAGAACAAAGAGACCAAAGAACAAAGAAAAGTAAAGCACAGGAAGAGGCCCTTCGGGCCTCCAAGCCTGCGCCGATCATATTGCCTGTCAAACTAAAACATTTTGCACTTTCAGGCTCCGTACCCCTCTATTCCCATCCTATTCATGTATTTATCAAGCTGCCTCTTAAACACCACTATCGTACCTGCTTCCATCTCCTCCTCTGGCAGCGAATTCCAGACATTCACTACCCTCTGCATAAAAAACTTGTGCTGCACATCTCCTCTAAAGTTTTGCCTCTCACCTCAAATCTATGTCCCCTAATAATTGACTCTTCCACCCTAGGAAAAAGCTTCTAACTATCTGCTCTGTCCATGCCACTCACAATTTTGTAAACTTCTATCAAGTCGCCCCTCAATCTCCGTTGCTCTAGTAAGAACAGTCCAAGTTTCTCCAACCTCTCCTCAGATGTAGAAGATGTTGCAATTATTATGAGATCTCAGTTCATTGGTAGGTTTCTGGTGGAGCTGGCTTCCCAATTGACACTCATATGCCAAAAGAGAGAGTGAGGGAGAGAGAGCAACCTTCAGCCTGTTTCCTCTGCTGAAGACTTTCTTAACACTGCCTATGCCACTTGCAATCTCTCTCTAGTGGCTGGGCAGCTTTGCCTTGAAATGCTTCAACCATTGTGTATTTCCAATATGTTTTGGATGGGCCTGTCTGTGGCAGCTGTTGTTTCAATATCCAATACTTTGCATTTATAATGTCTCTTCCTTAGACAGTTACAAGTTTCAACGAGTGTCTGGCTTATAGGAAATGTCTCTCTCTTCACACTTCTTGGAGGGTGATTTGTTTGTTTCTTACCTTCACCCTGGAATGTGGCCTTGCATTTTTAAGCAGTTTGCCCTGTCTCAGTTCAAATTGCAAAATTTCCATTCTGCTAAAAGTTGAAAAATCATATTTTGAAAAAAGAAGGGGCATAACCTTGTGACAACCTAAAAAGGCAGAAAGAGCCCATCAGCAACCACCCTAGGAAAAAGCTTCTAACTATCTGCTCTGTCCATGCCACTCACAATTTTGTAAACTTCTATCAAGTCGCCAAATTTTGCTAAATTTTTTTTGGAATCTCCTAGGAATTAATCTTAGGAAATTGAATATTTTTCGTCTAAAGTTGACTTGCACTGTGTCGGAACCTAGGATTTGGAGGGCTGCTTAGGACACAATTTCCCAAATGTTACCATCACCCAAGGACGCTTGTACCTGGGCTACTGGATAAAAGAGTAGCAAGATGAGGAAGAGCTGCTGGAGGCAAGTGTCATGAAGCACCAATAAAGGAGGGGTTCATATTTTCACTGCCCTACCAAATGAATATATCAGCACTAAAGCTAATGGAATTCTCTGGCCCATACAGAGAAGTAATTATTTCTGAGGCTACCAGAGAGAATATGATCGTTCTGTAACATGTTCTAGGAGAATCTGTAGACAAACTCTAGGGCAGGCACAATGTGCCAATTTCAGAGAAACTGAAACTTGCATTGTATTGTTTTGTCTCTGACTCTTTCCAGGAGGTCTGTAGGCATATTAGTAATGTCAATTATTCTACAACATATTAGTGTATAAGTAAATGACTGATTATTTGTTTGCCACATCATGAACAGCAGGGAATAAGAGAAAGCTTTAAGCCTTATTCAAATGTCTGGATTTTCTTAAGTTCAAGGTATTATTAATGGCATATATATTGGTCTATATGCTCCCACAGAGAGCACTTCACTTTCCCTGAAGGGCAAAGGCTTTTATCCAAATAGATGCATAACAACATCTGTAAGATAATGCACGTCAATGGCCACTGTCCAAACAGTAATCACGATATATTTATTTTCACAGTTATTTACTAGATGGTTCCTGGGATGAAAGGGTTGTCCTATGATTAGAAGTTGAGTAGAATAGGCCTATACTCGCTGAAGTTTTGAAGAATGAAAATACTGTATAAGATTCTGAGGAGACTTGACAGGGTAGATACTGAGAACATAAGAAATAGGTACAGGAGTGGAACATACAGCCCATTGAACCTGCTCCAACAGTCAAGAAGATCATGGCTGATCTTTAACCTCAAATCTACCTTCCTGCCTGAGCCCCAAATCTCCTGATTTCCCCTAATTGTCGGTTGTTTCTCTTGACTGGGGATTCTAGAATAAGAGGACATGATCAGAAGATAAGGGGTCAATCATTTAAGGTTCATATAAGAAATATTTCCTTTACTGAGGGTTGTGAATATTTAGAATTTTCTACCCCAAAGAGCTGTGGATGCTCAGTTATTGAGTCTATTCAAGGTTGAGATAGATGAATTTTTGGATTGTAGGGGAATCAAGGGATATAGGGATCAGGCTGGGGGAAGGGTGGAACTGTGGTCAATGATCATATTGAATGTGGGAGATGGCTCAAGCGGCCATATATCCTACTTCTGCTCCTATTTCTTATGACCTTAGTTTCTGACAATCCGTCAAGGCCCATCTGTTGATGAAACTCAAGGGTTGGATTCTGGGAGACCATGATTACCTGCTGCCACCTTGGTTTACGATGTCTATGCCGTATCTATGGACATCAGTGCAAAAATTCTTGACCTCTATTGTATGAGCATCAAGTCAGGTAAGATATTAAAACCACCAGTAGCGAGAAATCCCAGCCAGTTCTAAAAGCTTGTGTCAGGCATGTGTATAAAGCGAGGAGGAGGAAACTTGGGGGCCATGTATTCTATCCTGGTTAAGAATGTGTTTGCTTCATTAATTATTAAAGCTAACACCCTAACCTTCAGTTAATGGTTTTAGCTTTCTCAACTGTTAAAGCATCCCAAAGGAATAATGAAATTTAAACAGCTAGTGTTTAGGTAGTGGACAGCTTTGGAAACATACATGGCAACATTTTAAAGGCAAGGCCAAAGCACAAATCATAAATCATAGCACATCAACATTTAGATGGTTCACTTTCCATGAACATCTCAGGAATGAGACAGCCAATAAGCTTGTACTCTTTGGCTCCACACTCTAGATTACTCACTCTTTCATTTAAGGTTAATTAGTTGCTGACACATCAATATGAAATAAAGGGTCTTTAAACTTTTACTGCATTGTTACTAATTTAAATTAATCACTATCACTGCAAATTGTGGTGTAAATTACTGTTGTTTTATGATAGCAATTAATGCACTCATCCAGGTCTAAATTGGACTGCTGCTCTACTGCTGGACACAGGTTTTGAGTTTAGGAGTGATGAGACTAAAAATCTAAAGTTTTGGAGCACTGATAGGGCAGGTAAGTGGTAATCTTAACCATCTGGCAAAAAACAGATTGGATCAGATCAGCTGCTTGTTTTACACATTGCTTAATTTTACTTTCCATTTAATAGTTGAATAAAATTAAGAAGTTCACATCCACATAGTCACATCGTCAGCGGCGACACAATGGGTGAAACTTCAAAAGGATGAGGAAACTCAAGAGATGCCTTTTAAAGGCAGGGATGGGCTATAGGTTATTTCCACATAAGTTTCCTCTCTGGAAAGAATTTCTACATCATTCTAGCACCAAGGATGCAGCAGAAACTGGGAAGCAATTCAGTCCCGAATAGCGAGGGCGTAATGTCAAACTTGCTGAAGGCGTCATTTAGGCCACAGTAGAAGTATTACATGCAGTTTGGGAAAACTAATGCCCTGATATTTGCAGAGAGATGGGAAGGATGAAGGGGACAATGGGGAAAACTTGACCAAGCTGGGGATGAGGAGGCCCAGCAGCTGGCCAAATTGACAAGCTGATTGGCTGCCAGGTGGGAAAATCAACAGCAGGAAGTCATAGTTAAGGGTCCTCAAGGACAATGCCTGACAATTCGGAAGCAATGGGGAGTGACCAGGGTTAGAGCCAGTGGGGAGGAGAGAGGCAATCGGGAGGGGGGAAGACCAGATATCAGGGCAGAAGGTGGGAAGGAGATTAACGATCGCAGCAGGGTGGAGAAAGATCAGAACAACAGAGCCAGAAAACTTTCTTGAGGGTCTGGACACTTCCTTGAGCACTGCTGTTCCTCCTAGCCCTCCAGCTGTGCTATAAAAAGTATTTACCTTCTTGTGCTGGTAGCATCCACCTTTCTTTTACTGTCAAGCTTCTCAATCCCAGGGAAACCCACACAGCAACTGTTAAATTTGGGCCTGATTTAGGTATATTAATATGGTGTCCCAACTCTCAAGGGTAGGACACTCATATGACATGATACTGGCAACTGCTAAAACAGTAATGGGCATATACATACTGGGTTGGGAACGCATTCCCTATTTTCATAATTAACCCTGCAGACCCTCTCCTGTCTGTCTTGGGAGGATTAGTATCAAGATCAAATGAGTCAAAAATATTAGCAAGAGGTGGAAGTGAGGCCTTGCCTTATTCATTGGCGTAATTTCACAAAGTTCTCTCTTACCCAATTTCTCATAATCCACCACCCTAATTATTTAGAGGATCTTCTGCTTACCAGCTGAGGAGTTACAGATTGTTACTGGTTACATGCCATCTTCATTAACCATATTAACAATAGAAAGTAACAGCAGAGGCACTCTAATTATCAGCTTATATTTAAACTAGTGTGAAAAGATGAGCAGACAGTATACAAGTAGTCTAGGAGCCATATAGTGAGGTGGTAAGAATACCTATCTATATGGTGTGAGCGAAAGAAAGTTAATTCCTTAGGCAACTGCCAAGTTAGAGTTGCAGCTTTCAATATTTTGGAAGTGTAAAAAATAAAATGTGTCTCACATCCAGTGTTTCAATTCTTCCTGAATTCAGGAAGACCATTCAAGAAGCTTATTAATATTATGTAAATTATCTGATCCCAGGCCAAGCTGCCAGGCTACAGTGTGGCTATATAAACAATAGCTAGGAAAAGGTTCTTTGCTTTCAGGTGTTGTCCCTCTCTCTTTTAAATCTGCTGTCATCACCCTTCTCCTCAAAAAGCCAACACTTGACCCCAGCCTCCTAACAAATTATCATCCCATCTCCAACTTCCCATTCCTCTACAAAGTCCTTGATTGTGTTGTTCCCTCCCAAATCCGCTTCCACTTTCCTGGAACTCCATGTTTGAATCCCTCAATCAGGTTTCTACACCTGCCACGGTAGCAAAACAAATCTTGTTAAAGTGACAAATTAAATTCTATGTAATAGTGACAAAGATAAACCTTCTTTTCTCATCCTTCTTGATCTTTCTGCAGCCTTCGACATGATTGACCACACCATCCTTCTCCAACACCTCTCCACTATCATTTAGCTGAGTGAGACTGTTCTCACCTGTTCCATTCTTATCTTTCTAATTGTAGCCAGAGAATCACTTGCAATTGTTTCTCTTCTTGCTCTTGCACCATTAACTCTGGTGCCCCCTCAAGGATCGATCCTTGGCCCCCAGCTGTTTCTCAACCAAATGCTGCCTTTTGGCAACGTCATTAGGTCTCACATGTACTCTGATTACACTCAACTCTACCTCAACTCCACCTCACTCAATTCTTTCACCATTGCTAAATTATGAAACTAATAACCTGACATTCAGTTATGGATGAGCAGAAATTTCCTCCAGTTAAATACTGGGAAGACAGAATCCATTGTTTTTGGTCCCCACTCCAAACTCCTTTCCCTTATTATTGATTCCATCTCTCTCCCTGACAACAGCCTATGATTAAGCCAGTCTGTTTGCAACCTTGCTGTCACATTTGACTCTGAGATGAGCTTCCAGCTTCATATTCATGCCATCTCTAAGATTGCCTATTTTCACTTCTGTAATATTGCCTCACTTCACCCTTGTCTCAGCTCACCTGGTGCTGAAACCCTCACTCATGACTTAGTTACCTCTATTCCAATGCATTCCTGGCTGATCTCCCACATTCTACCCTCCATAAACTTGAGGTCATCTAAAGCTCTGCCCATGTCTCAACTGACAGCAAGCCCAGTTTCCCTGCAACCCCTGTGCTCGCTGATCTACATTGGCTTCCAGTCAAGCAACACCTTGATTTTAAAATTCTCATCCTTGTTTTCAAATCCCTCCATGGCCTCACCCTCCCTTTGTCCGCCAGCCCCACAACCCTCAGATATCTGTACTCCTCTAATCCTGGCCTTGTGTGCATCCTCAGCTTTAATGCTCTAACATAGGTTGTTGGTGCCCTCAAGTGCCTATCCCCCAGGATCTGGAATCTCCCTACAACTCTCCACCTTGCTTTCCTAATTTAAGACACTCCTTGAAACCTACCTCTTTGACCAAGCTTTTGGTCTTCTAACCCAATATATCCTTATGTAGCTCAGTGTCATTCTTTGTTTTATAATGCCCCTGTGAAGTGCCTTGGAACCTTTTATTAGGATAAAGGCACTATATAAATATAAGTTCTTGTTTTTAGGTGCAACCTAATGCTGACCTGGTTGGTTTTAAAGGCCTATGTAAATGGTTCTGGTAAGACATTTTGAAACTGGTATGTCCTCTGCAAATCATAACTTTAATGGAAAATAGGAAAATCAATATACATTACATTTATTCTAGAAATGTTGGAAATACATGTGGCAGGGTTCATTTCCTCTATGCACTGATTTTAGTTTGCTACTTATTATGTTTGCATTCAAGTTATATCAGCAATATTTACAGCCAAAATGTAAATTAAGAACTGAGTTCTAATAGTGTAGGGAAGAATTTAATGCAAACATGCTAACCAGTTCATTATAAACGGTGCATTAAATAAATTAAATCCTAATACTTATTTCGTTCACTGAAAATCTCAATTGTAACTGCATCAGGAAATGGCTTCAGATTTTTAATATGTCCACCACAACTCTTGCTCTGTGGTCTGCTTTGCCCAATGCACCACATTCAGAATCAGACAACATTATCACATGTCAATCCTTGACCTGCTGCAATGCTCCAGTGAAGCTCAACGCAAACTGGAGGAACAGCAGCTCATCTTCCAACCAGGCACTTTACAACCTTCCCGACTTAATATTGAGTTCAACAATTTCAGATCATGAACTCTCTCTTCCCTCCCCACCCCCTTTCTCCAATAATTTTTAATTAAAAAATATATATCTTTCTTTTCCCACCTATTTTAAATTTATTTTGTTTTATTGTTTTATCTCCACCTTTTAACCCATTTAAATCCCTTCCCCCCACCCAACCCCCACTAGGGCCATCTGCCACGAGTTTGTCCTGCTTGTTACCCTTAATATCTTCATTAGCATATTCCTTAGCTAATATCACCACCATCAACACCACTTTGCCCTTTTGTCTACAACATCTTTGGCAATCTCTTCTTTGTCTCCACCTATCACTGGCCCCCTATTCAGCTCCATTTGTCCCACTCCTCTCTACCAGCTTATATTTCACATCATTTCTCTATTTCCTTAGTTCTGATGAAGAGTCATTCAGACTCGAAACATCAACTGTATTCCTCTCCACAGATGCTGTCAGACCTGCTGAGTTTTTTCCAGGTATTTTTGTTATTAATTTTTCAGTGTTGGCTGGACTCAAGTCAAAAGATTGTGATACTAACTGCAGAGTTGAGCACACAATCTAGGCTGACAAACCAGTGAAGTACTGTGGGAATACTGTATTGGGTGTCTTTCAGATCAGATATTAAACTGAGGTCTCATCACCTGCTCAAGTGAATGTAAGTGATCGCATTTGAAGTAGAGCAAGGAGCTTTGCTGCTGTCCTCACCATCATTCTTTCCTAAATGCACAGCACCAAAACAGGTTAAGAGATAATTAATTCATTTACTGTTTGAGAGTCTTTGGTGTGCAAAGTGTCTGCCTGCATATCAATAGTGATTGCACATTAAAAGAAATTCATTGGCCAGAAAGTGGTTTGAGATGCCCTGAGTGTGAATCAATAATAAGCATTAATATAGCACATTTAACATAGAAAAGTGTCACAAGATGCATCACAGATGCACAAGGGAAAAATGAACCTGAGCCAAAAGAAAGAAAGATCAATAGAGTGATAGTCAAAACATGGCCAAAAAGCTTCATTTTAAGTAAAATCTTAAAGGAGAAGTAAATGCAAAGGGAACCGGGTTTAGAGAGGGCAATGTTTTGTTTGAAAAATAACACAGAGGCAGTGAGGGATCAAATAAGGAGGGGTAGGAGGTAATTTTGCCTATTAGCACTATAGAGCTGCATATCACCATTGTACAGGTGGAAGCTGACCTTAAGTCTGTGGATGATATCACCAAAGGATGGCATATAGATGAGAAATTGGAAGAGGCTAAGGATAGCTCTTTGGGGGCTGATAGTGTTGAGTGGAAAAGAAAGCATTGCTAGAGATCAGATAGGTAAGTGCAGAATGAGGGCAGTCCTACCAAGCTAGACAATGGAGAAACAAAAACAAAAATTGCTGGAAAAACTCAGCAGGTCTGACAGCATCTGTGGAGAGAAAGACAGAGTTAACGTTTTGAGTCCACATGACTCTTCTTCAGAACTAAAGAGAAGTAAAAATGGGGTGAAATATATACTGTTTAAGGGGGTGGGACAGGTGAAGCTGGATAGAAAGCCAGAGATAGGTGAAGGCAAAGGAGAGATTGCAAAAGATGTCATAAACAAAAGGTCAAAGGGGTGTTGATGGTGGTGATACTGGTTAAAGGAGGTGCTAATGGTGACATTAGGAATAGAAAGCAGGATGAACAAGTGACAGATGGCCCTAGTGGGGGTGGGGTGGAGGGAGAGGACGGTGTGGGAGAAAAGATAAAATAGGCTAAAAGGTAGGGATAAGACTATGAATGGCAATAAATTTTCAAAATAATAACAATAGAAATAGGTGGGAAAAATATATATAACAATTAAAAAACAAATAGTCCCCTTTTTTCAGATATGTATATTTTTAATTTTTCCCACCTATTTCTATTATTATTATTTAAATTTATTTCCATTCATTGTTTTATCCCCACCTTTTAGCCTATTTTATCTTTTCTCCCACACTGTCCCCTCCCCCACCCCACCCCCACTAGGGCCATCTGTCACTTGTTCATCCTGCTTCCTACTCTTAATGTCACCATTAGCACCTCCTTTAGCCAGTATCACCACCATGAACACCCCTTCAAACTTATGTTTATGACATCTTTTGCAATTTCTCCTTTGCCTCTACCTATCTCTGGCTTTCTATCCAGCTTCACCTGTCCCACCCCCCTTAAACAGTGTACATTTCACCACATTTTTACTTCTCTTTAGTTCTGAAGAAGGCATATGGACTTGAAAAGTTAACTCTGTCTTTCTCTCCACAGATGCTGTCAGACCTAAGTTTTTCTGGCAATTTTTCTTTTTGTCTCAGATTTCCAGCATCCACAGTATTTTGCTTTGGTCTTAGACTATGGAGAAGTTGTACTGGATACTCAGTGATGTGGTTGATTATATTGAAGGCTGAGTTGAAGAGGACGAGGAAGGATAATACACCATGGTCACAGGAACGGGGAATGTTGTTTATAACTGAAAGGTACAATATGAGCACAGGTGCTTTTTCTTCTCTTTTATTGAACACTTCTCAACATTCACAAATAACTACCAAATGACTTTAAAGCAGAACACTAACATACCACTACATATGTGCCTAACTAAAAGTATTCATGGGACCAGATTTTCATGTTGCAGGTGGGAGACGAGGCTCATCCTGAATTTCATTTCCCCCCGCCCCCCCCCCCCCCAACCTCCCCCAACCCCCCTCAGCACCATGTCAGGACTGCAGGGAGGTGGGCTTTTCCGGGGTCCAGCCCCTAAGTGGCCTGGAAATGGGCCTCCCACAGAAAGGTGAAATCAAGGTGGAAATGGAGGCAGGCCAAGTCCATAGCAGGCAGGTTAAAATGCCTGCCTTCATTCCCAAAAAGTCTCGGACCAGTTGTTCTGCTGCAATCAGTGGTTCACTATATATTTTTTAAACTTCTGACTGCTTCACGCTCAGCCCCTTCAGCTATTATACATCTTATGAATAGAATTCACAAAATCTATTATAACAGTTGGAAGCTGTTGAATAGCCCATAATTCTCCCCAAGTAAACAAAGTGACTCTGCAAGCTAGCTGTATAAACTGAGTCAAGCATTTGTAAAACAATTGGGCACTTGGATTGCAACCAAGAGCACATAGCTCTCCCTAATTAAACAAAGTGACTTCAGATCTTTTATATCAACAGATACCTCGATGGGGGTAAATGGGAAAAGTTTAGACAATTAGACATTATCATACTAGGCTACACTTCTAATACTGCAAAATGTACTCTATGATCACCTGAAGACTTTTCCACATTTACAATGTTGATCTTTTACTTGACAGTTGCCAGAAGTAACAATCTGGCAAACGCATTGTTTAATGGTTAATTATAGCTTCAAACCTGTCATGACTCTGCTTAATGAACACAGACAGTGATAACCAAAGTGTGACAGGAAGGGACAGAGTGCGCAAACAAGAGTACACCTGCAAATAAGGTCAGAGTGGACAAAAACTGTAAAAAGACAGAATTAAAGGCATTTTATCTGAATGCTTGTGGCATACATAACAAGATGGATGAACTGACAGTACAAATAGAAATGGGTATAATATGATAGCCATTACAGAGACATGGTTACAAGGTGACCAAGGCTGAGACCTGAATATCTAAGAGTATCTGACGCTTTGGAAGGACAGGAGGAAAGGAAAATGGGGTGGGGTAGCTCTGTTAATAAAGGATAAGGTCTATACAAGATTATGAAATGGTCTTGGTTCAAAAGATCAAGGTGTAGAATCAGTTTGTGTGGAGATAAGAAATAGCAAAAGAGAAGAAGTCACCGGTGAGAGTAGCTTATAGGACCCTTAAAAGTAGGATAGAGTATACATCAAGAAAAAATGGGGCCTTATGGGGCAAAATGGGGCAAGATAGGTACTGCAACAATCATGAGTGACTTTAATCTTCACATCAGTTAGACAAATCAAACTGGCAAAGGTAGCCATGAGGAAGTTCATAGAGGGCAGGATTTTCTGCTTGGCCATGCCCCAGTGTGAAATAGCGTGCAATGATGTCGGGCGAGCATTCTGTTGTCATCACACACTCACAGTGCGCCCATCGACAATTATGATTGGTGGGTGGTCGAATCGGCCAAGCAGACTTTGGATTTTTTAGGACACCACATCCACAGGCAGAATGAGGTTTCTAACATTAATCTAAAAATAAATGTTTTCACGTAATTTTTATTATGTTTCTGTTCGTGTGAGTGAGTCCTATGTGGGGACAATTTTTTCTGATTTTCAAAATATTTAATTTTGATTTTAAAGTTCTTCAGCTCCCTGAGGTAGCTCCCTGCCTTCAGGGACCTTTCAATGCATGCTCCCCCACTCATGCACAGACTTTTGCACTCACCCCCCTCCAGTCCCCACCCTGGCAGCGCTGAGTTTCTCAGCACATCTTTCATGCTTGCTGGCCATTAATTGACCAGCCAGCATTAAATTGTGGTTGGGGGCCGATGGCTGATGGTGGGCCATTTCCCAGCTGCCCCTGGGCCCACCTGCCGCGCCTGCCTGATGACCCGAAAATCCTGCTCAGAGTGCTTTCGGGACAGTTTCTTGGAAGAATATGTTTTGAAACCTAATAGGTATCAGTCTATTTTGCACCTAGTAATTTGTAATAAGACAGGATTAATTAAAGACCTTGCAGTAAAGGACCCTATAAGCAACAGTGATCATAACATGTCAGAATTTCACATTCAGTTTAAGAGTGAGGAATGTGGGTCCATTACAAGTGTATAAAACATATGTAAAGGAAATTACAGGGCTATGATTTGGTTAAATTAAGATGAGAAAATAGGTTAAGAGTTGAAATAGTAAACAGATGAAATACCTCCTTAAGTGTCTATCTCAACAAAGATATATTCCATTGAGGAAGAAAGATTCTACCACAAGGAAGCACCATCCATGGGCTAACTAAAGAAGTTAAGAGTGGTATCAAATTGAAAAAAAGGCATACAATGCTGTCAACGTCAGTGGTAAGCCAGAAGTTTTAGAAACCAGCAAATGATGACTAATAGAAAGAGGGAGAAATTTAAGTATGAGAGAAAACTAGCAAGAAATATAAAAATGGACAATTAAAGTTTCTACAAATATATAAAAAGTAAAAGAGTAGCTAAAGTGAGCATTGGATCTTTACAAAGTGAGACTCAAAAATTAATAATCAGAAATAAGGAAATGGAAGAGCAGTTGAGCAAGTTGTATTCGTCTTCACAGTAGAAGATGAAAAAAGGATTGCAAGGATATTAGAAAGTCAAGGGACAAAAGGGAGGGAGGAACTTAACCTATCATAAGAGAAAAAGTAATGGGGATACTAATGAGACTTAAAGCTGACAAATCCCCTAGACCTGATGGCCTGCATCATAGGGTCTTAAAAGAAGAGATAGTGGATGCATTGGTTGTAATCTTCCAAAATCCTCTAGATTCTGGAAAGTTTCTAGTGGATTGGAAAACCACAAATTTAACACCTCTGTTCAAGGAAGGAGGGAGACAGAAAGTAGGAAACTATAGGCCAGTCTGTCATTTGAAAAATGCTAGAATCCATGATAAAGAGATAGTAGCAGGACATTAAGAAAATTATAATATAATCAGGCAGAGTCAACATAGTTTTGTGAAAGGGAAATTATGTTTGACAAATTTATTCAAATTTTTTCAGGATGCAACAAGCACGGAGGACAAAGTGGAACCAATATATATATAGTGTATTAGGATTCAAAAATTCATTTGATAAGGTGCCACGTAAAAGGTTACCATGCAAGATAAGATCTTATGGTGTTGCAAGTGATATATTAGCACGGATAGAGTACTGGCTAACTAACAAGAATTGGAGAGTTGGGATAAATGGGTCATTTTCAGGATCAGAAACTGTAACTATTGGATCAGTGCTAGAGGCTCCACGTTTTAGGGTCTATATTAATGACTTGGATGCAGGGATTGACTATATTATAACCAAATTCGCTGACCATACCAAGCGTTTTGAGCTCAAAACCTACAGTGATTCTGAGCATAAGCTATTCATTGAACTGATTGTAAGATGGCTGCCTGCAGAGAGAGTGCCTCATGGCAGAGGTCATATGATTACAGCAAGCCAGATAGGACATGTAGTAATGTTGCATTTTAAAACCCAAAACATCCCCCTTTTAATGACAAACAAAAGACACAAACCTCCCATTCCTAACATACAGAAGACACATTTGCATGCATGATCATGTATAACTGTGAGTTACCCAAGTCACCCACTATACACCCACTGTTCTCATGCATTAACAATTGTTTGTTCTACTAGTAAGTCTCTGCACCTGCATTGCATACATAGTCTTTAAATTGTGTAGGTATTTTAATGGTACACATGTGCATTGTCATTGGCTGTTCATCTGGGTGATGTTCCTTGTCCAGGGAATGTCATTCCCGTAGCACTTGTTGCCATGATAAAAGTTGTTCCATTGCCATTGTTGGGGACAAGTGAACCTCTGAGATTGATGGCCTCTTTGCACTCAGTACAGCTGGTGGGATCCCTTCTTTCAGACTGCTTCACTAATTGTTCATATATGCCTGCGGTTATGCCAGTATATTTGGTCGATCACTTCCTCTGCATACAATAGAGATGACAAGTTCTCGATGCATGTCCCAAGTTGCCAAGGGGTCTGGTTCCTGTTGAGAATGTTGAAGGTTTGCACCCTGACTGGCTGTCCAATGCTCAGTTCTGGCAATGGTTTGACAGTCTTGTCAAAATGAAATTTGGCTTTCTGCCATTTTACTTTAATTTTCTTCAATTACTCCTGTTGCTGCTTCTGGTTTCAGTAGCTATTTTGCTATTGGGATTGGATGTTTGCATGCAGTGTTACATTAGTCTTTGGACTGGACTACTTTCTGTGCCTTCAATTGGTGTGTTTCTCCACTTGAGGATTGCCTTGTGTACATCTGTGCTTGATTTGTTCAATTTCTTGATGATTTCTTTGCCAATTTTCACTGCCACCTCAAACTTCCCACTCGACTGGGGATAGTGCGGAGATGATGTATAGTATTGAATTTTCCAATCCTTTGTGAAGCGGCTGAATTCTTCACTAGGGAACTGAAGGCCACTGTCACTCATCACAATATCTGGAATGCCGTAATGACTGAAGTGTGCTTTCAGGCGTTCTACTATTTCTCCTGTTGTCGTTGAAGTCAGCCGGTCTAACTCCAAGTCATCAGAGTGGTAGTCTACAGTGACAAGATAATCAGTCCCTGCTTAGTGAAGAAGTCTACTCCCAGCTTCATACATGATCTGTCTGGGGTGTCATCCGTCATCAATGGCTCTCTAGCTTGTTTAGCTTGGTGCTCGTTACAAGCACCGCACTGACCGATGTGGTCCTTAATTTCATTGCTCATGTTTGGCCAGTAGAGCACTTCTCTTGCCTTTCTCAGACTCGATTCAATTCCTTGATGGCTTGCATAGATGTGCTTCAGCATCTCTTTTCTCATCTCTTTAAGGATGATGACTCTATTTCGTTTGTACAAGATGCCATCTTGGGTTGTCAATTTATCTTGGTATGCCCAATATGCTCATAACCACAGGTGTGCCCTTGATTTTCTCAGGTCATTCTTTCATCACTACTTCCTGCAGCACGTGGAGAGTTGCATCTTGTTGGGCAGTTCACTTGATTTGAGCAATGTGCTTGTCTGTCAGATTTAATGTCTCTGCTGGGTTGATGCCTTCCAGACTTCACGTTGCATCTGGAACATTTCACATCCTGTTGTAGCATCCTCAACTTTCTTCATGGGGAGTGCTGCTCTTGACAGCAAGTCAGCAATGTACATCTGTGCCCCTTGTTTATATGTCATGTCCAGATGCTGTGTAAACTAAGTAACATTCTTTGCAGGTGCTTTGGAACAGATAGTAGCTCTTTGAGAAAAATGCTTTGAAGGGAGCTTGTGGTCAGGCTCCACTGTTACATTGTCTCTCTCAAGCAGGTATTGACGAAAATGTTCAGAAACAAAAACAATAGCCAGGCACTCTCTCAATCTGACCATAGTATCATTAATTTTCCTTAGTGCCCTGGATACAAATGTGACCGGTTGTCCTTGCTGCAATAGGGTTGCTCCAAGACCCGTCTTACATTTTGCTAAATGCTTCACAAATCCACCAAATCTTTGCACTGCTTTCACATCTATTGGTCCCTGCATTGCTGCTACAGCTCTCACTTTGTAAAGAACAAGGCGAAGACCTTTTGCTGCAAGGCGACTTCATCATTGATGTCATAGTACTTCAGCACTGGTGTTGTTGTCACTTGTTTTTTGATTTTAGTGAGCACTGCTTCTTCTGTTCCCCAATACCACTGCACATCCATGGCACTGAGCTTACGTAATGGTTCACACTCCGATGACAAATTAGGCAAAACATTTGCTAAAAACTTCACAAATCCACCAGATTGTTGCACTACTTTTACATCTGTTTTTTGTAACATCACTGCTACAGCTCTCACCTTGTCAGGATCTGGGCGATTGCTGTCAGTACATGACCAATGGTTTTGACTTTAGGCATCTTCATTTGCAATTTTTCTTGTTCAGCTTCAGAATCATTTGGTGAGCTCTCTCTAGCAGTGGTATTAAATTATGATCATGGCCAGCTATGGTTTCTCCCATTGTTGTTCCACATCCATAAACTGTAGAACATCCACCCCAGGAAAATCACTGACTATCTCATGTTGTCTGTGTTGATACTTTTCTGGAGCCATGGAAATGCCAAACAGCATGCGCAATCATCTGTATCTCCTGAATGGCATCCAGAAATGTCATTAGACAGCTGCTGCTTTCATCCAGCTTTACTTGCCAGTTACCATCCTTGGCATCTAGGGTAGTAAAGATCTTTGCTTTGGCAAATTGCGGCAAAATTCCTTTGATGCTTGGCATGGGACAGTGAGAGCTCTTCAGCAGTTTATTTAGATCCTTTGGGTTTAAGCAAACTCGCAGCTTTCCAGGTTCTTTCACTGCTACCATGCTGCTAATCCAGTCTGTAGGAGTTCTCACTTTCTTGATTACTCTCTTCTTTTCCAGCTCTTTTATCTTTTTTTTAGGCTTGACTTGGGCGCAGCTGGAACTCTTCTTGGCAGATGCTGAATTGGTCTTACAGTCTCATCTACCTCTAGATAATAATCTCCAGATAGACATCCCAATCCTGTAATCACGCCTTTGTACTCCTTTAGGAACTGTTCGGCAGTCAATGGTTTTGTGTGCTGTGACACATTGTAAATCTCTGTTGGCATGTTTAGGGTTATCAATCCAAGCTTCACACTTGTTCCAGCTGAAATGAGTAGCTGTTGCATACCATCAATGGTCTGGAACTCCAGATCTTCCTTCTTGCCATTGCATTGGGCTCTCTGACTAATTTGTCCTCTTGGTATGGGTATTATGCCATCATATATCTTCAACCTTACTTTCGAGGGCTTCATTTTTGGATTGCTATGTTGAGCCACTTTGCACAGGTTTGTGATGGTCATGATGTTACATGACTCACCAGTGTCTATCTGGCATTTTGATCTCTTTAATGAGATCATCTTTTAGCTGCCCAATTCACATGATTCTGCAAACTGTGTTACTGCACTCACATACTGATCAATGGACTCCTTTTCACCTTGAGTTCTAGTGTTGAATACATAGTGTTCATAAGTTATATTCTTTTGGGGTTCAAAATGCACTTTCAAAGCTTTCAAAATCTGTCTTCTGTTTCCTTTGTTCATCAGATAGATTTAGGGTGGAATACAATTTGTAGCAGTCTCTCCCTCACCGTATTATAAGTGTGGCTAGCCATATCAGCTCCAGCTTGTTAATTAAATCTATTGTAGTATTGTAGTTTTGCCATTACAAGTGGAAATCCTGTCAGTTTTACCACATATTGCCTTTTATTTCTAGTGGAGCATTGAGGGGAAAGTTTACAGCCATATTAACTCATCCAGTATTTTACTTGTAGCCTTCAGTTTTGTTTGCTTTTCCTTGTCCTTTTTCAGCAGATTTGAACATTTCTGTGTTCCTTTCTGAACTGTGGCTTCCCTGAAGCATTGCCAGGCTTTCAAAACTCTATTTTAGTTGTACTTCTGACAACATGTTTCGAGCTCAAAGAATACAAAGCTTCTGAGTATAAGGTCTTTATTAAACTGATTGTAAGATAGCTGCTTGCAGACAGAGTCCCTCATGGCAGAGGTCACGTGACTACAGCAAGCCAGACAGGACATGTAGTAATGTGGCATTTCAAAATCCAAACAACAAGTTAGTGAGGAGAGCAAGTTTTGAGCAGACACAAAGTGTCTGCAAAGGAATATAGATAGATTAACTGAGTTGGCAAAATTGCACAGGTGGCATATAATGTGGGAAAGTGTGAGGTTGTCCACTTTGGCAGGAAGAATATAAAAACAGAATATTTAAATGAAAAGAGATCACAGAAAGCTGCGTTAAAGTGGAACCTGGGTGTCCTTGTGTATGAATCTCAAAACGTCAGCGTATAGGTAGAACAAGTAATCAAGAAGACAAACAGAATGCTGCCTTTTATTGCAAGGAGGATGGAATATAAATGTAGAGAGGTCTTACTACAGTTATATAGGGCATTGGTGAGACCGCACCTGGAGAACTGTCTACAATTTTGGGCACCTTTCTTAAGGAGGGACATATTTACATTGGTAGCATTTCAGAGAAGAGTCACTAAGCTGATTTCTGGGATAAGGGGTTTGTCTTACGAGGAAAAGTGGAGCGGGTTAGGCTGATACTCATTGGAGTTTAGAAAAATGAGAGGTGATCTTATTGAAATACATCAGATACTGAAGGGGCTTAACAGGGTGAGAGGGTGTTTCACCTCATGGAGGAATCTAGAACTAGGGGGCATAATTTCAAAATAAGGGGTCTCCCATTTAAGATGGAGGTGAGGAGGAATTTCTTCTCTCTAGAGAGTTGTTAGTGTTCAGAATTCTCTTTCCCATTAAGCAGTGGAGGCTGGGTCATTGAATATATTCAAGGCTGAGTGAGACAGATTTTGAGTGACAAGAACGTCAAGGGTTATTGGGGGGCAGGCAGGAAAGTGAAGTTAAAGGCTCAGTCAGATCAGACATGATGTTATTGAATGGCGGTCAGGTTCGATGGTCCAAATGGCTTATTCCTGTTTCTATCTCTTATGTAACTCATGCTACAGCATTTCCTGATGAACCGCAAATGAGGCAAAACCATTTTACTTGCCCCTTAAACTCATCACACAATCAATCCACGGTTCATGGCTCCATGCAGCTGGTGTAAAGCTGCTAAAGTTGGGCTGCCTCCCTGAAAATTAGAAAATTTACCAGAGACCAGCTCTCAATGAGCCCACAGTGATGTTAATTGCCTCTTTATTGGGAACAGGCCTGTTGTTCCTGGTCCCAGCCTCTCCCCTGCCCTCGTGTTACGACTACAGTTGATGTTACAAAAGTTCGCTTTTATTTCTACCTGCGCTTTATACACTCTCTCAGCGGAGCCTTAGTCAAAGGTTTCAAATATTCCACACTTGCTCCCTGTGTGGGCGGGGGGGGGGTGCGAATTCCCTGAGCCGGGAATGCACTATTCTGCGCAAGCATGCGGAAGAGCACACAGATCTGAGATCTGAGGCAAAGTGCTGCCTCAGGGAGATCGGTGGAAGTTGTAACAATTTTTGGAGGGGTACAAAAAAAATTCCGAACAAGTCCCCTCATGTGACACTGTGACATGAGCTGGGACATGTCAATTTCTTTTATTTTAACATTTTATAAACATTTTAAATCCCTCACGAAACCTCATCCCACCCGCAGATGAGTTTTCATGTTTATTCTGAAGGCTGGCTGTGCTCTTTGCCTGCCTGCCTGCCAACTTTAAGGTTGGACAAGCAGGTCCATTAATTGCCTTAATTACTTTTTTGAAGGCCTGAGGTGGATGTTGACAGTTCAGCAGGCGCGCAGCCGCCAAACTGAAAATCTAAATGACGCGGGGTGACGTCGGGATGCATGCCTGATGTCACCTCACGTCATTTTACGCGTCGGTGAGCGGGCCCCTTGCCCCAAACCGGGAGATGCAGCCTCAGATTTTTAACCATAAAAATCCATTAAATATTATCCAAGTCAAGGAATTGTTATCACTTTAATGTAGGTACCTCATGAAGGTACCTCATGACTTCTCAGACACTTCCGCTCTAATGTGGAATTCCAGAAGGAGTTTCAGAAACACTGTCCCATGCTGCATTGGTCATGTTGCTGCCCCTCCTGTGGCCACAGCAGGGGTACAGAACATCACGGGGGGCCTCCGCTGCGTCCAAATGGTCCCAGATTTGCGCTAAATGTGGTGGAAAAGGAGGTTTTACCCGCTGGTCGCAATGGCAGCTTTTCACACCATATTGTTCCGATCCCACCTCACTAATAATACATTCCCGGGAAGCACACCATTTCAATGGCGGGCTGGCTCTCAGTTGCCCGCCACACCATAAACTCGCCACTTCATCATGCCGGGTGCCATATTTAAAGTGCAGCCGCATGAATACCTCTGTGCTTCCAGCCCAGGACTGGTGTAAAGAAGGCATGGTCCTGAAAGGCAAGAAGACTGCAAGTCCCAGGTTTAATGACGCGACCCTCGAGCACCATTTGGACGCAGTGGAGTCCTGCTGTGATGTTCTGTACTGTTGCTGTGTCCGCAGGAGGGCCAGCAACATCACAATCCAGCATGGGAAGCGGCGATCAATGACAATCCCCTACAAACGACGACTCAGTCATGTCTCAGTTGCTGGAGCTGCAAAGGCAAGCTCGGGAACATCAGAGAGGGATGTCCACTGCACTGCTCAGATCTCAAAGCATGATGGAGAAATCCATCCACCTTCAGGCAGAGGTGATAACACCAGCATGCCGACACACCAAGGTCAACTCTGGTAGGATGGCAGCTGCCATGGGGACCTTGGCCCAGGACATTGGTCCTGCACTTCTGCACAGGCTGAACTCCATTGCTGATGCCATAGTTGGCCTCAAACTGTAGGTACATAAGAGGGGTGCAAAGCAGCTTGATCTCACTCCAGCTTCACTTTCTCCTCAAGGAGTCAGCCCAGGGCAGTCAGGCAACCATAAGGAGGAGGATCAGTAGGTGCACACCTCGGTGTCATCCATTCAGGTGACTCCGTGAGTGTCCGGTCCATCTGAATCCCCTCTTCCTGTGACCCCAGCAGCTCCAGCTTCACAGGCTGAGGAGAGTGCCACTGCCACAAACAGGACCCTGAAAGCAGGCCGAGGCCCTCCAGATCTTGGACCTCCAGAGGATGCCCGTAAAGGTCATCACAGACAGGGTGTAGTAGTCAGCAGGCTGCCTCTACCTCCATTGTGGAAGTCCAGGAAGCACCAAGATGTAGCGGCAGGGTTATGAACGTTAAGAAGATGTAACTGTTTTGAGTCAATGAAATAAATTAAATTAACAAAATTAGAGACAAATTAAAAAGCAGCCTCTTAAAAGGAAACTGCCAAGAGACAGGAAGGCACTCAACAGACCAGTCCTCTTGGAAAAGTGGATGATGTCCTGGACCAGATGAATATTATCAAAGATGGTACAGCCCAGGACTGTGTAGGATGGTCAGAGTGGGTCAAGTGGTCCAGCACGGTGCCAAGGCGAGAAAATCTGGCCCTGGTAAAGATCTTGTAATCCATGCTGATGAGGGAGACAGTGGTGGGGGTGGGCGGTTTATAAGAAAGCAAAGATCTCCCTTTTTAAGCTGCAGGGCAATGACTGCCCCGCACCATGAAAGGGGCATCTCCCCGGTAGTGATACTCCCCCCAGGTCCCCCGCGTAGTCATTCCCCAGGACATCCCTGAACACTCTGAAGAACTCCATGGTCAGCCCATCCAGTCCCAGGGACTTGCCCCTGGAGAGGCTGTTGAGGGGGTTGGTCAGCTCCCCCGGACTATTGGGGAGTCAAGCTTTCTGGTGCCCTCCAGGCAGATCTGCAGCAGGTCCTCCCACAAAACACTGCGAGCATCCACACTGGGTGGACCCGGAGAGAACAGGGCAGTGTAGTAGTCTTGGGCGATGGCCCTGCTGCCCTCCGGTTCCAAGACAATGGATCCGTCGTCGGCCAGCAGCGTAAGGAGCTGCTGACGGACCCCGTGCCTTTTTTCTAGCAAGTAGAAGAACGGGGAACCACAGTTCAGGTCCTGGAGGAATCGGATCCGTGACCTCACGTAGCGAGGCGAGACCCGGCGAGTTGCAGGTCCCGCAGCGCACCCTTTTTCTCATCGTACACCAACCACAGGGCCGGGTCCACATAAAGCTGACAGAGACGTGCCTCCAGGTCGAGCACCTTCTTCTCCAACTCCTCGAACCTGGATTTCCGCATCTTTGTCAACCCCCTCGCGCACTCCTGACAGGAAAAGCAGGCGTGGTCCGTGCCCACGTCCCACCCTAGCCTCAAGGAGAGGAAGCCTCCCCACTTCTTTTTCCAGCCGGCCCAGAAACGACGGAATGATTCGTAGAACCGCTCATCCTCCAGCAGTAGGTTGTTAAAGTGCCAGTACGCAGACCCCATCTGAGCGCAGAACGGACAGAGCTCCGCCCACACCAGATGGTGGTCTGTGCACGGCACCCACCACACAGAAGCCGATGGAACGCAGGACATGTATGCCTTTGAAACGTAAAGGTGGTCAATGTGGTCAAACGTAAATGTCTGGCCCCTCCGACTCCAGATGACACGAAAGTGAAAACGCTGGAGTCGGGATGGAGATTTCGCCAGACATCCACCAAGTCGAAGGACCCGACCAGGTCCCTCAACTTACTCACACCTAGCGTGAGGTATTGGGCACCGTGACAGTCCTGGGCCTCGAGGATACAGTTGAAATGCCCCCCACCAACGACAATGCACTCGCCCACGTCGATGGAGCCCTGATGAGTGGACACTTCCTGAAAGAAGCTCGCTTGCTGCTGCGCACCCAGGGGAGCGTACACATTCACAAAGTGAAGCACCACGCCCCCCAGGCGTACAGTAAGATGCAGCAACTGGCCTGGCACCAGCTCCTTGACTCCCAAGATCTCCAGCTGAAAATGTGGCTGGTGACTCATGTAGACCTCCCCCTTGTCACTCCAGGAGCTACGTAGCTTTGTCTCCTGGAACGGTATGGGTTTCCTGCAGGAAGCACACTGCATACTTCTTGTCCCGGAGGACCAAGAAGTTCTGGAACCTGCACTGTGCGTTTCTGCTGCCGTGGAGGTTGAGGCTGGCTATGATAGTCTTCATCGTCAGAAGTATGTGCTACCATCACTATGCCTAGTGTAAGAAGGAGAGGACTACTTTAATTCCTCCTCTCCTTCAGGAGCCCAGTGAGAAATATGTGGACCCCCCTCTTAGTGTTCCCATCCAGCCCAGGGGCCCTGAGGATCTTGCGGGTGGACCAGAACACAAGAGGAAAAGAATGCCAACAGTCCAAGGCCAACTGGACCCTGTCTTGGCAACCGCGATTACTCACTAAAAAATCCTGGAGCTCATGAGTGGAGAATCAGTGGGGGGCACCAGGGAATCCACCATCTCACTTGACAACGAATCTAAGTCCTGCCCGGTGCTCACCACCAAAACCCTGTCCTCCTCCAGGTCATCGCCTCCAACCTCCAGCCCCTCCCCCATATTGAGTATGAGGGCTGGTTCGGAGCTGTCAATCGGCTCAACGTCCACCTTGATCCCACCCGCAGGATCAAGGGCAGACAGGCCCTCTCTGGTCCCATCTTGGGGATATGGGCCAAAGGGCAGCGGCAGCTCGGAGTCCCGGTCCCCCTCAAGCATCAGGTAGCCCGGTGAGTCCAGGAAAAGGTTCGGATGTAGGACGGGGGCGCCCTGTGCTGCAGGTTGGAAGGGAGCGATGAGGCCTTCCTCACCACCGCCGCCCAATGGCCCAGCAGTTGGGGCCATGAACTACATGCTACAGTCCCTTGTTGGGCCAGATGGACTCTCGGGGATACAAGTTGCATCAGGGTGGGCCACCACCACAAGGGCGGTCCTCACCGACCCCCAAGGGGCCCTGCCCCGGGGACTGATGCAAGGGGATGGGGATTTGGACTTCCCCCAGAGGGCAGAGTGAGGCGGAGACGCCACCACCTTTTTATCGAGGGAGGAGACTCTCCCAACCTCACGAGTCATGAGGTCCTCCCCATCTGAGGGATGGCGCCTATTCCAGGGTAGGTGGGGGCTGGGGAGAACTCCATCTGTAAGGCCTCCATCGCCTCCTCCAGCCCCACCCCCAGAAGCTCTGTCCTCTGGGGTTTGGGCAGGTCAATCTTTCTCAGGACAGTGTCTGGCTCGGGGTCACGTGCCCCATCACCACCAGATCCTACGCAAGGATGAAGCCGGGCCCAGCGCATAGCTCTGTGGTGCACACGGGCCCAGGAGCACATGCAGATACATCATAGGGGCCGAATGATGCTTTTACCCCTGAGCTGCGGTTTTCAAGTGTCAGGGGATCAGGGCGGGTTTGGGGGATGTGGGGGACTGCCTCCAGGTGGCGGGTATTCTTCCGCACTTTCTTACCCTGCAGGGTCTCACACCCCACCTCACTGATCTCGGTGGCTGCCAGCAGACCCTTATTTTACAGGAAGGAAGATGGTAGTGGAGGGGGGGGGGGGGGGTTAGGAGTGGCAGTGCCAGCCACAGCCACCTGGATGTTGCTGGCAGTCTTGGAGGCAGGGCAGTTCTTACGGATGTGCCCCACCTCGTTGCAGGCATGGCACTGCACGCCATCCACAGTCCAGTTTATTTGAGTCAATCAAATAAACTAAATTAACAAAATTAGGGACAAAGTAAAAGGCAGCCCTTCAAAGAGAAACTGCAAAAATAAAGACCAAATTTAAAGGAAACTTGCAAACATTAAAGTAAAATGTGGATAACAGGGTCAATAAAACACCCCAGCCCCCCTGGTGCCCACAGGACATAGAAGGCCTCGACAGTGCTGGAAGATACCACGTGCTCCCTCTCCAGGGACACCCGGCCGTGAACATAGCCACGGAAGGGGGGCAGCCAGTCGGGTCAGACGGCCCCCTCGATCGCCCGCTGCCTAGACCTGTTAATGGCCAACTTGGCCAGGCCCAGGAGCAGATTCACAAGGAGGTCCTTCTCCCTCCTGGCCCCCTCCGCACCGGGTGTCCATAGATCAGGAGTGTGGGACTGAAGTGCAAACAAAACAACAGTAAAAGGTTTTTTAAATAACTGAAAAGGGAGTGCAGCCTACAACACCCTATATAGACATGATCCACAGACTTCACAAGGCCACAAAAGATGCAGGTATCTTGGGAGTCCGTGAACTGACACAGCCTACGGTTGTAAGGGACTGCTGCGTGCAACATCCTCCACCCCAGGTCCCCAGTAGAAAAGGGGAGGACACCACCTTAGAGGTATCATAAAAAAATCCTGGAATTCACATAAAGGGATGAGGGGAGAGTTGGTGGAGGGCACGAGGGGATCCACCACTTCACCCAACAACAACTCTATGTCCTTCTCGGTGCTCACCACCAAAACCCTGTCTCCTCCAGGTCGTCGCCTCCAGCTTCCAACCTGTCCCATGAGTACAGGGTCTGGTTCGGAGCTGCTAGTCGGCTCCACATCCACCTTGATCCCACCCCCAGGATCAAGGGCAGACGAGCCCTCTCTGGTCCCCTCTTGGGGATACGGGCCAAAGAGCAGCTGCTGCTCAGAGCCCTGGTCCCCCTTAGGCGCCGGGTCGCCAGGTGAGTCCGGAAAAAGGTCAAGATGTAGGATGGAGGCACCTGGCGCTGCAGATTGTGAGGGAGCGGGGAGGCCTTCCTCCCCACTGTCACCCAATGGCCCAGCAGTTGGGGCCATGAAGGGACTGCTGCAGTCCCCTGGTGGGCCAGATGGCATCTCAGGGGTACAAGGCGTGTCAGGGTGGGGCACCAGCGTAAGGGCAATACCCTCACCAACCCGAGGGGCCCTGCTCAGGTGACTGAAACAAGGGGTCAGGGATTTGGGCTCCCCCCAGAGGGCAAAATGAGGATTTACAGGGCAGAGACGCTACCACCTTTTCAATGGGGGAGGGGAAACATCTGACCACAATTCGCAAGGTCCCCCCTCTCCGAGGGGTGGCGTCTCTTCCTGGGTAGGCTGGGGGCTAGGGAGACCTCCATCTGCTAGGCCCCTGCCACTACCTCTAGCCCCTCTGGACACTCCGCTTTCTGGGGTTTTGGCTGGCATTTTCTTTTTAGGACAACCACCGGCTTCAGTTCATGTGACATCGCCTCCAGAACCGGGAGCCTGCGCATGAACGACACCAGGCCCAGCACATGGCATTGAGGTACACACAGGGCCCGGGAGCACGCGCAGACATGTTGACGGGGCCCGATGATGTTTTTCTCCCCAGGCTGGGGTTCCTGGGGATCAGGGTTGGTTTGGGGAATTCATGGGGTTTGGAGGGGCCACCTCCGGGGAGCAGCTCTTTCGGACATATCCCACCTCCTTGAAGGCATGGCACCACACGCCGTCTGCTGCCAGAAGATGCAGTAGGCAGCCCCCTCAAAGGTGACATCAAATCACCTTTCCATGCACTCCTCCCGGGCCAAGTGAACAAAGACCTGGCGCCGGAAGGAGTGCACGTGGCGGTGACTGGGCTCTCTGAGGCCGAGTGGGATAGGCACCACCCCAGACCTGACCTCCCCCCTTTAGTGAAGGTGGGGGAGGCGGAGCTCACTGGGAACAAAGGAAGGGACTTTGGATAAGACAAGCCTCTCACGGTGGCCTCAAGAGGATCCACTGACAGATATGGTGAGCCCCTTGGCCAGGGCCTGGTGCACCACCCGCTCAGACCTCAGGAAGAACACTGCCTTCCTGTACACGTGAGGAGACAACCCCAGCAAAAGACCTCACACGTTTCTCTAGTCATCTCGGGGTGAATGTCGCTCTTTACCCCCATGGTCTTGGTCGGGAGGCTGAATGGTGACGGTGCCGTGGGAGCAGCTGAGGCCAAGCAGACCAGTCACTCCCACACAGGCCTTCTTGGCGGCCCCGCCACTGGTGATAGCGCCGCCTCCACAGCTGCCCCAGAGGGCCCGGCCAGTGACCCCGCAGCAGCCTCTGGGGGATGAGACACACCTCTCCTGAGCTCTGTCGGCAGTAGCAACTGCGTTTAGAAAGGGGGTGAGCAGGGAAAAGAAGGATTACCCTCTCCCTTTTGATGTCATGTAAAGACAGAAGGGGAGGAGAGAGAGGGAAACGGGACAGAGAGGCACCGAAGGGGAAAGGGTAAAGGGTGCAGAGTGGGTGGGTGTCACTGGGTGGTGGGATCCTAGCTGTTCTTCCCATAGGGGGAGGGCAATGTCTTCACCAGGCAGCTGGTCTGCCTGGCACACAGAAGTCAGGTCTGTCCCTGTTCACCAGACAGCACCTGCTACCTGGACTTGGACATGGGCAGTGGGAGGGGGCAAGATGTTAAATGGACAGATACATGCACCCCTTCTCCCCAAGTCCCTTCAGTGGTCTTCTTCCTTCCCCTACAAAGCAACATGGTCTTCACATGGTCTTCTTTGCCCCCAGCAAACAAAAGTCCAGACACCCACTGCAAATGTAATGAAAAAAATTCCTTGCCTCCTGGCCTCCCTGTCTTGCAGCACTTCGTCTCTCTGTCCTCCAATTCTTCAGGCCTCAGGCCTTGCAGGCTCCAGGCCCCTGCAGCCCTGGCAGTAAGCTTCTAGTGTCCCTTGGGCAACAGCAAAACCAGAGCAGTTTGTAAAAGTTCAGAGGAGTATGTTGGAAAAAGCAATAGTAGTAGCAGCAGCAGGGTGCACCTCTCCCAGTAGCAGCAGCAACAGCCAGCACATAGCACACTACACACAGCAACAGCTCCAACTCAGGCAGGGATGCGCTGCACCTGAGCCCAATCAGGAAGCTGTAACTCCTTTGAGTACAAACCAGTTTCCATCTGTTTCAGATGAAGTTACATTGTTTCATAGTTTTGCCATTGTGAGATTTGAACTCTTGATACTCTTTTGAGTAAACCTGTTTCCATCTGTTTCAGATGAAGTTACATTGTTTCATAGTTTGCCATTGTGAGATTTGAACTCTTGATAATCTTTTAAATGAAAACCAAATCAACAAAATTGGGATAAATCAGGCACAGCCCCTAATTCAGGTCAGCTGTAAAACCAAGAACAAAGTTTAAAGGAAACTTACAAACTTTAAATCAAAATGTGATTAAAGGGGTCAACAAAACACCCCAGTCCCCGCGGTGCCCACCGAGCACGGAAGGCCTCGAGAGTGCCAGCAGACACCGCGTGCTCCTTCTCCAGGGACATCCGGCAGCGAACGTAGCCGCGGAAGAGGGACAAACAATCGGGCGGGACTCCCCCGTCGATCGCCCGCTGCCTGGACCTGTTAATGGCCAACTTGGCCAGGCCCAGGAGCAGGTTCACGAGGAGGTCCTCCTCCTTCCCGACCCCCTTCCGCACCGGGTGCCCATAGATCAGGAGCGTGGGGCTGAAGTGCAAACAAAACATCAATAAAAGGTTTTTCAAATAACTAAAAAGGGAGTGCAGCCTACAACACCCTATGTATACATGGTCCACGGACTCCACAAGACCGCAAAAAGGGCATGTGTCCTGAGAGTCCGTGAACCTATGCATCCTCTTATTATAAGGGACTGCTGCATGCAACACCCTCCAACCCAGGTCCCCGATAGAAAGGGGGAGGACACCTCCGTAGAGGGCCTCCCATCGAGGGCCTCCGCCGCCGGACGGCAACAAGGCACGCCAGGGCGTGTCCGGTCGACGGACAAGGGCGAGAAAATGGAAGGTGTGCAGCAGCAGTCCATACAAAAAGCCCCTCTTTGCTGTGCCAAAAGGCACAGAGGGCATGTCCCCGAGGCGGCTCATATTGCGGGGCACCAGCACCCGAGGGAGGGTTCGGGGCTTGGGGCCAATGTGGAATTCCGTCCGAACAGGGGAACGCTCAGACGGAAGACCACCGCGCACCTGGGCCACCTCAAGACCCAAAATAACGTCGGGTCCGAGCACGACCGTTCTCAGGTCTTGGATGGCATCGGCTGCGACCTGGACACTCACAGACGCGCGTCGCGCCAACTCCTGCGGGAGCATCCAGCCCAGTCCTCCGCCACCCAGCACGTCCCCGATCCTGGTCACCCGTGCGGCCACAGCCCTCCTCTCCGCCAACCACTGAAAAGGACGGAGGGGCGGATTCCTGAGCAGCGGCTCTCTGACGATAGCCGCTACTCCTGACGGGGGAGAGCTGCGTCGCGAGGCGACCACTTTCCAGACTTTGATCAGGTCCTGGTAAAAGACGGGCAACGCCTGCAAGGAGCCACCGAGGCCCAGCTGTTCTATAAACAGGAGCTGCACATCATAATTCAGGCCGTGCACCTGACGGAAGAAATACGTCATCAGGGCACACCATCTAGGAGGAGGCTCAACGTAGAGGTATCGCTGCAGGGTCTGAAGGCGGAAAGTCGCCACCTGTGTGCGTAGGCACACTAGCGCCTGACCACCCTCCCTAAGCGGGAGACTCAGAACCTCGGCAGCAACCCAGTGCAATCTTTTGTCCCAGAAGAAGTCGACTAACAATCTCTGGATTCTTGTGACAAAGTCCGGGGGAGGGGTCAAAGTGACCAGCCGATACCACAACATGGCGGCGATCAGCTGGTTTATGACCAGAACTCGACCCCGGTAAGATAGCACTCGGAGCAGTCCTGTCCAGCGCCGCAGGCGAGCGGTGACTTTCGTCTCCAGTTCCTGCCAGTTTGCCGGCCAGGATTCCTCAGCGGGGCAGAGATGGACACCCAGGTAGAGGAGGCTGGTCCTGCTCCAGGTGAAAGGCCTGAGCTCCTCGGGTAGGGGATCCATCTGCCACTGACCGACCAGGAGTCCAGAACACTTACCCCAGTTGATCCTGGCAGAAGAAGCGGCAGAGTAGACCTCCTGGCACTCGCGCATCCTCCGCAGGTCAGCCGGGTCACTAAACATAAGGAGCACGTCATCGGCGTAAGCCGAAAGGACCACCCCGATGCCCGGCCCGCGCAGAACCAATCCCGACAACCTCCTCCGCAAGAGGCGCAGGAAAGGCTCCACGCAAATAGAATACAACTGGCCAGACAGGGGGCAGCCCTGACGTACCCCTCTCCCAAAGCGAAGGGGCGCCGTCAGGGACCCGTTAACCTTCACTAGACACTCCGCGGCAGTGTACAGAAGTCGGATCCGGGCGACAAAATGCGTCCCGAACCCGAAAGCTCGCAGAGTTCCGAGTAAGTATTCGTGATCCACCCTGTCGAACACCTTCTCCTGATCGAGAGACAGGAAGGCGCTCGACAGACCAGCCCTCTGGGAATGGTGGATGATGTCCCGGACCAGATGGATGTTATCATAAATGGTTCGGTCCGGGACGGTGTAGGACTGGTCAGGGTGGATCATGTGGTCCAGCACGGTGCCGAGCCGAGAAGACATGGCTCGGGCGAAGATTTTGTAGTCCGTGCTGAGGAGGGAGACCGGGCGCCAGTTTTTAAGGAGGCGGAGATCCCCCTTCTTCGGTAGCAGGGCAATCACGGCCCTGCGCCACGAAAGGGGCATCTCCCCGGTAGCAATGCTCTCCCCCAGGACCCCCGCGAAGTCGCTCCCCAAGACGTCCCAGAACGCCCTGAAGAACTCCACGGTCAGCCCGTCTAGTCCCGGGGTTTTGCCCCTAGAAAGACCGTCGAGTGCGCCGGTCAGCTCCCCCAGACTTATAGGGGAGTCGAGCTTTCCGGCGCACTCCGGGCCGACCTGCGGCAGGTCCTCCCACAAAACTCTGCAAGCTTCCTCACTGGACGGATCCGGAGAGAAAAGGGCAGTGTAGTAATCTCGGGCAATGGCCCTGATGCCCTCCGGATCCGAGACAAGTGATCCGTCGTCGGCCAGCAGCGTAAAGAGCTGCTTACGGACCCCGTGCCTTTTTTCCAGTGAGTAGAAGAAGGGAGAGCCACAGTCCATCTCCTTAAGGAAACAGATCCGCGACCTCACGAACGCGCCCCGAGACCCGACCAGTTGCAGGTCCCGCAGCGCACCCTTCTTCTCATCGTACACCGACCGCAGGGCCGGGTCCGCGTCGGGCTGACGGAGACGTGCCTCCAGGTCGAGCACCTCCTTCTCCAACTCCTCGACCCTGGATTTGCGTCTCTTTGTCGACCCCTTCGCGTACTCTTGACAGAAAACTCTGACGTGAGTCTTGCCCACGTCCCACCATAGCCTCAAGGAGGGGAAGCCTCCCCGCTTCCTTCTCCAGCCGGCCCAGAAGCGACGGAACGAGTCCAGGAACCGCTGGTCTTCCAACAACAGGTTATTAAAATGCCAGTACGCGGACCCCGTCCGAGCGCAGAACGAAGTGAGCTCCGCCCACACCAGACGGTGGTCCGTGCACGGAACCTGCTGTATAGAAGCAGCCGGAACGCAGGACACGTACGCCTTCGAAACGTAAAGGCGGTCGAGTCTGGACGCTCCGACTCCAGGTGACACAAAGGTGAACACGCTGGAGTCAGGATGGAGATTTCGCCAGACGTCCACTAAGTCGAAGGACCTGACCAGGTCCCGCAACTTACTCACACCTCGCGTGCAGTGCGGGGTACCGTGACGGTACCGGACCCCGAGGGTGCAATTGAAATCCCCCCCGAGGACGATGCACTCGCCAGCGTCGATGGAGCCGAGATGAGTGGACACTTCTTCAAAGAAGCTCGCTTGCTGCTGCGTGCCCAGGGGAGCGTACACATTCACAAAGTGAAGCACCGCCCCCCCCAGACGCACAGTCAGGTGCAGCAACCGGCCTGGCACTGGCTCCTTGACCCCCAAGATCTCCGGCTGAAAATGCGGGGCCAACAAGATAGCCACCCCGCCAGAATTGGAGGCTAGGTGACTCATGTAGACCCCCCCTCGCCACTCCAGGAGCCACTTGGCTTCGTCTCCCGGAACGGTATGGGTTTCTTGCAGGAAGCACAACGCGTACTTCCCGTCCCTGAGGACCGAGAAGTTCTGGAACCTGCGCTGTGCGGCCCTGCTGCCGCGGATGTTGAGGCTGGCTATAGTCGTCTTCATTGTCAAAGGTACATCAAACCTTCACCTTAAGTCATTAAAAAGAAGAAGAGGACTTTTTAGTCCTTCCTCTCCTTCAGGAGCCCAGCGAGAAACGTTTGGACCCTCCGCCGCACGTTCCTATCCAACTCAGGAGACTTGAGAGCCTCGCGAGTGGACCAGAACACCAGCGGAAAAGAATGCCACCGGTCCAAGGCCAACTGAACCCTGTCTCGGCGACCGCGATGACTCGCCAAAAAGTCCCGGAGTTCCCTTGGGGGGATGAGGGGGGAGTCAGTGGAGGGCACCAGGGGATCCACCGCCTCGCTTGAGAGCGACTCAGCGTAATCTCCAGCGCTCACCACGGACACCCCGTCCTCCTCCAGGTCGTCGCCTCCAGCTTCCGACCCCTCCCCCGCATTGAGTACGGGGGCTGATTCGGAGCTGCCAGCTGGCCCCACCTGTACCTCGATCCCACCCCCAGAGGGGTCCTCTCTGGTCTCCTCTAAACGTTTTGGGTCAGAGGGCAGCGGCAGTTCTGATGCCCGCTCTCCTCCCGGCACCGGGTCGTCCGGGGAGCTCAGGACAAGCTCCTGACCTAAAACTAGGACGCCCGGTGCTAAGGTTTGGGAGGGAGCGGGAAGGCCTTCCTTTTCGCCGCCACCCAATGACCCGTTGACATTTTTTAAATTTTGCAAGTTGCAGTCCCCCGATGAGCCAGAAGGTACCTCGGGGGTATCGAGGGTCTCTGAGTCGGGCACCACCTCAAGGGAGGTGCCTTCAGTGACCCCCGAGGGGCCCTGTTCAGGGGACTGCAGCAGGTTGACAGGGGTAATAGTGGTGGGAGTCGGTGCAGGGGTTTTGAGTTCCCCCAGAGGACAGGGCGAGATTTTACTTGGTGGAGACGCCACCACCTCTTCATCGGGGGAAGGGACACACCCAACTTCTTCAGTTTGGGCATCACCCACCTCCTCCTCCGAAGCGTGACGTCTCTTCCGGGTCAGGCTGGGGGCTAGGGAGACCTCCATTTCCGAGGCCCCCTCCTCCTTGTCCAGCCCTCCCGGACACTCCACCCTCTGGGTTTTGGGTGTTAGATACCCCGGCTCGGGGTCCCGCGTCCCTTCCCCGCCGGCCCCGGGAGCACGCGCAGGGACGACGCCGGGCCCAGCACTCGGCGCCTTAGCACCCACGGGCCCGGGAGCACACGCGGACACGACGCCGGGGCCAGATGTTGTCTTTTCCCCCGAGCCGGTGCTTGCAGGTGTTTGGGGGTTTTGGGGCGTTTCAGGGGCCGCCTCCAGGTTGCGGGTCTTCCTCTGCGCCTTCTTACGGCGTGGGGGCTCTCCCCCCGCCTCACCGGCAGCCGAGATGGCAGTGGCCGCCGGCGTCGCTTCCCCTTGCGGGGAGGGAGATGGAGTGGTGGCGGGGGGAGGAGGGGCGGTGCCAGCCGTGGCCACTTGGGTGGGGCTCGTAGCCTTGGAGGCGGGGCAGTTCTTCCTCACGTGCCCCGCCTCCTTACAAGCATGGCACCGCACGCCCTCCACGGTCCAGAAGACCCGATAGGCGGTCCCCTCAAAATTGATAACGAAGGCCCCCTCCAGGCACTCCTCCTGGGCCAAGCGGACAAATACCTGGCGCCGGAAGGAGTACACATGGCGGAGGGCCGAGTCTTTGAGGCCGAGCGGGATTGGTGCAACCCCCGACCTGACCTCCCCCAATTTATTAAGGTGGGGGAGGAGGAGCTCGCTGGATAGAAAAGGCGGGATGTTCGAAATAATAATTCTCTGGGCGGTGGCCTCAAGGGGGTCCACTGCCAGAAAAGTCCCGCCCACAGTGAGTCCTTTTTGCAGGGCGAGGTGCACCGCCCGCTCGGACCTCAAGAAGAATATGGCCTTCCCATACATTTTAGAGGCCGCGACAATGGCTGAGGGGCCGACGACCCCAGCCATAGCCTTTACGCAGGCCTCTATTGTCATTTCAGGGTGAGCATAGCTCTTTACCCCAAGGGCCCTGGTCAGGAGGCGGAAAGGTGACAGGGCAGCGGGAGCAGCTGGAGCCGCAGAAGCAACCACGCCCGCATAAGTTTTCTTTTTTTGAGGCCCTGCCACCGGTGACAAAACCGCCTCCACATTAGCCCTTGAGGGCCCGGCCACAGGTGATGGTGAATTGGCCTTAGGGCCAGAGCCACGCCCACCCAGGGAAGGATTGGCCATTTTGTTTTTTTCTTTTTATTTTTTTTTAGAAATATAGGGAGGAAAGGGGGTGGGGGAGAGAGGTAGAAACAACCTCCCCTCTTTTAGGCAGGAGAGGAGAGGAGGGAGAGGAGTAAAAGACAGGGAGGCACAGGAGGGAAAGAGGTAAATGTCCTGGTGGGTGTCCTCGATGGTGGATGGACGGTGGGTGGGGGCCTGATGTTCTTCAGGCAGGGGGAGGCGATGTCTTCACCAGCTATTGCTGGCCTTACTGGGAAAAGGGCTGGGTTGGGGGGAGGGGTGGCAGAAAGATGGTTTCAGCACACACACACACCCTCCCGCTCTTCCTTCCCCAACTCCTCTGGCAGTCTTCTTGCCTCCCCCTACAAAAACACAGTCCTTAATTGCCCCCACCTTAAACAAAAATACACAGTTCAGACACCCACCTAGGATGTAGTTTTCCAACTCAGTCCTGGCCTCCTGGCCTTCCTGTCCTGTAGCAACAGTAGCAACTGTTCTCTTCTCTCCCTCTCTCTCCTTTAGCAGCACAGGGGCAAGGCAGCAGCAGCAGCACTGGAGGAGCAGCAGCAGAAGCACACAGCAGAAGCAACAACCCCAAAGGCAGCAGCAGAAACAGTTGAAACACTGAGGAGCAGCAACACCAACACCACACACCTTCTCTCCTCAGTACCAGGAAACCAACTGAATCCACAATTACCTCCACGAGATCGTTAGGAAAATGAACTCTTGATCTAGGGGTTACAAACCCAGTACCATAACCACTTGGCTATTTAGGCCAAGCAAAATTGGGATAAATCAGGCACAGCCCAAGACGGGCAACGCCTGCAAGGAGCCACCGAGGCCCCCATTGTTTCATAGTTTGCCATTGTGAGATTTGAACTCTTGATACTCTTTTTGAGTAAACCTGTTTCCATCTGTTTCAGATGAAGTTACATTGTTTCATAGTTTGCCATTGTGAGATTTGAACTCTTGATCTTGGGGTTACAAACCCAGTACCATAACCACTTGGATATTTAGGCCAAGCCCAGGAAGCTGTAAGCTCCACAACCTGGGCACAGGTGTTAATCACTTGTACATAATGTTCACTATTGTAAATAAACTCCCAAGAATGTCTCCCTGCCTATTGCTCCTTGTGCTGATGAGCAGCGCTTGTGTCACTCAGATGTGAAACCTTGGTTCTTGCACAAGATAAAGGCAGGTGTCTCAGTCGAGGGCCTCTTCTCTGTGCTTTGTGCAGCCTTCAGACAACAGTGATGGTCCGGCCGCACACTCCTGGATATATTAGTGATGCCTGCACCTCGATCCTGATCACAGCACGCAAGCAAGCTACCCTTGGCCAGACAGGATTCAGACATTCATAGGAGGTTTTGTGAAGATCTATGGAGTGTCCTCACTGCAAGCCATCATCAACTTCCCGGAATTGAGCGACTATTAGGGCCTCCGCTGAGTCTCCATGACAGGACCCTCATCAGAGAGGATATGTGCGCTGATGCAATGTGAGGATCTAAGGTGTCTTCTCACTGCATGTCATCATCATCCTCCACAAATCTAGCAGCTATGAGGGCCTCCTGAGCACGCCTGCCTTGTCTGGCCATAGTGGTGGCCTCATCACTGACACCTTCAAGGGCCTCCTCACCTTCATCCCCGTCGACATCCTCATCGGAGGAGACCTCCAACTCCTCCATCTCCTCCTCAGCCAACTCCTCTCCCCGTTGCAGCGCCACGTTGTAAAGGGCACAGCTGGCAATGACAATGTGTGACACCCTCTGTGGACTATATTGCAGCGCTCCACCAGACCGGTCCAGGCACTGGAACCTCATTTTCGGCATCCTAATGGTCTGTTCCACCATTATAGTGTCACTCTGCTGTAGTCTGAGGCCGCCGCACAGGTGTCATCAGCCACGGCCTCTGCGGGTAGCCCTTGTCCCCGAGGAGCCATCCCTGCAGCTTCTGTGGACCCTGGAAGATGTCAGGGATCTGACACAGACTGTGAATGTAGTAGTCGTGAATACTCCCTGGAAACTGTGCGCAGATTTACAGGATGTTTGTGGTGGTCATACATCAGCTGCACATTCTGCAAATGAAAGCCCTTGCAGTTGACATAGTTGACCATTTGTCACAATGGAAACCTGAGTACCACATGAGTATAGTCGATGGCAACCTGCACCTGTGGGAAACCTGAGATCTGGACAAATCCCAGTGTTTTTGCATCCTGGCTGTCCTGGTCCCGGGCGAAATGCACTAAGTTGTGTGCCTTCGTGAAAATGGCATCTGTGACCTCATGGTTGCATTTGTGGGTGGAGGCTGGTGATATCCCACAGAGGTCACCTGTGGAGCCCTGAAGGGAGCTGCTGGCAGAAAAATTGGTCACTCTCATGGCCACGGGCAGTGGATGCCCTCCATGGTCCCATGGTACTAAATCCTGCAGCAGCTGCCAGATGTGACCGACCAGTTCCCTAGATAGTCTTTGGCAACATTGTCCTCAGTCATCTGCAGGAATGAAAGATGGCATCCATAGACCCTGAATCTAGCTAGGTCCTGAATAGCCATGGCTTGCTGTTCTGTTCTAGTTCTGTTGAAGAGTCACGAGGACTCTAAACGTCAACTCTCTCTTCTCCGCCAATGCTGCCAGACCTGCTGAGTTTTTCCAGGTAATTCTGTTTTTGTTTTGGATTTCCAGCATCCGCAGTTTTTTGTTTTTATGGCCTGCAGTGGTTCTTCAGTGGCATATGCAGGAGCCCCAGCTGCCCCTTCTTCCTGAGGGTGCTTGTAGAAACTGTGGGTATAGAATCTCCTGTGTATCAGTGGTCATGTGATGTTCTTGGAGGCTCCAACCAATGCAGGTAATCCTAGGGGATGGAGCTTCCTGACGAGAGTCCTGATCGAGCATGTAGCATCTGAAAAGCTCTTTGTAATAAAGTTTCTGTTTCTTGTCGAAATCTGTCTGGTCCATCAAGTCATTACATTTGGCGATGAGGGATAAATAGCTCCGACGCTGCACCTTAGTTTGTTAATGTGAGTACACTGAACTTTAAACAAAAAGACAAGACTATTCACCAGTCATGCCACTATTCAGCAGGATCAGCCCTTATGATGCGACTATTAAAGTCTGGAGCCAGTATGTAGAGCGCCTTGGTTTTTATTTCATAGCAAACAAGGTTACCGCGGAGGAAAAGCAGAAAGCCATTCTTTTGAGTGTATGTGGTAGCAACATATAGAATCTCATCCACAGTCTGACAGCCCCGAACGTGCCCAATTCCAGGTCCTTTAATGAATTAGTGGACCTTGTGAAAATGCATTTCTAGCCAAAGCCAACCGTAATAAACCACTGCATTAAGTTGAATTCGAGTTAGGGCTCGGGAGAGTCCATTGCAACCTATGTAGCAAAGCCAAAGCAGTTGACAGAAAACTGCAACTTCAGGGACACACTAAATGATATGTTGCAGGAGTGAAGTTCAGGACAATGCCATTCAGCGCCGTTTACTTGCAGTGATTGACGTCGATTTGAAGCACACCCTGGAAGTATCCTTCATCTTGGAAAGTGTTGCGAGAGACTCACAGACTTTACAACACGTACAACATGGCACTGTTCTTCATGTGGGGCTGGAACCTACCACCAGGCATGGCGCAAAAACCAGAGACACGACAAAGAGAGAGGCAATGCCCACTGTTTAAAACATGAAAAGGCCTGGTAGAAACACTTCAGCAGCCACTCCAAGGTTAATTTGTTATAGATGTGGAGGTGACCACAGATCAGACAGCTGTAAATTTAGGGAAGCAGAATGCTATTACTGCCATAGGAAAGGTCATGTAGTGAGGCAATGCAGGGCAAAGTTGAAACAGCCCGTGAAGCAGCAAACCAACATGATTGAATTAAAAAATACAGCAGAACCTGAAGCTGCCGACACCGACATCTATTCCCTGTATAACATAACCGCTGCAAAACCGAACCTATCACTGTCACAATCCAAGTTAATGAGATGCCACGAAAATGGAGGTAGACACGGGAGCTTCAGCCTCAGTAGTGGGAGAACACACATTTAAATGCCAAAATGAAGGTACCCAGCCACTGAATTGAAGACATACACTGGAGACTCTATACAGGTAAAGGGCATTGCCACAGTACCAGTGACTTATAGGCAACAGACAGCCCAGCTTAAAGTGATAATAGTGACAGGAGAAGGACCTAGTTAGACTGGCTACAGAAAATCAAGCTTGACTGGTCTGAAATATTTCACCTGAAAACAGAAGGAATTCCTGAATTGCTAAGGAAATACAACAGGGTATTTCGGGATGAGTTAGGAGAATTGAAGGACCTTTCCATGCTACGAGGATCCCTCAGGTCAGAGTTAGCACCTCTGGAAAATCATGAAGAGAAACAAAATGAATTTAGTGCAATTCTGAACAAACTGAAGAAACAGTTGGCAGAGAAGAGTCAACAATGTTCAATATTCCAGGAGGAAGCCAAGAGATACAAGAAAGAGACTGAAGAGCTGAAGAATCAGCTGAATGAAACAAAAAAGACATTAGAAGGAAAAGTTGTCGACCTTTCAAAGGTGTGAGTGGATAATGAGGCCATGGGTAGCTCAACTACCAAACTGAACTAAGTTAAGATTTCACCAGAGAGAAAGGTGGCCGATTGTGAAATTAAAATGAAGGACAAGGCAAAATTCTGCGGCAAACAAATCAGATTAGAAAAGGCTAACCTGACACTAGAGCTCAAGGAGCTGGAAGAGTATTGGATGTCACAAATATACCATAAACCATTAATGGGTTTATTCAGTGAGGATAAAGCCATTCCGCCAATAGAATCAGCAAGAATTCAACATTGGGCTTTGATATTATCTGCAAATAAGTATATCTTTATGCACTGTCCTAGCTTACATATTGCAAAAGCAGATGCATTCAGTCATCTCCCATTACCAGACAGTATTGTACATGTTCCAGTGCCACAAGAAGTTGTTATTACTGAATTTATTGGATTCTTCACCAATATGTGTGAAGCAAATCAGAAATTGGATGAACAGAGGTCCAATTTTGTCTAAAGTCAGAGAACTTGTATTGCAAGGATGGTCAAATTCACTGTGTCTGAAGAGATGAGACCAGTCCATGTCCAAAAAACAGTAAAGTTGTCAAGACAGAATTTTGTTGTGGGGATTAAGGGTTGTCGTCCCTTTGCAAGTAGGAGAACCATTCTTGTCAGAGCTCCACTGTGCGCATCCAGGCATATCAAAGATGAAAATGCTTGCATGAAGCTATATCTGGTGGCCAGGCATTGACAGTGACATTGAAAGAATGGTCAAGCACTGTCTTCATTTTCAGCAACAACAGAAATTGCCTGTTTCAGCTCCACTGCATCTTTGGGGGTGGCCTGGTCGACCCTGGGTTAGACTACATATCGATTATGTAGGACCATTCTTAGGCACCATGTTTTTGTTGATTGTAGATGCACATTCTAAATGGATGGACGTACATAAAGTCAGATCATCAACATCGAGCGCAACTATTGAGAAGCTACATCACTGTTTTAGCACACATGGCCTACTGGAAATCATTGTTTCTGATAAGGGTACAGTCTTTACCAGTACAGAGTTTCAGAGATTCATGAGTTTAAATGGAATCAGACATGTTAAAACAGCCCCATACAATCCTCATTGAATGGTTTAGCTGAGAGAGCTGTGTAAACTTTCAAATCTGGTATGAAAAGGTTATCAGAAGGTATGCTAGAATCTCGACTTTCCCACTTTCTTCTCAGTTATTGTACAATGGCACATTTGACTACGGGTTCAACACCGTCTGAATTATTAATTAAATGTCGCCTACATACAAGGTTAAGCTTGGCATTTCCAAACTTAGAGGGGAAGGTAGAGAGGAATCAGAGTAACCAAAAATTTAATCACGCTATTCATAGCAAAGCTCGAAGATTTACTGCAGGAGATACAGTATATGTACGGAATTTCAGCAGTGGACCTTGTTGGGTTCCTGGTACAATTGTCTCGGAAACTGGTCCCTTATACTTCCAGGTGGAAGTGGAAGACCAAGTAGTTTGAAAGCACATGATAGAGAGACATGCTAACAACCAACTATTCCAGCTGTGATTAACATCGAGCCATAAATCCCTGAGGTGACAGATTGACCAAGAATAGACATGCCCGATGTCTCTGTCGCGTTGCCACTGTCTCTGTAGAGTTGCCACTTTCTAATGATATATCTCGTGCTGCAGTTCCTGATCATGTTAATCCTGTGGGGGAACCTCAGTGGTAGAGCTATGCCACTCTAATCAAATGAGAGTACCTCAGAGACTTAATTTTTAATCGCCTGAATTTGTATATATGTATATGTTGTTGGATATTCAAATGTTCTCTGTAAATGGAAACTTTAAAAATTAAAGGGGGAGGGAATGTAGTAACTGAAGGTATAGCCTCTCCTGCTGTCCATCAGGAGTCACGTGATATTCTTGGAGGCTCCAACCAACGAGCCCTAAGTGCGGGTAATCCAGGGTTGGGGCATCCTGACGAGAGTCGTGTTCGAGCATGTAGCATCTTAAAAGCTCTCTATAATAACATTTATCTGTTTCTTTTTGAAACCTGTGTGGTCCATCAAGTCATTACAGTGCTGCTCCATCGCTCTCTTCTTCATCTCCACTCTCTGTACACCACGAAGCATACGTCTATATCACCAGGCTCCATGTTCTCAATGTACTCCTCCTGCAGGATGAAAGAGAGAGATGCGTGGGTTAGCAAGGGCTGCCCTGCAGTTGAGGTGAGTTGGGGGTGCAAGGGCTGCACTGCGGTTGAGGCGATTTGGTGGTGCAAGGGCTGCACTGCGGTTGTATGTAGTGCGCAAGCATATGGGGGGGGGGGGGAGGAGGAGGGGAGGGAAGCGGCCATGCATTAGGGAAACTTTGTATAAAGTGACCATTCCTCTTGGTTAAGTTTGAAGGCTCCTTAACACATCCTGGAGAGTGGTGGCCACCACTTGGATGTCCAGTGTTTAGTGCACTGCATGGCTGACTGAGACCCCACCCAACTCCACCCCACTCCACCTGACCGATTGGCAGCAGTTTCACCCACTGGACTGCATGTGCTCTCAACTCAGGCACCCTCCTAACCTGCACTGCAAGGCTGCACTGTTAGCTCGAACCATGGGGGAGACTGGTCCAAACCGGGATGCTGACATTGCAAGGGGCTGTAAGTGCCTCCACCAGTGACGGCTCCATGGCCAGCTTTAGCAAGGAGATTGTACAGCATGCCCAGTCATCCAATGTTCTGCAGTCTACTAAAACACTCATTAGTTTGCAGTCTGTACATGAGGAGTACAATGTTCATTGGCATTTGGTGGCACTTTCATGCCTCTGCGTCGCTTGAGTGGGCAGATAAGCTAGAGGCCTGACTCCAAGCGTGCCTATGTGGCTGCATCTGAACTGTCTCAGCTGAGGAGGAATGGTCATTTTATACAAAGTGTGGCTGCTTCCCTCCCCGTCCCACCCCGCGCATGCTTGTGCACTACCAACAACCGCAGTTCAGCCCCTGCCCACCCACCAAAGTCATCTCAACTGCAGCGCAGTCCTTGCACCCCCCCCCCATCCCTCACAACTCACCCCAGCCACAGTGCAGCCCCTGCCCCGGTACCGCACCATCATCCATCTGGAAAAAAAGCAAGCCCCCTGTGCCCTCACCAGAACGCACAGTGCCTCAACCTTGAAGTCCAACAAGCAACCCTGGCGAGAGCTGTGGAACGTTTCCATGCACTCACTTCCGAGCTCCCCTTGAAGTGCAGCTTGCCAAGTGCACGCCTAATATCTGCTGTTGGCCCCTCTCGCATGATCCAGCAGGGGTGGGGGAGTCATTCCAGCAGGAAGGGCTTATAATGATATGCAGGTATAATACAATGAGGTTCCCGGTGTCTGAAAACGTGGTCCGCCATTGACAGGCAGAGCTGACAATTGCAAACTGGTTTCACAACGTTGTGAAACCAAGTTTTGGCTTTCTCACCAAATTGCCCGTTCACACCGCCAAACATGCCCAACTCCATGGGGCATGGAAAATTCTGCCCAAACTGTTACCTAAAACAAAAACTCTCCTGGCTCAACACTCAGTAGCTGCTTCCAATTCAAAAACTTTCACAGCTTCTCAGCAGCTCACACAAAAAGGAAGCTGGTCTTCCGTGGGTTCCCCCACAGTCACTCAACAGTTAAACATCCCTTTCCTTAAATATCTTTTACCCCTTTCATCTCAGGTTCCATTGTCCTCAAGCACCTTTTTGAAACTCAACTTCTCCGCATATAAAAACCTTTCATGTTTTCTACTTTGCCTCTACTATCGGGTCAATAAAATTTACTCATGTAACCCCTGTAAGATATAAATGTTCCTTTTCACCTCAGAACTCCCTTTTGAAATTCAATGGCTGAAAAACCAATTTCCCCACTTACGAAACAATGCAAGTTTCACATCCAACCTATTTACTTGAACTCAAACACACTGGAACTTCTCATTACAAATGCACAATCCTAAAGCCTTTAACATTTCATCTCTTAAACCTCGCAGACAATCTGGGTTTAATTAACCCTGGACACACACACTTTCTACAAAGAAAACGTAATCACAAAAATATAAAAATAGACACCTCTCATCACACTCGTGAAAACAGCTGAGGTGGAAATGGAGGCGGAGCCGCCAGGCTCATTGCTCAGTGGTCATTACTTTTCCTGTCCTGCCTCCTGTTGTTCCTGATCAGGCCCATAAACTCTTTCCCAGCACAGCATAAATCATTCACTCAATACTGATAAAATACTTTGAAGTAAGAACCCATCTATGATAAAACAACAAAACAAAACAGCTATTCTTTACTCCCATTTCAATTGTCAGTCGAAACAACACAATATTACTTCTGCTCTTTAGTCGGGAAGGCAAGGTTACTACAATCTTAAAGATGCCTGACACATTGCCTGTAATTAATGGGTTTTGTTTCTCCCAGGATGTCAGTGTTCTTCAAACAACATACTATTTATATTCCATTATTACTGCTTTGAAGCACAAGCTTTTTCCAAACCCAGTGCAGTTTCTAACAAATGATCGCATCTCATTTATTTTGGCATTCCTTCCAGGCAGTGTTTTTCATTTTCCCTTTGTCCTTCTCGACCTGTATACAAGCTTTGACGTGGTTGACCACAAGATCCTCCTCCAAACCCTCAGCTTTGTCCAGCCGGGTAAGAATCCCCAGTAATAGCTTTTCCTCCCCCGCCCTGGGATCTATCCTTGGCCCACTTCTATCTCTTATCTATATGCTGCCTCTTGGAGACATTATTAGAAAGCACAGCTTCAGTTTCCTCATGTATGCTGATGACATCCAGCTCTACCTCATTACCATCTCTCCCAAATCCTCCCAAATCCTCCCCTGCCTCCAAGTTGCCATTCTGCTTGTCCAACATCCAGTACTGGATGAGCCGAAATTCCCTCCTTTTCCCCCATAACTTTCTGAGGCTGAACTAAACTGCTCACAACCTTGGTGTCCTATTTCACCCTGAGATACATGTGAGATGGAGGGTGCAAGAGTCCCTCTTCAGCTAGTGTAGTGTCTTGTAGCATAGCAACAGCACAGCTGCTACCTTGGAACTTATGGCCACTGCCAGAGATGCTGCAGCCAGGCATGCACAGCAAGATTCTATGTTACCAGCCTTAGATGTTTTGATGAAAGCTCAAATGGAGTTGGAGTTGCAATGTAATACTTGGGCCTAAACAGAAGCAAAAAGAATGCACGTAAATCAGCATAACAAGCAACAGAAAACAAAGATGTTTTGGGAAACCCTACCACTGTGGAAGGCACTTAATAAACAACAGTTTATTTCTCTAATTCTTTGTCTTTTTATTTGTCTCTTTTGCTCTCTCCCATTTTCTTTCTCTCTCGATCTCTCTTTGCCTTGCTCCCTCTCATTCTATGGGATCTCATTTCTTGCTCTCTTTTTCACTTTTCTTTCCCTCTTTATTTCTCTCTTTCTCCCTTTTCCTTTTCCCTACTTGCTTTCACACTTCTTTTGCCCTACTCTGCAATAATGGAAATCACAACAAATGTAAAGTACTTCACTCACTCAGATAGAGAGCTCTCGCTTTCCATTCCATTGATATGCTGTCTAAATGTTAAATGATCTTGAAGCTGGTACCATATTCTGAACTATTGTCACCAACAAGTGAGAAATTCAGTCACCGTTTCTCGCAGAAGTTTATGACAATTTTCATTGGAGCATGGAGACTTCAAAGAAGTCAGTTTTTAGGCATGCTTCATAATAGAATATATGTATAACTACACATCAAAACCTACCCGTGTCACAAATTCTACCAGCTGTGTTCTGTGACTAAGAACATTGAACAGGCTGCTCCACATGCCTATCAGTTGAAAATTACCCATGGAAAAGTTATGAGGTGAAAAGCTTGAGTCGATCAAACCTACAATCGATTGTTAAAAATTAATTTATTCACTTGTGCAATTTTGGTATTAGTCGGAGGATCAGTTGCTGTATGGAAACCAAGTGAACTTCTCGGCAGGAATTGGAGAGCTAGATGGCAAGTTATAACAGCTCCTGCTCTTGTATCTCCACGTGGCTAGCAAAATGCAAACAAGGAGATTTTGCATGTAGCAGAGTTCTCATCAACTTGCCTGTTCATCTTTTTGTATGTGGAATGTTGAAGAGGGACTAATGGAGGGGAATAAGTACATTTTAAATAAAGCAAATATATATTTGTAAGGAAACTAAATATTTCTTTGCTTTATCTTGACTGAATTAACGTTTTTCAGTGTCAATGTTCAGCAGTCCAATAGATTCAGTCCTTCTCTTTTTATCTTAGATTCAGTCCTTCAATGTGTTTCAGTCCTGGTGGAGCAAAGTCCACCCTACAACAGCTGGCTGGGGTGATCTGTGATGTTTATTTTAATGAGGCATGACAGCAGCCATGGAGCAGACTACTTTATCATCATATAGAGCATGGGGTCAACATGCACAGTTAAGCTTCCATCTGTCCATCTCCTCAGTCATTTAACTTCTCTCTTTAAAAGGAAAAGGATGGATACCCTAATTATGAAATACAAATGCACCCCTGAATCTTTATTGTTAAACATTCAGTGGAAAATCTCCAACCAGGTAAGAGGCAGCTCCTCTTTTCCATTGTTGTATATGAGCTTCCATGAAGATCACCACATAATCGTTTATGACAGACAACTGGTTTATTCATTCATCACCAGATTTGATTGGATCACATTTTTTGTTTTTATGGGTGTCGCAGGTCAGGCCAGCATTTATTGCCCATCCCTAATTGCCCTTAAGAAGGTAGTAGTGAGCTGTCTTCTTGAACAGGTCCTGCGTTATCGTAGATCAGAGGCCATTTGGTCCATGTTAGCCCCTTGCAAAAGCAACTCAGCTATTCCCTCTCCTCTGCCTTTGTAGCCCTACAAATCTTTTTAAAATAATTCTCCAATTCCCCTTTGAAAAACATGATTGATCTGCCTCCAACACACACTGAGATAATGCATTTCAGATCCAAACCACTTGCTGCATAAAAAAATTTTCCTCATGTTGCCTCTGGTTTTTTTGCAAGTCAAATTAAATTGGTGTCCCCTGGTTTGCAACTCATCTGCCAATATCCATTACTATATCCAGGCCTTCATGAGTTTGAACACCCCTGTCAAATCTCCTCCCAAACTTTCTCTTCTCCAAGGAGACCAGTCACAACTTCACCAACCTATCCACATAATTGAAGTCTCTCCCCAGAACCATTCTCTTAAATCTTTTTTCCACCCTCTTGAATGCCTTCACAACCATTCGAAAGTCTGATGCCCAGAATTGGAGAAAATACTCCAGTTGAGGGTAAACCAGTGTTTGATAAAGTTTAACATAGCTTCCTTGCTTTTGTACTCTATACCTCTCTTTATAAAGCCCACAATCCCAGTTGCTTCATTAACTGCTTTTTCAACCTGCCCTGCCACCTTCAATGATTTGTGCACACATACCCCTAGGTCCATATGGTCCTGCACATTTTATATTGTCCTTCCTCATTCTTCCTTCCAAAATGTATCTCCTCACACTTCTCTGCATTAAATTTCATCTGTCACAAGTTCACCTATTGCACCAATAAGACCTCTTGAAGCCTATCACTATGCTCTTCGCAGTTCACAATATTTCCAGGTTTTGTGTCATCTGTAAATTCTGAAATTGTGCCCTGCACAACCTAGTCTAGATTATTAATATAGATCAAGAAAAACAGTGGTCCTAATGCCAATCCCTGGTGGTGAACACATGAGAACATAGAAGAGCATACAAAAATTGGAGCAGGACTAGGCAAATCGACCCCTCGAACCTGCTCAACCATTTGATAAGACTTTGGCTTGATCTGCTTGTGGCCTCAACTCCACTTTCCTGTCAGCACCCCATAAACTTCGATTCCCTTGTCAATCAAAAATCTATCTAACTCAGCCTTGAATGTATTCAATGATCCAGCCTCCACTATTCCCTGGGGAAGAGAATTCCACATACTAAAGATCCTCCAAGGGAAAAAAATTCTCCTCATTTCCGTCTTAAATAGGAAACACCCAATTTTTAAACTATGTCTCCAGGTTCTAGATTCCCCTCTCAGCATCTGCCCTGTCAAGTTCCTTCAGAATCTTATATGTTTCAATAAAATCGCCTCATTCTTCTAAATGCCATTGGGTATAGGCTCAATCTGTGCAATCTTTCCTCATAAAATAAGCCCTTCATCCCAGGAATGAGTTAAGTGAACCTTCTCTGAACTGCTTCTAAATGCAATCGTGTCCTTTAAGTAAGGATACCAAAATTGTACATAATAGGCAGTGCAAAGAGTAGGCAAAAATTTAGCAGCTGGAGTATAATGTGGGAAAATGCGAACTTGAATGGAGAGAGACTGCAGAACCTTTTAATACTGAGGGATTTGGGTGTCCTCGTACATGAATCACAAAAAGTTGATATGCAGGTGCAGCAAGTGATCAGGAAGACAAATGGAATGTTGGTATTAATTGTGAGGGAAATTGTGTATAAAAGTAGGGATAAAAGTTGTTGCAGGTGTACAGGGTCTTGGGTAGACCACATCTGCTGTACTATGTACAGTTTTGGTCTCTTGTTATGAGTATTCAATTTCATGATTCATATGCTTTAGGGATCTAACTTTTAGTTTTGGAATTGAATTAATTTTGAATGTAAGATATATGAAGACACATGATTTGAGAAGCTGATCATCAGAGCCAAGATAATTACAATTCAAGAATGGTCTATGTTTACTTAAAGCAGTTAAGAGTTAGAGGCGTGAAAACAACAATCAATGGGTGATGCTCTTAGTTTTGTGATGGAGCCAGTCTGTTAAGATTATAGCTGTCCCCATTAGAGATTATTCATTAGAAATTATTCACAATTTCCTCAGATCAAAGAAGGTTTGAAAACAACAAGAGAAGGTCTTAAAGTGTCCATATACTTTTCAGATCAAAAGACAGGTTTATATTTGGAGATATTAGTTTAAAATTTCTTCCTGGAACATCTCGCAGTACTACAGAAATTGGTTTTGCAGGGAGGTAGCCTTGGTTTTGGGTTTTATCTGAGCTCTCATAGAAAACAGGTCTCAGGGAACAGAGAGAGAAAGCTGCCAGCAGCTGCTCTTGATGGCTGGGTCAGGAATTGTAAAGCAGCTGTAACCAGTAGCAGCTAGCTATCAGAAACTAACGGTGTTTTCTGATGCAAATTAAGTCTGAATCCACATAATAAAGAACACGCGGGAGAATCACCGGCGAACAACCATAACAACATGACAAGATAGGAGCCAGCATTGATTCTGAAAGCCACGCAGCGGACTGAGAGCTGCTGCCATATGTCGTACAGTGGAGGCATTACTGGAGCGTGGAGCTGTGATGAGGAACCTGGAGAGCTTGAGAGAACGGACCCTGCCATACAAAATATCTAAACACAATCTGCGGTACACAGATGGCGGATATTTCTTAGTGGATTTTGATGCCCCTCCCACCATTATCCTAACCACGTTGGATCATCTGGGACGTGACATAGATGTAATCAAACCTACGATACTCAAACACCGCACCCCAGAGACAGGTGAAACCTGCCCACGAATGATCCGACCCAACTATGAAGTGAAATTGTGTTCTAGAAGGAAATGATCTTATGTCAGAAGACAATTAACTATTTAAAAGAACATAGAACCAAAGTATTCTGTATTGAAAGCTATTGTGAGGTTATTTTGTTAAAGATGAGATATTGAAAAAAAGAGAAAGCAGTGAGGCCCATGCTTGAGCTGGGGTGTCTACAATCTAGAGATGCTTAAGCGGGTTGGAGGATCACCCAGCCAGATGCTAGTGGTAGGAACGCTAGAAATCTCTCATCTCAGAATAGCAGGAACACTGAGGAGAATCAAAGTGAATTCCTGAGAGCTGTCGGACACCTTGTTTTGATCCAAGGAGAAGTAAAGGAACCCTCAAGACCATGAAAATATAGGAGAACTTTTGGGTGGAAACAAACGTAGAACAGAATGGTCTGTTGAGACTTTTGTGTTTAAAGTACAAGTGTTTATGAAATATAGCGTTAAGTTAGTTGTGCTTGCTTTGTTTAACTCATTAACCAAGGTTCCGTTTGCCTGTTCTGATGGTTTATGTGGGTGGTAAAGATCCCATACCACTATGGAAAGAAAAGATCCAGGTTTTCCTGGAGTGCTGGAACATTCCTCTCTCAAGCACCTCTAAGTATAATTTAGATGGTTGGTATGTATGTACAATGGCCTGTAACTTCCAAGTTTCAGGGTGTCATAACTGGGAGAGTACCCAAAAGTTGCCTGAGGGACCCACCCTGAGGTCCCGAGGAAAGGATTGCATGGCAATTGCCTGGGAAGCTCACATTTCCATTGGGCAATCACCCTGCAATGGAAATCCAATTTTCAGATATAAAATCACAAACTTCAGATGGTTCTGACTATCTTACAGTAATAGTTACCCAGAAAATGTTAGATTTAAATCCAATTCTAACTTCTGGGTAACTACAGTACTGATCCCCTTTTGACCCCCAACAGGACACCCCCCCCACCCCCGACTATCCCCTATTCCCCCCCAGAACTATCCTCACCCAATCCCCAAGGCACCAACACACACCCCACTGTGGGACCCTGCCTGATGAGCCCCCCCCACCCCCAATACCCTGTGGGACTCCTGCCAGATCCCTGACCCCCACACTGCCCTCCCCATCCTCCAACTGACCACACCCAACCACCTGACCCACCCCAACTACCTGACCCTCCCCACTGACCACCCCCCACCTGCCCTCCAATCATCTAACATCCCCCACCAACCACCCGACTTCTTTCCACTGACCACCAGAACCCCCAGCCACCCAACCCTCCCCAATGACCACCTTACTCCCCCACCACCTGCCCCCGATCACCAAACACCCCCAACTGATCACTTGACCTGCCCAACCACCCAACCCTTCCCCACCTACCACCTGACACTTCCACTAACTACCTGACCACCCCCCCCACCACCCCTACCAACTAACCTTGCAAACTTACCTTCTCCCTGGCTTCTCAAAGTGGCTGGACCTATAAACTTACCCGCTTTACAGCAGCTAATGCTGTAAAAAGAGAGACATGGCTTCCTTACCTCTGACTCTCCTGCCCTCGACACTGTCCACAGAGGAGGTCCTGTGGGACATTGCAGGCGAGGTGGGTGCAGAAAATCCTGTCCTAGGCCTCGGGAACCTGCTGCGCTGCACTGTTTTCGCCCAACCTTTCAATTCGTCGGGCAAGAAAGGAGCAGCCTCATTTCCAGGTAAGTAAAAGCAGACTGGCAATCCAACTGATTGCCACTTCACGGAATTTACGGGCCACTATGTTCACCCCATTCATCTACATAACACCACCACTGCACATCGAAAGGAATAGTCAGTGAAGCACCTTGAGACACGTCTATTGGGGTGATAAGGTGCTATATAAATTCTTGTCTTTCTTTCATCTGCTTCAACTGAAATCAATTAACTTATAATGAATTCAAAAATTTGTGGGAATTTTGGGGTTATCTGCCTATCAAAATTCTTACTCCCAGTGTCAGAGAAAGAGGATGCTTGCTTAATTGTTCATGCCACTCAAACATTCCCACCTAAATTGGGAATATGTCAGGCAGAGAGTGTGATTTATCCCCAAGTATATGTGGATGCATTATTGTTACTGGATTACCATTCTGTGTCTCCTGGTGCCACCAGACACTCAATCGCTCTCTACAGCAAAGGGGAGGGATCCTGGATGGACCTATACAAACAGAAATATAATGAGTCTTCTTCCTTTATTACACAATAAACATTTCACATAGGTTTTTAAGGTGGAGGAATTTTCATGCCTATTCAATTATTCTTTTGAACACAGACAGCTGTCATTTGAGTTAGGGATTGTGCATTATTGAATTAGTATCATGAATTGGAAAACAGAGCACAACATACTGTATACTTACAAAGATGTAAGAAAAACAGCAGTTCTAACCGAATATGCATTTGTGCCTGAAACAGACTGGGATTTAAATTCATCCAGGCATTGAAATTGCATAGAGTGAATATTCATTTAATACGTTTGTATGATGTTCCTGTCTTTTTTTAATGGCAGTCTTAATCTGAAATTGGTTAATGACCAGAATTTGCTGTAATAATAATTAATGGTGAGGCTCAGATTTCCCCATTATTACAGGCTAAATTTGATAGCATCTTCTGACATCCGTACATGCACACTTAACTGTTCAAAAGCAGAGATTGGCCAGGATTTAATGTGGGTGATGGGGTCTGGGAGGCCCAATACTAATCCAAGGTAATCAGGCACTTACCTGGACAGCATCAGGCCTCCCATCAGATTAAACTCCTAGTAGGGTGGAAATTCCACACCTACAAGCTGCTGGCCAATCAGTACCAGCAGCGCCACTGGATCAGTAGTGGGACCTACTGTGAGGCTTACTGATCGATTCGCAGATAGGAGGTGAGTGTGGGTGAGATGGTAGTCGAGGAGAAGGGGGTCACTGACGAAGGAAAAGAGGTTTGGAAGTGAGGGAATGGGGGTGACTTCCTGTGGGGCCCCCCTTGACGGTATCAGGTCCCTCAATCTGGCACAAAGAACCCGTGAATGAGGAGACCCCACCCCAGTAGGCTGCTGACAAACTTGACAAGGTTTGTTGGGTGGTATCCCTGGATGGTGAGTCCCTCACCCGCCACTGGTGAAATACCAGAATATCAGTGATCAGTGATCGTGGGATGAGCTCCTTAAGGTGGCCACTTAGGGGCCTCAACTGGCCTCTGGGAAGGTAGGTCACCCACAAGCCTTCCCTCCCTGGACTTGATCATGAGAGGCAGGAGTGGCGGGATCTTCATCCTGCACTCTCCCACACAATCACAGTCTTCCCCACTGCCTCTAAACTCATGGTGGTGGTGGGGTGGGGGGGGGTTGGTGGAGATGGCATTAAATTCTGCCCATTATGTCAGAGATACACTGGACCCCACATAGTGCATTGTTGCAGCCCTTGCTGTTAGAAGCAGCACTAAAAATTGCTGTAATGGCATGAATGTAAGGTATTCATCCATTATCTCTGTACTAAAAATACATTTAAAAGTTAGTGTTGATCCATTCAGAAGTCAGAGAGTTTGTAATGGCGTAATAAATGATAATTTCATCTGAACAACCTCTCTAACCCTGATAAAGTAATTTTACAAATGGGGAGTCTCATTCCCTCAGAATAATGTTATTGATTTTTAAGTATTTTTAAAACTTTGTCTATCTCTTCCGGTTCTCTCAATTAATCCTGTTCATCTTTTCCAATTTTTATTTTGTTTTCTCTACATGAATTATATCTCATTTATATTTCTTGCTTTACACTTTGATTTGGAGCCTGCATTTTTTGTGATGATTTTACCATCTGATTGGTTGAAGAATCTCATCATTTTGTCTCACCTACTATTGCCAAAGATAAGCTACAGAGGATGCTATGCTCGGATAGCCACTTGATGGCTGGAAGTGGCCACTCTAAAACTGGTCAGCTATTTGTGGGAAGCTGTCAGCAAGGTGACCAGTGAGAACCGTTGCTTCACTGCTCACCACAAAATCAGGGTTATTGTCTGATGAAATAGCAGGCAAAAGGCATTTGATCAAAAGACATTATAGGCAATTTCAAGACCATGGGTTTTGGTACAGCACTTCCTTCCATAGGAACCAAATTATAAAGTATGGCCCATGATTGCCTAATTAGGCAAAAGTCCTGGCTGTTTGGTTTGAAATAAGCAGCTAACGTTCCTATTACCAACTTGACCTTGGAGAGTAAAGGACATGGAAGGTTGAAGAAAATAAGCTTAAGTAAAGTTACTATTGGAGGAAATATGTTGATGTCTGCAATGCTGTCAGAACAAGTAGATCAAAATATCCCTAGCGATGCTCAAGAGTTTGATGCAGTTCAGGTTTCAGGCAGTAATTGAGCAGGTGCGAGAGAAAAATGTTTTCTTTTAAAAATTAGAAAATTCAAAGAAAACCAATGCAGCAAATGTAGCACTCCAGGAAGATTTAGGTGGTGCTATTTATTCAGGAGTGTGATATATAGATGCCTGGGCTTAATTCCTCTCTTAAGCAGCCTGAACATCTTGCTTCGATACACATACGCTGACGCGTGCGCAGTCTGTATCTACCTGGAAAGGGACGTGGTAATAGCATCCCCTTGTGATCAGAACTGGTAACTTGTGTCTTTCAACTTCTTCAGTCTGTCCAAATTACCTTCAGTCTGTCCAAATTAACCTTTCTCTTTATATAAAAAAAATGCAAACATGAAAGCGGATTTCAGATCAGTAGCAACTATTGCTGCCGCTTTAAACATAATTCAATACAATCTTTCAAATAATCATATCTCCTTTAATCCATAAATTACGGGCTAATAAAGCCCAAGTTTAGTATCATTTTGACTTCCTGGTTTACATTTCCCCTGTGCTTGTAATGTTCTGCAATAAGTTTCTGATCATGTGATATGGCATGGCACGCTTTAGCCACTAAATTTGCCCCAGGCTAATATGCCTTAAGTTAGGCAAATTTAACTTTTGACTATTAGGGTGAATACAGAACAGATTGTTTATATCTGGAATAGATAGCTCCCAGCAGCAGGTGCCTGTCCTTAGTTAACAAACATCTAACACTGCAGTTAATAATTTAATATACTGATTTTCAGGTTTCAGTCAGTAATTGAGATCCGATAACCCTAAAGCTGCTCCCTGGCCTTCACAACCAAATATATTGCAGACACTAAACACCCCTGAGTAGGTATGAGTAATTGCATACAAATGAAATGTTAATGACAGAAGAACATCAATGTATTTGCTGTAAGTGGTTCCTTAGAAACAGTGGACATTGGGAACATTCCAGGACTGTGGCCTTCCATGCATGCCCTTTCCTTGTGATCCTCATTCAGTTCAGAATATTTATCCTTTCCAAAACATTTCCATCATTAAAATCCTCAAGACCAGTTTTTTGATTGTGCTGGTCACCACTTAATTCTGCTCAGTTTGTTCTATTACCTTAAATAGAATAAAAACAGAATAGTTACAACACAGAAGTATGTACTTTTGCCAGTCTTGTTTGTGCCAGCTCTCTGCAAGAGCAATTCACCTAGTGTCACTCCCCCGCCTTTTCCCTGTGGCCTTGTAAATTTTTCTTCAGAGAGCCAATTCCTTTGTGAAAGGCACGATTGAGTCTTTCGGCAGTGCATTTTAAAGCCTAACTACTCCTTGCGTAAAAAACATTTCCTCATGTCACCATTGTATCTTTTGCCAGTCATCTTAAAAAGGTATCAGCTGATTATTGATCCTTCCACCAATTAATCCACAAATTACAGGCCAATAAAGCCCAAGTTTAGTATCATTTTGACTTCCTGGTTACATTTCCCCTGTGCTTGTAATGTTCTGCAATAAGTTTCTGATCATGTGATATGGCGTGGCGAGCTTTAGCCACTAAATTTGCCCCAGGCTAATATGCCTTAAGTTAGGCAAATTTAACTTTTGACTATTAGGGTGAATACAGAACAGATTGTTTATATCTGGAATAGATAGCTCCCAGCAGCAGGTGGGATCAGTTTCTCCCTATCTATTCTGTCTAGGCCCTTTGTGGTTTTGAATACCTTTATGAAACCTCCTGTCAACCCTCTCTTCAAGGAGAACAACCCCAGTTTCTCCAATTTATCCATGTAACTTAATTTCCTCATTCCTGGAATCATTCTGGTGAATCTTTTCTGCACTCTCTTTCCAAATCATCACATCATTTCCAAGAAGTGAATGCAATACTCCAGTTGAGGCTAATCCAATGTTTTATAAAGGTTCATCTCAAATTCCTCAATGGCACTCCATACTCCTATTATAAAGCCCAAGATATTGTATGTGTTATTAGCCACATTCTCAACCTGCCCTGCTGCCTTCAATGAATTTTGCACATATACATCCAGGTCCCTCTGCTCCTGCATTCATTTTTGAATTGAACCCCATTTTATATCACCTCTCCATGTTCTTCCTAGCAAAATGAAACATTTCACACTTCTCTGCATTATATTTCATCTGCCACCTGTCCATCAATTCCATCAACCTGCCTATGTCCTTTTGAAGTTTAGCATTATCTTCCTCACGGTTCACAATACTTCCAAGTTTCGTGTCATGCATAAATTTTGAAATGGTTTCCTATACACTAAAATGTAGGTCACTGATATATATCAAGAGGAGGAGGAGTTCAAACTCTGATGCCTGGGGAACCCCACCCAAAGTCTTCCTCCAGTCTGAAAAACAACCATACTACTGTTTCCTATCAGTCTGTTAATTTCATATCCTTGTTGCTGATGTCCCTTTATTCCGTGAGCTCAAATTTTGCTCAAGTCTGCTGTGCGACATATTATGTTACCTTTTGGAAGTCCATATATACCACACCAACTGCATTACCCTCATCTACCCTCTGTTACCACATCCAAAACTCAAGCAAGTTAGTTAAATATGATTTGTCCTTAACAAATCCATGCTGGTTTTCCTTAATTAACCTACATTTGCCAAAGTGACTATTAATTTTGTCTCAAGTTATCATTTCTAAAAGCTCCCCCCAGCACCAAAGTTAAACTGACTGGCCAATATTTGCTGGCCTTTTCCTTATTCCCTTTTTGTACAAGGGTGTAATTCTCCAGTCCTCTGGCGCCACTTACCCAAGGAGGATTGGAAAAATTATGGCCAGTGCCTCTGCAATTTCCATCCTTACTTCCTTCAGTATCCTTGGATGCATCTCATGTGGTCCTAGTGACTTTCCAACCTTAATTACAACCAGCCCATTTAAAAACCTTATCAGTTTTAAACCCATCAAGTGTCTCAACTACCTCCTCTTTCTCCGTGCCCTGGGCAGCATCTTCTTCCTTGGTAAAGATTATAAAAAATATTCATTTAGTACCTCAGGTATGATCTCTGCTTCCCCTTGTCCATAATTGGCCCCATTCCTTTTACCAGGTATATGCCTATAGAAGATTTTTGGATTCTCTCTTACCTGCTAGTCTATTCTCATACTCTTTTCATTGCACTTCATATTTGTTTTTTTCAATTCCCTTCTATATTGAGCCCAATTCTTAATTATTATCCACATGACATGGTTACAGTAAGCCTGCTATATAAAAATGTGCTAGTGGTAGAGTATTATTTATGCACTATTATATTGTCCAATTGTTACATTGGTATAGTTTTTCCAAGCTTAACTGCCATTGACAGTGCCACCAGTATGGTGCATTAGCTGCTGGTGTCACCCTTTATTGCCTCTGTTGGTTCAATGGGCTATATTTTAAACTTTTGCACCTGCTCAGTGAGGGATGCTGACAGCAAGTCAGGTATCTGAAAGTTCCTGGATTATGTTTTGCTGTGGCTCTTTTAACTTAGCCAAAGTATTAAGCATCCTGCTTCCAGGTTTTCCAATCAATTGGAGAGGGCGGGCATGATCACAAACTACACCTGACTGTTCAAGCCTCAGTATTTAAAGGGACCCTGGCAAGGGACATAATGAAACCATTCTACAACCATCAGGAAGGAGACAGCAACTCTACTAGTGAAGTTACAATGTAGGATGATTGTCCCCTGGTTCTTTCAGGCATTCTTGGAGGTCATGTTGCTGGCTGTAGGGGTCTGAAGAGAAATATTGTTCTCAGCAAATAGAGGAAGAGGCCAGGTTCTTCCATTGTTGGAAGTGTTGAGGAGATGAGCAGTAAGATTGTAGTACCTCACTCATGCATACAGTGCTGTATGGAGGTACAATGACCTCACCAGGGTGAGAGGTGAGCGGGCATGCCACATTCAAGTGCCAACCCTCTCATTCTGATTTCCTTAGCTTTCTCTTGCACAAAGCTCTTCGGACCAACATACTTTGCAGGTCCACCTGTTCCTCTATCAAGGCACTTTCTCACGTGAACTTGGTGGTTGCATAAAATTATGAACGTTACCAACAAAAAAAAAAATCATTATCTCATTGACTTAATTGACCTATAGTATGTAGCACCTTTAATGTAATAAAAGATCCCAAGGTGTTTTAGAACCACTATCAAATTTTGACACCCAGAGATGTATGGAGATATTAGACCAGATATAAGCTTGGCCAAAATGATGGGTTCTAAGGAGCATCTAAAAAGGAGGAAAGAGGGGTAGCGAGGCAGAGAGATTTCGGGAGGGAATTCCAAAACTTAGTGTCTGGACAGCTGAAGGTATGGTTGCCAATGATGGAGCAATTGAAGCCAGGAATGCTCAGGAGGCAAGGATTGGCAGAGTGCATAGAACCTAGGGGCCATAAGGCTGGAGGAGATCAGAGGTTGAGAGGGCCAAGGCCACAGTATTACTCACAATAAGAGGCCGTCATAGAAGAATTATTCCAGGCTGGTTTATTTAAGACAGCTCCTCAGTGCTACTAACTTCCAAGTAGCTTCCACACAAAGTGTTTCAGCTGTATCATTTTATTCTGCTTAGATGGGATAATCAATGCCCTTCACCTGTTTAACTAGTACTTGCCTTTAATAAGGTGATTACCATGCAGCTTGATTATTTATTGACACAGAGGGATTTGAAAACAAGGATGAGAATTTTAACTGATTGTTGCATTGAACCTAAAAAACTAATTTAATATTCAGGGTATTTTAAATTTGCATATCTCTGGCTAAAAATGCTATAATTCTGTGACACATTCCCTGAAATCACCGTAGCTGGAAAACTACACCTGTAAATATTGATTTGAAATCATTTGTGCAGCATTTGGTTTATTTCTGGATCAAATCAAGCTGCAAAGTGTGAGTAGTCTGACCCTATATAATTTATGACCCATGTGCCACCTAAGACTGATAAGCTTCATGACCTCTTAAAAATGTTTGTGCACATCATGTTTAGTCTTAAACTCCTTATAATTTTCTTTATATTATAAAATGCATAAAATTTACAATTCCTAATCCAAAAATCCATGACCCAAATCCTCTTTTACAATCTTACGTTTTTAATAAACTGCCCTAGCTACACGCCACTGGCTTCCTAATGCCTAAGGTATCAACTTCAATGTTCTAATTGTTGAATACCTCCATGGTCATATACAACCATGTTATGACAAATCTTTTGTAGCTGTATAGCCCAATCAGGCTGTTCACCCTGTGCTCTGCTTCTTCACTTTGTCTAAACCATTTTGCTTTGTGACTTCTCTCACTTCTCACTCACTTTTCCAGAACCACTTCATCCAATTCGGGGTTGCAGGGAGTCAGAACCTATCCCGACAGGCAATGGGCGCTGATGGGATACATCCAGGACAGTACGCCTGTCCATCCCTGGGGTCACAGTCACACGCACACACTGGGGGACAATTTACCATAGCCAATCCACCTAACCAGCACACCTTTGGATGGTGGGAGGAAATTGGAGCACCCGGTGGAAACCCACACAGACACAGGGAGGTCAGGATCAAACCCAGGTCCCTAGAGCTGTGAGGCAGCAGCACTAACCACTGCACCCTTTTCTCCAATAGGTTATTACAAAGTTGCATTTGTTTCCCTTTCTTAATCTTTTGTTCAGCATTCTCCTCTGCCATTTTTAAAGGATCCTGGGATTTTCCTCTATGTGAAGGGTGCCAAAGGAATGCAAGCTGTTATAAAAAGTACCAAGTGATACTGGTTGAAGAGTTAAGTAAACTACACCTATCAACAGTATATCTGTAGATGTTGTAGCACAGCCTAAAATCTGAAACATTTTAGATCCAACAAATTAATTCTAAAATATATTCTAGTGTTTGATAGGGTGAATCACTATAAATGATAATTGAAGAGCATTTTATATTTTAGCTCAGGTTTAAATGTTATGTTTGTAACTGAAATACTGTACAATGAGGTGTACTTGAATTCCATACAATGTGACTAAATGGAAAGAGGTCTATCCCTTAAAATTCTAAACAGTATGATTGAACATTTGCTCATTAGAGTTTCAGACAATGGAAGTAAATGCATGTCATTTGGCCCAACGCTGCCACATCTGCAAGGATGCCCATACTTAACATAAAACGAGGTCCTTATATTATACTGGTCAGAAAATGGCAAACTCTATTGAGCTATAGAGATTAGTAATAAATCCATCCTTTGATATTTTAAAATGATTGAAAATTGCCTATATACAATATCCCACTCATCACAGTGTAAGAATATTTTCAATTAAGATGCTTTCATTTTAGCATTTTGCAAAACCATATATTGCTATCAATAATTCTTGAAAATATAAACAGCCAATTTCCCATTTCCACCAGCAGCTAAACTAATTTTATTATGGACCTTGTAAATTGCCATCAGATTTACCAGGTCCTGTTGTGGCCTGTTTGGAAAATGCAATGAAGCAGGTTGATATAGTGTCACTCCCTGAACCAGCACAGCAGCCAGGGTTGGGTTGATGAAGAAAGCAAAAAACAAAATATGCAGCAAGAAAATAGAAAACAAGAAACAATAATGGAAGCAAAAACACTGCAGAGGAATTAAAAAGAAAAACTCAAGGTAATAACAACCTGTGTTTACATAGCGCTTTTAATGTAATAAAACATCCCAAGGTGCTTTACAACCACTGTCAAAATTTGACTTCAGGCCACATATGGAGTTAGGCCAGACATAAGCTTTGTCAAAGAGGTGGGTTCCAAGGAGCATCTAAAAGGACAAAAGCGAGGTATAGTGTCATTCCCTGAACCAGCACAGCAGCTGGGAGATTGGATTGATGAAGAAAGCAAAAGGAAAGCAAAAGACAAAACATGCAGCAAGAAAATAGAGAGATTTATGGAAGGAATCCTAGAACTCAGGCCTGGGCAGCAATTAAAATCAGGGTTGCTCAAATAGCTAGAATTGGCAATCTAAAGTGTAGCAAAATTATACTCCATTGGTTTATCGTGACTGAATAAATTAAATTTGATTTTTATTACATGGGGATTATAGAATTTCCCAGCATTTATATCACTATCTGTAAGATCATGATTCAATCAAACACATAACATTCCACATACAAATTCATACTCATATGAGTGTAAACCCCGAAATACTTTCAAATTGGTGAAACAATCAACTTCTTTGGATAGAATTTCAAGATAGTGCTGAGACTGCAGTTAAATGTAAAACATGTGCATTGTAAAATAATGTCATTCATCAGCTTACAACATTGCTAAAATACATACCATAGAATTTTAAGCTAAACTAGTATCAAATGTACTTACAGACAATAATGCTTACACAGCCAGAGACAAACTCCTGCTATAAAATTAAAAGGCAAACTGTCACAGGAAATGAAAGATACAATGTGGAGTGTACCTTCAGATAGGTAGTATGAATAGCGTAAAATCATATTAAATAATATACAAGTTTTAGTTTAAATTTACAACAAACCATTCTTGTTTGTTAGCATAACAATATGGTGCAAACATTCTTGAAGACAATAATATACTTCACGTAGACCATAAAAGGCCGCTTCTTCTTATCCTGAACAGTGGAACCAAGGAACATAGCCTGTGCTTAAAGGGAGATAGATTCAAAATGAAACTGCAGACAGGGAAGCAGAAAGTATTGATTCATTGCATTGCAAAAGAATAATTACTTTCAGATAATATTATGGAATATAGTGCATGTAAATTGATAAGTTAGCTGCAGCTCTGGGTAGAATTCTCACCTCTGAAGTGGAAGGTTGTGAATTCAAGTTCCACACCAGAGACTTTTGCGGAATTTTCCATTCTGGGCCTAAGTCCGATGTTGGGGGCCGTAACCGGGAGTGCTTTCTGCTGTGGAAGCCGGTGGGAATTCATGCCAAGTTGCGTGATGCTAGCCTAACTAGTTATGCAGTTGGGGGTTTCCTGACATTTTGCATGGCAGGGCAGGCTGGATGGTGCCTGCCTTGCCATCATATCCGGGCCCCATATTTAAAAGGCTCCTGGGCATCAACTTACCCACCATTGAAGGAGGAGATGGATGGGAGGAAGTCTCCAGGGTGGTCAGTATCCAGGGCCTCTAACAGAAGACTGTCCTGCAAGGGATAAATGACCTCACCTGCACCGCCAGGGTAAGTGGACCCTCAACTGCTCACAATCAGTTACTAAATGGTAGAGGGGATATGGGCCCTAGTGGCAAGGGAATCATCTGAGTGGCCCATTCATAAAAGCAGAGTATTACTTAAATGGAGAACGGCTGCATAATTATGAGGTGCAGGGGGATCTAGGTGTTCTAGTACATGAGTTACAAAGAATTATTATGCAGGAACAGCAAGTAATTAAGAAGGCTAATGGAATGCTACCCTTTATTATGAGAGGGATTGAAGATAAAAATAAGGATGTTATACTTCAGTTATACAGGGCATTGGTGAGACCGTGCCTTGAGTAGTACGTAGTTTTGGTCTCCTTATTTAAGGAAGGGTTTAAATGCATTGGAGGCGGTTCAAATGTTTACTAGATTGATACCTGGAATGAGTGGGTTGTCTTATGAAGAAAGGTTGGACAGATTGGGCTTGTTTCCACTGGAGTTTAGAAGAGTGAGGGGTGATTTGATTGTAGTATACAAGATCCTGAATGGTCTTGACAAGGTTGACGTCGAAAGGATGTTTCCTCTTGTGGGTGAGTCCAGAACCAGAATTTTAAAATTAGGACTCACCCTTTTAGGACAGAAATGAGGAGACATTTTTTCTCTCAGAGGGTTGTGCGACTTTGGAACTTTCTGCCTCAGAAGGTGGTGGAGGCAGGGTCATTGAATATTTTTAAGTCAAACATAGATACATCCTTGTTAGGCAAGGGAATCAAAGGTTATTGGGGGTAGATGGGAATGTGGAAATTGAAACACAATCTAGCCATCATCTGATTGAATGGTGGAGCACGCTTGAGGGGCTGAAGGGTCTACTCCTGTTCCTATTTCTTATAATGTGATGTCTCATTGCCCCACTGCAGTCCATCCAACCTGCATTGTGGGTCCCTGACCCTTCCACCCAGAGTGTTCAGGTGCTGTCTGGGAGTGGAGTTGGGGTGGGCAGGTGCTGGTGTGCGGGCAAGGGGCTTAGACATTGGGGGCACCAGCTAGCATCACTAATGACATGTCTCTGTGAGCCTTTCCCTTCTATCTGCATGGGCTCACTGCTCTGGAGGGTGCTGCCCCTGAACCCTTGTGGACAACCTGCGGTGCATCAATCACATTGCACACAATCCAGTGGATTATCTGTAAAACTGGGAACATAAGAAATGTACTTAAAGCCTCATTTTTCTCACCCTATCTTCTCTCTTTGCTCAGGAAAAGTTGAGGCACAACAGGAGAGAGAGAGAAAAGAGATGGGAGAGGGCTGGCCTGATCTCAGGAACTCACTGAGTTGGAGAAGTGGGCAGCCCAGCTGGCAGGGGAGGAACCGGACCGAGCCTGTGTGCATGGAGAGGTCGGCGGACAGCCTCTATCCAGTAAGGATCCATGTATAACAAAAACAGAATTACCTGGAAAAACTCAGCAGGTCTGGCAGCACCGGTGGAGAAGAAAAGAGTTGACGTTTCGAGTCCTCATGACCCTTCAACAGAACTGATTTTTCTTTACAATGAAAGGGGTGAAATATAAGCTGGTTTCAGTTGGGGGTGGGGGGGTGGGAGAGAAGTGGAGGGGGGAGTGTTGTTGTAGGGACAAGCAAGCAGTGATAGGAGCGGATTATCAAAAGATGTCACAGACAAAGGAACAAAAGAACACAGAGGTGTTGAAGTTGGTGATATTATCTAAATGAATGTGCTAATTAAGAATGGATGGTAGGGCACTCAAGGTATAGCTCTAGTGGGGGTGGGGGGGCATAAAAGATTTAAAAATAATGGAAATAGGTGGGAAAAGAAAAATCTATATAAATTATTGGAAAAAAAACAAAAGGAAGGGGGAAGAAACAGAAAGGGGGTGGGGATGGAGGAGGGAGCTCAAGACCTAAAGTTGTTGAATTCAATATTCAGTCCGGAAGGCTGTAAAGTGCCTGGTTGGAAGATGAGGTGCTGTTCCTCCAATTTGCGTTAGGCTTCATTGGAACAATGCAGCAGGCCAAGGACAGACATGTGGGCAAGAGAGCAGGGTGGTGTGTTAAAATGGCAAGCGACAGGGAGGTTTGGGTCATTCTTGCAGATAGACTGCAGGTGTTCTGCAAAGCGGTCGCCCAGTTTACGTTTGGTCTCTCCAATGTAGAGGAGATCGCATTGAGAGCAATGAATACAGTAGACTAAGTTGGGGGAAATGCAAGTGAAATGCTGCTTCACTTGAAAGGAGTGTTTGGGCCCTTGGACAGTGAGGAGAGAGGAAGTGAAGGGGCAGGTGTTACATCTTTTGTGTGGGCATGTGGAGGTGCCATAGGTGGGGGTTGAGGAGTAGGGGGTGATGGAGGAGTGGACCAGGGTGTCCCGGAGGGGACGATCCCTACGGAATGCCAACAGCGGGGGGTGAAGGGAAGACGTGTTTGGTGGTGGCATCATGCTGGAGTTGGCAGAAATGGCGGAGGATGATCCTTTGAATGCGGAGGCTGGTGGGGTGATAAGTGAGGACTACGGGGACCCTATCATTTTTCTGGGAGGGAGGAGAAGGCGTGAGGGCGGATGCGCGGGAGATGGGCCGGACACGGTTGAGGGCCCTGTCAACGACCGTGGGTGGAAAACCTCGGTTAAGGAAGAAGGAGGACACGTCAGAGGAACTGTTTTTGAAGGTAGCATCATCGGAACAGATGCGACGGAGGCGAAGGAGCTGAGAGAATGGGATGGAGTCCTTACAGGAAGTGGGGTGTGAGGAGCTGTTGTCAAGATAGCTGTGGGAGTCGGTAGGCTTGTAATGGATATTGGTGGACAGTCTATCACCGGAGATTGAGACAGAGAGTTCAAGGAAGGGAAGGGAAATGTTAGAGATGGGCCACGTGAAAATGATGGAGGGGTGGAGACTGGAAGCAAAATTAATAAATTTTTCCAAGTCCCGACGAGAGCATGAAGCAGCACCGAAGTAATCATCGATGTACCGGAGAAAGAGTTGTGGAAGGGGCCCGGAGTAGGACTGGAACAAGAAATGTTCCACATACCCCATAAAGAGACAGGCATAGCTGGGGCCCATGCGGGTACCCATAGCCACACCTTTTATTTGGAGGAAGTGAGAGGAGTTGAAGGAGAAATTGTTCAGTGTGAGAACAAGTTCAGCCAGACGGAGGAGAGTAGTGGTGGATGGGGATTGTTCGGGCCTCTGTTTGAGGAAGAAGCTAAGGGCCCTCAGACCATCCTGGTGAGGGATGGAGGTGTAGAGGGATTGGACGTCCATGGTGAAGAGGAAGCGGTTGGGGCCAGGGAACTGGAAATTGTTGATGTGACGTAAGGTGTCAGAGGAATCACGGATGTAGGTGGGAAGGGACTGGACAAGGGGAGAGAGAAGGGAGTCAAGATAACGAGAAATGAGTTCCGTGGGGCAGGAGCAAGCTGACACGATCGGTCTACTGGAACAGTTCTGTTTGTGGATTTTGGGTAGGAGGTAGAAGCGGGCCGTCCGAGTTTGGGCGACTATCAGGTTCGAAGCTGTGGGAGGAGGATCACCAGAGGAGATGAGGTCAGTGACAGTCCTGGAAATAATGGCTTGATGTTCAGTGGTGGGGGTCATGGTCCAGGGAGAGGTAGGAGGAAGTGTCTGCGAGTTGACGCTCAGCCTCCACGAGGTAGAGCTCTGTGCGCCAGACAACAACAGCACCACCCTTCTCAGCGGGATTGATGACCATGTCAGGGTTGGATCTGAGAGAACGGAGTGCAGTATGTTCAGAGAGAGAGAGAGATTAGAATGGGTGAGAGGAGCAGAGAAATTGAGACGACTAATGTCGCGCTGACAGTTCTCAATGAAAAGATCAAGAGAAGGTAAGAATCCAGAGGGAGGGGTCCAGGTGGAGGGAGAATATTGGAGGTGGGTAAAAGGATCTGTTGAACGGGGAGAGGACTCCTGCCCAAAGAAGTGAGCACGGAGACGAAGACGGCGGAAGAAGAGTTCAGCATCGTGCCGAGCCCAAAATTCATTGAGATGAGGGCGTAAGGTTAAGAAACTAAGTCCTTTGCTAAGCATTGAACGTTCAGTGTCGGAGAGGAGAAGGTCAGGGGGTATAGTGAATATACGGCTGGGGCTGGGATTGGAAGATGGGGTGGGGACGGAGGGACAGGCAGGGGTGGAGGGTCCTAGATGGGTGTTGATGTGGAGTTGTTGGAGCTTGCGTTCCTTAGCACTTGAGAGAAAGAGAAAAAGTTTCTTGTTGAGGCGTCGGATGAGACGAAGAATAAAATGAAACTGGGGGCACCCGCAGCTTTGAAAAAGGATATGGCAGTGCTGCTGGAGGGATAGGTTGAGTGTGTTCATATGGCGGCGCACGGCACTGAGTGTGGATCTCAGAATGTGACGGGAACAGCAGTCCGAGAAACGTTTTACGTCCCGGAGATACCTGTAATCCTGGGTGAGTTCGAAACATGAGGGGTGGAATTTCAGTTGAAATCCACGTGGGGTAAGTCGGAGACAGAGACAGTCACTGAGAAAGGAGATATGGCTGTGAAAGCGGGTTTTAGTAAACAGCTTGTCAAACATCAGGAGAGAAATGGAAAGCAATGAAGGTGAACAAGGCAAAAGAGAGATACGGAAATCTTGTCGCAGAGACGAACAGAACTTCTTCAAGGTAGGCATTTCTTGAAGAGCAGTGGCATTCAATTAAACTGGTCCACTCCTCTATCACCCCCTACTCCTCAACCCCCACCTATGGCACCTCCCCATGCCCACGCAAAAGATGTAACACCTGTCCCTTCACTTCCTCTCTCCTACCGTCCAAGGACCCAAACACTCCTTTCAAGTGAAGCAGCATTTCACTTGCATTTCCCCCAACTTAGCCTACTGTATTCGTTGCTCCCAATGCGGTCTCCTCTACATTGGAGAGACCAAACGTAAACTGGGCGACCGCTTTGCAGAACACCTGCGATCTGTCCGCAAGAATGACCCAAACCTCCCTGTTGCTTGCCATTTTAACATTCCACCCTGCTCTCTTGCCCACATGTCTGTCCTTGGCCTGCTGCATTGTTCCAGTGAAGCCCAACGCAAACTGGAGGAACAGCACGTCATCTTCCGACTAGGCACTTTACAGCCTTCCGGACTGAATATTGAATTCAACAACTTTAGGTCTTGAGCTCCCTCCTCCATCCCCACCCCCTTTCTGTTTCTCCCCCCCTTCCTTTTGTTTTTTTTCCAATAATTTATATAGATTTTTCTTTTCCAACCTATTTCCATTATTTTTAAATCTTTTATGCCCCCTACCCCCACTAGAGCTATACCTTGAGTGCCCTACCATCCATTCTTAATTAGCACATTTGTTTAGATAATATCACCAACTTCAACACCTCTGTGTTCTTTTGTTCCTTTGTCTGTGACATCTTTTGATGATCTGCTCCTATCACTGCTTGTTCGTCCCTACAACAACACCCCCCTCCACTTCTCCCACCCCCCCCACCTTAAACCAGCTTATATTTCACCCCTTTCATTGTAAAGAAAAATCAGTTCTGTTGAAGGGTCATGAGGACTCGAAACGTCAACTCTTTTCTTCTCCGCCGATGCTGCCAGACCTGCTGAGTTTTTCCAGGTAATTCTGTTTTTGTTTTGGATTTCCAGCATCCACAGTTTTTTGTTTTTATCTAAGGATCCGTGTATAATGTAGTCACATAGAAACCTAAGGGTTATGCATTCCTCCATGTTGGAAGCAGCTCATGCAGTCACTCGTTCTCTCTTCTCTCACTTACAGGTGCTAGCAGGAAGAGGACAAGGGAGGAAGAGGAAGCCCTGTCCAGCAGGTCCTCCAGTCCACAGAGGACCAAGGACATTGGTGATGAGGAAGAAAGTGCACCGGTAGAGGCATCAAAGCAGTCACCTGCATCGTTCACCAGTGCAGAGACAAACACCTCGGTGGATACTAGATGTAGTCCAGGCAGGGTCTCACATTCTGGTGGTCACCACACAGGCACGTGTCCGCAGCAAGGGGTTGCAGGGTCAGCCAAGCTCACCGGCACTTGGCAGACTGCTAGGGAAGAGGCATTTGCGACGTCCAAGTTGGATGACGAGCCTCTAGGATCGGCCTTCCACGTGATGCTGGGGATGCTGCAAGAGGCTTGACAACATCAGGCAGAGATGTCAGAGGCCCTCAGCAGGGTGGCACATGGGTGGAAGAGTTCATCTGTCTGCTGGCTGATGAAGTGCTGACCTGTGCATGCATCGAAGTCTCCATGGGGAAGGTGATGAACACCATGGAGAGCCTGGTCCAGCAAAATACCCAGTTTCTGATGGAGATATGCACAGACCTGCAGTCCATTGCTGTAGTCATGGGTGAGCTTTTGCAGTGGCTACACAAGAGGGGGCAGGGCACCTCGACCTCCCTCGAGATGCCTCTTCCTCTCAAAGATTCAGACAGAGATCCTCGGGCACCCAGAGGGAGGAAGAGCAGCAGTTGTATACCCTTGGGGCCTTCACTCAGGACTCTCTGAAGGTGTCCACATCTTTGGAATCCCACTTGCCTGTGACCCCTTGAGCTTCATCCTCTGTGATCGCAGAGGGAGCAGCTGGCCCACAGCAGGACAGCCAAAGTAAGCTGGGGCCCTTCAGGCCTCAGGCCTCCAGGGAACAGCCGCCAAGGTCTTTCAAGACAACAGAGCAAACTGGTCAGCAGGCTGCCTCCACCCTACGTAGAAGTGGTAGGGAAAGAAAGATTAAGAAGTTTTGATTTCTACATGTGGTTGCATGGGTGCAATGTGATTGTTAATGTTATGATACTTATGTAAATAGAGTACACCTTGCACTTTAATGAGGTCTGGTGTGGGTTATTTATGTTTCATAGCCCTTAAGCCTGTGTGGCTCCCACCCTCCACCATCTTTAGAGGGATGCCACAGGCTGGGTCTAAATCCCTGGAATCATGCATGTGCAGGGAGGCAAAGGTATTGGGCCCTTGTCAGCCATGTGCAAAAAGTGCCCCGTGCATGATAAACCTTTGTCCTACATATGCTCATCTTTTCCAATGCCATAGCATTCTAGGTACTATATGCTGCACTTCCTCTTCAGTTGTCTAGTTGAGATGACCTGCATTTCTGCCCACCCCCAATGACCCAACTCCCATGCAGCATCTCGAGAGCTCCACAAGAGGATAGTTACGAGCAGCTGTGGTTCATGTTACCTTCAACGTGCAGTCCAATGCTTTTACGCCCCCCTCTGTGATCCACATTCTTCCCCAATAACCATTGAATAACTCCCCCCCCCCGGTCCCTGCCCAAGGTGTAACATTTGACCTTCCCATATTTACCCTTGAACCCTCTGTCCCATTTAGGTGAATGTCAACAACCCCTACCTTCTCAAGGAGTCCACCCCCATTACAATAGAAACAGCCTCCCTCATCCTGCCAACCCCCAGAATCCACTTTCACTTCCATATCCCCTCCAACAACCCTCAGCGCCCTTTCACACTACAGCGATTGCCCCACCCTCACCCTCCCACCCAACCCGCTCCTACTGCCCCCTTTAACCCTTACCATCCCTTCCTATCCCTCAGTACAGCCCCCAGGACTCATCAGTTAACACCATGGATCCCTCCCTTCCCCCTAATGCCTGTTCACACCTTCACACCTCCCATGCCCATTCACACCAGCACAACCCTCATGCCCACTCCACCACAACCATTCCCACCCTCCTGCTCCATACCAGCTCACCCATTCCATGACCCCCACAGCATCTTTCTTTCCCCTACCACCGCCAACCTCCCCTGCCCCTTCTAGATCTCCACACCTCTTCATTCCTACCTTCCCCGTCTAACCCCCCCCATCCCCAGAACAGGGCATCACCGCCTAACAGTTACACATGCATTCACAAGATGCGCCTCCGGGGAAGCAGCTGCAGGTAGAAGATCCATGTTGCTGATGCTCCGCCCACCCACTGCTGCATATGCTGTGCCAGGGTCCATGGTCGCTGGAGACCACCATCTTCTGATCTCCACAGGCTGCCCCAGGCCTTCTTCCAGGTGAGTCCCAACATGTCCACACCATGGTGGTCAAGATGTGTTCCAGACTGGCGTGATATCCTGCTGGCAGCACAGATGATTGGACAGGGATGGGGGGTGGGGGGTAGAATAATTATGGCTAGGCTTTCACCTGCATCCCACTAATGGGATGCAAAACGGCCTCATGCTGACCTTTAGTGGGAATGGTGACTGCCATGTCGGGCGGGAGCGCACATTCCTGCCATCATTTCACACCGGTGAGAAACTTGATTTTTCAGCTCTGGCCACATTTTCCCTCCCTCATCTGCCTACTATTAAACCTGCCGTTCTTGGGACTGGAAAATTCCGCCAGCACAGAAATCTAGGCTAACGCTCCCAGTGCAATACCGAGGGTATGGCACAGCTCAAGGGGCAATCTTTCTGAAAAGATATCAAACTCTGGCCCTGTCTGCTCTCCCAGGTGGATATAAAAGATCCAATGGCACTATTTTGAAGTAAACAGGGGAGTTGTCCTTAGCTTCCTACCAATATTTATTCCTCAAAAATCATCACTGGAATAGACTATCTGGTCATTATTACCTTGCTATTTGTGGGAATCGGCCTTGCACAAATTGGCTGCTGCTTTTCCAACAACTGTGACTAAATGCCAAAAGTACTTCACTAGTTCTGAAGTGCTTTGAAATATGCTAAGGTTGTGAAAGGTGCTACATAAATGCAGGTCTTTAGGCTTAGCATCCTAGGGAGGAACAGATGATTTTGGACTGTGGTTCTCAAAGCTTTCCATTTCTGGGGGGTTTCTTTCACTCCATGTCTGGGTCTGCTGTAGGTTAATTAATATTCATGGACATAATTAGTCAACAACTCCATTATTGTTGTATTGTGCGACTAACAGGATTGTTTTTTCTCATCTAGTAATTGCTATTTTGCATGTCTTATTGTTTATGGTTTCAACTGAGTTCAGCAGCGTTCATTGCTACTGTATTTATCCAATATATTACTTAACTGTCCTTGGAACATAATCCCTGTGAACAATGAAGTTATGCAATAATATACTGCAAAGTTTATTACTGAGCAGTTTTAAGTGTTATGTGCTACTTGCAAATAGGACAACCAGATACATTTAATCATACCCAGCATTTCATCTGAGGTAAGCTTAACATTCTCAGGAAAATTGAAAACATTTAGAATAGCAAATGCTGTTCAAATTGGAAAAAAATGTTAAAATTGGTTTTATTGTGGCTTAATTAACAGGTGCATATTATTTCCCATTAAATAAGAATCCCAGCTACAATGCCCACAGGACATCAATTCACGTTAACTTTTAAACCAAATGCTCTGTAACTTACCTAATAGAACATAGATTAAGGAACCCACAGCACAAACTCATGTCTTCTTTCACAACCTTAGTTTGCCCCAAAGTGTTTTAAAGGTTTATCTGTAATGAATGTATATTCCATTGGTTGGCTTTCACTCTATATGTTATATAATATATAAAGAGATATATATATATATAGTAGGAAAAGTGGAAAGACAATTTTTCTATCACATTTCAAATAACATTAGAAAAGTAGAAAAAATTTATTTCTACTCAACTTTCTTCAAATTACACTAGTTTTTTTTAAACAATACAAACTATAATTATTTTAACACATAGCTGGATGTTGCGAGATGAACTCAATACATTTTGGTCTTCTTTCAACAGCTTTAATTGCACAGGCACTGGCAGACGCTCCACCTTCCTAACTCCCCTAATTAAGTCTGGGACAGGAAGGGTTGAGGTTTGCCTTCCTACCTGTAACGCTTTCAAGTACAAACCCGTTTCCATCTGTTTCAGATGAAGTGACATTGTTTCATAGTTTGCCATTGTGAGATTTGAACTCTTGATTGATATTTTGATGATGTAACAGATGTTGTGTAACTCTTTTGAGTACAAACACGTTTCCATCTGTTTTTCAGATGAAGTTACATTGTTTGCCAGTGTGAGATTTGAACTCTTGATCTTAGGATTACAAACCCAGTACCATAACCACTTGGCTATTTAGGCCAAGCTTAAAGGAAACAAACATGTTTCCATCTGTTTCAGATGAAGTTTCATTGTTTGCCATTGTGAGATCTGAACTCTTGATTGTAACTCTTTCAAGTACAAACTCGTTTCCATCTGTTCCTGTTCAGATGAAGTTACATTGTTTCATAGTTTGCCATTGTGAGATTTGAACTCTTGATCTTGGGTTTACAAACCCAGTACGATAACCACTTGGCTATTTAGGCCAAGCTCCTTCCTACCTGTAGGCAAATTGATACCCTTAAGTGGCCAATTAAGGGCCATAGCCCACCACTGCTAGTAGAATCTCAGCAGGACTTGGCCTAAATAGCCAAGTGGTTATGGTACTGGGTTTGTAACCCCAAGATCAAGAGTTCAAATCTCACAATGGCAAACTATGAAACAATGTAACTTCATCTGAAACAGATGGAAACAGGTTTACTCAAAAGAGTATCAAGAGTTCAGATCTCACACTGGCAAACTATGAAACAATGTAACTTCATCTGAAACAGATGGAAACGGGTTTGTACTCAAAAGTGTTAGAATCTCAGCAGGACTTGGCCTAAATAGCCAAGTGGTTATGGTACTGGGTTTGTAACCCCAAGATCAAGAGTTCAAATCTCACACTGGCAAACTATGAAACAATGTAACTTCATCTGAAACAAAGAGTTAGAATCTCAGCAGGGCTTGGCCTAAATAGCCAAGTAGTTATGGTACTGGGTTTGTAACCCCTTCAAGATCAAGAGTTCAAATCTCACAATGGCAAACTATGAAACAATATAACTTCATCTGAAACAGATGGAAATGGGTTTGACTCAAAAGAGTTAAAGAGTAGAATCTCAGCAGGGGGAAAATGATGATGTAGTGGTAATGACACTAGACTAGTAATATAGAGACCCAGCATATTGCTTTAGGGGTATGGGTTCAAATCCCACCATAGCAGCTGGTGGAATCTGAATTCAGTTAATAAAATCTAGAATCTCAGCAGCCTGGGGTAGGCACACAATGGTGAGCAAGCCACCAGATATAGCCTAGAAGGCCCACCAGTGGCCCAAAGTGGGGGAGGCCCTCCTGCTAGTGCACCCTGTGCCCAACAGTGGGACCTCCAGCAGCAAGGCCCTTCACCTATGGGAAGACACCCCCCTTGGCTCTTAAACAACCTCCCACCCTCCTTATTGGAGCCTATCTAATTGGCCCTGGTGAGCCCGTCCCACTTACCTGGGTTCTGGGGCTTTATGGTTGTTCTTCATCTTGGGGCCTACCATAGTACTGGTAGTGGCTACCCCTCCTGGTGGCGCTGCTGGGGCTGAGGAGCTGCTAGCCTCTGATTGGAATTCTTGGAGGCAGGATCTCTGCAGGACCTGGGAACCCCAACATGGATTAGATAGGTGACCAGTTGGCTTTTAATTGCATTGGAGTGACCAGGAATGGCTGAGGTGATGTCACCAGCTGATGGACGGCCCACCATCACAACCATTAAATCCAGCCCAGTGTGGGGGTAGAAAGAGAAGTTACTGCATAAAATTATTTGGCTATGTCTGGATAGGTAAAAGTGGAACAAGGGAAGAAAAGTCCCATTCAGCTGTACAAAGGAGGCATTGAAGGAGGGTGGGATAATCCATTGTGACAAAGGCTGCAGAAAGGTCAAAAAGGATGAAAAAGAATAGAGCACCATGATCACAGACAGAGGTCATTTGTGACTTTGATTAGGGTTCTGTCATTGTTTGGCAGGGGTGTAACCTGATTGGATGGATTTAAACATGGAGTCACAGGATTGACAGTCATGGATATGGGAGGTGACAACACATTCAAGGACCTGGGAGAAGAAAGGGAGGTTAGAGATAGAGACAGTAGTTTACAAGAGCAATGGGGTGAAGGATGTATTTTTTAAAAAGGGAAGGGATGATGGGAGATTTGAAAGATTTGAGTGGAGACATTACCTGATTATCAGATAGCATTGGATCCATTATAGTAAAAAATAGTTCATAATTTAAATAATTTCTGGGAATACTGATACTATCATTGCAGGCATCAATCTTGGATGGAGCTATGCTTGCCGGGGTAGGGTTGGGTGGACTACTAAATGAATGTGGCTCAGCATTGGAATCGCTATTCTTTATAATTTACATAAATTTCTCAAATTCAAATACTCAATGCAAAGTGGTCAGATTTACAAATTATTCCAAAATATAAAGGGTTGTGGATTTGGAGGAGGTAGCTTGGTACATGGTTTCCCAAACTGTGAGTTGCAAGATGAGATTCAGGGGTCACGAGCTCCAAGGTAGCAATGACAGCCACGGAGCTTGGAGTGATTTCTGACAGCTGTGAGGCCTCTTTAAATCCTTGCATTTTTTTGTAGGTGGATGTGGCCCAATGGACTACTCTCTGAGGACCAATTGCTGGTGCAAAAGAAAACCTGTGAAAAGGTCAGTGTTCATTTTTTTTCTGGAGAAACCCTGCCTTTTCATCAACTCCTCACCATCTCAACTTCTGTTCACCCCCCAACCCTTATTCAATGACTGAAGCCGTCCCTCCCTCTCAACAACTGAAACTTCCCTACACCACTCAACAACTGAAATGTTCCCCCCTCCTCAACAACTGAAGTCTCCTCCCCACCTTCACACAACACCAGAAGCATTCCCCTGCTCAACAATTTAAGCCTCCAACCTCAACTCAATAGCTGAAGCCTCTGCCTGCCCCATCCCGTCCCCACTCAACACCACTCATACCCCCCAAATTTTCACTCTGGGGTCACACAAAGTCTGAGGCATTAAAATGGGATCACACTGGGAAAATATTTCTGAAGCACTGGCTTAGAAACTGCAGAGTGACTTGGGATAAAATATGTATCTGGGCAGAATAATAGCAGACTAATTTAAAGCAATCCAGCATTGCTGCACGTACAAAGAACAAAGTAGTCACGTAATCCATTGATGCTGTTGAAATAGCTAAACTGAAAGAGACCAATGAGTCTCACAGTAGGACCAATAAATGCCCAATATGTCAATAAATCCAACTAATGCAGAATAGCAATCAACAAAACGAAAAGAAAGTTGAGCTACATAGATAAAACAGTAGCATATAAGACAGAGGGAGTCGTTGATCAAACTGTACATTGCTGTTGACAGATCTTGAGTACCATGTCCAGTTCTGGTTGCCGAATGTCAAAAGGTCGACATTCAAGGTCTAGAGGCAGTTTAGAGAAATTAAGATCATGGCTGATCTGTGGCCTAATTCCATATAACCATGTTTGCCCCAAATCCCTTGGTTAACAAAATTCTATCAATCTCAGATTTAAATTCAATCATTGATCTAGCACAAATTGCTGTTTGTGGAAGAGAGTTCCAAACTTTGACCACCCTTGGCATGTAAATGTATTTTAATTCCTGAAAGGCCTAATATTTCAACTGTGCCCCGTAGTCCTAGGCTCTTGAACCAGCAGGAATAATTCCTGTCTCTTTACCCTATCAGTCTTGAAAAGGTATTCAGGTTAGTTAGGAAAAGGAAAATCCTGAATAATACTCAAAATTAAATCTCTATTAGGACAAGGAGTCACAGGTTCAAGCTCATAAAAGGCAAAGCAGTGCATGCACCACTTATACATATAAATATGCTGTTAATACGCCAAGTGTTTTGAAAATATGAGAACATAAGGCTTGGAGCAGGAGTTGGCCATTCAGCCCTTTGAGCCTGCTGAACCATTCACTTATATCATAGCTGAGCTTCTACCTCAACTCTACCTTCCTACACTACAATATTCCCACATCCTTCAATTCCCTTAGTATCCAAAAATCTATTGATTTCTGCCTTAAATGTACTTAACAACTGAGCATTCACAGCTCTCTGGGGTAAAGAATTTGAAAGATTCATAACCCTCTGAGCGAAGAAATTTTTCGTCATCTCAGTCATAAATGATCGGCTCCTTATTCTGCGACTGTGGGGCTAGTTTTAGACATCCCTGGGAAAACATGCTTCCAGCATCCACCTGTCGAGCACGTTTAGAATATTCTTTCATTAAGATCACCTTTTATCCTTCTAAACTCTAGGAATACAGGCCTAGTTTACTCAATCTCTCTTCATAGGACAATCCCTTCATCCTAGCAATCAGTCTAAGAATCTTTGTTGTATCCCCTTCTAAGGCAAATATATCCTTCTTTGGGTAAGATCAAAACTGCACACAGTACTCCAGGTGTGGACTCACCAAGGCCTTGCGTAATTGCTGTAAGAATTCTTTACTCTTTCACTTCAATCCCTTTGTAATAAAGGCTAATGTACTATAAGCTGTCCTAATTCTTGCTGTACTTGCAAGTTAACTTTCTGTACAAGGACACCCAAGTTGATCTGATTACCAATATTTTTAAAAAATCCACTTTTCTATTTTCCTAACCAAGTGGAACAATTTTTCACTTCTCCACATTATTTTCTGTTTGTCACGTTCTTGTACACTCATGTAGCCTATCTATATCCCTTTTCAGACCTTTTGCGTCCTCCTAGAGCTTACTTTTCCTCCTAATTTTGTATTGTCAGTAAACTTGGATATATTACCCTTGATCCCCGCATTTGAGTCCTGATTTATAATCTGCTAGACACTACAATACTGTTAAGAGGCCTATAAACTACTCCCACCGCTGTTTTTTACCCTTTACTGTTTCTTAGCTCCACACAAACAGATTCTAAACCTTGATTTTCTGAGTTAAGATCCTTTCTTTCTACTGCAATTAATCTCTCCTTTATTTTTAGGGCTATCCTGCTACTTTTCTAATTTGCCTAACTCTTTCAAAAGTCATGTATCCTGGACTATTTACTTTTCAACCTTGGTCACTTTCTAAGTACATCCCAGTAATGGCTGTTAGGTCAAACCCATTTATTTCTATTTGGTTGGAAAGTAGATTTATCAAATTTATTAATCATATCCATTGGCAGAACCCTCCCTTGGCATCATATTGATAAATTGGAAACAGTGGAATTTTTCATACTTTCTAAATGAAATGACAACTATTCATGCATGGTTGCAAAGCTGGTTCAGAGAACCCTATGAAGTTAGTTGAATGATGGACTGTTGCTGTATTGGAAAGCAATGTGAAATTCCTTTGAGTATCAAGCTTGGCTAAGGACTTTCCAAACTGTTTATTTACCTGACGCTTCATCTTAATTTACAACCATACTGTCCTGCATGCCTATGAAATGATTGTTGTTACATTATTTTGCTAAACAATCTCTTTTTGGGAATCACAACATTAAGTATTATTGGTGCAACTGTCAGATACACTGTCAATCAACATAACATTGAATTAATTTGATTTTCACAGTAATAGTATGTTAATTATATCCAGGTAAAGGTAGCTTTTGACCATCCTTTGCCTCAAAGAATGTATAGGAGAGAGTGATTATGTCTACTCGTGCCATTCCTGGATCTTCCGCAAACTCAGGGTCAATATAAAAAAACACAGGCATGTCCACTTCCTCATGGGGATTCAGCCGTTGCTCTTCAAAACAGAAACACTAAAAGAGAGAGGCAGAGTAGAGTGTGAGTTGTTATTATATCTACTACCTACTTATATTGGACCAAAAGTACACGGAAGAAACAAAAAAGTTTCTACCACAATTCGCTCCACCTTCTAAGTTCACATCTTTGGGGTCAGCCATACACGATTAAAAGTTACAGGAGATTCGAGGTCCCTTATAAATCCCTCGCCCATATTTCTGGATTTTGCCTGTTTGTTAAGAATACTAGAATTAAGTGCCATAAGAAGACCCTGGATCAATTGCATCAATTTGTCGCCAAGTATGGCTGGGCGTCATACCTGAATCCTAGGCTCACAGCCAAAGACAGTTCCCTATGGAAACCCAACATCATTTTCTGGAAGAGAACAAAGGTTGCTGTGGTTGATGTGACAGTGCGTTACGAGGATGATAATAAGGTGCTCGAGAAGGTGTGGGAGGAACAAAGTCAAAAGTATAAACATCTGCAATCAGAAATTATGGAATTGATGAGAGACCTTGAGCCCAAATTCTTTTGGTTTGGACTAGGTACAAGAGGGAAATGGCTTGAACTGAGTAACAGCCTTACGCAGTTCCTAAACATACAGAAATATAAGTCCTCTGCCCAAATGAATAAAATCTAATTCCTGCTTTGATCAGGACTCAAACAGAGAGCTTCATGTATTGCAAAATAGCACCTTAAATTGTCCTAATGGATGCTACTTGATGAATCATCTGAAAAATAGCAACTGTTTACTGTGTACATTGCCCTGGTCAAACTAAAACTTGATCATTGAGCCCACTTTGGAATCATAGAAACAGGAAGATCTTCAAGCTTTGGAGGACATGCAGGGAAGAGATACAACCCTGATTCTTAGTGCCAAAGGACCGAACTATAAATGCAGACAGAAGAAATTTAGGTTTTTCAGCCTTTACCAGAAGTAACTGGGCAGGGACTTCAACGTGATAAAAAGTAAATCCATAACATCACGTCAAATTAAATCATGCAACAGGACAAATAGTAACAGGTTTAATTTAGAAAGTTCTTGACTGATTTCAAGAAGCTGTTCTTCACAAAGTGTGATCAACATGTGGAAAGAACTTTCAAATCTGGTGGTTACAGTAACAAAGTGGAGATCACTTACAAAAAAGTTAGATGCTGCATTTTGAGAAGGGTAAGAGAGGTGTGAAAAGGCCACTTTTTCCATATGAATGGTCTTCCTCATCCACAACTATCTTGTAAATTACAAGGCAACAATTCATTCAAGTTCTAATTCTGAGTGGAGCTAATTGTAATGGAAGCTTATTGTTCCATTTGATTACGCGATGACGGTGAAGTTCAGATGCTACAGAAACTTGAAGATCAGATCTACACATTATAAGCTATACAGTTTATTGTTCAGATTCAAGAGGTAATGAATTTCTATACTCTATTATTTCTGTTCAGTGTTGTGTATCAGAAGAACACAAGGGCTGATTTTTGTGCTAGAGACATTGCATGTACCATTCCATTTAATGCATGACATGCTAAGCATTTGATTAAATAGTGATTTAAGGAGAAGTACTCCTTGAAAAACTACTGAAAAAAAATGGAGACCCATTATGTTGGTGTCCTCATTTCTTGCTTGTTCCAGTGATGTCATTTACTCCTAGGAGGAGTCCTTGTACCTAGGACCCAACTGACCGGGAACTGCTCCAGAACTCTGTGGCCCTGAGGAAAACATCCTGCCAGGTGCGTTTGCAAAGTGGCTAGGCAGTAGTATAATGTACAGGGTCAGACAGCTGCAGAATGGCTCCCAGGCTAAACCATAGCTGTAGCCACCACTGAAATCAGTGGAGGCTTTGAATAAAAAAGTGTTCCCAGAGACTTTCTCTTTCCTTTAAGATGCCACATCTTGTTGAAATTAACGGACTGAGATAATTCTGGGGCTGAGAATACCAGATATGTAAGGCATCAAAATCCACAAATCACAAGAACTATTTGCATTTCTATCGTGCCTTCAATGTAAGATGTTCCAATACAAACATGATGTCCCTGGAAGTATGTTAGTATTTGCAGAGGGTCCTGAGGTATGTGGAAATTCGACCCACAGGAAGGCTTAAAAAGCACTGCAAGAGGAAATAAAACCATGCATCTGTAGCCACATCAGACTAAATCAGAAGGCTAAATAAAAATCTTAAAAAGTCTTTTCCTTCTAACACTTGGCTTATTTTGTCCATACCTGTATTTTATTGAAGTATTGCCCTGCATCAAATGGTACTACATTATAAGTAGAAATTCCAATGACTGGTTTGTCAGTAGGATTTTTCGCTTTATAGAATGCCAAAGCCGTTTCTCCAGGAACAACCTGGAGTGAGATTAAAACAAAGATTTACTTCCTTACTCATTAATACCACTGACAATGGTCAATATGCCATCATTAATAGTAAGAAATATAAGAAAACTATTGGGCATTAACTAAAGCTACTGATCCATATTATATAGCAGTGCTACTTCAACATAATAATAGCAGGAATTCAAAACATTTCTTTTGTACTCCATACATAGTGCTAAAGATGCACTAAGATCCATAAACGGATTTATCAGTTTAGTAACATTTGGTTTTGTGGGCTATTTTTTTTTAAACATTCACAGGGCTTCACTGGCAAAGCCAACATTTATTACCCATCCGTAGTTGCCCTGGAACTGCTGCAGTCCATGTGATGTAGGTACACACACAGTGCTGTTAGGAAGGGAATTCAGCGACAGTGAAGGAACAATGATATATTCATTGGATGTGGGTGCATTTGTTGAGAGGGCATTTAAGAGTCAATCACATTGCTGTGGATCTGGAGTCACAAGTAGGCCAGATTGCCCCAGAGGGCAGATTTCCTTCCCGAATGGGCAAACTTTTAATTCCAGATTTTTATTGAACTCAAATTTCACCATCTACCACGTGCGATTTGAACCCGGGTCCCCAGAGCATTACCCTGGGTCTCTGGAATACTAGTCAGTGACAACACCACTATGTCACCACTTCCCCTTGGGTGGCTTGGAGCAGAACTTGCAGGCGGTGGTGTTCTCATCTATCTACTGCCCTTGTCCTTCTAGATGATAGTGGTTGTGGGTTTGGAAAGTGCTGTCAATGGAGCCTTGCTGAATTCCTGCAGTGCATCTTGAAGATGGTACACACTTATGCTACTGTGTGTCGGTGGCGGAGGGAGTGAATGTTTGTGGATGTGGTGCCAATCAAGCGGCTGCTTTGTCCTGAGCAGTATCAGGCTTCTTGAGTGTTCCAGGAGCTGGACTCATCCAAGCAAATGGGGAGTATTCCATCACACTCCTGACTTGCATCTTGTAAATGGGAGACAGGCTTTGGAGGTGACTTACTCGTCGCATTATTCCTAGCCTCTGACCTGCTCTCGTAGTCACAGTATTTATATGGCTAGTCCAGTTCAGTTTCTGATCAATGGTAACCCCCAGGCTGTTGATAGCGGGGGATTCAGTGATGGTAACGCCATTGAACATCAAGTGGCGATGGTTGGATTCTCTCGTTGGAGACAGTCATTGCCTGACACTTGTGTGGCACGAATGTAACGTGCCACTTCTCAGCCCAAGCCTGGATATTGTCCATGTGTTGCAGTATTTGGACATGGGCTGCTTCAGTACCTGAGGAGTCACGAATGGTGCTGAACACTGTGCAATCATCAGCGAATATCCCCACTTCTGACCTTATGATGGAAGGAAGGTCACTGATGAAGCAGCTGAAGATGAATGGGCCTAGGACGCTACCCTCAGGAACTCCTGCAGTGATGTCCTGGAGCTAAAATGACATCCAACAACCACAACCATCTTCCTTTCTGCTAAATATGATTCCAACCAGCGAAGAGTTTTCCCCTTGATTCCCATTAAATCCAGTTTTGCTATAGCCCCTTGATACCACACTCAGTTAAATGATGTCAAGGGCAGTCACTCTCACCTCACGTGGGGAGTTCATCTCTTCTGTCCACATTTGAACCAAGGCTGTAATGAGGTCAGGACTGAGTGGCCCTGGCAGAACCCAAATTGGGTGTCAGTGAGCAGATTATTAGCAGCTACGTCCTTTAGGACTCGGCCAGCTCAGTCAATAGTGGTGCTACCAAGTCCCCCAACCAGAGTACATTCTGCATCTTTGTCAGCCTCAGCGCTTCCTCCAAATGATGTTCGACATGGACGAGCACTGATTCATCAACTGAGGGAGGGCGGCACATGGTAATGAGCAGAAGGTTTCCTTGCCCATATTTGACCTGATGCCATGAGACATCATGAGGTCCGGAGTCACTGTTGAGGACTCCCAGGCCAACTCCCTCCCGACTATACCACTGTGCCACCACCTCTGCTCGCATAGTGATGGTGGTGTCTGGGACTTTAGCTGTAAGATCTGATTCCATGAGGATGACTATGTCAGGCTGTTACTTGACTAGTCCATGAGACAGCTCTTCCAATTTTGGCACTAGCCCCCAGGTGATACTATGGAGGGCTTTGCAGGATCAATAGGGCTGAGATTGCCATTGTCGTTTCCAGTGCCTAGGTTGATGCCAGGTGGTCCGTCCAGTTTCATTCCTTTTTTGTGACTTTTTAGCAGTTTGATACAAACTGAGTGGCTTGCTACGCCATTTCAGAGGGCATTTATGAGTCAGTCACATTGCTGTGGGTCTGGAGTCACATGTAGGTCAGACCAGGTAAGGACGACAGATTTCGTTCCCTAAAGAACATTAGTGAACCAGATGGGTTTTTACAACAATCGACAATGGTTTCATGGTCATCATTCAACTTTTAATTCCAGATTTTTATTGAATTCAAGTTCCACCATCTGCTGTGGCGGGATTCCCAGAGCATTACCCTGGGAATATGGATTACTAGTCCAGCAACAATACTACTATGCCATCGCCTCCCCCTTAGTCATGCAAGAGTCCAGTATCGAGACTGCTTTCTTGATCTAATTTGTCTTGTTACTTTAAACACCAGCGTATTATCTGCACACGCATTTCACAGTTCCAGTATGAATGCCCATGAATGGCGATTTGTTCACACTTAAATACCATTTTTCTCTTTGATCATTATATTTCATGCATTTTATCAATAATTTCACACAATTTATCAATAAATCATGGTGAAGCCAAGATATATGCAAGTGACAGTGTATTCAATTAATTATAGTGAAGCCAAGGTAAATAGAACAAAGATATATAGAATTTAAACAAACACATAGTAAAACCTAGAGACAGCGTCAACAGTGAGTTTTAGTAAAATCAAAATGAATGAAACCGAAATATATAGCACAACTAGTAAATTGTAGTTAAAGAAAGAGCTAAAACACACAGCTAAGACATATCAGTCACTTCTCAATCCCTTTCAATCATCCCATCACCACAGGGTTAGCTTAGTGAGCTCAGTATGTCTGCTCATGCATGCCAGTAATCAGATAAACTTATTTTTAAAATATTAAAGACACTGCCCGCCGCGGGACTGGAAATTCCCGCCCAAAGTCATCAGACCTTTGGCTAGTTGGTCAAATTCTCCGTCCTGCCTGTGACGATTCCTGCAGATGACCCGTTATTCCCCTATTTATGGAGGTGCCCTTTCCGTGTGTCCCTTGCATAGTTCATAACTTGCAATCCACATTCAGTTGAAAGCTATTTGAGCACTGGCACAAATTTAATGTTCATTGACACAAATGTAATGTTCACTGGCACAAATTTAATGTTCACTGGTCCTAGAGTTTGCCCAGATTATTGAGGTATTCAGGAAGTGTGGACTCTCAACTCATATAATGCACATTTAAAAAAAAAACAGTTTTATTAGTTAAATCTTTAAAACTACCTTACCTCACACTTATGTTCTACCTCCAATTACTTAACTACTGGAGAGGAGAGGGTGGATTTTTCTCTTCACTCCACCTTAAAAAACAGGCAGTCCTCAGGTTTAATGAAGAGAAAAAAGGGGCAGTATCCTGTTACACCAAGCCTCCAACACCACTGTGCTGCCATGTAATTTTCTGACTCAGAATTAGTGCGGGGAAGTTTTAAGATTTAAATGAGTTGGTAGAGGGTGTTCTCCAATTTAAGCTTCCTCTGGGTATTTATGTTGGTGCCCCAGTGCAGGGGAACAAGAGAAACTTGGTGCAAACGTTTATTACAGGAGCTTGATGGTCAATATCTGGATGGGTCCTGGATCTGCCAAAGGTGAAGGAGGAGGATAAAAGGATTTCATGTGCAATTCCTCCACACCACCCCCCTCTGTCCCGCACCAACTCCAAAAGCTTTCTAAAGGCCTAGTGGTTCTCCAGCAGTAGCCAGAAGGGACTGATGCTCGCTAGTAGGCCTATAACTGCATTCCTATGTCCTATTTTTTAGATGCAAGGCCAAGGCAGGGCATACAATTGCCAGGGGGGCAGGAAAACTACAGAGTCCTTGAATGAGGAGAGGAAGTTACCTGGACTGGGAAGACGGTGGCACAAATTTAAGGTAATCAGAAAAGGAATTAAATGGGATGCCACAAAAAGAGTTCTTTACACAATGGATAATGAGAATGTGGAATTTATTGCACAAGCTATTTTTAAAGCAGAATCCATGTAAAAGTAAAAAAGAGGAATATTAATAGGAAAATTAGTTGGAGAGTGGGATTGGACGAAATGGCTTATAGACAAAAAAAACAAAAACATTAGAAAAAATTGCCTGGTTTTGAGCTGTAACATTGAATTACTATGCCCTATCCTGCATTTGAAAGTGCAATTAACTAATCTCCAACTTAGCGGGCTTCCATGCTGCCCCAATAAAAACTATTTAACAGCATATGCATTGGACAGGCAGGACAGTCCTTTGGTTAAAATGATGTCTCAAGAGCCAAGAGTGGTTTCTGATTTAACTTATTCTGTATTACGGCTTGTGAAATTGGTTTCCCACGTATAAGCATATTGCCTGTTTTCACTCACATAGATTTCAGTTTGCTGAGGTCTGAAGTTCCATTGCAGACTGGCATGGACATCAGCATTGAAAGTTACTTTAATAACTCGATCCTTCACAGGCTCCATGGTCTCGACTTGATCCACATTATGACCAGCTACTGCAGTCCCTCCCAGACCTGTAGCCTGAAAGCAGACAATTGATACTGAATGCGTGACTAGAAGTAAATGACATTTAATGTTTTATGCCACATGGTACACCGATAGTTGATCTACCATAGTTTCTAAAACTAGAAGACCAGCACTTTTTGTTTTGGCACCAGAATGAAAATACATCCCAATGTATGTATGACTACCCATTGCAATCTTTAAAACTACCTTACCTCACACTTATGTTCTACCTCCAATTACTTAATCTTCACTACACCAGATTCTCAAAGATTGTTTATAACGAAAATAAAATTCAATAACTGTTATTTTCTACAAAGTGCCAAGTTAATTCCATGCTAATTTTTGTTTTAAAGACTGAGAAACCTAGATGAGTTCATTCAGCAACAGGTCAGCCAATTAATTTATTTTGCTAACATTATTGGAGCAAAGTGTTACAGATTTGATTTGAAAAAGCTTTTGAGTAAGACAGGGAAATGGAATGTCCTGCAACAGTATTATGTCACAGTGGTCATTGCCACAACCATCTCTCTGTAAAAATCAACTTCAAAAATAATATCTTTAATTTCAAACATAATTGCTTTTCATGTTATTGTTCCAACAGTGAAAATTAATGACATATTGAAAGAACTAATTTGCATAGTTCAGCCAAGTCTGCAAGAGAAAAGCAGTATTAATGTATAGAAACAAGAGCAGGCCAATTAGCCCCTTGGGCCCCTTCCACCATTTAATTAGATCATGGTCAAACTGTGACCTAACTCCAGATACCCACCTGTACCCCATATCTTTCATACCTTTAGTTAACAAAAATATATCAGTTTCAGATTTAAAAATAACAATTGACCCAGCAGTTGGTATGACATTAACATGAGCTGTAATGCAGTTCCTTTATAACATCGGATTAAAATTCACGACTTCCACTCAGTTTTTTAATCTTTATATTGTATTATATTTATGAGGCTAATTTAAGACCAAAAGGCACTGTTTTCCAAAATTGGCCCAAAACTTCTGAAGAGAGTCAGAACCCCTGTGTCCAATTCTAATCGGAAAAATACCCACCTATCTGCATACATAGAGGAAGCTCCAACTTCCAATGGAAGATCTTGCAGAATTCCCTCAGCACAGGAACCCTCACCGAGAACAATGAAGAGAATCAGTGCAGAAGCCAGGCCCCTTTTAAGGCACCAGCTGTTGTATTCTGGTAAGTATTTAAAGGTCCCCAAGGTTCTCAGTCTGAGTATATGGCTGAGGGAGAGTGGAAGCTGGGTGAGGTGGTAGAGTGGCTGAGTGGGTAGGTGGTTTAATGGGCAGTCGGTTCGGGGGGGGTTGGGAGGCCTTACATGTGGTAGGGGCTAGTCAAATTGAGTCGGGGGAAGTCGGGTGGTGAGAGCTAGTCAGGTTGGATATGGATTTCGAGGAGGGAGTCAGGTGGTGAGGTTTGTCAGATCGGGTTGAGGGGGACTCAGGGTGTCGAGGGGGAGTCAGGGTGTCAAGGGGGGAGTCAGGTGGCGGGAACTAGTCAGGTTGGGTCAGAGGGGGTGGGGAGGGAGTTGGGGAAATCAGGACATAGTTGGGTGGTTAAAGGAGTCAGTTGTATAGGAGTAAGATGAAGATTTTCCTGTCCAGCATTTCCTGGGTAACTATCCAGGTAAGTAAGTTGGAACTGTCTGAAGTCGGAGATTTTTTCGGAGAGTCGCAAGGAAATTGCTTATTTGAAGTTCAAACAGTGTGGGCAATTCCCATGTCGTCATTCAGTCAGGACTTATAAGAGTCCTGAAGTGCATCTTGGGAGTTACATCCAGTCTCCAACAATCCGGACATTGGAAGGTCTGGGCCATTATTTTTTCTGAGTTACTACCTCAGATTGCAGTTTCTACTAAAAGTTAACTTTAACCAGCATTATGGATTCTGCTTAACTGATAAAGGTCAATGTATAAAACCATTTGTACTAGCTTAACTTTCACTGGTGCTGATACAGAATTCTCAAGAAAAAGGTAATTTTATTTTTTCTTAAAACATAAAACATGCAGCTATGCAGCATCTTGTGACACCACAACATCTAAAAGTGTTTCATACAATAAATTACTCCTGGAATATAGTGTCCTTTATGGAGGTGACCATTCCATGTTATGATTAGCATGCTTGGCTTGATTTGCACCCCTTTCACAAACATTCACTCCCTCCACCACCAACAAACAGTGGCAGCAATGTGTGCCATCTACAAGATGCATTGCAGAAACTCACCAAGGCTCCATAGGCAGCACCATCCAAACCCACAACCACTACCATCTAGAAGATACATGGGAACATCACCACCTCGAAGTTCCCCTCCAAGCCACTCGCCATCCTGACTTGGAAATATATTGCCATTCCTTCACTGTCGCTGAATCAAAATCTTGAACTCCCTCCCTAACAGCACTGTGAGTGCACTTACACCACATGGACTGCAGCGGTTCAAGAAGGCAGCTCACCACCACTTTCTCAAGGGCAGTAGGGATGGGCAATAAATGTTGGCCTAGCCAACGACGCCCACATCCTGTAAATTAATAGACAAAAGAGATGCCAGTGGGTACTGGCTTTGGGAAAAATGCTGGCCAGGTCTCCAGAAAAAATACTGCCTTGGAATCTGATTAGGTAAAGGTGATCTTGTATTTTTTGCCAATCATAACTTTGTTGGAACATACACATTTCCCAGGTGTTTTTCACCACTTAGTTTTCACTATTTCTGTTTATAGACAAAGGTGTACGTAATTTGGCTTCTACATTTTTTTAAAAAAGCACATGTAGCTACATTCCCTCCCTCCCAACTCTGCTCCTATTCAACTCTGTATTTGGCAATTTGTATAACTGTGGAATAGTTTCTGCTGGTTCTCAAGAGTCTCAGACTTGAGACCTGGAAAAAGTGGCTATTCAATTATACGTACTGTTTGATTTCTTTGGGGTGGGATGAGGTTTGTGCTGGTGACCACACTTGCATTATCAAATATTTTGTTATTGGGGACATTTTAATTTTAAAATAGTACTGATTTTACACTGTAACAACCAAGTGATTTGCATATAGTTACTTTTGCCTCAGTTTAGCTGATTTTTTTTTACATTTGTTAACGTTGGCTTATCCTGTCAACTTGGTAACGAGGCACAAACACAAGGTTTTACTGACCTGGCAATAAAGTCTGTAAAGAGGGACTGCAGCATACGACATGCCAATCATACCAATTGCTGTTGCTGCTATATACGTGAGCACAGTTTTATTCTTCTTTCTCCATGCCTCCTCCTGGTTCTGAGTGAAGGGATTACGGCCCTTCACGCCCCGCACTGGCTGCTGAGAAGTCAGGTCATTCAGTTTCTTAGGAGTAAACCGATTAAATACTGAATACAGTCTTGGTGAACTAAACTGTTGTAGTCTTTGTGCACAGGAATTACAGGAAGACACCATGTACAATTTTGAGATGCTTGCCCAACAGGACCAACGCATGCTGAATGTTAGCCAGGCCGTGATGCTAATACGTAATGTTTTCTTCCTTCGGTGTAAATAACAAACAGTAGTCTTCCTGCAACATCTGGAAATCAATGCCAAAATGTTATACTTTTTTCCCTTTTTCTGGTGTGTGTATTACACAAGTCAATCATAACCTGCAGTAATCCTACAATGCTTGCAAATTGAGATGCAATCCAATATTAACTAAGCAGACCCACAATTATTTTTCATCTTAATTAAAATACTATTTTGAATGGTACACTATGGCCTTTCTTTACTGATTAGACCGCACCTGAAATACTATTAGCAGTTCTGGACACCACACCTTAGAAAGGATAAACTGGCTTTGGAGGAAGTACAGTATAGATTTAACAGATGATACATGGAAGCCAAGGCAAGGGTTAAATTACAAAGAGAGATTGCACAAACTAGGGTTGTATTCCTGGGAATTTGGAAGGTTAAGAGGCAGTGTGATCAAAGCTTTGAAGGTATCAAGGGAAACTGATAGTTTATCTCCATGTACTCTATTTCTGTTGGTTGGGGAGTCTAGGATTGGGGGCATAGTAAAAAATAAGAGTCAGGCCTTTCAGAGTGAAATTAGGAAGCACTTCTACATGCAAAGGATGGTAGAAGTTTGAAACTCTTCCGCAAATTGTAACTGATGCTCGACCAATTGTTAATTTTAAATCTGAGGTTGTTGATTTCTGTTAACCGAAGATGTTAAGGGATATGGGGGCAAAGGCAGATATATGAAGTTAGGGGCATGAAGGGCACAAATCAGCCATGATCTCATTGAATGGTGGAACAGGCTCCAAGAACTAATCGGCCTACTCCTGTTTTTAGTGCTGTCTAGCTGCAGGCAGCTAGGTGCCAGCTGGCTAGCTAGCTAGTTAGGTGACACTGTTTTAATGGAAAGACCTTGCACACAATACAGGTAAGCATACTTCAGGTGTACTTAAACAAGCATCTATCATCACTTAATGTGAAACTTTTCATTCTTTTGCTTTCAAACTTGGGAATTCTGACATTAATTTATCAAGACACGGCATATTTTAGTGCAGCTTTTAGGTTTTTTGTCCAACAGTTGCAGGTGCTATATTTGACTTCAGCAGAGTGATTGCTAAGAATGCTGATGTGCATGATGAGATCTACTCCTACTCTCCATCGCGAATGTGGTTGAATGCTGTTTGCCATGATGTGTCCTGTTGGAACTGTTCATTATTGTTTGGATCCCAGCCTTTCTTCTCAGCTCTAAATAAATGTTTCTGGTGCCTCCATCGTAAAGAAGTCCAGAGTTTTCACCTATGTTACACTTTTGCAGAAAGCCAATAAGCAGTAACCAAGGAACTAAAACACACACAATAGAAAATGCACAAGCAGCATTTCATCTTATCATTTTACCAACAAATGCACAAAAAATTAAATTACATATGCAAATATGATCATAGCTCAAAAGGTAACGTCCTCTTTGGACTCAATTGGGAAATTACCCTCAAGTTGTGCTTGGAATTACAGTAGTTAGGTTGGACTTTAATTTGCCATTAAAATTCATTTGCTAAATCAGAAACATAAATTCTTCCATGAAGCAGTGCAATCAGGCAGCGTAACAGAGTGTAACTGTTTATTTTTACTTGCCATTAAAAAAAGAATATTTTATGTATTTCCAAGTGGTTAACGTGGAGCAGTTCATACAGCTGAAATGGATTTATCGCAAAAATAAGCATTTTTAATTAGCATGTCCAATTCTCCACCTGTTAATAACCTGATGTAAGAAAACTAAAAATGACAAACAACTATACTGAACCATATACTAGTTCCATTATACACCAGTCAGTTTCTTAGTGAATTAAATATCTTTTAATATGAAGTAAAAGAGAAAAAAATTAGTGCAATTAGAAAAGCATTCCGCACATTCCAGCAATTACGGCCAGCAGGTGCGCCCAGTTCTGTGGGTGGAGTCTAATCATGTGAAGTTAATCTTGAATCCAGTATAAAAGATCACAGGAATCTTCTGTCTTGGTTCTGCTTGGAATGCAATTGTATATTTTCAGAAACAAATGGAAACTTGACTTACCCAACAATGGTGTGTTTTTAAAAATTATTATATATTGCTTAAAATGCAGTTTGCCACACTGGGATTTCTAATTAGCTACATGTGTCTAATATCTGGATAACACTATTTATATAGCACGTTTGAAAACCATACCCCAAAGCACATTACAGCTTGTTTTTTTTATTCTTTCATGGGACTTGGGCTTCGCTGACTAGGCCAGCATTTTTATTGCCCATCCTTAATTACCCTTAAGAAGGTGGTGGTGAACTAGCTGCCTTCTTGAATCGTTGAATCGTAAGTACACCCACCATGCTGTTGGGGAGGGAGTTCCAGGATTTTGATCTAGTGAAGGAACTGCAATATAGTTCCAAGTGAGGATGGTATGTGGCTTTCAGGGGAACTTGTAGGTGGTGGTGTTCCCATGCATCTGCTGTCCTTGTCCTTCTAGGTGGTAGAGATTGTGGGTTTGGAAGGTGCTGTCAAAGGAGACTTGGTGAGTTTCTGCAGTGCATCTTGCAAATGGTACACTCTGCTACCACTGTGTTGGTGGTGGAGGGAGTGAATGTTTAAGGTGGTGGATGTGGTGTCAATCAAGCAGGCTGCTTTGTCCTGGATTGTGTCGAGCTTCTTCAGTGTTGTTGGAGCTGCACTCATCCAGGCAAGTGGAGAGTATTTCATTTTGCTCCTGACTTGTCTAGTAGATGGTGGACAGGCTTTGGGAAGTCAGGAGCTGAGTTGTTCTCCGCAGAATTCTCAGCCTCTGACCTGCTCTTTTAGCCACAGTATTTATATGGTTAGTCCAGTTCAGTTTCTGGTCAACAGTAATCCCCAGGGTGTTGATAGTGGGAGATTAATGATGGTGATGCCATTGAATGTAAAGGGGTGATGATTATATTCTCTCTTGTTGGAGATGGTCATTGCCTGGCACTTGTGTGGCACAAATGTTACTTGCCACTTGTCGGCCCAAGCCTGGATATTGTGCAGGTCTTGCTGCATTTGGACATGGACTGCTTCAGTATCTGAGGAGTCATGAATGGTGCTGAACATTGTGCAGTGAACACCCCCACTTCTGAAATAAAAGCAAAATACTGCAGATCCTAGAAATCTAAAATTAAGAACAAAATGCTGAAAAACTCAGCAGGTCTAGCAGCCTCTGTGGAGTGCAAAAGAGTTAAAATTTCTATATTACTCGTTCAGAGCTAATGTTCTGAGGAAGAGTCATACAGACTCAATGTTAACTCTGTTTCTCTATCCACAGATGTTGGACCTGTTGCGTTTTTCCAGCATTTTCTGTTTTTATATCCCGACTTCTGATCTTATGATGGAGGAAAGGTAATTGAAGATGGTTGGGCCTAGGACACTACCCCGAAGAACTCCTGCAGTAATATCTTGGGACTGAGATGATTGACCTCCAACCTTCCTTTGTGCCAGGTATGCCTCTAACCAGTGGAGAGCTTCCCCCACCCTCCCTATTCTCATTGACTCCAGTTTTGCTAGGCCTCCTTGATGCCACACTAGGTTAAATGCTGCCTTGATGTCAAAGGCAGTTCCAAGTTCTCTCTTCACCCTTTGAGTTCAACTCTCATGTGCATTTTTGGACTAAGGTTGTAATGAGGTCAGGATCTGGGAGGCCCGGGCAGAACCCAAACTGAGTGTCAGTGAGATTATTAATAAATACTGCTTGATAGCACCCCTTGCATCACTTTGCTGATAATCGAGAGTAGACTAATAAGGTAGTAATTGGCCAGGTGTATTTCATTCAAATGAAGTGCATTTGAAGACTAATCACTTGTTTTGTAGGAAATCCCGCAACCAATTTAAACATTGCAAGCTCTCATAGCAATGTGATAATGACTCGAAAATCTATCTCTGTGTTATTGATAGAGGGATAAATATCGGCCGGGCCAGCTGGTAGAACACCCTTGCTGTTCTTCGAAATAGTGCCCTGGGATTTTCTACATCCATTTGAGAGGGCAGAGGGTACCTCCATTTAATATCGCATCCAAAAGACTATTGAGAAGTTGTAGTTGTGTACCCAGTCTGGAGGTGAGCCTTTGACAAAGATACTATTTCTTCGTCACTTCCAAAGTTTCAAGTTGTAATTTCCGATTTGCCGGCATCAAACGTGTATGAATGTACTGTAAAAACCCAAATCACGACAGCTCCGCTGCCCGGTGGCTGCATTGTGAATTTTCAGCCCCTGTCCCATCACACTGAGATTCCAGTAACAACGGACCATACAGAGTCCCAGCTACCATGTCCTTTCTTTCAGTATGGCAGCTGCTGTTCCTCCCACTATTCAGACGAAAACAAGGCCCAGAGAGACACTGCACCAAGTTACAACCCGACCATCTCTGCCTGCCGAATTCAAGGCCCCGGCTCTCCGGACTGAACATGAAATCCGTTTAACTCGGGGGGGGGGGGGGGGGGGGGGGAGGAAAGTCCTTAGGCAATAAAAATATTTATAGTCACTCACCGGTTCTGAGAGCTGTGCGGTGCCGTACTACATTACCCATGATGCCATTCGGTTCGCGCTCACGCAGAACCTTGGTCACGTGATTTTTGCAGGTGCCAGAAAACTACAGTTCCCAGGGGCACCTTGCGGCAATCTGGTGTATTCGCGGAGTCGGCTGCCATTGTGTGACTGAGGAGGAGAAGAGTGAAGATGCGCAGGTAAGTCACGGAGATCGAGCGGTGAAGAGTGTCAGTGGATTTTATACATCGCAGGCGGATCGGTAATGGGGGCAGGGTTTCCGCAGGACCAAAGCAGGTTATTAATTTTGCTCCGGCCTGAGGAAGATTTATAATCACTGGAAGCTGTTCCCTGGAACAGAGTCTACAGAGGGAGATGGCTGCCTAAAGAGAGGCTTGTGGGTAGTTAAGGAGCAGCAATAAAACAAAACACTGTTGTTTCAGAAAGCTGTAGCGTTATTCGCAGTAACATCTCATGCTGCTCATATGAAACCTTATACTTAATTTGAACCTAACTACGTATTTAATTCAAAAAACTGGCCCCAAGGCATTATTTCTTCGGAAGATTTCTGATGTACGTGTATCTCCATATGTAATCAGTGTACATTTATAATATGTATGCATAATATACATTAAACTAAATCTCACCTATTCCCAGCCAAAATTAGTGTTAAGTTGTTCAGTTTAATTTTCAATACAATTTTCTTATCAGAATACTTTGTTATTTCCAGTTGACCTTGGTCGCTCTGTTCAAAAGAATAAAATCCTTTTTCAGTTTGGACATCTCAAAATAGTTGTTCCTGACAGTCTCCTGCAACCGGGACATGAAGATAAAGGAATATAGTTGGGAATCTGAAACAAAACTAGAAAATGCTGGAAAAACTCAGCAGGTGTGATAGTATCTGTGGAGAGAGAAAAATAGTTGACATTTCAAGTCTGTATGACCTGGGTCATTTTTAGCATTTTTTGTTGTTTCAGATTTCTGGCATCTGCAGTATTTTGTTTTTATCATAGTGGAGAATCTATTGTGTTCATGTTTGTCAGGTGTACAGCAGTATGCAGCTTGAGCTTTCTTTGATGCAGTTCCAATATTTTAGGTCTGGCAAAGAAAGGAGGCTAGTTGGCTAGCATGTGGTTCAGAATAACAGCAACAATGTGGGTTTGATTCATGTTCTGGCTGAGGTAGGCTTAGAACCTGCCTCCTCGCCTTGCCCCTGAGAGGGGAAGGCAATGGCAAACCATCACTAACAAAAGCAGCCAAGAAAATTGCACAGGATGAAGCATTCAGCTCATAAAGAACCAAGGACCAGCTTTGAACAGAACACACATTAATGAATGAAAGTGTAAAGAATGTTGTTATTGTCTTTGTTTTAAAAGTAAAAAGATAAAGTGTAATTACTATAGACCTCCATTTATTTAGAGGGTAAGCCCATTATGTGGTGGGATTTTCCATTTTAGAGACTAGGTGCAATGGCAAGTGGGAAACTCGGCGTGATTCCCAATGGGTAGCCGGGCAGATTTCCACAACGGATCTTCCGCTTTTCAGCTTATTAATTATGCATCAGTGTGGATCTTGTTGAATGTTGTGACACAGCAGTCAGTGATTTGCCTGTCGTGCCATTACCTCATGGGGTCGAAGGTCCTGGCACCATTTTTAAACAGCACCCAAGCACACATTCATTCACTGCTTGTTAGGTGTGAGCTGCACATCTGTATGAGCATGGCACTCAAAAAGCCTAAATCCTTGGCTCCACAGTTCAGCGAGGCTTCCCTGGAGAATCTATCCCAGGTTGCCCAGGTAAGGAGCGAGGTGCTCTTTCCTCGGGATGGGAGCAGGAGGCCTCCTTACCTGACCACACTAGCCTGGGAGGAAGTTGCCAGGGAGGTCAGCACTCTGGGCAACAAAAAAGGACCGCCCTGCAGCCCTGAGAAAGGATGAATCATCTGATCCACTCAGCCAGGGTAAGTGAACCTTCTCCTCACTCCACACTCTCACCCTGATAAGGGCATCAGGCAATCTAAGGGTTAGAGCCCACAGGGATGTCGCACATTACCAGCAGATGGGACATCACTGATTGCCTACTAGCCACTTTAATATCACCATCTCATGTAAGATCCTGCACCTTCATCGTTTACTGGAGAGGGCTCAGCTGACACAGCAAGCATGCATGCTTCTGAACTGCTCTTTCATCCATAGTGCTCACAGTCAATCCATCTGTCTATGCAGGACAAGATTTCCTACAGCAAAAGGGAGAGAGCCAAGACTGGAGGGGGGACCCAGAGTTGAGGACACTGCCTGTACAAGGAACAGGCTGCAGGGCTGGCTGGAGAGGATAGAGATTATTCCTGCATGGAAGGTGAGATTGGCTTCCCCGCAACAAGCCATTGAGGGTGCATCTAGTATACATTGGCCACACGGGGACAATGACTGTGTGACCTAACATGTAGGAGCCTGCCTAGTCAATCATTAATGATCTCTTTTATTTATTCCAACCACAAGCAAGAAAAGATAGAAGATGTTCTCCAGATGTCTCAGCCCCAGCCCCCAGGTCACCTCAGATGAGGAAGCAGACATCCCATTTGTTGAAGAACCGTCACTGCGTTTGCTTGCACCCTTCACAAGTGTAGATACACACCTCAGTGGGAACTAGTTCTAGAGTAGGCTTGAGTTCACAATTTGGTGATCACCTCACAGACGCGGGTCCACAGCAGGTGGAAGCAGTGGCAGCCAAGGTCTCTATCATTCGGAGGACTGCTGGAGACCAGGTTCTTGCAAAATCCGAGTCTGATGAAGAGCCTCTGTAATTGGCCCTTAGAGAAATGTTGGAGATGCAAAGGCAGTAGGGCTTTCAGAGGCTATCAACAGACTGGATGGAGGAGTCCATTCATGTTTTGTCTGATCTTGTGGCTTCATCATGCCAAGGTCTCCAGAGGAAGGGTGGTGGCCATCTTGGAGACCCAGGTCCAGCAGAATGCACAGTTTCTGTTGGATTTGCGCTTGGACCTGCACTCTGTCACTCTAGCCATGGGTGCGTTCCAGCAATGGCTAGGCGAAAGGGGGACGGGGCATCTTGATCTTCCTCAAGGAATGAGGGAGGGGCCCTTGGGCACCCAAAGGGAGGAGGAGCATTAGCCAGACATTCCGTGGCATCCACCCAGGAGTCTGCAAGGGTGTCTTGCTTCAAATCCCCTCTGCTTTGACCACATTAACCCCAGCAGGTCAGGCCAAGGATGGTGGATCTGGATCTGAGCAGGAGACCTTGATCAGGGTGGGGCACTCCAGGCTTCAGGCCTCCTGAGGATGCCTGCCTAAGTCATCTCAATAACAGGGCATAACAGTCAGCAGGCTGCCTCCACCTCTGCTGCGTATGCTGGGGCTGCACCTTGACAGCACCTTGCGGTAGAGCAAGGAAAATTTTAAAAGGTGTGAATGAACAATGGTGGCACGGGTGTTCAATCACTATCTGCTTTTCACTTTGTAAACATATTTCGCTTTTATCTCTCTCCAAGTCTCAGGTATTGAATGGCTCACCAATATGATGCAATGCCCTGCATTCATTCAAGGACACCAAATACCATCCCCTACTCCAATTATCTCATATCTTGTCCCTCAATTCCACGAGGTCTCACTCAATCTCATCACAGTCAGTTGCTTTTAGTTACACATCGGCAACATGAACAAAGGCATTTCCAATATGAAAATGATGGCTGGACATTGCACATGTAATTCTTGCATCTGAGGCTCACGTTATGTGACCACATGAGACTTGTTCGCGGAAGGTTAGTGATTATCCTGATACTGCCACACTGAAGTCTGATCTTTCTGGATGTTATAAGTATTTATTTCACCCATGTGCACGGCCATGGTCTTTATTTTATGACTGTGATGTTTTGATAAAAGTATTATTCATCGTTGAGCACCATAACCTTTCATGCCTCCCTACTTGACAGGCATGAATGTCAGAGGTGTGTGCTCATCCTGATGAAACCAGCCAATTACCAGTGAGTATCTTTCTTTGCTGCTGAATGGCTGCCTAGCTTTGGTTGATGGAGTCCTTCTGAAGTCTCAAAATACCATTCGATATGGATTTCAATACGTGACTGTGCAATCAGTGTCATAGGGTTCATAGCAAGGATTGATCTTTAAGATGGAAAATGTTGATGATTATAATGGTATGAAAGTGATGCTGCAGCACATCTCCTGAGTGCTCATCAGTATCTATGAAAAGACTAAGTTATCACTGACTGCTGTGTCAAAACTGATTGGGCCACATCATTCCTAGATGCCAAGGCAACGCAGGATGGAAACTTGTCAGGCTTCCGAATGCAGGGGGTAATGAGTCTCAATAATTACACAATGGTCCTGCTGACCTACTCTGTGAGTACAATGCTAACATAACTCGCAGGTTTGCATCCATGCTGTCGTGTGACAGATCACTGTGTCCTGATGTCCGATGGCATCTTGGGGCTCAGTATCATAATGGCGCTTGGAGAGATGGTGCTGTCTGGTTGTAGCTCCCTCTTCAGACGGTCGAGTGATAACCATCGATGGATGTTTTTCCTCTTAGAGCCGCCTTGCTAAGCTTCTATCACATTGGCATGACTGCATTGATGTGTGCATTAGCATTTCTGCCTCTTGAAGGCTGCCATGGCCACTGACTTTTTCGCATATGGTTGAAAGGACTGCACTATGCGTAGTACCTTAAGGACGAGTGCTATTGGAGTGCTTATCCCATTACACAGCAGCCACATGCTCCCTAAGCTACTGTGTCTTCCAAGGATGTCCTCATCATTAGGGTTGGAAATGACTCGTGCTTCTTCCGTTATCGTTTTGTCGACCTGACCCCATGCCTTCAAGGCCACATGCAACTCTGACTTTCCGGGACACCCCACAATGAGACCATCCAGTGCACCCCCCCATGACTTTTCAGCTACCCACATTCAGGATGCAGGTGCCTCTCCAGAGAGACCTTGCCCCAACCAAGACTGGGACCAAGACTCGCAGGGTCCTCTAACATGGCCCGCATAGCCCCAGGACAGTCTGTTCAGTATGTCCCTGACAGTGTGGCCTCTGCCTCGTTTAGTCTCTGACTCCTCCTTGAACAGTCTTATAACTCTTGCTCCAGGACGGTCTTTCACTATTCCACTCTGTTTCTCGATCACCTCCTCTCCAATCCTACCTCCATCTTCCCCATTCCCTCCTGTGTTCCACCATCCCTGCCTCCCAGTCCTGCCTTTGTCTTCCCCCTTTCTTCCCATGTTGCACCATGCACCCCCCCCCCCCGTCCCAGTCTTGCTTCTGTCTTCCCCCTCCCCACTAGTATTGTCCCCATTGCCAGCCTTGGCACAGCTTGTAAAACAAGCATCCAAAATCTCGCAGCAATGTTCTTAAAGGTAGGTGAAAGCAGTGTCTACTAACCTCGAGGTCATTAGTGAAGTCAGGCTCGCCAGGTGCACTCCACTTAGATAAAGCTGGGAAACAGACTGTTCTAACAATCCGATGGTGGGGTGCTTAATTTGAAGGGGGAATATAATTCTGGTGAATTGGCCTTTTAATGAGCATTCATGAGATGCAAATGAATGCAGATGTGGTTCCCAACATAGACCAGTGGGAAACTTGACCCAACTTTAACCCGCCATCAAAATCAAGAGAACAAAATTCTAAACTAATTTCCCACTGGTGGGAAACTGAATTTTTCCATCACGCCAAATTTAGTTCCCCCACCCGCCACAATCCCCACTGCTAGCAGGAGAGGAAAATTCCACCCATTGTGTCTTACAGAGACTAAAAGCCCAGGTTTGATTCTGAATTGGGCTCTTAACAGATGTAACTTGAGATGGTGATAGAAGTGTTTCAGTAAGCCTGAGTTCCTCCGGACTAGGGAGGAGAAATATCAACCAGTGCTCCCAATCCTGATTTCTAGTGATCCCTGCATGGATGCTTGGTGAGGACAGGATTGACTAGGCTATAATGTTCTGTATGTTTTAATAACTTGCATATATAGTTTAAGAAGTTTATAACATGAACATCTTTGTGCAGTCTGCTTCTGGAAGGAGCAAAAGATGAATAGCTGAAAGACTAGTTGCCAGTAGAGCTATATCCTTGTATGAATCAGTGCACCAAAAGAAAAAGCAAATGGGGACAAATTACTAATAAAGTTAGAAAAAAAACTAGTTCTGCTGGATTGATGGGGAAGGATCAATCTGGTAAAACATTTTTTTCTAATTCCATGAGTGGTTGTTACTCTTCTGGTAATGACAGGTTTGCTCTTGGGAAACAGGGAGATAACGACAGTACTGTTGATAATTACTCATCGACTACCACATGGTTTTAATGTTTAATGTGGTCTCCTCTACATTGGAGAGACCAAACGTAAACTGGGCGACCGCTTTGCAGAACACCTGCGGTCTGTCTGCAAGAATGACCCAAACCTCCCTGTCGCTTGCCATTTTAACACTCCACCCTGCTCTCTTGCCCACGTGTCTGTCCTTGGCTTGCTGCATTGTTCCGGTGAAGCCCAACGCAAACTGGAGGAACAACACCTCATCTTCCGACTAGGCACTTTACAGCCTTCCGGACTGAATATTGAATTCAACAACTTTAGGTCTTGAGCTCTCTCCCCCATCCCCACCCCCTTTCTGTTTCCCCCTTCCTTTTTTCTCCAATAAATTATATAGATTTTTCTTTTCCCACCTATTTCCATTATTTTTAAATATCTTAAAATCTTTTATGCTCTCCCCATCCCCACTAGAGCTATACCTTGAGTGCCCTACCATCCATTCTTAATTAGCACATTCGTTTAGATAATATCACCAACTTTAACACCTATGTGTTCTTTTGTTTTATTGTTGTTGACATCTTTTGATGATCTGCTTCTATCACTGCTTGTTTGTCCCTACAACCACACCGCCCCTCCACTTCTCTCTCTCTCTCTCTCTCTCTCTCCGCTCCCCCCACACACCTTAAACCAGCTTATATTTCAATTCTTTCTTGGACTCGAACTCAAGTTCTGTCGAAGGGTCATGAGGACTCGAAACGTCAACTCTTTTCTTCTTTGCTGATGCTGCCAGACCTGCTGAGTTTTTCCAGGTAATTCTGTTTTTGTTTTGGTTTTAATGTTTCATGGTTTATAGGAATGCTGCAGGGACTGAGAATTATTGATAAGACCAAAGAAACTTGTTATGAGCAAGCTTAATCATTGATACTTATCTTCAAATTTTCTCCTTTAGCTTTTGTTTTCATTTTTATGATTGGAGATCCAATGTAAACAATTGCTTCATTATTTGGGAGGTTAGCATTCACCTGCCTGCTTTGAGGGCCATACAGGTTAATGGTCGTTGGTCTTATTCACTGAGAGGAAAAACTGTCATGAATTATTTTCTTTTCATTGATGTTTTTGCTGGGTAGTGATGCACACAAAGTTACTTGCATCATGTTTATAATCATGCAAAAAAGGATCTGCTAAGTATGTGTAACTTTGTATTTGCAAACTCTCAAATCAAAGAATTTTATGCAGCAATGGTGCCTATTAAACTTATTTCCTCCGAATTTCTGCTTTTTAAAATTTCTTTTCCCTTATGTGATCTTCCCAAAAGCAGACTGTGCAAAGATACTCATGTTATAGCAGTATTAACTCGAGGCAGAACATAATATTTGATCCTCAACTCAAAATACAAAGGATCTTTCTTAGACACTGGGATGATTAGAATATCCCTGCTTTCTGGTGTTGAGCAGAAATATCACAAGTCGGTTTAATGTCAGCCTTACAAATTGAAGTAGAAGTAGATTTAGCTTCTCTTGGCTGTTCATGAGATAAAAATATATTTGGAACAGAAAATAGTGTGTTATAAATCAAAGAAGATAATTAAACCTTTGTTAATTTTCATCAGCAGAAGTATGTATGTGGCTTTTAATTTTATCCTTCTGATGACATAGCAGAAATGAGGAACTAGCTGCTGTGGCTATGAGCCTATGTCTAATTACAAAATACGAGTTTGTGACCTTGTAGTATTTTATCCTGGTGTAATGTGAGTAATACCCCTCTCTTTGTTCATCACCATTTAGGGTTAGCAGTCGTGTTTGTGGTGATGAGGATGTTGAACCAGAGGAGCTGGAAACAGAAGGAGAGAGGCAGTTACAAAACCTCTTGAAGCACCAGTTGGACAAAACAGTGACACTTGAAGAGTGAGTATACTAACATTTTAACAGAATAACTTCTGCATGAAGTAAGAAATTATTAATGATTTTGTACATTGTTCTAATACATAGTAGTACTTTCAAAATTATGAAATAATAGAAAATCCTGGAAATATTCAGGTCTGTCAGCGTCTGAAGAGAAGATAGGTTAATGTTTCTTGTGGAAACCCTTTATACTGATGGATCTTCTGTGTATTTCTAGCATTTTCTGTTTTTATTTCAGATTCCCAATGATGCTCGTTTTCTTTTGTTGTTTTTATTTCTAATGATTTTTAAATCTTGCCCATAACATTATATCAGATAATTCTGAATGACAGTATCTGTGATATGTAAAACATTTATTATTTTCTTCATTGTCTATTCAAAATTTCATTGAACAAAACCTCCCTAATGTCTTTGTCCCTCATTTCTTATTGTATGTCTAGTTTTTGCTGCTTAATATTGCTGGAGATACATTCTGAAAGAAAGAGCATGTATGACACTTGAGCTCAGTTCTTTCAGATTTGGATCTTGCTGTCCAGCTTTGCACAGAAACCCATGTCAACCCTGAGGTTGCTGAAAAACATTCAGTGTAAGAGAATGATCATAAGATGACTTCATACTTCTTCTGATAAAGCTGCATGAGTATTGGCTTGCAAAGTCTGAGTTACGTCATCATAGCCTGAAAGTTTCAAACACCAACTTCCAGTACAGGCGTTGACATTTGGTGATTAGAGCATCTCGCCAATGTTTTCGGTTCAATTGAGTTAATTTGCATATCTGTAAATACAGAATCTCACAATGTATTGACATTGGTTTGACTTGGTTGAAGCAGCTTCTAGCTCAGTAACAAGTACGAACTCAGGTCAACCTTCATGAGGCTCAGCATTATTTGTTGACCACCAACATTTATCTCATAAGAGAGAGAACTGGGCCTCCAATGAGAAAAACGGTATTTTTAGAAATGTCTGTCCTATAACTGAAGTTCCTTAATCACTAATTAGTTCTTAAGTTGCTTTATGATATGTTGACTTATTGCTGTTTTTCTTAACTTAAGTGTCTCTTTTTGACAGATGCATAGCTAAGAAGAAATGCTTTGCCCCGAGTGCTTTATACAAGCCATTTGGGGAGCAGGCAGCAGGAGTGTTGAGTCTGTCACAGTTTCAAACTCTGCAGGATGGAGAAGGGGAGATTGCTGCCCTGAGAGAACTTGGACTTACTGACAGGGAAATACAACTCTGGAGAGACAGAGAATCTCTGGTTAAGGTAAAGTATGATTGGAGAGTTTTGGCAAACTCATACAGGGTTAAGTAACAACATGCAACTTTGGTATCCAAGCGGGTAGCCTGTTCAAAAGGGTTAATTCTATTTTGGACATAGCAGTCTCAGGAATTTTACATCACGGTGTTGTTATGTATTCCTAGTGTTGCACAATACAGATTTATCCAGTAAATTATTATATAGATCACATGAATGCATCTCTGAAAACAGGAAACTATAGGCCAATTAGCTTGACGTATATCATGGGGAAGTTAGAATTGATTATTGAGGAGGTTATAGCTGAGCACTTAGAAGAGCTCAAGGCAATCGGGAATACTCAGCATGGTTTTGTGAAAGGAAAATCATGTTTAACCAATGTACTGGAGCTTTTTGAAGGAGTAACATGGATAAAGGGTGCCTGTAGATGTGCTGTACTTGGATTTCTAGAAGGCATTTGATAAAGTACTACATCAAAGGTTATTATGGAAAATAAAAGCGCATGGTGTAGGGAGTAACTTATTAGCATGGTTAGAAGATTGGCTGGCTGGTAGAAAGCAGAGAGTATGCATAAATGGGTCTTTTTCTGATTGGCAGGATGTAACGAGTGGAGTCCCACAGGGATTTGTGCTGGGGCCTCAATTTTTTACGATTTACATCAAAGACTTAGATGAGGGGAGCAAAGACATGGTAGCTAAATTTGCACATGACACAGTGATAGGTAGGAAAGTATGTTAAGTGGACATGAGGAGGTTGCAGATGGATATAGATAGATCGAGTGTGTGGGCAAAGATCTTGCAAATGGAGTTTAATGTGGGAAAATATGAAGTTGTTCCCTTTGGCAGGAAGACCAAAAAAAGAGTATTGCTTAAGTGGAGAATGGCTAAATATTTCTGAGGTGCAGCGGGATCTAGGTTTTCTAGTACATGGATCACAAAAAGTTAGTATGCATGTACTACAAGAAATTAAGAAGGCTAATGGAATGCTATCCTTTATTATGAGAGGGATTGGGCTTGTTTTCATAGGAGTTTAGAAGAGTGAGGGGTGATTTGATTGTAGTATACAAGATCCTGAACGGCCTTGACAAGGTGGATGTCGAAAGAATGTTTCCTCTTAGTGGGTGAGTCCAGAACTAGGGGGCACTGTTTTAAAATTAGGGGTCGCCCTTTTAGGTTCGAGATGAGGAGAAATTTTTTCCAGTGAGGGTTGTGCGACTTTGGAATTCTTTGACTCATAAGGTGGTGGAGGCGGGGTTCATTGAATATTTTTAAGGCAGAGGTAGATAGATTCTTGTTATGCGAGGGAATCAAAGGTCATTGGGGGTAGATTGAAAAGTGGAAATCGAAACACAAGAAGATCGGCCATGATCTTATTGAATGGTAGAGCAGGCTCGAGGAGATGAATGGTCCACTCCTGTTCCTATTTCTTATGTTCTAATGAAGCCATGGAAGGATTTGTGAACGTTCAGCATTATTTCAGTTAAATCTGGAAATTGCAAACTGCAGTTTGCAAGTTTATTGTGTGGAGGGGAGAGGAAGTTGGAGGTTTGCAGCTGATTAAGGAGATGGTGTGGCCCTTGAATTGCTGCAAATGCTAGTGGAAGACAAAGGGAGTGCTGTGTTCCCTAGCCATGGTCATGTTTGGAAGCTGATGCAAGATAACTACACGTCATGAAACTTTCAGAGTACAATTTATGCTGTCAATTTAAAAAGGAAAGTGGGAAGTTGGACATTAGGCATCACACCCAAATATGAAGCATCTGCAAAGCATTAAAAAATTAAACTGTCTGCACAACTGCATTTCAGTACTATAAGGGATTCATATTAATGTGATTTTGGCTTTGACGTATGGGTCACTCACCATACGGGTATACCCCATAAGGGTAATGAGCCCTTAAAATTTGCCCTATTAATATTAAGGCACAATCAGTATGACAAAGATCTACTCAGTAAATTGGAGACTGGGTTATGAAAGGTAATAAGCTTTTGGATGTTGTAAATTCAAAAAGACGAAGGAACAACGGGGATCTTCAGTATGAAGCATTTTTTGACAGGGAAGACCAAAAATTGCTTCCAGGTTGAATCATTGAGGGGAGGGAGTTGTAGGTGCTGTTGACGTAAGGCCACATATTATTAGCATCACAGGTACAATAACACTGGCATGTTGTAATCAGTTTATTAAATATTTAATATTTCTTTGTGTGCAACTCTTGAATAAGTGTGTGTGCAACAGTGCTAATCTGCTATCAAACAGATCACAAAGTGCATAAGTACAATTTTTTTTAATCCTGGTCTTTGTGGCCTGGTATCTTTTTCATTCCTCACTGCCGCATAAAAGCTGAAATCTGACACTGAGCAGTAGAGGATTGGAGACAGACCCCACACTTTGAAAGCCAATTCAGTTTGTGTTTAAAGTTCTCAGGGCTTGGAGCAGATCCAGCAGCAGTGCAACAAAGACTCCGTGCCATTGAAGAGAAAATTGAGGAGCGACAGCGACTTCTGTCATTGCCACAGAGATTCGCAGGAAGTAAACAGCTGAACAGGAGGGAGATGGAGATTGAAAATGCCATGTTCCAGGGAACTGACCGATATACCTTTTTGAAGGCTCTGTATTACCAAGGTGTAGATTTTTGTTGTTACATCTACGTTTTCTCATTCTTTGTTTATATTGAGTCATTCCCTGGAATAAGAAAGAAAGGAAGCAACCTGTTCCAAAGCTTCTGCTCAGGGAGATGAGTAAGAATAGCCGGGTACAACTTGTCTGTAATTCTTTTTTCCTTGAAATGAAGGAAATGGCTGACTTCTTAATGATATGGGTGAGATGTGGAATTTGCCCAGTGGGAGATCTTATGTGCTAACTCGTATTTAATACACTAGAGCAGGGATTTGGAGCAGTAGGGACCCGACATTATTATCTTTAGTTATACCGAGAACTCAAAGCCCTTGCTTCAATTTGGAGGTCAGAAAGCTGTGTCATTCAATGTTGTTCTTTGACTCTAGCCAGTTTTGTGGTCAAATGAATGATTTTTTGTCCATGCTTTATCAAAAAAAAATACTTACAAAGACCTGTTCTATGAATTTGTATGTTTCTGTGATTCTGCTTTGTAATATTATTGTTCTACCCTTGCAGAATATTTGTGACAAATAACTGGCAAATTCCAGAGTAGTGGACACAGAACATGGTATTGTATGACCTTGTGCCAGTCATCGTTTGAACACTGTCGATTAATTGTATTTTTTGTTTGTAAGTTTTCCTGTTTTCTCCCCGTTTTTGTTCCCTGAAATTTCCTCCATCATGCATCAGCCCCAGCTCCAAGCACGGCCTAGAGACCTGATCCAAGTGCTCTGCCAAAGTCACTCCATAACTGGTCACTGGTGTGTGCAGGACTGACTTCTGATTTTTTTCCTTCCCTGGTTTCTACTTTCATGACAGCAGCACTGAGATTTGAAAGCCACCATCTGGGGAATTGAGGGCATAAACCTGTCTCCTACATCTTATAACATAGCACACTGCGACTTCAAAGCATTTGGTTGCTTGTTTTTAACATCCTCATGGCATGCTCCTTATCTCAGGCCATTCAGCAGAGGATGTGAACATAGGTGAGACATGTCTCCAGCAGGAGGGAAAGCAAATTGGATTGTCAGTCACAGGTGCAACTCTCAGCTGCTGGTTTTAGAATGGCTTGGGCAGAGACATTGAAACATATTGGCTGGCCAAACTCCTGATTATGGAATGAAATGGGGTGTAGAGGATTGAAACAAATAACTAAAATAGCTTGCAAAATGGTATGGGAGGAACTGCCTAGTTGGCTACTCTTAAATAGGCCAGATAGTGTTATCTTCTGCCTATTTCCTCATCTTCAACCATTTCTCCCCTCACTCCATCTTCGAGCTTGCTATTATTTTGCCTTCCTACTGAATACTGTTCTCTCTAGATTCCTTGCCCATTTGTGTGCAATTGATATTAAAGCTAAAACTTCATTGGCTCAGTGGTGTGGTCTTGACTGTACCATAAGAAAACGTTAAGGGAATTTAGACCACCATTTTTGTGGTCTGACTCAACTCCACCTAGCATCCAACTAGATTTTGATCTCCCCTAGTGTTTTTGACAATACAAACTTACTTAGATTGTTTCTAACATTATCATGCTTTTGAGCATCTAATTATTTTAATGTTTTGAATTTTATTTTATTATTTTAAATTTATCCAATCATTTTGGCTCTATTCATAATCTTAAAAAGTGGAAAAATATATTTATGAATTATGCATGTTTGCCAATGCATTATAAGGTCTTTGTATTAACCTCAATGTGTTAACATACATGCACAAATTAAATATAATTTTACTTGACTTTATGAACATAGTCCATCGCCACTGTCAATTTCACCTGAATGCAGCAGAGTAATTAAAAGCTATTTAGTCACTCGACCAACGTGCTAAATGAGCTGTGGTACTAAGAATTGAAAACTTACCTACTTCTTGTGTTTTATTGAATTTCATTTCTAGTCGGAAGCTGTGCCAATGTGTGGCACCACAGTAGTTCAATTCTCAGGTTTCCTTTGGGTTTCAGCTGCATTGAGGGGAGGAAGAATTATCCTTGGGCTAGTGTCATATGCTGATATTCCCTTGGGGAGCTCTTGGATATTTGGGTGTCTAGGAACAGTTCAGACTTACATTATCTCAGCCATAGGACAGACTTGGCCAAGGGAATGGCAGGGGATGGGGTGGTGGCAGATGGAATGGGAAAATGTTCTGATCCAAGTATCCTCTTCGACATAATTTTATCCTGCTTTTCTGGGTTATGACATGTATAAATGTAACTCGTTTTGTTTCCACTTCAGATGAGAAGTCCGTAAAAGACCAGAATGACCCTATCAATCAATTAGAAATGATGTTACTAAAATTTAAAAACGATCCAGTTGGAATGGGAGACACTCCAAAAACCATAACGGGGCCTTCTATGGAAATACCTTCCACAGTTACAAGTGAAGGAGATACCTTTAAGGAAATGACTGGCCTATTTATTCAACCACAAAGTCAGGTCTGTGCTGCAGATCTATATGAAAATCAGAGCACCAAAGGGCTTTCTGTAAATGTTGCAATCCAAACCCTACCCAGCACTGGCACTCATGGCCCTCAGAAAATTACCCAGCAAGTGGAAGCTGTTCCCAAAGAAGAGATCTGGAAGAACAAGCTTTCTCAGGAGGAAATCCGAATGATTCCCAGGTTTTCAAATTATAAGCCTGGACAACCAAGCAGGGTATGATTAAATATTATTCATTAGCTGTAAAAGTATTTTTGTTGAATATAACCTCTGTGAGGAATTAAAATGTCTACATTTTCACTAATTTAACATCTATGATGAAGTGCAAACTTAAGGGAGGTCACATTGGTGTTCTGTAGTATTGTTCAAAGCCTCCTATAACCAACACCACTATTCAGTGACTTAAAAAAAAACCTGAAACCATCTGTAATGATATTTACCCTTTTTAAAATAAATGTTATCAAGATAAATGTTGTTGCTGGGCAATGGTTCTTTTTATTTCAGGGACCAAGTATAAGACTTAAGCTTTCCCCTGTCTTGTATGTCATGGGTAGATACAGGATAAATATTCTTCAGATCTTCAAATAACAAGTCTTTTCACCCTCACTACAGAAGAACATTCCCATTGCATGATTGTGATATTTTCAACTTTGCCCTTAAGCCATCTTTCTCACCTGAATGACAATGCAAACTTATACTAAATTACAGTCAGTGTTATGCTGTGGGTTTAAACTGACTAAAAACTGGCTTGTGACTCATACTTATCTCACTTAAAATTGTGGGTATTCTTAGAAAATGGGTTTTGAAATGTTCGCTGATGATTGAACAATGTTCAGCATCATTCACGACTCCTCAGATATTGAAGCAATCCATGTCCAAATGCAGCAAGACCTGGACAATACCCAGGCTTGGGCTGACAAGTGGCAAGTAACATTCGTGTCACACAAGTGCCAGACACTGACCATCGCTAACAAGAGAGAATCTAACCATTGCCCCTTTGACATTCAATTACATTACCCTCGCTGAATCCCCCACTATCAACATCCTGGGGGTTACCATTGACCAGAAACTGAACTTGACTAGCCATATAAATACTGTGGCTGCAAGAGCAGGTCAGACACTAAGAATCCTGCGGCAAGTAACTCTCATCTTCTGACTCCACAAAACTTGTCCACCATCTACAAGGCACGAGTCAGGAGTGTGATGGAATACTCTTCACTTGTCTGGATGACTGCAGCTCCAACAACTTCCAAGAAGCTCAACACCATCCAAGACAAAGCAGCCTACTTGATTGGCACTCCATCCATAAACATTCACCCGCTCCACCACTGACCCACAGTGGCAGCAGTGTGTACCAACTACAAGATGCACTGCAGGAACTCACCAAGGCTTCTTAGACAGCACCTTCCAAACCCACGACTGCTACTATCTAGAAGGACAAGGGCAGCAGATAGTTGGGAACACTACCACCTGGAAGTTCCCCTTTAAGCCACTCACCACCCTGACTTGGAAATGTATTGCTGTTCCTTCAATATCAATGGGTCAAAATCCTGGAACTCCCTTCCTAACAGCACTGTGCATGTACCTACACCACATGGACTGCAGCGGTTCAAGAAGGCTGCTCACCACCACCTTCTCAAGGGCAATTAGGGATGGGCAATAAATGTAAGCCTAGCCAATGATACCCACCTCCCATGAACGAATAAGCTTGGCATCACCCAGTCATTAAAACTATCTTGTCTTCTATTCTACGCTTGTTGGTGTACAGATTAGCCGTTCACCTGTGAACTCAATTTCAAATCCATGCCTTTGAGTCCCACTCTCCACCATGCAGTGATTCTGATCCCGTGTGTCCAAAATGTTTCACCAGTCACATCATGGACTTTGCTCTTGATTGCTATTTTCAAGGCTGGGATGGGAGAGGAGGAAAACATCTGTTAGGTGAGCTATTCCTATCACATTTTAAAAAGCTACTGCACTAAAGTATTTTTTGAGGCAATGGGGCAGGAACAAATGTACATTTTACAGGCTGTAGGTAGGTATAAAAGTATCTTTTTTTTTACAAATATATCACCATATAAAGGACCTATGGAATACTTCAGATAAGGTCAGATTTGTAGACTAATATGTAGCTGAAATACATACGTGATCAGCAATGTATTTTGTTTTAGCTAATCAGTAAGCTCACCTTTGACTTAGATTGAGATGACAAAATCCAAAGAGGAAAGGGGGCCATTTGACCATCTATGGCTTCTCATGCCATATAAACCTGCAGCTCCCTCATTAAGACATCAAACTGCCTCTTGAATGATTCCAAAGGTCTAAGGATTAATCCTTTCTATTGCATTCAGTATCCTGTATATGGATGTAATAAATCTCTCTTAATCGCCTCCTTTCAAAGTTGAAGGGTTCACGTTTTCTGACCTTTCTCATGCTACAATCTTGTGATTCTAGGCATAAGCCTTAGGGCCTTTTCTGCACCACTTGATGGCTTAGCCACAGGGACTGAATACATCATTCAAGATGCATCCTGACCAGAACATGATATAGCTTTAGCATCTTAGCCTTAGAATTAAACTGTATTGATGTGGGAATACAGTACACATGTCTAATATCAGAGAAGCCACAGGGCTGATTGATGTGGGAAACTGAAATGGTACTTTGGGGTAGGAAGAGATACCTATCTGAGATTGGGATAATGAAAGCATACTTTTGCAGCTAAGCTTGATTCAAACCTCAGTGAAGATCCACAAACATAACTCCAACAAGATCATTCAATATCTTTCAGAAGTGAGGACCTTCATTTTGTTACCTACATAGTCCATAGGCACTTGACCAGTTAGTTAAACAAACCCAACTGCTGCTTTGGCTAATATTTTCTGATTTGGAACATGCCAAGGATCAATCACCAATTCAATTGGAGAAAAGTATTTTAATAACATTCCCAATGGATAAAGGGGAGCCTGTAGATGTACTGTACTTGGATCTCTAGAAGGCATTTGATAAGGTGCCACATAAAAGATTATTACAGAAAATAAAAGCACATGGTGTAGTGGGTAACATTAGCATGGATAGAAGATTGCTTTCAGCCAGCCAATGAGTATAAATGGGTCTTTTTCTGATTGGCAGGATGTGAAAAGTGGAGTCCCACAGGGGTCTACTGGGGCCTCAACTTTTTACAATTTACATCAATGACTTAGATGAGGGGAGTGAAGACATGGTAGCTAAGTTTGCAGATGACACAAAGATAGGTAGGAAAGTATGTTGTGAAGAGGACATGAGGTTGCAGATGGATATAGTTAGATTGAGTGAATGGGCAAAGATCTGGCAAATGGAACTTAATGTGGGAAATGTGAAGTTGTTCACTTTGACGGGAAGAATAAAAAAAAGTATTAAATGGAGAACGGCTGCATAATTCTGAGTTGTAGAAGGATCTAGGTGTTCTGGTACATGGATCACAAAAAGTTAGTATGCAGGTACAACAAGTAATTAAGAAGGCTAATGGAATGCTATCCTTTATTACAAGAGGGATTGAACATAAAAATAAGGATGTTATGCTTCAGTTATACAGGGCATTGTTAAGACCGCACCTTGAATACTGTGTGTTTTGGTCTCCTTATTCAAGGAAGGATGTTAAGGCATTGGAGGCTGTTAAAAGGAGGTTTACTAAATTGATACCTGGAATGAGTGGGCTGCCTTATGAGGAAAGGTTGGATAGACTGGGCTTGTTTCCACTGGAGTTTAGAAGAGTGAGGGGTGATTTGATTGAAGTATACAAGATCCTGAACGGCCTTGACAAGGTGGACGTTGAAAGGATGTTTCTTCTTGCGGGTGAGTCCAGAACTAGGGGGCACTGTTTTAAAATTAGGTGTCACCGTTTTAGGACAGAGATAAGGAGAAATTTATTCCTGTGAGGGTTGTGCGACTTTGGAACTCTGCCTCAGAAGGCGGTGAAGGCGGCGTCATTGAATATTTTTAAGGTAGAGGTAGATAGATTCATGTTAGGCAAGGGAATCAAAGGTTATTAGGGTTAGATGGGAAAATGGAAATCGAAACACAAGATTATCGGCCATGATCCTATTGAATGGCGGAGCAGGCTTGAGGGGTCAAATAGTCTACTGTTCTTATTTCTAATGTACTGGGAAAGTTTTGTGGCTGTTCACTGTGGGGATTGTAACAAAATACAGCCTGATCGCTTGTAAATGTGACAATAAAGTGATACACTGCTGTTGTGTGATTCAAGTTTTGCTATTGCACATTTACTTCACAGTGCTGTATTTCTTCCCTTTTCCCACTTCCTCTCAGGTTCTGTACTTGAAAAACCTGAATCCAAAAGCCACGCTGGAGGATCTATTTTCCTTATTTGTTTCTTTCCAACAAAAAGATGGCCCTCAACTCCTTTTCCGGTTATTGACAGGCCGAATGAAGGGACAAGCATTCATCACCTTCCCATGTATGTATTTCCACATGACTAGGTAGCTAGTTCCTAAGAGTTTATTACAGTGTTTTGTTCATTAAACATAAACACTAAAATGTCTATTACATATTTTATTTGATTGTAATAGGGCGAATATGTTTTCATTATATTTCAGTCAGCAGTATCTCTAGGGGATGAAAGCAGATTGGCTGGAACTCTCATTCTTAATGGGGGATATAAAACAGGTGATATTGGATTGGCTACCTATTATAAACCCAACTCTGTTTTCCTCAGTTGTTTGAATGAAGATCAGCTTGTTTATATTTTCAAGTACAGCTAACAGCAGAACTGCATGGTTGCTGTCAGTTGCATTCGATGAAAAACTGTCCTTATAAGTGTAAATTTTGAAGTGCCATTGATAGTTCAGGCACCTGTTTGCATTGAGGTTCAAATGCTAGAGGATGCCAGTGTATTTTCTAAATGGCACATGTATAATAGAAGGTATGTTTATCAACATACTTTTTATGTAAAGTTTCCCCCACGGTCGAATGCATAGAGGCACTCTCCTATGTAGTGCTAAGCTATGCAAATTTAATTTCTGGTCTGTGCCAAGACCGATATCTGGATACCACCTGGGCTGGGAGTGGAAAATTTAAGATTGCTCCTGTAACTCAATGACTCTTGCTAGAAATTCTGTGTTGACATAGAGACCTGGACAAGGTTTGGCTGTGATTCTCTCTATGGTCAAATAGCCTGCCAACACTCTGTCTCAGCTCATACATGAATATATCTGTGGAACTGTACCCTGAATGAGTCAGCTTCTTCAAGAAAGGAAAATAGAAAATTGCATGGTGGAGTGGGTGGGTGGGGTTTGGTGAATCAAAGTTAGCTACGTATAAGAATGTCCTGCAGCTTGCTTGAACAACGTGAACACCTGCTCCTGAGTATTAACTTCTCCACAACAATATTAACTGTTCTGCGTGTATATATTTATGCACTATTGCTTTTAGGCACCAGATCTTAGACATGGAACAAACATTGCAGACTTTATGCGTGGATATGTTCCTGTCTTCCCAATATTCTGCATCCAAAGAATGGGATTATTAAACTTTAATATGGGGAATTTTTTATTCCTGCTGGGTGTGGAACTACAATACCCTAATATCCTGAGCGAGTTATTTCGGCTTAAATTTTAGTTATTATATTTTTTTTTTTAGGTGTGGAGATGGCAATGGAAGCACTGAACATGGTGAATGGCTACAATCTGAAGGGCAAGCCAATAATCATAGAGTATGGACAGAATCGGTCGGACCACTGATTTGTGCTTGGAGAATGTGGCAATTAGGAGGAGTTCCAGCACAATGAGATTGCTAGTCACTGGGATCACAGGCACATTGGAGTATTGGAAAGCGATCAGCTATCTGCAGTGGATAGATTTTCAACTCTTGAACCAAGATTAATTACTACAGTGTGTGGAAACAACCCTCATCTGTACATAACCCACACCCTCACTTGTTTCTGTTTATTCTGAAAAAAAAAGCACCTTTGGGCTTCACACTGGAAAATGCACCACATGATGTACTGAACTGTATAGAATAGAGTAGAATGAGAGAAGTCCCAAGTTTAGTTCGTAGTGCTCAGCTTTTCTCAGTGAAGGTTACATCTAGAGTGCTGCAGCTGATTACACTGTCCCTTTGCTAGGGATGAGAAAAGCTCTTGAGTTTCAGGTGCCTGAACCACTACATAGTGCCTCTTGCAGTGAAGTGGTTTCAGTTAAGGCTCCCCATTACTGAAAGATTTGGTAACATTGACTTTCTAGGCTCAAAAATGATGACTGGCTTTGATGCATGATACCAGCTGCTGTTGACATAACAGAACTCTTAATAGTCACTGCTTCAGGACAGGAGTGGAAGAAAACTAGAGCAATTTTTTGAAAGGATATGCCATTATTTTAACAAATTTTAGCTCATGTAATAATTAAACTACACAAACAGCTTATTTATTACCATACTGCTTTATAATCACATTTTCATACACTTAACTAGCACAGAAATGTTTTAACAATGCTTTTTTAAAACTGCTCTATCCTAACTTAATACAAGACAAAAATAGTTATGCAAATTTCATCAGAGGAAATAAATTCTAATAAGGATTTTTAGTAAGAGGTTTGGATACATATGAAGGAATGACTAGTTAAGCGCTTAAAGAAGAGCAGACCCAGAAAGAAGAAACAGAGCAGTGCTTCTTGCCATTTTTCACTTTTGCCAAACCTGGAAAGTGGTTCAATCCAAGTTCATTGTGGTGTGAAGTTATCCAACAGATCTAACTTCATCCCTTGTTACGTCCCTATCATCCCAAGGAATTTACCCTTTACTACAGACATAAGATGTGGGAAAACACATCTTTGCCACATCAAACCTGTAAATTTGGGCATATTTTGTGGATTATATGTGTGTTAATTAATGAGATTTAGAAAATAGAATTCACAGCCAAAAAAGGTAAGCTTTCTTGATTAATTACAATACAGCAGCGATCATACTTGTGAACACCATTCTGACCCACTATGGTGGTGATTTTGAGTTTTGATATGGTTGAGGTTGTCAGGCATTGAGACGGTAGTTTGAAGAGGCATAATAGTGCTCTGCCATGAGATCAAAACTCAGCTGACAGGCCTTTTTTTTTCCTGCTGTTATATACCCTCTCATTTGTCAATGTAGGCAGTGATCCAAAGAGATGATAAACTGATTTCCCACATTCAGCTAGGGGGTGAACTTTGGTTGAAAGTAACCAAGGAATGTGAAAATAAAATGTTTTTCAAGAAATAAAGTTTAAAATCTCCATCCCTGAGAGTTGTATTTATATTGGCCATAGATTAACCAGTCTTTAAAACTAAGTAGACATTGTAGACAATTGAGCATTTATGCCATTATGTTACTTGGGATTAAAATGTTTTTCCAAGTTTTAAATTTGCTGTAGTTATTTCAACTGGTGTTATCTGTCACGATTAAACATTTATGTGATTGTTGAAAGAAAATGGATGATAAAGTACATGGATGGAGCTTGTATACTGGGTGTTTGGATAGAATCATATTAAATTGGAATTCTTAAAGGCTGATGAATTAATCCCATGAAAGTTTCCAGGAATATTGTCTTTTTATTCATTTACCTGTCAGATATTAGATGATGAATAAAAGACAATGATGGACACCATTTGAGTTTTTTTTATTGATACAGCTTCTGGTGATTTTTTTTTCCCCAACACTGCCCTTGTTGGACTAATTGTGTGCAAGCATTTTTAAATACTAAATGACTGGCTCTATTTGCAAGTCAAAATATTTTCAGGAGTTTTGAATTTATTGCAGTGAGAGTCTTGTGCTTTGTATACAGTTTTGTACAAAGAAGTTTTTCCCTTTGGGTTTGGAGGGATTGTCTGGGGGGACGAGATGATCTGAAATTTGGTAGTATTGGAGGACAGGCTGTGGAGAGTTGTCTGAATTTCTTTTGGCTGTTGGGTGCGCAGCTGACAAATGCTCAAGCACAAATCACACTAAATACCAGCCTTAAACCCAGATGCTGATCAGATAACCTGGGGAGAGAGGGAAGGGGGTATTATGGTGTTGGGGAATGACTTAAATGTGGGTTGGGTATGTGGCCCGATGGCTGGGAGCTGGTGGTAGGTTGATGTGAACTATAAACCAGGGCTTTTGACAGGGAAGTGAAATTTCTAATTCCACCAAAAGAACAATTTTAAGGGTGATATTTTTGCAATTTTAAATCTTTAAAATTTTTTTTGGTTAGGTGTGGTCAAGTGAAAAAGTTAATGGCAGAAGACTTTATATTTTTTTGAGCAACTGTTGGCTGTCAAAATTATTACCAAATTAGAATTAAAAATACAATGAATTTGCTTATCCAATTGGGGAAGGAATTTAGAATTAATTCCATCTCAATTTCTTCTAAGTTTGTTTTATTTATTTGTTTGGGATGTGGGCGTCGCTGGCTAGGTCAGTACTTATTGCCCATGTCTAATTAAGCAAACATAAAAACGTGAATGCAAGCACAGTTCTGTCGAAGGGTCATGAGGACTCGAAACGTCAACTCTTTTCTTCTCCACCGATGCTGCCAGACCTGCTGAGTTTTTCCAGGTAATTCTGTTTTTGTTTCACCATACCAGGAGTTTGACATGGTACACATCACTAAAGTATTATTTTAATTTATATAGTTTCCTGAGACATCTATGGGAAAATTCATACCAATACAGTTCAGTAAGTTCTTAAGTTAAAACACAAGCAAAATAGGCTGTCTTTGTGCATCTAAATTAGAAATCCTTATGTTGACATGATTCCAAAACTGGAGAAGTATTGCAGTCCCCAACACTAATCTAACATTTCATACTTTATCAGTATAGAAAAACCTGAATGCTTAAAGGGTGTATAACACAAAGATGATTTGCCACTTAATGGTATAAACTGATCTTGTTCTACATCATATTAAATATTTAATACATATTTATACTAAGGGGCAAGAGCTCTTTTTAAAAAGAATACAGCTGAGGTAAGGGACAACATAAAAGTAACAATGTACAAAAATGCAACAAAAAAGTACAGATCCTTGCAACTGAGAGGTACAAGAACAAAAAAGTGACAAAACAGAGCGACAAAAAGAAACTTGCCAGGGATATAAAATCAACGTTATTTTTTCACAAAAAGAGACTGACCAGGAGCAATGTAGGCTTCTCAAGCTAATGAGTGATAATGTCAATGAAAGGAAACAGAGGACAAGTTGAATAATTTATCAATATTTACAGCACAGGAAGAAGATAGTACTCCAGACATTACAGAGAAACTAGTATTGAACTGGACAGAAATACATAAAAAATAACTTAAGCAAAATAGTAGTAAAGAAATTAATTGCACTAAAGAGTGATAAATACGCAGGAGGGGATACTTCCTATCTCAGGATTTTAAAGGAAGGTGAAAACATTGCAGGTCTATTATTTTCCAAAGTTCTCCTGACTTGGAACAATTTCTTCAGATGGGAAAATCTGACATCATTGTGCTATCTAAGAATGCAGAGAGGGGGAAACCAAGGAGTTATAGACCAGTTAGCTTAACTGTTGTTAGAAAATTACAGGAGTAAAATTAAGAGGAGTGACTGAGCACCTTATAAACTTTCATCTGATCAGAATGCTAGCATGGATTTGTAAAGAACAGGTTCTAACTGACTAATCTTATGACATTTTTAGAACAGGTGACTAAAAGAGTGGACAGAAGTTTATCTATTGATGCACATTTGATAAAGTCCCTCTGAAGAGACAGGTAAAGTTGAAGCTGATGGAACTGAAGGCAAATTATTGACCTAGTTAGGAAATTGAGTGGTAGGAGACCATGGGTAAGTATTGGCAGGATGCAAGTGATAGTGTCCCATCAGGCTCTGCGCTTGGGTTTTAATTATTCACTGTATTAATGACTTAGAGCCACATGTCCAACTTTGTTGCTGTTACAAAAGATAGGCTGCATTGTAAAGTGTGGGTGAAAGCATTAAATTAGAAAGATGAACTAGTAGATTAAGTGGATGAACAAAACTGACAAGTGGATTTTATGTAGGCAGGTGTGAGGTCATCTATTTGGATCTAAAAAGGAAAAGCTAGAAACAGTGGAGGTCCAAAGAGACTTGTCATTACTTTTTGTACCTGACCATGATATTTTAATCAAGAAGAATAATAGAATGTTAGACTTTATATATGGAGGACTAGAACAGAAGGGGATAGAAGTTGTGATATAGCTATACAAAGGCCTGGTTAGACCACACCTCTCATACTATGTTTAGTTCTGGGCACTACACTTTAGTTCAGGTATTTTAGCCTTGGAAGGAGTGCAATGTAGATTGACCAGAATGACATCTGGACTCCTCAGATTAAAGTTATGAGGGTAGATTACACAAACTGGGGTTGTATTCCATGGAATTTAGTAAGTTAAAGGAGTAATGTGATCAAAGTTTTAAGATATTAAGAGGGGCAGATAGAAACTATTTCACCTGGTTGGAGTCTCTAGGATTCAGGGATGTAGCCTAAAAATTATAGTCAGGCTTTTCAGGAATGGAGTTAGGAAATACTTCTACACAAAAAGGTAATAGAACTATTCCACAAATGGCAGTTACTGTGAGGTCAATTCTTAATTTTAAAGTGGAGATTGATGGATTATTGCTAACCAAAGGTATTAAGGGATATGGGGTGAAGGCGGGTATATGAAATTGCATCATAGATCAGCCATGATTTTACTAATGCGCAAGGAACAAGCACTAGTGGCTAAATGACCAATTCCTGTTTCTATGTTCCATATCATACCCCATCCCAACTTGAGTGTATAATTCCACAGAAATCACAGCACAGAAACAATTTTCAGACCATCAAGGCCATATTGGTGTTTATCCTCCATGCAAGCAGTAATCCTATTCTTATGTGGCCTGCATGGTTCCCATATCCCCTTCAAACAACACCTAATGGTGTTGACAAGGCCTCTGTTTCAATCACTAATAATAGTATTGTATTCCATAGCCTCGAAAAACATGTTTAAAAAAAGATGTATATTTCCTCGTGTTCTCTGCCCGAAGGCAGGTCCTTGGTGGTTATTTTTCAAACCACAGCAAAGTGCCATGATTTTTACTACAGGTAGGGTAAGGAGGCAGGTCCTGAACCTACCTCAGTTGGAATGGGGATCAAACACTGCTGTTGGCACTAATCTGATCCGCACATTAGCCATTTAGCCAACTGAGCTAACCGGCCCCAACAATGTTTCCTGTTCAGTCCTAAATTTCTTGCATTTAATCTTACATGTGACCCTCATTCTAGATCCCTCAATCACTGGAAGCCCTCTGTGAAGGAATGGGACACCGTTAATAGAAATAATGTTAAATGCTGGACCATTGTAAAATTAAGGTGATAACTTTAATTTTTGAGGCAGCAGAACAGCTCCAAATTGCTTCTCAATGACATTTCTTGCAGTAGCATAGGTCTCATCATATGAGTGTTGGTGATGAGTGACTGGGTTGTGGAGGGAGACATCAGTCAGGTATAAAATGAATCGCCATTGTTGATACTTTGGCCTAAAGATCTTGGGCAGCCAATTAGTGCAGACTGGCCAACTGGTATCATGCTGCTGCCAGGATGACATGTATTTACCAGCATGGTGAGCTGGGTGTGGTCACATACCAGCTGCATATTGAGCCAAGGTATACTTTGCAGCACCAATGTATTTCAGCATTGAGATTCATTGCCCACAAAGCTACATGTATGCAATACCCTCTCCTTGCATACAGTCTCTGTTGCCTCCTGGATGCAGCAATGAATGGTAAACAATGACAACTGGAGGAGGGTGGATGCCTCTTTGCTTCTAAACTGCATGCATAGTATCGCAAATACTGTGCTACCAAATTGTGTGTCCTTTTGTGTTGCGTTGGACATATTGTGATGGGATCATGGTGCCTAATGTCTTGGTATTATGTCTCCAGAGTGCTAACACCATGGTCAGCTCATGTACAGCCAAGCAATAAACCAGAATTGCAAGAGATACGGAAAGAACTTGCTGGTCGTCAATCACAAGCGGAGCAGTGAAGAGTGGTCTCTCTGACACAGGGACTAATTGGGCAAAGAAACTGGAACAAGTGGCATTGTTCCAATCCCCGTGGAGATCAATGATTTTTTTAAAAAAAGATGAATTTCCCAGCAACTACTGGAAATTACTAAAAGGAGAAAATTTCATATTTTTAGACTTGTACTCTTAAACATCAAACATTACTTAACAGGCAACTAATGTACCAAACTAAAGAGGTATTTTCACATCAACTAATTAACACAATCTTCCTACAACCTCTTGTTTTCTGTACACCTAATTTCTAGCAGATGTAAAGTTCCAAGTTACTCCCAGCCTTCCAGCAGGTCCACTTCCCCCTGCCACACCAGGTCAAATCCTCCAGTGTCCTTCGAAAATTGTTCCATTCAGCACCAACTCTCGCCTACAAGGCCCACCTCAGTGACTCCTTGTCCCTTAAAACTCAAAAGTCCTCTCTGTTCGGGCCTCTTCAAGCAGAATACGAGCAGTTACAAGCAATCTGCTTAATTGTTAACGCAAACAGTTCATCCTGCTCTTCGTAGCAGCAGCTTTGTTACTTTTCCACATAGCAGCATCTGCCTTGTCTCTCTCACTCAGTGTCTCTGTGCCTATCTCCAAAAGGCAGCTGTGCCTTTTGCATGACAAGGTGTGAAAACTGTCAGTTGATTTTCAATAGGATTCAGTTTGCTTTTCTTTTCCCATGGCCATGGGGGTCTGTTTCCAGGCAGAGGTTCAGTACGACCCCATCGCCCTATCCAGAAGTGTTCAATTCTGTTTCACCTTAAATTAAAGGAGACACTTTAAAAAACATAACCATCTTGTAAAGTCCAATTTTCATAACAACATCAGAGGTGTTGAACACAAGGACCTCGGCTAAATGACTAATTTATTTAATCATTCAGTCATGTTACAGTAAATACATCACTTGAGTTTAGTGCTTCATGACTTTAGCTGATCGGGGCAAGATTATAAATAACTAAATGGAGGACATGGGTAGGAAAGGTTTCAGAGATAGCCTTGAAGTCACAGCTGAGATTTAACAATTCCACTTTTAATTATTGCCTCCCAACAGGACCGCAGCTCCCAGGTCATTCCCCAGCGGAGGCAAGGCTTCTGCCGCCACTGACATCACAATTGTGCATCCGGTCCCCGCCACCCTCTTCCCAAAACCTCCCGTTCTTTGCTGCTCCCGCCCACTGCCACTGCCCATTCTGCCACTTCCCACTCACATATAAAAACAGAAATCTGCGGATGCTGGAAATCCGAAACAAAAACAGAATTACCTGGAAAAACTCAGCAGGTCTGGCAGCATCGGCGGAGAAGAAAAGAGTTGATGTTTCGAGTCCTCATGACCCTTCAACAGAACTAGGAGAGGGGTGAATTATAAGCTGGTTTAAGGTGGGGTGGGGGTGGGGGGAGAGAAGTGGAGGGGGTGGTGTGGTTGTAGGGACAAGCAAGCAGTAATAGGAGCAGATAATCAAAAGATGTCACAGACAAAAGAACAAAAGAACACAGAGGTGTTGAATTTGGTGATATTATCTAAACGAATGTGCTAATTAAGAATGGATGGTAGGGCACTCAAGGTATAGCTCTAGTGGGGGTGGGGGGGCATAAGAGATTTAAAAATAATGGAAATAGGTGGGAAAAGAAAAACCTATATAAATTATTGGAAAAAACAAAAGGGGGGAGAAACAGAAAGGGGGTGGGGATGGAGGAGGGAGTTCAAGACCTAAAGTTGTTGAATTCAATATTTAGTCTGGAAGGCTGTAAAGTGCCTAGTCAGAAGATGAGGTGCTGTTCCTCCAGTTTGTGTTGGGCTTCACTGGAACAATGCAGCAAGCCAAGTACAGACATGTGGGCAAGAGAGCAGGGTGGTGTGTTAAAATGGCAAGCGACAGGGAGGTTTGGGTCATTCTTGCAGACAGACCGCAGGTGTTCTGCAAAGCGGTCGCCCAGTTTACGTTGGGTCTCTCCCATGTAGAGGAGACCGCATTGGGAGCAACAAATACAGTAGACTAAGTTGGGGGAAATGCAAGTGAAATGCTGCTTCACTTGAAAGGAGTGTTTGGGCCCTAGGACAGTGAGGAGAGAGGAAGTGAAGGGGCAGGTGTTACATCTTTTGTGTGGGCATGGGGAGGTGCCATAGGTGGGGGTTGAGGAGTAGGGGGTGATGGAGGAGTGGACCAGGGTGTCCTGGAGGGAACGATCCCTACGGAATGTCAAAGGGGGGGGGGTGCGGGAGGGTGAAGGGAAGATGTGTTTGGTGGTGGCATCATGCTGGAGTTGGCGGAAATGGCGGAGGATGATCCTTCGAATGCGGAGGCTGATGGGGTGTTAAGTGAGGACAAGGGGGACCCTATCATGTTTCTGGGAGGGAGAAGGCGTGAGGGCGGATGCGCGGGAGATGGGCCGGACACGGTTGAGGGCCCTGTCAACGACCGTGGGTGGAAAACCTCGGTTAAGGAAGAAGGAGGACATGTCAGAGGAACTGTTTTTGAAGGTAGCATCATCAGAACAGATGCGACGGAGGCGAAGGAACTGAGAGAATGGGATGGAGTCCTTACAGGAAGCAGGGTGTGAGGAGCTGTAGTCGAGGTAGCTGTGGGAGTCAGTAGGCTTGTAAGGGATATTGGTGGACAGTCTATCACCAGAGATTGAGACAAGGAAGGGAAGGGAAGTGTCAGAGATGGACCACGTGAAAACGATGGAGGGGTGGAGATTGGAAGCAAGATTAATAAATTTTTCCAAGTCCCGAGAAGAGCATGAAGCAGCACCGAAGTAATCATCGACGTACTGGAGAAAGAGTTGTGGAAGGGGGCCGGAGTAGGACTGGAACAAGGAATGTTCCACATAACCCATAAAGAGACAGGCATAGCTGGGGCCCATGCGGGTACCATAGCCACACCTTTTATTTGGAGGAAGTGAGAGGAGTTGAAGGAGAAATTGTTCAGTGTGAGAACAAGTTCAGCCAGACGGAGGAGAGTAGTGGTGGATGGGGATTGTTCGGGCCTCTGTTTGAGGAAGAAGCTAAGGGCCCTCAGACCATCCTGGTGAGGGATGGAGGTGTAGAGGGATTGGAAGTCCATGGTGAAGAGGAAGCGGTTGGGGCCAGGGAACTGGAAATTGTTGATGTGACATAAGGTGTCGGAAGAATCACGGATGTAGGTGGGAAGGGACTGGACAAGGGGAGAGAGAAGGGAGTCAAGATAACGAGAAATGAGTTCTGTGGGGCAGGAGCAAGCTGACACGATCGGTCTACCGGGACATTTCTGTTTGTGGATTTTGGGTAGGAGGTAGAAGCGGACCGTCCAAGGTTGGGCGACTATCAGGTTGGAAGCTGTGGGAGGAAGATCCCCAGAGGAGATGAAGTCAGTGACAGTCCTGGAAACAATGGCTTGATGTTCAGTGGTGGGGTCATGGTCCAGGGAGAGGTAGGAGGAAGTCCCACTCACTGATGTTTGTTAACATCGCTCTCTCCGCTGCTCGCAGGAGGCGGACAACTGGGGCCAGGGCCAGCGAGGCTCACATCTTACGAAGTAATAAAAAAAGCAAAATTGCTACTTCCAAAACATTTGCAGCACATTTTAAATTTCAACATAAAGTAAATGTGGAGTAGAATGTTGAGTAATGATTCTTTCTCTAGTTCGTTGATGAAACTGCGTCGTGCAGAAATTGGCATGTTATACGGCATCCTCGCTCAGGAAGCATTGCGCTGTAGGGCAGTTTGCCCATTGATGGGAAACACCATATTGTACGGCATCCCCACGCAGAAAGCATAGCTCTGTACGGCAGTTCCCCTTGATGGAAGACGCCATGTTGTACGGCATCCTCACAGAAAGCATTGCACTGTACGGCAGTTCCCCCATTGATGGAAGACACCATGATGTACGGCATTCCACCGCCGTTGACAACGTTGCGCCCTCACCTGGGAAACGGAGAACTCTTGATCAAACATGGCGAGGCTGAGTGAGCATGGGATTCGCCTCAGTGCGGTAAGCTGAATAATAACGTAATAACAGCCGGAATCAGACGGAGCTGAGTTGCACATCTGCCAAATAACGCTGACGATGTTTTATTTTGTTCTTCAGATGAGCCCCACCTACTTACACACGAACTCGACCAGTCACACCTGGCCTTTTAGCGCAATCGCCGAGCTAATAGGTAAGGCATCGCACTGGCTTGTCAATCTATTCTTACTATAGCAATTTGCCGATGCTCGGCTTCTCTGCTGATCGCAACAGGAATTCAGCCGCCTTAAATTTTATATTTAATTATTTAATTATGTCCGAAATCTCGACTGCCGGGACAACCGAATTTGCGCGGGGGAGGGTCGCCTCGATGACTGACGGATGATTAGACCAATTAGGCGATGGACCCGTCATTTTGGGGCAGACTCATCCACCCCTGACTGACGTTTGTTTTCGGCAATTAGCGAACTGAGGGCGGGCTATAAGGATCTGATTGGCGCAAATGCTTGATTAGCATTGGCGCGAGCCAATTGAATTTGAACTGTCGTTAACGCCCGTGAGGTAGATGCAACAACCGTTGTGGACTGAAGTTGTCTGGTGGACTCTAGTTGGTGAGGGCGGGGAGAAGGAAAAACAGGTTAGGTTCAGGAGTGATCTGGGTGAATTCGGTGATGATTTGGGATGGATGGAAAGGATTGAACAGCCGATAGTAGCCGGGAGCGGTTGTTGTCACCTGACGTCTCCCAAGCCCCTGACTGCAACCCGAAGCACTCTCGGCTTCTCAGCCAATCACAGAGCGCAACGGAATCACAACAAACACCGCGTGACAATGGGAGCGAGCTTGAAACTTCCGTGTTAGGTAACGCCTCAGGAGCACGCGGGGAGCTGTGATTGGTCATTTTTGGGGTGTTAGCGGACAGTATTCGAATTGGGTAAGTAGAATTGTGTCCGAAGTGGAAAATGTGGTGACGGGTACTTGTGGTTCTGCGGTCTAAGCAGAAATTTGGACAAAAGTTTTAGTTTAGGCCATCAATTTATTGTTATCAGAATGACCATCCTTAGTGTTAAGTATTACAAAGTAATATTTGCATAAGTATGCCATAAATAAATATTTATGGTATAGTAACATGTCAACAGATTCATGTTTATGTTTCACACATGCCTCTTCCCATTCTAATCCTATTATGAGTCATCGCTGGACTTTTAATTTTCTAATATCTTTATTGTTGGCTTTCCTCTATCCTTTGACATACAAGAACTAAAAATATTTGGTCCCCTAGGCCCATCATTACTGTCTGTGCTGATCTTCCAGTCCCCTTCGACATCACCTGTAAAATTGTCTTCATTGCTTCATCTCAGAATATTTCTGCAAGATTGTCCTGCTTTATATTCCCTCCCACACCCATTCAAACTTGATACTCTTTATGCATCATTCCCACCCTTTACCCTGTTGTTGCTGATAGTGCTTCCAGCTACCACCTTATTCTTAAACAGACTCCACCTCTTTTCTTACCAAGGAGAGCTGTATGCTAAATGGGAAAGTGCTGAGAGTGTGACTGTGTTAAACACTGGCTGAGCTGCCTATACTCATTGAACTTGTGGGGTGGTAGGGGTGGCTTGCTTTATGTATGTATATATCAAGAATACTTTCTGGTGAATTTTTCAATTTTGCTTTGTGGAGTGCTTTAGTTTTTATTGAGATTGCTGTTCTAGTGAAATTTTACATCTGTGGGTGGATTGTTGCTTACTTTGATTTATTGTAACAGGGGGTGGAGGGGTGACATAGTGATAATGTCACTGGGCTGGTAATCCAGAGGTCCAGGCTAATGCTGTGTGGGTTCAAATCCAACCATGGCAGCTGGTGGAATTTAAAATACAATTAAATCTAGAATTGAATGCTAGTCTCAGTAATGGTGACAATGAAGCCATTGTTGATTGTTGTCAAAAACCCATCTGCTGCACTAATATCCTATACGGAAGGAAATCTGTCCTACATGTGACTTGGTCTAGAGTAAGGTGGTTGACTCTTAACTGCCCTCTGAAATGGCCTAGCAAGCCACTCAGTTCAAAGGCAATCAGGGATGGGCAGTGAATGCTGGTCTTGTCAGTGACGCACACATCCCATGAAAGAATAAAAAAAGTACCCAGAATACCAAGTGTAACAATTTCTTGAAGTTTTGGTCTATGTGAATTTCACAGCCTCATAGTAAACAGAGAATTGTCAGGCTGTGCCTCTTCTAATCTCAGCTATAACGATGTACAGCTAATTCACTGTGTTCGTTCATGTGCATTTGGCTGCCACACAGGACCTGAACCTATTCTGTCTATCTTCTTATCTCTTAGCAGCTGTCAAGTTCTTCTGTACATCTTCCCTTCCTGTCAGCCTGTCGTGCTAGCTTTCATTTCCCTGTTGGGCATGTTGAACCCCAAATCTGACTCCACCCCGTTACTGCCTTCCTTATTTATTTTTTTAAATTTATGTTCTTATTTCTTATATTTGTCTTATCCTACTTCTGTCCCAGGCATGAATCTGCCTTGGATTAGCCCAGAGCTACCTCTGTACCTTTCTTGACATTCACTCGCTGCTGCCTCCCTACAAGCAACAACCTAGGTTGTCACCTTCCCCTCTGATCAACTTTCTCACCAGCACCTGTTAGAGGTTAACCACGCCAACCTATTTCTTGTCCTGCTCACCTCAGTCAACATTGTCCCTTTTGACTTTGCATGTCAACCAACCTGTCATCACCCCTCCCTGCATAACATGGAATAGAATGTTACACCACAGAATGAGGCCAATTTGGCCTAATGTCTGTGTCAGCTCTTTGAAAATACCATCCAATTCGTCCCACTGCCCTGCATTTTCATCAATGTGATGCAGATTTTTCCTTTCATATATTTATCCAATTCCCTTTTGAAAGCTACTACTGAATCTGTTTCCACCATCCTTTCAGACAGTGCTTTCCAAATCAACAACTTGCTGTGTTTTTTTAAAATAAATTTTTAAACAAACTCCCTATTAGCTTTAAACAAACCTGGCTTCTTTTGCTCATGACCTTAAGTCATGTCCTCTGCTTATTAACCGTTCTGGCCAGTGGAATATTTTCTCAAAATCTCTCATTACTTTGAACACCTCTGTTAAATCTCCTATGATCCATCTCTCCTTTAAGAACAATTCCAACTTCTCGAGTCTTGCCACATAACTGAATTGCTCACCCCTGGTACCATTCTGATAAACATCTTCAAGGTTTTGATATCCTTCCTATAGTGTGGTGCTCAGAATTGGACACAATATTCCAGCTGAGGCTAATCAGTGATTTATAAAGGTTTAGCTTAGTTAAGTTCTTTGATTTTGTACTCTATGACTCTACTTATAAAGCCCAGGATCCCATATCCTTTTTAACAGCCTTCTCAACCTGTCCTACACCTTCAGATATTTGTATTTGTGAACCCACAGGTCTCTGTTCCTGCACTCCCTTTAAAATTGTACCACTTAGTTTATATTGCCAGTCCTCATTCATCCTTCCAAAATGCATTACTTCACACTTGTCTGCATTAAATTTCATCTGTTGTGTATCTGCCCATTTCACCAGTCTCATTTTATCTCTACCTTTTAGCCTATTTCGATTCTTTCACCCCACTACCCCCACTAGGGCTATCTGTACCTTGCTTGTCCTGCTTTCCACCCTTAATTAGCAGATTCCTTAGATAATATCACCACCTTCAACACCTCTTTGTCCTTTTGTCTATGACATCTTTTGGCTATCTCCACCTATCACTGGTCCTCTATCCAGCTCTACCCCCCCCCCCCCAAAACCAGCTTATATTTTACCTCTTCTATTTTTACTTAGTTCTGTTGAAGAGTCATACGGACTCGAAATGTTAACTGTGTTCCTCTCTGCAGATGCTGCCAGACCTGCTGAGTTTTTCCATGTATTTTTATTTTTGCTTTCTCATTATCCTAAAGTTTGCTCCTTTACTCCTTATGGTTTACTGAATTTTCAAGTTTTGTGATCTGTAAACTTTGAAATTTTGCCTTCTATATCTAATTCCAATTCACAGCATACATTAAAAGAGCCCTGGCCATTATACTGTCCCTTGAGGTACAGCACTGTATATTTCCCTCCAGTCTCTCAAACAGCAATTCATTTATCACTACTTTTTGATTCTTAGCCACAGTGCCATTGCTCGTACAGACCTATAGGTTTTGACTTTTATTTTTAACAAGACTGTTATGTTGCATTTTATTGAGCACCTTATGAAATCCGTGTACACAACTACACTTCCTTTATCAGCCCTCTCATTTACTTCATTAAAGAACTTAATCTAGTTTGTCAGATACAACTTTCCTTTAACAATTTGGTGTTGACTGCCATTTGTTAACTAATCCATGTTCTTTCAAGCACCAGTTTTGTCCTGGGTTATGGTTTCTAGATATGTCTGCACGACCAACTAGCTTACAGTTAACAGGTATTTTCCCTCCATTTTACTCCCTTAAATGTCTATTCACTTGCAAACAAGGCCCTTGTCATCTACAGCCTTATGATTGCATTGGCATCCTGACTTTGACTGAAACTTGCCTTATGGGTGACTATCTACCCAACTATACACTCAATTATTTGCACAAAAACTGTTAAAATGACAGCATTGTCCTTATCAGTACTGTACATATGCTGTCCAAACAATGAGATACTTACTGGCTGTACAATACCAGACGGGAGTAAAACAAAATACTTCCATAAGCTGGAAATTTGAAATATAAACAGAAAATGCAGAAAACACTCGACAAATCAGCTGGCGTCTGTGGAGCTGATACTGAGACACATGGATTTACAGAACTAGGCAAAAGGATATAGTCCTCTTGTATCTGTTGTGTTCAATACTGGTCCACACCCGCACACCCAGCGATGCAAATAAGCTGCAAGCAAATTTTCAAGCGCTGCTGGCAGTTTTAGCACTGAAGAAAATATTAATCTGTCAGGTTCAGGAAAACATGGCTCTGTGCCTCCAGTTAATCCCTCTGCAGTGATTTAACCTGCGCATGCTCACACAGATACTGGAAGGTGTCACCTACTGGTGCTCCAGAAAGACATATTTCAACACATAGACCATATGCAGTGGAATCTCATAAACTTTCTTTTAATGGTGGTCACGTTGGCAGCAGTCACTCCGTTGGAATATAGTGAACAGATTAAAGGAATCACAGGGTTCATTTTCAACAGGAACTTTGCCTCTGAGATAATCTTTTCAAATTGTAATAGTCCTCACTGCACCCACTTTCCAGAGATGACCTAATAACCACATTATTCGCTGACTACTGTAGAGCCTGACAGAAGGAAATAAAGACATCAAATCCAACGTCAGAACAGCCCCAATTGAATACAAAGCACAGCTATGAATTCTTTTATGTCCCCAGTAAAATGTTTTCTCTCTCCCATCCCATTCAATTTTCCTGATATGGTCCACATCTTTCTTCTCAAGTCCAAGGGGTGCACATTTGAGCTTATCTGACAACTGGTTTAACATCCATCAACCGATCTGGCAGGACCCCATCAAGTTGAGCCTCACTCTGGCAATTCTGCTCATTACTTTGGGACTAACATGGAGAGTAAATATAACCCTCCTCCTGAATTCTTTTTTCCATTACTATCTCCATAAACCCATCTACCCTTCCTCTTCTGTTATTGCCTGCAACAAGTATGAAGACCTCACGGGACATTTTATAACTGAAATTTAAATCATGCCTTCTGCTGTTCCCTTTGTCAAACCTTCCCTTTGGCTCCTCTCTGCTCCAGCCCTGATTCTTCACAATTCTCTAATTTTCTCTTCTATCTCCCTTCATCCCTTTTCTGAGCTTATCCATGAGATCCTACTCCTGCTCCCTTGACCCCATTCCTTCTAAACTGCTGAACAGCCAGCTTCTCTTCCTGGCCCTCACATGAGCTGATATAAATGATTCCTACTCCTTGGGTATTGTCCCTTGTCCTTTCAAACCATTAGCATCGCCCCCTTTTAAGAATCCCACCCTTGCCTACTCTTTGCAGACCACCACCCTATGACCCTTTCTTGCTCCCTTTCCCTAATGGGTTCTTAAACATTTTATGTCCTTCCAAATCTGTGTCCAACTTTATCACACTTTCATGTTTGAATCTCTAATCAGGTTTCACCCCTGTTACCACATTGAAATGGCCCTAATCAATGTAAAAAAAAATGTTATCCTCTTTGACTGGGGTGCCCTAATACTCCTCATTTTGGCTTTTGACACAGTGAGTCATCTCATCCTTCCCCAATATCTTTCCTCACTTGCCCAGTTCCCTGGGATTGCTGTCATTTGGTTCCTTGCATAACTATCCAATTGCAGTCGTAGCATCTCCAGGAATGACTTTTCTTCCCACCTCCACCTCGCCATTAGCCCTGTATTTGGTCATGCGCTATCCCTTGGTGATATCACCCAAGAACATGTACATTGATGGTGCCCAGCTCTATCTCTCCATTACTTGCCTTGGACCACCTCTGTATTGTCAGATTGCTTGTTCATTAGATGAGCCAAAGTTTCCTCCAGTTACACATTCAGAATTCTGAAGCTTTCATCTTAAACCAAAAACACGATACCCTTGCCTCGATTCGATTTCCCCTTCCCCACCCACTGTTTTCAACTGAACTAGACGTTTTACAGTTTTGGCATCCTGCTTAACTCCCACCTGAGCTTCCTATCCCATCCACTCCATCATTGTTGCTTCTGTAACATCACCTGTTTCTGTCCCTGCTTCAGCTAATCTTCTGCTGAACCTTCATTCATGCCTTTTCGTCACCTCCAGACTTGACTAGACCAATAGGAATCTGGTCATTTAAATTTTGTCAATTTCAGCTGATCTGAATCTCTGCTGCCCATATCCTTTTCAGAGTCATGCCCTGTTACCTATCGACCCTGATCTCACTGGCCTACATTGACTCCCAGTACCCCACTGCCTACAGTGTTAAGATTGTTGTCATGTTTAATTGCCTTCATAGCCTTTCCCTTTCTTTATAATCTCCTCCAGACCTCCAAATGCTCACCCCCAAGTCTCTCCATTCCTTTGACTGGCCTTTTGTGCATTTCACCAATTATTGGTGGCTGTGCACCAATAATGTCTAGGCTCCAGACTCTGGAATTTCCTGCCTAAATCCATCTGCCTCACCGTCACACTTTCCTCCTTTGAGACACTCCTCAAAACCCACCTCGTTGAACAAACTTTTGTCAGCTATTCCTAAATCTTTTTCCTTGGCTCAGCATTCATTTTTGCCTCAGGAACATTTTTTCTACATTAAATGCATTATATAAGTGCAACTTTTAAAAATCCTTCTCAAAACTTAGCTTTTCCACCAAGTTTTAAGTCACCCATCTAATCTGCTTTCATGGATTGCCATCTGTTCCCATTGTTCTTCTCTCCAATCTTGCAACACTTCATTAAAGGCCCCAAATTAATCCAAGCTGCAATTGTTGAATGCTCCCAATTGTCCTAGAATTGTTTAATTAATAAACAACAGGCTGAGGGGATATGACTTAACAACAACAACAACTTTCGTTTATGTGGTGTTTTAAAAGTAGTAAAATGTCTCGAGGTCCATGCACAGGTCCATCATCAAATAGAACTTGATACTGAGCCACATAAAACAATATTAGGACAGGTGACCAAAAGTGGTAGGCTTTAATGTACATCTTAAAGGAGGAGAAAAATGTAGCGAGACAGCGAGGTTTAGGGAGTGAATTCCAGAGTTTAAAGCCTAGGCAGCTGAAGGTATCAGTACCAATAGTGAAACAAAGAAAGTTGGGACGCGCAAGAGGCTAGATTTGGAGGGATGCAGAGATTTCTAAGGGTTGGAGGAGATTTTGGAGATGTGAAGAAGCAAGGCAATGGAGGAATTTGAAAACAAAGATGAGAATAAAATTGAGGCATTGCCGTACCAAGAGCTAGGGTAGTTCAGTGAGCACAGGGATGATGGGACTGGAATTTGGTGTGAGTTAGGGTACAGGCAGCAAGAGAGCATGTGCTCAAGTTTATGGAAGGTTTAATGGTTGGGGGGTGGTGAGGAGGGAGCCAAGAGAACATTTGAAAAGTTGCTTGAGAAGCCAGGAGGGCATTGGAATAGTTACTTATTTGAGAGGTACTCCAATGCTGCCTGCCCACAGGTAGCCACTCTGCAAGCTTGGAAATCCAAATCCACCACTTTATCTGGATCGCAGAGGTGATTGGCTGTGAAATGGATCCCAGACCTGTGGAATTACTCAAGTCCTTTGTTTTCAATTGAGCCACTGAGGGATGCTTTCCCTACTTATGTTAACATAGTGCAAGGCAGGGAGGAAGATTATTCTGGTATAACTTTTTTAAAAAGCTGTCAATTTTTTAAATATACACAATTTTATCTGCTGCTAGACTACAGAAAGCAGATGTAACAACATTAATGCTGGTGGCTGGCTCCCAAATGCAAGCTTCCCGGAATATAAATTAAAAGAACAGTGTGAAAGCCACTTTGAAAGGAAACGTTCCAGCAGTTTACAGACAATTTATAATATTGCCCAGAAGCTAATGTACAATGAACTCTGGCACCGGTCTGACCTCAGCTATCTGTAATTCATCTAACTGCAGTCCAAACTTTTAACACTTCTGTACATATATATAGATGATATTTCTTACATTTGTAAACACACAGCTAACCCCTTAACATCTCAAAGTAGAAATAGGAAGAGCACCTCTGAATCCACTGACCTACATCCGGTAACACTTCAGTGCACATTGACCACAAACCTTGTAACACTTCATTGAATACTAATCTTAAATACAATACGGCACAATGCAGGACACAAGCATTGTGTCAATATTTGTGTACAGGTTGGAGGTTGTACGGTGTATTTGTAGCATACAGCTTATTGTCTCATGGAACTTAACCTAAACAGTGCAATAATGTAGGGATCTCACATCCTTGTCTCTTGTTTGGAATAAGGAATCAAGTACTGAATTTAAACTCTATCAAGATTTCACAGCTGACAGACTAGATAGAAGGAGTAGTAAAGGGTCACGGGAGTGGGAGTACAGTGAACCCCCCCTAACTGTATTACAGATATTACTGTTCTTGGAACTAAGTCTTGTTTGTCTTGATTTCTCCAGTTTTTCATAAGGAATAATAACAGGTGGGTGAATGCATTTACAAGAAAATAATAGAGGGGATGGGGTGAGTTTCATGAACTGTAATACTGAAGCAGTAGTTTTTTTTTGTGCTGAGCTAAAATCATTTCCATTTTAATCAGCTCCAGTCAGAAATGCCACAATTAACCATAAAAATTAAATCAGGTCTGCTTTGTATTTTTTCCTACCGATGAATATCATTACAATATCATTGTAATTTAACACTGAATAGGAGATAGTATTTCTCTTCATATCAATGAATACAATGCTTCCTTAGACAATTTTGTTTAAAAATAAATTTGCAAAGTATAGTCAGTATTTTTTAGGTCATGTAGAATTATTTTAGAGGAGTAAGTAAAAGGACAAACGATAAGACTGTTCTTCCACTTGATGGCTTTGGAGTTGAGGAAGATAATGAGCTAACCTGTTAAATAGTAGCAGATACAGGGCTGCAAAAACAGCAGACAGAATGGATTACAAGTTAGCTAAAAGCTTCAAGTTATTACCTAAGTAACTACAATTACAGGGAGGTAGAGATCATTTCTTCTTTGGAATTAATCGAGCTATCCTTAGAGTGGATTTCAATGTTTTCTCACAATTTCTCCTGCAATTCATACTGAATGCAACAATTATTTTGGCTGCATCAGAGTCACCTAATGACTCTTCTCAGCAATTAGATTATGAAAACTGACTGTTAACCCAATATTTCTAATTAAATTTCTGTTTATTAATTCAAGTCTATGGATCCAGCCAACTCATGGTGACTTTGCTGCACTTACAAAGGACAGAATAAGTATTAAGCTTTCTATTCCTGGAAGCAGGATTCTTTGGTTGACTAAGGCCAAAACATTATGTTTAATTTTTTTAAAAACAATAATTTGTAATCCACTTGGATACCTGGCCATCTATAATTGGAGTTATGTGGGCAACAATTTAGGGTATTTCTTAACTTACTCCTTATACCCATTGCTGTTTTAGCAGGCTTGAGTTTGCTGTAACATGTCACTGTGATCCTTGTCATGCTATTACTTGATGCCAAGTAATCAATTAGAGGGTTTGTCGCCAGGTTAGAGAATGTAGTCATTCAATTGCTTACTGCATAGATGGAGCTTAGAGACTTGAAACTCAATTGCAAATCTAGACTGTCAGCTAATTTGTAAACTATTACAAGTTAACATTAATCTTTAATGAGGAAAGAAAGTATTTTTCTGTCAAAATATTTCCCAGCATTTTTTTAAATAAAGAATTAGCCTTTGGAGAATCTTGATTTTATTTTGAAACTTCAATTTTAATATTAGCTACATTTTTAATGTTAACCACTTGCCAGGTATTTCTTGATGCATGGCCACAACACTATTAAGGAGAGAAAAAAAAGGGCTTCAGTTCCAGATTGATCTAAGCTGTTCTGGAGGGTTTTCTGGCTTCATGTAGCCCTAGGGGCTGTCTAAAGTTGTAGCCCTTTGTCTTTTCAAAAGTAGTTGCTCCAGGACATTGAGTGGTATAGAAATTCTTACCAAAAATTGATATTCCTGTGAATATGTTAAATGAAATGTTGGGTACTATTAGTTTTCTCTATAAGATGAGAGTCTCTTTTACTTTAAATCATCTTGATATTCTTCAGTTATATGATTACTAATAATAAAGATAAAAATGGCAGCTTTTCTGTTGTATTGATGACAAACTTTACTTACTTTATACAGACATGCAGATCTGGTAAGCTGTAGGTTTGATTTCTGACTTAGCTGTGATGTAGTCTGGGAGAGAAAATAACCTGGATTCTCCCTCCTAATTGTTATCCATGCAAGAGTGCTTACCTGCAAACATTGGGTGAGCAAAGAACTCGGAGCAGACTGCTGAGCCCCTCAAACCTGTTATACCATCCAATTAGGACTTGGCTGATCTGAGCCTCAACTCTTGTTTATCTGCTTTAGAGCTATATCCTTTGATATACTTACCTAACAAAAATTTATTGACCTCACTCTTGAAAGTTCCAATTGACTCAGCATCTACAATCTTTTACGAGAAAAATTTCCAGATTTCCACTATTTGATTGAAAATGCTTCATGATTTCCTTCCCAATGGCCTGGGTTATATCTTCTCATTTTTGATTCCCTAACCAGAGGAAATATCTGTATCTACTCTATTGAATCCTATTAATATTGTAAATGACACTGACATGTCCTGTGGTACCCAGAAGTCTAAAATAATCAAACTTTTACCACACAAATGCTGGAGCTGATATCAAGTAGATTTTTCCAGATCTCACCATGTGCTGTGGAAAGATACGTTGTTGTTTTAGTACACTGACTGAAGTGCAGTAGTGAATGATGTGGCATCTGGTATACATGTATACATACGCGTGACAGTATAGTTCCTGAATCATTTTGGAACAATCACGTCACTTTTCATTCTTCAATAGTTAAAAGTGAGGATAGGATAAAGCTGGATGTGGCGATCTTATAGTTGAATAGCTTGCTGATAGTTACTGGGCTTACATGTAAGTGTGCACCTGAATTAGGTAACTGTTTTGTACTGATGGCTTCTCTGGCTGAGGACATGTCTGTGTTTGAACCCTAGACTTTTCCAAGATATTGCTCAATAGTACACCATGCAGTTCTTTTATCAATCAAGGTATTGGTGAAACTCCAAACGAGAGTTATAGCTCTCCAGTCATGTCATTTGCACACTGGATGATATTGCAGCTTGATAATCATTCACTAGTGCCTTTTTTTGCAGTATGTAGTATTACAGTTTTATACATGATTCAAATTTGCTGCTTTTGCAGCAGCAATGAATGTTGACACGCAGCAGGGCTAAGAATCATAATGTAATTATTGCAGATTTATTGATTTAGTTGATTATTGGGAAACAATATTTTAGGAAGATTCTCTCAGTAATTTCAGTACCAGATTTAATCAGATGTTGCAATTTTGATGGTAATTTAAAAACCAAGCAACAAATATCTGAGATAAAAACAAAAAACTGCAGATGCTGGAAATCCAAAACAAAAACAGAATTACCTGGAAAAACTCAAATATCTGAGGTTTATTGCATCTAAAAATACAGCTGTGCTCATATGGCAGGCTATTCTGATTTGCGCTTCTTTGTGCACAAGTGGTCTTCGTGAGCGTGAGCAAAACATTTTTTACAAATCCTGCATCCATACCATTTTAAATGAGGTAGGAGGCCCTCCGAATGTCAGTATAACATTGGAAAGCAGTTAATCCAAGTGGTTTGAGCAAGTGGTTTTGCATTTTTTGTGTTAGGGAGTTCCACAGTTCAGTCACTAACCTGAGTTATATGACTAGTTTAGTCCTTATTCTCCACCACAAAGGCTTCCACCTACATCGTATTTTCTTCCCCTGCCTCAGCCCATTTTTAACCCCCATACTTGACTATTTCAATGCCCATCCTCCATCGACTGTAAACTTAAGCTCATCAAAATATCTGCCGAATCCTATCCCTTACCAGATCCCATTCACCTATAACCTTTGGTTCTTGCTGACCTACATTAGCTGAGTCGCCAATGCCATAAATGTAAAATTCTCATTCTTGTATTCCATTATCTATTCAACACTCCCCATCAAAAGTCTCCTCCAGCATTATGACCCCACCCCAAAACAGCTTCTTATGACACTGGCCTTTAATGCATGTACATCCATTGGTGTCCATCCCCTCAACTGTGTAGGCCCATTGCTCTCAAATCCCTCCCTAATCTCCTCTGTCTGTCTATCTCTCTTTCCTATTTTTAAGGCCTCCCTTAAAAGCTGTCATTTTGAATAAGCCTTTGGACTACAAACCCCAACAGATCTCTGCTTTACTAACAGAAATTACAGTACCCTATTATTTTTATTGAGATTATTTCACAGGTTTTTGAATCAGACACATTTGAGCACAAGTGTTCTTGCACTTCGAAAAGGTTTGCTTAATTAGTGCTGCTATTAAAATCAACTCTTCAAAAACTCTTGATGTTTATTGTGTACTGAAAAGTTCGGGCTGGGATCTCCTTTTCAGCAAAATGCTAGCAAACCACCCTTTTTATCTGCGCCTGGACTGCACACCTAGCCAGTTTTCTCGGATCAGGTTATTTTCTGTATTTCAGATGTGCTCATCTGAGAGTAGACAGATAATTACTGCAAGAGCCTGCTGCACTGCCTTGCATCAAGCAACCTCCAGGCCTGGTTGAAAATATATACGATTTTTAAATTATCACTTGTCAGCAGGTTTTGGTAAAGCACAATTGTGCATGTATATAAAAATATTCTTGCAGCTGCACTGCAGGTCTCATTTTTAATATTTGAAAGGAATATGTTGGGAATGTTAAATATTTTTATATTAATCTACTGAACTATGATTGGCACCCAGAAATACAGTTAGATTACAGATATTCCCTATCCTGGTACAGATTGTGTCTGGAGAGGGTATTTTGAGTTGTACATCAGTAGAGTGAAGTGATAGGCCTGAAATTATCACTGATGATTATAATCAGGTGATCAGTTAAAAGTAGCACACAAGAGGCAAATTGGCATAACATTAAGCCTATTGTCCAAAATTCATTTTCCTATAATGCTACTATGCAGTAGCAACATGAGTGGTATTCGCCACTAACAGGATGGTGCCGTTAAGCCAAAAAGACGTTTCGCCTATCACACAAATTAGTAATGTGGTCTATGAACTTCAGTGCCAGTGTGATGCTCGGTCTGTCGGCCATACGTCCCAAAGACTAGTGGATTGTATCAAATGGCACATCCCAGTCCCTGTTCGCAATGGGCAGACCGTACTCAACCAGCCCGTGCTTGCAAAACTCAAACAGTGTCCAACATTGGATATGATTCTGCGGTTGGACAACATTTGCTAGGAATTACGCTGACAACCAATTTGAGATTGTCAGTTGGGCTTGCAATGTGGCGCATTTGCGTGTACTGGAACCTACATATGTTAATACACAGAGCCATGTTCTTTGCAGACAGAAAGAACATATACATACACTTCGCCTGTTTCAGCTAAACAAAACAAGTGATAGCCATTTGCTGACTCATTCCTCAGGGCAATGCCTTGACCAATCAGGATCAAGCTGTCTGGTTTAAATTTCAAACAATGCTTGGCAGTTAACTGTCAGTCACCATCAATGGTGCATTTTCCATGGCAATGCCACTTGCCAACCAATCAGCACTCTCTTCACATATAGGATAATTGTTGTTTTCCCCCTATATATTGGTATTCTTGCGAGTGTCCTAATGATTGCAAGACAAAAAGCTTAGACATGTCTTTTTTCAGCAATGCTTAAGTTCAGTAATGATTTTTCTGTTTTGAAGCTTAAGGGTTTTTTCTATATTTGGAGGGATAGATTATGATCCCATCTTTTATGCAAACTATAATAACTACACCAGTTAGAGTACAAAGGGCTGAAGGTTACTAGTTTCGGTCAGTTCCAAACGGCATCAAGTCAGGACAGTTGAGCTGCGCCTGAGTAAAAAGGAACTGTTTTGTAATAAGTACAGTTCCAGAAGTGTGTCGCAGTTATATTGGTAAAAATCAGCATGTTGCAGTTTTCCTTCCTGTTCTGTGATGTGACACTGTGTAATTTTCAAAATATTAGTTTGTCTTGCATTCTTTTCCTGTCACATCATCTGATATGACCATCATAACAAGGGATCAGAATCACAAGGGGAAATGGTGCAACTGTTATTTACCTGAGAAAAATGTTTAGGTTGTATTTTTCAACAATACTAAACTTTGAACAAGAAATTGCTCAACTGTAGAGAGAAATACATTATTATGACGCAATCTGTTGAAAACATGCCTGTGGAATACACGATCAAAAATCTTGAAAACCAAATCTTGAATTCCAGTTTACAAATTAAGCTTTTTAAAAATTCTGCAGATGTAAAAAAAAAATTGCCCGCTTGAATTGTATTTTTAATTGGAATTATAAAAATCATTGGGATTTAAAGCAGGCCAGGTCCTTACAGATATAGTGAAATTCTGAAGGAAAGTTACGATTCCTACTTTGGAACAGGTCCTAAACAAGAAAGGGACATATTAGGGGTGAGAACATTGCTAATGCAAATTAGTGAAAATTATCAACATTAATAAAAAGCTTTAAATTAGAAATACACTTTCTCCTACGTCTTAAGGCATTTAAATACCAGGAATTTCTGGGCAACACTCAAACTACGAACATACGAATTAGGAGCAGGAGTAGGCCACTCAGTCCCTCAAGCCTGCTCTACCATTCAATAAGATCATGGCTGATCTGAATGTAACCTCAACCCCACACTCCTGCCTACCCCGACCACCTTTTACCCCTTTGTTAATCAAGGATCTATCTAGCTTTGCCTTAAAAATATTCAGAAAGTCTGCTTCCACTGCCTTTTGAGGAAGAGAGTTCCAAAGACTCTCAACCTTCTGAGAGAAAAAAATTCTTCTCATCTCTGTCTTAACTGAGTGACCCCTTATCTTTAAATAGCGACTCCTGGTTCTAGACTCTCCCACAAGATGAAACATCTTCTCCACATCCACCCTGTCAAGACCCCTCAGAATCTTAAAGATTTCAATTAAGTCACCTCTTACTCTGCTAAATTCCAGTCGATACAAAGCTAACCTGTCCAGCCTTTCCTCCAGGGACAACCTGCCTATTCCTGGTATTAGTCTAGTAAACCTTCTCTGAACTGCTTCTAATGCATTAACATCTTTCTTTGAATAAGGATACTAGAACTGTACACACTGCCCCAGATGTGGTCTCACCAATGTCCTGTATAACTGAAGCATAATCTCCCTAATCAATTTTCCTCACAAGAAATGGTAACATTCTATTAGCTTTCCTAATTACCTGCTGTACCTGCACACTAACTTTTTGTGATTCATGCACTAGGACACACAGATCCCTCTGAATCTCAGAGCTCTCCAATTTCTCACTATTTAGATAATTTTAATTTTGATTCTTCCTGCCAAAATGAACGATATCACATTTACTCACATTATACTCCATTTGCCAGATCTTTTCCCACTCAACCTATCTATGTCACTTTGTAGCCTCCTTACATCCTCTTCATAATTTACTTTCCTACCTATCTTTGTGTCATCATCAGATTTAGCAACCATTCCTTTGGTCCCTTCACATAAGTCATTTATATAAATTGTAAAAGGTTGAGGCCCCAGCATTGATCCCTGTGGCACACCACTTATCACATGCTGCCAATCAGAAAAAGACCCATTTATGCCTACTCCCCGTTTCCTGTTAGCTAGCCAATATTCTATCCATGCCAATATATTGCCGCCTACACCTTGAGCTTTTATTTTCTGCAATAATGTTTGATGTGGCACTTTACCATCTGCCTTCTGGAAATCTAAGTACAGTACATCTACCGGTTCCCCTTTATCAACAGCACATGTGACTCTTTCAAAGAACTCCAATAAGTTGGTTAAATCTGATTTCCCTTTTACAAAACCATGTTGACTCTGCCTAACTGCTTTGAATTTTTCGAAGTGCCCTGCTATAACACCTTTAATAATAGCTTCAAAAGAGCTGGACTGTTCATTGCAGAACAGATCAATGCAAGCTGATTTGAAGTGAGTGCTTTTGATGATGTCAATTTCCTGAGTCCTGGAACAGGTGTAGAATATATAGTCAAGTGGGGTCTTTAGTGATGCTTGATCTAAGAACACTTTATTCTTTTAAGCTGAAAAGCTGAGAGGCCTATTCAACATCCTCTACACTCCACAGGAATTAGTTCAGATTTGCACCATATTCTGTATCAACCAAGTGATAGACAATGTAATTTGATATTTTTAACATTGCCATGAGCAGGCACTGAGTGATATACCCAAATGGCATTCTGTTCCCACGCTGTATAAAAGCACTGAGCATGTAATGGAGTGTCATTCAATTTTACCACTCATGAACATATTGTTAGCCTATAGCCTAACCTAGTCTAACCTTGAAGTTTGTCCATTGGATATTTTGGTAGTTTTCTACTAGCATTGTCAGATGACCTCTCCAAGTTCACCTTGTCCACAAGACTCACTTGCTGCTCTTGACCCCATTCCCATTAAACAGATGGCCAGCCAAATTCCCTCTGTGGTCCCCACACTAGCTAAAGGAAAGAGGACAGTAAACCTCCCCTCAGGTACTGTCCTCTTTCCTTTCAAATATTCTGCCATATCATTTTTTAAAAAAAAATCTTTGACCCTTCTATCCTTGTAAACTTACTGCCTCTCTCCAACATTCCTTTCCTCTCTAAAGTCCTTGAATATGTTGCCTCCCAAATCCCTGCCCATCTTTACTGCACCTCCACATTTGAATCTCTCTAATTGGGTTTTGCCCCTGCCACAGCACTGAAATGGCTCTAATCCAAGTTACAATTCAGGTGACTGTGACTGATTGTGGTGCTCTATCCTTCCTCATCCTCCTTGATCTATCTGCAGCCTTTGATACACTTAACCACAACATCCTCTTCCAGTGCCTCTCCTCTGATGTCTAGCTGAGTGGACTGCTTTTACCCACCCAGTCATGGTCACAAAGAATCTCCTGCAGTGGTTTCTTTTCCAACCCCTTTTCCAGTACCTCTGGAGTGTCCCATGTATTTATCCTTGGCCTCCATTTATTTCTAATACATGTGTTACCCCTCACCAAAATCATCTCAACAGACAATTGCTACTGCACATTGGCTCCTGGGAGACGGTGGCCTTCAGTCACCTTGCTGGCTCAACCAACAATGTGGTTGATTATTAAATGCCCTTTGAACAAGGGCAATTGGGGGTAGGCAGTAAATGCTGGCTGAGCTAATGACGCCCACAACCCATGAATGAATAAAAAAACATCTTGACATTAAAATTGTCATCCTCATGTGCAAATCTGTCCATAGCTTCAAGCATGCCCCACTTACAGCTATCTGACCATCTGAGAATCCTGCATTGTCCCAATTCTGACTTCCTATTGTTGGTGGCTGTGCTTTCAACCACCTATATTCGCAAAGCTTGGAATGCCCTCCCTAAACTTCTCCACTTCTTCTCATTTATTCATTCCTTTGAAGCCTTCTTTCTTTGACCAAGCTTATAGCTGTCTGTGCTAATATATCCTTCTTTGACTGGGTGTCCATTTTCATCTGAATTTGAACCTGTGGAATGCCTTGGGATGTTTCACTATATTAAAGACATTTATAAATGTAATTTTTTGTTGTTAAAGATTGTTTTTACTGTATGTCTTTATGTTTTTAATAAAAGTTTTACAATAATGAAAAAAGTTCTCCAGAAAATAATTTTTTATTTCATTATAACAACTTATGGAATTAACATTACAAATGATAATTAATTGGAGGTTTTTAAGCAGAGAAAATTGTGCTCAGGATTTGGGGGATATAGCAAAGTCACATTTATTGTACACTTGGTATTGCTCCGAGAAGTCACCACCTTGTAAATTTGAATAGCTCAGTGGCCATTGAATAGTCAGACCACAGAGACCCTCCCCACACATAAGGTCATTGCACCAGATTCACATTTGTATGGCTTGAACAGAATGACCAGTGAGACAAGTTTCTTCTGATAATTCACAATTGCTTTACTGAATCACCCACAACCTCACAGTACAAAAGCCCAAAATTTAAAACAACCCGTTCCCAGTATCTGACACGAAGTCACCACGACTCGGGTTTAAACTTACAAAAATGTTAACTCCACACGAAGTCCCCATGACTTGGTTTAAACTTACAAAAATATAGGTAAAACACTACGTCTTGCCCTGAAATGTTAAGAAAAAACCCTCAGACTAATATCACCAAGATATGGCTGAAACAAGTTACAAGTTACTGGCAAAAAACATCAAATTTTCACCCCAAACCTTCACAAAACTCAGATCAGTATCACTACGATTTGACTGAAACTTACAACCCCCAAAGCGGCTGGTCTGTCCAGTGTGAAACTAGGCCTGAGTCAAGGTGACCAGCCCTGACCCTCCTCCTGACGCAGCACAGATACTCAGGTGTGCTCTTTTTTTTAATACAATGATTTAGGTCAGACATGTGAAAATATACTTCCATTTAGTTGATTCCACGCAAAGACCAGACAAATGTCATCAGCTCCTGCTGGTTGAAACAATACGGGATTTTCCATGGAAGATGTTCCCAGATGAATATTATCAATTCTCACTGTATGAGCGATTCTCCTGCTGTTAGAGGTGGCACAGTAACAGCACCCTGCCTCCAAAGTTAATGAGGATTTGACTGATCCTATTTGCAATACTATTGCCTCTGGTTCAGACCTTAATTGCATAAGTCCTTGAGTGTATTGTATTGATATGTCCTTTGTGTCATTGTATTGGGTAATCAGACTTCTTGACTGCATTAGTCAATGGCAGGTAATGGCGTTTCCCTGGTACCATTGTTCCTTGATAGCAGTCAGTCAATGTCCAAACCCTTTTGATGAGAGTCTGTTTTTTTACTAAATGTCTGAATGAACCCCATGCTGCCAATCTCTGCTGACTGCAGCTTGGCTGTTGTATTTTATAGTTCCAGTCATGAGATCAAAATGTCCATGGGTTTGAAATTATGTTCCATAAATTTCCCAATTGGAAGGCATTCCGACCCTACGCTACATGAGAAGACATTAAAAGTCACTGATATTAGATAGAACTCGAAGCCACATCTAAACTAGTGCAAGTAGGATTGGAGGTTCCCATCCCTGAAGACATAAGTGAACCAGTTGGGTTCTTCCAACTATCCATCAATTTTCATTGGAACTGTTTTGCTACCGCTAGGCCACAAATTATCAAATGTATTGAATTCAGCTTAATCTGCCATAGTGAGATTTGAACTCTATCTCTGAATTGCTTGTTTAGCATCATTACTACAATGTCAGCTATGGCTTGGTTGAAAGCATTCTCGCCTCTGAATCAGAACGCTCAAATCCCAATGTAGAGACTTTATCACAAAAATTTAGGCTGACACTCCACTGCAGTACTGAGGTAGTGCTATACTGATGGAGGTGCTGTCATTTGGATGAAACATTAAACTCACATCCCATCTGCCCTGCCAGGTGGACATAAAAGCTCCCCTGGCATTATTTTGAAAAAGAACAGAGAAGATATTCTTGGTGTCCTGGCCAATATTTATCTATAAATCAATAGCAACATGTTGTATTTATATAACACTGTAGTAAACATCCCAAGCAACTTCATAGTAGTGTTATAAAGCAAAATTTGAAACCGAGCTACAAAGGCGATATTGAAGCCACATCAGAAAAACAGTTCTGTTGAAGGGTCATGAGGACTCGAAATGTCAACTGTGCTCTTCCCTGCCGATGCTGCCAGACCTGCTGAGTTTTTCCAGGTATTTCTGTTTCTGTTTTTGTTTCAGAAAAACATTATCTGGCCGTTATCATGTTGCTTTTGTGGGAACTTGCTGTGCGCAAATTGGCTGTCATGTTTTCTACATTACAACAGTGACTACACTTCAAGAAATATTTCATTGGTTGTAAAACACTTTGGGACATGCTGAGGCTGTGATAGGCACTATAATTAATGCAAATCATTCTTTCTTTCAATGCTACTCGCCTCCAATAATAATACATAACATCCAGTATCCTTCACATATTGTGCTCTTGAACTTTGATATTAATGAAGCAGTGAATTTAGATAGACTTCAGATGCTAAAAGTCAATTACGCAATTAACAATGCCCTGGAGATTTCAGAGGAACAAGGAAGGAGTTTTATGATGCACTTGACAGAGGCTCCAACAGATTGAAAATTGGCAAATGTTGTTCACACCTTCAAAAAGACAATAAATTTGTTCTTGTACCTAAAGGCTCATTAGGCTACTCTCAATAATCAAAAAACAATAGAATCAATGAGCAGAAAAAACGCAAGTATGAAATTAACATAAAAACAGAAAATACTGGAAAAACTTAGGTCTGGCAGCATCTGTGGAGAGAGAAGCTGTTAACATTTCGAGTCTGTATGATGATTCTTCAGTGAAGAAGAGGCATATGGACTCGAAACATTAACTCTGTTTCCCTCTCCTCAGATGCTGTCAGACCTGCTGAGTTTTCCCAGCATTTTGTTTTTATTTTAAATTTCCAGCATCTGCAGTATTCTGCTTTTATGAAATTAACTGAATAAGTAATAGCCAGCACAGCTTTAGAAAGGTTAGATTTTGCCTCGTCAGCTTTGTAGATGTTTTTAAAGTGACATTTCAACTTATTAGAAGGAAGACACCATATGTAATGTAGCTTAACTTCTAAAAGAGTTTTACTAATGTAAATGCATGAGAGACTTTACAGACTAAGGTCAATGGCTATCCTGGATTTGTATGTAGCCAAAGGGCAGGAAGGAGACAGTAGCCATAAAAACAATTAGATAAAAGCAAAATACTGCGGATGCTGGAAATCTGAAACAAAAACAGAAATTGTTTTTTCCAGCAATTTTTGTTTTTGTTTGAGATAAAAACAATTAAATTGTCTTGGGGAAAAGTATTGATTGGCGTGCCTTGGATATCCTTTTCCTTGTATATATAAAATTCCTTAAATTGGAAAGTTAAAGCATAGTCATTAAATTAGCAGATTTTAATATACTGAAATAGTGAACTAGCATACTTAGTGTTAGGTAGCAATAAAAACAAATAAGCTGCTTGGTTATGCAGCCTTATCAAATGAGGTCATGACCTGGAAGTTAATGCTGAAATCATACAGAGCTTTAGTCAAGTCACAATTGGTGTAATGCATACATATCTGATTACTGGGATTTACAGAAACCATGCAGAGATAATATAACAGTGAGCAATAAGGTTTATTTTCTGGTGTCAGCAAAGAGCTGAGGATGAAGCTTGATTAAACTGGGCTTAAAGGAGACTTGGATGGAGATTTGGGAGACACTGGCAGGCATTATGAGGGAGTCAGTGGGCACTAGGGAAATATTCGTAACTTAGAAATAGGCCACAGTGGTGCCTCTATTCCATTAGAGTGACAAATTGAACAGACAACCACAGACCTGCTTCATTCTCATGTAATATAATGGAATCCATTATCAAATGAAAACTTAAATAAGTTATTGTTTAAACAATCTAATATTGGTCAGCATGGATCCCTCAGAGAAAGATCCTACTTAACTAATCTCTTTGACTTTGAGGAGTTAACATCCTAGGTGCACTTTGGTAAACCCTACGATATTTTGTACCTAGACTTCCAGAAGGCATTTCAAAACCTCCAACAAAAAATCTCAAAGCTGCAGGCATTAAAAGTATATCTTGAGTACAAATAAGAAATTGGCTGATGGGTGAAAAACAAGAGATGCTTTCTAGATGTATTACTTTGGGGTAACAGAACTACTAAGTGGGATGCCACAGAGTTTGATCTTGGGCTTGTTACTGTTCCTAATTTACATGAGTCAGTTGGATCAAATTTATAGATTGTACTAAATTAGGAGGAGCAGTGCAATTTGAAAAGGCACCTCTGAAATGACAGACTAAGTGGACAAAACATGTAAGTAGCAACAATGGCAGATGAAATTTAATGCAGACAAATGGTAAATACTACACAAGTAAAAATGATCAAAATGCATAATCCCATGGATGGTGTTGAAATAATGAAAGGCGAAGTAGAAAGAGAGCTATGAGTCTGAGTAGTCTTTCTTCCTCTTGTCCAAACAATCCAGATCAGCAATCAACAAAGTCAATAAAAAACAACTAGATAGCCAAAGCAGTACAATATAAATTGGAGGCAGTCATGATCAAACTGTGATGTTCTGGCCATTCTGCATCCCGAATACTGTGTCCACTTGTAGTCACTGAGATAGAAGTAATTCAATTGTTGGAAATAATGCAAAGAGCCTTAAGACTGACCTGCAATCTTAGAGGTTTAAGTTATGAGGAAAGACTGGAGAAACTTCATCTTTTCGACTTTGAAAGCAGATATCTGAGCGGTTTCTTAGATGTAAGTTTGTAATTGTGAGGTGAATTTGCCAAGCAAATAGAACAATGGGGTGACAGTTTTAATAGTAAAAGGTATTAGGTAAATTATATCAGGAAATTGTTTTTGTCATGCATAGAGTGATCTCACAAAATGGAATAGTGGTAGTGACACCCCAGGCATCATTTTAAAAAAAACTATTAAATGTTGCAATGTTGGGATATGCTTCAGGACATCCTGGATGGATGAATTAAGATGGGCCAAATTGTCTTTCTCATCTGTAGTTATCTTGTAATCTTGTTTTTTTTCTCAAAACATTGTCTTAAGGAATCTTATGGAGATGTGTAAGATCCTTAATGGGATAGAGAAAATAAATCCGAAATAATTCTTCTTATCCTGCTGCCCTGTTAAGATGAAGACACATGTTCACGTAATGAAAGACAGAGACCATACATTTTTACAGAAAGGGTGATGAACAGCTAGAAAAGGTTTTCAGGAAAAGCGGTTAAGCCCAGGACATAGAACTCATTTAAGAGACAGCTAGCTGCTGCGTTGTAGGGTATAGTAGAATTGATATTCTGGAGGAATGAGGGGCCGAGAGGTTACTTTCTTCCAAATTAACATAGAGATGTAGTTAATGTTTTTTTAAAAGTTGGAAAGAGCTGATAAAACTGGTGAATGGTATTCAAAGATCACCTCAATGAGTCATGAAAAGACTTTAAAAGAACAAAAAAAATTAACGCAATGGAAGGGCAAGGGAAGCAGAAAAAATGTTCTAAAGTATTGGAAGAAAAAGGAAAGACAGTGAGGGATATGGCTAAGACATAAAATTGTTGAAGTCAGTGTTCAGGGAGCTGCAGAACACGAACAACATACTGTTTCTGAAGTTTGCATTGAACTTAGTTGGGAGAATATAGGAGGTTAAAGTTAAAATGATGATGAGAGGGGAATTGAAATGATCAGGCTGAAGTAGGTCAGGATAGCACTTGCAGATGGACAGACGTTCGGTTACCCAGACTTCATTTTGTCTCTGCAATATAATGTAACCATACCATGAGCAGCAAATACCTTGCTGATTTGGAGGAAGTCTATGGAAATTGATGCTTTACATGGAGTATTTGGGGCCTTGGCAATGGCTTGGGAAGAAGTAAATGTTTCATAAATGAGACACGGTCTCTGATTATTGTTGTGTAGGGAAGGTAGATAGCAGTTAGACTGATGGAAGCGTATAACAATATCGCAGAACCAACTGTTCTGAGAACAAAAGCAGAAAGAGGGTGGAAACATTTCCATAGTGTTTGGATCATATTGTGGCCAGCAAAAATGGTAATGAGTATTCTTGCAAATTTAGAAGATAATGGGATGAAAGATGTAACCATAAAGAACCAGATCATTTTTGTAATTGGAAGTCAAAGGGATGAAAATGGAAATAGGAGAAAGGGTGCAGAGTTGGTCAGGAGCTCTGTCAACCAAGAGAAAAAAGTTTGCTCAAGAACTCACTCAGCTAAGGAAAAATGAAGTTTCAAAGGCTCTAGTTCTAGAAGTGCATTGGAACAGTTTTCACAGAAACAGGAGGAGAAAAGAATGAAGTTTTTTCACAAGGTGAGATGAGAAGAAGAGTTGGGGTAGTTTCAACTTAGAAATTTGACTTGTCTTTTCTATCTCTGGATTCCAGCAAATCCGCTATGCACAGCATTTTCTAATTTTACTTTTAGTCTCTAATCAACAGCATCACAACTATATAGCTAGCTATGAAGTAACTCCAGCTCTGAAATTACCAGAAAAAAAATTAACAAAAGTTAAAGTAAGGCAAGGAGTGGATTGAAACATGTTTTCCTAGTGCCACCTGCCATAAAACTGCTGGAATAACCACCTCCTGTACTTTGCGAACATATTTGAGGACATAAGTATCAATGGATCCCTAATTCAAGCCTTTGCTGAATTTTCTCATATCAGACAGCAACAATTGGAGCATCACCTTGGGTCTTGACATTTCTGTGATGGGGAATTGAAAAATCAACCAGGAGACTCGCATCTGCAGGAAATGTGTAATCATTCAATGACAATAGGATTGCCCTCTGCTGTGAAATCCTTTGTGATTGAATTGCCTGCTGCCATACATATGAACATACAAACAAGGAGTAGGAGTAGCCATTTGGCCCCTCGAACCTGCTCTACAATTTAACAAGATCATGGCTGATCTAATAGTAACCTCAAATCTGCATCCCGCCTACCCCTGATAACCTATCACCCACTTGCTTACGAAGAATCTATCCACCTCTGCCTTAAAAATATTCAAAGACTCTGCTTCCACCACCTTTTCAGGAAGAGAGTTCCAAAGACTCATGATCCTCTGAGAGAACAAATTCTGCCTCATCTCTGTTTTAAATGGGCAACCCCTTATTTTTAAAGTGACCCCTAGTTCTAGATTCTCCCACAAGAGGAAACATCCTCTCCACATCCACCCTGTCAAGTCCCCTCAGGATCTTATATGTTTCAATCAAGTCACCTCTTACTCTTCTAAACTCCAGTGGATACAAGCCTAGCCTGTTCAACCTTTCCTCATAAGACAACCTGCCCATTCCAGCTGTTAGGCTGGTAAACCTTCCCTGAACTGCTTCCAATGGATTTATAACCTTGCTTAAGTAAGCCAAGCAATACTGTACACAGTACTCCAGATGTGGTCTCACTAATGCTCTGTATAACTGAAGCATAACCTCCCTACTTTTGTATTCAATTCCCCTCGCAATAAATGATAACATTCTATTAGCTTCCCTAATTATTTGCCGTAGCTGCATACTAGCATTTTGCGATTGATGCACTAAAATATGCATGTCTCTTTGCATTGCAGAACTCTGAAATCTCACCATTTAAATAATATGTCTTTCTTTTATTCTTCCTGCCAAAATGGATGATTTCTCATTTTCCCACATTATATTCCATTTGCCAGATCTTTGCCCACTCACTTAACCTATCTATATCTTTTTGTAGCCTCCTTACATCCTCTTCACAATTTACTTTCCTACCTATCTTTGTGTCATCATCAAATTTAGCAACCATTCCTTCGGTCCCTTTATCTAAGTCATTTATGTAAATTGTAAACATTTGAGGTCCCAGCACTGATCCCTAAGGCACACCACTCGTTACATCTTGCCAACCTGAAAAAGACCCATTTATGCCTACTCTCTGCTTCCTGTTAGCCAGCCAATTGTCTATCCATGTCAATATGTTACCCTCTATACCATGAGCTTTTATTTTCCCCAATAACCTTTGATGTGGTACTTTATCAAAAGCTTTCTGGAAATGTAAGAGTGCATCCACTGGTTCCCCTTTATCTACAGAACATGTACTTCCTCAAATAACTCCAATAAGTTGGCTAAACACGATTTCCCTTTCACAAAACCATGTTAACTCTGCAATTTTCCCTTTGACAGATGTTAAGCTAACTGGCCAATGGTTTCCACTTTCTGTCTCCCTCCCTTTTTGAATAATGGAGTTACATTTGCTATTACCCAACCTAATGGGACCTTCCCCGAATTTAAGGAGATTTGGAAAATTAAAACCAATGCATCAACCATCTCACTGGCCACTTCTGTTAAGACACTTGGACGAAGTCCATTAGGACCCAGGCACTTCTCAGCCTGCAGCTCCAACAGTTTATTCAGTACCACTTCTCTGGTTATTATAATTTTCCTGAGTTCCTCCCTCTCTTCCATTTCCTGATTTTAAAGCTGCTTTTGCAGTGCTACTTGTAGCTTCAATTGTGTAGACTGATGCAAAATTCATCTGCCATTTCCTTGTTTTCCATTATCAATTCTCCAGACTCACTTTCCATAGGGCCAACGCTCACTTTGTTAACTCGTTTCTTTTAAAAATATTTATAGAAACTCTTACTATCTGTTTTTATATTTCTGGCTAGCTTTCTCTCGTACTCTAATTATTCCCGCCTTATTAATCTTTTAGTCATCCTTTGCTGTTCCTTATATTCTGTCCAATGTCCTGGCCTTCCACCTATCTTTGCACAATTATATACTTTTTCTTTAAGTTTGATAATATTTTTAACCTTTCTAGTTAACTACAGATGGTGTGTCCATCCCTTCAACTTTTTCTTACTTACCCTTACTCATTGGTGACACTTGCCACCTGAGAAAAGACCACTTGTATAAGGCATCCATGAACCACAGACCTCTGTGGAACTATGTCTAACGCAAACCAGAGTCTTCAGGGGAGTGAGCAAAATTTACAGGATATGGGCCAGAAGAAGTGTTCAATTAGGATGTAAGGGACTCTTGGTATTAATTGAATCATGAGCAAGGTCCTTCAAATATAAATTATAAACATGTATAATAAATACTTGCGTAAATGCATTCCCTCCAAATATCTTAAATATGAAGTTAATGATTCTGTATTGATTGATTTCTGTTTCATGACCATTTTTGAGAAGTTGGCAAATGTGTGTGAGAATTCAAGTGTAGTTTTAATTTAATGCTCAACCACTTTCTGTTTGCTAGAAACCAGTAACTGCTTTAATGATAGGAACCTTTTCTATTCCAGATAATGCATGTGATCCAGGAGTGTGTGCCAAACAAATGTGGATTGACGTGACTGAGATTAAAAATGAGCTGTGCCTGACCTTCACTGATAATGGAAATGGAATGACTCCAATTAAACTACACAAAATGTTGAGGTAGAGTGCTTAAGGATGAACAAAATGAATTCCATTTTATTAAGATACTTGTCAAAGAAAATAAAGAAGTATACAAAATGTAATTTAGAATTTATTTAGTGAGCTAAGTACAGTATAGAACAGCACAACAAAGTACACAACAGGTAAAATGTAACTTAGAATAGAACTCTGATGTTACTGCACAATTCTGAATCCATTATGAACTTCCTTCTTACACCTGTTCATCTGTTAATTCAAATATTGCCAAATCCTTTCACTTGCTTCTTCTGAAAATGTCAGGCAGTGAGAATAACTAGAACCATATAAAAAGGGTGGGAAAAGACCACTAGGCCAATCCAGCCCACTGCATCTATGTGATATTCCCATATACAACTCCTGGCTCCCAAAGCTTAGCCATGACCTTCAAGGCACAAGTCAGAAGTGTGATGAAATGCTGTCCAAACATCCAACACCAGCACACCGTGCTACAATGTGCACGATCTATAAGATGCATTTCAGCAATGCACTAAAGCTTCTTTGCCAGCACCTCTCAAACCCATGACTTTCACCATCTAGGAGCTCAAAGGACAAGGCAGCAGGTGCATGTAAGTGCCATCACCTCCATGTTCCCGTCCAAGTCATACACCAACCATTCCTTCATCATCACTGGTTCAAAATCCTGGAACCCCCTACCAAACAGCATTATGAAAGTATCTTTACCACATGGATTGCATATGGTTCAAGAAGAAGACCTCAAGGGTAACTAGGCATAATTATTGCTGAAAAAAAGAGACACTTCTAAGCTTTTCATCTTGCACTCACCAGGACACTCACAAGAATAACAACCTAAGGGGGATAAAGAACAATTTATACTGTATGTGAAGAGAGTGCTGATTGGTTGGCAAGTGGCATTGCCATGCAGAATATGCCACTGATGGCGACTGACACTTAACTGCCAGGCATTGTTTGAAATTTAAACCAGGCAGCTTGACCCTGATTGGTCAAGATATTGCCCTCAAGAATGAGTTAGTGAATGGCTGTCACTTATTTTGTTTAGCTGATACAGGCACAATGTATGTACATGTTCTTTCTGTCTGCAAAGAACCGGGCTATGTGTATTAATATATGTAGCTTCCACTTCATGCAAATATGTCACATTGCGAGCCTGACTGACAATCTTAAATTGGTTGTCAGTATAATTCTTAACACATTGAGGATTATTTGGCAAATGTTTCCAATCGCAGAATCACATCCAAAATTGGACAGTGTTTTGAGTTTTGAAAGCATGTGCTGGTTGTGTACGATCTGTACCCTGCCCGTTGCAAACAGCAGCTTGGACATGCTATTTGATACGATCCGTTTGATATGATCCATCAGTCTTTTTGGCCGACATACCTAGCATCACACTGGCACTGAATCTCATATACTACATTACTCATTTGTGTGATAGGCAGAACGTCTTTTTGGCTTGACAGCAGCATCCTGTTAGTGGCGAATATCACTTATGTTGCTACTCTTGTGGCAGATGGAATTTATTGTAGGAAAGTGAGGGGTCATGCACTTTGGTAGGAAAAATCAAAAGGCAGACTATTATTTAAATGGAGAGAGAGTCCAAAAAAGTGCAGCACAGAGGGATCTGGGTGTTCTTGTGCATGAAACACAAAGTTAGCATGCAGGTGCAGCAAGTAATTAAGAAGGCAAATGGAATTTTGGCCTGCATTGCTGGGGGCTGGAGTTTAAAAATAGGGAAGTCTTGTTACAACTGTACAGGGTGTTGGTGAGGCTGCACCGGGAGTACTGTGTACAGTTTTGGTCCCCGTATTTAAGAAAGGATATACTGGCATTGGAGGCAGTTCAAAAGAGATTCACTAGGCGGATTCCTGGGATGAAGAGATTGACTTATCATGAACGGCTAAACAGGTTAGGCCTTTATTCATTAGAATTTAGAAGAATGAGGGGTGATCTTATTGAAGCGTAGAAGATTCTGAGGGGGCTTCACAGGGTAGATGTTGAGAAGATGTTTCCACTAGTGGGGGAATCTCAAATTCGGGGACATAGTTACAGCACAAGGGGTCACTCATTTTAAAACTGAGATGCAAAGGAATTTCTTCTCTTAGAGGGTAGTGAATGTCTGGAATTCTCTACCCCAGAGAGTTGTGGAGGTTAGATCACTGAAAGTATTTAAAGAGGAGATAGATAGATTTTTGAAATATCAGGGAGTTGAAGGTCATGAGGAGTTAGCATGAAAGAGGAGTTGAGGCCTGGGGCGGAGCAGCATGTTCTTATTGAGTGGCAGGGCAGGCTTGAGGGGCCGAGTGGCCTACTCCAGCTCCTAATTCTTATGTTCTTATTTATGTTCTTACTGTATAGTAGCAGCGTGAAACAGTTAGCTTTAACTGTTTATCAAATTTTTGAGATACCTTACCCTTCCATGCCTAGTAAATAGGGCCCGAGCTATTTGCTCATCATGCAAGCTTGATGCTGAAATAGGGCGTATCACAGGCATCCTGCAGGATAATGGCTGCCCTCATCAGATCACTTCGCACTGGATATCACGTAAACTCATGATCGGGCCTAAGGCCATCACTTTCAGCCCTGAAAAGTGCCCAGTCTATCTCAGATTACCCTAGAAGGCAAGCTATCTCAAAAATTTGAGCAACAGGTGAAGCTAGCTGTTTCACACTGCTACTATGCAGTAGCAACATGAGTGGTATTCACAACTAACAAGATGCTGCTGTTAAGTCAAAAAGACGTTCTACCTATCTCACGAATGAGTAATGTGGTATGTGAATTTCAGTGCCAGTGTGATGTTAGGTATGTAGGCCCTACGTCCCAAAGACTGGCGGATCGTATCAAACAGGATGTTCCAGCCACTGTTCGCAACGGCCAGGGTACACACCGTACTCAACCATGCCGTGTTTGCAAAACTCAAAACACGGTGTCCAACATTAGATGTGATTCTGCGATTGGACAACATTTGCCAAATAATCCTCAATGTGCTAAAAATTACACTGACAACCAATTTAAGATGGTCAGTCAGGCTTGTAATGTGGCACATTTGCATGTCTTGGAAGCTACATATATTAAGAGACAGGGCCCTGTTCTTTACAGACAGAAAGAACACATACATACTTGGTGTCTGTTTCAGCTGAACAGAATATTTGCTGACTCATCGATCAAGGCGCTGCCCCTGAGGGATCAGGGTCAAGCTGCCTGGTTTAAATTTCAAACAATGTTTGGCAGTTAACTGTCAGTCGCCATCAGTAGTGCATCCCCAATGATAAAGGCACTTGCTAACCAATCAGCAGTGTCTTCACGTACAGTATAAAATGTTGTTTTCTCTCTTATATTGGTATTCTTGCGAATGTCCTGATGAGCGCAAGACTAATAGCTTAGACGTCTCTTTTTTCAGCAATACTCAAGTTCTATACTACCAAACGACTTGAGGCATAATTAATAACGTTCACATACCAAGAATGAACATTTAAAAAAAGTATTGACCATGTATTCTACTGGGAGAGGCAAAATAAATCGGAGAAAAGCTGCCAATTAAAAAAGCTATTTAAAAATCTTTTAGATTTTAAATCCGTTTATCGATCAATAATGCACGATACTTTTTGTTTCAATTTCCCCTTAAATTTATTTTTTGTTTGAAAATAAATTTGGATGAACTATCTCTCCTTGAATTTTTAATGGCACCTTTCCTTGATGTGAAGGTACTTAATATATCCTCATGACATTGAGCTTTAGATAATCTTACAATTCATTGACATATTTCAGTTTAGGACTTTTTGTCCTGCTTGCTTCCCTTAATGTCCCATTAGCACATCCTTTAGATAATATCACCACCATCAACACCCCTTTATCCTTTTGTCTATGACATCTTTAGCATTCTCTTGGCCTCCACCTATCACTGGCCCACTATTGAGCTCTCCTGTCCCACCCCTTCTACCAGCTTATATTTCATCTCATTTCTATATGTCTTAGTTCTGATGAAGGGTCATATGGACTCGAAATGGCAACTGTATCCCTCTCTGCAGATGCTGTCAGACCTGCTGAGTTTTTTTGCAGGTATTTTTGTTTTTGTTCTAGGACTTTATCATGTTATATTCATATCCAGATGCCCTTTCAATGCCAATGGGCTGTGACTACTGACTCACTGGAAAGCCTTCTGTAGCTAGCGTGACACTGTTTGCTTGATTTTCTCACCCCTCTTGTTTTAACCTCACTATTGTCAATTGCATTGGTGAATGCCTCTTGGAATTTTTATTCCTGTTCTCCCTGATGATGTATCTCAATGAGATGGAACTTCAGCAAATTCTGCAATCCATTGGCCCAAAAGAAGTTAAGACTTTTTCATGTTAATGGCACGTTTGTTGTTACCTCTACTTATATGCACTGCCCTATGTTTGGCACTATTGAAATTCATCGATTCTACATGACCCGATCTGTGTGATTAGTCCAAGTCTCTCTGAATATAATCCTTTTACTCACTACCTGCCATACAGCTTCGTGTCATCAGCAAATAATAATTATGCTACTATATTTTCCTTGTTCCATATCATTAATAAATGTTATAAATAGCAGGTGTCAAGAAAGAGTCCACAAGATATCTTTGTGGTACAGTATAAAACATACCCAACAAAATGCACAACAGGTAAAAGTGTTTCACAACAGAAGTATACAGTGTAGACCATATATTGTGTACCACAACTAACAGAATAAACCTGGTGTTTTAGAACACAAGTATACAACAGTCCCAAATACAATGTAACATAGCAAAATAAAATATATGATTCATCCAAATGCATTGGAATGCAGCATGATATCATACACTATAACATAAAGTTTGTCAAATCACAGGTCATTTAAATTGCAATATAGTATACTAAGCACTGATTGAATAATGTATACAGTACATTCATACTATAGTTTGGGCACCATCAGTGGTGATGCTTCATTTATTTCCAGGTGTATTTTTGCAGCCTACCTAACCTCAAGTAGAGATTCAATACCATAGAAACCTGTCCTGGGATCCCTGCTATTCACAACAGCAGATACATGGGAACACCACCACCTAGAAGTTTCCCTTCAAGCCACTCACCATCCTGACTTGGAAATATATCATCGTTCCTTCGCTGTTGCTGGGTCAAAATCCTGGAACTCCCTCCCTCATTGCACTGTGAAGGCAACTCATCATCACCTTCTCAAGAGCAATTAGGGATGGGCAATAAATGCTGGCCAAGCCAGCGACGCCCACATCCCGTACATGAATTTTAAAAAAATGATGTGGACTGGGGACCTTTAACAGGAATATGATTTTTTTTTATATGTATAAGAGACATGGAAATACCAATTAGGAGCCATAGGGCAAGTGAAATAACCCCAGTAAAGTACAGGTACCAGACCCAGTATCCAGGAAGCTCAGGACTGGACATGTGCCAGATTTTGGGATTTTACGGATTTTGGGTCCTGGCCTGGCATATAGTTATAAGACACAAAATAGAGTATGAAAAATAAAGAATAAGGGAGTTTTATTTAAATTGCTACCCAGGCCGCCAACTTCGAATGTAGCCGGTTTTCAGGTCCTTTGGGACGCTGGATAAGGGCTGCAGTGCCTGTAGAGCGATCTGCAGAATTATTGACCTAAATTTCTTTCCTCTGTTTCTTTTGGACCATGGGCAGTATCTGGTCCTCATTTGACAAATGTTGCATGATTGAAATCAGGAATTCACTGTATGGGGATTCACAGGTGCCAAGCTGCATTCTGTCATTAGTACAACTTGTTGCATTGTTCCTAGGAGAAATTCTTATAAGGTACAAGTTGGGATTTTGGTTTCTGGCAAACGGTGAATAATTCTCGTACAGCACAACAGAAAGCACATGGATATAGATTCTATGGGGAATCAGAATATAAATAAGAATGGAACCTGGTGAGAGCAGTCTCACCCAGTTGGATGACAGTGAAGAGGCGTTGGAGGAGGATGATGTGGTCAACCGTATCAAAGGCTGGAAACAGGTCGAGAAGGATGAGGAGGGATAGTTTACCTTTGTCAAAGTCATACACAATGTAATTTGTGACTTCGATAAGAGCTGTTTCGTTACTTTGACAGGGGTGGAAACTTGATTGGAGGCATTCAAACATGGAGTTCTGAGAAGGATAGGAATGGATTTGGGAGATGACAACATGTTTGAGGACTTTGTAGAGAAAAGGGAGGTTAGAGATGGGACAGTATTTGCAAGGACGGTGAAGTCAAGGTTGGTTTTTTGAGGGGAGAGGTGATACAGCAGATTTAAAGGATCCAACATGCCACTTTGCCCTGGATCCCATGGGCTCTACTTTCTTGACCAGTCTGCCGTCAGGAACCTTATCAAAAGTCTTGCTAAAGTTCATGTAGACCACATCAAATACTTTACCCTCATCAACACTCCTGGTTACCTCCTCAAAAAAATTGATCATATTTGTCAAACACGACCTTCCCTTAAATCCATGCTGACTATCCCTGATCAATCTCTGTCTCTCCAAGTGCAGATATATTCTGTCCCTCAGAATTCTTTCTAGTAACTTTCCAATCACCGAGGTTGGGCTGACTGGCCTGTAATTTCCTGGTCTATCCCTTCCTCCCTTTTTTAATAATGGGACAATGCTAGCAGTTCTCCAGTCCTCTGGCACCTTACCTGTGGCCAGAGAGGATTTGAAAATTACTGCCAAGGCCCCTGATATCTCTTCCCTTGCCTCCCTCAACAGCCTGGGATGCATCTCATCAGGCCTGCAGAATTATCCACTTTTAAGGTTGCTAAACCCGCTAGTACCTCCTTTCTGTGTTAATTTCCTCCAATATTTCACAGTGCTTCACCCTGATGTCTACACCTGCATCGTCCTTTCCCATTGTGAAGACCGACGCAAAGTATTCATTGAGGACTGTACCCATGTCTTCAGAGTCAATGCACAGCTTACCTCTGTGGTCCCTAATTGGCCCTACACTTTCCCTAGTTATTCTCTTGCACTTTATATATTTTAAAAAACCCTTTCAGCTTTCCTTTATTCTACCTACCAATGCTTTCTCATGCATTCTCTTAGCTTTCCTAATTTCCTTTTTAAGTTCCCCCCTGCACTTTTTACACTCCACTAGGGATTCTGCTGTATTGAGCCCTCAGTATCTGCCATAAGCTTCTCTTTTTTTCTTAATCCTAACCTTTATGCCCCTTGACATCCAGGGCTCCCCAGACTTGGTCCCCCACCTTTGTCTTTATGGGAACATATTTGCCCTGTACTCTCACTATTTCCTTCTTGAATGCCTGCCACTACTCTAACACAGTTTTATTTGCAAGTAGCTGCTCCCAGTCCACTTGAGCCAAATCGTATCTCATCTTAGTAAAATTAGTCTGTCCCCAGTTTAGAATTTTTATTCCTGGCCCAACCTTATCCTTTTCCATAACTATCCTAAATGTAACTGAGTTATGGTCACTATCTCCAAAATGCTCCTGTACTAATATGCCTTCCACCTGCCCAGGCTCATTTTCAAAAATTAGGCCCAGAACTGCCTACTCCCTTGTTGGGCTTTCTATGTACTGGATAAAAAATTTCCCCTGATGCATTTAGGTATTTTGCTCCCCCCCTACCTTGCACACTAAAATTATCCCAGTTAATATTTGAGTGGTTAAAATCCCCTACTATTACTGCCTTATTATTCTTACACTTCTCTGAAATTTGATTGCATATCTGATCCTCTACCTCTCCCTGACTGTTTGGGAGCCTATAATACACCCAACAACATGTTTGCCCTTTTTGTGTTTTTTTACCTCAACCCATGTGGCCTCATTTGATGATCCTTCCAAGATGATATCCCTGCTGACCGGTATTAATGATTCTTTGATCAATATTGCGACCCCCCCACCTCTATCTTGTTTGAATACCCTATACCCAGGAATGTTATGCTGCCAATCCTACCCTTTATTTAGCCAAGTCTCGGTCTTAACTATGATACATTCCCACGTGCCTATCTGTGCCCTCAGCTCGTCTATCTTATTCCTCATGCTCCTTGCATTAAAATATATTCCATTTAGCCTTACTAAACTCACTTCTTTCTTTTCTAGCCTATGTTTTCCCTGCCTTCCAGACTCACTTACTAGCGTTTTAACTTTTAATTCCATCTTAGCTTCTCTCCCTCTGAACTACTTTTCAGGATCCCACCCCCCGCCAATTTAGTTTAAATTCCCCCCAACAGTATGAGCAAACCTCCCTGCAAGTTCAGGGCTGGGCCAGGGAGAAGCAATAAAGGAATGGAGGAATGTGGGCAGAGGCAGCTGATCAGATTGTCTCAATTATAGTGACAAAGAAGAAGCCCGTGAGGTCCTCACATTTATTGTTGGAGTTGAGTGTGGAGGGGACAGGGAAAGAGGTTTAAGTTTGCCAGGGAGAAAAGAAGCTGGGGTCATCTTTGCATTTCAGGATGATACTGAAATTGTGAGCAGTTTTAGCAGATGAGAGCAGAATCGATGTTTTAGTGGTGCAGCCAGATCTGGTGGTGGATGGCTAAACCAGTTGTTCTCCATAACCTTTCAAATCTGCTTCCCTTGTTGTCATTTTTGGTGTCTGTATTTCCTCTTAAAAGCTTGGCTACAGTGTTAGCTATTATTCAGTATCAAATTTCAACCCCCACCCATCAACCCCCTCACAAGAGTCCAAAAGCACTTGTCTCATTTGCACTAGGTGTGAATAGTCGCTAGAATTTGAAATTCTGTTTGTTGCATCCAGGATGCTGTTTCAGATGCTCCGTCTGAAACTCACCATGTACCAGGAAGCCCTGTTGTTCTATGAACTAAAGCTTTTGGCTTTCAGGTTTCAGATCAGAAGCACCCAAGCTAAAAAAACCTGGCTTTTTTCTAGTATTATTTTGGTAAACTGTGGTATCTGGAGCATATCTTTTAAATCTTGTGTGTAGTATGTGTTGCATAGAAGACATCACACTTTGCAAAAAATGCAAAACGAGATTGAAATAAAATTTTAAAAAGCCATTCCTTGATCTGGAACCTGAAACTTGAAAATAGCCATCCTCTGACCCAGGCAATTTCTCTGTAGCTACCATTTCCTTCATTTACCTCTTTAGAGCAGTGGCTTAAAAACTGCAGGCCAGCTTGCCAGCCAGACATCATAACTGTTCCAATCTTGTGACTACCCGTAATGGATACATATAACATCTGGCATGTTAATGTGCAAAATATTTAATTTGCACAATGCAAAGTATGGTCATGCCTGAGACCCATCTCTCTCGGTGACACAATAGGAAAAACCAGAGAGACTTACTACTCCCAGCAATTTCCCCACTGTCGGTTCTTTTATTTTAAGATACGTGGACAGCTTTTAAAATAATTATTTTAATGCAACTTATTGTAAGTATATCATGATTTTGTGGGAAAATTCACCTTGTGATAAACAGGTTAAGTTACGGACCAAAAGAGCTTCTGAGGTTTGATAGCTGGTCTGTGTGGCATCTGTTGATCTCAGCCAGGGTAGAGTGGCTGTGCTGCAATTGACCTCATTGCTCCTGGAGGAGGAAAGAGAAAAAAAATCAAGCAGTTTCCAATAATGATCCTTTGATCCTTGTTGGAAAGTGTATAGACAGATGTTAGGTGCGAATAGGTTAGGGTCTTGGCCTCCAGTCAACTTCAGTATCCACACAGTTCATACAGCAAGAGTAGTCATTGGGCAAGGGTCTTCCAAATCTCTGACACTATACTCATTTATGAATTATTGCATGAAAGGAATGGAAGGGAGGAAAATTGGGGAAGAACAAACAAAAACGTCAGCATTAGATTTTAAAGCTTGTTTAAATTTTGATTTGTGAATTTGGCTTAATTTCACAGATGTAAATTTGTTGGTTACTGAAGACATCAAGAAATGATGTTTCTTGAAACAAACATTTAAAAAATGTTTATTTTTTCCTCCTTTCCCTATTTATAAATTTGATACATGGAGGCAGGGGGACAAACCAGCCATCCACATGCAGAGCTGTGGATTTCTTGACTGATGACAAAGTTTAGAAGTGACAAGTGCAATTTGAGGAGATGGATTGAATTTCACATATATTTAAATGACAAATAACCTGTGGAACTCAGGACTTTCTGGCTGAGAATTTCCTGTGTGTCTGCTCTGATCCCCTCTCCTTCCCTTACAAAAATGGTCTGGTCCAGCTTGGCTAGAATTGGAAGAAACTGTTAATTTTGCAACAGTTGGTCTTTGAGGTAGAATGAACTCTGTATGTAAAAATCTGTTTTATTGTTGCAAGTCTTTTTTTTTCTCATTTTTCAACCTTGAATCTTATTTCACAGCTTTGGCTTCACTAATAAAACAGGGAATAAAAGCCACTTGCCAATAGGAGTATATGGAAATGGATTTAAATCAGGCTCCATGAGGCTGGGAAAGGATGCTCTTGTCTTCACCAAGAATGGCGGAGCTTTAAGTGTGGGCCTCCTATCACAGACCTACTTGGAACAGATTAATGCACAAGCTGTCATTATCCCTATTGTGCCTTTCAACCAACAGAATAATATCCTTTAATGTGATGGATTTTTCATATTTAGTTCATTTTATTTTAATTCAGTGGGATTCCTTCAATATCGGACTATTTTGTTCCACAGGATTCTCTTATGTGATGCAAAATGTTATTATAATGCTCCCCACTAATTTCTTGAGCATAGTGTTATGATATACAGCTCCTATTTAATGGACAACTAATTCTAAATGTTTAAGTGCCGCTACATCTCCTGTGTGATGCTATCTTTAGTCCATAGAACTGCTCCCTGAAACATTATATGCATTATATAAAGCAAATGGTTTAATTCCGGTGAACATGAGCCACTCTTGGTTAACTCTTGCAAACCGAGTTGTATGGTCAGGGACTTCATCACTGTATAACTTAGCTCCACTGAGTTTAAACATTTTTTTCCAGCCACAATCTGCTAATGTTAGATTTTAGAAGGGATGGATTCCTCACATAAGGGGAACCCTCCTTCAAATGAGCGGAATTGCCACGGCAAGCAGGTTTACTTTTTCCTTGTTGGATGGGATCCACTGCATATATAGAGTTGTTTGATTTCCAAATCAGTACTAAGAGAAGGGCTGACAAGAAAACCGTAAATAACTCTAAGAAATAAGTAAACATAACAGAAAAAAGTATACATCAACAATGTAGTAGATAAACTCTGGCTGTTCTGTCATTGGCCTTGTGCACTGTTCTAACAAAGATGAATGCAAGCTTCAGGAACAATATCATCATGTTCTCTTGGACACCATACAAACCTCTGGTCTGCATATTGACGTAATTAACTTCAGCTATATCCACATTTTTATTGATTAAACTAGATAGGCGTTTGGACAGCCAGTGGTAGGCCTCTTAAGATGAAGCTGGCTGCACTACTGGTAGAGCAGTGTGACTACTGGCCCCATTTTGAGGCTTTTGGTGCCCTATTAACCCCAGGTGAGGACATTCAAAATTGACTCTGGAGAGTCAAGACTCAAGGGCAGTTGTTTAGGTGAAGAGGATAACTGAACCCAACCAGGGGCAGGTGGTCGGTGAAAGTGGGAGAGGTCGATGATGAAAAGGAGGACTAGAGTAGAGGAAACCAACAACAGGAATGGCTAGATAGCACAAGGTAGGACAAGGATGTTTTCCTTTAATTGAAAGGGGGGTGGGTGCAATGAGCCACCCCTCACTTAGATGAGCAGTTTCTTTTTATTCTTTCATTGGATGTGAGCATTGCTGGCAAGGCCAGCATTTATTGCTAATCTCTAATTGTCCTTGAGAAATGGAGGACTGGAGCAAGGCCAGAGAGCAAAAGTAGCCAGGTTCATGGGAAGGACCGAAAAAGAGAAAAGACGGATGGATGGGGTGGTGCAATGGGGACAATGGGAGGTGATGCAGGGGTTGGACCATGACCTGCTTGCATCTTTTAAAAAAAAAATAATGGATAGGACTTGCAGTGAGCTGCAGTTCATAATTTTCAAACATGTTCACACAGGTCTCTCTGACTGTTCATTAGCCATCTACCACTTGTGAGTATCCATCAAGAGACCTGTCATGATTTTCATGCAAAGGAAACTTTGGTGCACATGGCAAACATCAGTGCCATTTCTGATTTCCCAAACATCATTCAGTCGAGTGAAATGAAAGGAAAGGAGGTATCACACTGTTGAAAAGTTGCTTCCAGGCAGATTGTTCACTATGGTGAAGGATTCAAATAGCAAGGAAAGCTAGATGTAAGAAGGAAGGTCAAATGGATAACTTTTACAGAAGGGGTAATCAAATTGTGAAATACGTTACCAAGAAAAGTAAATTTTTTTTATTCATTCAAGGGATGTGGGCTTTGCTGACAAGGCTGGCATTTATTGCCCATCCCTAATTGCCCTTGAGAAGGTGATGGTGAGCTGCGTTCTTGAACCGCTGCAGTCCACGTGGTGTAGGTACACCCACAGTGCTGTTAGGGAGATAATATGAATAGATTCTTATGAAAACTACTTAACTCACTGAAGCACAAAACCTCATAGTTACTGAAGACTCGGTGCCAAGTCTGGAGGCCATCTTGAAACATTCCATCTTCAAATCACAGGAGGAACTGCTGGCAGAATTTGATGCAATCCTCAGCAAAAAAGGAACCCGGATTATTATTTGGAACATCAGAAGGTGGGTATAGAATCCAGTAATTTAAACAATAATCCTTTACCAAATTATTTCAAGAGCTGTAGACCATTTTGCTGTTTAACCAATTCCCCGACACCCCCTTTTGTTGCTCACTCATCCTTTCTAGCGAGAAAAGAAGTAAATGAGTTTCCATTTTGTCTAGAAACTTGCAAGTTACATAATTTAGCAAATGTAAATGTCTCATGTCCTTTTCTTCATATGAGCAGTCTTATACAGGGTTGTGAGACAGGGAAAATATTTCTTGTGCATATTTAATTTTTCTTTTTTGGATCCTTCATATCACACACTATCCCCTCTCTCAGTCATCTGCCAGTGTTATTTTGTAAATAATTTAGTATCTTTGCTTTAGAGGTGTCTGGTTTTCTTTTGAAAAGCTTTGACAGCATGTCTCTTTTCTCAGCAATGCTCAAGTTCTGGACATTGTTATTTGTTGTCATTTTCATCTTGTCATTCTTATTCATGCCCTTAACCAGATATCCATCAGTCACTCTGGGTTTTACTTCAGATGACTGCAACCATCTTCTACTTTAGTGAACTAATTTTGCAAAGTAATTTCAAAGAACTTGTTGCAGTTGATGTATTGCCCAACCGTTGACCTAAGAAACATTTCTGACACGTGACTTTTCACAGTACAGAGGGATCAGTTCCAACACTTCCTTTCTTGTTGATTAAAGGATTTTATATCTTTTAGAAACAAGGATGGGAAACCTGAACTGGATTTTGAAACAGACCAATTTGACATCCGAATCCCAGATATCAGTTGTGAAGATGTAGCAGGAAAGAAGAAAACTTACAGACGGCCTGAGCGACAGGACCAGCACACACCTGAAAGTGACTACTCATTAAGGGTCAGCACCTATTTGTATGTGAAAGCTTTTGTTCGGCAGGTTTGGAAAAGAGAATTAATTGAGCAGTGGATAGATCGTTCCGTTAAGAGTTTTATATCTGGTTTGACGTATTCCTGGAGATTTAATAATGTGATGCCACTCATGATACTTAATCATGTGACATTTGATCATGTGACATTTTTCCACTGTAAATGTTATTGCCTTTACCTTAGTTGAGTGTCTCAGTGTCACCAAGTATTAACCAAGGAAGTTAAGGATAGTATCAAATTGAAAGATGTGGCAAAGATTAGTGATAACCCAGAGGATTGGGAAAGTTTTAAAAACCAACAAAAGATGACCCAAAAAAAAAGAGGGAGAAAATAAACTTTGAGGGTAAATTAGCAAGTAATATAAAAACGGACAGTAAGAGCTTCTTTAAATATATAAGAAGGAAAGAGAGGCCAAAGTGAACATAGGCTCTTTAGAGAATGAGGTTGGGGAAATAATAATGGGGAACCAGGAAAAGGCAGAGGATTTGAATAAATACTTTGCATTACGGTAGAAGACACTAATAGCATTCCAAAAATACTAAATAATCAAGGGGCAAAAGGGGTGGAGGAAATAAGTACAATAACTATCACTAGAGAAAAAGTACTAGGGAAACTAATGAGGCTAAAGGCCGAAAAGTCCCCTGGACCTGATGGGTTGCATCCTAGGATGTTAAAGGAAGTAGCTACAGAGAAAGTGAATGCACTGGAAATAATCTTCCAAAAATTCTTAGGTTCTGGAAAAGTCCCAGAGAATTAGAAAACTGCCAATGTTACACCGTTATTCAAAAAGGGGAGACAAAAAGCAGTTAACTGTAGGCCAGTTAACTTAACATCCGTCATTGGGAAAATGTTAGACTCTATTGTAAAGGATGTAATAGCAGAGCATTTCGAAATGCATAATCTAATCAAACAGTCAGCATGGCTTCATGAAGGGGAAATCATGTCTGACAAATTTATTAGCATTCTTTGAGAAGGTAACAAGCAGGATAAAGGGGAACCAGTAGATGTAATATATTTGGATTTCCAAAAGGTGCTCGATAAGGTACGGCACATAAGGCTACTTAATAAGTTAAGTGTCCATTGTGTTGGGGGAATGTATGAGCATGGATAGAGGATTGGCTAACTAATAGAAGACAGAGTGTTGGGATATGGGGGCATTTTCAGGATGGCAACCTGCAACTAATGGAGTGCCACAGGGATCAGTGCTGGGGCCTCAATTATTTACAGTATATATTAATGACTTAGATGAGGGAAGTGAATGTACTATCGGCAAGTTTGCGGATAATGCAAAAATAGGTGGGAAAGCAAGTGGTGAGGATGACGCAAAGAGTCTACAGAGAGACATAGACAAGTTAAGTGAGTGGGCAAAAACTTGGCAGATGGAATATAATGTGGAAAAATGTGAGATTATGCACTTTGACAGGAAGAATAGAGGAGATGAATATTATATAAGTGGAGAAAGAGTGCAGAAAGCTGCAGCACAGAGGGATTTGGGGGGATCCTCGTGCATGAATCCCAAAAAGCTAGCATACAAGTTCAGCATGTAATAGGGAAGCATATGGAATGCTGGCCTTTATTTCAAAGGGAATGGAGTGTAAAAATAGGGAAGTCTTGCTAAAACTATACAAGGCACTAGTTAGACAACACCTAGAATACTGTGAATAGTTTTGGCCCCCTTATCTAAAGAAAAATATACTGGCATTGGGGGCAGTCCAGAGAATGTTCACTAGGTTGATCCTGGGTATGGAGTGATTTTCTTATGAGGAGAGGTTGAGTAGGTTAGGCCTGTACTGATTGGAGTTTAGAAGAATGAGAGGTGACCTTATTGAAACATATAATATTCTTAGGGGGCTTGACAGGGTCGATGCTGAAAGGTTGTTTCCCCTTGTGGGAGAGTCTAGGACTAGAGGGCATAATCTCAGAATAAAGGGTCGCCCAATTAAGACATAGATGATAAGCAATTTCTTCTCTGAGGTTAGTGAATCTGTGGAATTCTTTACTGCAGAGGGCTGTAGAGGCTGGGTCATTAATTGTATTCAAGGCTGAGATACATTTTTCATCAGTAAGGGAATCAAGGATTATGGAGAAAAGGCAGGCAAGGGGAGTTGAGGATTGTCAGATCAGCCATGATCTCATTGAATGGCGGAGCAGACTCAATGGGCCGAATGCCTACTTTTACTCTTATGTCTTATGGTCTTGTGGTTTTATGGTCAATCCCAAAATAAAAGTATAACTGTTTATGGTGACATTAATAACAATTTATAAATCAAAGAAAGAGCACAAAAGATTTAAGGGTAAGTAGTGTTTAAGTAAAAACATTTGTGATGTTTCAAAAATATTGATCACAATGAGAAACACCAAGTAAATTCCATTGGTTCAACTGAAACATCATAAGTAACTTTGAACTAAATTGGTAGCATTTTATGACTTTTAACAAATAGCATCAAGTTCTAAAAATAACAAATAAAACCAAAACAAGCCTAACCTAAATCAATTCACTGACTCCCATAGCCTACCTTGCAAACCCAGATGAGTTTCAGTTCTCAGAGAGAACCTCCAAAGCAGCGTGGCTCTTGTTACAAAGCATATAATTTAACAGGTCAAGTGCATCACATGAACTCTCTCTCATTCCAGATTGTATTTCTTCCACCCCCAGTTGCTACCTCAGGACTTAAGAATTTCTAGGTGATTTTTGTTGGTCCCAGTGTCGTCGTCATCTCACCTGGCAGTGAAGCGCAGTTTCCAAATAATGGGGAGACCAACAGTGCTCAGACATTATCGTTTAATTGCAAAGCAACACAACTCGGGTACTTTGCATGCACCAAGTACACGTTCAAGGAGCATTTCTCCCTGGTCGCCAGCAGCAGTACTCATGAGACCAATTACCCATTCTGGTGGAACCCTTGCCAAAGTGAAAGGGTTGACTACTCGACTTCCCATCTAACAACTCCTTATCCATAGTACACCTTTGCCAAATTCTGATCATTAGTTACTTTATGCAAGGTTGGGCAGCTACCACCTGCTTCAGGGAACAATAACATTACTGTTGGTAATGGCAAAAAAAATCAGTTTTGTTCCTTTCAATGCAATTGTTTTGTTAGTTACCAATTCTAATTCATGTATTGACTACACTAATAATGTGAACATAGAAATATAGCAGGTAGGAAAAGAACAGCTGGCCCATCAAGCTTGTCCCACACTTCCGAAACTTGAGGACCATGATAGATATTTCCTACCCACCATAGCCACATTCAGAAAAACATCCAGGAAGAATAATGAGGACAAAATCTGCACATTTCCTCTCTGACCCTATCAGGTGATCAAAACCAGTCCAGGGGGTCACATTGACCATACGTATGATAACTGTTAATCCATTACCTTTTATACCTTTGTCCTGATCAAGGACCAGTTTAACTCCCCTTTGAAGGCATGCAGTGAGTCAGCCGACACCACGTAAGCGGGCAATGCACCCCATTGACTCACTAATTGTTGTGGGGTGGCCGAGTTGTGCTATTAATTATAGGGTTGATCCGCAGACACCTCTTGGGTGGAAACATTAAGTTTATTTACAATATACGTAGCAGCAACTATATGTGTGCTTTCAACTCCTACTCCTTCTCTGCACTCACTGACTGAGGTATCCTGTGCCACTCTCCTATTGGTTACTACAGATCATGTGATATCCCTTAAGTATTATTTTTAAAGGTACATTACACTAAATAAAACCGTAATTACTACGTTCCTTCCCCTTTAACTCGGCTATACATATATTTACAAGTACATATTTTTCAAGACTACATAATATGTTGGGTAAGGAATTTACAAGTTCAGTCGTTCAGGTGGTTTCCTGGTATGTGTGGAACGTCGCAGCTCCACAACTTCAGATTCTTTGTCAGGAACCTCCTTTTTCAGTGTTGCCTGACCATCAGGTGCTTCGGTGAGGACTTGCAGTTCTGCATCCTCAATTCTTATAGGAACATTAGGCATGTCAGTCCTGGATTGAGTGTTCTCAACAAGAAACGCAGACCTGGTCACGATCACTGGTGAAACCAATTCTTGGTGATTTATCTCTTTCTCTTCCTTAAATGGTCCACGTATTTACGAATGATCCAGCTTTCCCCTCCATGTGGTAAGATAGAGGTCCAGTCACTGCACTAATTTCACCCGGTGACCACTTTGGTCCTTCTTGAAATTTTTCACGTATACTGGCTCTCCCACGGCAAATTTCCTCTCATGACTATACCAGTCGTGTCTCGTTTTCTGGCTTCCCTGACTCCTTTCCACCTTCCCCTCTAAATCTGGCATTATTAAGCTTAATCTCGTCCTGAGACGGTGTTTCAGCAATAACTCCACCGGTGTGACACCTGTTGTTGTATAAGGGATAGTCCTGTAATGAAAAAGGAGTTCTAGCTTGGTTTCCAAGGAATTGCCAGTTAGTTTTCTCATGCCTGCCTTGAAAGTTTGAACCGCCCTTTTGGCCAATCCATTAGGGGAAGAGTGGTATGGTGCAGTTTTCACATGAGTGATACCGTTGAGGCTGATAAAGCAACTCAGCACTCGTAAATGCCATGCCGTTACCAGAAACGACTACTTCTGGTAGTCTATGAATGGCAAAACTCTGACGTCGTTTCTCAATTGTAGCAGCTGACATTGGTGACTTCACCTCATACATGTCGAACCATTTTGAATGGGCATCGACAATGAGCAGAAACATTGACTACTTTGGACTTTCCTGGGAACAGTCGCACCCAGGGTCCACTTGGCCACTCCCATGGGTGTAATGGAGCTGTCACTGGCAACTTTTGCAGTTGCTAACATTGTACACAGTGCTTCATTAGACACTCTATTTCGTCATCCATCCCAGACCATTATAATAGCTGCGTGCTATGGTTTTCATTTGGGAAATTCCTGGATGGGCACTGTGTAGTTCAATTAAAAGTGGTTCGCTTCCCTTTGAAGGAACTATCACTCATGCTTCCCACAATAAGATGCCATACTGGCTGGTTATTTCATGTCTTCTGTTGGACTCCTGTGACCAACCATGTAGCATTTGTTCTGGTACCTGAGACAGGATTGGGTCTTGATTTGTCCAGACTCTGATCTGTTGAGCACATACCAGCGAGGAATCTAAGAAATTTAACAGTAAAACAATTTCCTGTGGAACTGGGACATGTTCATCATTTTCTTGTAAAGGCAAACGACTAAAGGCATCAGCGTTTGCGATTTGATTGCCAGGTATGTGTACGAACGCATAGTCGTATGCTGCCAGAATTAAAGCCCATTGTTGTATTCTTGCTGAGGCTATGGGTGGTATAGCCTTGTCCTCACTAAACAATCCTAGCAATGGTTTATGGTCTGAAATGATAAAAGACGTGTGTGTACTTGTGAAATTTCTTGACACCAAAGATGATGGACAGGCCTTCTTTTCCTATCTGCGAGTATCCCTTTTCCACTGTGGTGAACGTTCTTGATACATAACCTATTGACTGTTCCGTGTCGTCATCCATCCGATGAGAGAGCACTGCTCCCACTCCATAGGGAGATGTGTCACGTGTCAGCACCGATTCTTTTGTCTGGTCATAATGTACTAAAAGATTGGACGAGTGCAACAATTGTTTCACCTTCTTTCTGGGGTGCCTCCCAAGACCAATGTTGGTTCTTTTTGAGTAGAGACTGCGGGGGGCCAGGACTGTAGACAAATTGGGTAAGAATCACCCACAATAGTTGATCATTCCAAGGAATGATTTGAGAAGTGAGGCGTTCTTTGGCGCAGGTGCCTCTCCTATGGCTGTCACTTTCTCCTCAACTGGGTGGAGGCCCCATTAGTATTTCTGTATCTTTTTTCTATATGCCGCCTTCTTTCCAGCACAAACTTTAATCTCGGCCTTCTTTTTGACTTCACTGTTGGCCATATTTTTTTTAGATGCAAGCTCAACTTGTCTGAGCTCAGTGGCTGAGTCACCCAAAAATTCATTATCTGTCTGCTTCTTGGGAAATTCTGCGACTTTTGCTTCCAAACCCTCTTTGGCTTCATTTAGCAGATTCTTCACCTCTTTGCTAGACAGCTAGCTTCAATGAGCTGGCACTACCTTGGAGTTTATCAGAACTCCTGTCTCCTGGTTGTATTCAACTATACAAGACTCCCAGGGCTTCTTGTGAGCCCTTTTTGATCACCTGAGCCCCCTCTGATCACCAGGGCTTCCCCTGAGCCCCCTCTGATCACCAGGGCTTCCCCGAGCTCTCTTTGCATTTCTTTTGCTGGGCTTCCAATCTACTGTTTTAGACAGTCTTCATTTCTTTATGTTGTTGAATGGTGACACATTCCTTTTGCATTTGATCTTGAAGGACAATCAACTGTTCTTTCAACTGTTTAATTTCTTGTTGTGCGCCCTATGGGGTCTCCTGTTGCCCTTGGCGGAGTTGCCCTCTCTCTGGGGTCTTATCCCCTTCGACAGGATTGCCCTCCCTCTGGGGCCTCTTGTTGCCTTCCACAGAGTTGCCTTCTCTCTGGGGTCTTGCTCCCTTCCGCATAGTTGCCCTCTCTCTGGGGTCTTGCTCCCTTCCGCATAGTTGCCCTCTCTCTGGGGTCTCTTCTAATTGTCTGTCCATAGCCATTTTTCTTGTACTTACCGCTCTAAATATATTGCTGCTTTAAGAACAGTCACCGTTTTTTTTAAACTTGGGCTTTCTCTGTAGCTGTTGGCTTTTCTGTATTGTGTTTCCCACGCATTGTGAGTCGACTTCTCTTTTAACTCTGTAAAACTTCGTTCCTGTTCAGAAAAAAACACAGCAGTGATTCCTCTCCCTTTTCTGGGTGATTCTGCTGGGTTTTTCCCTTTTACTCTGCAGGGTCTCTTGATGTTGAACATTCCTCACTTCGGGAGACTCAGCGGCCTTGGGGTCCAATCGGGCCATTTTTTTTTTTGTTAAATTTTAAAACTGCAGCAATGCTTTCTGCTCTGATTGCTGCTCCTTCCCTTTAACTTGCAAGCTGTGTGCCAGCCTCTCCAACCCACTGAACCTGTGGGGCTGCTGCCCACTTTAAAATGTAAGTACAGATTCTATCCCTTTTCCAATGTTTTGCTCACCCGCCCTGTGGACTCTCAGTCAGGGGTCCTGCAACTTCAATGCTATTCTTTCAATGCTCTGGGGGATTTCTCAGCCATTAGGTTTGGGTCCTGTTCCTTCTTTAACCTTAAGCAACAGCATACCTGGTGAGTATATTTTCCTTTCTTTTTAACTTGATTTCTTCTGTTCAATCCTGTTTTATCCTTGTCGCCAGTTTGTTGTGAGGTGGCCAAGTTGTACTATTAATTATAGGATTGATCCACAGACACTTCATGGGTGGAAACATTAAGCTTATTTACAATATACGTAGCAGCAACTACATGTGTGCTTTCAACTTCAACTCCTTCTCTGCACTGATGAGGTAGCCCACTCTACTTTCCCATTGGTTACTATAGATCATGTGATCTTCCTTAGCAAATATTGTTCTTAAAGGTACATTGCACACTAACTAAAACCATAATTACTACACTAATCTTTGGCTAAAGAACCACCTAACATCTAGCTTATTCTTGCATGTTTTGAATGGACGTGCCCTGGTTCTCCTCAATCTGTCAAACTGAAATAATCATCCAACCTTTCATTATTTCACATACATCTACAAGAATGCCTCGAAGTCTCTGCTGCTCCAAAGTAACTAGTTTCTGTTACTTGGTGGAACATGAGGCAACAGTGCCATTTACCCATCTCAAAGCAAAAATTTCAATATAAAGCGGAATATCCATTATCTGCACTACCATTAATCATCATTCTGATTACCTGCCTTAACTTTCACAAGATTCATTCTTTCATGAGATTTTGCTTCATTTCACTATCTGCTGTTGTTTCTTGCTATTTGTAGCGTGCTTGTTTTAATTTCTGTACCAAAGTTTGAATAAGAACAGACTTTGGAGATTCTCAATTATCTGATAATTTCTAAAATGCTTTGGCAGAAGAAGTGAGAAAATCCTCTCTATTTGGCTAATAATGGAGGTTCCACTGTAACTATTTACCTTTACTGAAATCTTACTTAGAAGTTTACAGTTTAGTAAAACAAATGTTATTTCAGCGATGCTTCCTGACTTATTAAAATAAGTCTTGCATTAACTTGCAACTTGTGTCAAGAAGTCATGAGGATCATGAATAAAGGTGAGGACTGCAAGATTGTAAGCCAACTACTAATTTTCTTTATCTTTTGATAGGCATATTGTAGCATTTTGTACCTGAAGCCTCGCATGCAGATTATCCTGCGTAAGAAGAAAATCAAAGCACAGCTTATCACAAAGAGCCTGGCTCATGTTGAATATGATGTTTACAGACCTAATTTTAATGTATCCTTTTTGGATTTGCAGTAATAGTCAGTACACTCTTTTTGCCATTATGATTACAATATGCTGTTGCTATTTTAAAAAGCTGCTCAACTTCCAGACCCTCACAGCTAAGTGGGACAAAACAATTCTACTCTTTCCTGTGCCTGGAGCTAACCTTTGCAATCATGAGTGAGTGCTGCTGATGTGAATGGTGGAATGAGGGGGGTGGGGGGTGGTGTGTGAGAGCTTGTATAATCCATTTATTAGGTTTTCAAGGATGGTTCCAGCAAAGTGGCATTAATAACCTATGTTGGCATCCCATACAAACTGGTATAAATCTCTCACAACGTAGCTTCCTTGAACTTCTGCACTAGAATAATGGCCTATATCTAGATGCACATTACTATGGCACAGATGTTGGGAAATTCCAGACCAAAGTTTATTGAGTACTCTGCTAGATCTCAATTGTGCACTTATAATGCAGCATTTAGCATCAGCCTAATGTTTGAACAAGCACTATACAAACTACCTTCCTTGTCTCTATTGAATCAATACTACTGTGTTCATTGTTCCTCTGAACTGACCTTTCTGTTCTTCCTAAGCTCAAATATACTGTTTTCTTCTTCCCTGCGTTGTCAGTATTTGAATTGTGTTAAATTGCATCTTCTCTTGCTCTAAATCTTTTTTTCCAAAGACGTGAATATTCTGAAACTTCTCACTTCCTTTAAATACCATATACAAAATATATGGCAGCAAATCACCAAGCGTCCTTTGACAGCACTTTCCAAACCCAAAACCTCTACCACCTAGAATGACAGAGGCATAGGAACACTAACACCTGCAAGTTCCCCTCCAAACCAAACACCAATCCTGACTTGGAACTATATCACTGTTCCTTCACTGTTGCTGGGTCAAAATCCTGGAATGCTCTTCCTAACAGTACTGTGGGTACACCTACACAAGATGGACGGCAGCAGTTTAAGAAGGCGGCTGATCACCATCTTCTTTGAGCAATAAATGCTGGTCCTGCCAGCAATGCTCACATCCCATGAAAGAAAACAAAAAAAATTGCTTCATTTTAAAGAATGCAAGATTTTACATGCCAGTGTTGTCACCTAAACGTTACTGATGTTTGTTCAGAAATTTCTTTTCACTTCCAGTTTTCAACCTTGTGGCATCTTGTATTTTGCCTAGGTTTCTTAACTTAAAAAAAATCTCTTCCATCTGAATGCTTGCTTTATAGAACTAAAATAACGAGGAAGGAGGAATACATTTCTTAACTTATATTCTTCCCAGTGAAATAAGTATTGGGATACAAATATTGCTTCCTATTTCAGTGCCATCTGGGGATACACATAAGCACAGCACAACCAAATCATGGTCGCATGCATTCAAATCTATAGTCCAGATTAATTTTTCTGTTTTTTTTTATCCCGGTGATGGCAGAAACCAGATTATGACTAAAACAGTTGTATACTGCAGAACTGTATTGTTTCTGAAGGTAGACAGGAGGCTTCAGTTGATCATGAAATTACATGTATTTAGGAAATCATATTTGTTCTTCTCTTCCCTTCTCTTGATTTTTCTCCACCTGCTTTCTCAAAAGGAGCCTTTGATTTTGCTTAAAAAGGTGCCTCTGCTTACCCCTTAGATGTGTCTACTTTTGATTTCCATCCAACATACTTGTCTCCAGTTTGCATGAGACTGCTCATTGTGTTTTTTGGTAGGCCATTCCTTAGCCAATTCAATTCTGTGACATTGTTCCCTAGGATAAGCAGTGACCCTTCACTCATTGAGATAGCCCTTTAATCCAACAGCACTGAGATGGACAAGGTTGTAGCTCTGGTACTGGCAGTGGGTAGCCTAAGGAACATAAACATGGATTGAGTTTACTGGGGAGAATGGAAGACAAAGGTAGATAGAGGTTACTTTTCCTGTTGGTTAAGGCTTTATGACTCTACACAATTCCGATATTATCTGGATGCTGGGATATGTATTCATGCATACCTCTGCAGAGATAAATACCATTTCTCCTTGGCTTGCGTTACAGGTTGCATTCTGGCATTAGTTCTAGCAATCATGCAGTTTGTCATTGTCAACAGACTTTTGTATCCCATATACTTTGGCTGAGGAATTGATTATGTGAAAACCCTAACCACAGCAGAACAAAGGACACTATGTTATAAAATACTAATCAATACTCTTACCTGTTCTTTGACCTATTGATGTACATTTAAAGTAAGCGCTGGCCTTTCAGCCTTCATTATTAGCAAAGTTCCACTTACAACTCCTTTCCTCTGCCATCAAACATGGAACCTTATTTCTGCCTCATACATAACAGGCATACAGGTCAAACAGAGACCCCTGTAGCTTTCAAGTTTACCTGATTAGCAGGCCAGGATTTTTTTATTCATTCATGGGATGTGAGCGTCGCTAGCTAGGCCAGCACTTATTGCCCATCCCTAAATGCCCTTGGGAAGGTGGTGATGAGTTGCCTTCTTGAACTGCTGCAATCCATGTGGTGTATGTACACCCACAGTGCAGGTAGAGAGGGAGTTCCAGGATCTTGGCCCAGTGATAGTGAAGGACCAATGAGATATTTCCAGGTCAGGATGGTGAGTGGCTTGGAGGGATCTTCCAGGTGGTAGTGTTCCCATGTGTCTGCTGCCCTTGCCTTTCTGGATGGTAGCGGTCATGGGTTTGGAAGGTGCTGTCTAAGAAGCCTTGGTTCCTGCAAAGCTTCTTATAGATGGTGTACACTGCTACCACTGTGCGTCAGTGGTGGAGGGAGTGGATGTTTAAGGTGGTGGATAGGGTGCCAATCAAGCAGGCTGCTTTGTCCTGGATGGTGTCGAGCTTCTTGAATGTTGTTGGAGCTGCACTCATCCAGGCACGTGGAGTATATTCCATTACACTCCTGATTTGTGCCTTGTGAAACATTTCTTAAAACCTAACTCTTTGACCAAGCTTTTGGTCATCTGACGTTATAATTATGTGGCTTGTGTTGTTTTATCATGCCTCTGTGAGTGCCTTGAAATGTTTTATTGCATTAAAGGTGCATAATAACATAAGAAAACAATCCTAGTCTCAGTTATTAAAATTGTTCATTTCAGCAGAGGAAATAATCAAAATGTCAATTCTGCTCCATAGAAGTACACTGAGAAATGATACTGCCAGCACACCTAATGCCCAGAGCATTGCTATTAACAAAAAATTGGTAGAAAATACTTTTGAAAAATATATTTTTTTGTCTTTTTTATTTTGAGTAAAATGCATTACTCAAAGCACAGATTAAATCATTATTGTAATATCCTGTAAATAAATAAATTTTCAATATGATTTACTTTGCAAATGCAGCAGATATACGGCACTTACAGTTAGGTGCTCAAGCTCATGTGGTTTACCATGTCTAATATGTTCTTTACCTTAATTATTTGATTAGAATAAACGTGTCAAAATAACCTTTGGTTTTAACTGTAAAAACAAAGAGCACTATGGGATAATGATGTACAACAAAAATCGGCTTATCAAATCCTATGAGAAAGTGGGATGCCAGATAAAGGTAAGGATTTCATATTCACATGTTTTGGTATTTAAATCAATTAAACACGCTTCTAGCCTGCTGAAATTATGTTCCTTTTTTTAACCAATTTTAGCTCTTGGTGGTGCTGATTCTTGCTGGGGTACATTTCCATGGACACCATTAATGTTCCAATAAGTGGCCAAAATACCCATTCATGGTATATGAAGCTACATAGTGAATGTCAGTAGACCATTCAACACTGGGACCCCATCTTGTTCTTGAACAACACCATAGCTTTGATTTTTCTTCTTTTTATACCTGAAGCATTGACATCAATTATAGCTCTGCAACTGTTGCACAGTTGAAGCCGGCTAACACAGGTCAGGCACTGAACTTGTGACCTTTTGGTCTGTGTGGCTTAGTGCTTCTTCAAACATCAACCCTAATTTCATCCCTGAACCTAGTGGACCACCTGCACACCTTCATATCTCTTTCTCTAAAGAAGCATGGTTTTAGAGTTGATATGTCTAACTTCATAAATGGTAACTCAGAATTATAAGTTTCTCAAGTACCAGGTTCTGTAGAACAGCAAACTAATTCTTCCTTAAAAATATTTTGATTAAGAATTAACTTTTTTTGGAAGGGACAATGCACCTGGAAAACATCAACTGCGTAAAACAATAAACCAATTATTTACTTGCATTTTTTTCTCCAGTCAACCAGCAGAGGATGTGGAGTTGGTGTAATTGGAATTATTGAGTGCAATTTTCTCAAACCAGCGCATAATAAACAAGATTTTGAATACACTAAAGAATACAGGTAAGACCAGAAAAACACAAAACCATTGTCCAAAACTTAAATGAGAAAAAACCCTTCGCCAAAAGAACGGAGTCCCTAACCTCAGACAAAAACAGTGGGCAGGATTTCCCAGCCCCACCTGCCGCCAGGATCATCCAGTCCCGCCAAAGGTCAATGGACTTTTGGCTGGCCCACCGCACCTCCCACCAGGGCGGGGCTGGAAAATCCCAGCCAGTGTCTGGCGGTCAAACGCTTTCCTGGACCACAGGTTTCTACACAGAAACTTGAAAATGTCATCTAACATTAAAATCTGAAACTAAAATGGGAAATACTGTAAATACACAGCAAGCTTTTCAGTATTTGAAAATAATCTAAATGTAGATTAGATCTTTCATTAGAACTAGAAACTGTAAAATAAACTAGCCTTCAACAAAACTTAACAGTGAGGTATGCTGATTTTTGTCAGAGATTGGAAATGACTTCATTTAATGGCTTGAAAATGTTTCTTTTGCAAAGGAATGAAGTAAAAATCAGTGGATAATAAATGTACAAAGCTTATCTCAACCAGTGAAAAGGTAATAAAAGAACAAAAATATGTGAAAGCAGCAATGAAAAGGCTTGGCTTTAAGGCATATATGAAAACAAATGCTGATAAAAGAATTTGACATGACAGCATATAAGAAAATGGGTCACAGAGTTTGCATTGAGCTTAGCTGAAGCATTGCAGAAATGGAAGTGATGAACCACAGGGAAGTTAAGGCTGCACTTTTAGAAGAGTGAAGATGTTTTGCAAATCAGCTGTCCAATTTCTGTTTGGTCTTTTCAATGTAGAAAAGATTACACCATTGACAGTAAATACAGTATACTAGATTGGAGGAAGTACATGTAAATTGCTGTTTCACATAGGAGGAGGATTTGGAGATCTGAAAATCAGTTACACGTGTAAGAGAAATGGCAACCAGGAGTTGGTGATAGAAGAATAGGTAAAGGTATCATGAGAGAATGGTCCCTCTGGAAAGCAGGAAGAAGAGAGGAGGATATGCTTGGTGATGAAAGTCATTTAATACTTACCTCTTCATTGATTCATTTTTTAAAAAATGATATTAAATGGACAGTGGTAACTTAAATACTAAATTGGCTAAGGAATAGGAGGCAGGGAGTATTGGGTGGATATTTTGCTGACTGAAGAGAAGCTTGCAGTGGGGTGCCCTAGAGGCTGTTATTGAGCCATTACTTTTCTTGCTGTATGTAAATGACCTGGACTTGTGCATAAGGACTATCATTTCGAATGGTGTGAATGATGCAATAAAGAATAGTACAATAGTAACAGACTTCAGTTGGAATGTAGACAGACAGGTGAAACGTGCAGACACATGGCAGATGCAATTTAATGTAGATAGGTGTGAAGTGATGCATTTTAGGAGAAACAACATGGAGAGGCAGTATAATTTAAATGGTATTTTCCACTGTGTCTCCTGCCAATGTAAAATGGCCGTCTACGCATGCGAACTGCTTTGTGCAGATGTCACTCTGCTCAGTCGGAAAGCAGTTAATTTCTTGATTGCACACAGGATATAATTCTGCTACGTGTTCCATGCAAACAAGATGGTGGGCCATAATATGTTTAGTATTGAGTAATTGGGACAGACTTGGTTCATAATCTAAATAAAATTTGAAAAGAAGAAATGCAACAAATGCTAATATCCTATATTGCAGAAAGTGTAAATTTAATGGGATGAGTTAGCGTAATTGCAAACAATCTGTAGGGAATGACTGTGAATTGGACATGCATCAATGCCACAGCTTTAAATGCTGTAGGCCCATGCTTCCCCAAGCCCACTACCACCCAACTTCCCCACCCCCTCACCCATTCCAGGTTCGGAAACTTTGCATCCAGACCTGTGCTAAAAGTGTAAAAATGGCGGAGAAACACTAGAACTGCACATGCACGGCGTCAGCAGCAAACAGAGCCATTATTTTCAAGGGGAGTGCAAGAACAGAGAGACCTGGAGGTTCATATTTACAAATTTTTGAAGGTGGCAGGGCAAGTTGAATATGCAACTAAGGAAGTTATCAGATACTTTGCTTTATAAATGGGAGCATTGAATTCAAAAATAAGGAAGTAATGCTAAAACATTACAAATCTCTAGTTAGGCCTCAAAGAATATTGTATACAATGCTGGTCACTGTTTTGGACTACCACCATGTTCTGTGTACTCTTGGCGTGGTTCCTGGCTGCTAGTACGTGTGACCTATCTTCCCTAGACAGACTGTAGTCTTACTCTGGTACTTGCTTTAAACTGGTTTATTAACACTATATAAAGGACAGGTTATAGAGTAGTTACATCTCTTCTGAGGACAATGTGTTCCCTCTCTCAAGAGAGAGTTTACATCACATTTCAGCATATCTATTCTATTAACCCATTACACTACACCTTCCACCAAATATTCTATCAACTTCTTAACAACAACATGAAACTATGTTTTAACCATGTACATTATATTTCTGCAACTCCCTTTTTACTACAAATTCTGCCTAACTGCCACTCTTGCCCCTCCACAAGTCACTCTTATGAGGGATTTAATCTCTCACAGTTCTCGGCCCTTTGGGAAGACGTGTGGGCGTTCTTCTTTTCCTTGGAAGTCATCACCATGAGCAAACTGGGACTTTGGCTTTGCATTATTGCTGGCAATCAGAGTGTAGAATCCAGAACTGCTAAACTGTAAAGATTGTGGATACTTGCAACAAAAGATGGATGCAAGAGAGAAGACTGAAGGAAGTCAACCCATGGATTCTCTTGAACCAGAAGAGAAAAAACTAAGACACGTTCAGGAATGTTCTGTTTCCTCAAAGCACATGGGAGAATTACCTGAGAAGATGAAGGATCTTCAACTCCAATTAAGACTGTTACAGCCAAATCATTCAATGCTGCATTGAAGATGAAAAAGGTATTGAAGATCAGAAATTCTGTTGAATCTAGATGACGAGAAGAAAAACGACAAATTCCTGTAGGCATTTCAGGAAATGAAGAAGAGATGATTTCCCAATGACATTTTGAAAAGGAAGCTCTCTTTCTGTAGACAGTGGTAACATTTCCTTACTTCACTTTGTCCATCGTGGGCAATGGGAATATTCTTTTAGGATACGAAGATAAGACAATACCGTTTTTTAGAATGGGATGAATCTCTAAGACAATATGAAGACATATTTTCTGTAGTTTCTTGTAGATGAACATCTTGGAAACATGTTTCCTGAACGGAATTCTGAACCTTTCGCAGCTCTGAAGATTTTGCCATGGCATCTGTGTTGAAGAACAGCTCTAATGGGAAGAAGATCTTCAGCTGGGGCTGAAATATGAACATCAGTTTACTTTCACCTTTGGAAACAGGTGCTACTAACTTTTTGGCAGTGTGATCTTCTATGGAATTAAGCAAGTCATTCTGCCTGGAAAACTCTTCCTGGTTAACCAGCGAAAGACTAGGTATTGCATTGATAGATCAGTGGAATAAAGATCTGAATGCTGTTCAGCCGCACGAAATACAGCAGACTCTTCAAAAAAGACAACAAAGATTTCGTAATGGTGCGTCTGTCGATTGGAATGGCAGACTAACCTCTAGGACCTCATCCTCCAACAAATCACTCAATGTCGCAACAGCCTTTTCCTCATTATTTTCTTCAGGAAAGAGCCAGTTCAGGTCCAAAAGATTTTCATGAAGTTGGCCGCTATCTGCTGCTGTGCCTTCTGTATCTGCCACCTCTGGCCTAGCTTCATAAAGAACGGAGAGATCCATAACCTCATTATCCGGCTAGGGCCTAGTGGATGTATTTCTGTGATGGAAAGGAAATCACTGCTGATTGAATAAACTCTGTCAGCTGCGATAGGCTGAAAATCCACTCATTCTACATAAAACATCGAAGATTGTTCCATGAAAGAAATTGAGCTTTCCAAATGCTGGTCGTCATTTGTTTTTTTTCCAGAATTCCTAGTAGTACGCCAACATCTTCACTCAATAAGAATGTACATTGATTGTGAACAACATAGAGAGAATCGACAACCTGTCGCCCTTTGTAGCAAAGAGGAGCAATTATCCTGCCTTTCATTGGAAGGTTTGTGCCACCTGGACCTTGTAATTTGATATCTGATGGATGAACGGATATTAGCTGAAGCCAATCTAGATAATCTGCTAATATGGTATGCCAGCTCCAGTATCAATTTTAAAGTTGGTTTTAACTTGCACTGTTGACTTCTCCTAGAAACTCTGTAATTTCGCCTTTGTCTTGATTTCCAATTTCTTAGATGGGAATGTGTTTCATAAATATTCTCTTGGCTTCTTCCCTGATTTAAATTGTTGGACTTGCAGAAAAGCTTGAAATATCCAGTTTTTCCACACTGGAAGCATTCCATGCATCCTGCTGGGCAGTCTTGGCCTTTGTGTTGCCTCTTTGCAGCACAACGTAAGCATCTCAAAATGGTTTCTATGGAGTTTCCCGCCCTTTCATCTGTTTTGGCGGGCTTTGGAATGGGTGGAGCCGCTGCCTGTGGGCCTACCCAGTTAATGGAGTCACGTGGAGCCTTGGAATTATAGCCCAGTTTATTTCTGAGTTCAGCCTGCCACTTGATCTAAAGTGAGGTCGTCTTTGCTCTGTAGAAAGTCGGAGAGCTTTTTAACCCAGACATCAATGACTATGTGGTCATGGATCAGCTCGTCCTTCAGCACCCTATATCCACAAGATATAGGTGATGTAGGTTAGTGAGAAATAATTCCACTGATTCTCCTGGCTTCTGGTTAAAACATGCGTGCTCCATCATCAAATTGTGCTTAGCGCTAAAATACATATCAAAGGCTTTGAAAACTGTGTCAAAGTCTGCACGGACTCTTCTATCTCCAGCCTCAGAAGAACGCCATCTGTGACCGGACCTATGGCATAAAGAAACAAACTGATTTGCTGCTTTTGTTCTTTAATATGAAGGCCTGATGCTGCTCAATATTGGAGGAAGTGCTTCTTCCATAACTCCCAAGCTTGGACTCTCTGTGGGCCCTCAAGACGTTCAAATGGGTACAGACATCGTTACCTTTCTCCAGTTTGCAGTCTCCTTTGGTAGGGTTGTAAGTAAGCTGCTACCTAGTTTTCTTTCACTCTCTCACCATGGTTCTGTTGATGGCACCATTCTGGCTAGATTGGTGTCACCACCGCTGCTACCATGTTTTGGACCACCACCATGTTCTATGTACTCTTGGTGTGGTTCCTGGCTGATGGTATACATGACCTATCTTCCCTAGACAGACTGCAGATTGCTCTCGTACTTGCTTTAAAGTGGTTTATTGACACTTAACGGACAGGTTACAGAATGGGTATGTCTCTCCTGAGTACACTAAGTTCCCTCTTCTCTCTCTCTCTCTCTCTCTCTGTCTTGTTAAGGGTGATTTAATAGAGGTATTCAAAGTTATGAGAGGTTGTCATAGAGCACATAGGAAGAAACTATTTCCTCTGGCAAGTAGATTGGTAACTAGTCATAGATTTAAAATAATTGGCAAAAGAACTAAAGGGGAAATGAGAAATTTATTTCTGAGGATTGTTAAGGCCTGGAGCACACTACCTGAAAGGACGGTGAAATCAGATTCCATTGGAACTTTTAGAAGGCAATTGGGCATTTACTCAAATAGGACTAATTTTCAGGTTTATTGGGGAAAGCTGGGGTGCAGGAGTGCATTTGCTGCTATTTAAAAGAGCCGACACAGGAGTGACAGGTTGAATGGCCTCCTTCTGTGCTGTAAGATTCAGTGATGCTATCCTACGGTCTAAGATTTTATACATGGCAGAAGATAATTGGATGTATGCAGAGACTGTTAGATGGAAGGTAAGGACAAGAGGATCATATGTTTGTTAGAAGGGGAGTGGAAGAATCAAAAACCTTAGCTAAGGAAAAAGGAAAATATTTCAGAAGCTCTGATGTGGAAGTATGGCCATCAGAGGAGGTATAATGTAAAGGAGAGAAATTGGGGTAGAAACATAAGCTGTTATTTGAAAGTATCTTTGACTGGTAATTGGCATCTGTGGAAAAAGCAATGCTAGCGAGGAAAGGGAGAAGTTCAAGAAGGTGAGGCAAGAATCAGTGATCTGTAACGTACTGATGAGGGATTGCCTCCAAATTCTACCATAGTGGAGAAATCTGCTAGGTTGGATTAAGGAGAGGAAGCATTATCAATGCAATGATGGAAGCAGTCAATGAGTGGACCTAACTAGGACTGCAAAAAAGAATCTCCCATATATTCCACAAATGCTGAGATCAATGCAGTGACTGACGGTGACACCTTTTATTGGGATGAAATGAGAAGACTTAAAAGATAAATTGTTCAGAATGAGAACAAGTTCAGGCAAATAGAAGAGGATGTGTTGTTAAAGAAGAGGATGATGGTGATTAGAGGCTTAGTGGGCCACTGTTCAAGCAGCAAGTAGAAGCAACAGAGAAATTGCTGGTAAGGGCTGATGGTGTAATGGGATTGTACCTTTATGGTAAAATCAAGATGATTGGCCCCAAAAAATATGAAATTTCCAAAAAGCAGTGGTCAGGCTTTGTCTATAATACTTCCTCTAATTTTGGTCCCCTTACATGTTAAGTGATATAGAGGCCCTGGGGAAAAAAAGTCCTGAGGAGAATCACAATTTTATACCTAGTTTAAAGACTTTAAGTAACTTTGATAGGCTTAGAGAGCTTTTTTCACTCTAGAAAAGTGCAAACTTAAAGGAGACTTGCTTGAGACTTTTAAAATAATGAGAGGATTAGGTTTGGGCTATGTAGGTCGGCTATATGAGTTAAGATTGGATGTGAAGGACCATGGGAAATAAGTTACATAAGCATAGAACTAGATTAAGTTATTAGGAAGATTTTCTGTTCACAGAAATCATAAAACTTTAGAACAAGTTTTCCCCTTATTCAGTGAGTACACATTTTCTGCAAACATTCAAAGGATGCTGAACGAGCTCCTAACTATGACTGACATAGAGTACAAAAGGTACGTGGGTAATTTGTGAATGAGTCTTTCCCCACGGTGATCTTGTGGAACTCATTTAATCACCTTCAGTGCCAGAATTTTATCCCCAAAATTTCTTTCTTCTCTGCCATGTGAATACACACAGCTGGCTGAAAGTACTATAGAGGGGGATGTAAGAGGTCTTTTTGATGCTGAGGATACAGGGTTGGAAGCTCAGCTTGGACTCAGTTAGGATATAGGGGTTACAAACAATCAGGTTCAGCCTGAAACAGTGGATGGAATTCTCTCTGGCGATAAGCAATAGAGGTCAGGACATGTTTCCAGGACGTGTACCTCTTCCCTGTGATTTTCCTGAGACAGCCAATTAATGTCCAGAGGGCAGGTTTACCATCCAATTAAGGGCAGCGATGGGCTCTCAAAGCTGAAGGGCAAATCAGAGGCCTTCCACCTTTAAAGGAGCAGCAGACTGTAATGGAAGGTAAGAAAAAGAGGGGGGAGCTTCAATTTGGGAGCACCTTCTCTCCAGCATTTTAAATCCCTCCAAGCACCTAAACTGGCCATCGCTACCTGTGGGAGACTGAAGGCTGATTGGAAAATTACAGTTGACCTACTTTAATTGTACTCAATTAGGCTGCTCTTGAGCCTGATCAACTATCTACCACAAGTAGCTAAGCAACCCTGTCAGCCCCGATCCTGCCTCTTTAAAAATGGCATGGAGATGCGATGGAGCCAGAGAACTGGCACGCATACCGGTGGGGTGATTACAGCAAAGGCCGTAAATCCAGCCTAGTAACTGAAAAGAGTTTGGAATCATTGGCAGGAGTAGGGAGTTTGGGGCAGAAGCTGAAGATGTTGGCTTTGTTTTTCGCAGTGTTTAGCTAAAGGAAACTGTGGCTCATCCAAGAGTGGATGAGGAGAGCCTGTAGATATGATGTACTTGGATTTCCAAATGGCACTTGATAAGGTGCCACATCTAAGGCTACTTCACAAAGTAAGAGCTTATGGTGTAAGGGGTGACATATTAGCATGGGTAGAAGATTAGTTAGCTAACAGGAAGAAAGTAGCGATAAATGGGTCATTTTCAGGTTGGCAACTTATGCTTAGTGGAGTGCCACAGGGGCCAGTGCTGGGGTGTCAACCATTCACAATCTATGTCAATGATTTGGATGAAGGGAACAAATGTACGGTAGCTAAATTTGCTGATGACACAAAGGTAGGAAATTAAGTGGCAAAATTTGGCAGATGGCGTATACTGTGGGAAAATATGAACTTGTTGCCTTTGGCAGAAAGAATAGAAAAGCAGTATACTATTTAAATCGAGAGAGACTGCAGAACTCTGAGGTTCAGAGGGATCTGGGTGTCCTTGTACATGAATCACAGATGGTACAGCAGGTGATTAGGAAAGCAAATGGCATATGCTGTTTATAGCAAGGGGAATCGACTATAAAAGTAGGGAAGTGTTGCTACAGCTGTACGTTGCCTTGTTGAGACCACATCTGGAGTGCTGTGTACAATTTTTTGTTTTCCTTACTTAAAGCATATAATTGCATTAGAAGCAGTTCAGAAAAGGTTTACTCAACTGATTCCTGGGATGAAGGGTTTAGCTTATGAGGAATGGTTGAGCAAGTTCAGCCTATACACATTGACGTGATAGGGTGGGGGAGCCTAGAACTAGGGGACATGGTTTAAAAATTAGGGGTGTCTCATTCAAGACTGAGATGAGGAGAATTTTTTTTTCTCAGACAGTCACTAGTCTGTGAAATTCTCTACCCCAGAGCAGTAGAGGCTGGGCCATTGAATAGATTCAAGGCTGAGTTAGATAGATTTTTGATGACAGAGCCAAGGGTTTTGGGGAGCAGATAGGTAATTGGAGTTGAAGCCACAATCAGATCAGCCACGATTTTATCGAATGATGGAGCAGGCTTGGGGGGCCGAATGGCCCACTTCTCCTAATTCTTGTGTTCTTGGATGTCAGACCAACAGTGTGACAACACCGAGGCAGTGAAGAGGTGAACAGAACTAATGGAGGGACGAGATAGGGATTATCGTTATGCATGAAAGCTGATTCATGTATGCTGATGATGTTTGAGATAATATGCATACAATTAATAGATAATAGGAATCAGGTGAGAGTAGTCCCACTGAACTAATGGAGGAGAGTCATTGAGGAGAATGGTGTATTTAACCATATCAAATGCTTCAGAGGGGACGGGAAGAATGAGGAGGGGTAATCCATCGTGGTCAAGTCAAAGAGAATGTTCTTTTCACAGGCTATTTTTCATCTTTGTACAGCCATGACTTGAAGCGCTAAAGGAATGGTATAGAGGTTGCAAGCTCCAGTGGAACTGATTTCTGCTGGATTCCCACTGATTTAAGGATCTGCTTGATCTTTCAGTCAGTCCTGTAGCTGACATTTGAAGCCCTCCCCTGAATCAGGCTGGAGCTTCAATTTGGTATATAAAAGGGGGTAGAGAAAGGAACTATGCCATTTTATGCTATTAGCACTTCAGACTTAGGTCAGTATTAAAACAAGGCAAACCAAATTAGGACTGGAAGAGTTGAAATTCCGTTCCACAGGCCATTTTCTCTGCACTTCTACTAAAGGCTTATTTCTTGCTCAGGTACATTTTCACTGATTGTGGTCAGCCCTTTGATAATCAAATGACCATTATTCATTTTGAACCTTGACAATGACCATCAGCAGGCTCTTTGAATCCTAGGATTGGTGGGGGTTTGGAGGGCCGGTTGAAGGGATTGTGTGGAGGGGTGAAGCTGTGCTGACATTGGGAGGAGGATTATTGATTTCATTCGCTTGTTGAAGATATGGAAGATATCATACATAAGCCCCAATGTTTCTTTCCAGTGGGTTTCTGTTGAATTGTACCATTTGTTGTTGCTTTCCATTTTCTTCTCTAGTTCCTCTTGAGCTTTAGATATGCTTGCCTACATGCACTTTGCCTTCTTCCCTGTATTCTCACTGTATTGAAATAGAGACTCCTGCTCTAACTCATTTTTCCCTGTGCATGAAGACTATGTACTTCTTACCTCCCTCGGACTTCACTTCCTCCTCCGATTTAGAAGTTTTTGAAACCTTGGTTAAGCTTGGTATCACTTAACTATTTCTTGATTTACCTCACCTTCTGTATTTCCCTCTTCAACCTTAGCTGTTTTCTACACTATTGAGTGCAGAATGAGCCGATAGAAACTCACATCAGAAAACACTGGTTTTATAAGCATCATCTCTCACATCTATAGTCAGGATTAAACATATCAGATGACACCAGCTCCACTTAGAAGAAAAGTTGGCTTGAGATTAATATTTATATTGATGGTGTGTCCAGCAGATAGCTTAGTATGTATAGTACTTACAATGCTACACATATCACAGTTCAAGTTCGAATCACGGTGGTTGATGAAGTTCTGAGTGCCTGATAACTCAGATTTTCTTCTGTTTCATCACAGTCAAATTTCTGGCTTTTAAGATTTGAGGTTTGTTATTGACTGTAAATTAGCTGAAATACATCTCACATTACTGAGGTCCAGCCAGTGCATATTAATCACAGAACCTTAGCACAGAAGGAGATAATTCAGCTTGTTGTGTCTTTGGAAAAAGCTATCCAATTAGTCCCCCTCCACCTTTACACTATAGCTCTGCAGATTTTTCCTTTTCAGGTACAGTTTCCTTTAGAAAGTTACTATTGAATTTATTTCCATTACTATTTCTGTCAGTGCATTCAAGATCATACATCATAGTCTATATACTTATAGTTTACATGCATGCTATCTTGAATTCTCCATTGGATCAGCCAGGAAATCTTTAACGTGCTGTACATGTACTTATTTTCAGTTGAGAAGTATATCTGTAATTATTGATAGATGATGCCAAAATAGACCCCTCTCAGTGGCAGTGAGTAGCTGAGCCATGTCAGCCAGGGAGTTCCCAGATTCAATCCCTAGTCTACAGAATTAGTTGATTTTATTTGGGACAGAAATGGATGTCAGCAACTATGATCTAGGGGAGGGGAAATCAATCCTAAGTAGGAATGTTTGTTTGAACATGAACATTGGGCGAGGCTAAGTTATCAAAAGTCTCATGGTGAAATAGCCTGATGAAACTCAGTATCTCGATTCTCACATAGTGAATGCTGCAAGTATCCATGGAAACCATACTCTAGTTAGTTCCTTCTGAAAATGAAGGGAGAAAACTAGATTGAATTGAGCAGAAGTATTTTGCAAGATCACACCATTACATGTGGTGTAAGAAATTCTGTTTCTGCATTGTAGCAACTTGATATCTTTGCATTTAAACAGAATGACTGGATGAAATGTAACTTCCTCATTGCAGTTGAATTGGACACCCACCCATCATAGCCAAAGAGGATGTGTCAACATCATGTAACACATCTGGCCCAGACATTGGACATGGGGGGAGATTGCAGTGACGCCTACAGTCTGCATTTTCGAACTGTCTAAGGGAAGTTGGCATTGCTAATATCAATGGCTTGGTAAAAACTGACATCAACAAGACAAGTAGTAAAAGGCTGGTTTCTAATTGCCTAGGAAATTTATCCAAATCTTAAAGTTGATAGATATAGTTCACCAAGTATTTTGCTTATAGCTGATCATTAAAGTTATTTTTATTGAGTAATTTCCTGTTTATACTGCTGCAGATCTTCAGGGAAACCTTTACTTCCTGTTACATGTCACTTAAAGTTAAAATGAGGAAAGCATGACTAGTCAAAAGTATTTGTGAAAATGGCACTCATTCCTAATAATGGTGTCTTGACTCAGCAATGGTTCCTTTCCCAGCTTTTCTGATTTCAGTGATCTTAATACAAAACATAGTTTTAGAATCAAAGAAAAGTGGGATTTTCATTCAGTAGTATTCAGAGTACAAAAGGGTATATTCTCATCCTGTGCAAATGTTCACTCAAGAAAAGGAAAATAATTATTTAAAATGAAAACCAAGTGCTAGAAACAGTCAGCAGGTCTGGCAACATCTGTGGAGAGAGAAACAGAGTTAACGTTTCTAATTGAAAAAACGTTTTGAACAAGAGTCATATTTGACTTGAAATGTTAACTCTGTTTCTCTCTCCACAGATGCTGCCAGATTTGCTAAATATTTACAGCACTTTCTGTTTTTATTTCCGATTTCCAGCATCTACAGTATTTTGCTTTTATAAAAGAATTAGTTCACTCTTCAACAACTGTTTGTACTAGATCTCATTCACCTTTCACCCTTGTGCTAGGTTGGCTGTCTCTGGCAATGCCTCAGATTTAAAATTTGCATAGTTGTTTCCAAATCCTTTTCAATGGCTTTAGCCCTCCCTATCTCTGTAACCTCCTCCAACCCAACAACGCTCTGAGATGCCTGCGCTCCTCCGGTTCTGGCCTCTTGTGCATCCCCAATTTTAATAACTCCAATGTTGCTGGTCGTGCCTTTATTGCTGAGGCCTTACACCCTGGAATTCCTTCCCTAAACCTCTCCTCTTTTAAGATGCTCCCTAGAAACAACCTCTTTTACCAAGCTTTAAGTCACTTATCCTAAGATAAGAACATAAGACTTATGAATAGGAGTAGGCCATTTGGCCAGGCGAGCCTGCTCCACTATTTGATAAGATCCTGGCTGCTCTAATTGTCGTTTCAAGTCCACCTTCCTATCTTCCCCCATAACCTTGACTCCTTTATCTATAAATATCTATCTAACTCGGCCTTGAATAAATTCAATGATCCAACCTCCACTGCTTTCTGGGAAAGAGAATTCCACAGATTAATGACCTTCCGTGAGAAAAAAAAATCCTCATCTCATCTTAAAAGGGAGACCTCTTACTTTTAAATTGTGTCTTCTAGTTCTAGTCTCTCCCATTAGAGGAAACATCTGCTGTTATCCACCCTATCAAGTCCCCTCAGGATCTTATATGTTTCAATAAGATTACCCCTCATTCTTCTAAACTCCAATGAGTATAGGCCCAACCTGTTCAACCTTTCTTCATAAGATAACCTCTTCATCCTAGGAATGAGAAGAATGAACCTTCTCTGAATGGCTTCTAATGCAATTATATCATTTTGCAAATAAGGAGGCCAACACTGTACATAGTACTCCAGATGTGGTCTCATGCAGGCCCTGTACAGCTGCAGTAAGGCTTCCCTACTTTTATATTCCATTCCCCTTGCAATAAATGCCAATATTCCATTTACTTTCCCAATCACTTGCTGCTCCTGCATACTATTTGTGATACCAGGACACCTAGATCTCTCTGTACCACCTAGTTCTGCAATCTCTCTCCGTTTAAATAGATTACTGTTTTTCCATTATTCCTGCCAGAGTGGACAAGTTCACTTTTCCCACGCCATCTGCCAAATTTTTGCCCACACATCTAACCTATCTATATCCCTTTGTAGACTTTTTATCTCCTCTTGACAATTTCCTGTCGTACCTATCTTGTGTCATCAGCAAATTTAACTACCATACATTTGGTCTCTTCATCCAAGCCATTGATATAGGTTCTCTGTGACAATCCATTAGTTACAACTTGCCAACCCAATAAAGACCCATTTACTCCTACTCTGCTTCCTGTTAGCTAACCAATCCTTTACCTATGCTAATATGTTACCCCTACATCATGAGCTCTTATTTTGTGTAGTAAGCTTTGATATGGCATGTTATCAATTGCTTTTAGGAAATTCATGTATACCACACCTACAGGTTCCCCTTCATCCACTTTGCAAGTTATTTCCTCAAAGAACTCTAATAAATTAGTTAAATATAATTTTCTTTTCACAAAACTATGTTGACTCTGTCTGATCCTATTATGATTTTCTAAATATCCTGCTATAACTCCTTAATAATGGATTCTAGCAATTTCCCTATGACAGATGTTAGGCTAACAGACCTATAGTTTCCTGCTTCCTGTCTCTCTCTTGAGTAAAATTGTTACATATGCTTATGCTGTTGATATGGGGAGTAGGTTGAGGAGCTGAGGCAGAAAATCAGCCATGATTGTATTGAAAGGCAAATCAGAGTCGAAGAGGCATATGATCTACTCCTGCTCCTATTTATGTTCTTATATCAAACTTTGTTTGATAATGTTCCTGTGAAATGCCTTTGGACATTTCACTGTGTTGAAGGCAGTTTATAAAAGTAAGTTGTTGTTTGAGTGTTTTTATACCAAAGCAAAAATTTTGTATCCTGTTTTAATTTTTCATCAGTGCCAATATGTGGATGATACATTTGCTCTCTTTAAACCCCTAATGGCATGTAGTAATTTCCTTGCATGTCTTAATGGGCTCTATCCTACGCTCAAATTCACCTTTGAAGCGGAGCAGTCAAATGAACTCCCTTTCCTTGACATACTAATTGAGAAACCTGCCAGGGAGTTCTCTACCTTCACTGGTCAATACATGCATTGGGATTCTTACAGTTCCATGTGCTATAAGATTGGCCTTATCAGCAACCTCATAAATAGGGCCTAAGCTATTTGTTCACCATTCAAGCTTGATGCTGAAATAGGGCGCATCAAAGACATCCTGGCTACCCTGATCAGATCATTTCACGCTAACTCATGAATGGGTCTAAGGCCGTCACTTTCAGTCCTGAAAAATGCCCAGTCTACCTCAGATTACCCTGGAAGGACAAGCTATTTCAAAACTTTGAGCAACAGGTGAAGCTAGCTGTTTCACGCTGCTACTGTGCAGGAGCAACATGAGTGATATTCGCCACTAACAGGATGCTGCTGTCAAGCCAAAAAGACGTTCTGACTATCTCACAAATGAGTAATGTGGTATATGAATTTCAGTGCCACTGTGATGCTAGGTATGTAGGCTGTACGTCCCAAAGACTGGCGGATTGTATCAAACAGCATGTCTCAGCTGCTGTTTTGCAGCGGGCAAGGTACAGATTGTACCCAACCAGCCCATGCTTGTAAAACTCAAAACACAGTGTTCAACATTCAATGTGATTCTTCAATCGGACAACATTTGCTAAGTAATCCTCAGCGTGCTAAGAATTATGCTGACAGCTAATTTAAGATAGTCAGGCTCGCAGTGTGGCGCATTTGTGTGTACTGGAAGCTACATATATTAAAACACAGAACCCTGTCCATTACACACATATGCACATTGCGCCTGTTTCAGCTAAACAAAATAAGTGATAGCCATTCACTGGTTCATTCCTCAGGGTAATGCCTTGACCAATCAGGGTCAAGCTGCCTGCTTTAAATTTCAAACGATGCTTGGCAGTTAACTGTCAGTTACCATCAATGGTGCAATCTCAATGGCAATGCCTCTACCAATCAGAGTCCGCTTGCCAACCAATAAGCACTCTCTTCTCATGCAGTATAAAGTTGTTGCCTCCCCTGAAATTGGTATTCTTGCGGTTGCCCTGAAGAGTGCGTCTCAAAGCTTCGACAAAATGCTTTTTTCCAGCAATGCTTTTTTTTTCTTGAAATGTGGCAAGATAGTATTTATTGTCCTGCCACAGTTACCCCTGAGGGCATTAAAACCACAAAGTATTGGGGGAAGCCATATGTAGGCCAGACTAGGTGAAATTGGTGGCATTTTTATGATCAGCTAATACCTTCCACTGTTAATTTGTAGGTTGACACCAGATAAAATATCAGGTAAATTTAGTTTTACAACTTATGGGCTGCAAGTTGATTACCATTATACCGTTAAGTTGTTTTCTTGTAATAACCCAGTGGAAATTAGCAACTTGCCTTGCTGTCATAAGTAGTCCAATGCTTTGGTCAGACAACATGTTGAGTACTGTGTCCAGTTTTGGTCAAGAAGGAAAATCTTTAACAATGTGGTTAAATGTTAGATGCCAGGCACTTGAGTATATACCAGTAGATTTGTTTTATAATTTCAGGCTGCAAGTATTGTGGGTGCACTTGCTTTAGAAAAAGTTAGGCGAAAAGCTTGATACTTAAAATTTAAAGACAGCTTAAGGAACTGATCACAGCTTTGTGTGCTCTTCTGTACTTGATAAGACTTCATAGAGTGACGTTTAAGGTATTGAAGCCTGATGTCTCTCACTAACCATTTCTACGATTGATGCACTTTCCAATTTCAAAAATAATGGTATATATAATGCGTATGGTTAGGAACTTTCAGCAAAAGAGAATAGAGATGTCTACCACCAATTACATTTTAAAGTTTAGAGTACTTTTCTAAGAAAGTTTAAAAATTAGACACCAAGGGCAGTATGTTCCCGGCGGGTGGTGGGGTGGGGGGGGGGGTTGCTCACCAACATGTAAAATGACGTGCGGTGACATCAGGCGGAACTCAGGTAGGCGGGGGCTCAGCAAAATCAGCTGTGCGCCCACTGACCTGTCAGTGGCCAATTGAGGCCATTGACAGAGTCATTTAAGTAATTAATGGACCTGCCCATCCAACCTTAAGGTTGGTGGGCAGGCCGGGAACTCTGGCGGGCATTAGAAAAGGCATGAAACCTCATCCATGGGCGTGATGAGGTTTCATTTAGGTTTTAAAAATTTAATAAAAGTTTTTTTAAAAGTTATGGACATGTCCGAACTCATGCGACACTGTCACATGAGGGGACATGTCAGGGATTTTTCTTTTTCTATCTTTAATAATTTGTGCAGTAGAGACAATCTCCCCAAGGCAGCACTTAGCCTCAGGGAGATGAGTGGACTCTTTTGTGCGCATGCGTGAAAGAGTGCACTCTCGGCTCAGGGAATTCCCCCCCACCCGCACAGGGAGCGCAAAATCCTGCCCCAAGTTTTTACCTCTCTGATAATGCAGATTTGGCTGGGCAGTATTAATAATGTACCCTGGTATCATAACCTGTTTAAATCATGTGCTTTTTCATTGTTTCCACACTCTGAATCTATTTTCAATTCTTGAAACTGAACTACCTGTGAGATTTTTCTTAAATGTAGCCATGTGATCTTTTGTTACCTCCAGCACTTCAACTCATTTTTAAAAATAAAATATTATAAGATCAGATAAAATCAGGTTACTTATCTTTTTCCTCAATACAAAAGTTTGGATAGATCCTCTTTTAACTCTAAGAATTAGAAGTATTTTCACATCAGTGTAATTTTAAAAAAGATTTCTGATCATGGGATCCCCTTTCAGATGCAATTTTTACACTGGCTGTTAATCCACACTGATCAATAGCATTGTACCCGAATGCCTGGGTGATATCGTTGGAATGTATTACTTTGGAATTGTGAAATCTTTTACTTCATTATTCTTCCATAATGCTGATGGCTAAAAATGATGTGATAGCACCTGTGATATAAGACTACTTAGTGATGTATTACAGCAATTACAGGAAGAGCAAAGCTACACCAACCTCCTGGCACCATGCTGTCAGTTTAAAAGTCTGTTCACCAGGTCACAAAATTAAATGAAAGCACAAAACACCCTGGCTCCAAATTCCTTAGAACACAATTCCAACAGTTAATCTGGGATTAGGTTTGCCAGCCTTGACCCCACCAGGGGCTTTGGGACAAATATGGTGGCACCTTGTTTTTATGTGCCGGGGGGTGGGGGGGGGGGGTGCGGCGGCTGGTGGTTAGATAGGCACAATATCCATGATAGGTACATCTCCAGGACCCATTATGTATGAGCATTGGGGTGATCTATGTTCCTTTTTTTAAAAAAAAAGAAAATGATTCAATATCTTTGAGGGTGCATGCTGCTTTCCTGGCGCCAGTGGGGCCCACTTTTACTGATCTGTATGCCTATCCTCTCAGCATACTTCCATATACTGGCCTTTTGAGGTATGTTGACTCCTGACTGAGCCAAGAGAACAGAGGAATTGCTGGATGATAGAAGACCATGGTCCATCTAATATGCCCTCTATCATCCTGATGATTATCATCCAACGATAATCGTGTTGTTGATCAATCATGCTAATCAATCGCTATCAATTATTCCACAACAGAGCCAGACATAAGGAGGAAAATTCCAGTGGTGGAAAGATTTGATAGCCACAGGTCCAAAGTCTATTATTTCCAAGCATACTATACTTGCCACACACCACATCTCCATTTACTTATACTAATTCCAAAATGTTATTTTCTGATAGAAAAATATAATTTTCATTTGAATGAATTAATACTAACTGCTTCCACCATCTCCCTCAGGAAGGCCATCCTGGAATGTAAAAATAACCCCTGGCTTCTTTTCTCTACTGCAAACTGTCTTCTTATACCCCTCCCTCCTGTCTCCTCTACCTTCATCTCCAACAATAAGTGCAAGAAACTCCTGGACTACTTTGTCATTAAGATTGAGACCATCTGATCAGCTGCCCCTGCTACAGTACTGAAATGGCACTCATCAAAGTCACAACTTACGGCTTGTGTGACAGTGATAAAGGTAAATTATCCCTACTTGTCCTTTTTGACCTGTCTGCAAATTTTGATATGGTTGACCACACCATGCTCCTCTAATGCCTCTCCACTGTCACCCAGCAAGGCAAGGCTATCCTCAGCTGGGTGATTGTTATCACCTGCAATGGCTTCTCTTCCCATTCCTACACCATGACCTTTGGTGTCCCCCAAAGGTCTATCTTTGGCCCCCTCCTGTTCTGCGTCTACATGTTCAGCGGCACAATCTGAAGGTAATTAAGCTTTTACATGTACGCTGACAACACCCAGTTCTACTTCACCACTACTTCTCTCGACTCTTGCTAACTTATTAGACTACTTATCTGACTTGCAGTGCTGAATGAACAGAAATTTCCTCCAATTAAATATTGGGAAGACTGAAGTCATTGTCTTCAGTCCCTGCTGCAAACTCAGTTCTTGAGCTCCAGACTTATCCTCTCCCTGACAACTATCTGAGGCTGAACCAAACTGTTTGCAACCTTGGTGTCACATTTGAGCCCAAGGAGAGTTTCAGATGACACACCTGTGCCAACACTAAGACCGCCTGTTTCCACCTCCATACCATCACCCCGCTACATCTCTGCTTCCATTAATCTTCGACGGAAACCCTCGTCCATGCCTTTGTTACCTCTAGACTTTAACTATTCTAATGCATGCATGGCTGGTCTCTCATATTCCCCCTCTGTAAACTTGATGTTGTTCAAAACTTGGCTGCCTAAGTTTTTACTCACAGCAAATCCCAATCACCCATCATCCTGTCCTTATCAACCTATGTTGGTTCCTGGTGAAGGGTATTGGCTGGCAGAGTCCTTACAGGGCTTTGAGTTCACCTACAACATTTCAGTTATCCCTGCTGAGTGATCTTGGACGATGCTCTTTACAATGCGTGGAAGGGAGTGCCAGCTGAGCCTGCATGTTCAACCATGTCCAACAGACTGGTGAATACAACGTTAGACACTAACTTTCTTTCCCGGAAAGCAGTGGAGGCTGGGTCATTGAATTTATTCAAGGCTCAGTTGGATAGGTTTTTGACAGAAAGGGGAGTCGAAGGTTATGGGGGGCAGGCAGGAGTTGAGACCACAATCAGATCAGCCATTGTCTTTGGAATGGTGGAGCAAGCTTGAAGAGCTGAATAGCCTACTCCTGCTCCCTAAGTCCTATGTTTCTAACATGAACATTCAATAAAGAGTGAACACAAAAATACATTGTTTCTTCCATAATAAAGAAAATGTCCATAACCCTGCTGTAACCATCAATGCATGCTAACCATAAGGTATGTCAGTCCATTTAGCTCTTTGATTAAGCTCGTCTCAACATGATGATGCACACGTGATTAAAGTGAAACCAATGTAATGTGAAATATTTGAGTGAAATTTAAATTTGAAAAAAACACCTCTGTGCTTTCAGTAAGTCTTATGTTTATTGTAAAGTAGTAGGGCAGGAAAGTTGTGGCTGTGATGCAGAGCCTCCATGGTTGACCAGGAGGCTCTTTTATAGCCCACCCGTAACTGCAGCATCGTCAGCTGATGGCGAGTTTCACCATTGAAAAGCTTCCCCTGCCACAGAATTGCACGTTTCCTGTGCACACCGCTGGCACTTTAAATTTTAATTGTAATCGTGTAGGAAATGGGAAGAAGCAAGAGAGTGGAAGTGTGGCAAACTTCCTGCTCCTCCGTTGAGAACAGCACACCACTGACAAAGCCCCACCCAAAGAATATAACTTAGGACACAAAGTTCTATGAACTCCTCACACTTACTCAATTGTCAAACTCATTGATCAGTAGTTTCCTGGGTCACTTTGGCAATCTTTTTTAAAGTGGAAAACTTCGGCTTGGATAGTTCCCATCTCTGCTTTCAACTATCCCCAGCCCCTATATCCCTACCAGACAAAATTTTCCTTGTAAAGGCAGGCAGAGATACAGCCCCTTGTATGGCAAGTCAGAAACTCTCAGAAACAGCAGAAAGCTGCCACTACATTTGGTCACTGTGTTTCTCAGGGAGTTCATTTGGAGTTACAGTGAGAGACTGAAAGAACTTGAGGAATTTCAGCCCCAATTTAAAAAAAAACTTTTCCTTGATTCCTCATGCGTGAGCTTAAATTCTGAATAATGACAGGGAGGTATTACAGCTGTTTCCAAACCTACTGATGTATACATTTACCAACAAGGTCAATGAATACCAATAATGTGTGGGAATTCTGGCCAATTTGTTTTTCTTTGCCCAGGTATTTTAACTTACTGCAGATCAGAGATCATGATTGCAACAGGCAGCACATTTACAAATTGAGCTATTAGCAAAGTTTATGCAGAGATTCTTAAATAACATTGGAGATGTGTAAATATTAAATAAAAATACATCGGGATGACAAAGACCACAAACTAAACTATTCACCCACCATAAAGGCTCAATCCCAACCGTCAGTGGCCAAGTCACTATGTGCAATTGTGCAAATTATTTTCTAGCGATAATTTACAAAGAAGTTGTCTGCATTTACTTTGAATTAATTTATTTTAATTTTTCTTCACTTGTTAAACTTATCATGTGTCATTGTAGTTAAGTTTAATATATATTTGCTATTGTAAACGTTTACTCCTTCACACAATGGATTTGACTCCACATTTGGGCTCCTCCCTTGAATTTGTTTCTGTGGTTTCACATTACTTTCTGTTAGATGCACCTATTGATATTGCAGTGATCTAATAAGTATTTGAACTAGCCAAAGAATATGTGGAGCAACCTCATTGGTCTAGAAGATCACAGTATTGCTGGTGTAATTCAAAGCTGTACAGACTAGAAAGTCCAAAGTTTTGTTCCTGATCTGTGCTGTATAGCTACTTTTAGCAAAGGTACTAACTGGGGAACTACAGTTGTCATCAGCCCACCTGAATAAAAAAGAGGGACAGCAGTTCCTACTGACTACTCAGTGAGCCTTGTTGGAAAGAATGCTGTGGAACAGCAGGTGAAAATAAGGTTGAGTTTGGTTCTGATGATGACTTGTATTTATACAATGTTCCTCAAATTGACTGTCTCAGAATGCTTTATTGAAGGAACATCAAAAAAAACAAAGTAACTTGGGACATAGTAACTGAAAGCATGGTCAAATAAGTAGGTTTTTAAAACAGAAAATAATGCTACAATGTGGTTATGGAAGAAAACTCCAGAGGGCAGTAGCACAGTGGGGGAGGGAATTCTAACCACACACCCCCAAATAAAAAGATGGTTTGGCTAGGGAGAGAGGTTGAAAAGTTAAAAATCTAAAGCAGGAACCCAAAATACTTTGAATCCACCCATTTCCAGTTTTAACAGTGGTGGGCTAAGGAGGTGGGTTTATCATTTAAATATTTTAATGAGGCTGTGGCCTTCAATTTAACAGTGATTCTATTCTTACAGGGACTTGGGTTTCCCTAACCTCAAGAAACCCAGCAGGTGATAGGAGGCTGAATTCATAAATCAGTTGTCTTAACAGCACTTTTGTGGGTTAGGTGGAGCAAGAGTGTTCCCTTAAGCCTACCAACCACCCATTACACTACCCCAGCAGCCCAGTGACCTCTCCCACTCCTCCTACTAGGCTGCTGTCAGCCCAGTTTGGTTGCAGCCATGTGCCACAGCCAGCTTGTTAGGCTAGCAGTGAGTGGGAAACCAATTGAACAATATTTGTGGTCCTTTGAGAAACCTGTACTTGTGAGTTTCTTGACTTCAAAACAGCACTCCCTGTCCCCTCCTTGCCTCAGAGCTAATATCCAGCCATAGTGTCTAAAAGATGGCTATACATCCCTTGGCCTAGATGCATTGAGGACAATTGTAACATCCAACTAGTAATGCCTGAAACTAGCTAAATCAGCACAGACAAGGAATGAAACTTGAAACTTTCTACTCTGTGCAGCTTCAAGTTACATCAGCTGTACTTCAACCTTCGAGTCTGAAAGCTTATTGGATCACGATGTTATTGATTGCTGCATCTAGCCAAAAGTCATACATTACAAAGACTTAATTAAGTTCTGCCTTAAATCATCCACAGCATTTCAGTTTCACTGTTAGGGACTACTCTGACATTTGGGCCTCATTTACTTCCAACTTAAGCAGAGATGGTGTCAGCATGTTACTTAGGAAACCTGCAGAGACTGTTTTACAGGCTTATACCACAGAACACAACAGGTGCATGCCACCACAGACTGGAACATTATTTAGTGTAACATAGATGGGAACTGACATTGCTGTAGTATACAGGGTATATTTTATCCCAAAATGTTGTATTAAATCAGACAGATGTAATCTTTTTGGTGCTGAAGACATGAGAACATTGATTTCATTCATAGCTTGCCAACCTGCTCACAAGTTTACCACTTCTTGGAGGTACATGAAGGAATTGATAAGGTTTTTTGGCAAAGGAGTTTTGGCTTTAACTTCAGTATGTGCCTATTGGCCCATTTTAAAAAGACCTTTTTATGTTTGAAGTAATTCTGTAATGCATTTGGCCCTTTGTTGTCATTTCTGTGCTGCTTACACTGCAGGGCAATTTTGTTGCCACAACAACAACTGATATTTATATAGCTCCTTCAACGTAATAAAAGTTCCAAGGCACTTCACAGGAGCATTATAAAATAAAACATGACACTGAACTACACAAGAAGATATTCGGTCTAATGACCAAATGCTTGGTTAAAGCGGTAGGTTTTAAAGAGTGTCTTAAATGAAGAAAGCAAGGTAGAACAGCAGAGACATGTAGGGAGGGAGTTATAGAGAAGCGCAGATATCTCAGAGGCTTGTGGACTGGAGGGTATTACAGAGATAAGGAGGGGCAAGGTCATGGTGGGATTTACAAACAAGGATGAGAATTTTAAAATCAAGATACTGTTAGACGGATTAAATATAGATTAGTGAACACTGGCATGATAGGTGAATGGGACTTGGTGCAAAGAAAGACATGGGCAGCAGAGTTTTGGATAACCTCAAGTTTACAGAAGGTAGAATGTGGGAGACCAGCCGTGAGTCCATTGGAACAGTGAAGTCTAGAGGTAACAGTGGTATGGATAAGGATTTCAGCAGCAGATGTGCTGAGACAGGGTGAAGGTAGGCAATGTTATGGAGGTGGAAATAGACAGTCACACTGATGGTGCGAAGATGTGTCGGAAGCTCATCTTGGGATCAAGTGTGACACCAGGGTTGCAAACAGTGTGGTTTAGTCTCAGGCAATTACCAGGGAAAGGGATGAATTTGGTAGCTAAGGAACTGAATTTGAAGTGACTGTACAAAATTTGTGCATGAGCAATTGCTCAGAATTGTCATAAGTCAGTTCTAAGTTTTTTTAGTCGTTCATAGATTGTGAACATGATGGGTGAAACCAAGATTTATTGCCATCCCTAATTGCCCTTGAGAAGATAGTGGTGAGCCACTGCCTTAAACTGCTGCTGTCTGTGATGAAAGTACTCCCACAGTGCTGTTTGGTAGTGTATTCCAGGATTTTAAACCAGTGACAATGAAGGAATGGCAATGTATTTCCAAGTCAATATGGTGAGTCACTTGGAGGGAGCTTGCAGGTAGGGTGTTAAAATGCACCCGCTATACTTGTTCTTCTAAGCTGTAGAGGTCAGTGGGTCTGGGAAGTGCTGTCGAGGCCTTGACAAATTGCTGCATTGGACCCTGTTGATGGTGGACACTGCAGCCACACTATGCCAGTGATGAAAGGAGTGAATGTTTTTAAGGTGGTGGATGAGCTGCCAATCAAGTGGGCCTTTGTTGTGGATGTTATCGAGCTTTGAATGCTGGAAATGTCCTTATCCAGGCAAGTGAGAGTATTCCATCACATTACTCATTGGCACCTTACAGATAGTGGAAAAGCTTTGGGGAGGCACAGAATACCCAGCCTCTGATGTGCTATTGTAACCACAGTACTTATATGGTTGGTTCAGTTAAGTTTCTGGTCAGTGGTAATTCCCAAGATGTTTATGGTTTCAGCGATGGCAATGCTATTGAATGACGGGGGGAGGTGTTTAGAATCTCTCTTGTTGGAGATGATCATTGCTTGGCACTAGTGTAGTACAAATGTTATTTGCCACTTATTAGCCCAACCCCAAATGCTGTCCAGATCTTGCTGCTTCATTATCTGAGAGTTGTAAATTGCACTGAACACTGCATTCATCAGCATATATCCCTAATTGTGACCTCATGATGGAGGGTAGATCATTCATGAAGCAGCTGAAGATGGTTGGGCCTGGGACGCTGTGCAGGGTGCAGCAATGTCCTAGGGCTAAGATAATTAGCCTCCAACAACCACAACCACCACCACCTTTCTTTGTGCTAGGCCAGTATGGCTGAAACTTTCCTTGTTTTGGGAGAAGGTCTGTTCAGGCCAACAATGTGGATAACAAAGTGTTGACTCAAACAAGTAGCTTAGAAATCACCTAGGGAACTGAAAGAAAGGAACTCTTACATTTATATAGCGTCTTTCACAACCTTAGGACATCTCAAAGCACCTTACAGCCAATAAAGTACTTTTTGAAATATGAACACTTGCAGTGTAGGAAATGTGGCAGCCAATTTCCACACAGCAAACCCCCAAAACAGTGATAATCAATAATCTTTATTCCCCCATTGTAGATGGAGGGATACGTGTTGGCTAGGATCGTGAGGAAAATGTATCTACATTTCAACTCAACTTGATGGCCAATGCCATTTAGTTTTGTTGTTGCCAGCACACCTGAGGAAAAGTTTCGAATACCTCCAGTAATGGCACTCTGTCCTTTATATTGTGCTAATACTGCTAGGCTCTTGCATTTGGGAAATTCAATGACACTTGGACTGTATAAAAACACTGATGTTACAGAGTTGGCTCTGTGATTGCTCTTGCTCTCGAAACCAATCCTGCAGCATAAACGGACATTAGATTATACATAAACGGCGGGATTTTACTGCAGGCTTGGGGACCCTGACGATGAAATGGGAGTGCTGAGAACACACTTGCAGGAAGTGGGAGCAGCTCAGCAGCTTTACTGGAGGTGGTTTCCTAATTAGCCATTACTGGACTCACCAATTAAGAATGGAGGGCAGGCTCCCAATGTTACTGAAACAAAAACAGAATTACCCGGAAAAACTCAGCAGGTCTGGCAGCATCGGCGGAGAAGAAAAGAGTTGACGTTTCGAGTCCTCATGACCCTTCAGTTCTGTTGAAGGGTCATGAGGATTCGAAACGTCAACTCTTTTCTCCGCCGATGCTGCCAGACCTGCTGAGTTTTTCCAGGTAATTCTGTTTTTGTTTTGGATTTCCAGCATCCGCAGTTTTTTGTTTTTATCCCAATGTTACTGACCCAATTAAAGGGCCCACAGCTGTAGAGCCTGGGCAGTCCGCACAGGGAAAGGTGGGCATTGCTGAGGTAGCTTGGTGATCGAGAAGGCTCAGTGATAAGTAAAATAAAAATCGGGGAGATCAAGCAGACAGGTCCCTCAAGATGGCTTTCCTTACTGCTGCCCCCTCTTTGGGGCATGGAGCGTACATCTCCAGTGGTCCTCCTGACAGCCTCAGGGAGCTCACCTCCATGAAGTTGACAGCCTCTTCAGGCAGTAGGGTGGATGGGGGTAGCTGCTTGGTCACTGGCAGGCCTGAAGAATCGACCCTAATAAAATCCTTAAATATTTAAATTAGTTTCCCACTAAACAGAGGCAGGCAGCTACTTCGCATCTGACCGCTGGGAAACTTCCCTGCAAAGTAAAGAATTTTGTGTGGGTTTTTATGTGTTGGGATTGTAAAATTATCAATTTGTTAGGAGAATTGTCAGTGGAGTTATTTTCTGCATCCCAGCTAGCCACCCTGGGGCCAGGGAAATGCTGCTGCAAAATGATTTTGCAAGTGGCCAGGCATTGTATTATTACTGCTTGCAAGTAAATTATTGATCCTTCTATCAGTACAGGAATATCACCCTGGACAATATTAAAATGGAACATTTAACATGTAGGAGTAATATGTTGGCCTCCAGGTACACAAAATTATAAAGATAACGCAATGCGCAGAGAAAATCTGCTGGAGCTGTCAGTTCTCTAAAGGTTAAGTCAATTGTATATAGCAATAAGGTTATATTGTAAATAAGTTATATTGAGGTTATATATAAGATTATGCTGTAATACTGTTGTATAAGAAAGTTACTCTTTATAGTTGAAGTGTTCCAAACTATTTGTCTATAAGGTTTATGTAGCAACATCATCAACCCTTTCATTTTGATTACATCACCCCATACAGCAGCCCAAACAGTTCTACCTGTATAGCTTGTAATTTTGTTATAAGACTGGAAAACATTGCAGAGTTTAAAGCAAAGGCTTAACTGATTTATATAATTTTTAAAATCTGTTTATGGGATGTGGGAGTCGCTGGCTAGGACAGCATTTATTGCACATTTCTAATTGCCCTTGTTCAGAGGGCATTTAAGAGTCAATCATATTGTTGTAGGTCTGGAGTCACATATGAGCCAGGCCAGGTAAGAACGACAGATTTCCTTTCCTAAAGGACATTAGTGAACCAGATGTGTTTTTACGACAGTTAGCAATGGTTTCATGATATTCATCAGACTTTTAATTCCAGAATATCCTCTTGAGATTTTATTCATTTGGGAATGTGTTCATAGTGGATGATGATCTGTGTCAGCAGACACTACTGTACAGGTGTGAAGCTGCAAACTGTCCAACATACAGTCAAATAACGTTCAGATATAACACTGCATTTCCACCAAAATTGACAGGTGACTTTCTCCGATTGAATTCTTAATTTTTCTCATGGAGAAAAACAAAGGGTGCATTGAATGGCATACTAGAATTTATACCCATATCTTCTAGGGAATGATGGCTATCAGAATGATTGTTTTGTTCAAACCATACTATAATGAAGTAGTCTAAGTAGTCAAACTTTACAATGGTTTCTGCTCCTGACCGATTTCCAGTGGCTTCTATTGGAAAGCACTTGTATGTGGATGTACATGTCTGACAAAGATAGCATTGGATTTGACTGTTAGACCCCTGCAGTTAAATAGCCTGCCAACACTCATTATCTGGGTTTGGATGAGCAACGTTAATGTCAGCATGAGTAGGTACCTTCATGAGGGGAGAATTTTGGAGATGGGGGAGAAAACAAAAAATAATTAGCTTTGAGCAATTAGCAAAGGTTGCTTAGGGAGAAAAGAAGCAAATGTTTTTTTGTATTGAAGTGTTATTGGAAGAAAATCCAGAGAAGTAAAGTGAATAAAACAATTCAAAGTAAAGGTTGCACCACTGGAGTTCCGTTTGCACTTACATGTGCATTTTTATCTGCATTTGTTTTTTGTATTTTGGAATGATTTTTAGAGGGTTTTTTGTTATTAGTGGGGGGGATCAATAATAATTCACATTTTTCTGATTGGTCTTGGTGTTGAACTTTGCTGTGTTCTGCCTGTCATTCTGCATCAAGTGACATGGCGCAAAAGGGGTTTTAAACCCTTTGAGTTTGAAAAACAATGTTGTTGGGTGTTCATGTGGTTGTTGGACAGGAACTCTAGCAACAAAGGATATCCTGCTTTTGGTGCCCATAAGCGTTGCTTTGTGCAGAAAGAGAAATTTATCGAACACTGTTCAAACTTATCTGACAAGATAAGAACAAGTCATGCACTAGGTCAAAGGTGGACACTGGCAAGTAGTTAGGCTCGTCCTACGGATAAATTTAGTCCCACACAATGTCTGCAATCCTGTTAATTGTATAGAATGCTTATATGGTTGTCACAAACACTTTGCTCTACCGCATTGATATTTTTTAATAAAGCTTTCTCTGCCAGTTTTAAAAAAATAAAAGTCACGAGGGTAAATTGTTAAATGCAGAGAACCTATACCTTCAAATTATGGATCTAGTTGCCCCTAACAACCCAATCCCACTCCAATGACTTTACTATCCAGTGTGGAAATAAGCCATTCAGACTAGGAAGGACCAGACTTCTATTCCTGGTCTGCATTAAGTTAATTGATCTCAGTTGGAGCAGCAATAGGATGCCACAGTTAAAATCAATGCCTGTGAGGAATCTGAGAGAAATCAGACAGGCTTATAACTCCTGATCACAATCCTATAGCTTTTGTCAGTCGGACCAGTGTGTTCGGTAGAAGTTTTATTGATGCCTCAGTATAATATCCATTTGTTTCTTAAATTATTGCGGGCTATTTGCCTCCAGTACTGTATTCATAAATTGTTCCTGTTATCTGCTCTAAAATTACCTCGTGAATCTGTGGTCTGTTGTTCTATTCTCCCACTTATTTTCAAATAATATTCCAGATTAACTTTTACTGTACCTGTAACAATCTCGTATCTCCCTGAGGTCACCTCTCAAATGCCTCTTTTGTAGGCTGAAAAGCCCAAAAGCAGGATTTTCTCAACCCTTTGGGGATGGGCTGGGAGCTGCGAAGGGCAAGAAAATGGCATGGGAAAGTGGGTGGAGTGCCCAACATCTACCCATCGGCATGCCATTTTGCCAGAAGCACAAAAGGTGATAGATGGGCCGCCTGCGCAGATTCCATTTGAGCCATATAAGTGGGCAATTAAGGGGCTGTTTTCGCTTTCACTTGGCAGTTTGCCAACTGCAGGGAGTCCTGCTGCCACGTGGGACGACTTCTAGGTAAACCCTGGTGACCTTCCAGAGGGCTGCAGGGAAGGGGTGGGCCTCCTTTTTGGGCACGCTTTGGCCCATGTAGGCACCTTCCAGCAGCATTGACCACCCCTATGGGATCAGCACCACCTGTCCTCAGTGAAGCCCCCCCCCCCCCCCCCCCCCCCCCCCCCCCCCTCCCCAGCCCGCTTGCCAGGGCCTTGCTCCCTGGCTCCAGACTCCCCAAACCCCACTTTACCTGTCTTTGAGAGTATACAGCCATTGATATGACCACACCTTTCATGTGCAGCCCCAGTAATGGACACCACTGAGAACCTTTGATTGGGCTGTCTGCTCTTGGTGGAAAGCAGATGTCCTTAATAAGGATAGCAGCACTTTCAGCAGCCACAGAATTGACTACTACTGGCAAAATGTGGTCCTGGGTCCTGCTGCCCATCAAAGCAGGTTCAACACCCTCCCTCCCTTTCAGCCTTGTCAGCAAAATTTCTGAATCTGCAGATTTCTGCAGTCTTTGCACATGATTTATACTCCTGACACTGGGGATCAAGTTGGTAACTCCTCTCTGCACTGCCTGTTGAGTAGAATTGGGCATAATATTCAAGTTGAATAATGACCAAAGCACTAAAAAAATAATATTTCATACTTTCATATTCTCCTGTAGCTCAACATCCCATTGGTTTTATTGTTTGCTGTTCTGCATTTGTTGCCCATGTTTAGTGTTGTCTACTAAGACGCTTAGGCCTCTTTTCAGCTTTACCATAAGCTATTTCAACACTATTATTGAATTACATGTGTCATCTACTTATCCTTCATATGTATTACACATTCCACTTGTCTGCATTAAATTTCATCTGCCATTGTCCTGACCACATCAGTATTTTGTATAACTTATTTTGTAATTTCTGTGTTTTCTTCTTGGATTTCACGAACTCTACTAGCTTACGGTCAGCTGCAAATTTTACGACTCAACATCGAGACCAGGGTTTTCTGGCTCCATTGTGACAGGACCTGCCGCAGGGGATGCAGCAAGCCAGCCAAAAGACTTTCAGTGGGTCTGGACGATCCCAATGGCAGGCGAGCTGGAAAATCCCACCCTAAGTTTCTAAATCCAGATCATCTGTGTAAGTTAGAAATAGCAGTGGTCTCTGCACCGAGTCCTTAGACATCCCATTCAGTCTTTCCTCCACTCCAGCATATATCCTCTTATGAATATTAATTGTTGTCTATTTTTCAGCCAATTCCTTCTCAATTCCCAGAGTCCACCCTGAACTCAAAGCTGTGGGCTATCAATTAATAGCCTTTAATGTGGAAAAGTATCAGAAACCTTTTAGAAGTCAAGATCTGAACATTATAGAGGCTTGCATGGGATGCCATCTGTGGTAAAGCAAACTGTCGTAGATGCTGAAGATGATGGCATCAATTTTCCAAATTTGAGGAAATGATGTCTCAGCCAAAATTGCTGCGATTTGACAGCACAGCGTCAGTTACGAGATTGAGAGAGATGTTAGTAAAGGAAAGTTGGTGTTGCATATGAGTTTGTGTCTGCAGATAATTTGACCAAGATCAGCATGTGAATAAGGAATGAAAGGAGGGAAGGGTATGTCCCCAATGTACCAAACATAGTGCAGGACTAAGCGACGGAGACAAATTGAAAATCTCAGCCAATCAATGGAAATCAAACTAGCATCTTTCAATCCTAGCTCTTTAAAGCTGTAGTATTCATTACGTCCCTCAGTTTACAAGCCTCTAAAATGCAAGCTTAATATCACCTGCTCATTACTTCTGACTTATTTTGTCTTCCATTTTACTCATTTCAACTTTGCAATGTCCTGCTCTATATTTGTCTTTCATTGTGGATTCTCAATTCTGAAAAGATTTTGACATGTTTGAAGCTTGTCATAGACTAGCAGAAAGAACTTTTGAGGATAAAGTAAAATTTGTGTAATTCTAGCTAGTACTTTAGGGATTGAACACTAAAAATAACTTCTGTATCATTTAATTTGCAATTTCCTGATTTAACTTCACTCACCTAATTTTTTAAACCTTGGTTTCTTAAAGCTTGGATCTTAACACTTCCCCTTGTTCCCCATTCAGAATAACATGACATGCAATCTGTAGCAATGTATGTTGTCTAAAGTGCTAAGAAATGGCAGCACTTCTGTTGGAATAAAAACAGAAAATGCTGGAAACGCTCTGCAGGTCAGCCACGAACTGTGGGGAAGGGAAGGTAGGATTAGTGTTTTGGGTCACTAACCTTTCATCAAAACTCTTGAATGACTGAAGTGATAATGGTGGGACAAAAAAAGGAAATAATGAGAGAAGTTAGAGAAATATAAGATGTATATGAGATGAGGATGGTGTGTAAATAGTTACAACAAAACAAAAGGCGAAGGAAGCATAGAAAATCTGGCAAACTGGGGAAAGGTCATGTGGACAGGAGTATAATAGAAAACATCATGGGTCCAGATCACGTCTTCGATCATGTACTAATACAGGTTCTTCACCCTAAGCACCAGTCTACAACCTCCCCTGCTCCCAGAAATGTTAGTTCACCCATCCCACTTTGTCAATACATGCTGCACCAGAAACACTGGAACTGTGGTTTAGCACATTAGCTACGGATTGCATGTCATGATTTTCTGAATGGGAAACGATGGCAAGTGTTCAGACCCAACCAAGGTTTCTTAACCAAGGTTAAGAAACAACCAAGGTTCTAAAAATTAGTGTTAAGGCCATAGGGTTGTCAAGCGCCTGGTAGAAAGATGAGATGCTGTTCTTCAAGCTTGCATTTAGTCCAACGAAAGATCATTGATCTGAAACATTGACACTACCTTCCTCTTCCAACAGATCTGCCTGATTTGCAGTGTTGCCAGTGTTTCCTGTCTTTATTTCAGATTTCCAGCACCTGTGGTATTATTATAGCATTTGTGTTGGGTCTTAGAGTTTTACTATTAGGATTGAAAGAGGTTCTTGGTTCCACAGAGGTGAAGTGGTACCTGCTAAAGTCCTGCAACATACAAAAACAGATTGTTGATAAATGTCAAATGAGCCACCCATCAGAATGTACTACATAATTTTAAGGCGTTTCTAAAGAAGAATAGCACAATACCTTAATACCACTAGTTATCTATGGTGCACATTGCTAATTATAGTATTGTATCGATGAGTCATAACAGTGTCCTATAGTGGCTGGAAACAGGTACTATTTGATTTTGTTTTTTGTTCTTTACATTTGTAGATTTGTCAACCATATCATTTTTTCCAGCTTGAGCATCCTGAGGATGTTGCAACGCGATTGTTCAGATAGCAAATAGATCTCTTGTACTTTGCTTAAGTGCCCATTCTTCTTGCGTGAGTTTAGGCACTGATGGGGTACATTTCTGGGAGCAGATCCTCCTGTTGGTCTGCTGTAGCTTCAGCAGAGTGGCTGTGGAAACCCTGAAGAAACATTTGCTGATTGAGCTGTTAGTTTGAGGTTTGTGCCGAAATTACAGTGGACATATGAGAGAACCCTTACAGAAATTCACTCACAGCACCTGCAGACTACTTGACCATGAAGAACATTTTAAATGGAGCCTGCCTTCACCTGGTTTCTCAGAAACTCTTTTTAATCCCTGGAAAATTCAACTGAAGAAGCAGTTGCCTGTCATGGAATAAAAATTGTGAGTCAGCATGGATCAATAGTACTAAATAATGTTTATTTTAATAGTAACACATCCTAAAAGCCCAAGATGCTTGTTTTTCAGATTGACAGTGCAGGCATTGGGACAAAAGCTGAATGATTACTGGAAGGAAAAGAAAACCAAGAAAAACCAAGAGGAAGCAGATAGCACAGAGATGGTGGAAGAGCCACGGTGAGAGATTTTTGACTACTCTTCCATTTTGGAGCCTACTTTGATTAAATTCTCGGTTTCCATGTCCCCTAACAGTGTGCTATCCAATCCTTTATGACTGCCACCACTCCTAACCCGTATAAGTAACAGCACTACCACTGGAAAACGTTCTGCAGCCACCAATCTTAATAATGATGCATGTTTCAATTAGTCAATTCAAGATAATGAAGGATTTTCCTCAGACTTTTAAATTATGGACTATGCGGGTATCATTTAATCCAATTTAGATTTTTTTTTGTTGTTTGCTAGTTGAGCTTTTCTACTGTTAAATGATTTTCACAGACTGTTGGACAATGAAGTGCATCACAAAAATGTGTTGCCTCACTCCTGAGGGACCTAGTAGAAATGGTTTAGAACAGATGATAGTAACCTTCAGTATTTTAATGAGCACCAGCATGTAGAAATGTTGAATGTCATAAATCAGTGTAACCAAACCTGTTATCACAATTTCTTTTCAGTCAGTATGTATAATCATTTATTAACTACACTTTTCATGAATTATTAGTAAAATGTTGCATTGAGGGTTATAGACATAAATGATTCTACAATGGGACCCTCGACCTCTGTCAGTTGCTTCTGTAATACTTAGGACAGTGTCTTTTCATCCCAAATAAATTCAGCATTTGAAAATTATGTTTACTGTTAGAATAGTTTGAAAAAAGTACAAGTGCTTATTTTATTGTGCTGCTTTCCCACTCAGAACTGCCCCTGACCAAGCTTGGGTTCAGTGTGAGACATGCATGAAATGGCGCAAGTTACCACCAGAAGTCAACCCAGAGTCACTACCAGAAAACTGGTACTGTAACATGAATCCTGACCCCAAGTTCAGGTAAGAAGGAATCAGAACATGCCATCACAAGCAGAAGTGAGTCTCTTATATCTAATTGGTAAAACAATTACTTTTATGAATGAGATTACGTGGTCAGGGGGTGAATCATGTATTGCTACAATGGTCTTTCAGCTCTTACTCAAGTTGAAGGGGACCGATTTTAACTTTCAGAAACGGGTGCTTAATGAGGCAGTTATCCTGGTGCTCTGATGAAGCCGTACAAGGTCCTACCACTAGGTGCTTGATTACCTGGTTCGGGCACTAGGTGCCATTTAATATACAAATTGGGGTTCTATTATGTACATAGGACCCCAAAATCCATTTTAGGACAGAACTGATTAGAGTGTGCACATTGCACTCTCCAAACTGTTTTACTGTCAATACAGTCAGAAAAGTGCAAAAAACATAAATTTTAAATGACTTTTGTGCTGTCAAAAAGAGCAGGAATGCTACTACCTCAAGCTTCTTCTCCCCTGTGATTGTGACCACCACCCCCCACCCATCGAACTTGCTGCCAGCCAGATACCCAATATTGCACCAACCCGAAGAGGACAAGCTGCATTCGGACGGATGCCACAATGACTCCAGCCTCTTCACTGTTGGAATGAAGGGCAGCTGGCCCGCAAGCCTGACTGTCTGCCCAAAAGTTAAAAGCTACCCGAGTAGGTGATAAATATAGCCACACAATCCTAACATTTTGACTTTTTTTAATTTTAGGGACTGCTCTATACCTGAGGAGCCAGAGGAAAGTGATGATGAGATAACACCCAGTTACGAAAAAACATCTAAAAAACAGTTAAGTATCTTTGCCAGCATTGGTTTCATGTGTAATACAGAAACAGGCAATTTGACTGGACCAGTCCACGTTGTTGTTTATTTTCCAGGTGAACGATTCTCTCCCCATCTGCCCATCATGTTCCCATATCCCTTTATACTCCACCCCTTCATTAGGCCCTGTTCCTTCTATCATCTACCTAATCTATTCTTTAATGATATCTCTGCTTCAGTCGTGAACTGTGGTGTATCCCACAGCCTCATAACCCTCTGCATTAGAAAGTTTATCCTGTTCTCTATCCTAAATCCCATTTAATTTTAAATCTATATTCCTTCAATTTAGAGCCTTCAATCATTGAAAACAGTCTGTTTCTCTCTACTTTTGTCCCATCCCTTCATCATTTTAAACATTCCTGTTAATAAAGCACTCTGTAATCTCTGTTCTAATGAAAACGGCCTCAATTTTTCACTCTCGAGGATTTGCTGGAAAGGATATGTTGATGCATCTGTTAAGGAGAGATCAGGAATGGCTTTGATGTTCCCTACAATTGGATAGCTTGTTGGAATTCACTGTCTAAACTCACGCATAACCAATAATCTCTTCACCACCAGAAGACAGCTAGCTGGTGCATGACTTCAGGACAGTAGGAGAAAAATTTGGAAAGGACATCAAATTGCATGAGCCTTCCAGGACCTGTATCTTCATTCTGATTGTTACCTCCACTGCGGCTTGACAAAAGACCAAATAACTTCCTAAACGTTTCAGTTAGTTACCTCTGGATTTACTTCTTCATGTGCATTGTTTTTTCTTAGTGATCAAAGTCTGGAGAGAAAGAGCAGGAAGTCTTCGGAACAAGAAAGACTCATGGTAAGGAGTATATAAATAAAAAGTAACCTTTAATATAATCCATTATAGACAGACCTTTAGGCTGTTTTTGCATACATGTCACGCTCCAAATTGAACCCTCCACCTGAAAAATAATTATTAACTCATGTAGGCCATGCTCTTACTCAACCTTTTGCTTGAGAAAGTGTGGCCTATTTGCAAATCAATACAGCAGGCAACCCCTAGTGTAAATAATTAAGAGGAAAACACAGTTTTTGGAATGAATTGAATGTAATCTGGAATGTTCAGATGTGGTTGACTCCTGGCGGTGTTATACAGCATCAGAACTATTACATGTACAGATGTTCCTTGAGTTTCACTTTGCAAGGCTAACGTAAGGTACGAGATAGGGCCTTGTCTCCTTCATACAAGCGCAGGGAGGTTTAAGCAACTCATAGAACATAACATTCTCACCCAGTTGGAATTTACTGTGTATGTTTGTTAAGTTCCCTTTTTCATCACCTCTTATTATCAATCACATGGTACTTCTCAGCAGGGGTAATTTTATTGCAATGAAAGACTTTGTAGTTCCACAGTGGCTCAGTTGGTAATTGCATTTCCCAGTGTTGAACTGACCTACACAGATTAGAAAGGGTCCTGGTTGTTAAACTTCTGACATCCAGTTTGTGAAGGAGGTGACCAGAAGTCAGTCTTTACTCTGTTTGGATTTATTCACAAAGTCAAACATTACAATAGTCCCTAACTCTACAACCCACCGCCAGTGTCCCCAAGTGCCTTTTTATGTGTTTAAGTAATTGTCCAATGAGTGTTCCCACCTATAAAAATTTAACCTTAATTTATACTGGTTCAGCCTGTACTAAATTAGCTATCTTATCCCTAGCAACAGTTGAGGTCTTGTAGTCTTGATACCCTCATGCTAGGTAACGGAAAAATTTGGCCTCAGCTTCTGCTCAGTGGCACATATGAAAAATATTTGTATTCTCGGCTGTGATGGTTTCTATGATTGAATAGATTGTCGCTCATTATTTAAAGTTGCATAATAAAAATAGCCACTTACATATGAACATACAAACACTTGAATGAGATACTGGAGGATGCCCATGAATCAGCATCTTGAGAAGCGAATTGGTGATAACTAAATAGGGGGAAAATGCCCTCTTCTAGTTATCCCACATTGCGATCACTGAACATTGCTACAGTTCAGATTAGCAGGAGGCATACAGAAAGATGTAATGCATTTGATGAGCTGTACGTTATATAGGCACGTTTGATAGAGTATGATATGACATATGAATGGCCCACTTGCATTGTCCTAAGAGACCTTCATCCTTAAGACCTTGCACTGTTTTGGATGCACGAGGGGAGTTTAATGCCCTAAAAGTGACATTGGATTGGGATCCCAGCCTCATCCTGCCCTCTTCCAACTTGCACTTGGGCAGGCTTGAAGCCAAGCCGGGTGCCCCCCGTGCAGCTGTTGGGTAAAGCATTTAAACATTCTAGTAAGCAATTAAAATCTGTTTTAACCAAGGATTCTAGATTTAACAGGGAACAGATCTATTTTCTGAGTTGTGCAGAACTTGCCATGGTCATCGCGGTGAGGGCACAACCAGGAGTGCTACTTCAGTGAAACTGACAGGCTGTCAGCAGCCTTTGATCAATGAAACTGAAGAGCTCCAACTATGGCCAGGCGAGAGGCTGCTGCTCACGTCATACTTCCGAGTGCTTTCAATGCTTGACAAGTAATCGCCAACTTCTTGGAAGTTACTTTACCTGTCTTGCATGTCACTCACCTTCAGCTGCACTTCCCTGCTGTCAGCCTTCACCACAACTTACAGCCCTACCTTGCACCTCTGACAAAGAGCAAGAGCAGCATCAACACCTACAACACCACCAGTAGCAGGAGCAACACTAACACTAACTGCCTTCTGCTCAGCTGTGTGCTACTCCACGTGGCATAGGAAATGACCACAGATTCACCTCAAAGGAAGCAAGATTGTCAATACAGGAGTTACAGGCAGAGGATCAGGTCTTTCAACAAGTATGAGGATCATGGGTCTCAGGCTTTCATGGCAAGTCATTGCTGATCTCTGCAGTCACTTAGAACAAGACCTCTTCTCAGAGTTTGAGGTGGACACGCATCGTCAGTGGCTATCAAAGTGGCAGTCACTGGGGGCTCTTCCCCATTCTCTGCCTCTCCCCAAGGCTGTGTGCTCTCTTCTTAAAAGAGAGAAAGCAAAGAGTTATGAATGTTGGTAAGGTCTTGTGTGGATAGCAGGGAGGACTACATTTGTGGAGGGACTGTGATGCATAGGAGAGGACAATAGGATGAGGGTGAGTGTGAGTGTTTACTGCTTAGAAAGCGTTGTGAGATGCTTGAAGAAGGAGGAATGAGTGGAGCTCCAAGGACTGTTATTCTACAGAGTGTTATGCAGAGGAATGCTGGGAAAATCAGAGTATGGGGGTTGGCACCTGAAATTGTTATGCCACTCACCTTAACTGCCATCTTGACTTGCTGGGTCCTCTTAGTGCACCATCTCTGGAGGGACCACATTTCTGTCGCTGAATTCTTATGATTGCTGCAGCCACACAAATCCTTGTCCTGTTCAGCTATTCTAACCCATGCAGGAGTCCCTTCACTTAGAAATCATTCCTTTGACAGGATCAGCATCATCCCACTCATCCTCTATGATTGGTCAGGGAACCTGGAGATGGGGAGGTAGAGCCTTGGCAAAGGCCTACTCTAACTGTCAACGGATTCCCAACCAATTAATGGTCCTGTTGTTTCATCGGTGACTGAGTTCAGAAAATCTGCTGTTAGTTTTTATTGTTTTTTACCAAGAAAAAGCCTGATTTATTTTTCCTCCATGAATCTTTTTTTGTGATTTTTCACTAGTACGTATATTGCAATATCCTCTGAGGAAAACCCATTTTTTCTAGTTATTTTGGCAGTATTTCAACTTTAATATTCTTCCTGGATTACCAAAAACTCAAATGATCTTTTCCTGTACTGCAATCCATTGTTGAGGAGGTCTGGACTAATACCTGTTTTTTTGAACATTTTGGCTGAGTTGGTATTTTTCTCAGCTTTGACTCAGAAGATTGTAGGTTCAAGACCCACTTCAGGATTTCGACATGTAGTGTGACACTTCTTTGCAGTCCTAAAAGACTGCACAATGAGAGCTGCTTTCCTTCAGATGAACTATTAAACCAAGATGCCCTCTGCCTGTTCCAGTGTTTCAGGTGATTGTAAAAGTTTCTATGGCACTATTCAAAGAAGAGTTCTCCCACGTCCTGGTCAAAATTTCTCCCTCAACCAATGCTGCCAAAACCACATAGACTGACTGGTTATGATGAGATCATTCTTACTTTTACACATTGACATTTGCAAAAAACAGATGGTGGTATGAAACTCACAATGTTTTCAACTGCTAGGATAATTTTTTATATCCAATTTCAAGAGTTTTACTTTTTTTCCTGGCAATTTTTAATTGTTCTTATAAAATCCAAAATAAACCCCAAAAATTCATTGGATGGAATTTTGTTCAAAAATAAAAACTGAAAACACAGTACTTTGGCAATACTCAAAAATGGCACTGAAAATAAATGCAACCTGTAAATTTTAATGAAAATTTGGAATAATTTTAAATTCTATTCTGCTTCACAAATGGAAAGGAAAGACACAATGGCACAGTAGGTCCATGTAATGCAAATAATTTTTTCTTGTTCTTGACATTTGGACAAAATTGGCAGAATCCCATTTATTGCCCATTCCTAACTGACCTGTTGTGCGGTGGGCAAACTGCTTGAACCGCTGACATATGTTGATATAACTGGCCAGTGTTGGCCCCAGTCCCATTTCTAGGGTTTGATGGTGGGGTACTTGGCGATAATAGTGTTATTGAAGGCCAGGGAACGGTGGCCGTGCTTTTTCTTGTGGCAAATGATCATGTACCTGTCAATTGTTAACTCAACCCTAGTTGTTGCCTAGGCTGATAGACTGCTTTATTATCAGAGTTGTGAAAGCAGCTGAATGTTGTGGAATAGTCTATGAAGAGCCCTCTTTCTGACTTTATGAAGGAGATCATTGGTGAACTAGGTGAAGACAATTTGGCCAGACACTATGCTGAGGAACTCCCACAATGATGCCCTGGCAATACAATTATTGGCCCACATGACAACCACATCAGGGAGGGGGAAAGTTACCTGGACAGACACTTTGCTCCAGGAGGTGGTCACACCCCTTGGATTAGGTAATTCAAATTTGGTCTGTGATCAGGGAAAAGAGGACATGACTGCAGGTGAGGCAGGTATGGGGACCCAGGGATGTCGGTTGAGGAGCCTCATCCCCTGCAATTATCCAATAGTTATGAGATTCTTGCAAGCTTTGTTGGCAAGAGCGAGGACTGTAGGGAGGATGAGCGAACTGACCACGGCACTGTGGTACAGGGAGCCATTCAAGTTGGGTGGAGGAAAGAGGAATGTAGTAGTGGTAGGCACTATAATAAGGGGGATAAATACTGTCCTATGTAGCCATGACCGTGAGTCCCAAAGGCTGTGTTGCCTGCCCGATGCTAGGGTTGAGGATGTCTCCTCAGGGCTGATGGGGAACTTGGAATGGGAGGGGAGGGATCCAGTTGTCATTATGAACATTGGGACCAACAACATTGCTAGGATTAGAAAGGAGGTTCTGCTGAAAGAATTTGAACAGTTAGGAGCTAAATTAAAAAAACAGAACCTCAAAGGTAATAACCTTGGGATTACTACCTGAGCCACAGGCAAACTGGCAAAATAAAGTCAAGGAGTTAAACACCACGTAACTAAAAGATCAGTGTGGGAGGAATGGGTTTCAGTTCATGGAGCACTGGCACTAGTACTGGGGTAGAAGGAAGCTGTTCCGATGGGACGGGCTTCGCTTGAACCGTGTTGGAACCAATCGAATAACTAGGGCTGTAGAGAGGGCTTTAAACTAAATAGAGGGGAGAGGATTATGGAGAGGGGATATGTAGACAAAATTAATGACCCTTTACTTAAATGCACGTTGTATCCAGAACAAGACAAATGAATTAACAACACAGTATGATCTTATATCCATTATGGAGACATAATTACAAGGAGATCAAATCTGGGAACTAAATATTCAGGGTTATGTGACTTTTTGACAGGTCAGGCAGGAAGCAAAGGCTGGTGGAGTGGCTTTGTTAGTACGAGATTGAATAAGTACGATAGCAAGAAATGACCTTGGACTGGAAGATGTAGAATCCATATGTGTGGAAGTAAGAAATGACAAAGGAAAGAAGACACTGGTGGGAGTAGTCTATAGGCTCCCTAACAGTGGCTATACTGTTGGACAGAGAGTAAATCAGGAGATAATGAGAGTATGTAAAAAGGCAGTACATTAATCATGGGTGACTTTAATCTAAAAAGATTGAAAAAATCAAATTGACAGAGGTAGCCACGAGCAAAAAATCATAGATTGTATTCGGGTTGGTTTCCTAGAACAATATGTTGTGGATCTAATCAGGGATCAGGCTATTTTGGATCAGGTAATGTGCAATGAGGCAGGTTTAATAAATGATCTCAGAGTAAAAGATCCCCTAGGCAACAGTGACCATAACATGGTAGAATTTAACATTCAGTTTCAGAGTGAGAAACCTAGATCGGAAATAACTCTGCTAAACTTAAATAGGAGTAATTACAAAGGTATGAGGGCAGAGTTGGCTGGAGTGGACTGGGAAAGGAGTTTAGCAGAAAAGATGGTTGCTGAACGATGGCAGATGTTTAAGAAAATAATTCATGACTCATAATGATATATCCCAGAGAGGAAGAAGGATTCTAGGAAGGAAATGGTTACCCAAGTTAAGGATAGTGTCAAATTGAAAGATAAAACATACATGTGGCAAAGATTAGTGGTAAGCCAGAGGATTGGGAAAGTTTTAAAAACCAACACAAGATGGCCAAAGGAATGATAGAGGGTAAGCTAATAGATTCTGGAAAACTCCCAGAAGATTGGAAAATTGGTAACTATAGGCCAGTTAGCTTAACACCTGTCATTGGAAAATGTCTGGGTCTATTATAAAGGATGTAACAGCAGAGCGTTTAGAAATGCATAATATAATCAAGAGTAATATAACAACGGACAGCAAGAGCTTCCTTAAGTATATGAAAAGGAAAAGAGAGGCCAAAGTGAACAGGGGCCCCTTAGAGAATGAGGCTAGGGAAATAATAATGGGGAACCAGGAAATGGCAGAGGAGTTGAATAAGTACTTTGCTTCAGTCTTCAAAGTAGAAGACACTAATAACATTCCAAAAACACTAAGTAATCAAAGGGCAAAAGGGGGGGAGGAAATAAATACAATAACTATCACTAGAGGAAAAGTACTATGGAAACTAATGGGGCTAAAGGCCGATAAGTCCCTTGGACCTGATTGGTTGCATCTAGGATATTAAAGGAAGTAGCTACAGAGATGCTGGATGCACTGGTAGTAATCTTCCAAGAATCTTTAGATTCTGGAAAAGTCCCAGAAGATTGGAAAATTGGTAACTATAGGCCAGTTAGCTTAACACCTGTCATTGGAAAATGTCTGGGTCTATTATAAAGGATGTAACAGCAGAGCGTTTAGAAATGCATAATATAATCAAGCAGAGTCAGCATGCCTTCATGAAGGGGAAATCATGCCTGACAAATTTATTAGAATTCTTAGAGGATGTAACCAGCAAGATAGATAAAGGGGCACCAGTAGATGTAATAGATTTGGATTTTCAAAAGGCGCTTGATAAGGTATTGCACATAAGGCTGCTTAATAAGATTAGAGCCCATAGAGTTGGGGGTAGTATATTAGCATGGATAGAGGATTGGCTAACTAATAGAAGATAGAGAGTTGGGATAAGGGGGACATTTTCAGGATGGCAACATGTAACTAGTGTAGTGCCACAGGGATCAGTGCTGGGGCCACAATTATTTACAGTATATATGAATAACTTGAATGAGGGAAGTGAATGTACTATCGCCAAGTTGCGGCTGATACAAAAATAGGTGGGAAGGCAAGTGGTGAGGATGACACCGAGTCTACAGAGGGATATAGACAGGTTAAATGAGTGGGCAAAAACTTAGCAGATGGAATATAATGTGGGAAAATGTGAGGTTATGCACTTTGGCAGGAAGAATAGAGGAGTTGAATATTATTTAAATGTAGAAAGACTGCAGAAAGCTGCAGCACAGAGAGATTGGGGGGTCCTCACACATGAATAACAAAAAGCTAACGTACAAGTTCAACAGGTAATAGGAAAGGCAAATGGAATGTTGGCCTTTATTTCAAAGGGAATGGAGTATAAAAGTCAGGAATTCTTGCTAAAATCATACAAGGAACTAGTTAGACCACACCTAGAATACCGTGAACAACTTTGGTCCCCTTACCCAAGGAAAGACATACTGGCATTAGAGGCAGCCCAGAGAAGGTTCACTAGGTTGATCCTGGGTATGGAGGGACTTCCTTTAGAGGAGAGGTTGAGTAGGTTGATCCTGTACTCATTGGAGTTTAGAAGAATGAGAGGTGACTTTATTGAAACATATAGAATTCTTAGGGGGCTTGACAGGGTAGATGCTGAGAAGTTGACTCCACTTGTTGGAGAGTCTAGGACCAGAGGGCATAATCTCAGTAAGGGGGTCACCCATTTAAGACAGAGGTGAGGAGGAATTTCTTCTCTGAGGATAGTGAATCTGTGAAATTCTTTACTGCAGAGGACTGTAGAGGCTAGGTCATTAAGTATATTCAAGGCTGAGATAGACAGATTTTTAATTGGCTAGGGAATCAAGGGTCATGGGGAAAAGGCAGGAAAGTGGAGTTGAGGATTATCAGATCAGCCATGATCTCATTGAATGGCGGAGCAAACTCGATGGGCTGAATGGCCTACTTTTACTCCTACGTCTTATGGTCTTATCTTATGCATCTGATATGATTGGAACATTTTCTTCCTGACCACTATTGACCATAGTTTCAGCTTCTTAGTTGAATGCTGCTTGGATGCCAATGGCAGACAGTTTCACTTTGTATTCAGTTCTTACATTCATGTCTGGCTCAAGCCAATTGATTCTGGCAGAACCAAAGCTAAGAATCGATGAGCAAGCTGGATGTAACTAGCTGTTGCTTGATGGCACAATGAATCATTCTTTCCATTATTTTGTTGAAGATTGGGAAGAAGCGGGCTTGAATATGATACAAGCTGGCAATTTTCGATGGCTGTGGACTAAATTCCAGTGTTGTAGCTGCACTGGAACAGCTTGAATGACAGCTAATTTTAATGACCTGGCATTAAGTACTACTGGAATGTTGTCTTCACTCATAGCTTTCACTGTTTCCTGTGTACTCAGCAAACTCTAACTACTTAATGTCACATGGAGTGAACTAAATAAACTGTACAGTGATATCTATGATGCTAGGATACTCAAAGAGGCTGAGTAGGATTGTACATTCAACACTTGTGGCTGAAGACAGTTGCAACACTTCAACTTTATCTCTTATGCTCATGTTTAGCTCCACCATGGTTAAGAATGGAGATGCTTATAGAACCTCCTGTTGGTGCCTTGACTTGTTGTTGGATTTCTTGGCTCTGTTTATAGCATGCCAGTTTTGGTGTTTAGCATGCTCACTAGGCTGTCATTTCATTCTAAGGTTTTAAGATGCTGCTCCCCAGTGAATAAGGGATCATCTCCTGGCTTGCTGGTAATGGAGCAGTCAGCGATGTGCTGTAAAGTTACAGCTTGTGGTGGTATTCAATTCTTTGGCTGCTGATGGCCCACAATGCCTTGTGGATAACTGTTGCTTTTCAGTTACTATATCTATCTTTAAACTTGTTGTACAATGCAACACTATATGATGGAGTGTGTCTTTGTAGCAAATGTGCAGAGCTCACTTCTGTCCTGTTATCTTGGACTGATGTGTCTATAACAGATAGGAGGATGAGTTTCATCTTGTTCGTTGCTTCATTACCTGACAGTGACTCAGTCTTGCAGCTAACTCCTTCAGGACTTGACCAGCATGGTCAATGGTGATACTGCTCAACCAAATGAGTTTCTGAGATGTTCCATGGCTACTTGTGACATTGAATTCAATAATTATTTGTGGTAATGCTCAGGCTGTCATTAAAAACTTAATTGGTTAATTGATGTCTTTTAGAGAAGGGGATATACTAGCCCTACTCAGTCTGGTGTATATGTGTTTCAAGTAATCACTACAAAAGTTGAATTTACATAGTCTAGCAAGTCACTCTGTTGTGCAAGTAATCAATGGGATGCAAACTATTAAGAAAAATATTGCATGAACCTTTTGGTAATGACTCAGCTTTTCTATCAGGTCAAGAGCCAGGCAATATCAACTGACATAGCCCTGCAATGCCCTCTCACTAATATCTGAGAATTGTTCCCCAAATTAGGAAAGATGCCCCATAGGCTAGTCAAAGAACAACCTGACCTCACGATACTCAGTCATATCTATCAGCCAATATCCTAGATTCCTCCATCACTCCTGGTTCTAGCTTGCCTCAAGCTCAAGGAAGACCTACCAGAGGTGGGCATACAGTCATGTGAGGTGGTAATGGCCCTGAGCACCTTAAACATGACACTGAACCCCGTGAAGCATCAGAGTTTTAGGTTACGCAATACCAAAGGTGATCAGTAGGAGGTTCTATCTCCAACCCCCCAAATGGATCTTTCGGTATTGTTCCATGTTGAACATCACCACTTAGAGGAAGCGATGAAAGGAGTAAAGACACACAATTTAGTTAGAATCACCTTTTTAATTCAACACATCAATAGATTTTATGAAGGTTTCACCTTCCCGTATATGCTTTGTATCCTATGTCACATACCCCATATGTCAGGATATTCATTGCAAACTAATCTGTTCTTATATAAGGAATGATATCAGAGTGCTCCACACACAACTGTTGGATATAATGTGAAGAATTTTATTACATAGCTTCTGTCTGAATTATTTACATGAATTTCCTCCTTTAAAAAAACACTTTGCTATTATGCTTCCATCTTTTTGTGACTCGGTGTCAATTTTTGTCTGACTTTGCTTCTGTGAAGTGCCTTAGAATGTTTACTATATTGATGGAAATATTTGAATACAAGTTGATCCCGTTATTGATAACTTCCAAAGGAACGTTATATAAAATGAAAAAGTATTAAATGACAAGGTCAAAGTTGAAAAACCAGCATCTTCAGGGTTCTCAACTTGCTTTGTTTTCACCCTGCTTAGTATGGTTCCCAGCAGCCTCATGCTCTACACTTCACAAAAGCCATACAGCTATTACTAAGAATGAAAGAGCCTACATAATGTTGCGTATTTCTTCCTCATTTTTTTAATGTTTCAAGAACTGTTTGTGTTATGATTCTGGGAATAATTGCGCTCAGCCTTTGAGGACTGCGTAACAGCAACTTTTGAATTTTTTAATTGTTTAACACTTCAAAAAGGAAGTTTTCTAACTAAAACCTAAAAATCAGCAGGTAAAGTAACAGACAACAGATTATTTAAATTTTTTTAAGTCGGTTAAATGTTGAATGATTGCTGTGGAAGTCTTCAAATGCTAAGTGGCTTCTCCTTTGTTGTATTTTCTCCCTTTACCTTTTTTTCCCATTCATGCTTGTAACTTACTCTTCTCCTTTATATTTCTGCCTTTCTCCCTGCATTCCTCCCTTTAAACTTTATCACCAAATTTTTTCTAACTTTGTGTTTCTTTTATCTCTCTCGTTTGTCATTGTTTTTCTTGTGATTCCTTGTGATTTCTTCTTTTTACTTGTTAAACCCTAGCATTTTGAATTTACAGGCAATGCTAGAGAGGTGTCCTGCCCCTTTCCTCCCGTTTGGAATTTTCAGCCCAGTTTTCGCTCGAGATGCTTTGCCACTTAAAAGGTCTGCTTTCAGTTCTGAACTTCAAGTCCACACTCCACACTGTGAATCACTGTCTGGGGACAATGGTGACGTTAATCTCTTCAGAATGGCTCTATCATTCCTCTGTTAGTCTCCTTTACTCACTCACACCATTAACAACCCCTGGCTATGCTACTGCACCTTGCATGTTTAGAGAGAACCTCTCCCTCACTGTCAGAGATTCCTAATCACTGTGGCATGCCTAATGAAGTCTTTGCATTAAGAATGTTACCACATTTTCTACTGAAAAGCTTACTTACTGTTCCCATGTAGCTAAGATGTGAATGAACTATTAGGAAAATGATTAAATGTAATATGTTCATTCCACCACTGAGCGGTTGCTGGTGTATGCTGCTTGCCTATAGAACCACAAAAAAAGGTTTACAAAGGCAATGTTCAGGTGGATTACAACTTGATTCTGGTTTTATTTTTGTTTTAGTTCCTATATCAATCTTATGTGACTTTCTTTTTAAAGCACACTGATTGTGGTTCACCTAGTAATTTAAAATGAATCATAATTAACATAGATTAAGTTATGACTGTAGTTTCAGTTAATGCAGACAAAAAACGACATGTGGTGTCCTCAGTGACTTAAAGGCGTTACTCAGTGTAGTACTTAACCACACAGTTCAGAATATCTCACCTTCAATCTCCGTTCTGTATGGAGTTAACTGATCTGCAAGGAAGCAATTGGGGTGCAAAAAATGAGCTCAGTGCCCATAGGCCTGGGAGGAAAAAAATCATCTGTAGTCCCTGTTTCTCATAACTAATCAATGACTACATGTAGAAAAGTGCATATATTTATGAATGTAGCTGTTCAGTGAGGACAAGATTGGGCATGGCTCTGTTGATCATAGTTAAATGGGTTACTAATACTCTCTTGGTGCATACGTGAAGAATAACTAGGTAAGGTCTGGAGGGCTTCCATACTCTAGCAGCATCATTGCCTTGTAACTGTAAATGCCCCACATTGCATTACTGTATATCATCAGTGAAGACATCAGTTCCCAACTTAAGTCAGTCTGAATGTATGTGAAGAGGCCAGGGAATAAAATGGGATTTAAAAAAAAAAATTCTTTCATGGTATGTGGGCACCACTGGCAAAGCCAGCATTTGTTGCTTGCTCGGCCATTTCAGAAGGCAGCAAAGAGTCTACAATTTTACATATAATTTTTATTAATTTAATTCAATTTCACAAGCTTCCATGGTGGGATTTGATCCCTAGTCCCCAGAGTATTTTAGTCTGGGCTTCTGTATTACTAGTCCAACAACATTATGCTATGCCACCACCTCCCCATATAAAGGTTTGGCTACCTGTGAAAAGATGTTTTTGTTTTCTACACGGCAGCCGGATTATAATTACTCTGTATTCCAAGCCAGCTGGAGTGTTGGAGGATGTTAGAACTGCACCTACAGCCAAGTTAGAGAGATTTTTAGCGCATTAAACTTACAGCTGGGTTGAAGTGAGGTGGAAGCACATTGCTCCCTGAACTTAGCATTGAGTTGGAATCTCACAATCATTGCCTTTGGTTAACCTGTGTAGTGTAGTGTTTGAAGGAAATTCTGTGGTTGATTGAATGCTTGTTCTCTTCTCTAATAACATCTCAGTGCCTCAGTTAAAGGCTGTTGTTCATCACAGGTAGGTGATCACATGAATTCTGCAATTCTTTTCATTTTTGTTTTCAAATGTGCTGTAGCTTGACAGACTGAAGAAAGGAATAGATATTTTATTTAGATTGAGAGATTGGTGGCTGAAATACGACAAACCTCCCATTAGTCTTAAATTGATGCAAGACAGAACTGTTATAAAAAAAGATTTTTCGCATTTGCAATAATTTGTGCAGGTAACACCAACCAAGTTTCAGAATTAAAAAAGAACACATTGAATAGTTTAATTTCCTTAGCACAATCATGACAAATTTCTATGCTCTTTTTGCCTTTCATTACCCTGTTTATAGGCTGACAACTATGCTAAAATAACATCCAAAAAAATTTTATAAGTGCATCAAGCAGTGCCCTACCAAAAGAAACTAAACTCAATTTTTAATGCTCCTCTAAGGGCTAGCAGGATTTCTACACCCTGTGCATAAAATAACACAGATTACAATGTTTTTGCTTTATTCTTAAAAATGTTCAGCAGTATCATTGTTTGGATTGATACTTTGCTGTTGTTTTGTTTCTTTTTGTATTGTACTCCAGTATATAGTAGAAAATTAAATTTAAACAAAACAGAAATCATTTTTTGTACCTACCTCTCCTGCTGTCCCAGACCTTAAAATAATCTTTCAGTTTTCAAAGAGTTATAGGTGCTTTCATCCTGTCACAGATCTTCCTGCTGTGTATGGGTCAAGTTGGTAAAGGCACCATGTGAGTTGGAGCTGATCCATACAGAACTGGAAGATCCCTGGTTCAGTTGCTACTTTGTACTAATCTCATCTAGGGTCGCGGTTTGGTGGTATATTTGGTCTCAGCAATCCTGGGCTACAAAGGTAAATAAATGACAATCAGTTTCTAATCACTTTTGTTGGAAAGTGCATGAGTGAACATGTGGACAAAAGTAGACTGAACTGTAATCTTTCAATGGTTAATTAAGTCGTCTGATACTTGCTCACACATGAAAAATAGCCACTTGGATGATGTACCAGAGTGCAATTGACGCCTTTGCAAGTGGTGGCATCAGGACAATTTTATTCTTATACTCAGCAGAAAAGTATACCATGACACTGTAAATATTGTGCGATATTTACAAATCTTAACATTTGGAACTCAGACCTGTCTCAGCTAGAGCTGAGAAAGAAACTGGGTTAGTTCTATGCTGTGTTTTTTTTGGAATGTCAGGTGAACTATTTACTACAATCAGTCAAATGCTAGTTTTTGAAGAGGCACATTACAACCTTTCTGAACTTCTGAGGACAGCTTTTGCTGATGGGGCAATTAGACCCCAGTAAATTAAAACATGTTTCGGACCATAGAATATATTTTTAGTTCAGTAACACATCTTAAGTGATTCACGGAGATAAATTGTTCTGATTTCAAAGTATTGACGCAGAAGAAATATGTTAATGAAGATTTCTTTTGGCTCATATATTTCTAGTACAATTTAAATTAGTTGAATATTTGCTAGAAGTACTGTGCTGTACTTTTTAATTCCATTGCATATTGTAATCATAATTCTTTATCCTTTAAAAGCTACACAGTTAAGTCTAGAGATTTGGCCACATTTATGTGACCAATGTTTAGCTGCAGACCTCTAGAAGAGAAAACAATATCTAAGGCTAGTGTAGCTGTTCATGGTATGCTTGGTTAATTATGAAATTGTCTATTTTCCACAGATTCTGAAATCTTAATTTGCTTTCTCTATTTCTTTTTTGGTTACCTGGGAGCAGCAATCCCAGTTGGTGGAGAGAAAAGGTCACTTTGAAACAGGAGAAAGTGAGGAGGAGAGAGAGGAAGAGGAAGAAGGGAGCTGCAGAACAAGATCATGCTCCACCAGTCTCAGCACAGCATCAGGATATTCAGACAGTGTGAATGAAGAACGTGTTGTATCCTCCAGCCTAGGACTGAGCAGGTTGATGATTTAGTGTTGCATCTATTTCTGGCATTATATGTTTATTGAAATATATTACGGGAGCCAATTCAAAAGCTTTCGTTAAAAAATAAGGGAATTACTTACACTGTACAAGTTGCTTTGAAAAATATTTGAGGCCCCCTCATGGCATGGTTGGTGAAAGCAAGCTATGTCACGCTGGGTGAATTCCTCGCTATTGTTGCAGAAACCTGAGAAAAATGATGTAATCAATTATTGCACCTTTTTCCAGAGTTTCAACAATCCATCTACCAAAGCTACTGCAGTAAAGCAAAATAACCCCCATGGAAATTCACCCCTCTATGTCAGGGTTGATCAATGAGCAAATGACTGCTTGTTGAAGGTATCAGAGTGCATCTGTGCTACCTGGAACTGTACACCAGCATGAATCAGCAGCTTTAAGAGAAAACTTGAAAGAACAAAAAAGGATCATTGGCATGTCAAGGTGAAAACTAACAGGGATGGCAGTAAATGCTGGCCTTTTCAGCGACGTTCATGAACCATAAATAAATAAAGAATTCTGTAGAAAATTTCTAACAAACTTAAAGATTAAGTGAATAATGACTGGTATATGAACTGTTGTGGAATAACTTTTGTGATTAATTTCCTCCCCATAGTAACAAACGAAAACAGAGCCCAAGAAGTAAGAGCCGGAATAAAAAGCGCTTTAAAGAAAGAGCAGGAAGATTAGCTAATCCAGGTACTCCTGATCCAGCCCAATCAATGAAGTATGAAATGGTGAATTCTACCAGAGAAAGAAAAAGCAGTAGCAGTGATGATGATCTCATCATCATAGATGATGCAGGTACGCAAGGATCTAAAGACAGTATTACTCAGCAAAGCACCAAGCAGGAAAAAACAGAACCAATGGATTTCTCTAGCCTCACTGAGGATAGTTGTGACAATAACATTGTTAAGGAGAATGGTTCAAATAACGATGGGCCCGTTAATCATCTTTCTGCTGAAAAAGTACTTATTTCAGAAGGAACCCAGACCAATAACCTTGCTGTTATAAAGAAAATTGAAATAAGTTCCAGTGGCACCAATGAGCCCACAAACTCCCATTCTAATATGGAATCTCAAGGAGATGTTTTAACACACAAAGTCCATGAGATTGACTTGAATACAACAAAGAAGTATACGGCAGCCACTGTACACTTTCTGGAGAAGCAATTGGATCATGCAAGGAATTTATTAGATGAAAGAACCACAGAAAGAGATTGCTTTAGAAAAGAAAGTGAGGAGCAGGCCGTCACAATAGAGCAAATAACAAAACAACTGATGGAGTACCAAGAAATCGAAAGACAGCAACAAGATAAAACTACACCGAGACCAAACATAATGGAAAACATAGAGGCTGTTGGGCCTGAAGGCTGGAGCCTTGAGGAAATTAGGGTATATTGCAAGGAAATAGTACAAGAACGCGATGCCTTGGCCCAGCAGCTAGAAGATGCAGTAAAGAGGATGGAAAACTGCTCATCAGAAAGGAATCAGTTGAAAGAACAGGCAAGTACCTGCTCAGTTTGAGAGCAGAATAACAAATAAAGTGTCCAAATGAGGAACTGTGTTTTTATTTTCAATTTTTCCTACTGTGCTTTGAAACCCTCATCTCCTCTGGTGCTGTGAACCACCAGTCAAGAGGACAAACTGGAAACTTGTTTCTAGTCCTCTTCTGTTGGCACAGGAAATGCAAGAGAGTGGCCCTCACTCCTGCTGTGAGTAAGATTCTGGCCTCCGTTGGATCCCAATGAATGCACAGTTTAAATCAGGATCTCACTGTGTTGGAAATTGCAGGGCCAGGCCTCTTTATGTATGCTGTACCCATCAGACTTCAGAACTCTAACACATCAGGGCAGAACGTATTATCTGGTGCAAAATAGGTGCTCAGCAGAAAGTGTGCACCCACCAGCTACTTATTGTTGCTGTTGTAAGGCCACAGTTAAAATCAGAATGATATTGGGAGGAAAGTCATGTGTAGATGCTACTACCAGTAATAATCTCTTCTGCCACTGATGCTTTCTAATGTTAAATGTAAGTACGGTATTTTAATGTTTTGGGAACTAGAGGCATATGGTACACTTACCATTAAAATGCTAAGTACACCAAGCAGATAGAAGAGAAAAAGCCCAACAATAGAACAATGACTATATGTTTGCTATAATTTGCAGAGGCTGGAATTGCATTCCACTGATAAACTGGAAGGAAGTACATTTTTCCTGAAACAAATTTTACAACTGGTCAATAGAGTTTTACAAACATACGAATTAGGAGCAGGAGTAGGACAGGACACTCGGTCCTTTAAACCTGCTCCTAATTCGTTAAGATCATGGCTGATCTGATTGTAACCTCAACTCCACATTCCCACCTACCCCGATAACCTTTCAAACCCTTGCTAATCAAGGATCTATCTACTTCTGCCTTAAAAATATTTAAAGACCCTGCTTCCACTGCCTTTTGAAGAATAGAGTTCCAAAGACTCTCAACTCTCTGAGAGAAAAAAATTCTCTTCATTATTGTCCTATTTTTAAACAGTGGCCCCAATTGTACTAGATTCTCCCACAAGAGGACATCCTCTCCACATCGACCCTGTCAAGACCCCTCAGGATCTTATATGTTTCAATCAAGTCACTTCTTACTCTTCTAAACTCCAGCAGATACAAACCTAACCTGTCCCACCTTTCTTCAAAAGACAACCCACCCAATCCAAGTATTCCTTTAGTAAACCTTCTCTGAACTGCTTCCAACGCATTTACATCCTTCCTTAAATAAGGAGACCAATTCTGTACACAGTACTTCAAATGTGGCCTCACCAATACCCTATATAACTGAAGCATAACTTCACTACTTTTGTATTTGATTCCTCTCGCAATGACTGATAACATTCTACTAGCTTTTATAATTACTTGCTGTGATTAGGTTTGGAGAAAGCTAGTATGAATATAATTTTAATGATAAAATATTCTTCCTTATCAAATCAAAGTTGTTAATATGTTGTATAAGTTAAATAACAAAGTTTTCTGTAATCCATCAGGACTTATTAACAATATTTGTGTTTCTAAACAGTTCATATCCTTACACCATATGGCTTCTTGTTTCTATCCCACATGTAATATTTTGTAGACAGTTTATTTTGTTATTTTCCCATTATTAACATTATGAGTTACATATGAAAGGGAGGAAAGACATTGAATAGTTCTTCATCATCCATTTTTTTGGTTCCAGTAAGGTCTTTTCTACAAAAACAATGTTACCTTAAGACAAATCACAAATTCGCTTTCTCTGTAAGCGCTGTCAAATTTTCCAAGTTCAATCTAAGAGGGCAAAGATTCACTGGTTTGATGAGACTCAGGTAGCTGATTTAAGTAAATCTGGAAATCACATTAAGTCCTCCCAAGAATCTTCCTCTTTATTTTATTTTCCCATTCAAAAAAATGATAATCAGGAAGGAATATATACAAGGTTTGGTCAAAATATCCTATTGGGCCTGCCAGATTTTGTTTCAAAACCAATGTAATATACAATAAGAATGTAGAAAGTGTGAACATTCCATTTCAGACTTCAATCCTTATATTTAACAGATGGATGAGCTATCCAATTCATTCCTAAATCTCAACATAAATGAAGCAGGAGCACACTTTGTTGCAGGTTCATGATTGGCTAGTTATCAGCTATCTTGACCTAAATGCTGCCGAATCATATACCTGTGTAGATCTGAGAATCCAATGACAAAGAAAGGGAGGCATCAGATTCAGAGACAGAATTATTGCAGCTCTATTTCACATCATAGCAATCTATGCAGGAGAGATCCATGCAACAGATAATTCCCCCAAGAATGAATAAAATGCGCATGTCTTTCAGGGACACTTTATATCTTTGAATCTCAGGTAAGCTCATAAACTTGTACCAGTAGGGATCCAAAAGGCAGATATATCCACCTTAGATGTCAAAATGCCTGGTCATGTGGGGCTCGATCTGTATTTAGAAGGATTCCTTCTAGTTTGGCAGATTTGTTTCTGTTTGTTATCTAAAAGAAGGAAACTAAAAAAAAAGCTAAAGAAAGTATTTAACATAGGAAATACTGATACCATGTTTCTGAAACATATTCAGCAAGCTGACTAGATGCCTTGCGCTTAAAACACAGATACTTAGATTAAGTTATCCAGAACAGCTATAGAAAGTTAACATCTTTCGAACTAGTGGATACGTTCTAGCAACATGTGACATTGACCTTTTTTAAATTTAATTCTCCAATTTTTTTTAGTTGATGCTATTAATATTTCCATTGACAAGGACTGTACACTTGTGACACCTTGATAACTATCTGATGAGGACACAATCTCAGAAGTCACACTTCAGTTGAGATTCTGAAGAATTGGAAGGTGGCCAATTATGATTTTTTCCATTAGTGAAGATGTCATATTCAAAACTATTGTAGTTTTCCTATTTTGGTAGCATTTTCTGAAAACACAAGTATCTGTTAATCTTCTTGCTGTGCTAAAAAGTTGTTGTTCAAACCAGTTTATGGCAGAGGCTTCCTTTGTACAGCAGCTATTGGAAATTCTGCTGTGTCTTAGCTCAGGTAACTGCTTGTTGCAAGTGATTTACATGTGTAATTTGCATGCCAAATTATGACATCTAGCTTTCTTACTACAATTAATGCTTTTATAAGAATACAAAGGACATCTGGGACATAGGTTTGGCAAGAGTTGCTGATTATCCTCATTAACATCTGGATAAAAATTTGAGTTGACTATTTAGGCTTTTCATCCTCAAGTGCAAAATCACTCAGACCTATGTTCACTTCAAACCCACAGTTAGAGTTAGCAAGAGATTGGAGTGGAGGGAAACATTTGAATGCTCAGAAGATTGGACAGCAATGCATGATATCCAACAGGATAAGTTTTTTTTCTGTGGTTTATTGCAAAACCATAACACATAAAAAGCATGAGTTTATAATTTTGCTACAAATAGAGACATTTGAATATCCTCACCTGATGTTAGTAAGTTGCCTCTTAATTAAAGAAAAACTCACTATTCTTATGCCACTTAGTCTCTTATTTTAAATAAAGGAACTTGAGTTCAAGTATAGCTATTTTGTATGTGGTTTGGAAAGGGAGAAGTCATAAGGAACAATTAGAAAAATATGTTAAAAGGACAGTCATTAATTTTGATTTTCATCTGTTTGCTTGCCTTACTTATATTAAGAATAAGATATTTCTTTTGAAGAACCAACTAGGGAACAGGCTAAAAACAAAAAAACTGCGGTTGCTGGAAATCAAAAACAGAAATACCTGGAAAAACTCAGGTCCGGCAGCATCGGCGGAGAAGAGCAAAGTTGTCGTTTCGAGTCCTCATGACCCTTCAACAGAACTAAGTAGAAATAGGAAAGGGGTGAAATATAAGCTGTTTAAGGGGGGGGGCTGTTGTTGAGACAAGCAAGCAGTGATAGGAGGAGATAACCAAAAGATGTCACAGACAAAAGAACAAAGAGGTGTTGAAGGTGGTGATATTATCTAAAAGAATGTGCTAATTAAGAGGGGAGAGCACGACAAGCAAGGTAGTTCTAGTGGGGGTGGGTGAAATAAACGATGGGTGGAATACATTTAAAAATAATGGAAATAGATGGGAAAAGAAAAATCTATATAAATTATTGGAAAAAACAAAAGGGAGGGGGAAGAAACGGAAAGGGGGTGGGGATGGAGGAGGGAGTTCAAGATCTAAAGTTGTTCAGCTCACCATTCAGTCCGGAAGTCTGTAAAGTGCCTAGTTGGAAGATGAGGTGCTATTTCTCCAGTTTGCATTGAGCTCCACTGGAACAATGCAGCAAGCCAAGGACAGACATGTGGGCAAGAGAGCAGGGTGGAGTGTTAAAATGACAAGTGACAGGGAGGTCTGGGTAATGCTTGCGGACAGACCAAAGGTGTTCTGCAAAGCAGTCACCCAGTCTGCGTTTGGTCTCTCCAATGTAGAGGAAGCCGCATTGTGAGCAACGAATGCAGTAGACTAAGTTGGGGGAAATGCAAGTGAAATGCTGCTTCACTTGAAAGGAGTGTTTGGGCCCTTAGACGGTGAGGAGAGAGGAAGTGAAGGGGCAGGTGTTGCATATTTTGCGTTTGCAAGGGGAGGTGCCGTGGAAGGGGGTTGAGGAGTAGGGGGTGATGGAGGAGTGCACCAGGGTGTCATGGAGGGAACGATCCGCTTCCTGGAAGGACTCCATCCCATTCTGTCAGTTCCTTCGCCTCCGTCGCATCTGTTCTGATGATGCTACCTTCAAAAACAGTTCCTCTGACATGTCCTCCTCCTTTCTTAACCGAGGTTTTCCACCCACAGTAGTTGACAGGGCCCTCAACCGTGTCTGGCCCATCTCCCGCGCATCTGCCCTCACGCCTTCTCCTCCCTCCCAGAAACATGATAGGGTCCCCTTTGTCCTCACTTATCACCCCACCAGCTTCCACATTCAAAGGATCATACTCCGCCATTTCCGCCAACTCCAGCATGATGCCACCACCAAACACATCTTCCTTTCAACCCCCGTAGGGATCGTTCCCTCCGTGACACCCTGGTCCACTCCTCCATCACCCCTTACTCCTCAACCCCCACCTACGGTACCTCCCCATGCAAATGCAAAATATGCAACACCTGCCCCTTCACTTCCTCTCTCCTCACCGTCCAAGGGCCCAAACACTCCTTTCAAGTGAAGCAGCATTTCACTTGCATTTCCCCCAACTTAGTCTGCTGCATTCATTGCTCCCAATGCGGTTTCCTCTACATTGGAGAGACCAAACGCATACCGCTTTGCAGAACACCTTAGGTCTGTCCGCAAGCATTACCCAGACCTCCCTGTTGCTTGCCATTTTAACACTCCACCCTGCTCTCTTGCCCAAATATCTGTCCTTGGCTTGCTGCATTGTTCCGGTGAAGCTCAGCGCAAACTGGAGGAACAGCACCTCATCTTCCGACTAGGGACTTTACAGCCTTCCGGACTGAATATTGAGCTGAACAACTTTAGATCTTGAACTCCCTCCTCCATCCCCACCCCCTTTCCGTTTCTTCCCCCTCCCTTTTGTTTTTTCCAATAATTTATATAGATTTTTCTTTTCCCACCTATTTCCATTACTTTTAAATGTATTCCACCATTGTTTATTTCACCCCACCCCCACTAGAGCTACCTTGCTTGTCGTGCTCTCCCCTCTTAATTAGCACATTCTTTTAGATAATATCACCACCTTCAACACCTCTTTGTTCTTTTGTCTGTGACATCTTTTGGTTATCTCCTCCTATCACTGCTTGCTTGTCCCAACAACCCCCACCCCCCCTTAAACCAGCTTATATTTCATCTCTTTCCTATTTCTACTTAGTTCTATTGAAGGGTCATGAGGGCTCAAAACGTCAACTTTGCTCTTCTCCGTCGATGCTGCCAGACCTGCTGAGTTTTTCCAGGTATTTCTGTTTTTGTTAGGGAACAGGCTATCTTAGATGTGGTTTTGTGCAATGAGAAGGGGGTAATTAATAATCATGCTGTGTGGAGTCCTTTAGGGAACAGTGACCATAACATTTTAGAATTCTTCCTTAGGTTGGGGGTAGGATTAGTAAATTTGTGGATGACACAAAGATTGGCCAGGTGGTTAATAGTGAGGTTGAGTGTCTTGAGCTACAGGAAGATATAGATGAGATGGTCAAATGGGCAGATAAGTGGCAGATGGAATTTAACCTTGAAAAGTGTGAGGTGATACACTTTGGAAGGAGTAATTTGATAAGGAAGTATTCAATGAACGGCATGACACTAGGAGTTCTGAGGAACAAAGGGACCTTGGCATGTGTGTCCATAGGTCTCTGAAGGCAGAGGGGCATGTTAGTGGTGAAAAAGGCATATGGGACACTTGCCTTTATCAATTGAGGCATAGATTACAAAAGTAGGGAGATCATGTTGGAGTTGTATAGAACCTTGGTGAGGCTACAGGTGGAGTACTATGTGCAGTTCTGGTCGCCACATAATAGGAAGGATGTGATTGCACTGGAGGGGGTGCAGAGGAGATTCACCAGGATGTTGCCTGGGATGAAACATTTAGGTTCTGAAGAGAGGTTGGATAGACTTGGGTTGTTTTCATTGGGGCAGAGAAGACTGAGGGGCGACCTGATCGAGGTTTACAAGATTATGAGGGGCATGGACAGGGTGGATAGGGAGCAACTGTTCCCCTTAGTTGAAGGGTCAGTCATGAGGAGACTTAAGTTCAAGGTGAGGGGCAGGAGGTTTAGGGGGGATGTGAGGAAAAACTTTTTTACCCAGAGGGTGGTGATAGTCTGGAATGCACTGCCTGGGAGGGTGGTGGAGGCGGGTTGCCTCAGATCCTTTAAAAAGCACCTGGATGAGCACTTGGCATGTCATAACATTCAAGGCTACTAGCCAAGTGCTGGTAAATGGGATTAGGTAGGTAGATCAGGTATTTCTCACGTGTCAGTGCAGACTCAGTGGGCCAAATGGCCTCTTCTGCACTGCGTGATTCTGTGGAGTGAAATAGCCCAATCTGAAACTAGGGCTCTAAATCTAAACAAAGGAAACTACGAAGGTATGAGGCATGAGTTGGCTACGATAGTTTGGGGTACTTCATTAAAAGGCATGGCAGTGGATAGGCAATGGCTAATTTTTAAGGAACAAATGTATGCATTGCAACAGTAATAGATTCCTTTTAGGTACAAAAGGGCAGCAGGAAAAGTGGCCCAATTATGGCTAACGAAAGGAATTAATGATAGTATTAGATCCAAAGAGGAGTCATATCAAGTTGCTAGAAAAAGTAGCAAAACTGAGGATTGGGAGCAGTTTAGAATTCAGCAAAGGAGGACCAAGAGATTGATTAAGAGGGGAAAAATAGAGTATGAGAGTAAACTTGTAAGGAACATAGAAGAGAACTGTAAAAGCTTTTATAATTATGTAAGAAAAAAAATTAGTGAAGTCAAATGTAGGTCCCTTATAGTCCAAAACAGGAGAATTTATAATAGAGAACAAGGACATTGCAGAGCAAATAATCAGCTACTTTGGTTCTGTCTTCACAGAGGAAGGCACAAATAACTTCCCAGAAATACTAGAGAGCCAAAGGTCTAGTGATAAGGAGGAATTGAAGGAAATTAATATTACTAAAAAAACAGTGCTGGAGAAACCAATGGGACTGAAAGCCGCTAAACCCTGAGGGCCTGATAATCTACGTCTCAGAGTACTGAAGGAGATGGCCATGGAAATAGTGGATGCATTGGTTGTCACCTTCCAAAATTCTGTAGGTTCTGGAACAGTCCTGGCAGATTAGTAGTAACCCCACTATTTAAAAAAAGAGGGAAAGCAGGTAATTACAAGACTGGTTAGCCTAGCATCAGTGTTGAGGAAAATGCTAGAGTCTTTTATAAAGGATGTGATAACAGGGCACTTAGAAAATATCAATGGGATTAGGCAAAGTCAATGTGGATTTATGAAAGGGAAATCATGTTTGACAAAACTACTGGAGCTTTTTGAGGATGTAACTAGCAGAATAGATAAGGGAGAATCAGTGGATGCGGCATATTTGGATTTTCAGAAAGCTTTTGATAAAGCCCCACATAAGAGGTTAGTGTGCAAAATTAAAGCACACGGTATTGGGGGTAATATATTGCCATGGATTGAGAATTAGTTGGCAGACAGGAAACAGAGATTAAGAATAAATGGGTCTTTTTTCAGAATGGCAGGTGGTGACTGGTGGGGTACCGCAGGGTTCAGTGCTTGGGCCCCAGCTATTCACAATATATATCAATCATTTGGATGAGGGAACCAAATGTAATATTTCCAAGTTTGCTGATGACACAAAACTAGGGAATGTGAGTGGTGAGGAAGATGTTAAGAGGCTTCAAGGCGATTTAGACAAGTTGAGTGAGTGGGCAAATACGTGGCAGATGCAGTATAAGAATTCATAAGAGTGTATTCGGGACAGTTTCCTAGAACAATATGTTGTGGATCCAACCAGGGATCAGGCTATTTTGGATCTGGCAGTGCGTAATGAGACAGGTTTAATAAATGATCTTGAGGGAAAAGATACCCTGGGAAACACAGGTAGAATTTAGCATTCAGTTTGAGAATGAGAAACTTGGGTTGGAAACAACTGTGCTGAACTTAAATAAGGGTAATTACAAAGGAGGGCAGAGTTGGCTGGAGTGGACTGGGATAGGATTTTAGCAGAAAAAAACAGTTGATGAACAATGGTAGATGTTTAAGAAAATAGTTCATGACCCACAAAAAAGATTTATCCCAGTGAAGGAGAAGGATTCAAGGAAGGAGATAAACCAAGGATGTTAAAGATAATATCAAATTAAAAGAAAAGGCATACAATGTGGCAAAGATTAGCGGTAAGCTGAGGGATTGGGAAAGTTTGAAAAACCAACAGAAGATAACCAAGAAAAAAATGAGGGAGCAAATAAACTTTGAGGGTAAACTAGCAAGTAATATAAAAATGGATAGTAAGAGCTTCTTTAAATATATGAAAAGGAAGAGAGAGACCAAAGTGAACATAGGACCCTTACAGAATGAGGCTGGGGAAATAATAATGGGGAACTAGGAAATAGCAGAGGAGTTTGAATAAATACTTTGCTTCGATCTTCACTGCAGAAGACATTAATAGCATTCCAAAAATACTAAATAATCAGGGGGCAGAAGTTGGGGGGGGTGTGGGGGTAGTAAATACAATAACTATCACTAGAGAAAAAGTTCCAAGGAAACTAAAATAGAGTTAAAGGATGATAAGTCCCCTGGACCTGATGGGTTGCATCCTAGGATATTAAAGGAAGTAGCTACAGAGATGCTGGATGCACTGGAAGTAATCGTCCAAGAATCTTTAGATTCTGGAAAAGCCCCAGAGGATTGGAAAGCTGCCAATGTAACACTGTTATTCAAAAAGGGAGGGAAACAAAAAACAGGTAACTATAGGCCAGTTAGCTTAACATCTGTCATTGGGAAAATGTTAGGGTCTGTTATAAAGGATGTAATAGCAGAGCATTTAGAATTACATAATCTAATCAAGCGGAGTCAGCATAGCTTCATAAAGGGGAAATCAGGCTTGACAAATTTATTAGAATTCTTTGAGGAGGTAACACGCAGGATAGATAAAGGGGAACCAAGAGGTGTAATATATTTGGATTTCCAAAAGACATTCAATAAGGTCCCACATGTAAGGCTACTTAATAAGATAAGAACCCATTGTGTTGGGGATAGTATGTTAGCATGGATAGAGGATTGGCTAACTAATAGAAGACAGAAAGTTGGGATGAGGAGCATTTTCAGGATGGCAACCTGTAATTAGTGGAGTGCCATAGGGATCAGTGCTGGGGCCTCAATTATTTACAATATATATTAATGACTTAGATGAGGGAAGTGAATATACTATCGCCGAATTTGAGGATGATTACAAAAATAGGTGGGAAGGCAAGTGGTGATGATGACATAAGGGGTCTACAGAGGGATATAGACAGGTTAAGTGAGTGGGCAAAAACTTGGCAGATGGAATAGAATGTGGGAAAATGTGAGGTTTTGCACTTTGGCAGGATAAATATTACTTAAATGGAGAAAGACTGCAAGCACAGTGGGATTTGGGAGTCCTTGTGCATGAATCCCAAAAAGCTAATGCACAAGTACAACAGGTAATAGGGAAGGCAAATGGAAGGTATTATCCCAATACCCATATCCCAAAGGGAATGGAGTATAAAAATTGGGAAGTCTTGCTAAAACCATACAAGGCACCAGTTAGACCACACCTACAATACCGTGAACAGTTTGGTCCCCTTATCTAAGGAAAGATATACTGGCATTGGAGGCAGTCCAGAGGAGGTTCACTAGGTTGATTCTGGGTATGGAGGGATTTTCTTATGAAAAGAGTTTGAGTAGGTTGGGCCTGTACTCATTGAAACTTAGAAGAATGGGAGGTGACCTTATTGAAATATATACAATTCTTAGAAGACTTGACAGGGTAGATGCTGAGAGGATGTGCGCCTTGTAGGAGAGCCTTGGACCAGAGGGCATAATCTCAGAGTAAGGGGTTGCCCATTTAAAACAGATGAGGAGGAATTACTTCTCTCTCAGAGTAGTGAATCTGGAATTCTTTACTGCAGAGGGCCGTAGAAGCTGGGTCGTTAAATATATTCAAGGCAGAGATAGACTGATTTTTAATCAGTAAGGGAATCAAAGGCTATTGGGAAAACGCAGGAAAGTGGAGTTGAGGATTATCAGATCAGCCATGATCTCAATGAATGGCGGAGCAGACTCAATAGGCCAAATGGCCTACTTCTGCTCCTGCATCATATGGTCTTATAGTATAACGTGGATAAGTACGAAGTTATCCACTTTAGTAGGAAAAACAATGGCAGAGTATTATTTAAATAGTGATACATTGGCAAATGTTGATGCGGAAAGGGACCTGGATGTCCTTGTACACCAATCACTGAAAGCAAGCATACAGGTGCAGCAAACATTTAAGAAGCCACATGGCATGTTAGCTTTTATTGCAAGGGGACTTGAGTACAGGAGCAAGGATCTCTTACAGTAGCCTTGGCGAGACCACACCTGGAATATTGTGTGCATTTTTGGTCTCCTTACCTGTGAAATGATTACTTGCAATAGAGGGAATGCAATGAAGGTTCACCAGATTGCTTTCCTGGAATAGCAGGTTTGTCATATAAGGAAAGATTGGGTTGACAGGCCTGTATTCACTGGTGTTTAGAAGAATGAGAGGAGATGTTATGACTGATGCAGTTGGTAAAGTTGAGTTATAGAGGAGATGTTATGACTGATGCAGTTGGTAAAGTTGAGTTATTTAAAAATCCCACGGGGAAACTTTAAACAACTGTCATAACCTATAATTTTAAGTTATGTTTGAGATGCAACTCTAAATTCAGGAATCAGACCACCAGTTCTTGAAGGTTTACATTAAACTAAATTAAACATTTTATTAATTTACACAGGTGTGTGTGTGTGTGTGTGTGTGGCTACAAATTAACTTTGAACAAATTCCCAAACTAATCTCCATTAAGGTAGCAGCAACCCATAGACTTAACCAAAACACCAGGCAAAGCATTTTCACTTTATGAATTTAAAATGATCTTTTTACTTTGGTTTCTGTGGAGACAGTTGGAGGCTTAGAGCAGGCTTTTGATCTCACATTGCTTTTGCCCTGCAAACCCGAAAACTGCTGAAATTATACCTACCGTTGCCCATTGAATGTAAATTCTCATTGTATCACCAGGCTTTTCCAACAATAAAACCCTTTTCATAATACCAATTTTATTAGTAATATAAACATATTGCTTGGTATCTGCTAGATAGAGCTCAGCCTTCACTCGACTCCTTGAATGCTCTATTCAAAAAATGCAAATACATTCTATCACTCTTACATATCAAAACTAGTACGCATCAAAGCACCCAGACTAGCTGGCTTTAATCCAGTTAAGGCACACCCACAGACTAAACCTCTATTTTAAAAGAAAAATATTTTCCTTTCATATACATTAATAACTTCATGACACCCCCCTTCTGATCGGGAAATGAACCGTTATAATTCTAAAGGACCCATCTAATACCATTGCCTATACAACTATATATATATATATATATATATATTCACACACACAAGTCCTTGGTATCAACAAAAATCACTCCTGTTGAGTGTCCAGGTTCTTTTTAAAAAGTCCCATTTTCCTGTAAGCTTCAAACTTTTGATAATGCATCTGCGAACAGATTTTCTCTTCCAGCAATATGTATGATCCGTAGATTAAACAGTTGTAATAATAGATCTCTTCTGAAAAGCCTTGTACTTTTGTTTCGATTGTTATCCAAAAACTTTAAAGGATTATGGTCTGTACAAACAATTGTTTCTGATTAATTGTTTGCAATGTAAATTTCAAAATGCTGCAATGCTAACACCAAACTCAAAGTCTCTTGTTTGATCGTTAAATATCTTCTCTGTTGTACGTTCAGCTTCCATGAGAAATACCCTATCGGTTTTTCAATTCCAGTGTCGTCATCTTGTAACTGTACAGCCTCAATGCCTATATCGCTTGCCTCTTGCAACTTAATTTGCTTGGCATAATAGGGTATTGCCAATACTGGTGTCGTAGTTAATACAGTTTTCAAGCTATCAAATGACTTTTGACACTCCAGTGTCCATAGAAACTTCTTGTTCCTTTTTAACAGTTCAGCCAGTGGAGCAACCGCTTGGCTAAAATTTGGTACAAATTCCGGTAAAGCCCAAACATGCCCAGAAATCTCAAAACTTCTTATTTTGTTGTAGGCACTGGGAAATCTATGATCGCCTTGACTTTTGCATCTCTTGGAGCCACCTTACCATGTCCAATGGTATGGCCTAGATATGTAACTTCAGCTTTTGCAAATTCACTTTTAGCCAAGTTCATCATCAAATTAGCTTCTTGTAGTCGAGTAAATAATTCTCCTGGATGCTGTAACTGCTCTTCCCACGTCTGACTGAAAACAATTAGATCATTGATATAAACTGCACAATTGCCTAGATACGCAATTACTTTGTCAGTCTTTGAAGTGTCGCAGGTGCATTCTTCATACCAAATGGCATGACTTTAAGCTGATATAGTCCACTTGGCATTACAAAAGCTGATATCTCCTTTGCTTTCTACGACCTGCCAAATCCTTTTAGCAAGTAATCCTTGTGATAAATTTTGATTGTCCCACTTTCTCAATGCATTCTTCCAACCATGGCATGGGATACGAATCCACTTTTGTTACCCCCATTCACCTTTCGATAGTCCACACGCAGCCTTTGTGCTTTATCCAGTTTCGGTACCAGTGCAACAGGTGAACTCCAGTTACTGCAACTAGACTCAATTATATCATTTTGAAGCATGAAATTAATTTCTTTTTGTACTTGTGATAACTTTGCTGGACTTAATTTATAAGGATGTTGCCTTATTGAAGATGATATTTCAAAAGATACATCAGGTATAACTAAGTGTGTCTTTCCCAATTTATTGCCACAAATAGGTTTGTGTGAGTGCAATAGCTTTTCCAAATCACTTTGATGCTTGCTTGGAAGGTAACTCAATATTTCATTTAGATTTTCAAGCACCCCTTCGTTATCCAATTTGATTAGAGGAAAATCAATTTCAGAGTGCTACACTTCTACCTCTTTCTCATCATCCACCATTACTAAGTTCTCTTTTTGTTCCTCTTCCCTGTCAAAGTACTTTTTAAGCATATTTGCATGACACACACTCTGCTTCTTTCTTCTACCTGGAGTAATTATTAAATAATTTACTTGACTCAATTTCTTTTCAATTCTGTAAGGCTCACTACATCTTGCATTTAATGAATCACCTAGAACTGGTCACAAAACTAGTACTTTCTCTCCAGAAACAAAACTGAATTTTAGCCGCCTTATCTGTTTTTACTTTCATCACTTGCTGTGATATCTTTAAATGTTCCTTAGCCAACTCAAATGCTCTGTTCGATCTTTCCCTGAAATTTGAGACGTAATCCAGGAGATTAGTTTCTGAATTTTGACCACCAATTTCTCATGAATCAATTTCAGTGGTCCCCTTACCTCATGACCATAAATTAGTTCAAAGGGGCTAAAACCAGTCAATGCATTAGGAGTGTCTCTAATAACAAATAACAAAAATGGAATTACTGTATCTCAATCCTGTGCATAATTATGACAGTATGCTCTCATCATAGTTTTTTTAAAGTTTGATGCCATCTTTCCAAAGCTCCTTGTGACTCCGGATGAAAGGCTATTGACTTAAACTATTTTATCCCCAAACTGTTCATTACATAAGCAGTTGTGACATGAAATTTGACCACTGATTGTATTTCTTTAGGTAAACCATATCTTGTAAAAAATTTAATTAATTCCTCCACAATCATCTTAGGTGTAATATTTCTTAAAGGTATCACTTCAGAAAACTTTCTATAGACACATCCAGTATTGTCATTAAATACTGATTTCCACTTTTATTCTTAGGGAGGGGTCCTACACAATCAATCATGACCCTGGGAAAAAGTCCTTCAAATGCTGGTATGGGATTAAAAGGGTCGGCTTAATCACTGTTTGTGGTTTTCCTGTTATTTGACATGTATAACATGTTCTATAGAATTTGACTACATCACTATGCAATCCTGGCCAAAAAAAATTACCCCTGTATCTTTTCCTGTGTTTTCCTAATTCCTAATTGTCCCCCCATTGGAATTTCATGAGCAATCCTCAGAATCTCATTTCTATACCCTAATGAGATTACAATCTGATGCACCTGCCTCCGGCTTCCATTTCCTGAATGTGATCCGACCTCCATTTTCTTATCAGAATACCTGCCTGAAGATAACATATTGGAATACATTTTGCTTTGGTTTCTGAATAAGCTTTCTGATATAACTGTTTCAATTGCAAGTCATTTTTCTGTAACTCCACTAACCTCTTTGTGTTAAACATTTCAATTGAACTGTTCTGCATTCCTTCCTCTTGAACAATGTTATCAAATACAGTGCCAGCTAATTGGATTTTGACACCTTCTTGCCTTTGAACTGCCTGCTTATCTTGTTTAACTTGTTCTTCCCTATGGACCTTTGATCTCATTATAGCGCAATCAAGAAACAATCCAGGATGTTCCTTTTGTAACACCTCTGTTGAAAACACTTCTACAGGCTGCTCAACTACCACAGGCATCACCTACATTTGCAATTCAGCTATGTCATTACCCAGAATAAATTGAAACCCTGCAATAGGCAATTTTTTCATCACTCCAGCTATAACTTCACCCAACTTCCATTTGCTCTTTAAATTTACCTTCCACAATGGATTAGATTTAACATCTCCTTGAACCCCACTTATTATTACCTTCTCCTGCAACACTCCCTCTGAACAACAAATAGCACTGTCCCACAACATTAAGGGTTGACTAGCCCCTGTGTCTCTTAAAATTTTAACATCTTTACCTACTCCATGTGTACACATGGAAACACTTTGCCTTCACATACATAGCCTTTAAGCATTTCTGCAACCTGCTCCCCAGAATTCTCTTGAGTAAACTGTGAACACATTCCCACTTCTTTACCTTTCACTGATACTCCCTGTTTCACCTGTACACAAGCCACTGGTTTCTCCTGTGCCTGAACCTCAGAACCCACAGTACTTTTACTCCCAGAGCTTTTCTGTACTCCCACAGTTCCTACAGATTTTTCTTGCAATCTCCAGCACATTGCCTTTGTGTGCCCCACTTTATTACAATGAAAACACTTCAATTTTCAAATGTCATTTCTACCATCAGCATCTTCCTTTTTATTCTGAGAAAAAACTTGCTGGAAACTTCCAGCTACCCTTTCTCTTCCCTGACTACCAGCCTTCCTTTCACCTTCCCACTTTTTATCCTTTTCCAATTTGAAAGGGTGATGAATAAAAGGTTTAGCTCTATGAACTAACTCAGGATCATCAGCTATCTCTGCTGCTTGTCTTACAGAATTAACCCTCTGTTCCTCCATATGAGTTCTCACTACCGAAGGGAATGAATCTTTAAATTCTTTCAAAATAATGACTTCCCTAAGAGTTGCATAGGTTGTCTCTATTTTTAATGCCCTTATCCACCGGTCAAAATTATTTTGTTTTATTCTTTCAAACTCAATATAAGTTTGCCCAAGCTGTTTTCTCATATTCCTAAATTTCTGCCTGTATGCTTCAAGAACCAACTCATATGCACTGAAAATTGCCTTCTTCACCACATCATAATTCACCGACATTTCTTCTGATAGCGAAGCATATGCCTCAAGCGCCCTACCTAATAACTTAGACTGTAATAATAATGTCCAGCTTTCCTGTGGCTATTTCATCTGTTTGGCTAGTTTCTCAAATTAAATAAAGAATCCTTCAATATCTTTTTCCTCCAACTTTGGAAGAGCTTATACAAATTAAAACATATCCTCACTAGATTCTACTCTAGAGATAAAGCCCTTCTTTACCTACTGACATCTCTTTTCGAACTGCCAACATTTTCAGTTGGAATTCTCTCTCTCTTTCTGTTTCCTCCTCCAACTTCACAATTTCTAATTCCCTTTTAAAAGCCATTTCTCTGTCGTTTCTAATTCAAGCTTTTTCATTTGCAACTGGAGTCTCACTACCTCCAGCTGTGACTCAAGTGTCAGGTTTCACTTCCAACTGTAGATGCTGTACTATACTTTTAACCATATCTGATTTCCTAGCCCCTGCAGGTAACCCTAATTTTAACTGACCTGCCAACTCTGTTAACTTACTTTTGATTATTTTCTCCAACCCTCTGAGTTATCTCTTCTATTCCCAGACAAGTCTTAGCAATTGTCAAAGCCATCTTGCAGTCTCACCACTTCTAAAATACCTCACCAGCTCCTGAATTCAAAGTGCTTCTCGTACTTGTAAGCTTTAAGATTCACCAATTCCAAACCAATCAAGGAATTAGAAGTATTATTTATCCTGGATGAGCCCCCAATTTTTATGACGATGCAGTTGGTAAAGCTGAGTTATTTAAAAATCCCAGAGGGAAACTTTAAACAACTGTCATAACCTATAATTTTAAGTGTTATGTTTAAGATGCAACTCTAAATTCAGGAATCAGACCACCAGTTCTCGAGGTTTTACATTAAACTAAATGGAACATTTTATAATTTGCACAGGTTAAAATATATATATATATGCACACACACACACACACGGCTACAGATTACTACTATCTTAACTTTTAACAAACTCCCAAACGAACCTCCATTAAGGCAACAGCAACCCATAGACTTAACCAGACACCAGCCAAAGAATTTTCACCTTACGAATTCAAAATTAGGTTTTTTTTACTTTGATTCCAATGGAGACAGTTGGAAGTTTATAGCAGCCTTTTGACCTCGCATTGCCTCTGCCCTGCACACCCCAAAACTGCTGAAGTTATACCTCTCATTGAATGTAAATTCTCATTGTATCACCAGGCTCTTCCAACAATAAAATCCCTTTCATAGTACCATTTTTATTAGTAATATAAACATATTGCTTGGTATCTACTGGACAGGGCTCAGTCTTCACCCAACTTCTTGGATGCTCTATTCAAAAAATGCAAATACATTCTATTTCTCTTACATATCAAAACCATTACACATCAAAGCACCCAGACTAGCTGGTTTTAATCCAGTTAAGACACACCCACAGTCTAAACCTCTATTTTAGAAGAAAAATATATTCCATCAATCTTATATACATTAATAGCTTCATGACAGGAGATCTCTTGAAAAGTATAAAATTCTGACAAGGCTGGACAGACTGGATGCAGGGATGATATTTTCTCTGGCTTGGGGCTCTGGAACAAGGGATTGCAATCTCAGGATATGGGATAGGTCACTTAGGACTGAGATGAGGAGAAACCTCTTCACTTGGAGGGTGGTGAACCTGTGGAATTCCCTACCACAGAGGGCTGTGGAGGCCAAGACACTGAATATATTTAAGAAGGAAATTGATTTCTAGACTCTAAAGGCACCAAGGGGTAGGGGAAGAGAGCGCGAGTATGGCCTTGAGATAGAGAATCAGCCATGATCATATTGAATGATGGAGCAGACTCGAAGGGCAGAATGACCTATTCCTGCTTCTATTTTTCTGTGTTTCTATGTAAGAATTGGAAATGTAGCCTTAATATGCCTTTTTGACTTATTGAATGGGCAGTAAATGTAAATTGACTCAAAAAAGCATAGGAAGTAACGACTCCTGTTATTACAGCTTGGAAAAATGGAGCAAGAAAGAGACCAATTCAGACTGGAGTATGAAAAAATGAAACAGGATTTGAAAACTAATGCAAGCAAAGGTGAAGATTTTTATTGGACCAAAAAATCAGCAGCTGCGCACAGATACTCAGAGCTGGAGCTAATGCGAACAGAGATTGAAAAATTGAAGGGACAGAAGATAGAGTTGGAGGAGAAATTGAAAGAGGCCCTGAGGTGTAATACAGTATATAAGGAAGCATGGAACCCTTCAACCAGCCAGGAAGTTGCACAGGCCAACAGGTAATGAAAAAAAAACATAGTGGTTAAAGAGGGAGTCTTGCCTGTCAAAAACCTCTTAAAATGCAACTCTCATTGATTAGAACCCTTTTTTGAATCCTATTCGCCTCACTGTGTTGATTTTATTTGTAGTTATTTTAAGAGCTACTTTCGTAAGTTCTTTGAGTTGTTTCTAAGGGCAGCTGAACCATCACTTTTTTGTGCTGAAACTGCATTATCCAAATGTATCATGTGAGACTGCAATGAAGAAACTTAAGTATCAAATTCCAATGACTTGCCCATATGAACATTGAACATACAATCTGGGATCACATGATTTGCATATTTCAGGCAAGCTACAGTTGGAAACGCTTATAAATCAAAATTTATTCATTCGGGCCAGGAAATAATGTACTGCTGTAGGCTCTAAGCACAGAAGTTTAAGAAACCAGCGTTCCTCAAAAAACTTTCTGCAAGTGACCAGAAAGATCTGCATCAAATATCTGAAAGGTCTGCTGCAGCACACACAAATCCCAGGTATGCAAATATGGATGTCTTCCAGCAGAAACTAGAGATGGGGAAACTGCAGGAAGTCTGAAAATACAGCCAGGATAAAGGAATGGCAGAAAGAGTTACACACACAGGGAACAGCAAAGGGCACAAAAGATAGAAGGAATGAAGGAGCTGTGGAGAGAGTGCATTGTGAGAATAGTCAGAGGCCTAAGCACAATGGGGATAAAGCAATGGCTTAGAGAAAGAAAGCACTTTGTGATCCCAGTGGAATACTAGAGAACACAGTAGGGATAAATGAGTGGCTGAGAGAGAGAAAACTGCAAGAATAGCAGGACGTCAAAGAGCACAGTACAGCTAAAGCAGCAACAGAAAGAGTGAGAAAGCACTGTGAAATAGAGGGAGAGAGAGCTCTCTCGCGCACCCACTCTGTGCCTGCTCTCTCCTGCTCTGTGCCCGCTTTCTCCTGTTCTGTGCCCACTCGCTCACTCTCTCTATGCTTGCTTTCTCTCTCTGCTCTCTCGTTCTCTGAGTTCGCTCTCGCTGCGCTCGCCCTGCTCTCGCTGCGCTCGCTCGCTCTTCTCTCGCTGCGCTCGCTCTTCTCTCGCTGCGCTCGCTCTTCTCTCGCTGCGCTCGCTCTTCTCTCGCTGCGCTCGCTCTTCTCTCGCTGCGCTCGCTCTGCTCTCGCTTCGCTCGCTCGCTCTGCTCTGCTCTCTCTATGTTCTTGCTCGATCTCTGCGCTTGCTCCCTCTGCTCACTCTCTCTCTCTCTCTCTGCGCAGCCGGCTCGCTTGCTCGCCCTCTGCACCTGCTCCTTCTGCTTAATCGGTCTCTCCGCGCGGGCCCGCACGTGCTCACTGCGCGTGCTCCCTCTGCTCACTCGGTCTCTCTGCGCGGGCCCGCACGTGCTCTCTGCGCGTGCTCCCTCTGCTCACTCGGTCTCTCCGCGCGGGCCCGCTCATGCTCTCTGCGTGCACTCCCTCTGCTCACTCGGTCTCTCCGCGCGGGCCCGCTCGTGCTCTCTGTGCACGCTCCATCTCGCTCTGCGCGCGCACTCTCCTTCCCTCCTGGCACCCTCCCTCTCCTGAGAAAGAGAGAGAGCGCCCAGAGAGAGACAGAGAGAGAGAGAGCGAGCGCACAGAGAGACAGAGTGTGCGCCCAGAGAGACAGAGAGAGAGTACGCCGAGAAAGAGAGCGCCAAGAGAGAGTGAGTGCGCGCCGAGATGTAGAGAGAGAGAGCGTGCTGAGGGAGCGAACACGTAGTGAGAGGGAGTGCATAGGGCCAAGAGGGAGCATGAGCGCCAAGAGAGGGACCGACGGCCGTGAGAGAAAGGGAGCGAGCGCCGAGGGCCAAGAGAGGGAGAGAGAGCACAAGAGCGTGCCGAGAGAGGGAGGGAGCGAGCACGCAGTGAGAGGGAGCACAGAGGGCCAAGAGGGAGGGAGAGCGCCGAGCAAGAGAGCGAGCGCACAGAGAGAGCGAGCGCACAGAGAGAGCGAGCGCACAGAGAGAGCGCAGAGAGAAAGAGCAAGAGAGCGAGCACGCACAGAGGGAGTGAGAGGGGAGAGAGCGAGTGAGAGCGCAGAGGGCACATAGAGACAGAGAGCTCTGAGAGTGCACCTGGCACAAAGTTTCACCTGGGTAGTCGCCAGAGAAGGCAATTGGGTAGCAAGGATCAGATAAAAGCAAAATACTGTGGATGCTGGAAATCTGAAACAAAAATATACATAGCTGGAAAAACTCAGCAGGTCTGATAGCATCTGCGGAGAGGAATACAGTTAACGTTTCAAGTCCGTATGACTCTTCATCAGATCACTGGAAGCACAGCAAGGATCAGATGCCTGTAATGAAGCCCATTTAAAGCAAGAACAAGTTCGATTAGTAAAATATCTTTCACAAATACAAGGTGTGCCGAAATGCTTCACAGACAATTAAGTACTTTTTTTAAGAGTAACTGCATTTGGAATGTTGGAAATACTGCAGTCAAATTACACATAGGTAGGCCCCACCAACAGCATAGAGGTAAATACCAGAGAATGTGTTTTAGTTGGTTGAGGCGTAAGTATTGAGCAGAGCATAAGAGAAATCTCCCTTGTTCTTCAGCATAATGCCATGGGATCTTTTGTGTTCACTTGAGGTGGCAGAAAGGGCATTGGTTTAATGTTTCATCCAGAAGATGCCACCTCTGACAGTGTTCTCTTGATATGCCCTGGAGTATCAGCCTAGATCTTGTACTTGAGTTTCTAACGGAACTTAAACAAACAATTTGATGATTTCCATCCTAGGTAAGCGAGGAAACTGTAGCTGCTTCATCCATAATTTCCAAACCTCTTGTTTCAGCTATTGCCCATATAAAACTGACATAGACTGCAAGTGCCAAATGGCCGTCTCCTCTGCCATAATGATTCTACAAGGGAGACTGTTTGGAACAGAGAGATGTAAGGCACCAGTGAAGGCAAAGCCACAGCCCTAGAAGTAACTAGGACTGAAATTGTGTACTTCACAACCCCACAAACTTCCTTCAGAGCAGAAAGAAAGAGAGTTAATGATCCTTCCATGTCAGGCAAAATAAATTATTTTCTAATAATGTACTCTCCTAAGAATGGATTGTAAAAAGCATATCTGTCATCTACAATGGCTCCCCTTTACCTAGGAGATAGCATGATACCTTTCCACCATCAGCTATGACCTGAAAGGCTCTCCTGGTCAGCCTCCCACTTTGCATCCTCTATGAACTTGAGCTCATCCAAAATACTGTTGCACATATCCTAATATTGTACCTGTTCACCTTAAACCCTGTGCTCACTAAACTACATTGCCTCAGTATGGCAAAGCCTCGATTTTAAAATTCTCATCTTTGTTTTCAAATTCTACCATAGTTTAACCCCTCCCTATCTGTGTAACTTCTTTCAGCCATAAACCCTCTGAAATCATTGGCCTCATGCACATCCCTGATTTTTGTTCCAGCAGTAGTGTCTGTGCCCTCAGCTGCCCAGGCACCAGGCTCTGAAATTTCTCCCCCACCCCTGATAACCCCTTTACCGCTCTTTCTTCCTTTAAGACATTCCTTAAAACTTACCTCTTTGACCAAGCTTATGCTCACCTGTCCTATTCTCTCTTTGTGGTTTTGTGTTAAATTGTGTTTGACAATTGCTCCTCTGGAGCACCTTGTTAAAGACAATATATACATGCAAGTTTTTGTTGCTGCTGTTGTTGAATGAGTTCCTTCAGTCACATCCTTACATTAAAAATCTCTCAAAGTGCTTAATTGCTTGGTACATACTCCTGCCACCTCATCTCAAGATATCCAATGGGATTTCACAGTTTCTGCATTCATTTCAAAGGAAAAGACAGCCCACAACAGCTGGGAGAGATTGGCAGCAGTTGGTGGACTCCTAAACTTAAGACCCCCTTTCCCCTGAGAGGAAGAAGGTTTGCAGATCCTGGGGAGAGAGGCCATCAATGGTTTTGGAGATGAGGAAATAGGAGGAGCTGTGCCAGTTGAAGGTTCATCAAGGCATCCTGTTTCTCCTCCATTAACTGTTATGTCATGTGAAACACTTGTCATTTCTTCAATTAAAAATGACATGAGCCCTTCTCCTTGGAATTTAGCCTCTATTTCTCTTTTCCCTCTTTAGATGTGTCACAGCATGAAGAAGACAGAAGTCCCTCAGCATTCAATACCAACATTTTGTGGCACTCACCCTTATTCACTGTATCCCTCACAGCCAAACGACAGCACAGATTCATCGAACCTGGGGAAGTTAGATAGTGAAGAAGAGAAAAATAGACTGGACGAGTGAAAAATGAACTGGTTGACACATAGGGAGCAAGTGTGACCAGAGGCAGCTTGTGATGGTACATGGGGGGGATGATTTGGCTGGACAGCTATGAGGTTCCAGAGTACTGCAGCTTCTGGGCATATATTTAAAAGAACAATGTTTGCATAGCATCAAATGTTAGTGCAGGCATTAGGTCCCATATAAGACAGTGTGTTGCAATTGGCAGCTCAGATAAAAAGAAGTTCACCAACTGCTTATGCAACATATTGGAGAATCACTTACAATCATTGTGATCTAGTGTAGCGCATATGGCCAGGAACCTTTGCAGCAAAATCTAATCTTGCTTCCTGCATTGATGCTCAGACCTTTGTCATGGAGTCCTTAGATATAGGGCTGAAGAAGATGGTCTCTCTGGACAGATTTGGTGACTGGTTTCTGCCGAGTATCACTCAAGGGTTCACCAATCTTGCTGGACCGTTAGACTTACTTTTCTACAAGTCAAAGACTGTACATAGTTCCCAGTTCTTCAGGATGCTCCCAGATTGATCAAGATGCCTGAATTGTGTCTTCAACTCATGGTGTACTCAGTGATAATTCCGGTGGACAATTGTTCTTGGTTATTGCTGCTCAACAGTCCTGGTATCAGCTAAGGTCACACAGGATAATTTTTATCACCAAGAAACACCCAAAAGTTTTGTTCTCTGTGTTAGAGCGCTGTTACTGTTGTGTTCCTTAATATTACCTGCATAATGTGGGCTGGTTTCACACGCAAGCTGCACCTTGGGAAAATGGTTTATTTTCCTATTGACTTCTGTCTGGCATTGATAAAGGAATCCCATATGGTTTCTTGGGTGCCATTGCTACTTATCAGCAATTTCTTGCCACTTGATATTGATTCTCCATGCAGAAACTGATGGAATCACTTGTTCTGGAAATTAAGGATGATGTGACCTGAATAGCTACTAACAGAACAGCACACATGACATAAATCTGTGACAGCTTCACAGACATTTCTCGTCAGTTAATTGAGAGTAGGAGTGCCTCTGCTTCTACACGGTATGTACCTCTGATGCACCCTCATCAGCCTTTGCCCCCCTCCATTGATCCTCCTTCCCTTCCAAAAAAAAACAAAGATAGTGAGAATTCATAACAGGAAATTCATTGCTTGATTCCTGAAAAGTTGAGAAGGTAAATGACAACATTCAGCAAATGGTACCTAGACAGATGAGAATGGAGGAGGCAACAGCAAGAAGGAAGCTATAATAACTATAATGAGGTTTTTACTGAAACTGAATAATCTTGTTCCTTTGAACTTAACTTCCACCTTCAAGGTAGCACATCTATTTTATATTAATTTTGAAATTTAAGGCTCAGTGAAAATTAAGGGGAATTGAATGTATAAGATCACCACATTATTATCACCTCACCCAAAAATCGGAAAGTGGTTCCACCATCTTCTACAAATTTTGTCAGAAAATTAGGTGCATGCTAAGCAGAGCAGGGATGTAGTACAACTGATCCATGTCCCAATTCCAGTCCCTAGCTATTTTGAAAGGGGGATCATGTTTAACCAATTTATTGGAGTTCTTTGAAGTAGTAACATGTGCTGTGGATAAAGGGAAGCCTGTAGACATGCTGTACTTGGATTTCCAGAAGGTATTTAATAAGGTGCCACATCAAGCATTATTGTGGAAAATAAAAGCTCATGGTGTAAGGGGTAATATATTAGCATGGGTAGAAGATTAGCTGGCTGGCAGAAAAGAGAGATTATGACATAAATGGGCCTTTTTCTGATTGGCAAGATGTGACAGGTAAGGTCCTGCAGGGGTCTGTGCTGGGGCCTCAACTTTTATAATTTACACCAATGACTTAGATGAAGGGAGTGAAGGCGTGGTAGCTAAATTGGCAGACAACGCAAAGATAGGTAGCAAAGTATGTTGTGAAGAGGACAAAAAGAGGTTGCAGAAGGATACAGATAGGTTGAGTGAGTGGCAAAAGCATGGCAGATGGAGTATAATGTGGGGAAATGTGAAGTTGTTCACTTTGGTAGGAAGAACAAAAAAGCAGAGTGTTTCTTAAATGGAGAACGGCTGCAGAATTCCAACCTGCAGAGGGATCTAGGTGAACTAGTGCATGAGTCACAAAAGGTTAGTATGCAGGTCAGCAAGTAATTAAGAAGGCTAATGGAATGTTATCCTTTATTACAAGAGGAATTGAACATAACATTAAGGATGCAATGCTTCAGTTATGCTGGGCATTGATGAGACCACATCTCGAATATTGTGTGCAGTTTTGGTCTCATTTAAGGAAGGATATAAATGCGTTGGAGGCAGTTCAGAGGAGGTTTACTAGATTGATACCTACCTAGAATGAGCTGTCTTATGAGGAAAGGTTAAACAGACTAGGCTTGTTTCCACTGGAGTATAGAAGAGGGAGAGGAGACTTAATTGAAGCATATAAGTTCCTGAACCGTATTGACAAGGTGGACGTGGAGAGAATGTTTCTTCTTGAGGGTGAGCCCAGAACTAGGGGGCACTGTTTTAAAATTAGGGGTCGCCCTTTTAGGGCATATGAGGAGAAATTTTTTTCTGAGCGTTGTGCAACTTTGGAACTCTTTGCCTCAGAAGGCAGTGGAGGTGGGGTCATTGAATATTTTTAAGGCGGAGGTAGATAGATTCTTGTTAGGCAAGGGAATAAAAGGTTATCGGGGGTAGATGGGAATATGGAATTTGAAACACAAACAGATCAGCCACGATCTTAATGAATGGCGGAGCAGGTTCGTGGGGCCAAATGGCCCACTTCTGCTCTATTTCATATTTATGTTTGTATGTATGTATCCTAATGTCAAGAAGAACACACCAGGAAATCGAGACAATTACTTATAGTGAGTGAGGAAGACCTTGGAGAAGGCAGATAGTCTGACTACCCTGACAGAGAAAATTAAGAAAAAAAGAAAGCAGAACAAGCCATTGTAATTTATTTTCTAATGCTGTATTATTTTGTATCAACTTTCCAAAAGTTATTCAGTGTTTCACAACAGCAAGTTGATAAATAATCGCAATGTTGAACTAATCTGAAGATTTGTTTGATGAAGGGACTGGATGCTGCCTTTTCATTTCCAGTATATTGTTTTTAATCCAGTCCAAACTGATGTGAAGAAAATCTGGCTGTAAGAGTACTAAATGTAATAAATTTGCGCAATCTCAATCCGGTTCCTGTTGGGATCTCTCCATTCAGCACTCACATAGTAATCTAACTCAAGCCATAGGATGCTTAGTGAAATGGGTAAAATCTCACTATTTTGCCGTAAGTACAACTCTTCTGAGTTGGCAAGAAGCAGTTTTATTTGGCATTTAACTGAGAGTATTTGATGCTAATATGGGGCGCCCAAGATGGAAAGTGTTTCAGTTCATAGTAACATCTCTCATCTTCATGATGAGCACAAAACAAGCAAAGTACTTGATATGATACTAGAGCCAAGTAACCTATGTTGTGTTTCAACAGTGTACTGGCAAAGCTGAAGTCATTGCGAGTAAAGGTCGGACACCTGTTGGGTTCGGTTCTGCCACATCTGGACTTAAAAGACATCAGTTACGAAACAGACACAATCGATGAAATCCTAGAAAAGGTTATCGAAGCAAATAAACTCTGAGCCAAATCTTCCCTTTTATAACATACTAAGAGAAAAACAGCACCAACCTTTGATGAATGCATTTGAGCAACCCGTGTGTTATTTTGAAATGGGCATATCCCAGAAAAAACAGAAACAAGTGATAGCAATGTACAGGAAGCATTTGCAGAATTCACAACAATGGCTACTACTGAAAGTACAAAATCAGTTGTTTTGATAACCATGCATCTGACCAAATCTCTCCACATGTAATGAAATTTATCAGAGCTGCTGGTAAATGACACAAACTGCTGCTCTATGTTTGTTTTTTTTATGCCTCTTTTTGTTGGTGAATACTCCAGCACAAAAAGTTGCTCCCAGGCAGTAACATGATTGAAAATATTTCTGAATGCACAAACTTAATCTATTGATATTGGAAAAATGAAACCAAGGATGCAGAACAGCCTTAAGCTAATCAGATGTAAAGTCCTTACAGAATCAAATGTCTGATGCCTGCAACTTTTACAATTCCAAATCAGTGCATTTCTGAAACTTTTATAATATGCCATAGATCTAATAACATGCAATGGACATGTCTACTCCATAGTCACAATGACAGCTGTTTTAATTTATTCATAGGAGTCACTGGCTAGGCCAGTATGTGTTGCCCATCCCTAATTGTCCTTGGGAAGGTGGTGGCGAGTCGCCTTCTTGAACTGCTGTGTGAAGGCCGGAGTTCTTTAGGGAGTTCCAGGGTATTGACTCAGTGGTGATGAAGGAACAGTGATATATTTCTAGGTCAGGATAGTGTGACTGAGAAGGGACCTTGCAGGTGGGGGTGTTCCTATGCCTTATTGGCTTATCCTTTTAGGTGGCAGAAATCGCAGGTTTGGGAGGTGCTGTTGAAAAAGCTGTGGCAAGTTGCTGCAGTGCATCTTGTAAACTGCAGCCACGGTGCACCAGTGGTGGAGAGAGTGAATGTTTAAGATGGTGAATGGTGTTGAGATTCTTGTGTTGTTGGAGCTGCACTCATCCAGGCAAGTGGAAAGTATTCCCTCACACTCCTGACTTGTATTATGTAGAATCTGCACAGGCTTTGAGGAGTCAGGAGGTAGGAAATCAGTCACTCAGCACAGAATTCCCACTCTCTAAGCTGCTTTTGTAGCTACGGTATTTATATGGCTGGTTCAGTTAAGTGTTTGTTCAATAGTGAACACCCTCCCTACCCCCACTAACACTGACCCCAGGATGTTGATGGTGGAGATTCAGCAATGGTAAAGCCATTGAATGTTGAGGGGAGATGATTAGATTTTCCCTTGTTGGAGATGGTCATTGCTTGGCACTTGTATGGTGCAAATGTTACTTGCCTTTTATCGGCCCAAGCCTGAATATTTTTTTTTTCTGAAACTATTGGTAAGAAATAGTGAGTTTAGTACTTTTCTGACCATGCTGTCTTATTCAACTTGTAGTAACTGTAGAAAAATATCAATGAAATTAATTTTCTATTCTTTAGTAGGCAGTTGATCAGGTGAGTAAATTAATTGAAAAGATTTTTGCTGCTGAGATTGAGTAACAAAAAATAGTTACACAAACCTGACAAATGTATGTGAACATTTGCCTAAGTCTCCAAAGGGTTATTATAAAACAAATAGTATACTGTTAAGATTCAACCTTCTGAATGTCATCCTCTTCCTGCAGGGATTTCTCCATTCTTGCAAAGGATAATAACAGATGAAATGCATCATAATTATGATAAATGGGTTAATATGCTCTCTGTGGCTGAGACTTAAACTTGAGTCCATGAAAAATTTGAAGTTTGATTTACTTGGAAGTATCTGGTTGTATTTAAGAGCTGTTAGTTGATGAAAAACTTTATATTGTGGGAAAAATAGGCCTGTGATGTTACTTGAATTTGAAATATTCAGTCAGATTCCCGGGTTATGGTGCCCTTGCTATAAGATTACTGAGCACAGATTTGAGCCAACAGTTCACTGGTGAATTTCCATGAAGGTTTTCACCATATCCACTGCAGCTTTGACAGAGGAGCTGTGTAAACTCTGAAAGACATCACCGTAATGTCATCCGACATGCCAAAATCAAGTACCGTTTGACTCATAGGGTGTTTTGATGTCCTGTATTTGTTTAAGTGTAGCATGCTCATATTTATTTGGGTACAAATGTAGTTGATTGTTGATCTACAAAACCTAAACGTAAACTTAGTGAACATACTGGAGAACTCTGTTTTTAATATGACATTGTGTATAACATTGAGCCTGAAATTCCATAAGTTCCTTCCATTGATGAACATGTGGCAGAGTAGAACTCTTGGACATCAATGAAACCTATTGTAGAGCCTCTTCCAAACTGTGGAACTGGGATCATTAATATCCTCCGGATCAGCCACTGACCCCTGTAAGGGCACATCCCACCCAACAGAGCCTTCGAAAAATAGAGTTAGGCTCCTTTATCAGTTCTTTGATGTTTGTATCTTTGCTCTTAACTTGCTTTTTAACACCTAAGTAACTTTGCCTTTGCTATTGTACCTCTAGCCATGACACTTATTTATGACTGATTTCCTGGTTCTTTACTTGAAGTTATTTCAACCTCCTGCTAAGAACTACCCCTCAAAAGATGAATGACAAATTAGCATTATTTTTGAGAAAAGTGCGCAATAGCTGCTTTATAATAAATTGTTCTAATTGTTAAAGCAGTAGTTTGAAAAGCATATGGTGCCCCTTAACATTTGGGATCTACATTCTAATATATAATATATAGTACAGAACAGGAGTATTGTTGAAATAAAGAGACCTGCTGTCAAAACTTTCCATCTTGGACTCATCAGGACAGATGCAAGAAAGCCAGATTTCAAAAGGAGCAACAGTTTATACTGCAAGAGAAAAAGATGCTGATTGGTTGGCAAGTTGACTTTGGTTGAGTTGTTACCATGGAGAATGCACAAAGGAATTACTGCCCCCCACACTTTTGTTTTAATTCAAAAAAGCCCAATGCCTGGACATGTTCCATTTGTCTGCAGAGCACCTGTCCCAGTGTATGAATATATGTAGCTTCCAGCAAATGTAAGTGAACCACATTGTGAACCTGATTGATAATCTTGTTTGAACTAAACAAAAGCGAGGGGATCAATAGTTCCCTAGTGCATTATCCATGGCAATTCCTTGACCAATCAGAATCGACTTGCCAACCAACCAGTACCCTTTTCTCATGCAGTATGAATTGTTGCTTCCTTTGAAATTTGGCATTCTTGAGCCTGTACTGATGAGTGCAAGATGAAAAGCTTTGACAGCATGTCTCTATTTTCAGCACTTCTAATATATTGTAGACTAATGGAATAAGAATTTCCACTCTGACCACAATGAAAGTTCTAAATTAATGCGTTTGGGTAGCTTCATCCCATTTTTTCATATGGATATAGGTCCACTGTGTAAACCTGCTCCTAGTTTGGCACCAAATGGCAGTCATACTTGAAGCAGTAAAGATGGCTGCTCTGGGAAACAGACATCCCTCACTGATGCAGTGGGCTATTAATCCTAGATATCCTGCTGATTTCCAGTAAAAAGCTGAATTACTCTGCATCAACCCATGTAATACAGTGCAAACAGAGCTTTGACCTGCACTAACTCATGCTAAACTTAATCTGCCGCATTGTTGATGGTGATACTGATCTTGAGACTTTCACAGTAACATTACTATACCATCTCCCGCAATGAATATTGCAAAAACTGTATCTTATTATTAAGTCTTCCAACTTTAGACTGTACTGGATGGGATGGGGAAGAGAGTTATGAATGATAGGAGCCTGACAAACATTTTTGAAATTCCTGGGTTTTCTCTACAGTGAGAAAACAATCTGGGCTGATAATTCTACCTGACAAACAGAAGTGAAGCAAGTGTAGATATAAATCCTCAGTTCTATGTGAAATGATTTTGGGAAGTGTGAGTCCACTTGAACCCATAGCACAAAACTGCACTAAGTGGCATCTTATTTAGAGTAAGAAGGAACTAACTTGTGATTGATCAAGTTCTCAATACATCTATAAATGCTATGCAACAAATATAATAATTTTTTGTTGTTACTGTTATTAGGTAAATTCTACAACTGATGTGTACAGTGAAGTTCTACAGACAGTAAATGAGATAATGATCATTTCATCTTTGGTTATGTTTGATTGTGTTGATTTTTGAAAATTCATCCATGGAATGTGGGCTTCACTGGCTAAGCCAGCATTTATTGCCCATCCCTAGTTGCCCTTGAGAAGGGGGTGGTGAGCTGCTGCCTTGAACTGCTGCAGTCCATGTGGTGTAGGTACATCCACAGTGCTGTTAGGGAAGCATTTCCAGGATTTTGACCCGGTGATAGTGAAGGAGCGGAGATATATTTCCAAGTCAGGATGATGAGTGACTTGGAGGGGAACTTCCAGGTGATGTTGTTCTTATCTATCTGCAGCTCTTGTCCTTCTAGGTGGTAATGGTCATGGGTTTGGAAGGTGCTGTCTAAGGAGCCTTGGTGAATCCCTGCAGTGCATCTTGTCGATGGTGCAGATTGCTGCTACTGTACATCAGTGGAGGGAGTGAATGTTTGTGGATGGGCTGCTTTGTCTTGGATGGTGTCGAGCTTCTAGAGTGTTGTGGGAGCTGCACTGATCCAGACAAGTGGGGAGTATTCCATCACACTCCTGACTTGTGCCTTGTAAATGGTAGACAGGCATTGGGGAGTCAGGAGGTGGATTACTCGCTGCAGGATTCCTAGCCTCTGACCTGCTCTTGTAACCACAGTATTTATATGGCTAGTCCACTTCAGTTTCTGGTCAATGGTAACCCCCTCAGGATGATGTTAGTGGGGGATTCGGTGATGGTAATGCCATCAGACATGATGGTTAGATTCTCTCTTGTTGGAGATGGTCATTACCTGGCACTTGGGTAGTGTGAATGTTACTTGCCACTTGTCAAGGTCTTGTCCAGGTCTTGCTGCATTTGGACATGGACTGTTTCAATATCTGAGGAGTTGTGAATGATGCTGAACATTGTGCAGTCATCAGCGAACATCCCCATTCCTGACCTTCTAATGGAAGGAAGGTCTTTGATGAAGCAGCTGAAGATGGTTGGGCCAAGGACACTACCCTGAGGAACTCCTGCTGAGATAACTGAACTCCAACAACCACAGCCATCTTCCTTTGTGCTAGCTATGACTCCAACCTGTGGAGAGTTTTCCCCCTGATTCCCATTGGCTCCAGTTTTGCTAGGGCTCCTTGATGCCACACTCAGCCTTGATGTAAAGAGTAGTCTCACCTCACCTCAGGCGTTCAACTATTTTGTCCATGTTTGAACCAAGGCTGTAATGAGGATTGAGGGACAAATGTTAGTTAGGATACAGGCAGAATTGAGTGGTCTTTGCTGAATAATGTTGTGGTATCTTTTATGTCCCTCTGAACAACTAGATAGTGTTCTTAATTTAGTGTCTCATCAGAAAGACAGCACTACTTCATTTCTGCATTAAAGTAGAGGTTTGGATTATGCACCAAACAGCTGAATGCACAATCTTTCAACTCAGGGACATGAGTTCTCTGGAGGGGTTTGGTAGTATAATAGTTATTGTATTAGATAAGTATCCCAGAGGTCGTGAGTTGAAATTGCATGATATCAGATTGTGAAATGGATTTCAATAAAAGAAATTACGATCGAAGCTTTTTTTTTTACTTATAACCTCAATTGGTTCACTAGTATCTTTCAGGGAAAGGAGCATACCACCCCTATCTGCTCTGATTACAACTTAAATCCAGTCCTACACTACATGCTTTACTCTTAATGCCCTCAGCAGTGGCTTAGGTAGACATTCAGTTGTAAGAACAACGGCCTAAGGAAAAGGATCACCACAATCTTCTCCAGGCAGTAGTTGTTTCAATTTAAGTCACATCCTGCAAGAAAATTTTAAAAAGCTAACATTGTGTGAAGTTGAATCTGAGGTACGTTTTTAGGCACAGTGGAAGGAGCTTTACTCTACATCTTTTTTTATTTGTTCATGGGATGTGGGCGTCATTGGCTAGTCTAGCATCTAGTCATGCTACATGTGATTTGGGATTCTAGCTCCTCAAAACAGAATGTATCCCACCTCCCAGGTCTAAAATTCCTTACTTTAATATGAAAAATATCATAAGAACTAAACTCGAAGCTGATTCAATTCAGTGCATATTGACCCTGTTTACAGATCGCAATTCTTTACAAATGTAATATTGCACTGAAAGACCAATGCAACACTGCTGAAGTACAACTTACTGGAGTTTGAAAATTCTCAACAAATATTCCTTACATATTTCCCAGATATTTTCTTTTGCTATATTTATATCTGCTTTATGGATCAGAACGATTTGAAATGTTATTTTATCGTAATATGTTGGAACATTAAGTAAACAGGATTTGTGTAATGATACCAGTCATGACCACAGAATAGCTCGTAAAATTTTAGTGATTTAAGTTTCAGGATAACTAATTTACTAATGCTAGTGTGTTCTGAAATTATACCTAAAATAATTTATTCGTCTACCTTTTTCCAATCAAATTTGTTCTTAATTGTAGTTTAACAACTAGAAGAATATTATGCAGATTTTTTTGTTTTAAAAAGAATTGGATTTTGTTTATCTAGTTTTATGTGGAAACTCATCCTATTTGTTTTATGCCAGTTAAAAAATGAAAACAAACTGGTATTTGGAGATTTTCAGCATTTGTTTTTAATACAATTTTTATCAAACTTTTCTCCATGGGCCTTAATTGTTTCAGATTAGCTATTGGCTCCTCACAATTGTGCATTAGTTTTGCATCCATAAAACAAAATCTCCTCAAGTTGGTACACCCTGTATTAATCAACATATGGAAATCTTAACAGAAGTGTTAGCTGGAGTTAGTCTATCTTTCTGAACAAGAGGAGTGTAAGTGACATATAGAAGCATTAAAGGGCAGTGAGAGGTGCTATTGGCCTGCCTTCTAAACTAGTGAAAGGAATTATTTTCCCAACTGCTGGGCCATGAAGAAATTTTTTCAAGGAAAGCACTGGTAAGCCATCTGGGACCCCTCTCCTTTCAGAAGGTTTTCTAATCCTTATTGAAAACCCCAATCGTAATCAACAAATGAAGATGGGTAACAAATAGTTGGGGGTCTCAATCGGAAAACCCCACAAAATTGCTCACAGGTACAACAGTTAAACTCAATTAAATTGCTAACCATGAAAAGGAGTTCTCTAATTTTTTAGGGTATAATGATATAGGTCTGGCTTTACTTCCAGTATCCTGGCTCTGGTGGAAAAGGGAACACAATTGGGCAGGAAGGCCAGCTACTATATTCTCCTGCCAAGCTAAATTTCCCACTTCCAATTTTTCTCCTGAATTCCGTTCTTCAACAAGTCAGTTGCATGATGATTTATGAATCAATTCAGTGGCAACTAATGAGTTCAGACTCCAAGTTCTTCATGTTCATTGTTGAAAGGCAATCTTCTGGGGGAGTGGCAAGACAAGACGACATTAGCTACTGACCAAAAAAAGCACATCGGCTAAACCAATGAGATCTTGTTCATCTTGCAAACCTGCTTTATGTTTATTTTGGTAGATGAGGAAAATAACAATACTGAATGAGAATGTATATGAGCATCATCTCCAGTCTTCCTCATTAATAGACCCATATCTTTCAAACTTCATTTTACTGGAATTGTGGAACTAAGGTTAGTATTTGAAGAAAGAATAAAGTTATCAGTGTTACAAGTAAATCACTGATTTTTGTCAGCAAAATCTTCTCCCCAGCAACTTTTCTCAGTGACTCAATTCCATGTCAGTTAAAACAGGAATGTTGATTTGAACTCATTTTTGGAAAGCAGGATTGCTGGTGTGGTAAATAGAAAACCAATCCCAGTAGGGAGTGATTTTCTGAGATTGGAAGAGCAGAGGGAGCTTTACTGTGCAGCTAACTGTGCTTTAGGCATCTGTGTTAGATAAAATAATGGACATCCAAAGTGGAAAATGTTCTGTTTCTTGCACTAACACACTTCATTTAGAAAATGACAAAAGGGGAAATTCAGAGAGGATAGAATTGGAAGCTAATGACTTGTTTTGTGCTAATTGTACTGCTGATGCAAAAAGAAACTTTTGTGGCATGACATTAACAAGCGTTTGATATTTATTAACCATTTATTATTTTTTCAAACTTGTTTTTTACCTAACTGAATAATTTATGATTTCTGCTTATATGGTTTTAAAATTATATTTATCAAAAAATTAGCCTAGGGTCAAATGTTTTGGACAATATTTTAATTATTTTCAATTTTTAGAAGTCCTGAATTCAATGTTTGAGATAAACACACAGCAGCATTAAGTGTAGGTGTGTTTGGAAAAGTAATTGCAATAGTAGAAAATATTTGAGACTTCATCTGAATTTAATTCACGAAGATTTTGAAGCACTATTTAGTAGCCTCATCTAAGTAGAAAATATATATAAATAAAAAATTGTGCAGTAGAAACAGGAACCAGATGTTCAATAGATATGGAATAAATGTTATACAAGGAACTTTACGTTCTGTTATTATCTTTATTTTCACTTCTAAATTTTAAGCCTTTTTCTGAACCTGTTACATTTTTAAGATATTTCTGCATTCACTAATGTTATAAAGATTAAATTTGTATTTCCCCTGTAAGCAGCTAAGCTCTTTCCCTAACTCTACCTCACTAAGTTAGAAGCTACCGAGCTTTTAGTGGCCCTTGATGCCAGTGATGATGCCTGTGACAATATTAAAGAGATTACTTGTTTGGATAGTGGGAGGGGTATTGGAGGGTTTGTTTTTTTTCTGCACAGTATTTAGTCTAGCCTCATGGCCCAACCAAGAGCTGAGAAAACTCAAGATTAATGAGTAGGTAAATTGGTTATGTTCTTGGACAATTAACCAAGAGCCCTAGACGAATAATCCAGAGAATATATGTTTAAAGCCCACTATGACAGCTTGAGAATTTTAATTCAGTTTTAAAAATCTGGATTCATGAAGTTGTCAATTTGTCATAAAAACTCAGCTGGCTCATGAGCATCTTTTAGGGAAGGAAACTTGCCATTCTTAGCCAGTCTGCCCTATTTGTGACAGTAGCCCCACGTTTACATGGTTGACTATTAACTGCTGCTGAGTTGCAGAAATTCAAAGAGTTAAACCACTATTGTCTTGTCAGAGCAACTAAGAATAGGCAATAAATGTTTGCCTGACCAGTAATATCCACATCCTGAGGATGCAAATTTTAAAAAGTAGATAGTTGAGTAAAATTTAAAACCAGCTGGCTACCTTAATTTTATCCATCTGCAGCTTATGGAATCCAAAAGACCATTTTACAACCAGAAGCAGCTAGTCAAGGGCACCAGTTCAAAGCAGCAAAGTATTGGCCAAACGGTCAATAGCAAAATGTTGCTAATGGGTCACAAAAAGTAAATTACAAATATCAAGGCAATGTTATCTGGTGCGTTAAGTGCCACAGAATGACACGCATTTGAACATCAACATAGGGAGATGTTGGTTTAGTGTGTTTCTTCTTGCTTTCAACATCCGCTAGTCAGCCTTATATGATCTCTTTTCAAGATTCATCTTATAGATATATTGAGAATATTCTGTAACAAAAGGTAAGATATTGATATATTTTTAACCATATATATTTTGTTACAATTAGTGTTTGTCATGCCATATGAAGACGGTCAAGTGAAAAATTGTTTTAAACAAATGGCTTTATGATCTTTAATGAATGTTAACATCCAAATTATAAATGAGCAATGAAAAATACAAAAAAAAAGTTGTTACTTTGTTGCATCTTATAAACTCAGGTGAAAATTGTTTGCTCATCTAATCATTGTTAAAAAAGGGGAGGGAGGATTAGTGTCTTTCTTCAATGTATTTGTTTTTCTGTGCAGTACCCATGAGATCCGCAAATCAATTTAAATGAGAAAATAAGGTGTGATCATGAGGCAGCAAAGGATCCAAATATTGAACTATATTTCTTGTAGAATATGTCATTTTTTAATTCAGAAATGTAGTATTGTAACATTTCAATACATGGAGAAAACTTGATGGGAAAAGACTGTAACAACCATAGCTGCCCTTGAAAAGTGAGGAAGACTCCGTACCCAGCATTCTAACAAACCATATGTATGTAGTGATGCTTACTCTTCCCTAGATCTAAAATCTGGCAGGAATTGAAGAGGAGCATAAGATCATGACTTGTTTGCCTTGATGTATAAATTAAATGAAAATCAAAACAATACCATGAAACATACAGTTCTGTGTTTCCAAAAAAAACTAGAATTTTTCTGTTTGATTTACATTTCAGAAATTTCCATTTTTCTCAAAATAAGCCTGCGTCATCCAGACTCATGTAAATAACAGCCTTACATGTTTGGGTCATATCGGTCTTCCTCACCAATAGAAATGCCATTTCTACACAGTTGTTTCCTGTTAAGTATTTAAACATAGGAAAAAAATTGAATGAAATAAAATGTTTTGTGTTATGTCACTGTTAAATTAATATTTATTCTTTGATATTTACAGACGGTTTTATTAGGTTCAGTATTGTTTAGAAAGCATCTGTTTCTGTGTCATGTTAGTTGCAGAATTATCTTGTTTTGAGAATTTGTTAATGCGTTTGAGGAGCACTGAAGGTGTAATTGGTCAATATTTTGAATCCATGTTTGTTACTTACTGAGTTAAAGGAGCAACTTTTTAAAAGTGCACTATATTTGTGCAAAACATGTTTGGAAAACCTGTTGTTCAAAAGTAAGCAAAGCCATATATTGAATCAATATACAAAAACTATAGCGCTTAAACTCTCGTGTGTGGTAATAATCCCTATTCTCTTGTGCTAGATCACACAGACCTCCTGTTTGTTTTAAACCTGAGACACTGTATGTACTTTCTCCAACAGGAACACTAGAAACTGCTGAAACTTAATTTTTCCTTTTTTTATTGTTCACTTGTATGGCAACATGATTTAAAGATACACCTCGAAGTCAGGATATGATTCTGGCAAACAGAACTCATTTTTTCAGTTTAAATATATGATATAAATAAATAGAAATGAAACCACATGGCGTAAGGAATATTCTTGACATATGCTTATCTTATTGAAAACATCAATATGGACAGCACCAGTTAGCGTTTCACACTTCTTGGTGACAATGATAATTATCCTCTTGGTGGAAGGAAAACTACTACTAGCTTCTTGTCCATGTGATATCACAGTGCAAGCTTGATGCTATTAAGGGTGACTTGGGGGCATTGGAAATGGAATATGGCCACTGCTTAGATTTGTGTAAATCTACAATGTTCCTATATAAATTTCTTCTAAGTTTGAAATGTACAATTCAAGAACTTTTGTCACATTGCCTAAGCGTCCAAATTTATTTCTACCACTGCTAGAGATATAGATAACAACTTTATATGTAGTTGTTTGGTAGGACACAACTTGAGTACTGCTACAAAATGAGACATGTCTAAGCTTTTTGTCTTGCACTCGTGAGGACACGCTCAAAAATACCAATATAAGGGTGAAAACAACAATTTATACTGTATGTGAAGGTGCTGATCGGTTGGCAAGTGGCATTGTCATGGAGAATGCACCACTGATGGTGACTGACTTAACTGCCAAGCATTGTTTGAAATTTAAACCAGGCAGCTTGTCCCTGATTGGTCAAGATATTGCCCTGGGGAATGAATCAGCAAATCGCTGTCACTTATTTTGTTTAACTGAAACAGGTGCAGCGCAATGTGTGTATATTTTCTTTCTGTCTGCAAAGAACAGGGCCCTGTGTGTTAATATATGTAGTTTCCTGCACATGCAAATGCACCACATTGTGAGGCTGACTGATAATCTTGGTTGTCAGCGAATTCTTAGCACATTGAGGATTTTTTCACAAACGTCCAACCGTGGAATCACGTCTAATGTTAGACACTCTGCTTTTGAGTTTTGCAAGTATGGGCTGGTTAGGTACAGTCTGTATCCTGCCCATTGCGAACAGCGGCTGGGACATGCTGTTTGATGCCATCCGCCAATCTTTGGGACATAGGGCCTACATACTTAGCATCACACTGGCACTGAAATTCACATACCACATTACTCATTTGTATGATAGGCAGAACGTATTTTTGCCTTGACGGCACCATCCTGTTAGTGGTGAATATCACTCATGTCGCTAATGTGTAGTTGCAGCCTGAAGCAGCTAGCTTCACCTGTTGCTCAAACGTTTGAGATACCTTGCCTCCTAGGGTAATCTGAGATAGACTGGGCACTTTTCAGGGCCGAAAGTGACGGCCTTAGTCCTGTTCATGAGTGCGTGATGTACAGCACGAAATGATCTGATCAGGGTGGCCATTATCCTGCAGGATGTCTTTGCTGCACCCTATTTCAGCATCAAGCTGCATAGTGAGCAAATGGCTTGGGCCCTATTTACAAGGTTGTTGATAAGGCCAATTTTTTAGCGTGTGGAACTGTAAGACTCCTAACGTGTCTATTGACCTATGAAGTTAGGCTTGCGGTAGAGAATCCCTGGCAGATTTCTCAACTAGTACATCAAGGAAGGGGAGTTCATTTGACTGCTCCATTTCATAGGTGAATTTGAGAGCAGGATGGAGCCCATTAAGACATGTAAGGAAATTCTTGCCTGCAGCCACAAATTTAAATAAAGCAAAAGTATCATCCGCATATTGGAAATATGCGAAGGGTAGGAGGTTAGGTATCATTCCATCAAAGACACATTTCTCATGGAACCCCAACAAAGATGTTTGTGAGAGCTAGGTCTAGAGAGGATCCCATGGCAACACCATCTATTTGGGTATACATGGTGCTGTTAAAACTGAACTCAACTGCACGAGTTGCTGAGTTCATAAGTTCAGTGAAAACTGATTCACACAATGGTGGCGAGTCTAGATTGCCATGATATAGTGCTGTAGTGCAAATGTCTATGGCTTCCTTAAGTGGAACATTGGTGAATAGGCTAGCAATGTCAAATGAGCACATGGACACAGCATTGCTATCGATAAGCAGGTCCTGTATGGCCTTCGCAAATGTAAAAGAGTCCTTCACCATTTCGTGGAAAACTCACTCAAAACTGGTCGTAACAATTCGCCCAAGCATTTTGCCAATTCATGTTGTGCAAAACTGGTCATCGATAAGATGGGCGTAGAGGAATATCAACATCAGATTACCCTTGAAGGGCAATGTATCTCAAAAATTTGAGCAACAGGTGAAGCTAGCTGTTTCACGCTGCTACTATGCAGTAATAACAAGTGATATCTGTGACTAACAGGATGCTGCAGTCAAGCCAAAAAGATGTTCTGCCTATCACACATGCGTAATGTGGTATATGAATTTCAGTGCCAGTGTGATGATAGGTATGTAGGCCTTACATCCCAAAGACTGATGGATTGCATCAAACAGCATGTCCCAGCCACTGTTTGCAACAGGCAGGCTACAGACTGTACCAACCAGGCCACGCTTGCAAAATCCAAAACAGTATCCAACATTAGATTGATTCTTCGATTGGACAACATTTGCTAAGTAATCCTCAGTGTGTTAAGAATTATGCTGACAATGAATTTAAGATTGTCAGTTGGGCTCACAATGTGGTGCATTTGCATGTACTGGAAGCTACATATATTAAAACACAGGGCCCTGTTCTTTGCAGACACAGGCACAATGTGAGTATGTGCTTTCTTTCAGTTAAACCAAATAAGTTACAGCTATTTGCTGACTCATTCCTCAGGGCAATGCCTTGACCAAATCAGGGTCAAGCTGTCTGGTTTAAATTTCAAATAAGGCTTGGCAGTTAACTGTCAGTCACCATCAGTGGTAAATTCTCAATGCCACTTGCCAACCGACCAGCACTCTTCATATACTGTATAAATTGTTGTTTTCCCTATTGGTAGTATTCTTGCGAGTGTCCTGATGAGCGCAAGACGAAAAGCATAGACGTATCTTTTATCAGCAATAACTTTATATGTCTTGAAGATAAAATGACTTGGTCCAAGTTATAGATCTGGAGGAGTATCTTAAAGGAGTAGAGGGAGGTGGAGGGATGAATGGGCTTAGTGAAGGAATTCCAGTGTATAGAATGAAGACTGAAGGCAAAGCTGGCACTAATAGGGGAATGCAAGGAGGGGATATAAAAATTGACAGGTCAAAAAGCATGGAGCTGAAGGGCAGGTGTGCAAAGGTTATAGGGCTGGAGAAAACTACATTGTGTAACCACCGTCAAAGTGAATTTTTAAAGTTATGATTCAGATGTTATGCTAATCAAATGATGCTTCTGAATCAATCATTAACCAATGAGTATTTCCACATTGCTCATCATAACTCTTCGTGCACTCACCATACCGCCCCCCCTCCCCACCGCCTGCCCTGCAAGGGGTCATGAACCATAGTCTGGATTCAGGAACCATTTGAACAGTATGTTCTCCCCAGCACCACCCCCGCCCCCCAATGCGGTCCATGCCCTCCTTGTCCCCCATGCCACCACCATATCTATGCCCATGTACCCAGTATGCACTATGTACAGAACCAAGGAGTCAGATATAATGATACAAGTCTTAAAATGCTCGTGATTAAAAAACATTCAAATCTGCAACCATGTCAACAGAGACAGTTGACCAGATCTTTCTCTAGTTGGCCCCATTTGCATGCCTGGCTGAGCTCCAAAACTCAATAATGAATTAGCTCAGCAGAAGTCTATTTACACAGTGTTAAGATCCATGTAGAGGCTGATAACTTATCGAAAAGAAAGGAATTGCGATTACATCAATGGAAAGAAAACCGCTGGACAGGATCTAATTTTTTTTACATCTTTTACTGTAACAAACCAATTAAAATCAACTTAATTGAAACAATTAACAAGCGAAGAATATTTCAAATAAAAAGGTAAATTTCACAAAGTAGTGGATACAACAAAGAAACTCCTCATGTAGGTACATGCACTTGCATTACTACTTGCAGAAATGTGAGACCATGTGCAATATCATAGTCTTTTCGGCCTCCACTATGTAGAGTTTTCACTTTCCACTCAATTGTGTTGGCCCATGAGTCACTTTCACCAGCAGCCATACAGCATCTAAAGTCCCTGCACACAGTTACCACTGACAAGGCACCCATCTACAAGCCCTGTCTCACTCAGGTCATGAAAGTCCTGACAGCACAAAATCACCAGAAACTCCCTTTGGACAGTCTGATGGGCTCTTGCAACAGCAGTAATGGGTCTTCCCAAGCCACAACCCTTGCCTTTCCTGTTTTCAGCTCTCTACCCTTTCCAACTGTATAACGCACACAGTAACACAGTTTCTGCTTTATTCTCAGAGACCTGCATCAAAACCAGGATCTGTTCAAAGACTGGCAAACAGAAAACTGTTCCATTTGGAGAGAAGCTTGCTTGTTTCCTGTTTATATAAATTCTCAGTGTGCTTTGAACTGCCAAACAGAAAACACAGGCTGACCCATCCACACTGCAATTAGATTTCTATTTACCATTTGCTTCTTAGCTGTTCATCCCTCCGGTCATATGGGCATTTTTTATAACCGAATGATGTCTTAATCAGTAAACCAATTAACCCTCTTTCAGAATACTCCGCAGCCCACTTTGGTCTTAAAGGGACATCACGCAAAAGAAAATACATGCTTTTCCCAGCATATGGGATATCATAACAGGCTGAAGTGGCGTGTTAGCTTTAATTGAGGCATTCCTTTCCATGGGACACTGGCACCAGTTCTGGGACAGGAAGGAACTGTACCAAGGGGATGGGCTCCGTCTTAATCACGAAAGGACCCATGCACTAGCAGAAAGGGTATATAGAGAGGTAAATGCTTTAAAATAGTAATATGGGGGAGGGGTTGGCAGGAACTGCAAGCAGCCTGAATGTAAACAAAAAGTTAGGAGAGCAGAATAAGCAATAGAGTAAGGGAGAACGTTAATGGCAAAGGAATAATTGGAGTTATACAACATGAGTCTAGAAAGATGTTTGAAAATAATGGCTGGGGGCAGGGTCATGCACATCCGTTGTAAATGTCAGGGGCAAACCTGCCCCCTGCTTGGCTGGCTCACCCTGCAGCCATTGAACAGCCATTGGGCTATTAATTTGCTTAAGTCAAGCCTTCTGCCTCCAAGAGCTGCCAGCCAATCAAATGGCTAGCAGCTCTTTGATCCCAGCAGCACTACTGGAAGCAATAGCCACTGCTAGGGCTGTAAGCAGTCCCCAGTGGTGATTGTCAATGCAGCTGGATTTGAAGGTGGCTGGGGATTAGTCTTGTCGGGGCCAGGCTGACAGGTTCTGGGAAGTGGGAGGTGGTGGGAGATCAAGATGGACAAGGGTGGTGGGGAGGGGAAATGTGAAGGTTGAAACGAGGAGGGGGGGCTCCAAGTGGGCACAGGAGGTACAATCCGCCCCCTTGCCCTCGCCCAGACACCAGTCCAGGCAGTAAAAGCTACCAGGCTGCACAGTTGGCAGTGGGCTACCTAGCCATGGGTAAAATCTCAGCAGTGGCAGGAGAAGGCCCTTAAGTGGCTAATTAGAGAATTGTGGCAGGTCACGCAGGCAGCGCCTTAGCATAGTGTCCAATTTTACCACCCTCTCCTGTCTGCCAATACCAACAGCATTCCCTACCCACTTCCCCAGCAGGGATGGGGGCGAGGAACAGGAAAATCCTGGTCAATGTGAGACAAAATTCTATTAAAGAGTTAAATGTCTTTACAACAATGAACAGTATCTATAATAGAAAAGAGGAGCTGGAGGCAATTGTACACTGAGAAGAACCAGACATACTACTGAGACATGGCTATAGAAAAATCAAGATTGAAATTTAAACATTGTAGTTTATAACATTTTTATAAAAGGTAGAGACAGAAAAGGGCATGTGGAGTCAAGGAATTGGGATAATAATGACAGTAGGAAAAAGGGTTGCAGCTACAGCAAGACAAAAATGGAATCCAAATGGATAGAGCTAAAAGATAATAAATGATCAATCACACTAATGGGTGTAGTCTACAGAGCACCTAATAGTGGAAGGAGGTGGAGGAAGAAATATTCAGACAAATTAGGGAATCAAATAAAAATAAACACTAAACAAAACTCTCAGGGATTTCAATGACCCTGTTATTAATTGGATAGAATAGGTAGGTAAAAGGGAATAAAGGAATGGAATTCCTACAATGTGCACAAGACTCCTTTCTAACCCAACATGTAAAATGTCCAAAAGGGGAGGATTCAGTATTATATCTAATACTGGTGAATAAACCAGAATAGATAAGAGAAGTAAAAGTAAAGGTAACATCTAGGCAATAGTGATCATAGTACACTATAAGAGAAGGGCAGAAGTATGATGATAATCATGTTAATATATTGGAGAAAAGCTGAGAATAGGACTTGGGAAAATAAAATGGGCAACTATATTGATAAACAACAATGTAGAGCGTTAATGGGAAATATTTACAACCATGTTCAACAAAGTGCAGGAAATATACATTCCTCTAAAAGAAAAGAACAAACTATAAACACTTGTGACACTCCATGAATGAATAAAGACAAAGGGAACAATTGAGCGTTAGGAAGTACATAGACGGTGGAGGAATCCATGAGAAGAGAGAATATAGAGAATCGGAGACAAATAAAAAAAGCAATTAGGAAGGCAAAGAGCAACTATGAAATCAAATTATCAAGAAACATAAAATAGTGAAATAAAAAGTGTTGGATAAACTAAGCCAGTCAGACAACATTTGTGGAGAGAAACTGAGTTAACGTTTCCAGTCAATATCCTCTCGTTAGAACCTTTCTGGCCCAGATCTTCAGAAGAACAGCAATCATTGTCAGATTATCACTCTGCTAGAACTTTCCCCCACCTTGATGCTTTCCTTGCCAGGTCTTCCGAGGCCAGCTTTCCCAGAAATGTGGAGCACAACATCCCTCCGAGAACTCTGCCGCAGCACTGTAGACTTGGGGAAGACAGGACATGCCCGCTTTTTACAACACCAGCTGCTGTCTGGTAAGCTTAAAGGTCCAATGTAAATGGATAATTGGTGAATGAATGAATGAGGGAATTGATAGGGTAGCAAGTGGGTAGGTAAGCAGATAGTGTGGGTAAGGTGTTAGATGGATGAGTGGGTAGGGTGGGTAAGTGGGTGAGGTTGTAAATGGGTGGTGGGTCGAGTCAAGAGGGGTAGTCAGATTGGGGGCAGGTCCTGTTAGGGGGGTGGTAGGTGGTGGGGGTATTCGGGTCAAGTCAGGGTGGCTGAGGGTCATAGTTGGGGGTTCAGGAGTGATGATCAGAGTAGCAGGTGGGTAGTTGGGGGGTCAGGAGGAGGTGATGTGGTGGGGGAGAATGGTCAGTGTGAGTGATAGGGAAGTCACATGTGTAGTTAGACTAGGTTTTTTCAGCCCAACATTTCCTAAGCAACTATTGAGGTAAGTACATTGCAACAATCTGAAGTCTCAACTCTAGCTCAGAGACGGAGGCATTCGCAAAGGGCCCTGGACAGCAGGGGAATTACCCATCAGAAATTGACGCTTTCTGGAAAATTGCCATGGAGGTCAGCATGCCAGGATTTTTGATGCATATTTTGGGTTTTACGTCAGTCCCTGATGATCCGGAGGCCAAAGGTTTTGGACAATAAACTTTTGTTTTTCTACACAGATGCTGCCCGACCAGCTGAGCATTTCAGCATTTTTTGTTTCTATTTCAGATTCCCAGAATTCACAGTATTTTGTTTTTGATAAAATAACAAAATATTTTACAGGCGCAACAATAAAAAATGGAAGGCTGTGATGGCTATAGGATCATTAAGGGATAGTCAGGATAAACGTTGCCTCTCAAATGATAGAGGGATGGCAGAAATACTGAAGAATTATTTTACTTCACTGCTTACCAAGCATATAGAACAGGTAGGAATGACATTGGATGATGGGATGAGCAATGAGATAAGTGCATTTAAAATAGGTATTTGGTAATACAGAACTTGAGCATTGCTGAAAGAAGAGAGATGTCAAAGCTTTTCATCTTGCACTCATCAGGACACTTCACAAGAATACCAAAATGAGGGGAAAACAACAATTTATACAGAAATAAAAGCAGAAACCGCTGGGAAAACTCTGCAGGTCTGGCAGCATCTGTGGAGAGAGAAATAGTTAACTTTTCGAGTTCATGTGACTCTTCCTCAGAGCTAAAGAGAAATAGAAGTGTGATGGATTTTATACTGTTTAAGAGAGAGTGGAGCAGGCAGAAAAAGAATGAAGGTCAGGGAAAGGTGGCAGCTCAGGAGAGATTGGCAAAGATGTCATGGCAAAGGGACTGTTAATGGTAGTAGTGAAGAGGAAAGAAGGTGCTGATAGTAGCATAAAGGTAAGATAGCAGAAGTTGTTAATGGCAGAACAAGTGTCAGCACTCTGTCATGTGTTTTTATGTTTTGCTTTCACTGATGGCCCTGTGGGACAAGGAGGGCCTTGGGGAAAAAGATTAAAAATGAACAAATAAATAAAAGAATAAAATATTTTTTTAAAATAAAATAATAAAAATTGGATTAAAAATGGGGGAATATGAAGAAGAGAGTTCATGATCTGAAGTTGCTGAACTCCATGCTAAGTCCAGAAGGCTGTAAAGTGCCTAACTGGAAGATGAAGTGCTGTTCCTCCAGTTTGTGTTGGACTTCACTAGAACATTGCAGCAGGTGAAGGACAGACATGCGGGCATGAGAGCAGGGTGGTATGTTGAAATGGCAAGTGAAAGGAAGGTCTGGGTCATGCTTGCGGGTAGACCAAAGATGTTCTGCAAAATGGTCAGCCAGTCTATGTTTAGTCTCCCCACCGTAGAGGGGACCACCTTGGGAGCAGTGAATACAGCAGACTATGATGAAAGTACAATAATTTTCATAATATTATTCTGGTTTATTGTGAACTAAATTTATGCGGGTAAGTATAGTTGTGTCTGTGTGTGATATAATTAGATTTGTAGTCAAGTAGACTGCAAGTTTAAATCATTAAAAGAAGCTGGGTGCTTGACATGCTAATGAATAAACATGGATGCCAGCTTAGCATGTAAGGTATGATGGGAATTTGCATTTTTAGATAAATGAAGAGATTTGGTTTTGAAAGGGATCTTAGTCTGTTTACAACTAGCCAAGTAAACAAGGCTAAGGAAAGTGTTTATTTTTCCCAAAAATTACTGGCTATATATTGGCAGCATTAAAGTTTTTATATTATGAGGAAGATGCAGTTTCAAAGACATATGGAACAATAGAATTTACATATTAAAAAGAGAGAAACATATATAAAGGAGAATGAGGGGCTATGTGGCAGAAGGCAATGTAAGATCTAACAGGAGTTTGTGAAATAGTCTTAATAAAGCCTCCAGCATTTGTGCATAAGCCTGCTATATAGCGAAACTGAAGTTGGGAAAAAGCCATTTGGAATTCCACTGACAAGTGGGTATTATGTTAATTTGCTGATTCTGTTTTAAATCCAAAATGTATTTTGGACTGTTGCCTTAAAGGGACTATAACTAAGGGTCAGGTTAATTGGGAATTTTAGGAGTTATTATAGTAGTAAGTAATTGTAGTCTTATGTATGTGCTTGACATCTTTTATTTTGTTAATAAATAGTTTAATTTAACTTTTAAAATCTCTAAAGGTCTTGGTGGACTTATTGCTTCTGAATTCAGTGCACACATCTCATAATAAATACAAATTGCAAAACTATTGTGATAGCACAACCAAGTTTCTCTCATGGATTTGGTCCGGCTGGCACAAATCATCTGCCACCTCATAAACATAGACCAAATTGAAGGACATGGAAGTGAAGGGCTGCTTCACCTGAAAAGAATGTTTGTGGTCTAGATGAAGAGGAGGGAGGAGGTAAAGGTGCAGGTGTTGCACCTTCCATGATTGCATGTGAAGGTGCCATAGGAAGAGAATGAGGAGTTGGGGGTAATGGAGGGGTGGACCAGGCTGTCCTGGAGGGAATGGTCCCTATGGAATGCGGCCAAGTCCAGCATGATGCCACCACCAAACACATTTTCCCCACACCACATCCTCCTGCACCCCCGCCATGTCAGCATTCCGTAGGGACTGTTCCCTCCATGATTCCTTGATCCACTCCTCCATCACCCCCAACTCCTCATTCCCTTCCCAAGGCACCTTCTCATGCAATTGTAGAAGGTGCAACACCTGCCCTTTTACCTCCTTCCTCCTCAACGTCCAAGGCCCCGAACACTGCTTTCAGGTGAAGCAGCGTTTCACTTGCACCTCTTTCAATTTGGTCTACTGTATTCACTGCCCCCAGAGCGGTCTCCTCTATATTGGGGAGACTAAACGCAGACTGGGTGACCGCTTGCGGAACACCTTCACTCAGTCCGCAAGCATGACCCAGACCTTCCTGCCGCTTGCCATTTTGACACACCATCTTGTTCTCATGCCCACACATCCACCCTTGGCCTGCTGCAATATTCCAGTTAAGCCTAACGCAGACTGAAGAAACAGCACCTCATCTTCCGATTAGGCGCCTTACATCCTTCTGGACTTAACATTGAGTATAATAACCTCAGACCATGAACTCTCTTCTCCATCTTGACCCCATTTTTTATCCAATTTTTATTTTTATTTATTTATTGTTTAAATTTTATTTTATTCTTTTATTTATCTGTTTTTTAATCCTTTCCCCCCCCCAAACCCCCTCGTCCCACAGGGCCACTGTGAAAGCAAAATGTAAAAACAAGTGACAGAGTATTGACTCTTGCTCTGCTGTTAACACTTTCTGCTATTTTATCTTTCTGCCACTACCGGCACCTTCTTTAGTCTTTACCACTACCATTAACAGCCCCTTTGTTTTGTTTCCATGACACTGAGGATTATTTAGCAAATGTTGTCCAATTGAGGAATCACATCTAATGTTGAACACTTTGTTTTGAGTTTTACAAGCGCATGTTGATTGAGTACGGTCTGTACCTTGCCTGCTGCGAACAGCAGCTGGGACATGCTGTTTGATACCATCCAGCAGTCTTTGGGACGTATGGCCTAGCATCACACTGGCACTGCAATTCATATACCACTTTACTCATTTGTGTGAGAACATCTTTTTGGCTTGACGGCAGCATCCTGTTGTCACTTGTGTTGCTCCTGATAATAGCAGCGTGAAATAGCTAGCTTCACCTGTTGCCCAGATTTTTTTTAGATAGATTACCCTGGAGAGGTAAAGTGAGGTAGACTGTTCAGGTTTCAGAGCCAAAAGTGACGGGCTTAGGCCGCTTCATGAGTTTGCGTGATATACGGCATGAAATGATCTGATTGGAGTAACCATTTTCCTGCAGGATGCCTTTGATGTGTCCTATTTCAGCATCAAACTTGCATGGTGAGCAACATCAGAAATAGCTGGAAAAACTCAGCAGGTCTGGCAGCATCGGCAGAGAAGAACAAAGTTGATGTTTTAAGTCCTCATGACCCTTCCACAGAACTATTGTGGAAGTTCTGTGGAAAGGTCATGAGGACTCGAAATGTCAACTTTGTTCTTCTCCGCCGATGCTGCCAGACCTGCTGAGTTTTTCCAGGTATTTCTGTTTTTGTTTTGGATTTCCAGCATCCGCAGTTTTTTGTTTTTATTATTGCAAGGTGAGCAAATGGCTCAAGCCCAATTACAAGGCTGCCAATAAGACAATCTTATAGCCTACGGAGCTGAAAGAATCCCAGTGCATATATTGACCAGTGAAGGTAGGCTTGCAGTAGACCATGATAGAGAACCCCCTGGCAGATTTCTCAATTAGTACATCAAGGAAGGGGAGTTCATTTGACTGCTCCATTTCAAAGGTGAATTTGAGTGCAGAAAGGACCCCATTAAGACGTGTAAGGAAATTATTACATGCAGCTGCAGATTTAAATAAAGCGAATGTATCATTCACATATCGGAAAAGACATACTTCTCATGGAACGCAACAAAGGTGTTTGTGAGAGCTGGACCTAGAGAGGATCCCATGGCAACACCATCTATTTGGGCATACATGGTGCTGTTAAAACTGAACTCAACTGCTCGAGTTGCCGAGTTCATAAGTTCAATGAATACTGATTCTCACAATGGTGGTGGTTCTAGATTGCCATGAAACTGTGCTGCAGCGCAAGTATCTATGGCTTCCTTATGTGGAACATTGGTGAACAGGCTAGCAATGTCAAATAAGCACATGGACACAGCATTGCTATCGATAAGCAGGTCCTGTATGGCCTTCGCAAATGTGAAGGAGTCCTTCACCATGCATGTAAAAAAAATTTGCTCAAAACTGGTTGTAACAATTCGCCCAAACATTTGGCCAATTCATGTTGTGCAAAACTGGCCATCAATAAGATAGGGCATAAAGGGACATCACTTTTGTGTGTCTTGGACAGCCCGTAAATACGCAGCAAGCTGTGAGGACGGACCCTGTCACGTGTATCACATGACAGCTCATCGATCTGACGTAAGTCCAGCAAGTGTTTTATTAGCTTATTTTTGAGCAAAGCTGTCCAGTCATATTGCGTGGCAAGTCCAATGGATACAAATTTGGACCATCATTAAGAATAGTGTGCATTTTGTTGATATAATCACACATGGTAAGAATGACTATTCCCGTCCCTTTGCCAGGTTCGCTGATGTGTATGTCCGGGTTGGTCTCAAAGCCTCATAAACACCAAATTATTTGCGTTGTATTTGAAAGTCAGACAGGTCATTCAGAATCCCGCAATACACGTGCTAGATCAGCTAGTCGTGCTTTCAAGTATTCAGCATTTTCCGTGGACGCTGGTTTGTTGCTGGATAGTTGGGAGTCGGGAGTTCAAACTAACCAAATGCCTCTTCCTGTTTGACTTGGGATGAATGCACAGCAAACTTCAAACCATGCGCAAGAGCAAACTCCTTGCTTTCTGAGGGTACATGGTCAGAGAGATTTGTTACCTGTTTTGTGGTGTCATTAATTATGTTGCCAAACTGCTTTTACTTAAGTGAATTTATAATGTGGGTGTGTTTCAAATGGGTGCTGTTTATGGTGCAGTAACCACTTGCCAACTTGCTACCACTTGCTAACCAACAGCACTCTCTTCTCATACAATACAGATTGTTGTTTTTCTCCTTATATTGGTATTCTTGCAAGTGCCCCGATGAGTGCAAGACGAAAAGCTTAGATTTGTCTCTTTTTTCAGCAATACTACATTTAAAATGGAAAGGGGATGCTTTGAATAATCAAACTCAAAGAATACAATGTTCCTGCTTCAGATGGATTACACCCGCATTTTTTAAAAGAATTTAAAGAGATAGCAGAGGTATTATTACTCTATTTAATAATCTTCCAATTCTCCCCTTCTTTGAGATAGATCGTTGTTATCATCATTCCTTATGGTGACTTGTATCTGAGCTTATTAACCTTACTTACCTTACCAGGCACATTTACGCACATGCACTCAATGCCCATCTTAGCCTGCCTTCCATTGCCCCTCTGTCTGATGCCTGCTTTTTCTGAACAATGCTTTACTCAAATACTTTTAGACTCTTCCAGTCTTCTGTGCATCTTGTTTCTCCTCCCCAATGTTTTATCCTGTTTTCATCCTCGTAACAGATTGATGTACTGTAGTGGGTTAACGGAATAGTTATGGTAATGAGTGATGTAGGCTATGATGTAACAGTGACATCAGTAGTCATGTGCTGGACTCTTGGGAGAGAGGATAAGACAGTCTGTATTCATGAGAGACATACCCACTCTGTAACCTATCATATTTATAGGGAAGAATTTTTACCTCATCAGGCAGGTGCGGCAGGCGGGCCTGGGAGCAGCCGCGAAACTGACCACTGCCTGCAATGGGCCCCGACGGCAATTTCACACTGGCTGGCCAATTACTGGCTAAGCGCTGCTGGGATGGGGGTGGGAGCAGGAATAAGGGTGCGCTCAGTGGAAGCTCCCTGAAGGCACAGAGCTGCGGGCAGGCGAATAAGCCAGATGGTGTTTGAATTCTTAACGAAGCCTCATCCGCGAGCAGCTGAGGTTTCGAACAGTTACTAAAAAGCCTATAAAATTTTTAAAAACTCATATTTCACATGTCCCTCTTCATGTGATGGAGTCACAAGTGGGGACCTTTCCTTTGTTTCAAAATTCCTTATTTGTCATGTTAAAAATGATGTCACCAGCACTGCTGTCATCGCGCACTATTTCACTCCCGTTCTGATTGGGCATGTGTCTGCCCGCAGGAGGACAGGTTCTGTCCATAGTATTAATTAACCAGTTTGAAGTAACTGCCAGAGTAAGACTATAGTCTCTCTAGGTAAGATAAGTCATGCATATCAGAAGCCAGCAGCACATTAAAAATGACAGCAGTGCTGGTGACATCATTTTTAACATGACAAATAAGGAATTTTGAAACAAAGGAAAGGTCCCCACTTGTGACTCCATCACATGAAGAGGGACATGTGAAATATGAGTTTTTAAAAATTTTATAGGCTTTTTAGTAACTGTTCGAAACCTCAGCTGCTCGCAGATGAGGCTTCGTTAAGAATTCAAACACCATCTGGCTTATTCGCCTGCCCGCAAGCCGAACGGTTGGACAGGCAATGAAAAATTAAATTTACATAATTGGCTAAGGGCATTAATAGGCCTTTTAATTGTTGGCAGGCGCACTGCCGCCCCTCGCATGCGCCCGCTGATGAAAGATCGCAAGAGTGTGCATTGATGTCGGGACGCACGCCCGATGTCATCGCGCACTATTTCACTCCCGTTCTGATTGGGCATGTGTCTGCCCGCAGGAGGACAGGTTCTGTCCATAGTATTAATTAACCAGTTTGAAGTAACTGCCAGAGTAAGACTATAGTCTCTCTAGGTAAGATAAGTCATGCATATCAGAAGCCAGCAGCACATTAAAAATGACAGCAGCGCTGGTGACATCAGTCTAAAGAGGGGTTGGTTTCATCAAAGGGACCGTTGCAAGAAAGTGCAAGAAAACCTGGTAGAAGGAATGATCTACAAACATACCAAAACAGGAGGCAAACTGGAGAACAGTTAAGATGTACTTTCCCGGTGAGTAGTCATTGCCCCTACCCTACCCGTTTGAAAATCTCAAGGGCCTGCAGAGAGGCCAAATGTAGGAGTTATGGAAGAAACACTTCCTCTGATATCAGGCAGCATTGGGTCTTCATGTGAAAGCATCAGGGTACTTCATTCTTTTACACTGTAGGACCAGTCATCGACAATGTCCTCTTGAGAAAGGGGGTGGAAGAGACCTCGGCAGAATTTGACACCGTCCTCAAAGCCTTCAAATTCAAAAAGTATTTTAGCCTGAAATGAAACCTCTTGGGAGAGCTAGCGCACTTTAACTAAAGGCCCCAAAGATCAGGGGAATCAGTCAAATTATCTATTACTTGTACCACCTCTTGGCGACATAGTGCATTGAAAGATGAACTTACTTGCGACCACATCATCATCATCAGGGGCCCTGATGAAAAGCTGTCGGATTTTTCACAAAGATGACTTTACTCTGGACCAAGCAGTTCGATACATGAGGCAGGCTGAACTTGGAGAGATAAAATGGGCTATAACCCTCCATGACACCGAAGCTCTAAAAGACTCTGTTAACTGGTGACCTCAGCCACTCGAAAGCCCACCAAAATGGGCAAAAGGGAGGAAAACTCCACAGTAGTAATTTTGAGATGCTTATGCTGCAGTGCAGAGAAACAACACACACCAAGACTGCCCAGCAGGGCACTGTTTCCACTGCGGGAAGACTGACCATTTCAAGTACTTCTGTAAGTCCAACAACTTTAATAGAGGAAGAAGACAAGAGAATATTTATGAAATGCTCACATTCCAAGAAATTGGAAATAATGACAGAGACGAAATTAATGTTTCTAGGGGGAGTAAATGGGTCTTAATCAGGACAAATGATCAGTTACAGTGCAAGATAAAGGCTTTTGCACCAACTTTAAAGTTGGTACAGGAGCTAGTATTAACATGTTAGCAGGTCACCTATACTCCTTCAGTCAATACCCCTCCATCTATCAGGTGTTAAATTGCAAGGCCCAGGTGACACAAACCTTCCAGTAAAGAGTCAGCTAATTATCACTCTTCACTACAAAGAGCAACAGCATGTTGATATCTTCTATGTTGTTCACAATCAATGCATCTCCTATTGATGAATATGTCAGTATATTACTTGTTCCAGAAAAAACAGATGATGACCCACATTTGGACAACTGGATGCCTTTCATGGAAGAATTTCCAAAGTTCTATGTAGAGCCAGTGGATTTCCATCCTACAGCGGCTGGTAAGGTTTATTCATTGAGCAGTGATTCACTCTCCATCGCAGAGACACCACCCACTCAATCCCTGGGTGGATATTGAGATTGTGGATTTCAGTTCTTTATGAAGCTAGGCCAGAGGATGTGGATACAGAAGGCACTGCGGCTGACAGCAGCCATCTGCACAAAGACCTTTTGGACCTGAGTTGACTCTATCCAGAAGAAGGTCATGAGAAAGAAGCCATTGTAGCATCGGGTGATCCATTGGAGGTTGAGGCCCTAGAGATTGATACACCATTCCAAACTACAGCTGAACCATATGAAGTTTCTGTTGTTCTTTTTTGAGAGTCAGCTGTGTTTACTGCGGTAGAGCAACATTCAGATCTTTGTCATACTTAATCCATCAATGCAATGCCTTATATATTGCTGGTTAACCACAAAGAGTTCTCTAGGGAGAAAAACATGTTTGATTCCATGCCTGGGTTCATAGAGGATCACAATGCCAGAGAGTTGGTAATGCTTGTTACCTTGGGCAAAAGTAAATTGATGCCCATACTTCAGCCTCAGCAGAAAATCTTCTTCCCACTAAAGTTTTCCTTCAATGCAGAGGCTGAGGCAGAATCTTCACAAGCTTCTACAGCTTCAGAATCCTGTATAGGAGATTCATCTTCATGTCGTTATAGAGATTCATCCCATTGTGGAAAATGGTGTTGTCTTATCTTCTTATCCTCAAAAGTTATTCCCATTGCCTATGGTGGAGCAGCCTCACATAGAGTGTGGCAATGTTACCACTGCCTACTGAAAATGAACGTTTTTCCCGAAATGTCAGCGGGAAATCATCTCCTCTTCATTTTCTGCAATGCCTGCAGGAATTTCATTATTCTTCTCCTTGTTGTCCAGATTTGTTAAGTCTCAGATCCTCAATACCTTTTTCGTCCTCAATGCAGTAGTGAATAATACAGCGGTGAGAGTCTTCATAGGAATTGAAGATCCTTCATCTTCTTAGGTCTTTCCCCAGTGTGTGTCAAAGGAGTAGAAGATTCCAGATTGAGTTTTAATTTCTTCCCTTCCAGTTCAAGAGAGTTCAGCAGTTGTTCTCGTCCCTTCAGTCGCCTCTTGGGTCATTCTTTCTTTGAAAGGCATCTACGATCCTTACACTCGATTACCAGCAGTCCTACAAAATTGTTTCCCCATTTCAATGTTGATGATGTCCTACCAGGAACAGATGAATGCCTGCATGTCTCTATGACATCTTCCCAAAGAGCCATGAACACTGCGGGAGATTATTTAATCCCCCAGAACAATGACCTGGGAGGTGGGGAATAGGAATTGGGTGGAATCTGTAGAAGTAAAGGGGAGTTACAGAAATGTAATGTAAATAGTTTAAAAAACATAGTTTAACATTGTTGCTAAGATGTTGATAGAATATTGGGGGGTGGTGGGGGGGAAGATGTAGTATAATGGGTTAATAGAATAGTTATGGTAATGAATGATGTAGACCATGATGTAACAGTGACAACAGTAGTCATGTGCTAGACACTCAGGAGGGAGTATGGAACAGTTTGCACTCATGAGAAACATACCTACACTGTAACCTATCTTAAATGTAGACTAGAATCTTCCGGTTGGCGTGCGGGGGTGAGCCCCGCATGCTGATGTGTAAAATGACATGTGGTGATGTCAGGCAGCGTCCCGACGTTACCGCACATCATTCCAATCTTCAGTTCGGAGGCCACGCAGCAAGGTCAGCTGTGCGCCCACCAAACTGTCAAAGGCCTATTAAGGCCATTTATCACCTAATTAAACTGATTGTCTGGGCTGCCCATCCAACCTTTATCAAAGGTCCTTAATCTACCTAACTCAAATGGCCCACCCCTGCAAAATGGCAGCAATTGGGCCCGCGCCCACTCCCAAACCGCCTGCCCAACAGGGAGAAAATTCTCCCCATAGTGTTAATAAACCAGTTTGAAGTGACTTCCAGAGTAAGACTACAGTTTCTCTAGATTAAATAGGCCATGCATACCAGAAGTCAACAAACATGCCACCAGTATATGAAATGATTGATATACTTGAGAAAAACACAACACAAATTTCGCGAAACATAGCTCATTTGACATGATCCATGGCCATGTTTATCTCCAATATACTGCACTTTGACTTCCCAGATATTGAGAAACATCAAGAGAATCTGGGTGTGAAATAGGTTTAAAAGATCCAGAGCATTAATTTTGAATTTAATGTACATCAGCTGGTGACTCTGCCATTTGGTAACTTCATGGTTTGTATGGACTGCTAGCCTTCAGTAATTGTGTATTTTTAGGTAAATGACATTATTAAAACAACCAGCTGCTATCAACAAACCTGTGTGCTGTTGTTGTAATGTTGTATTTTGTACACAAAGCGGCGCTGTTGTCTTGTGTAACTTTCCTCTAACTCAAGAGTTAGTTTGTATTATTAGTATCAATCCACCCATAATTAGCCATAGTTCACAAGGTCTGTCGGCACCTCTCTATTCACTGCAATCCTGATCGCCACTGTCATTCCATTCTCCATCCAGTTTCTGAGGTTGTCCACACATCCAGCCCTTCTCCTTATTAGTATACAATGTCTAATGTATTCCTGTAACATTTCTTTTTCAGCTACTTTAACAAAGGAATTAAGTCATTTATTTTAAGCTGATAAGCTGCTCATTGAATTGCCCATAGGTAATTTAGCACCCAGAATGCGATTTCTGCTGTTTACTAGAGCATCACAGTAGCCTAGCTGATATCAGGCTTGTTCATTACTATAATACAGCAAAACTACTGAAGCAATGTATCACACGACTGCCACAAGGTCAACATTTGCTGGATCGGGGCCCTGTAGTTAGACTTTTTCCTCACGCAACAGCTCAAAAGAAAATTCTCTGTGAGTTGCTGGAAGTGTGAGCAGATAATGGGGCATCTGAGACCTTGGTGAACAACATGACCACCAGTCAACCCTTAATCAATGAGAATTATGGATTGATAAAAACAAAGCTGAGGAATGAATAGGGTGAATTTGCTTCCAGAATGAAAAAGTAGGATTTTTTAAAGTTGAAATTTCAATCATCTCTAATCACAATTTACTATCTAAATTACTTGTGCTTCCTTCCACTCTCTTGTTCCCATTTGTTGCCTTCCCATTTTGGTTCCCACTGCCAATTCTCTATCCAACCCACTAAAATCCCATTTCCTACCCTTTTTCCTTTTTAGCTATTCAATCCATTTTTCTTTCCTTCCCACTTATTCCACTGTCACTCACATTTGGATCTGGATCTCCATCCATTCTCTCTCACTCTTTTACAACAATGAGTGCCAAAAGGCCCTCTTTCCCTCCCACTTTTCCTATTTCTTATTATCTGTCTATCTCAGAGAGGCTTATTTGCGATCACAATTCAATTTATTCAAGAAGAGATATTGGAACGAAGGGGAGAAGTGTTTCTCTTTCTCAGTCTTCTCTTCTCTTCTAATTATTCTGTCTCATGGGGGAAAATGATTAACATGGACCTTTAATGGCAGGTTGGAGATGTTCAGTTGGCTTCAGATTTCAGCTGATGCCATTTTCAAATGAAAGCAATGTCACAAAGAAATTTCTGTCTCTGTTTAATACACTTTTTAAACATTAAAGAATGGAAAATTGCAAAAGTTGTATCAGAATTTATCAGCTGTCATTTATTTTTTCATTCAATCACACACTAACTCTGCATTTTTTAAAAAATAGACATGATATAAAATTTACTTCGGTAAAGCTTTTGAAATGTGACCTTGTCAAGATTATTTGAAGGAAAACTGTTGGGCAGATGTTGCTAAACAAAAACATGGCAGCAATGCAGCTGAATTTGGTGCATCCCAGGAAATGAAGTACACAGCACGAGGCCAAAGTGCACAACCCAAATTCACCTCACGGGGCCAACAGCTCTGGGACAACCACCCAGTTCAAGTTCAGGCTTTTTGGAGATGTTGGGGCCCTTCAAGTAAAAGTACGGATACAACAGGACAGTTAATTTGAGCATATTAAAATACATAATTTTATTTCTGTTCAACTCTCTGTGTAGACATTGGAAATTTCAGTAACTGAGAAAAAAAATCTTACTTGAAATAATTTCAGGAATCATTTTAAGTGACATCAGGCTAAATTGCACAAATTTTGGGGCAATATGCTCTTTACTATAAAATAGCAATTGCTGTGTATCATGTAGTGTGATGCTTTCACATTGATAAAAAGAACATAAGAGCAGGCTGTTCCACCATTCAATTGGATCATGATGGACCTGTACATTAACCCTGTAATCTTTTAGTACACTGGTCTAACAAAAATCTATCAGTCTTAATTTTGAAATTGTCCATTGACTTAGTCTTAATAGATTTTTTGAGAGGAGAGTTCTAGCTTTTCACTATGCTTTCTGACAGCTTTCCTGAATGGCTACCATAGCACCATCTACTATTGTAGCAGGCACTTATCACAAGGGAGTTGCCCTGGGAGTCATCAGCATTGACTCTGGATCCCATGAAGTCTCATGGCATCAGGTCAAACATGGGCATGGAACCTCCTGCTGATTACCACATACCCCCTTCCCTCAGCTGATGTGTAAGTGCTCCTCCATGTTGAACACCACGTGGAGGAAGCCCTGAGGGTGGCAAGGACGCAGAATGTACTCTGGATGGGGACTTCAATGTCCATCACCAAGAGTGGCCCGATAGCACCACTATTGACTGAACTGGCTGAGTCCTAATTGACATAGCTGCTAGATTGTGGCAGGTGGTAAGGACCAACAAGAGAGCAAAACATACTCGACCTCATCCTCACCAACCTGCCTGCAGCAGATGCATCTGCGCATGGCAGTATCGGTAGGAGTGACCACTGCACAGTTGTTGTGGAGACGAGGTCCCGCCTTCTCATTGAGGATACCCTCATTCTTGTTGTGTGGCACTGCCACCATGCTATATGGGATAGATTTTGAACAGATCTAGCAACTCAAGGCTGGGCATCCATGAGATGCTGTGGGGCAGCAGCAGAGTTGTACTCGAACACAAACTGTAACCTCATGGTCCCTCACTCTACCATTACCATCAAGCCAGGGGATCAACCCTGGGTCAATGAAGAGTGCAGGAGGGCATGCCAGGACCAGCACCAAGCATACCTAAAAATGAGGTATCAACCTGGTGAAGCTATAACACAGGAGTACTTGTGTGCCAAACAGCATAAGCAGCAAGTGATCCCACATCCAGATCTAAGATCTGCAGTCCTGCCACATCCAGTCATGAAGGGTGGTGGACAATTAAACAACTCATCGAAGGAGGAGGCTCCACAAATATCCCATCGTCAAAAATCGGGGACCCCAGCACATCAGTGCAAAAGATAAGGCTGAAGCATTTGTTACAATCTTCAGTCAGAAGTGCCGAGTGGATGATCCATCTCGGCCTCCTCCGGAGATCCCAGCACCACAGATGCCAGTCTTCAGCCAATTTGATTCACTCCACGTGATATCAAGAAACAGCTGAAGGCACAGGATACTGCAAAGGCTACGGACCCTGACAACATTCCGGCAATTATACTGAAGACTTGTGTTCCAGAATTTGCAACACCCCCAGCCAGACTGTTCCAGCACAGCTACAACACTGGCATCTACCTGGCTGTGTGGAAAATTACCCAGGTATGTCCTATACCCAAAAAGAAGGACAAATCCAACCCGGCCAATTACCATCCCATCAGTCTACTTTTCATCATCAGTAAAGTAAAGGAAGGGGTGATCAATAGTGCTATAAAGTGGCACTTACTTAACAATAACCTGCTCACTGACACCCAGTTTGGGTTTTGCCAGAACCACTCGGCTCCTGACCTCATTACAGCCTTGGTTCAAACGTGGACAAAAGAGCTGAGCTCCCAAGGTGAGGTGAGAGTGACTGTCCTTGAAATCAAGGCTGCAATTGACTGAATGTGGTATCAAGGGGCCCTAGCAAAACTGGAGTCAATGAGAATCAGGGAGAAAGCTCTCCACTGGTTGGAGTCATACCTAGCACAAAGGAAGATGGTTGTGGTTGGTGGAGCTCAGACATCTCAGCTCCAGGACATCACTGCAGGAGTTCCTCAGAGTAGTGTCCTCAGCCCAACCATCTTCAGCTGCTTCATCAATGACCTTCCTTCCATCATAAGGTCAGAGGTGGGGATGTTCACTGATGATTGCACAATATTCGCAACTCTTCAGATACTGAAGCAGTCCATGTCCAAATGCAGCAAGACCTTGGGCTGACAAGTGGCAAGTAACATTCATGCCAAATAAGTGCCAGGCAATGACCACCTCCAACAAGAGAGAATCCAACCATTGCCCCTTGATGTTCAATGGTATTACCATCACTGAATCCCCCACTATCAACATCCTGGGGGCTTACCATTGACCAGAAACTGAACTGGACTAGCCATATAAATAATGTGACTAGAAGAGTAGGTCAGAGGCTAGGAATTGTGCGATGAGTAACTCACCTCCTGACTCCCCAAAGCCAGTCCACCATCTACAAGGCACAAGTCAGGAGTGTGATGGAACAATCCCCACTTGTCTGGATGAGTGCAGCTCCCACAACACTCAAGAAGCTTAACACCATCCAGTACAAAGCAACCCACTTGATTGGCACCACATCCACAAACATTCACTCCTTCCACCACTGACGCACAGTAGCATTAGTGTATACCATCTACAAGATGCACTGCAGGAATTCACTAAGGCTACTTCAACAGGACCTTCCAAACCCATGACCACTACCATCAAGAAGGACAAGAGCAGCAGATAGATGGGAATATCACCATCTGGAAGTTCCCCTCCAAGCCACTCACCATCCTGACTTGGAAATATATCGCCATTCCTTCACTGTGGCTCAATCAAAATCCTGGAACTCCCTTCCTAACAGCACTGTGGGCATACCTACACCACATGGACTGCAGCGGTTCAAGAAAGACAGCTCACCACCACCTTCTCAAGGGCAACTAGGGATGGGCAATAAATGCTGGCCCAGCGAGCGAAGCTCACCTCCTATGGATGAATAAAATGTATATATATATATATATATATATATATATATACAATGTTGCTGTCCTGGAACAGATTGTGCCATAAAAGACAGGATGGTGCCAAGGAGGAGTCTGGTCTAATGGGGATCTGCCTGGCAACATTTTAATTGGCTCCTGACCAGGTGACCAGGGTTTGTGTGAGAGCAATGCAGCAGAATATCTCCTAGCCTGAAAGGAAAAAGACCTAAAACTTCTCCCTCGTGTGTGTAAGATTCCAGTAATTCTACAATAATAGCTCACTGGCTTTATCTCCTCATATCTCTATACCTCCTCTCTCTCTAAAAACCCCTGTCAAGAGGCAAAGGGGAAAATCACTGTTGGAGACATTGAAAGGCAAGTGCTCAACCAGTGAAGTGAAGACTGAAAGTGCTGGAAGACCATCTCATGTCATCAACAAAGAACTGAAAGGAATTTGGAAGGCATTGATCAAAATCAACCCATCGAATCCTGTACTCCGGAATTGGTGCTATTGAACTGTTTTACCCCATCCATGTTTTTGTGTGTCTTATGTGTCTCGTATGTGTGTGTGTATAGGGATTTAAGAAGTGGTAGAGTTTAGGTTATAGAGTTAGAATTTAACAGTTCATATTTCTTTCTTTTGCCACTGGTTAAAGACAATTTGTTCAGTAAACAGTTTTTAAGTTTACAAACCTGGTGCTCATATTCTGTTAACCTAAATTAAACAGTTGGGTGGGTTGATTAAATGTTTCACATTTGTCACAGCTCTGGGAGCAGTGGAGCTTGATATTGCAGCGCACTATCCCCAGTGAGTCATGATGCAATAAGATTTGCATAATGTGCATAAGTTGTTCCATGACAGTGTGGAAGAGCTTGAACAACCAGCTGGTCTTTCCTATCCATCATTTTTGCATGTCTCTGCATTATCGTATTTATCACAGCCCCAATTTCATTTATTCTGGATATGTATTTGGATGTAGAAGAAAATAATATGGTCACTTTGAGAACCAGACCAAAACTATTTAATTTGATTTTGCTTTATATTATTTACTAACTTTGAAATAATAATGCTCAGACAACCAAGCAATGTGATTGGTTGATTTTGTAGTTGTTGATTTCGGCGGCGGCGGTCCCTTGGACTCGAGGATGAAGTCCATCAGGCTTGTTGAGAATTCAGATGACTGAGGAGGCTAATTCTGGGTCCACATGTTCTTTCACAGTGGGGGCACATTATTGTGCAGGAAAATGGAAATCACAGCCCCGGATTGGCTTCCTTCTCTTTCCTTTGCCGCCGCTGTTCCACCTCGCTGTTGAATCATCGAGCCTTGAAATGGCTTGCACCTTGATGGATTAGGTAGTGTCATGCCAGCATTCTCCTCCCAGTCAGTGGTGTTAATGCCTCTGTGCTTTAGGGGGACCTTGAGTATATCCTTATACCTTTTCCTTTAGCTGCCCTTTGAGCTTTGGCCAACGGAGAGGTGTGAGAAGAGAAGCTGCTGAGGGAAGCGGTTTTCGGGCATTCGAATGCAGTGGCCCATCCATAGTTGTTAACTTATAGCTGTTCCTATCTATCCAGTGAATGAAACTGCTTTAGATTGACCCTCATTTAATCAATGGGATGTTGTGCCAATCAACCAACTGCAGTTTTTTTTGTTTGATAGGTGTGATGCAGACATGTGCTCAGAGGATAGACATTTAATTATGGAGCCATAGCTATATTAAAATAGTATCATTGTTATATCATTGGCATGTGTTAACATTCAGAAACTAATTTAATTTCTACACACATTTTCTCAAAGCGGTTCACAGACGAAATCAACAATGTTTGAATCCAGATAATCAGCCCAACGCAATGCTGCCCGTGTTGAAACTACTAAGCTTTCTTCATATCAGTGCATTTAGAGTTAACATCCATCTATGAACAATGGACATGAACTGAGATGTGGTTCTCAATCAAAAACAGAATTACCTAGAAAAACTCAGCAGGTCTGGCAGCATTGACGGAGAAGAAAAGAGTTGACGTTTCAAGTCCTCATGACCCTTCCACAGAACAATAACTTTTTCTCAAGATCCACAATCCCAACCAATGTTTTGATTGACAACTTAGCTTCACCAATGACATGGTCTGTGACTCTTGGCCTTTAGTGAATTAAATTATTTAAATAAATGTTTCTGACCAGACAACGAGAAACAGCCTAACTAGAAAATCAGATTATTTCCTGGTAGTGAAACTTTGAGCTAGACTTCATGCTGTTTGTATTTCGAACTTTAGGCCAGTTTTTTTTTTTACAGAGAACTTGTGTAATGTTTACCCTGGCTGAGTTCCAGTTTAGTGATGAACAATTTGCACACTCCTATTTAAGATGCTGAGTCTAGAAATGTGGTTTTAAAAAAGTGCACAATCGCCCAAATCATGGGGAAAATTTTCTCCCTGTGGCGGGACTGAGCGAGAGTGGGCCACGATCAGCTGCGTGCTGCCATTTTACGTGGCGGGACAATTAAGGCCCGCCCAGTGTGACGTGCACCCAGAAGCACTGAGCGCTCCCAGTGTGGGTTGGGGGGGAGGTTGAGTCGGGGCCTGCGCCCTTTCATGCATGCACGTGTAAGAGTGCAGAAATCTCCCTAAAGTAACGAGCTGTCTCAGGGAGATTAACTTGATTTTGAAAAGTTTTCATAAAGAAAAAATTTTTTTTAAGACATGTGAAAGTGTCACATGAGCTGGGACATGCCTATGAATTTTATTAAAATTCTTTATTAAAGTTTAAAACCTTCATGAAATTTCATCCTACCCGCGGATGAGGTTCCATGAAAAATGCGAAGGCCGCCGGGGCTCTTCACCTGCCCGCCAACCTTAAGGTTGGACGGGCAGCTGTGTTAGTTATTTTAATTGACATTTAAATGGCCTAAATAGGCCTTTGACAGTTTGGCGGGCGCACAGCTGACTGTGGTGCACACCCGCCGAACTGAAGATCAGAATGACGTTGGGGCGCACGCCCAATGTCACTGCGCGCCATTTTACACGTTGGGGAGCGGGGCCTGCCTCTGCATGCCAACCCAAAGATTCTGGCCTACGTTCCACAGGAATGAGACAGAGGAATAACTCAAATAATAAACTGAACGTTTACCAGTGGTAACCGGAATGACTCATTTACTCTATTCTGCTTATATTTAACTTAACCCCTCACAGGAAATGGCTGCCAATGGGAGAAGGAGCTCAGAGAATACATAATGGGTGGAATTTCCCATGCCCGCTGGTATTGGCATGATTGCACGCTGGCGTGTTTTACAACTGTACATAAGCAACATGCACCTGGCAAGCTGCACTTTGCTTGGGACTTCGGTGTTCCTTTGCCTACCTTGCTTTGAGCAGCACTCGGTCATTAGCGCCAGGCTTTGCTGGCAGCCCAACATCATTTTTAGGGAAGCTCACGTGCAGCTCTACCTACCAGACCAGACATAAGGCTTTTCAATGACTGCCGGGCTGGGGCTTGCTTGGGGAAGGGAGGTGAACTGGCATCAGGCAAGGGAAAAGGCTGCGGGGTGAGGGCTGTACTGCAAATGGGGGTAACCCAGGGTGTGTGGGAGGGCACAAATTGATCTGTGCAAGTGGCTTCGAGCAGCTGAGGAGGCAGACTCCAGAGGAGATGAAATCAGATGGAGATGTGAGGGTATGTGTGTGAGAGTGAGTGGTGATGTCCCTTGAGCTGGCCGTGAGTGAGATGCCAGTGAATGTGTGATGGGCTTGAGTGTGTGAGTTTAGAATGATGAGATGATTGCCTTACCCTGGCGAAACAGATGAGATCATTCATCCTCTTTCTGCATTGGGTGGCCAACCTCAGTATTGACTCTGACCACCACTGCCATCGCCTACCAAACCCGAGTGGTAATGTAGCTGCCCCTCCTTCGACCAGAGCAGGGGTAGAGGACATCATGGCGGGCCTCCACAGTGTCCAAAAGGTGCTTGAGGGACATGTCACTAAACCAGGGGCCTGCAGGCTTCTTGCCTTTTGGGGCCATGTCTTCTTTGCAGCTGGGCTGGAAGCACTAAGAGGTGTGCGCACAGCTGCACTTTGAATATAGCGCCTGGCGTGATGAAGCGGTGAGGTGACGGCGTGGCTGATGAATAGGAGCCTGCCTGTCATTGAAACAGCATGCTTCCTGGGAATGCGTGATTAATGAGGTGGGATTGGGAAAATACAACGTTAGAAGCCGCCATTGCGGCCAGCAGGTAAAACATCCTTTTTCCCACCTGCTATGGCACTTAGTGCAAATCTGGGATGATTCTGCCCCTGGTCTCACAAAGATAACCTGTTAAACAACATAAAAGTTTGGAGTTATTAATAAGGAAGGACATTTGTAGTAATATTTAATGTGTAATATACCTTTAAGAATAATGCTTGTGAAGGAAGATCATGTGATCTTTAATACCTAATAGGAGAGTAGCGTGGGCTATCCCTTTAGTTAGTAGTGTAGAGATGAAAACAAAAAAACTGCGGATGCTGGAAATCCAAAACAAAAACAGAATGTTTGAGTTGGAAGCACACGTGTAGTTGCTGCTGAGTATCTTTGTAAATAAACTAAAAGTTTCCATCTAAGTGCCTGCTGATCAACTCTATCAATAACACCAAATCGGCCACCACTCACAACTAAAGGGTAAAAGAAGAACAAAGGGGGAGGCAGAAACAATTTTTTAGAGGCATTAGTAAAAAAAATGCAACAAATTAACAACTACTGTCAACCATCAACTCAGAATCAAAAGGTTAATAGTGAGCTGATTCGGTAATTGAGAGACGTGGCAGGAAATTACTACAATACTGAGTATCAGGTTAACGAGGACAAAATTTATGACAGACAGAAGGGATGGGTGAATTTTTAAAGATAGTCAGTAATCACATGAATTAGGCTGATTGCCAAACAGGATGTAGTTTGCAGCAATCCAGCAAAAGTGACTCGTGACCTAAAAGTGGATGTACAGCCAGGTCTCAAATGTCATTATCTTATCTGATATCTATCATAATTAGAACAAATGCAATAATACAAATGGGTAAGTCAGAAGAACATATTTTAGGGGATTTGAGGGAAGCTCTTGGGAGGATGAAATGAGAAACAGCACTGAAAAATAAAATGAAGCAAGAAAATGGAATGCTTCTATGGACAGGAAAATGATATAAGTCCCTGAGAGAAAATAGAAAGACAGCAAGATCCACACCAGAACACATGGAATAAATAGATCAGAAATAACCTCAGGGCATAGCAGAAATCTGTTAAAAGAAGTGATGAAGACTGAGAAAATGCAAGTGGGGAAACTGAGGAGTATTAGAAAGGAGGTGACAGTATTAGAAAAATAAACTATAGATAGCAGTAAGAGGAATCAAATGTTTTTACTTGCTATGTGAAAAGCAAATTCAGTGGTAAAAGTCAGATAAGTTCCTTAAAGATAGATGGGGTATAAATATCCTGAAAAATCAAGGAATACAAGGTATTTTACATTAATTTTTCTTTAAGTCCTCTACTAATAAAGGCCAGGGCCAAGTCCCAGACCCAGTCACACTTATTCAGAAATCAATAGCATGTGTAGAGATCAGTAAAGCTATGAAGAAACTCAAAGCATAATTGGAGTAGATCAGATACACACGAGAATCCTGAAAGAAATGAATGAGGAAATAGAAAAAGCTGCAGTTATTTTTTTACCTGAGAACTGGAGAATGTCTAGACATTTGATAAAAGGAGTGCGATGCAAACTGGGGAATGATGAGCCTAACATTAGTGTTGGAAAAACTGCTCAAGAACAATGTATAAGATGTAAGTTGCATAGCCCTATTTTAAACAAAGGTGGCAGAACTGTGCAATTAGGCTAAACCCAGTTCTGATGAATTTAGAGGGGCAACATCAGGAACAGATCAGGGACAGTGATCAAGCTTTTTGTTTAAGATGAAACAAAGCAAAAAAAGTAATTTAAAAAAAATCAGTAACACAAGCATACTACTTTAAATTGGGCTGGTCAAACTGTGAGCTTAGGAAAAAACTCAATAGTCCCATTGAGACAAGTTAAAAATATCTTTTTCCCTGAGCTTTTGCTGAGATACACGATGTGATAAGTTTTACCCGACTCACCAGGGCACATCCTCCTCTAGGAGTGCCCATCTAAAACAATTTATGCAAAATCTAGAATTAAAGAAAATCAAAGAGAAAAAATCAAAACAAAAAAAATGTGTGATACCTGTGCCCTCTAATCACGAAGACATCCAAAGAGCCAGATGACAAGGAAGGGGTTAATTTTGGGAGCGCCCACTTCTAACCATAACCCCCAGTAGCAGCATATCCCCCCATACACAAATGGTGAGATCTGAGGTGCCCCAGATATTGGGCTCTGGCTCTCATCATAATGAAGATGGTTCCATGAGAGAAGGCAACATCTAGCAGCGGCTCACAGGTAAGTGGATTGGGGAGCCTCAGAATTGCTGTGGAGGTGAAGGGGAAGAGAGGGATTTAGGGGCCCTAGAGGTCAGAGCCAGAGTTGGGCGGGAGTGATGTGGCAGAGGGGGAGGGAGGTCAGGGAGCACAGAGGTTGGAGCTGGGGGTAGCAGGAGAGAAGGAAGGAAATCAAGGAACGTGAAGGTTGGAGCCAAGGTGAAGGGGGTAGGGAGTATTCAAGGAAACTTAGTGGTCATGATTCTGTCTGTCATTTTGGGGCTTTAGCAGTCTGAAAAATTGGCTCTACATGACCCAATTTAACCATATGCATGTTTGACATAATAGAAGGGTCCTTTTTAAAAATAGGATGCAAATATTGGGAATGAATTAAACCCAACTTGACCAGAGGATACCTTCTTTAAAAGGTCAACACTACTAGAGTTTCAGGAGGAGTTTGGTCACTCAACTTCTTTTTTTTTAACAAAACAAACAAAATGAGTGATGCAATTAAATTTACAGAAAGGAATTTGAACATAGCATAACATAAATTAAGGAAATTAAATTAAAACAGCTGAAACAGGGAAAATAAAATGTATTGATCATTGGCCACATAAGGGCATCCAGTGACCCAGAAGACATTGCATGCATTAGTTGACTTGTCCTGTTTTAAGTAGACCAATGGAAATATGGCAAGCCTAGTCCCATAGGCCCAGCAGGGTACTGGGCCTGTGGGACCTTAAAGGGGGCAAACCACTAAGATTTCCAGAAAGCATTGGACCACTTAAATTAAATTTTAACCATATATAGTTAACATAGATTAAGAGGCCCTATTTTATATATTGGAAGTGTGAAGTCATTCAAAACTTCGCCAGCAAGGGCACAATAAAATGCTTCCCTTTAAAGGGGCAGCATCATACACATTTTGGGAGGGTTTGGTCCTCCTAGAAACATAGGGGATAATTTTCGCCCGATTGGGGGATCTGAAAGGGCACAAGGCGGGCGTGCATCTGATCGCCACCTGTAATCAACTGCGTGCCACCATTTTACATGGGCGGGCCAATTAAGGCCCGCCCAGTGGGACACGCACCCAGAAACGCTGAGCACTCCCTGTGCGGGTGGGGGGAGGGAGAGTCGGGGCCTGTGCTCTTTTGCGCATGCGCACGAAAGAGTGCAGAAATCTCCCTGAGGCATGGAGCTGCCTCAGAGAGATTAGTTTGATTATTATTACTTGAAATAAAGAAAAAATAAATTATTCAGAAATGTCCCCTCATGTGACAGTGTCACATGAGCTGGGACATATCACTGATTTTTAATTAAAATTTTCATTTGATTTATAAAGCCTTCATGGAACCTCATCCCACCTGTGGATGAGGTTCCATGAAAAATGCGAAGGCCGCCTGGGCTCTTCACCTGCCCACCAACCTTAAGGTTGGACAGGCAGCTATGTTAATTCTTTTAATTGATCTTTAAATGGCCTTAATAGGCCTTTGACAGTTCGGTGAACGCGCAGCCGACTCAGGTACACGCATGCCGAACTGAATAACTGAATGATGCCCGGTGATGTGGGGATGGACGCCCAATGTCACTGCGTATCATTTTACACATCGGCGAGCGGGGCCCGCCACAACCACTCCACCCCCCCCCCCCCCCAAACCCCCATGCTGACCAGAAGATTCAGACTTTAGGAATAGGAGCAGGCCATTTAGCCCTTTGAGTCTGTTCCACAACTCAATGACTGATTAGTGACCCTAACTTCATATGTGTAATGCCTGAATTGATTTTAAAAACAAGTAAAAATTTCCCAGGGCACCCACACATCACATAAAGCAGTCAGTGAACAGGTAGACAGTTAAATCACAACTGCCAGCAAAGGTGGGAAAGGAACTACACATGGCTAATCATTCACTATTCATGGAGGAATCCAGTAATATGAAGCTGTTATCAAGTAGTGGGATTTATTTAACCATTAATTAATTGGATTATTTTAATTCTGTTAAGGGTCACTGCTAAAATCCCATTTACAATGTGTTCAATTCATACTATGCTTTCAAGAGATCATTGATATACAGAGACAAACAACAAGAATGATTCTGAGAGTCAAGAAAGATCCAAAGGATTGAACATGGGAAAAAGAGGGCATTAAACCACAGGTAAATATAAACCATATGGTTGTAAATATAAATATGTATATGCACGCAGTTTTTTATTCCTTCATCATAGGCAAGGCCAACATTCGTTGCTCATCTCCAATTGCCTTTGAGAAGGTGGTGGTGAGCTGCCTTCTTGACCTGCTGCAGTCCATGTGGTTTGGCTTTTCTGTAATGGTTTGCTATAACTAAGTGCTGAGGCTGTTTCACAGAGCAGTTAAGAGTTGAGCACATTGCTGTGGATCTGGAGTCACATGTAAGTCAGAGCAGACCAGATAAGGGAGTGAGGGGGATTTGAACCCATGTCCCCAGAATATTAACCTGGGCCTCTGAATTACACTGTGATATTACCGTTATGCCACCATTTCCCATTATATGCAATTTATACATTTTTTTAAAACTAAAATTGTGATTGCTGAATCAAAGACTGAGTATACAATCAACAAACTTCAAGTAACTACAGATTAACCGGATTTTGGTCTCCCAGGCTGCTGACTGTATGCAATAAATTCCCAACAAATACAGTTATGTTCACTGATTAACTCCTTTACAGCTAAGAATGCAGTTAAATGTTTGACTGATATGTATACATATAAATGATTTATTACCAAATTGAACACAGTAGTTGCTGTGCTGCTGGAGCCATGGAAATGTCATTTGTGGAATTGTGTGTTCAAGGTTGTGCAATGTAGGTTATAATGTTAGATTAATATTTTAGAGTTTAGCTTAATTACTTTTGGACTTGTCAGAATTTTATCTTTTCGAATGAATTACCTCTAGTTAATCACATTTCACACAAAATTATATGCAATAAGTGGAGTATATTTGACCTGGCTCAGCTGGTAGCACTCTTGCCTCTAAGCCCAAAGGTTCTGGGTTCAAGTTCCACTTCAGGACCTGAGCACAACAACTAAGGTATTAAAGGAGTACTGCATTATTGGAGGTGTGGTCTTTTGGATGAGATATTAAACCGAGGTCCTGTCCGCCCTCTGCAATGGATGTAAAAGACCCCATGGCACTATTTTGAAGAACAGCCAGGGAGTTATCTCTGTTTCCTGGCCAATATTTAATGCTCAACCAATGTTATAAAAACATATTAACCTGGTCATTATTACATTACTATTTGTGGGAGCTTGTTGTGTGCAAGTTTTCTATCACATTTTCTATATTACAACAGTGACTACACTTCAAAAGCACTTCATTGGCTGGAAAGCACTGAGAGGCCCATTGGCTGTGAAACGTGCTATTTAAATGCAAGTGTTCCTTTCTTTTAGTGCAATGCATATTGTGCATAGCAGGTCAAAAAATATGCTTAATAGGCCAAATGTAATTTCTTGTTCCCTCTACTTTTGAGTCTGTCAAATAACACCAGAGCAATAATTTTTAAATTTTTAGGTAGTGATTAGTGCATGCACTGGCCTCATTATCTGGGTGGAAACTCTGCTCCTCGCAAGGCCCTGTGGGAACTCCAAGCACTGGGTAGGACCCATTGCCACTTAGCATGAAGAACCCTTTGCTGGCATCAAGCAAACCCCTTACATTGTTGACCCAACACAAAACCTTCCACAGTTACTTCCTCAGTAACCTCCGTCCCAGTTATTTCTAGGGCCTGTTCTTCATTACAGGTTAGCTAGTCTGCCACCAATTTACACTTGTTCATGATGGTTACGTGCAGGCTTTCTGCTTTGAAAAGTAAATAAAGAAACCTTTTAAGCATTAGAAGGTAACACAAGGAACACCTTTGTGAGCAGCTACATTATATCCACTGTAGAAGAGAATGCAACTATTGTATTTCTAGGCTCGTATTTCAGGATATTTTTTTCTTCATAGGATCTGGGAACCATGTTACCTAAAGTATTGAGGTGTTTTAAAAAATGAATGGAGGACAGTTATTTAAAATAATGTGTATGAAATCAATCCCAGTCACTTACAACACTGTGGTGTCCAATATGACTAATGGGGGAGTTACCCAATCATCTCCATTGCAGCTGGGAATAGTGATATCTTTATATACAGTCCAAAGAGACTAGTGGGCAGTCAATCAGCTAGATCTGGGGAGAAAGCCTGCCCTTCTGAAGAGAAGTTTGTTCCCCCGAAGCCCAGAGACAGCCAGGATCAAAAGGCAACCAGGAAAAGTTAAGTGACAGCATGAATAGTGACAGAGTTATTTTTATTCTTACTCCCAAGGAAGGCTCTGTATTTAACTGGAGATTTGATTGCATCTATTACTTTGTACATTCCTTTGTTGTCTATGAAATAAATTAGCATAACAATTCATATCTGATCCCATCTCAGTGATTGTTTCTGAGCATTACACTGGACAAAGCAGTCCAGTTGGTTGACATCTCATCCACTAGCCTAAATGTTCACCCTCTCCACCAGGATCAAATGGTGGTTGCCATGAGTACTATCTTGGCATCTCATCAAGGTTTCTTCAATAGCATCTTCCAAACCCATGACATCCACTATCTAGAAGGGCAAGGGCAGTTGGCTGAATGGCTGGTGTGGGTCAGATTGGTGCCAAAAGCATGGGGTTCACTCCCCATTCTGGCTGGGGTGGATTTGGGGCCTGCTTCCTTGCCCTACCTGTGATGGAGGTCTTGGTGCTATGGGTCAGACCTGCCTTTGGGCAGATAACTGAAGAAGAGAAAAACAACTTGTGTGTGAACCTTTTTTCTCCCTTAAGGAATCTAGGTGACTTATGTACCACCAAGACTGAAAAGGGTAAAAGAAAAGATAAGATAAGATAATGAGTATATGAAACTGAGTTTGGATTTTTAAAAGCTTGAAGTTGTAGGAAGAAATTAAAACTGAGGGAGATCGAGAGCTCCGTGTTTCGGTACGCTTGATGAGAATGAGTTAGACTAGAACGCAACAAGCTTCCTGGAAGGTGCAATTTGTGGGCAAATCTGGAGAAAGATCAATGGTATCAACTAGGGATAAGCTAGGGTGAGGAAAAGGAGGTTGTGATGGAGAGGTTACAGGCTAGAGGTGAAAGAGGTATTGCCTGTACAAAAATATCCCTGGTGGTCACAAGGATTTAAATAGTAAATGAGCCTTGTTGCGTTGGTGATAAAAAGATAAAGCAATTATTAAGTACATTTTATGATTTTATTGATCAATTCACATGAATTAGTTTCTCATTTTCCTGTGTGCTAAATAGCTTTTCCTCTGCAATAAACCAATCCAGTTTCTGTCATAAATTTGAGAAAGATGATAAACCATTTTGTGAAAGTTAGAAAAGTTTATTTGTGTAATTGGGTTATGATTGGAGTTTTAAAAATGTTTCATTCATCACTTGGTATGTTTCCTGTAGATGAAAATGGTTTATGTGAAAAAAGGAGAAAAGGTTCCCATTAACTAAATAAAACTTCCCAGATCTGCATCAAATGTTGCTCATTTTAGAAGTTTCTGATTTTTAATTGGAAGATTTGCTCTGTTAGAATACAGGCTGTAGCTGTATTTATAGAGTCAGACAGCATTGAGTGAGGCATTCAGACCATCTTGCCTGTGCTGGACCTTTGGTAGAACTATCCAATTAATCCCATTCTCCTACTCTTTCCACCTAAACCAGCAAAAACTTTCCTTTTCAAATCTTAATTCCCTTTTGACAGTTACTATGCAAATGCCTCCATGAACCTTTCAGCCAGCAAATCCTAGGCCAGTGGCGATCAAAATTTATTAGTTGAAAGACTCCTTTTCAAATGGATCAGTAATCACAGACCACCACCACAACCCGCCCCCACAACCGCAATTTAATTTATAATAATATTTAATACTCATAATGTGAATGGACTGTATGTACAGACTGTTTTATTAATGCTTTTATCAGTGGGATTTGTGTGCCTGCTTCTTATTGCAGAGTCTGCCTATCCTTCCAGTCTCCCCTCCTGGGTGAGACAGCCAGCCTACTCTGTGCTGCATATGTGTGATGGCCACACTAGAATCACATCTCCTTGGTGACTTACACCAAGTCCATCCCTGGTCGTTACTCACTCATGTAGAATTTGGAAAGGAGTTTCATTTGCAGACCCCCTGGAACATAGCTACAGACCCCTTTGCTTTGCAGTTTGTGAAACACTGTTCTAGATCATAACAACTCACTGCATAAAAAATATTCTCATTGCTTCTCTGTTTCTTTTGCCAATCCCCTTTCTGTGTCCTCTGGTTACCACCCTCTTGTCAGTGGCATCAGTTTCTCTCTATCTACCTTTCATAATTTTGAGTATTTCTATTAAATCTCCCCTTAGCCTGCTCTGCTCAAAGGAGAACAATCCCAGCTTCTCCAGTCTCTCCATCTAACTGAAATCTTTCATCCCTAATACATTACTAATAAATCTCCTCTACATCCTTTCCATAGCTTTCTTTAAGTGTGGTGCCTGAAATTGGGCACAACACTCCAGCTGAGGCCCAGCTAGTGATTTAGAAAGGTTTGCCTACAATAAAACTGTTATTAAACTTCAAATGTGCTTCATTGGTTATATAGTGTTTGAGACGTTTGGTGGTCGTGAAAAGCATTGTATAAAGGCAAGTCTTTCTTTTTACAATAAATTAATTGCTTCACATTTCCTAGTCCTTCATATAGCCAAGGATTCCATATGCTGTAGTAACAGCCTTATCACCAAATTTGAGTATATATACCACCAGTTGTCTCTGTTTCTGCACCTCCTTAAAAATTCTACCATTTAGTTTATATTGCCTCTCTTCATTCTTCCTACCAATATGCAAAAAAGCATTCTCTGCTGGACACTTTGTGCAGTCATGATTACTTTACTAATGATAGAACAGTTCCTCAAATTAAAAAAAATGTTTGTCAAAATGATTTTTGTGTACTTGAGAGAACCTTTCCCTCACAAAAGGTTCATTGGGTTCAAAAGTTAAAGAGAATTTTATAATGCACGTGGGTTCTAGTGTTTTTTTTATTTTTATTGGATTGCTTTTGACACAATAAATACCTACATCTTCTTAACTGGCTGTACAAAGAGTTCTTACACAATGTCAAAATGTGCTCAGATGATTGGCCTCTGATTCAAATGAATTCATTAACCCTTTCCACACCTGCTGCTCCAATGGTCTATTTGATAAAAGTATTTTCCCAGTGTGGTTTTAATACTTAAACTATAAAGTCTTAGGCTTGATCATCTGGGGCAGAATTTTCTGTTTGATGTGCAGGGGGCAGTCCCCACACATCAGTGCTTAAAATGATGTGCGGGCGAGCGTCCCACGTCACCACGCGCCATCGCGATATTTCGCTGGGCGGGTACGCGATGAAGTTCAATGCGTGCCTGCCATTAATTAACGGGCTAGTTAAGGCCCTTAAATCATCAATCAACGGCGATTTTCAGGTGCCCATGTGACCTTTGGCTCGGCGCATGGGCACAACGGGCAGGCGGGTAGGAGACTTTTTAATCAAACTCATTTACGGGCGGGATAAGAGGGCTCAGTGGGGTTGTCGATCTGGTCTGTGAGTATTTATTGCAGAAAGTTTTTTTTAAACTTGCCTATGTGATCTGTAGCAGTTCAGAACAAATTTCAGCAACTTTCTGTGTACTTTGAACCTTCAGCTCAGCACTCTGCAGCGAATAATCTTTATCAGTCCTACAGCTTTCCGGAGGCCTCCCTTTAGCCTGGGTTTGGGTTCTGACATCTCAACAGGAGGCAGCTCCTCTGAGGAGGAGGGGAGGGATAGAATAAGGAGGAGGCCAGGAGTGGACAATCAGCCTCAGGGGAGCCACCTTTGGGAGGCCAGGCACAGGCACAAGGGGCGCAGGACCAAGAGGTAGTCCGAGGTAGAAGGGACCGCAGAAGATGCCACTATCCTGCTGCCAGGGTATACAGACGGCGAAGCAGCTACCTCAGTATGACTGAGGTGCATTGCCGAAGGAGGCTCCGACTCTCAAGGGAGACAGTCAACTACATCTGTCAGATGATTGGCCCTGAGATCTCTCCAAACTGTGTGGGCAGACACCCCATGCCAAAGGCTCTGAAGGTCACAGTTGTCCTCAACTTCTCTGCTTCTGGCTCCTTCCTGTGGTGTGCACACTTGTGTCAAGCAGGTCACAGATGCTCTGTTCAGATGGGCATTGACCTTCATCCACTTCCGCTGGGATGAAGCCAGCCAGACACAGCGAGCCAGAGGCTTCGGGGCCATTGTTGGCTTCCCCAACATCCAGGGTGCAATAAACTGCACACACGTGGCCATCAAGGTGCCAGCAGGTGAGCCCGGTGCCTTCATCAACAGAAAGGGCTTCCACTCCATGAACGTGCAGATAGTGTGTGATCACAGGACGCAGATTCTACAAGTCTGTGCAAGGTACCCAGGCAGCTCCCACATTCTCAGACACTTCCAGGTGCCAGGGCTCTTCAGTGCTCCAGCCTGACTGGATGGATGGCTGCTGGGTGACAAGGGCTATCCCCTTCAAAGGTGGCTCATGACACCTATCCGCCATCCAAGAACAGAGCTGAGCAGCGGTACAATAGGAGCCACGCCTCCACAAGGGCTGTGATGGAGAGAGCCATCGGTCTTCTCAAAATGCGCTTCCAATGCCTGGATCGCTCAGGGGCTGCATTCCAATACCCCCCAGATCATGTTTCGGTGATAGTAGTTGCATGCTGCGCTCTCCACAATCTTGCGCTGGAAAGGGGGGGAAGCATGATGAAGACGTTAATGCAGTGGATGCGGCTGCACATGATGAGTCCAGCACTGATTCTGAGGATGAGGAAGCACAGGGCGATGAGGAGGGGCTAAACGCTGACCTGAGACTACACCAAGGAGGCAGGGACACCCAGGAGGCTTTAATCCAATGAACCTCCAGCTAGCTCCACACAAATGGATCAGGAGGACCAGCCTTGTCTGGCACATCCATAGTCAGTACTTAAGTGCTGCATCTGCCACTTCATCAGCTGCAACTAAGGGCTTTGGACATAAACTTCAATGTCCATTCGATCACTCATGACATTAATGTAAAATATACAAAGGCAGAACAAAGGAGCCACCCTCAGCCATAGTAACACATCTGGATTTAATTTTCACTATCAGAAGATCACATAAAGTCAAAACAAAAAGTTATTCAAGCAGAAACAAATAATAAGTCCCTAATCTTGGGCCAGCACAAAAGCACCAGTGAAAAACCTGTGGTGTGCCGAAGGTGCCTTATGGTTACGTTTACGGGTGCTTCGTCTTGGTGCCGCCCCATCGCTCGGAGTGACATGAGACAACCTGCTGACTCTGCTGTCCTGTTGGTCTCGATGACCTTGGCAGCCGTCCTCTGGCCCGTGAAGCCTGTGCTGGCCCCGCTTGGGAGGTATCTGCCAGTTCCACAGCTGGCATCTCCCCAGTCGACACAGCCTTACCTGATGAAGCAGTCACTGGGAGGGGGCGGAGCAGCTGTTGCCCTTATCTGGAGCACTGTGAGAGGAGCCCGCAGATACGACAGGCAGCTGCTCCGCCGATGTGAGGTCGTCCCGGACCTCCCTGCTCACCGTAGATGGAGGGGCAATGAGCTGGGAAGCTTGAAGCCCACACCATCTCCCACATTGGCAATGACCAGCTGTAGCTACTGGCGCTGTGAGGGCTTGCAGGCCCGAGCGTAACCCCAGAAGAAGCTGCTTGTTCTCCTGGAGGTACCCCTCCACTAGGGTCGCCACTCTCTCTATGGAGGAAGCATGATGCTCTGACATGAGGCTCATAGCATCACTCATGCTCCATGTGGACTCCTCCACCATGGACACCAAACGAAGCATAGTCTCATGCAACACTCCCAGATGCTCCCGCACACCCAGCCGCATTTCCTGAAGCTGCTGCGTCCCAGACGACTCCAGAGGCACATCATCACATCCCGACTCAACATGTGCTTGGTTCCCTGCAGTCCTCCAACTGCTGGCGCTATTGGTACTCTGTCTCTACCAGCTCCTCCAATGATTGTGAAGTGCCCTCTCCACTGTGCCCTGGGACACTAGCCAATGTTGCAATGCCCACTGATGTGCTAGTACCTATGCTGTTGTCTGCCTCGTGGAAATGGTATGACACAGGTGACACTTCAGGGCCCTCAGGTGTGAGGGGTGGGGCGGGGGGGCCCTCTGCAGCTCCTCCTGCGGGCCATGCTCTGAAATTACTGAAATGAACAACAAGGACACTTAAGCAGTTAGCATGCACACAGTGACATCTTCATCCCTTTCCCCCTGGCTCATTATGCACTCAATCTTCCAGAACCTATGGACACGAATATTGGTGAGGTGGCAAATAGTCAGGAGGGTACCCTTACATTACAGGCGGATATAGACAGGCTAGTCAGATGGCATAAGGAATGCCAAATGGAATGTTGTGTGGATAAGTGTGAGGTGATGCACTTGGGTAGGAGAAACAAGGTATTGGAATACACGAGGAATGATAGGATTGTGGAAAGTAAAGAGGATCAGAGGGACCTTGCTGTGCATGTCGACAGGCCCATTAGGGTCATGGGACACGTACATAAGGTTTTTAAGAAGGTTAATGCCATATGTGCCTTTTATTAGCCGAGGAAAAGAATATAGGAACAGGGAGGTCATGTTGCAAGTGCAGAAAACGCTGCTTGGGCCACAGCTATAGTTCTGCGTGCAGGTATGATATGCAATTGACGGGAGGGATGTGACTGGAGTGGAGAGAGTGCAGAGGTCGCTGACCAGGATGCTGTCTGGGCTGGAGAGTTTGACTTAAGAGGAGACATAGCGTAGATTGGCGTTATTTCCCCTGGAGCAGAGGAGATTGAGAGGTGACATTATTGAGCTTTATAACATTATGAGGGGCATAGATAGAGTCGACAGAAAGGAACTTTTCCCCTTGGTGGAGGGATCAGTACTCTGGTGGCATAGATTTAAGGTAAGGGGCATGAGGTTGTCAAGTGATGTGATGAACAACTTTTGCACACATAGTTTTGGGAACCTGGAACACACATCTGACTAGCCTGTCTGTATCCACCTGTAATGTAAGGGTACCCTTCTGACTATTTGCCACCCCACCAATATTCGTGTCCATAGGTTCTGAAAGGGTGGTGGATGCAGAAACCCTCCTAACATGTAATAAGTATTTGGATGTGCAGTTGCGATGCCATGGCATACAAGGCCATGGGGATAGTGGTGGGAAATGAGATCAGGGGACTTTGGAAGGTGCTTGACATGCGCATCTTCAAAGGGCCGAGGGACCTTTGTCTATGACCCACACGTCTGACTCTATCACTCTCTGAATGAGCAATGTTGCTATTATAACGATTCAAACAATCATCAGTGCTATGGATGCTGGGAGGACATTGCGGATCTCACTGTTGGCCTCAAATACCTGGCTATTCCACCCCAACCTCATCGACACAGTTGACCTGGGCGCATGGCGCCTTTCAAGCTCCAGGGCCTCCTGCTCAAAACAGCTTAACATCAGGAACTAGGCCTGGCCGCCTTCAGCCTTCTCCTGAAAAACAGAGAAGACCATTCATTGTGGAAATTTGCACATGGACTCTGCACGTGCACCCTGCACCCCAACCACAGTGGACCATATCAGTCCTCCAGTGCCTCCTCTCCACGCTACTGCTGATCAGTCACACAAAGGTAGTACACCTGCTCCCAACAGCCCCCCCAACAGCCACCTTGGACACATTCTGCGTCCATCACTTTAGGAAACACATGGTCTTTGCTCTCATGGCAAGGAGGCGCAACTAGGTGCAGTGTCGAGGGCAGCAGATTTCTCTTGGTGATGACAGCTTGAGGCTCCCCTTCCACAATCTCATCACCGTGAGTAGGACATGTGTTGGAGTTCTGAGTATGCGCCTATCTGCTGCTCCTGCATGTTGCCCCCAGACTAGTCATGTGCAGCTAAGAGCAACACATGGTGCAGGGGAGATCTCATCTTCTCATGAACCACTGAGGCTGATGTACGTATGGGCACTATCTGCTTGCCCACCTAGCGTACGAGAAATGCCCAACATGATTCAATGCAGTCACGACAGTAAGACTTGCGGGGGTCCCCTCAAAGGCTAAGGCTACCTGCTGGTTTAAATGCCCAATGCCCACATGGTATTTAACCATCCAGAACTTAACAAATCATTGAAGCACTTACGGCACTGGATCCAGGTGCACTGCACCACATTGCAGGACCCCCTCCCAGGCACGTTTGGTCATGTGGGGAGGCCTCCTCCTCCCATCCTGGGGAACAAGCAGCTCCCTCCTCGAGGAGGGCAGCAGGGCAGTCATCAGAAAAGCGAGGGGCACAATGACCCTCCGTTGGCCTACCCTGCAGCATACCCTACTCCTGTGGCAGACGCTCCAGCCCACCCTGCTCCTCTGCCCTTCCATCCAGCCAACCCCCTGTGGTGTGACCTCAAATTGGCCATTGTGAGCAGCCTACAGGAGGCTGCCAGGCTTTCCTTTAAACAGACTGCTGGGTCACCATTAGACCCGGTGGTCTGTGCACGCCCGCTGCATCCTGCACACTCCCGCTTTTTATGGGAGTTGGAAATGCGCTGGGTAGGCCTTAATTGGCCTGCCCCCTCAAAATGACAGCATGGCCCCGATTGCGAGCACCAATCAGTTCCGCTCCAGCCCGTGGCCGCTCCTGCTCCACTCGCCCAACAGGCAGAAATTTCTGCCTATGATTTCAACTGAGTAGAAACTGGAAATAAAATTGGCCTTGGTATTGTAAAGTATTACTGTTTAGTTAAAACAAATGGAACTTGGCTACAATGTCCACTTTGATCAACTTGTTTTCTGATGTTTAACATTAACATTGCTGAGATTCATCTCATCAGTCAGTCTTTCATAGAATTGCTTGTAAAATCAGATTTTTTTTACCTCCGATGGAGATTTGCAACGTGCTCAATGTGGTCTCTGCTGTGGGACATAAATCTGAATATATCTCAGGATTCCTCTCTTTGAAATCTACAGTTTACAAATGATCTTGCCATCTACCGCTCTTTGACCTGCACACAGTTGGATCAGGGGCTCCTCATCCTGCAAATGCAAAGGTTAACGTAGCATGAAGCTTTCATGCCAACACATCAATCCAAACTACCCCAGGACATTTCTGCCACATGTGGCATTCTTCCATGTACACACATCAGCAAGTGACATTCAGCATGTTTACACTTTCATCACAGTTTTTGTGGAAAATAGGTATCAGATACACAGAACATGCAGCTTTCACTTGGCTCAAGAACATAAGAACATAAGAAATAGGACCAGGAGTAGACAAGGTTCACTCAGATGTAAAGAGCAGTAATGGAACCTATATAGGCATCAGCTTGCGCTCATCATATTAAGCTTTTGGCTTTTATAATGAGAAAATATTTCTGGCTTTTATAAAGAGAAAATATTCATCAAGATACGATGATCTGCCACTCAGGCAGATCAATTAGTCTTCTCCTGGCAGCTACACATTGACCTCCCCAATCTAACAAATAACATCACTATGTATGGCAGTGACCATTATCCAGGGAACAGCCATGATGAATTCATGTTGTAGCACAGTATACATTATATGAAGAAGAAAAAACATTGTTTTCTCTTTGGAGATCTCTGCAATCATGGCTGCTGATCCCACCAAGAAACTTCTAACACAGAGAGGTATCTTGTCCTGATACCTCAGCATTAATTTTTCAGCTGCCTCTTTCAACAAGAATGGCATGTTGGTTGTAGCTTTAAAGGAGTTCCCAAAGCAGACATGAAGTTGTTACAGTCACTGCTCCACCTGCCCACACAAGCTGCCATGAAGCCTGAGCCAATTTGAAGCCTGGGCCTCATGAATGTTCTTCTGGTAAGTTGTAGCTGTCAAGCAGTCACCACTACAACCTATGATGCTGTAAAATGGGAAATCCTCCAGCGGGTCAGAGGTGTGGAGCTGGCGAGGTAGAAGCAAGAGGGAAGGGGTTCAGTGGGACATTAGAGTTTTATCGTAGGCCCAAGAGAAGCATTACTGTTCCAGCTATGGTCATCAAAGTAAATTTGTAAATTATCTTGACAGGTCATTTACCATCAATGTTCCTGATCTGCTACACAGGTGCATGGCCACAAAGCAGCCTGCAGGCTTTGCTCTATTAATATACTATGCAAAAAATTTAAAGGAACCATGCAGTAAAGAAGTGGGCCACACACAATAACTACATTTTAAAGGGAGTATTGCTCACCAGCTGATACTAATTAACAAAGAATGTGTAGCAGACACTTTGCCCATTTGTGTCTGAAAATGAGAAAGATTTCAAGTATACCATGAGGGACCCCCATAAAATTCAGTTAAATTCTGAAGCTGAATGAGCTTTTTGCATTCTTGTTATGGAATCTTCCTGTGCTAGGTCTTGCAATTAGCAACTGAGCTCGTTGGGCATAGAGTAAACTTTAAAGTTCAGTGACAAATAATATGCAGTCCTGACACCTAACCAGTGTAATGATTTAGATGTCTGCTGCCTGATTACCAGTGATAGCAGAAAATGAGTGATGCGAAGTCACCCATAATCTGTGAGGCCAGTCATCCATAATCTGGATGAGGTGAAGTTACCCATAATCTGTTTGATTTAGGTCAGTCAATATAACTGATGGTAATGGCAGCATATCAGACTATGTTTAGCAACCCTATAGCTTTATTTGGTTCATCCACTCACAACAAATTTCTCTAGAACTCTAACCCAAAGCCTATCTGATTGAAGAAAGCAGCACAGGAATCCAATCCATGATTCAATGTAAATTTACATTTAAAAAAAATACTCTTAACAAAAGTGTTAGAAAGTGAATAAAGTTAAACTGCACAGTACATTAATTTCCTATTACAACACAGCCTGATAGACAAACCAACAGCAACACCAGGATTTCCCATAGCTTTAAGGAAAAATATTTTAGTCCACTTTAAAATGTTCCAAAGTTAATAACTTGAAGCTTCTTTTCTTATGCTTGATGTACAGGATGTATTTGCTCTCATACTGTCTGTAATCACTGTGTTTTGTAAGGAAAGAGGTGTGTCTTTTCTTACCTTGGAATGTGTATTCCAATTAAATAATTCAGCAGCAATCTTTTGAGAGGTTAAAATAAAGAAGGTTACCACACAACGATGGGATACAAATAAAGATAGTGCGCTTTCACAGATTACAGTTACACATGGTTCACAGCAGGTATTGAGATTTCTTGTAGTCAAATACCTAGGAAATTGGTTCTCAGGAGAACTTTGATACTGGAACAGGCTAAGTACTTTGGCTGCTTGATGACTTGCAGCCAGTTTCAGAGCCTGGTTCTCAGCCTGGCTGACATTTGATGGTTCTGATGGATCTGCAGTGTTCTGGAGTAATAAGGGTGGAATCCCTGAAATCTGTATAGATCTGCTGGGTTAACACTTCTGAGTGCCACCTAGTCTGATTTGGATGGGGGAGGCTATTGTAATACAATGGGAAGTTGAAAGTAGCCATTGATCTTTTCCTGCTCCTATTGCATGTCAACCCATGTCCCTCATACTCCCCATGCTGACAAAATTCCCCCCTACCCATCCCAGGAGCCTTCATATTCTACATGCCAATTTGTGCCCCTCTGCCCATGCCCCATGGCCCTTTATAGCCTCTATATTAATTTAATACCAACCCATGCTACTCCACCCTTACATCCTCCATACCAAACTCACTGAGTATCCACCATGGAAGACCTCCAGACCCATGCTAAGATGGAATAAAATGAAATTCTAGGTGTCTATTGATGACTTCGCAATTTTAAAAAAAATCTCATTCATAAAAACCCATTCACTACATTTACGTTCCTTCAAACCCATTATCCCTTAAAATAACAAAGGTTTCATTAAAGTGCTTAATCCCTTATGAAAACAAGCATTTGTATTAATAGCCCCACATCAAAGACAGAGCTGTCATTCAAACTGTGAACTAACAGGCACCCCACTGTGATGATGATAGGTTGTGGAATCAGTCATGTGGTACAAATCCTAGAATGATTGCACTCAGATTATGTCAACAGAGTAAAATAGCAATACCCTTTTTTTGAAGCTGGGACTTCTTTTTTTCCGAAAAAAATAAAGGCCAGGAGATTTAAATGCCTTGGCATCTTGACAGTTCCCTTGACAGCTTGACAGTTCCACTGAGTTTATCTGCTTTTTATACACATTTATATCTACTTTAAACAATCCCAAAGGGAACTTGACCTCTCCCAAAGGTGCCTCTGGACTACCCAAAATGTTACCATACCTCTCCAAACAACTTCAGTAACTTCAGACTTTCTCCTGAAAAGTGTAAAGTCCATGAGTGGTGTTTTGAGCATCCTGCTAATGAAAATTGGATCTGTTTGAAGGCAGATGCACTTTAACGTGCAACAGATGTGTAAACCACAAACTGCCCCCGTTTTCACCCCATCTTCCCCAAGCAAAAATGGTGGGTGCCGTGTCCAAGGGCCGGACTTCTAGAGTCGAGGCTGCAGTGCAACTTTGACAATGCCAGAGACCCTCTCCATCTTAATGAAAATTCATGCCTCGGCTGTTGTTGTCTGCAGGCCTTTAAAAATATTCATGCACACCGTAATCTAATTTTCTTTTCTTACCTGCACTTGCTAAAAGTCATTAAGAAGGTACACAGACATTTTAATTCTATGTGGCAATTCCACTTTCCTAAAACTATTGCACAAACTGAAAAACATCTCAGCCTTTGAGCTGCCAGGATTCTGGAGTCTTGTGATGGCACACTCTTGGTGAGGCGAAGATTCCATATGTGCTATTGGAATGTTGCAGAACAAATATGTATCAAACTACTCCTTGATATATAAGAACATGACATAATGTCCAAATTAGATTCAGTCATAATATACTGTTTCTTTTTCATATTGTAGTGGATTAAACTGAAGACAATTGGATAATAGCCAAGGTGTTATTTGTTGAGTAGCTAATTCAGGTCATTGTGACTTGAGAATTCCTGTGAAATAAAGTGTGGTCCAAACTCTTATTATGGAAAGCACATAACATAATAGATGCCCTGGGAAGTTTTATTTTTCACACATAATCACAGTGCTTAAGAGGTCCTTCGGCCCATCAAATCTGCACCGACACATGAGAAACACCTGACCTATCTACCTAATCCCAGTTACCAGCACTTGGCCTATAGCTTTGAATGTTAAGATGTGCCAAGTGCTCATTCAGGTATTTTTTAAAGGATGTGAGGCAACCTGCCTCCACCACCCTCCCAGGCAGTGCATTCCAGACCGTCACCACCCTCTGGGTAAAAAAGTTTTTCCTCACATCCTGCCCCTCACCTTGAACTTATGTCCCCTCGTGACTGACCCTTCAACTAAGGGGAACAGATGCTCTCTATCCACCCTGTCCATGCCCCTCATAATCTTGTACACCTCAAATCAGTTCACCCCTCAGTCTTCTCTGATCCAACGAAAACAACCTGTCTATCCAACCTCTCTTCATAACTTAAATGTTTCATCCCAGGCAACATCCTGGTGAATCTCCTCTGCACCCCCTCCAGTGCAATCACATCCTTCCTATAATGTGGTGACCAGAACTGCACACAGTACTCCACCTGTGGCCTCACCAAGGTTCTATACAACTCCAACATGACCTCCCTACTTTTGTAATCTATGCCTCGATTGATAAAGGCAAGTGTCCCATATGTGTTTTTCACCACCCCACTAACATGCCCCTCTGCCTTCAGAGACCTATGGACACACACGCCAAGGTCCCTTTGTTCCTCAGGACTTCCTAGTGCCATGCCATTCATTGAATACTTCCTTGTCAAATTACTCCTTCCAAAGTGTATCACCTCACACTTTTCAGGGTTAAATTCCATCCGCTACTTATCTGCCCATTTGACCATCCCGTCTATATCTTTCTGTAGCCAAAGACACTCAACCTCACTGTTAACCACCCGGCCAATCTTTGTGTCATCTGCAAACTTACTAATCCTACCTCCCACATAGTCGTCTATGTCGTTTATATAAATGACAAATAATAGGGGACCCAGCACAGATCCCTGTGGTACCCCACTGGAAACTGGCTTCTAGTCATTAAAGCATCCTTCTGTCATTACCCTCTGCCTCCTACAACTAAGCCAATTTTGAATTCACCTTATCAAATTACCCTGTATCCCATGTGCCTTTGCCTTCTTTATAAGTCTCCCATGTGGGACCTTGTCAAAGGCTTTGCTGAAATCCATATAAACTACATAACTGCACTATCCTCATCTACACACCTGGTCACCTCCTCAAAAAATTCAATCAAATTTGTTAGGCATGACCTCCCTCTGACAAAGCCATGCTGACTAGCCTTGATCAAACCTTGCCTCTCCAAGTGGAGACAGATACTGTCCTTCAGAAATTTCTCCAATAGTTTCCCTACCACTGACGTGAGACTCACTGGTCTGTAGTTCCCTGGCTTATCTCTACAACCCTTCTTAAATAGTGTAACCACATTAGCTGTTCTCCAGTCCTCTGGCACCTCCCCCGTGGCCAGAGAGGAATTAAAAATTTGGGTCAGAGCTCCTGCGATCTCCTCCCTTGCCTCCCTCAGCAGTCTGGGACACATATAATCCAGACCTGGAGATTTGTCCACTTTTAAGCCTGCCAACACTCACATTACCTTGTCACTCCCTATATCAATTTCCTTAAGAACCTCGCAGTCTCTTTCCCCGAGTTCGATACCTTCATCCTCATTCTCTTGGGTGAAGACGGACGTGAAGTATTCATTCAACACTCCAGCGATGTCCTCTGGCTCCACCCATAGATTGCCGCCTTGGTCCCTAATGGGCCCTACTCTTTCCCTGGTTATCCTCTTCCCATTGATATACTTATAGAATATCTTGGGATTTTCCCTACTTTTACCAGCCAGAGCTTTCTCATATCCCTTCTTTGCTCTCCTAATTGCTTTCTTAAGCTCCACCCTGCACTGTCTGTACTCCACTAATGCCTCTGCTGATTTGCTTCCTTTGTACCTGCTAAAAGCCTCTCTTTTCCTTCTCATCATAACCTGAATATCTCTTGTCATCCATGGATCTCTGGGCTTGTTACTTCTTCCTATCAGCCTAGAGGGGACATGTTGAGCCTGTACACTCCCTATTTCCTTTTTGAACACTCCCCACTGTTCCTCTGTAGATTTCCCCACAAGTAACTGTTCCCAGACTACCTTGGCCAGATCCTGCCTTATTTTACTAAAATCCAATCTCCCCCAGTCCAAAATTTTTTTTTGCAATTTGTCGATTTCTTTATCCATAACGAACGTAAACTACTGTGTTGTGGTCGCTATCACTAAAATGCCTGTTGTCACCACAAAGCACAAAGCCTGATGCCTGGGTTTCCATCCTTGGCTTGGATGCGCAAAGTCAGGAGAATTCCCAGCTCCATGAACCTAACTTCAATAAATTTGAATGTCTGATTTTTGGTCCACGTGGGCAGGCTACATTAGGAATTGGGATGGGCAATCCCAGAGGTAGTGCGGAGATCTGAGGCAGGCCCCACGCGGGTTGGGTTCTCAGGTGCATATAAAAAGTGGGCCCTCAGAAAGGCCCATTTGAGAGGTCAGAAGATGAGGGTAAAGTCCCTGCACATTGGAGGAAATGTTATTGACTTGTCAGGTGAGTGGGGATTTTGTAAATGTTGTCCAACTGGTAGCTGTCCCTGGATCGGATGGCCCATCGTGTATATTATAAGAGTGTTTGGCATAGCAAGGGTTAATGTGGGACTGGAGAATAGTACTGTCTACTGTGTAAAGGCCACATGATGAGGGATGTGAATCAGTCTAAGAGTACACAGAGACCTGCGTAGAAGTAAGCATGGGTTTAGCCCATACTCTGGGCTGTGCCTTGTGTATATTTATGTGTTACCAATAAATGCTACTGTTCAACCTCTGAACCGCTTAGTGAGACCTTCTGAACAAACCCTCACAACATGGTGGCAGCTCATGAACAAACCCAGAATCGGAGAAGTTAGTGTAGGACCCCGGAGATTGAATATCCAAAGGAACAGCACCCTGACCTGACTGAAGTGAACTAAAGACACAGCTGGAGATCACCTAAAAACAAGCTCCATAGCAGACATGGAGGCTGAGGGACAGAGCAAGGATCCACTGTACAGTTAAAGGACTTCTTTAGCTCTTTCAGAGCACATGGAGGACCATTGTGAGTCCACATCGATTGCAGAGCCAAAGGACCCAGCAAGGGTGAGCAAAAGATTAAGTTCTAAGCCTGAACTAGTCTTTTGAGTGTCTTCAGACGGTTAATCAGTCAAAGCAGTCCATTTTGTTAATCACCGCAGCCAGCCTGGGTTCAGAGATGGTGCCATACCACATGGCAGCTGAGCTCCGTTAAAAAAACAAACATTTAATAATTCAGCCAAATATACTCTGAAAACTTTTAATCAGCCTGATATACTCTGAAAATGTTCTAAAGAACCCAAATCTTTGATTAAAAAATTCACTGCAAGAAATCAATCCCTTTGAGGTCGGGCCTGTGACTGCCTTGGGGACCTGCCAAAACCCAACAAATGCAGGAAGAAACATTGAAAAAATGGTTACCGCAGTGCCACCTTTAAAAGTGAAATAGCATTTACAGCTGTACTCGCCTGAGCCGAAAAGCAACCATGCATAATAAATCAACCCTAACACCTTAATTTGGGCCGATGCAAGGGCCAGTCCAGATGCAGAAGATTTTCTAGTTACATGATAGCTTCAGGATTAGATAAGCAGACAGAAGCTAAACAAATGAATATGCTCATTAGGTCCGATAGCCGATGACATAATTGAGACGCAAGGAATAAATGAATCTTTAGATAAGTTTGAAGCTATACTGAAATCCTTTGATACCTACTTTAATTTAAGAAGTAATAAAATTTTAGAGTGAGAAAAGTTTAATGAGCGAGTCCAACCACCTGGAGGATCCGTTGACTCTTTCATAAACAAATTATGTAGGTTGGCTGAAGGCTGTGATTACAGCAGCCTTAAATCAGAGCTCATATGAGACCAAATAATAGCCGGAGTGGTGGATGATGCCCTTTCAGACATACTGCAGACAAAAGAAGACTCTGATTCTAGAAAAGGCCATCCAAATAGTTGGGCAATCTGAAATTTGCTAACAACACTGGTCCATTTCATATGGTGAATTTAAGCCATGGTATGAAGCAACACCAGCTGTCCAGCTCATAAAGCAGCAAATTGGCAGGGAGACTCCAGGCCAAGGAAGACAATACCTAAACAGACCACACAATAGTGGGAGACCATGTCAGCGCTTTGGAGCCAAAAGACCTGAAAGGTGAGAGCAATGAACAGCAATCTCTGCAGTGTTTCAACTGCAACTGGCTGGGACAATTTACTAAGAAGTGGAAAGCTGTGCAAGCCTAAGACATCAAGGCATACGGAGAATCCCCAAATAGTCCACAAGATTGAGGTACCACATCAGAAAGAAGTCCAACCGTGCTTCTTGGGTGAGATCAAAGACCCAGATTCTCTCTTTGGAATGCTGACATCTCTGTAAACAGTCACCTCACCAATTTCAAATTAGACATGGGAGCCAGTGTTACGGTCCTCTTGGATAAGGAACCGTGGCTGAAAGACCTCTGGCTATGAATAACAGATACACCACTCTATGGTCCTGGAGGAATCTGACTTGCGGTCACAAGCATGATCCTACAACCACTCCAGTATGGAGACAAGCAAATCTTCAAAATTTTGTACATCATCCGAAACAAATCCTTTTTCTCTCTTAAGCAGGGATGCATGTGTTGCCATTAACCTCCTCTAAATGGCAGAAGACGTCAAAACAACCTCAGTCATCAATTATGCAGAACTGTAAGTTCCCGAGAGGCCCACCAGTAAAGAGATACTTGACTGCGACTTCAGCTCTTAATTGTCTTCACTCTTTGCAGAGTCGGTTTGTTCAACTGCCTTGCAGTTGGCAGAAACTCTTCTTTGGTCAGACCAGCCAAACCTTCAGATAAGTACCACCATATTTTGAGCTGAAGACATACATGAGAATGACCAGCAATAGAACAATGAACCCCAACCTCAGGTTCCAATGGTTGCTGTCATACAACTAGAGAGACCGTGGCAACGACACTGCAATTTCCAGCAGAAGTGCACAGCAGCAAGGCGAAGCTGGAGCAGGAGAGTAACAACCATCAACTCACCAGAGCACACATCAGTGAGGTGCATGTGCACAGGAAAGGACAGTGTGGTGATGAAAGCCAAACTGTAGGTTGAGTTCATGGATGACGTTATGACTGGTCCCCAGACGATGTCCTCCAATTTGTTAAGTTCCTGAACAGGACCCCAATTTTGTTATGATCCCAGGTAAGGAGGAATGAGTTGGCTCCCCTTCTTTATTCAACCCCCTCGGGTGGTTGCAACAAGGTAAATGTTATTATTCTTTTTATTCTTCATCTCATCCGACGCCTCAACAAGGAACTTTGTCTCTTTCCTTCAGATGCAAAGGAACGCAATCTCCAACAACTCATCAACTCCAACGCCCATCTAGGACCCTGCACCCCTGCCTGTCCATCTGTCCCTATCCCGTCTTCCAATCCCAGTCCCGGCCGTGTATTCACTATACCCTCTGACCTTACCCTCTCTGATGCTGAACGTTCAGTGCTCAGCAAAGGACTTAGTTTCATACCCTTATACCCTCACCTCAATGAATTTCGGGCTTGGCACAATGCTGAACTCTTCTTCCGCCACCATCATCTCCATGCTCACTTCTTTGGGTAGGATTCCTCTCCCCGTTCAACGAACCCTTTTACCCGCCTCCAATATTCTCCCTCCATCTGGACCCCTCCCTCTGGATTTTTACCTGCTCTTGATCTTTTCATTGAGGACTGCCGACGTGACTTCAACCGTCTCAATTTCTCTGTTCCTCTCACCCGCTCTAGCCTGTCTCTCTCTGAACTTGCTCTCTCCGTTCTCTCAGGTCCAAATCTGACTTTGTCATCAAACCTGCTGACAAGGTGGTGCTGTTGTTGTCTGTCGCACCTTGCAGAGGCTGAGCGTCAACTCGCAAACACTTCCTCCTACCTCTCCCTGGACCGTGACCCCACCACTGAACATCAAGCCATTGTTTCCAGGACTGTCACTGACTTCATCTCCTCTGGAGACCTTCCCTCCACAGCTTCCAACCTCATAGTCTCCCAACCTCGGACAGCCCGCTTCTATCTCCTACCCAAAATCCACAAACAGAACTGTCCCAGCAGTCCGATCATGTCAGCCTGTTCCTGCCCCACGGAACTCATTTCTTGCTCTCTTGACTCCATTCTCTCCCCTTGTCCAGTCTCTTCCCACCTACATCCGCGATTCCTCTCACACCCTACATCATATCAACAATTTCCAGTTCCCTGGCCCCAGCCGCATCCTCTTCACTATGGACGTCCAATCCCTCTACACCTCCATCCCCCACCGGGATGGTCTGGTGGCTCTCTGCTTCTTCCTCGAAAAGAGGCCCGAACAATCCCCATCCATTACTACTCTCCTCCATCTGGCTGAACTTGTTCTCACACTGAACAATTTCTCCTTAAACTCCTCTCACTTCCTCCAAATAAAAGGTGTAGCTATGGGTACCCGCATGGGCCCCAGTTATGCCTGTCTCTTTGTGGGGTATGTGGAAAATTCCTTGTTTCAGTGCTACTCAGGCCCCCTCCCACAACTCTCTCCAGTACATCGATGACTGCTTTGGTGTCAGTTCATGCTCTCGTCTGGATCTGGAAAAATGTATTAATTTTGGTTCCAATTTCCACCCCTCCATCATTTTCACGTGGTCCATCACTGACACTTCCCATACCTTCCTTGACCTCTCAGTCTCAATTTCTGGTGGTAGACCATTACAAGCCTACCGATTCCCACAACTACCTTGACTACAGCTCCTCACACCCTGCTTCCTGTAAGGAGTCCATTGCATTCTTTCTGTTCCTTCACCTCCGTCGCATCTGTTCTGATGATGCCACTTTCCAAAACAGTTCCTCTGACATGTCTTCCTTCCTCCTTAACTGAGGTTTTCCATCCATGGTGGTTGACAGGGCCCTCAACCGTGTCCGTCCCATCTCCCATGCATCCGCCCTCACACCTTCCTCTCCCTCCCAGAACCATGATAGGGTCCCGCTTGTCCTCAATTATCACCCCACCAGCCTCTGCGTTCAAGTCATATTCATTTATTTCTATTTGTGCCGTCAACTCATCTATCTTGTTACAAATGCTGTGTGCATTCAGATAAAGAGCCTTAAGCTTTGACATTTGACTATTAATATTCATTCTGGTTTTAATTTCTGTTGCACTCTTCTGCCCCTTCCTGTCACACTTTGATTATCATTTGCCTCTTCACTACTCTGCACCTCTGCTCTCTCCTTTCTTTTTGAATTTTTAAATTTTCCCTCAATTGAACCCCCCTGCCCCCACCCCCAACTAATTAGTTTAAAGCCCTGTCTACAACCCTAGTTATACGATTCACCAAGACACTGGTCCCAGCATGATTCAAATGAAGCCCGTCCCAATGGAACAGTTCTCTCCTTCCCCAGTACTCAACCCAGTGCTTCAAGAATTGGAACTCATTTCTCCCACCCCAATCTTTGAGCCATGCATTTACCTCTGAAATCTTATTTACCTTATACCAATTTGCAAGTGGATCAGGTAGTAATCCGGAGATTATTATCTTTGTGGTTCTGCTTTTTAATTTAGCCCTGAGCTGCTCGTAGCCCCTCAGCAGAAACTCTTTCCTAGTCCTAACTATGTCCCTGGCACCTACGTGGACCATGACAACTGGATCCTTCCCCTCCCACTCCAAGTTCCTCTCCAGCCCAAAAGAGATGTCCTTAACCTTGGCACCAGGAAGGCATCACAGCCTTCGGGACTCTCTGCCTTTGCTGCAGAGAACAGTATCTATTCCCCTATCTATGCTACCCCCTTTTACTACTACATTTCTCTTTTCTCCCCCAACTTGAATGGTGCTCTGTACCACGGTGCTGTGGTCAGTTGGCTCATCCACCATGCAGCCTGCGCCCTCGTCTACACTGGGAGCAAGAACCTTGTACTTATTGGACAAGGGTACTGGCTGAGGCTCTTCCAAACCCAAGTTCTGGATCCCCATACCCGCCTCACTCGCAGTCACATTCTCCTGGTCCCCGACGATGGTCCAACTTTGATCTAATTAATCTAAGGGGTGTGACTGTCTCCTGAAACAGTGTCCAGGTAACTCTCCCCCTCCCTGATATGTCGCAGTGCCCGTAGCTCGGACACCAGCTCATCAACTCTGAGCTGAAGTTCCTTGAACAGACAACACTCGCTGCAGATGTGGTCACTGTGGATCACACCAGCGTCCACCAGATTCACGTGCTACAGCTGCAGCACATAACCTGCCCAGCCATCTCTATTCTAATTAATTAATTAACTTGGGTGTTAAATATTTTAAACAGCTGTAATAATGTCTCCTGATTTAGACCACTTGGCCAATCAAAAGAGACACGAAAGAGATATCCACCAATAACCTATCTGTTTTCTTGTCACATCACACTTCAGCTCTGGCAGGTAGAAACAGCTCTCTGCCATTGGTTTTTTACCTCCCACCACCACTGCCCTTCTCACACAGGTCTGCTCTCCTCACACTCTTTTATCCTGTGTCTCTGCCGCTCTCCTTGCACACAAGAGAACGTAGCCACAATGAGAAGGGCTACTTTTATAAAATCATTCATTCATGGGATGTGGACGTCACTGGCTGGGCCACCATTTGTTGCCCATCCCTAATTGCCCTTGAGAACTGATTGGCTTGCTAGGCCATTTCAGAGTCAGCCACATTGCTGTGGGTCTGGAGTCACATGTAAGCCAGACCAGGTAACAACAGCAGATTTCCTTCCCTAAAGGGAATTGACTATGACTTTTAATTCTAATACTTTTTTAATGAATTCGAATTTTGCCATCTGCTGTGGTGGGACTCAAACCCAGGTCCCCAGAGTACTAGTCCAATGACAATACCACTATACCACTGCCTTCCCATATACATATATAATGCCTTTTGTGTCTCACACAGGCTCCGGCTCAGAGCTGTCTGTGCATAGTCCCTTTCAGAGAAGGGAGAAAAGTCACAATGAAGCTCCAGTGGGTAGGAACATGGACGTCAGGAATCACTTTTTTGAGGCACAATATTTAGATAATCAGCAGCAGATGTGTGGACATCTGGCAGAGTTCTCTGATATGATGGGAGCTCTTCAACTGTGATGGGATGAGTCCATTGCTGTCATGAGCTCCAAATTGTCCCAGGGGCTCAACCACATGAGCCCTAACCATGAGAAATTAGCCGCTCTTATGAAGAAACATATGAAGCAGCACTTGGAGTGGATGCAAGAGTAGTGTCTCAGCCAGGAAAGGGTGCAAGCCTCCCCAAGTAGCCTGGATCAGTCCGCTCAGAGTATGAGCGCTGACATCGATGGAATGTGTGAGGAGCTGTGTACCCTAATCAGGATGGTCGCACTGTTGACTCAGCAATTGCTGGAATGGATGACTGTGTACACCTGTGGCAGTCATTGAGGAGGATGAAGGCACCAAAAGCTTTTCAGCACCCTCATAGTCTTCCACCTCCCCAGCTCCTCTGCCAGAGCCCCCATCTGCTCCAAGGTGCCAGTGACCATGACTTCCCAGCAGAGATGCAAATGCCGTAAAAGGAATATTTTTCAAAGTGTGCCTGCTCGGTGAGGCAGGCCACCACGCTCCTCATCGCCATATAGACCGAGAAGTGAGCAGCCTGCCTCCACCTGTTCTGAGGCAATACAGTGGAGCACTTTGTAGGAGTGTGTGTGAGCACTGACTGCCACCTTGCCTAGAGCACGAATGGGTTCACCATGATTACACTTTTTCGCATTGTAAATATCACATTTGAGCACTTTTCCAACATATGTACATTGACTTGCAGATGTCTTGTTGTGTGATTGTGCACTACAAATCAAAAAAGAATGGTAACATTATGAAGTATGTCCTCACTGGTGATAATGAAGGTGGCATGCTGAGGTCCATCTCATACTGATGTCATAAGGAGTAAAGGTGTGACCATATTTGTGAGGTATCGGAATACTTCTTCTTTCCCTGATCTATCACATATTAATCCAGTTCAAAGGCTCAAATACTGAGATGCTCCTTGTATCTTTCATTGTCCATTCATGCTTAACTTTAAGAGAGACACAATGAGAAGAGACCATGAACAGATACAGGGCAGCAGGTGCATCTCAAGCATGCGTGCTGGGTGCAAGACATTTATCCACATGGCAGTGTGATGCATTGGACTAGGTGTAAGCATCACAGCTCAAGATACCATGTATGCTCCAGGCAATACTGCTAGTTCGCTGTCTCCATTATTTTGGTACTATTTACATTGCAAATGGCGGGGGATATGCTTTGTTTAGGAAGCCGAGGTTTATGCATGCCTGGAATGTTGCATATGGTACCCATCCAAAAACTGGACCATTGGCTAGAATCAATGGTGTGTAGGTTTATTGAAAGAGATTTTGTTGTACAATTGTGGGCTCATCCTATAATATATACTTTATCTGCATGCATGTTGGCACATGCAATCGTATCAGCATGTATTGGGTGCAAAGTCTTAAGTTATAATGGAATTTTATCATTGTGACCATGTTTGAGTATGAACAGGGTGGCAGCTTTCACACCACTAGCTTTAATGTGAAGGGGTCAGTTTCTGAAGGACTTCTTACCATGTGTGTTTGCAATGTGCTGAGGTCCATGGTTATTTTGGATGAGGGGTTCCGCCATTTTAAAGTGACTGAGTCAAATTTATTGATGTTGTTTCTCTCCTTTGTAGGGGTTGGGCATTCCCCTGAGTAATTGTGGTATCAAAGCAAATGGTTTCTTTGTTGGAAGTTGCTTACCAGGAACTGGCTGATGGCGTGCGTGAAATCAAGGGACGCTATGAGAATCGATACTGCACAAGCAGGCATCTGGTGATGATCCACAGAGTCAGCCCTGGCTACATGGCCACGCCTCCCCGCTTCTCAGCCATTGCCAGCCTCCTTATCCTCCCACATTTCAGAATCACCTGATTGGACAAGGGCTTCCTTCTTCTCCTCCTCATCATCATCCTCCTCCTCAAATATTGGATCTCTGCCCATGAGATCTTCCTCTTTGAGTTGTAGGCCACTCCATTGCAGCACACCAGTACAATTCTAGACACCCTTGCTGGAACATAGTGCAAGGCTCCACCCGACTGATCGAGGCACCTGAATTGCATTTTTAGAATATCAATGGCCTGCTTGATTGTGCTCCTTGTGTCAACATGGCTTCTGTTGTAGTTGCGCTTTACGTTAGTTTGAGGCTTCCTAAAAGGGGGTCATAATCCAAATTTTTAAGGGGCACCCTTATCCCCTGGAAGCCTATCATGGCCCTGCTAAGGTGACTGAAATAGCTATGGGAGTTGTGTGAAGGAGTCATGGCTGCTACCAGGGAACCATGCGTGCACATGAAGGAAAATCTTGTTGTGGTCACAAACTATCTGCCCAATTAGCAGGCTTACCTCAGGTGTGGGGTGTTACAGATTGCACCCATGTCACCATAAAGACCCCAGCTCAACATGCATCAACCGAAAGTCCTTCTACTCACTTAGTAGAAAGACTTTCGGTTGATGCATGTTGAGTTGGGGTCTTTATGGGTGACATGGGTGCAAGCTATAACACCCTACACCTGAGGTAATCCTGATAATTGGGAAAAGGCCATGACCATCTATGTCTGAGATGCTGAATCAACAGAGAACTTAACATGCAAACAAAACAGGGAATTAGTTACTGCCTTACTGCAACTCTACGCTATTGACTGGGCTATATCAGATAGGTCTCCTATGAACACTGGAAAGAGCCTGAGGCATAAAAGTTGAGAGCAACAGTTACCCTTACAGCCACTGTCAGGGCGTGGGGGTCGATAGACTGCGGTATAAGTTGTTGGTAGAACATGCAACTTATCAATGTCATATTTCACACCTTAACCTCAGTCGACTTCGACACCGGTTCTCTGTCATATTGAGGTAGGACGCCTGAGATCAGTAAAGCCATCCCACAGTGTAATACCTAATTGTCCTCCCTCTACTCCTCCTTCCTGCAAAATGTGGTGCTGCCTCTGCCTCCTGATCTTGTGCCCTCCCTCTGGCCTCCAGCTACTCATATTCGCTGGCTTCCATGGTATCTATGTGTGGCGGTACCGGGCCCATCTGTTATTTTCCTTTGCATAAAACGCAATGTGCCCTCCTCAAGTACAAAGTTCTCCCTGGCACCAAGGTGCATGAGTCAGTTGGGGAAAATAATATTGCCCTGCCTAGTCCAGCTGTTCCACCCTCCTCCTTTATACGGTTTAAAACAGGCAATTCACATTAAGTTTTTGCCACTTCTGGGGCAGTAAGTACAGCTTCAAAGCAAATTCAAAGGGGCCCATTCACCTCGCCAAACAAGTACACTACCAAAACACTCCACAAAGTTCAGACCTACCAAGTCTAAGCTGCACAATTTGTGCTTCACACCAAAATCATGAGTGGGGGCAGGTTCTGATTTTAATGGGCAATTGCCTCCATGAAAAGCGCATGCAAGAAATGCAATCCGCCCAAATGAAAATGGTAGATGCTGTGCTCAGGGGCTCGACTTCCAATTTCCAGCCTCGTCCACCATTTTCACAATGACAAAGAAGCTGACTGTTGTGCGAAAATCCAGGCATGACTGAATGATGATGTTTAATCCAAACCAATGGACATATTTTTGCCTCAATAATTAAACCTATAGATTTCACAAGCTGCTTGGTTTTAATACAAACACATATATCAAGTATTACCTGCTCTTCAATGACACTTTCACACTGGCATACAAAGTTCACTAACACAAGGGCTTTCCAATATCTCACCTAAGTGGCTATTTTTCACATGTGATTCTAAGTAGTGAGTGCGGCCAAACCATAAATCTATAAAAGCCTTCACACACAAGCCCCACCTGAATTCATCCAGTATGTACCTGATGCTGTTTCACAAAAAAAAAATTGGATGCCAATCATAGACGTGAGTCCAGCTGAGTTTTTCTCAGCTAAATTTTCCATACTGCCACCCTGGCTGAGATCAGCTAAATCTACAGAGCAGGGATTGAGCCCGATGGCCTGTATGACTATGTACTGTATATACAGCTCAATTACACACTGAAACATTGGGAAGCTCTCCAGTGACACTTTTATTATCTAAGTAATGTTTAATATTGTGGTAAGATGTAACAAATATTCATAAAATTGTTCAACTGCTTTCCAATAAGACACCATTCTATTGAATACCTGCATCACTGTACAAGTAATATCATGGGTGGCCAGTTTAAGAAACTTGATGTTGCACTGTTACATTCAGATATTACATAATTCAAAAGATTATTAATTCTTTTACATTGTCGCAAAACGAACCTACTTTTGAATTACCAACTATAAAAGCACTTTAAGATTCTCCATGAGATTACCTTGATCTGTCTTTGCTGAATTACTTATTTACACATATTAATTAAGGTGGGATATTGGCTTTTCCACATTGTAAGATCATCAGATGTTTGAATTCAGAAAAAAATACATCAAAGCATTAATTGAAATTAAACAAACATTTTGTTCTGGCATAGGCAGGACTGGGTAACTTGGGCAGTTAGGGCAGGAAGAATAGGTAGGGATCTGTTACACTGGCCCCCCAGCATTTGACAACACTTTAGAAAACTAGAACGATGGGTTTCAATGGGCCAAATGGGCTTTCTTTTCATCCTACATTTTGAAATGCTCCTTTGAAAAATGATCAAACCCTATCTCATGAAGATATTTGGAAAAAAAAAATTAAATTGTCATGTAATACACTTTTCATATTATGGGAAAAGCTTGTAATGAGCTGTGTATTTATCGAGTGGCCTCTGAGATGTTGACTGGGGAAATGAAATGAACAAATCTTGGTGAGTAGGTTAATTTGCGGAATAGCACATTGGGTCAGCCACCCAATGTATTCCTATATTCTCCAGTAGGCTATTTGGGTACCTGGTCTACCTGGCTTCCTTAATTAGATGGTGCTCCTGGAGGCAGCCTCATAATTGATCACCTCCAGTAAAATCATGAAGCTCACAGCTAGGTATCACCAGAGGGATTAAGACCTGCTTTTGATCCCCTCAGAAAATATTTAAAGGCAGTAAGATTCTGTCCAATCTTCCCCCTTACCCCTCCCCCGCCTCTATAAAAAAAACATTCACAAAGAAAATCTAAAGTCCATTGTTTTCCCTTGGAAAAATGAAATGAAGTTCAACCTGAGACTACCTTTTCTCCAACAATAAAAATATTTCTAAGATGTTCAGGCCTCTTGAGCTATTTACCCACCAGCTCTCCACGTAAGAATGATTTGCTGTAAAAGCAGGATCTTAAGAAAGAAAGAAATTATACTACTTCAAGCTCCATTCTAACTAACCAGTTATACTGCAGTCCTAGTTAACTACCTGTTCTATTTTCAAAACGGTGAGATAGCAGAAATTTTTTTAGCGTAAAAGTATACAATCATCTTTATCCTTTATAGATGGAAGGATTTTTAATCTTTATCAAGCAAAGAGCTTCGCAATGAAATTATGTAAATTATTCCCTCAAAGAAAGATATCACGTTATAAATTTTTATAATTACTCTGTAAGGAAATTCCACTCCGATCCACAGACTGCCAATCAATGCACAATTCAAAACTACACATAACCAGTCAGATTGTAAGAGTTGAATTCCGATTTTGCTGCTTTTGAAGGAACAGATGCAGCCGATGGTGCAGGAGCTGAACGGTTGGTTCCGGGATTCTGGTAGGACATTGACCGCCTACTGTACTGTTGAGCTCCCCTACTTATAAATGACAGGGACAGCATGACTCCTCCAATGATGCTCAGCATAGCAGCAACAACCCCGAGGTACAAGGACTCACCAATTTCAAACTTGAGGTCATCTGGAATTAGTGGGTTGTGGAAATTCAGTATCACGCCATTCATTGTCCATACTACTGGCACCAAACCCGTTAGCCCAGCTACGATAAAGAAAACTCCTCCAGTGCCAGCAATCTTGTCTTTTATTGGAGAATCCTTGGCACACACGGTGCATTTCATACCGACAACGGAGATTGTGAGAGCAAGCAATGAGAGAGCAATGGAGATGACCATCATGGCACGGGCAGCTTGGAGATCTGCTGGAAGTTCCAGGACAGAGTTGTAGGAATCACATTGGAAGATGCCAGTGCTGAATATGGCACATATCCACCACAGCCCTTTCATATAGACAATAGCAGTTACAATATTTGCTCCAATGTGTGCTGTGATCCTCCAGTGGGGCATAATAGTAGCTGATAATGTCCCAACCATGCCGATTATGCACACAATCAAGGCTACCAATTGCATGACAGTGTTAGCCATTGTGAAACTCAAAAGGTTTTACTCAAAATAGATCTTGCGTCCTTACAGCATGCTTCCAAATCAAAATTCTGCTTCAAATGCCTGTTGCTCCCGTTAGTCACCTGGCTTCATGTGTCTATCTGAAACCATAAAGATTAAAGTTTTATTGATAACTGCTGAAGAAATGACCTTGGCCTCTCAATTACCTGGATTAACTAAGAACAAATAATAACTTTTCTTAATTGAGCTTCCATAAAGCGCAGAATTTACGTTTCATTTCATATATATATATATATATATATATATACATATATATATCACAGGATTCCTGTCTTTGAACTCTCCAGCTCACTACTGACTTTGCCATTTGCTGGCCCTTGATCTGCACACATTTGGATCAGGGATTCCTCACCTTGTCGATACGAAGGTTAGCATGAAGCTTTCATGCCAACACATCAATCCAAGCCTTCCGAGGACACCTCTGCCACATGTGGCATTCTTCCACGTACATACATCAAGGAGGTGACAACCAGCATGTTAGTAAAGTGTAACAATTTCATCACAGTTTTTGTGGAAAATAGGCATCAGAAGCACAGAACATGCAGCTTTCACTGGACTCAAGGTTCACTCAAGTCCAAAGAACAGTACCTGAAATCAATGTAGGCATCAGGGCTCTTGACCTTTTGGACTTTATAAAGAGAAAATATTTGCACTCAGCTAAAATTCAACTGGGTCCTAAGAAGTCATATCGGACTCAAAACATTAATGCGGGCTCTCTCTCCACAGATGCTGCCAGATCTGCTGAGTGTGTCCAGCATTCTCTGTTTTTATTTAAAAGTCAGATGATACCTGACTACAAAAATATCATTAAACACAGCAGTGGCCATTATCCAGGGAACAGCCATGATGAATTCATGTTGTAGCACAGATTCCACATTATATGAAGAAGAAAAAGCATTATTTTCATGTTGGAGGGCTCTGCATTCATGGCTGCTGATCCAACCAAGAAACAGCAACGGCATCTTGTCCTGATATCTCAGCATTAGTCCTTCAACTACCATTTTCAACAAGAATGTTTGGCATGTTGGTCGTAGCTTTAAAGGAGTTCCCAAAGCAGTCATGAAGTTGTTACAGTCACTGCTCCACCTGCCCACACAAACTGCCCTGAAGCCTGAGCCAATTTGAAGCCTGGGCCTCATGAATGTTCTTCTGGTAAGTTGTAGCTGTCAAGCAGTCACCACTACAACCTATGATGCTGTAAAATGGGAAATCCTCCAGCGGGTCAGAGGTGTGGAGCTGGCGAGGTAGAAGCAAGAGGGAAGGGGTTCAGTGGGACATTAGAGTTTTATTGTGGTCCCAGGAGAAGCATTACTGTTCCAGCTATGGTCATCAAAGTAAATTTGTAAATTATTTCAACAGTTCATTTACCACCAATGTTCCTGATCTGCTACACAGACGCATGGCCACAAAGCAGCCTGCAGGCTTTGCTCTATTAATAAACCATGCAAAAAATTTAAAGGAACCATGCAGTAAAAAAGTGGGCCACACACAACTACAATTTAAAGGGAGTATTGCTCACCACCTGATACTAATTGACAAAGCATGTGTAGCAGACACTTTCCCCATTTGTATCTGAAAATGAGAAAGATTTCAAGTATACCATGAGGGACTCCCATAGAATTCAGATAAATTCTGAAAGTGAATGAGCTTTTTGCATTCTTGTAATGGAATCTTCCTGTGCTAGGTCTTGCAATTAGCAACTGAGCTCGTTGGGCATAGAGTAAACTTTAAAGTTCAGTGACAAATAATATGCAGTCCTGACGCCTAACCAGTGTAATGAATTAGATGTCTGCTGACTGATTACCAGTGATAGCAGAATATGAGTGATGTGAAGTCACCCATAATCTGTGAGGCCAGTCATCCATAATCTGGATGAGGTGAAGTTATCCATAATCTGTTTGATTTAGGTCAGTCAATATAACTGATGGTAGTGGCAGCATATCAGACTATGTTTAGCAACCCTATAGCTTTAATTAGTTCATCCACTCACAACAAATTTCTCTAGAAATCTAACCCAAAGCCTATCTGACTGAAGAAAGCAGCACAGGAATCCAATCCATGATTCAATGTAGGATGGGCAGCCTGGGAATCTATTCCTGACCTATCAGCAGTGGCAAAGAGGTGCAGATTCAATGAACCTGTATCAATTCCAATTTAAGTCATTGCTGATAGAAGTGATGCAAGTGTAAGACAAGGAACATGATTAGAATATTTTATTGCAATCAGTGAAAGAGTGTTGATCACAATTGCTCATTTTCAGTGAATTTACATTTTTTAAAATGTTATTCTCTTAACAAAAGTGTTAGAAAGTGAATAAAGTTAAACTGCAAAGCACATTAATTTCCTATTACAACACAACCTGATAAACAAACCAACAGCAACAACAGGATTTCCCATAGCTTTAAGGGAAAATATTTTCGTCCACTTTAAAATGTTCCTTAGTTAATATCTTGAAACTTCTTTTCTTATGCCTAGAAAAAAGGAACATTATGATTTTGAATATTTCACATAATATGTTATGATAACTAGTTTAGAACTCACAGAATAAATTGGTGTAACTCACTGGTCATTTTGCATTGAAAATTCTTGAGAATGATAGTCATGGGCTCAAAATCTGTTTTATGAACTAGATACTGTTTCATTTGCTTGTTTTTGGGAGTACAGTGAAGGTTCAGTAGACCAGTTTCTGGGCTGAGAGTGTTATCATATGATGACAGGTCATATTCTCAAAGGGTCATGAATCTGTGGAATTCACTACCTCAGAGTGCAGTGGATGCTGGGACACTGAATAAATTTAAAGAAGGGATAGACAGATTTTTAATTAGTAACTGGCTGAAAGGTTATGGGGAGAGGGCGGGAAATTGGAGTTGAGGCCGAAATGAGATCAGCCATGATCGTATTGAATGGCGGGGCAGGCTCGAGGGGCTAATGTGCCTAATCCTGCTCCTAGTTCTTATGTTCTTATGTTCTATGAAAGGCTGAGTAAATTGGATCTATATTCTCTGAAGTTTAGTGAGATGCAATCTCATTGAAAAATACAAGTTTCTGAAGGGGCTTGACAGGGTAGACACCATGAGATTGTTTCCCTTGCCCGGGGAATCTAGAACATGACAGCACAGTCTCAGGTAAGGGGACGATCATTTAGGACTGAGATGAGAAGAAATTTCCTCACCCAAAGTGTTGTGAACCTTTGGTGTTCTCTACCCCGCAGGGTTGTGGATGCTCCAGCAATGAATACATTTAAGGCTGAGGAGGACAGATTTTTGGCTTCTTAGGGAACAAAGGGATATGGGGAGCAGACAGAAAAGTGGAGTTGAAGCCAAAAATCAACCATGATCATATCGAAAGGTGGAACAGGCTTAACGGGCCGTATGAACTTTTCCTGCTCCTGTTGCTTACATTCTTATTTTTCCCTGAGGAATTGATCATGAATATTCATTGTTGAATTTGTTGTGAGCAGGTGTTTAAAAAATACTCATGTGCACGTGATACTTCATAAAAGTCATTAAGAAGATACACACATTTTAATTCTACAAGGCAATTCTACTTTTCTAAAATTACCCACTAAATGAGAGCATCTCATCGTCTGAGCTCCAGAACCCAAGTGTGCTGGGATGGCACACTCTTGGTGAGGTGAAGATTCCATATGTGCTGTTGAAATGGTACAGAACAAATATTTATCAAAGTATTTTTTTGATGTATAAGAACACGACATAATGTCCACATTAGATTTAGCTATAACATGCTGTTTTTTCTATATTGTAGTGGATTGAACTGAAGACAATCGGGTATTAGCCAAGGTGTTATTGGTTGAGTAGTCAACTCATGCCATTGTGACATGGGAATTCCTGTGAATAAAGTGTGGTCCAGGTACTCATTATGGAACATACATAACATGACAGATGATCTGGATAGCTTTATGCTGCCTTTCACGTTATTTTGCCACCACAAATCGCAAAAACAAAGAATGAGTAAATTATGTTTCATTCAATTCTATGGAGACATTTTTGCCTCAATAATTAAACCTATAGATTTCACAAGCTGCTTGGTTTTAATACAAACACATATATCAAGTCTTACCTGCTCTTCAATGACACTTTCACACTGGCATACAAAGTTCACTAACACAAGGCTTTCCAATATCTCACCCAAATGGCTATTTTTCACATGTGATTCTAAGTAGTGAGTGCAACCAAACCATACATCTATAAAAGCCTTCACACACAAGCCCCACCTGAATTCATCCAGTATGTACCTGATGCTGTTTCACAAAAAAAAAATTGGATGCCAATCACAGACGTGAGTCCAGCTGAGTTTTTCTCAGCTAAATTTTCCATACTGCCACCCTGGCTGAGATCAGCTAAATCTACAGAGCAGGGATTGAGCCCGATGGCCTGTATGACTATGTACTGTATATACAGCTCAATTACACACTGAAACATTGGGAAGCTCTCCAGTGACACTTTTATTATCTAAGTAATGTTTAATATTGTGGTAAGATGTAACAAATATTCATAAAATTGTTCAACTGCTTTCCAATAAGACACTATTCTATTGAATACCTGCAGCACTGTACAAATAATATCATGGGTGGCCAGTTTAAGAAATTTGATGTTGCACTGTTACATTCAGATATTACATAATTCAAAAGATTATTAATTCTTTTACATCATCGCAAAACGAACCTACTTTTGAATTATCAACTTTAAAAAGCACTTTAAGATTCTCCATGAGATTACCTTGATCTGTCTTTGTTGAATTACCTATTTACACATATTAATTAAGGTGGGATATTGGCTTTTCCACATTGTAAGATCATCAGATGTTTGAATTCAGAAAAAAATACATCAAAGCATTAATTGAAATGAAACAAACTATACATTTTGTTCTGGCATAGGCAGGACTGGGTAACTTGGGTAGGTAGGGCAGGAAGATTAGGTAGGGAGCTGTTACACTGGCCCCCCAGCATTTGACAACACTTCCAGGACTTCAGAAGTAAAGCTGGGTGTATAATAAATCAGGCCATATGGATGACATTAGTGTACATAATATGGAATATTAAACAACATGTAAATTGGGTAAAGTTTGTATATTCAAATTCAACCAGGAACTTTGCAACAAAGAACATCAATTTAATATAATAAGGTTTAAAGAGAGAGCAGATAAATGTTTTTGCTGAAATGCTGATTGTTTCGAGCTATATCCTAAATAAGGTAGGAGAGGAAAATTCATTGAGGACATTCAACAGGAAGATGCATGCTAGAAAGGGAGCTTTAGTAAACTAGAACGATGAGCTTCAATGAGCCAAATGGGCATCCTTTTAATTCTACATCCTGATATGGTCCTTCCAAAAATGATCAAACCCTGTCTCATGAAGACATTTGGAAAAAAATATATTTTAAAATTGTCATGTAATACTCCTTCAATATGATGGGAAAAGCTAATAATGAGCTGTCTATTTATGGAGTACCCTCCTGAGATGTAAAAAAATGAATGTGTCCGACAACAGACCTTAGCGAGTAGATTAATGTAATTTATCCCATGGCCTGGGACCCACAGCCATAATCACTCTGTGGATCAACCCTTATCTTCTACTTGTGGTGCAGATTGCCAACTCTTCCTTGCCCTGTGCAGACTTGGTTGAGCACTGTCCACTGTCTTCGAGGGAGCTAGAGGCCATTGGCCACTGCTATTGGGTCAGTGATGAGATACTGCTTCTTTTTGCTATATGCACACATTGTCTTGCACAGATGTGGATTAGACACATTGGGCAGGATCTTACCAGCCACATGGAGGTGACTTTAGAGGCGGGTGAGGAGGGTGAGAATTTGCAGAATACCGCATTGGGTCAACCACCAAATGCATTCCAGTATTCGGCTGATTTTACCAGAAGGTAAATTGCTATCACCTTGCAGCAGCAGGTAGCCAGTTAGTGGCAATTAATTGACCACTTGGGGGTAGAGTGGGAAGGCTTTTGCGATCCTACCGGCAGCGACAGGCCCCAGGAGGAAGGGTTCCAGCTATAGGCTGTGGGTGGCCAGTGAGGCCTCCTTCATTTATCCTTGCCACACTCCATGATGATGGCCTAGCAGCTGTGACCACAAATGATTCTTAAAGTTTCACACATTTTCAGAGGATGCCTCAGTCTCTCCCAGTGGAGCTGGCCAGCAGGACATATCTGTGAGCCCACCCAATAGGCCATCTGGGTGCCTGGTCTACGTGACTTCCTTAATTAGATGGTGCTCCTGGAGGCAGCCTCATAATTGGCCACCTCCAGTAAAATCATGGAGCTCACAGCTAAGCATCACCAGTGGGGCTAGGACCTGCTTTTGATTCCCTCAGAAAATCTTTAAAGGCAGTAGGATCCTGTCGAATCTTCCCTCTTACCCCTCCCCTGCCTCTGTAAAAAAAAATTCACAAAGAAAATCTAAAGTCCATTGTTTTCCCTTGGAAAAATGAAATGAAGTTCAACCTGAGACTACCTTTTCTCCTACACTAAAAATATTTCTAAGATGTTCAGGCCTCTTGAGCTATTTACCCATCAGCTCTCCGCTTAAGAATGATTTGCAGTAAAAGCAGGATCTTAAGAAAGGAAGAAATTATACTACTTCAAGCTCCATTCTAACTAAATATAAAAACAAAAAAACTGCGGATGCTGGAAATCCAAAAACAAAAACAAAAACATAATTACCTGGAAAAACTCAGCAGGTCTGGCAGCATGGCGGAGAAGAAAAGAGTTGACGTTTCGAGTCCTCATGACCCTTCGACAGAACTTGAGTTCGAGTCCAAGAAAGAGTTGAAATATTTCAAATCTTTCTTGGACTCGAACTCAAGTTCTGTCGAAGGGTCATGAGGACTCGAAACGTCAACTCTTTTCTTCTCCGCCGATGCTGCCAGACCTGCTGAGTTTTTCCAGGTAATTCTGTTTCCATTCTAACTAACCTATTATTCTGCAGTCCTAGAAAATTGCCTGTTCCATTTTCAAAACGGTGAGATAGCAGAGATTTTTTTAGTGAAAAAGTATACAATCATCTTTATCCTTTATGGATGAAGGGAAATTTTAATCTTTATCAAGCAAAGATCTCTGCAATGAAAATATGTAAATTATTCCCTCAAAGAAAGATATCACATTATAAAAAATAATCTTTATAATTATTCTGTAAAGTTATTCCACTGTGATCGCACACTGCCAATCAATGCACAATTCAAAACTACACATAACCAGTCAGATTATAAGAGTTGAATTCCGATTTTGCTGCTTTTGAAGGAACAGATGGTGCAGGAGCTGAACGGTTGGTTGCGGGATTCTTGTAGGACATTGGCCGCCTACTGTACGGCTCAACTCTCCTACCAATAAATGACAGGGACAGCATGACTCCTCCGATGATGCTCAGCATAGCGGCAACAACCCCGAGGTACAAGGACTCACCAATTTCAAACTTGAGGTCACCTGGAATTAATGGGTTGTGGAAATTCAGTATCACGCCATTCATTGTCCATGCTACTGGCACCAAACCCGTTAGCCCAGCTACGATAAAGAAAACTCCTCCAGTGCCAGCAATCTTGTCTTTTATTGGAGAATCCTTGGCACACACGGTGCATTTCATACCGACAACGGAGATTGTTATAGCAAGCAATGAGAGAGCAACGGAGATGACCATCATGGCACGGGCAGCTTGGAGATGTGCTGGAAGTTCCAGGACAGAGTTGTAGGTTTCACATTGGAAGATGCCAGTGCTAAACATGGCACATGCCCACCACAGCCCTTTCATATAGACAATAGCAGTTACAACATTTGCTCCAATGTGTGCTGTGATCCTCCAGTGGGGCATAATAGTAGCTGATAATGTCCCAACCATGCCGATTATGCACACAATCAAGGCTACCAATTGCATGGCAGTGTTAGCCATTGTGAAACTCAAAAGGTTTTACTCAAAATAGATCTTGCGTCCTTACAGCATGCTTCCAAATCAAAATTCTGCTTCAAATGCCTGTTGCTCCCGTTAGTCACCTGGCTTCATGTGTCTATCTGAAACTATAAAGATTAAAGTTTTATTGATAACTGCTGAAGAAATGACCTTGGCCTCTCAATTACCTGGAATAACTAAACTTAACAAATAATAACTTTTCTTAATTGAATTTCCATCAAGTGCAGAATTTATGTTTCATTTCTTTTTCAAAGAAGGAAAGTTTTAAAAGGATTGTTTGCATTTTATTGTAGTGAGGTGAGCACCAACACATTTAACTTAACTTTAGCTACCTTCACCATATTGAGTGTATAGTGCACCACAGTCTGAGATTTTTCTTTCCCATTTATACAATACAATTTGCATTCAGCATTTGAACAAGTGGATTTCCATTTGTTAAATGTAAAAGAGGTGCCACATCAATCACCACAACTCTTAGAGCATAGGAAAACTGATTTCAAGAATTTTATTACATGAAAAGAATCACTAATAACTCATTCCTACCCCCAAAGAGAGCCTGGCACACACTGGTGGGCCTATCCTTCAGCTGAGAAGTTAAACTAAGTTGCATACTGGCATTCATGGTTCACACAAGCTTCCTCCCTACCCTCTAATTCTTGCAGCATAACCTTTTATTCTATTCAATTCTTTTCTTACCTAACTGCTCCATAAATGCTACTCAATTATATGTGCTGGGCGCATGCAGACTGCTTGCCAGCAAAGAGAATTTCAATTACTGCATCATGTGGCTCTCAACTAGGCTCTGTCAATGTGGGGAGAAGCAATTTGGGGGGGGTGGGGGTGGAAGGAGTGATCAGGCTGGAAGCTGAGTCAAGGTTGATGCCACTGCAGCAGAGCTGGGAGGAGCAGTGCTACACAATCAGGTTAAGTGTTTCTAAAAATTTTACCTTTTTGCTGGCAGCCTGCAGCAGCCCCTTTAAAAGGTCACATGTGAACCACATTTTCCTGAATGCAGCAGGTCTGATGCTGTGATCCACATTCTTGACCATTATTCACTAGCAGTCTGTGGAGGCGCAACAGGCACCAGCAGCTCATCCATTAAATGCTAATTAGGTCAAAGGCACAACTTAGAGCCAGACTCGAGGCTCTTGGTTTAGGTATACTTTCTCCGCAGTGCCAAGTCCAAACTCGATAAAGGTCTGACTCCTACATCTCCTTTAACCATTTTGATGGATGCCTTTATAGTTACATTCTTCTTCCTTCAGGTGATCCATCACTGATTCCCTCTTCTTCATCATTTCAATGCTGTCCACCGGCACCCATCACCATAAGCAAGCAGGCACTTTGCACATGTACACCAATGTACATGTACCAACTGTACACTCTGCTTCAACCCATTATTCTGCTGCTGTTGGTTTTCTTTGTCTGAGATCAAGACCTGTATCAGTTGCATTTTCCTTTAGCGTTAATGAAACCAAGGCTATCACCTTTGGCTAAGAACAATACCTGCTTTTGACCTAAACACCATAAACCTCTACAGCTGCCAACTCATTTAAGCTTCTTCTTCTATGCCTGATATTCTAACAAAATGCTTTTCTTTCACCCTAAAACATTATCTATCTCTGCCCCACATCTACCCACTGCTGCTGAGACCTGAATACAATTCTACTCTTCATTACACTGTTCTTATCAAGTTCCACTTGCTTCCTATCATCCATCCAGTTGATTACAAGACCCTCCTCCTCCCCATTTTCAAATCCATCCTTGATCATTTCTGACACTAGCTATATGATGTCCACCAACTATGCTCTCCTCAGGAGCACTACTGCGCAACTGATTTTCCAATCACTGTGCTCCCAGCCTCTGAAACTCATGCCATCTCACCACCAGTTTCCTTAATTTAAAAACACTGACTTCAAGACCTTGGTCCAATTTTTCTTTTTGAATTCAGTGTATGTATGTTGCAATAGTGATGCCGGACTCAATAATGCGGTGAAAGTTGGGGAGGGATGCATTCATGCCAAGTTTTTGTACTGTTTTCAGACCAAAACAATTTCAGAACTGGGAGGGACCCTTCCTCCCACCCACTCCTTTAACAGTGTTAATATTTTCAAAAAGATTACAGCAGGATGATGTGACTTGTCAGAATTTCCATAATACTCACCCCCACTGTATTCTATCTAACTGACAGCCTTACAAATGAGATGATGTAACTTGCCAGGATATATTAGAATTTCTATTTAAAGGAGCCCATTACTTGGACAACCTTTACCATCAATCAGTTTTGTCTGAATATTTTTTAGTATTTTCTTCCCCTTCTGAGCTACTGAGATGGACTGTAACCTGGCTGAGCAAGTGACTTTCTAATCAACTTTATGACAGTGAAGAAGAAAATTGAACATTAGTTTCCATAGGCGAACTTCTCTATATACAATGTTGATGGAAGAGGAAGAGCAGGCCCAAAGGGGCCAATGGAGATGACACTCTCGAAGAAGGATGTAGTCAACCCACTGCTATCTCCTTATATAAGTTTAGATACTCAGCACTGCTTACAAGAGCAAAAGTGAGGAACTGAATCTTCACAGATAAATTCACAAAGAATGCTCTAGATGACCTGTGTAACTTTCCATAACCAGTTTTTGGCTTATATCAAGGGTTAGATTTTTTAAAAGGTTTGGGATCCAGATTTGAGGCAGGTGGGCGCTGCTGGACCCCTGTTGTTTGCTGCCAGACCACGGCCCCGAGCTATTTTTAATGAGGACGGCTCGGGGACACATTGGCTGTCTGCAGGCAAGTTGCAACTAGCCATTTGAGGCCAATTATAGTAAACTAAAGGGCCTATGAAGACCCATTTCTGCAGGCAGCCCACATGGTAGGCTGAGGAGAAAGTATGGGGTTGTGTCTATGGATTACGTGAGGGACCATCCCTGTCAGACCCATAATGGCAGCCCAGCCGCAGCTGGAGCCACTGGGCATTCCCTGGAGGGGTTGCCCTTCCAGGATCTTGGCCAGGCAGCTATGTATTTTTAGAAAAGAAAATTAGCTTACTTCACTTGTCCCTCGCAGTCTTCATGTTCACATATGTAGCTCCCACCTCAGCTGGTGGGGCTGCTGATCTCTGAGTGCTGGAGGCCTCGCATTGACCCTCCAGCTCTGGGAATTCACCTGCCATCCCTGACTGGACAGTAAGCCCGCTCCCTGGCCTTTATTAGTGGAGTATTGAAATTGCAATGGGCATGCTTAGAGCTCACCATGTAGTGTCAGAACCTGGAACAGACCCCATCTAACCTAAAAAATCTTTGGGCAGGATTTTTGGATCCTGCTGAGGTCAGGACAGAGGTGGCCAAGGCCCCAAAATATTGATGCCAGCCACTTGCTGATTTCCTGGCACCGTTTCCAATGCTAGCCATTTTGGGGGAGTCAGACCTTGGGTCCGGCAAGGTTATCACCCCCACATTTCAGGCAGTCAATGTGGCTTATTATGAGCATTGCTAATGATAGACAATCTGGGATTTTCCAGTTGGCCTCCAGTTTCCTGACTGGCCGGGAGTTTTTTTTTGGGGGGGGTGGTGGGGGCAGATCAACTACCTGGAATCAGGGACCCAGCTGGGCACATTGGAGCCCAGCATGCCAGGCAGGCTCACAGGACTTCTCTGACTGCCTGGGTGTGGTGGAGACAAAGGTCGTCCTGTAGTGGGAATTCACTCCCCCCAACACTGGTGGCTTGTCTGCTTTTATTGTTTTTTTACTTAAATGTTTTTAAAATGTTGTCAACAGGGCACCTTCATGTTGAAACACCCTCTCAGTTACTCACTATTTATTGCACCTGGCAATGTCTTTGAAGCTGCTTTGTGTCTAATTTTGGTTTGGGATGATCAATGGCAAGCAACATTCGTGCCACACAAGTGCCAGGCAATGATCAGTTCCAACAAACAAGAGTCTAACCATCACTCCTTGACATTCAACACCATTACTAACACTGACTCTCCCACCATCAACATCCAAGGGGTTACCTAGGGGTGCCCATGAAACTTAACTGGGCTAGTCAAATAAGTACTGTGGCTACAAGAGTACATTAGAGGATGGGAATCCTGTGGTGTGTAACTCAGTTCCTGACTCCCCAAGTCTTGTCCACAAGGCACAAGGTAGATGTATCATGTGGAGGAGGCAGTGTAGTGGTAATGCTACTAGACTAGTAATCTAGAGGTCCAGGCCACTACTCTGGGGGCATGGATTTAAATCCCACCATGGCAGCTGTTAGAATTTAAATTCAATTAATAAAAATGTGGAATTAAAAACTTGTCTTAGTAATGGTGACCATGAATTGATTGCTATAAAAATCCACCTGGTTCACTAATGTCCTTTAGGGAAGGAAATCTGCTGTCCTTATCTGGCTTGGCCTACATATGACTCCAGACTGACAGTAATGTAGTTGGCTCTTAACTGCCCTTTGAAATGGCCTAGCACGTCACTCAGTTTATCAAACTGCACAGCAGTTCAAGAAGGCAGCTCATCATCACCTTCTGAAGGGCAATTAGGGATGGGCAATAAATGCTGGCCTCAATATGTATGCTCAAGTCCTGGGGTAGAGCTTGAATCCAGAACCATTTAACACAAAAGTAAAATGCTCCCAACTGAGCCACAGCTAACATTTTAATTTCAATAAAATACTGACCCACCAAAGCCTCCATCATGGAGAACAGATTGCTAAAAGCCTATCTTATTTTCTAGTGCTAGTGTTGAATTTCCTGTTTTATGGAAGTAACTTGACCAAAAAGCCACAAACATCCTGGAGACACAGAGATAACCTTCATGGAAATTAGGCTTTAAGTGAAACAACACATTATCCTCCTACTTGCTTTAATACAAGCCATGTCTAAATGGATAAGAATAGATTGGTTTTTGCTAAGATATGTTAAGTGCTCATCTCACAAACTTATACTCAATGTTCCTCCTCAAATTTAATGGTAAACATTTATTTCATTCCAAGTTTATATTAGTTTTATTCATCTCGGTTTGTTCATATATCAAATTTACTGAATTCTGCTGCTTCATTTCATTCCTAATTGCAGGGTAAGTGTGAGGGAACAGTCTCGGCCCCATTCTTTTTTATTCTTTCACGGGATTTGGGTATTGCTGGCTGGGCCAGCATGTGTTTCTCATCCCTAATTGCCCTTCAGAAAGTGGTGGTGAGCCTCCTTCCTGAACCGCTGCAGTCCATCTGGTGTAAGTACACTTACAGTGCTCTTAAGAAGGGACTTCCAGGATTTTGATCCAGCAACAGTGAAGGAAAGACAATAAAGTTTCAAGTCAGGGTATTGTATGGCTTGGAAGGGAACTTACAGGTGGTGATGTTCCCATGAGTCTGTGTCCTTGTCCTTCTAGGTGGTAGATGTTCCAGATTTAGGAAGTGCTTTCAATGGAGGTTTGGCGAGTTCCTGCATTGCATTTTGTGGGCAGTACACACTGTTGCCACTGTGTGATGGTGGTGGAGGGAGTGAATGTTTAAGGTGGGTGCCAATCAAGCGGCTGCTTTGTCCTGGATGGTGTCAAGTTTCTTGAGTTTTGTTGAAACCATTCATCCAGGCAAGTGGAGAGAATTCCATCACACTCCTAGCTTGTGCCTTGTAAATAGTGGACAGGCTTTGGGGAGTCAGGAGATGAGTTACTCGTCACAGGATTCCTAGCCTCTGACCTGCTCTTGTAGCCACAGTATTTATATGGCTAGTCCAGTTACTCAGGACTGTTTCCAGGACCACACTTCAAAAGAAATTAATTGGCTGTAGAGCACTTTGAGATGTCCAATGGTCGAGAAAGTTGCTATAGTTTCTTCTAGTTTATTTGGCCTATTGAAATGCATTCATCCCATCATGTCACTGTTTCTGGAATTAATCTAAGGGTTTTCATTTTACCAACCTTCCTGGAAGCCTATTCCAAATTATGGATGGCTTTTTGCATGAAGCTGTCCTTCTTGATATCCCTCCTAAACTGTCCCTTTGCCAGGTTTCGTTTCTGTGCACTTAACAGGGGATTCCAGTCTGCAAATCTCTCATTGTTGGAAAATTAATGCAAACCGTACAACTTCACGGATTATGCAGTTTGTTGCTCCTGGATACTTTAGCTTACAACATCTCAAGTATAATTTTCCTTCGCTCTAAATATATTGACACTAGTTTGCATTTCAATCTAGGACAGAAAGGAGAACAAGCTTTGCTTACCTCATTGCCGACCTTGGTAAGGAAACTGAAATTTATAAATGAGTCTCTGGACAGTCATGGGTAGTACCGAAGCAGCAACTGAGGTTGACTGCCAAGATCTTACAACCCATTAGTAACTAGTACTAAACCAAAGTACTGTATTCAATATTATGTGTGCCTAAAAAACTGAGAGTAAAGATTTTCTGATGCAAATTCGACGGGGAAGAATTGCAATTGCTGCAAGTTTTAAATTGCGATGAGCTTTTAAATCCATGAATGTTGGTATGTAAATTTCTGATTTTGTTGAAAATTACAAACTATCTGCCATTAATGCGCTAATTCATGATTAGTGGAAGCGATTTAAAACTCTTTTTTATGTGTAGATCATTGGTGTTGCTTATCCTTCTAAATCCTCTATTGTGCCCTATATACTGTAATACAGAATACACAAAAGTTAATAGAATATTTTAACACAAGCATGTTTTATTTTAATCAGTAGCTCCATATTCTTCACAGTCATTGCAGACTGTTTTTCTGATGTTAGCTGATACGAAAACATGTTTTTCTCCTTAAATGGCAATGTAAATAAGTTTGGTGGGTAAAAGGTTAATTTGTTGTGAGAAAGATGTTATTCTTTAATCCCCATCACATGCTCATGCAACAGTAACAAGGTTAGCTTCTTAATCCTATCAACCAGAGTTCGCAAAAGAGGTTTGTCCACAAGTAACATTTTATTTATTGTACTTATTGCTTCATGCCAGTGATTCTGCTCGGACCCATTTAAAGGCAAATGGACTTCATGAAAATTAACGAAGGAAAATCTTAAATGATATTCTTGAGTTTCACCCCATCAAATTTAACTACTCACTTGTCCTTCCATCAAAAATATAGCTGTATTGTTTTAACTTATGCATTTTCCTCCTGTATAAGTTACCTGACATTTTTCAGTTCACTTGAATAATTGTTTCTTTTGCTGAGAAGGCCTGTCCCTAACCTCCGACAGTGCCCCCTTCAAGCATACACTGAGAAGTGTATACACTGAGAAGTGCAAACTACCAGCAAAGCAAGGCATCTTCAACTGATTTCCTCGACTGAACCTCCACCACCCACAAACAGGAAATGTTGCAGGCTCCATATGTCATCTCATAGCCTTCCCAGGCCACAAAAATAATCTATGAGAATACAGAGTTCCAACATGCACTGCTACTGTAGGTGTTGGGTGTCATTGGTAACAAAGGTATATCTGAAGAGAATCCTGAAGTTTCCTGGAAACACCTACAGATTCACTTCTAAATCCTGCAAAGGCATACGAAGAAGCACCCACCCCTCTTGCACCTTGCCCAGTCACATTTTGCTGTTCAGTTACCAGAGAGATGCCCCTTTCATTGCCCTGCTGCCTAAGAAGGGGGATCTCCGCCTCCTTAAAAACTGGTGCCCGGTCTCCCTCCTCAGCTCAGATTACAAGATTTTTGCCAGGGCCATGGCTTCTCGCCTTGGCATCGTACTGGACCACTTCATCCACCCTGACCAGCCCTACACGGTCCCGGGCTATACCATCTTTGATAATATCAATCTGGCCTGGGACATCATCCACTTTTCCCAGAGGACTGGTCTGTCGAGAGCCTTCCTGTCTCTTGACCAGGAGAAGGTGTTCGACAGTGTGGATCACGAATATTTATTCGGGACTCTGCGAGCATTCGGGTTCAGGACGCAGTTCGTTGCCCGAATCCAACTTCTGTACACTGCCGCAGAGTGTCTAGTTAAGGTTAACGGGTCCCTGAAGGCACCCCTTTGCTTTGGGAGAGGAGTGGCTCTTGTCTGGCCAATTGTATTCCATCTGCACAGAGCCTTTCCTGCGCCCCTTGTGGAGGAGGTTGTTGGGATTGGTTCTGCGTGGGTCGGACATTGGGGTGGTCCTCTCGGCTTATGCTGATGATGCGCTCCTCATATTCACTGACATGGCTGACCTGCGGAGGATGTGTGAGTCCCAGGAGGCCTACTCTGCCGTGTCCTCTGCCAGGATTAACTGGGGCAAGTGGTCTGGACTGCTGGTCAGTCGGTGGCAGATGGATCCCCTACCCGAGGAGCTCAGGCCTTTCATCTGAAGCAAGGCCAGCCTCGTCTACCTGGGGGTTGCGTTCTGGTCATAAACCAGATGATTGCCGCCATGCTGTTACCAGCTGGCCACTTTGACCCCTCCCCCGGACTTTGTCGCAAAGCTCCAAAGAATGCTCATCGACTTCTTCTGGGACAAAAGGCAGTACTGGGTCGCTGCTGAGGTTCTGAGTCTCCCACTTAAGGAGGATGGTCAGGTGCTGGTGTTCCTATGCACCCAGGTGGCGATTTTCTGCAGCGATATCTTTACATTGAGCCCCTCCAAGATGGTTGCCCTGGCAAACTATTTCTCCTGCCAGGTGCACAGCCTGAATTATGACGTGCAGCTCCTATTTATAGAGCTGAGGGGCCTTCGTGGCTCCTTGCAGGCGTTGCCCATCTTTTACCAGGACCTGATCAAAGTCTGGAACATGGTCGTCTCGCGACACAGCTCTCCCCCTCAGGAGTAGCGGCTATCATCAGAGAGCCACTGCTCAGGAATCGCCCCTCCAACCTTTTCAGTGGCTGGGGAAGAGGAGGGCTGTGGCTGCTGGGGTGACCAAGATTGGGGACGTGCTGGGTGGCAGAGGAGTGGGCTGGATGCTTCCACAGAAGTTGGTGCATCACGAGTTCGTGGATGTCTGGCTCGTGGCCAATGCCATTCATGAGCTTAAAATGGTTGTGCTCCACACCGATGTTATACTGGACTTCAAGGTGGCGCAGGTGCACGGTGGTCTTCCGTCTGAGTGTACCCCTGTTCGGAAGGAATTCCACATTGGGCCCGAGCCCCGAACCCTCCCTCAGGAGCCGATGTCCCGCAACCTGAGTCACCTCACGGAAATGCCCTCTGTGCCCTTTAACATGGCACAGAGGGGTTCCCTGTATCAGCTGCTGCTGCACACACTTCACTTTCTTGCCCTCACCTGCCACCCGGACGTGCCTTGTTGCCATCCAGCGGCAGCGGTCCCCAGTGGGTGCCCTCTATGGGGGTGTCCTCCCACTTTCCATCGGGGACCAGGGGTGGAGGGTGTTGCACGCAGCAGTCCTATACAGCCGTAGGATGTGTCGGTTCACAGGCTCCCAAGATACCTGCATTTTTTGCAGCCTTGTGGAATCCGCGTGTATGTTAATTGTTGTAGACTACACTCCCTTTTCAGATTCCTGAAAAACCTTTCATTGATGTTTCATATGCACTTCAATCCCACGCTCCTGATCTACAGGCACCCAGTGCTGAGGGGGGCTGGGAGGGAGGAGGACCTCCTCATGAACCTGCTCCTGGACCTGGCCAAGTTGGCTATTAACAGGTCCAAGCAGTGGGCAATCGAGGGGGTCATCTGACCCAAATGTCTGCCCCTCTTCTGAGGCTATGTTTGCAGCCGGGTGTCCCTGAAGAGGGAGCATGCGGTGTCTGCCAGCAGTCAAGGCCTTCCGAGCTTGGTGGGCACAGTGGGGACTGGGGTGTTTTATTGGCCTTGATAATCACATTTTGATTTAATGTTGGTAAGCTTCCTTTAAATTTTTGTCTTTTGTTTTTGCAGTTTCCCTTTAAGAGGCTGTGTTTATTTTGTCCCTGACTTTGTTAATTTTGTTCATTTGGTTGACTCAAGAGTTAAAAGTTGACCAAATTCTGGTGGATCCTGATACTACCTCATTTTCGGTTCTCCTTCTTGCCAAGAATTAGCACAGACTGTGCAACGTCGATTGTTGAAGTATTTCAGGAGGAAATGCATTGCGTGTGGTTTATATGGATTTTAGAAAAGCTTTTTGAACTACAGTCTACATTCATCAGAACAGGCTTATTGCAAAGATAATGGGCAGGGTTTTTGCCTGGTGATAGAAGCAGGAATGGGGTCAGGACTTACAAAAACCTAGACATTTTACAGTCATTTCAAATTTTCAGTGCCTCCTTCCCCAACCCCATGCTATTTTTGTGTGGTCTTTCTGTGGGCCAGGTGGGCCTTCGGTAGTGGTACCACATGCACCTTTTCTGAGGTCTGGGTCGCCTTTGTGAGTTCTATAGGAAATTTGGTTTCCTCCTATCTCTAATTTTATGTGCTGGTGTGGGTTTTGGAAGCCCTAAAAAGGACCTGCCTCTTTGGAGAGTTCATGAGCACTGGAAACGCCTGCTGAGGAGTCAGGAATATTCTGATAGGTAAGTGTTAAATGCTTTGACAACTTCAGATGTCACTATCAAATGCTGCATGGTAAGGTAGGTGTGTTTTAACTCCAGTGATTCATCACAGGGCTCTGTCCTGAGAAGGTAAGTTGACCATTTACATAGACCAGCATTATTTAAGTGTTGAGATGCATTTGAGTGCCCTTCCCATTGGAAAAAGCACCATAATGTATTCAAATCACCATCTGTAGTATAGAAAAGGAATGAAGTTTAGAGGGCATAAGAATCACAATGTTGCTGTTCCCAAGAGTTAAGATGGGCCTTCTAACCAGCCTGCCTCTCAACCATACTCTCCCGCACTGCACTCTGGCTCTCAAAACCTGACCCCTCCCGCCCATGTCCCTCAGAATCAAAAACATGGTGGGAATGGGGTTCCGAGGCAGGCTTGGATTTTGGAAGTTGGAAATGAGCCCCACTCATGTTTCCTGAGCTTGAGACAAAAATCCAGGCCAAGTGGGAGGGAACCTAATTTGCATGGAACAGGTGAGCACAAGGACCCTAAAGTGCTTCTTTTTAAAAAAAATTATTTTATGGGACGTGAGTACGTCCACAAATAATTTAGCATGAGGTTCCCAATGAACATGCTGATGCATTAATGGAAGAGAGGTGGCGCCCATCCAGCTGCATTCCAGCCCTGAATTGAGATCCACTATGCATCCCTAGGCAACCAGTGATCCGTGGCACTAGGGTGTCATTCATTTTAGGGGGGGATTCTGATTTAGAGGTGTTCTGTCATAATCCCACAGTGGTAACTTCATACCATTGGCTCCTCAGCCAAGCACATACACCAAATGTAAGTGAACCGTTTGTACTGAGCAGGATTTGTTGCCCATCTCTAACTTCTCTTGAAAAGATGGTGGTGAGTCCCCTTGAACTGCTGCAGTCAATGTAATGTGGATAAACCCACAGTACTGTTAAGAAAGGAGTGCTAGGATTTTGAACCAGCAACAATGGAATTATGATATGGGGCTAGAGTTTACAGGCCATCCATGAGAGGAAAGCAGCCTGCCCACTGCACCACAATTTTTAAAATGGTGCAGGAGGCATGGGTGGGCCGCCAAGCTGTGGCCTCATTTACGCCCTTAAGTGTGCAATTAATGCCCACTCAAAGGCCCATCCCTCTGTCACTCAGGTATTAGGGGTAGTGAGAGAGGCCTGCGCCCAACATGCAGCCTGGTAGGTTTATCCCTGTGGGCTGCTGGACAGTGAAAGGTGGGGAAGAGTGCCTCCTCTCTCGGTCCCTGGTGCCAATTGGAAACTACCCCCTCCCTCCCACAGTTTTCCCTCCTCTTATCCATTCTCCGCACTGCCCCTGTCCAACATGCCACCCCATCCCATCCCCCACTTCCTCACTCCTCTTGCCAGTGTTTTAAAGAAGATTTTTGTACTCTATGAGTGACATGAGATAGTTGGTATATAGCTTTTCTTTAAACTATTTATTTACACTATTTGAAAAGACTTCATGGTAAGCACATGATTCTATGGACACAGACTATTTATTCTGAGTCTTGCTCTGTTGGAGCCTTTTGGTCATCATCACCATTAACATAATTGTTTCATTAACATAACCATTAAGCCATTAATCAGCAGCTGGGGCCTGCCAGTAATCCCTGGAAGTCCGGGTCCATCACTGAACACTTCTTGGCCCAAAGGCAGTATCGGCAGTGGCCACCATTCCTGGTGATGCTGCCAGTACTGCAAAGTTGCCGGTCTCCAATTGGCTGGTAGCTCCATGAGGCAGGACTTCCTCCAGAAGAACAATGGAAGTCTCACCTCATTATAATTAAAGGACCGTCAGCTGAAAAATTAAAGTGTGATGAGCTGGCCAAGTGGAGATGGACTTGTCCCCGACATTTATGTTGGGATGTGGGAAGCCCGCCCTCAGCATTCAATCCAGCCAATAGTTCATGTCAAGAAGGCATGTGGGCTGGAGGGGAACTTGCAGGTGTGATGTTTCCATACATCTGCCACCCTTGTCCTTCTTGGTGGCAGAGGTGGTAGGCAGATTTGGAAGGTGCTGTTGAAGGAGGCTTGGCAAGTTGCTGAAATTCCCAGAAAGTTTCCTGGTGTGCTTGAGAGGTCCTTTTTCACAGTTTCAGCAGCAGTGACTATGAAATTATGATTGTCCCTTTAACGAGTGAGTGTCCCTTTAAGTAGCATTTGAAATTGGCATCAATGCTGTGTTTGCTCCCTAACAGCTGGTCACTGTTAGGAAAGAGCATGAGTTGAAACACAAGCCACCAAATTGTCATGCAGCCTCTTTAATGACCACTAGTAAACATTTTAAGTGGCAATCAGAGTTTACAGAATGAAGGAAATAAATAGATCACATGGCAGGATGTCAAGTTATTGTGGAAGAGCTAGGAAAGCTGATCAAAAACTTGGTCACCAAGACAGATTAAGAAGGCTTTTAAAGGTAGAGAGAAAAATAAAGAGGCTAGGGGGATTGAGAGAGAAAATTCCAGAGAATAGGGCCAACACAGAAAGCTCCACTACCAATGGTGGGAGAAGGAAAGGTCAGTCAAAGAAACAAAGGCTATATGAGTGATTTAAGACAAGGTTATAAGGTTATGAAAGGGCTTGAATGTGTTGGTATTGGAGAAAATGTGTGTCAATGAACATATCCAAGTGGAACTTTGTGTAGGACAAGTTAGTAGCAGATGTGTTTGGACAAAGAGAACTTTATGGAGGATGGATTAAGGAAGGATAGCAAGCCAAATGCTGCAGATATTGAATCTAAAAGTAGCAGAGGCCTGAATAATAGTTTTGTCTATGGTGACGATGAGCTAAAGGCAGAGGAAGATAATGTTGTGGAGGTAGAAGAGCTCTTGGTGATGTTTAGGACCTGGAGTTTAAAGCTCAGATCTGGGTTGAACAGGCAGCCACAGTTTCACTCTGCCTGCTATAGCCTGAGCAAGTGACCAGGAAGAGAGAGATTTTATGGTGGAGATCAAAAAATGAAGGCTTTAGTGTATAGCCTTGGTTTAGTTGGTAGTGCTCTCACATCTGATCAGAAAGTTGTATGTTCAAATCTCACTCTAGAGACTCAGGGCAGAATTTTTCATCCTGCGGGCGGGCGTGTACCTGACCTCAGTGAGAGTGAAATAATGTGTGATGATGGCAGGCGAGCATCCTAACGTCATCACGCATTGTCACAACCTTTCTGTCAGTGGGCTCGCGTGAGAGGTGTCAGCATGCCTCTTAAGGCCTATTAAGACCCTTAAACAAGTAATTAATTTGCATTTTTCGCTGCATGCTCAACCATTCAGTTGACCAGCTCATGACCCTTCCTGGGCCCAACCTCCGGGCCAGCCTGACAAGGGGAAAATCCTGCCCTTAGGCACATAATTTATGTTGACACTTCTCTTCATTGAGATTGTGCTGCACTATCACCTTTTGGATGGGACGTTAAACCAAGGTCCATCTGCCCTCTCATGTAAAAGATCCAACACCATTATTCATGGAAGAAAAAGTGAGTGGACGGTGTCCTAATCAAGATTTAACCCCCAAGCAACACTGTAAACAAATTATATGGACTTTTATTTCATTGCTGTTTGTAGGAGATTGCTTTGTGTCAACCAGCTGCTGTTTTTCCTGCATTATAACAGTGATTACACCTCACAAGTACTCCATTGGCTGTAAAACACTTTGTGATGTCTAGTGGATGTGATCAGGACCATAAAAATACATCCACCATCAGTTTTCTTTTTAAAAGTGTTCAATTGGCAGAAATATTGATACATCCACAGAGATAGAGTTAGGTGCTATCAGCACAGATATAGATGTTGACTTCATGTCTTTGGATGATGCCACTGAGGGGGTGCATGCAGATAAGGTAAAGAGCCATGGAAGGTTTTCTGGAGACTCCAGTGGTGATTATGCAGGTGCTTGAAGACAGAAACTGCTGCAATGGCCAAGCTCTGATAGAAAGGAGCGGGACTATGTAAGGTCAGTTTCATAGAGCTGGAATACAGAGGACAGGCAACGGAAGAGGATGGTGTGGTTGGGGAGTTTGAGATGAGACTTCGTAATAAGAGCTATGCCACCTCCACCGCCATGGTTTTTTAGATGGGGCAAGAGATGGAATATAAGAAATAGGAAAAGAATAGATCTTCAGGCCTGCTCTGTGCAGCCAAGCTAGCATATTTCAGTTGGATTGAGAGGTGGGCATAGAGCAGCCAGCATCTTAAGGCATAGGAATACTACAGGACTAATCAGCCTGAAAATGCATCTACAAATACTGCATTGCTGTGTTGAGATAAGTATGCATCAGTGTTTCTTACATAAAAAATCCCATTGTATCATTCAGAGAAAGGCGGGGGAATTAACCCTTAACCAACACTGCAAAAAACAAAATTAACTGGCTATTATCTCTTTACTGTATGTGAGACCTTTCTGTGTGAAAATTAGCTTCCACATTTGTCTACTAACAATGGTGACTACAAAATAATGAAAAGTAATTAATTGTGAAACACTTTGGGACACCTGAGAATATGAAAGGTGTTATGTAAGTGCTCTTTCTTTCTTTTCTCTCTGTCTTTCTCTCCTTTCTTTCTTTTTCCCTCTCTCTCATTTCACGTTGAAAGAAACACACACACACACACACACACACACACACACACACACACTAAGCTGTTGGAACCAGAATTTACTGGCATTCTGTCCAAAGTTAAACAGAAAGCCAAATCCAAAAAGGAAATGGATTTGTTATTGTAACCAGTAAACAGATATTATATTCTGGGCCAACAGTGCACTTAACTTTTACTAAAACTCTAATATTTTTTACATGTTGCAAAAACTCCCTGTATATAGCTTGGGACTCATTAATTTAAAAAAAAAACATTATTTTCCTGCTTAGTTGACACAGAGATGGGGATTACTCAAATAACCAGGTTTTCCTAGACTAAGGAAAAGGAAAAATCAGCCAGGTTGTTTATTGTCACTGATCCTGATGTCTGTGGCCATCAGATGAAGGCAGAATTGGTGCTTGCTAATACCCTTCATGCTAAAATAGTTTGCAAAGGGTAGTAAATTAAGGAGATAATTTGTAGCAAGGGAATGGAGGGATTAAAAGATAAGAACAATGATTTTTATTTAACTCATTAGGAGGCAGAATATCGATGTAAGTAGGTGAGGACATGGGTGTTGGACAAGCAAGTTTAGTGCTAAACAAGGGATGAGCGGCATTTTGGACAATTTATTGAGGGAAGAGGATAAGAGGTTGGTATTGGAGTTTATGAGTTTGGAAATAGCAAAGATATGTATAAAAGTTTCAGCAACAGGACAACGTTGGGAAGGTAGGAGAAGTAAGTGGTGTTGATAATGAATGGCATCTGAGTTTTATTGCTCAGCCCAGGATAAAGAGGATGCCAAGAGTACAAATGGTCTTGATCAACCTAAGAGAGTGACCAGGGAGGAAGGTCAGTGTAAGGGATCAAATCTAATCTGAGGAATTAGAGAGAGGATGATTTGGGATACAAGAGAAGCGATTGCTGGAAATATGCTCGCTGCATTCAGTTGGGTAAGCATGGAACCATGTAAATTCAACCTGATGGAACAGGATGATGGAAGAGAAACATTGAAGCATACTGTGGTCAATGGTATTGAAGGCTATAGAAACATCGAGAAAGACAAAGTGTAATAATGCAGTCAAAGGCAATGTCACTCATGATATTGGCTTGGGCTGTTTTTGTGCTTCAATAAGGGTAGAATCCAGACTGGATAGATTCAAATAGGGAGTTCAGTGGCAGAGCATTTACACACAATACGGTGGTAAGGGCGGGAGCTGGATTAACATGATAGGGAAGTTTATGCCTCATTCTAAATGCGTTTCAAATACTCTACCACCTTAGCTTACCTGAAAACAGATGCAAGAAGGCTGCCCACCCATCAGGATGTTAAATATATGTTACTAAAGGCCCATACAGTCTCAATCTGGAGACAGGTGACATGTGCCCAGTATTTTGTTTATATTTTAAAGCTTCCTTGTGGGCTAGGTGGAGCAGGGGTACTTCCCTGATTGCTTAATTTATCAATTCATTCACTTACTGAACCATTTCCATGGGTCTCCAACAGCAGCCTGCACCACCCCACCCCCCTGCCCCCCAACACAAACTTCCACTCCCACCCACTGGCCTTAACTTAACCCCCACCCGTTTTGGGCAAAAATCAGTGTCAAAACATTCAAATGAGGCCTAGGAGTTAGAATCTCTCAAACATAATGCTCTGGTCAGCCAGATGGATTACTGCCTGCTTCAGCCTCTGATTCCCGCCCAAGTTAGAATCAGAGTTTTAGTCTTAGTTTTACAGGCAGGCTAATAAATTAATATCAAACTATAGCTTGTCATACAGGTAGAAATTTACTCTAACGTTAAATGCTTCAATTCACTCCTACTTTGTACACATCAAACTGTTGTAAAGCTTAATTTAAATCAGTTTATCATTCTATAAGTGAATTTTTCCATGATTATTTCCTACCTTTTTCAATACCCCCTCCAGTCCTTGAAACTTCCAAGGTTGCCACTATCCGATACTCTGCCACTAATGTACAAACTGTGTTTAACAGGGCGTCCCCTAATACTGTTCTTTGCTGTCACTCCCTGTCCCATGCTCACTTGGCGCTGTTACATTAGTTTCCGCCCCAGTGCTCATGTGGTACTTATTAATCAACCTCTTGGTGCTTGCCTGACACCTTGTTGCCCTAGCTACCTCTCTTTTGATTTTCTAAATACATCGGTAACAATTAAATTCCTTTTTTTAATTTAAGTTGAAAGTGTTTGAAAATTTGCAATATTATCTACATTGTTATGATTGGGATGGGGAGAGTGCACAGTTTCTCTAGCCCCACTACTCCACAGGTCGCACCAAAAGTGCAAATGTTTAAATCACTCACTAAAGTAGCCAATTGTTTACCTTCACTGCTGCTAGACCCAGAATAAAAAAGACTATAACCAGGCTTCTTTCAATAAACTCAGAATAATTAATTTATTATGAAACAAAATTTCTTTTTTAAAACAAGTTGCAAAACTGGTTAATATACAGTTTGTGATCCAGAAATGGAACCATTTACCTCTTTTAAAATCCCAACACACACACACAAAAAAAAATGATAAGACAGATAAGGTCTCTGCAGAGGTTGGCATAAGGAAACACTTTATAAAAAAGAATAAAGTTCAAACAGGTCTTGATGCTTTTGTGTTTGGTGTTCCTTCTTGTGAAGATGGAACGCTGGTCACAGTAGTTGTCTGGAAGCTCTTTCCAAAGGACCATCAGTGAAACACTGGCTTGGATTTTCTGTGTCCGCTGGCATTGGGTGTGTTTGGTGGCATGACCGGACAACACGGTGTGATCAGTTTCATGACAGCATGAGACCAGCTCACAATCATCTGCTCAGCCTGCTGATGGTGGGCTGCATTCCCCACCACCGGTTGTCAGGAACCTCATTGTAATGCACCAGCATATCGTTATTAGGCCTGCCTGCTGGAATTGTTTTCCCTCCCCAGTGGATTGTCCATCCACATCAGCAGGAAAACAAGCTGATGTGTTTCACAACAGCGCATAAGTGATGTGCATTTGGCGGGCTGCACCGCGCTCAGGACTTAAAGGTTTGTTTGCCTAACTTGCTTTGGTCAGCACTCACAGTCATCAGTGCCAGGCTTCACAGACAGTTCCACATCATTTTTAGTGGGGCTTGTGGCAGGCCTACCGATCAGCCATATATGGGTGGCTTTTCAATGGCTGCAGGGCTAGGGCTTGCTCGCAGACCAAAGCGTCCAACTAATTCAATATCTTTCCAAAAAGCAAATCATTCCTGGAGATGTGCATTCCTGACAACATTGATAAAGACACCACTTTTTTACCTGGGGACATTTGCTTGAATCCTGCCCCAGCCACTGAATATCCATCCCTTGCTGCTGTAGTATGTACTACCCTGGGTTACAGTGCAGCAACTCACCAAGAGTACATTGACAATATTTCTTTCACCTCGGATTTGTACCATCAGGAAGGACAAAGGCATGTCATATTTTTGGGACACCATCACCTCCATGTTCCCCTCCTTGTCACATACCATCCTGACTTCAACACTTATCACACTCATCTTCATTGGTACTAGCTCGATATCTTGGAATTTCCTACCCAAGACTATTGTGGAAGTACCATCACCATAGGAACGTCAAAGGCAGAATTTTCAGGTCAGCGAGCGGGAGCAGGACCCACTCACCGACGCATAAAATGACGCACGCATAAAATGATGCACGATGATGATGGGTGGGCATCCCGACATCACTGCGCATCATTTAGATTTTCAGTTTGGTGCGCGTGGAGCCAAGTTGGCTGTGCGCCCGCCAAACTGTCAAAGGCTTATTCAGGCCACTTAAAAACTAATTAAAACAATAAACTGATCTGCCCGTCTAACCAGGCGGCCTTCGCACTTTTCATGGAACCTCATCCATGGGAGGGATGAGGTTTCATGGGGCAGAATTTTGCCGTCGGCGAGCTGGGGGTGGGGCCCACTCGCCGACGCACAAAATGACACGGGATGATGTCGGGCAGAACCCCCAATGTCACCGCACCCCATTTAAATTTTCAGGAAGGTGGGGGCACAGCCAAATTAGCTGTGCACCAGCCAACCTGCCAATGGCCAATTGAGGCCATTGACAGGATAATTAAGACAATTAAAGGCCCTGCCCATCCAACCTTAAGGCTGGCGGGCAGGCCAGGAGCCCCAGCAGGCTTCTGAAAAAACATGAAACCTCATTCACCGGCGGGATGAAGTTGCATGTAGGGTTTAAAAAACTTTAATAAAGTTTTAGTGAAATTTATTAACATGTCCCACTCATGTGACAATGTCACATGAGATGGGACATGTTAAGGATTTTTTTATTTTTCTATTTTTAATGTTTGAACAACTTTCAGCAATTTCCCTGAGGCTGCACTTAGCCTCAGGGAGGTGTGCGCTCTTTCATGCGCATAAGTGAAAGAGCGCACTCTCACTTTTGGGGAATCCCCCTCCCCCTGACCGCACAGGAAGCACATAGCGCTTCCCGCTGGGCATCACGCTGGGCGGGCCTTAATTGGCCCGCCCAGTTAAAATGGCAATGGGGTGCGCTTCTCCGGTGGGGATTGTCTCCCTGCCTGCCAGAGATTGGGTCGGGCCTACCTGCCCAACAGGCAGAAAATTCTACCCATGAAGTGTTTACAATTTGAATAAAATTTTTTTTAAAAATTCATTGACATTTCCCAGCTCATGTGACACTGTCTTTTTCTTTTCCTTTATTCAGCTTTTTAAAACTTAAACTAATCTCCCTGAGGCACCTCTGTGCCTTAGGGTTATGTCTGCACTCTTTCACGCACATGTGCGAAAGAGCACAGGTCCTGATTCAGGGAATCCCCCCACCACCTGCACAGGGAGCGCTCAGCGCTTCCAGGCGCGTGTCACATTGGGCGGGCCTTAATTGGCCCGCCCACATAAAATGGCGGCACAGGCCTGATTGAGGGTGCCGATTGGGTTTGCGACCGTCCCCACCCACCCCTGCCCAACCCCCCCAAATGGAGGGATAATTCTCCCCAAACAGTTCAAGGAGAAAACTCATCACTGTCTTGATTGGGGAACTAGGCATAAGTAAGAGATGACACCTTGTCAGCATTGCTCATCATAACAAGGAGTCTTAGGCAAAGAGGCATTCTTGGGAGGTTATTCACAATAGTGAACATCACGTACAAGTGACTAACCCCCATGCCCAGACTGTGCAACCACATCTTCTTAACTTTCCTAACCCTGCTGTTACATCTTGGTGCTCCCTTGACATCCACAGTGGAGGTAGAGGCAGCCTGTTTAACTCTACGAAGGATCAGCAGGTACACACCCAGGGGTCATCCACCCAGGTGGCTCCAGAAGAGGGAATTCGGATGGGCCGGCACTCCCAGAGCCGCCTGGGTGAATGGCCCTGGGGAGTGGACCTACTGATCCTCCTCCCTGTGGGTGCCAAGGCCCCCTGGCTGACTCCTTGAGGAAAAGGGGAAGGTGGAGTGAGATTGAGCTGCCCCATACCCTTCTTGTGTTGACATCATTGGAGGCCAACTCTGGCATCAGAAATGGAGTTTAGCCTGCGCAGCAGTGCAGGACCGATGTCATGGACCAAGGCCGTCAGTGTTGGCCTCGGTGCATCAGCATGCCGGTGCTATCACCCCAGACAGAAGGCGGCCAGGCTCTTCCATTGTGCCTTGCAATCTGAGGAGACCAACGGACATCCCTTCCTGATGTTCCCGAGCTTGCCTTTGCAGCTCCAGCAACTGAGGTATGACTAAGCCCAGAGGCTCCTCATCTGACTCAGGCTCAGCAGATTACTGGCCTCCAGCAGTTCTCTAAGTGCCAGATATTTGGGAAGTCCCTGTCACCACTTGCTGTGGATCAGACAGTACAAGGTGCGTACCAGATTGTGACCCCGAGGCTACTCTAGAACTAGGTGTGTGTCTCTGCACTGGGAGAAGGTGTGGGCGAGTGCTGTGATGGGCCTTCAATGAGGCTGTCATCAGATTCTTCTTCTGAGGTATCTTTGGGGCTTGAGTCCAGGACCTGTCTTGTGGCTCTCCTGCTTCCCAGATGTGCCTGTGAAAGCAAGGAGAGATGGCAGGAGACTATAGAACAGCGGAACTGACTCACAGCCTTGTTGTCCGATGGATGATGCACTGCTGGATCCTCACTTTGTTGAGCACGTCTGGCCTCATTGTCAGCACAGGAATGGTCCAGCTGAATAATTCTATTTTCAAAGCTTGTGAGGATCTTGATGCCAGGCATTCCTCCATCAGGCTACGACCTCTCCCTTTTGTTGTGTGCCACCTTGTCCTGCATGAGTACAACTGGAGAGAGTGTAAGCCGGACACCTGCCAGGCCAGATGATAAGGATGCCTGGCCTGTGTGGGTGGTGAGTGGTCCCATGGACAGGATGAGGACACAATCCACAGGACAGATGAAGGTGTGTGTGAGACAGTGAATGATGATGTCCCTTGAACTGGCAGTGAGTGAGATCCCTGTGGATGTGTGATGGGTTTGTGAGTCTGTGAGTTGAGAGTGATGAGAAGAGTGACTTACCCTGGTGGAACGGAGGAGGTCATTCATCCTCTTTAGGCACCAGGTGGCTATCCACTTTTTCAGGGCATTGGCATTGACCACCGCTGCCACTGCCTCCCATGCTGGATTGGTGACCTTGCTTGCTGGCCTTCACCCAGAGTGAGGGTTAGAGGACTGCACAGCGGGCCTCCACTATGTCCTGTAGGTGTCCAAGGGAGAAGTCGCTAAATTTGGGGGCAACAGGTTTCCTCCCTTTGGCAGCCATGACTTTGCAGCAGTTTCCAATCCCTTAGAGCGTGCAAGCTCTGTGCAGGGACGCCCTTTAAGTATGGCGCCCGGGTTACTGATGAACTGAGGTGACGGCAGGGTGGGCAATTCAAAGGCCACCTCGCCAAAATTCCAGCGAATTTATTAATGAGGTGGGGAATGCCGGGAATGGGACAATGTGGTATGACAATCGACCATTGCTGCTGGCTGGTAAAACACCCTTTTACCTGCCTGCTACTGCGTTTTGCGCAAATCTGGGACGATTCCATCCTTGAGCGCAAATCTGGAACGATTGCACCCTTGAGTGCAAATTTGGGATGATTCTGCCCTTTGTCTTGTTATGGTTTGTAGGTAAGTCTGTTAAAACACCACAATCATAACATGCAGAAGGCTAGTTTTGCTATATAGGATGTCAACATTAGAAGTATACTATGGCAAATGTTTTAACAAGCTAAGTAATTTATGGTATGCATCTTGCTTTCTCATCATGTGTCAGCCTGGCTAAATTAGTGGTACTCTCACCTAAGAAAGTTTGCTACATTGTCAAAGGTGCTGTCCTTCAGATTAGATTTTAAATTGATAGCTCAGATGGATATTGAAGATCACATGATGTTGCTGGAAAAAGAACAGGAAATTCTCCTCACATCTAAGCTAATATTCACCCTTCTGCCAACATTACTAAGAGCAGAATTTGCCAAGTTGCCCTTCCTCTGATATCACCAACATTAAGGCATTACCACCAGGTTTGCACCACCCAACCGAATCGTTGCTGACCCTGGAGAGTCTTAAGGGGTCAACCACATTAAATTTTTTTTGCCAGGCTTCGGGTGATGTTTTCAAGTGTTCGTAGGGAGGATTAGGGAGGAACACTGTTGTTTCTGCAGGACTCTGATGCTGTCGTGCATGCAGAAGCTTAAAGAGTTCTGGTGGAAGTAGCCTCAAAGCGCACCAGCCAAATCTTAGTGGGGAGTGCGGTAATTATGGTTTTATCTAATGTGTAAAATACCTTTAAGAAGAATGTTGTTAAGGAAGATCAGAGGATCTTTAGCAGCCAATAGTAGAGTAGCGCGGGCTACCTATGTAGCTCATAGTCAGTAGAATGGAGATAGAGTTTGAAGTGAAAGCACACATGTAGTTGCTGCTGATTACCTTTGTAAATAACAGAATGTTTTTCACCTAAGAAGTGTCTGCTGATCAACCCTATCTATAGTACCAACTCAGCCATCACTTACAACAAGCATGAGATGAGGATCCACAAGATCCAACAGGGAGAACATCTAAAATTTAAATCTCCCCCAGTGGTCTTACACCATTAAAATGCCAGTAAGACTAACAGCCGGCATTGTGATGGAATATGTGGTATATGATGTCAATCCACAATTACTGATTTATTTGAATATGCTCTCCAGTATTTGGACAGGCACTTCTAATGGCCAGTAGAAATAACACCAGGAGATCACTCCAAGGGCAGAAATGGGCAGAGATGTGTAGATTGATTTCTCTCCCTTCTCCATATCCTGACAATATTCTGTTCCTGTCCATCAGTGCCCCTGAAAAATCAATGAGTACACAACTGCCTGGGTGCCATTTGTCATATCTTGCTGAGTCTGCCTACATAACAATCACTGCATTTGAATGAATTGGCTTGTTTCACATCTGCAGAATGTCCCAAATGACATATTTTTCATATTGGTATTCTACAATGACTTGTAGTATGGGCAAATATCACAGGCAATGTTGCACATCAAAATCCAACAGACAGCAATGAGATAAATGACCACATAACCTGTTTTAGTGACATTAGTTGAGAGTTAAATATTGGCCAAGACATTGAGGAAAATGCCTCTGCTTTTCTCTAAAAGGATACCCAGTCTAGAGGGACTGATGGAGTCTTAGCTTAATATATCATCCAAAAGAAGGGCATTCTGACAATGTAACGCGAGCTCAGTATTTTACTGAAGTGTCAGCCTAGAATGTGTGCTTATGGGAAGAATTTTCCCATCGGTGAGCAGGGGCGGGGCCCGCTTGCCAACATGTAAAATGACAGGAAGTGACGTCGGGTGGGTGTCCCTACGTCACCGCGTGTCATTTAGATTGTCAGTTTGGCGGAGATGCAACCGCGTCAGTTGTGCACTCGCCCAACTATCAAAGGCCTATTAATATAAAGTAATTAAAGTTGTTAAGAATGCTGCCTGTCCTTAATGTTGGTTGACAGGCGAAGAGCCCAGGCGGCCATTGCATTTTTCATGAAACTTCATCCACGGGTGGGAAGAGGTTTCATGAAGGGTTTATTAATTAAATAAAAAAAATTTTAAATTTAATGGACATGTCCCAGCTCATGTGACAGTTTCACATGAGGGGACTTGTTCTTAAATTTTTTTTTGACCTTTATTAGATTTCTACGCTCTTTCGCATGCACCCCACCCGCATAGGGAATGCACAGCACTTCCGGGTGTGCGTCATGCTGGGTGGGCCTTAATTGACCTGCCCACGTAAAATGGCGGCGCGCAGCCGATCGGGTTAGCACTCGCTCCTGCCTGCTCCCACACAAACCCCCGCTGACAGGGGTGAGTTCATCCCTATGTCTCTGCTATAGGGTTTGAACCCATGACCTTCGACTCAGGTGAGGTAGCACTCAGAGAATGTTACCTCTGAAACAAGGCTGACATTTCAAAATAATTAACAGTATGGCTTTTTTCCCATATTACACGAGTTCACTACAATGTTGGCTGATCAGCCTTTGTATCAACAAAGAAATTTTTTTTGGATTTGATGGATGATTTTACAGCCGGATGCCCTTCCTGCTGCTATAAGCCTCACTTATATTTATTTATAATGCTTCAAAGACAAGCTGCCTGTAAAGTCACTTTGTAATAAAATTGTATGGTTTTAGATTTTGCTGGTTTTCTCCTCATTGTTTGATATTCATTATGAAATTTGGGGCGGAATTTTACGGCCTCTCCCACCAGCGAGATTTTCCGGTCCCGCCAAAGTCAATGGTCTTTTGAATGGCTTGCTGCATTTTACAGCTCCACCCCTCCATGACAGGGCCATAAAATTCCACCCCTAGGAAATAATTCATGCTGCAGCTCCAAAGCTCTTATTTGAGTTATGTTCTAACATGGTTGATCTAACATTGCCATGCAGACACTTGTTAGTATTACCATTGGGAAGTGAAAGCTCCTCCCCAACCAAAAACAACCAACTTTAACGATTGGTAATACTGATGTACTCACGTAATTGAAAATAAGCATCTGATTAGAAAGTTAAATCTTTCTACAAAAGGTTTCAGTCTTTCAGTTTTTACATCCAAATAATTATGGATGCAGTCAAGTTGGAAGCTAGATCACTGACTGGTAAGCTCATAGTTGTAGCATTTAAATTAAAGTCTCATCAGGTGACAAGTGTTAAAATAGGCTCAGTCCGTTCCAACAAAAAGACAAGTTGTTTGAGGCTAACATATATTTTAGGAGGGCATGTCATGTATACCTGTAACAAGGGCCCAGCACTAAGTTCCAGGCTGTAGCAGGAGGTCATAACAACAATGTTTCCCAAAACATTTCCCAGATTTAAGTGATGGATGATGTTCTTTCTGTCCCATTATAGATAATAAATTTACTTAAGTTTCACTTCAGCCAAACAGATATTCATTAAAAACTGTGTGACCTTGACAGCAGGAAGGCTCTTGGCCTTAATATCTCACTGGACATCCGGTAGAGCATTTTCCTGAGGATGGAAAAAGGGATAAAAAGGGAATAAAAAAAAGGGAATAAAATAATGAATAAATAAATAAAAATGAAAATAAGTGGAGAAAAAATAGAAATGAATTTCAACAAAGGAATTAAAAAAGGGGTGAGTATGGAGGAGACAGTTCATGATCTGAAGTTGTTGAACTCAATGTTAAGTCCAGAAGGCTGTAAAGTGCCTAATCGGAAGATGAGGTGCTGTTCCTCCAGTTTGCGTTGGGCTTCACTGGAACATTGCAGCAGGCCAAGGAATGACATGTGGGCATGACAGCAGGATGGTGTGTTGAAATGGTAAGTGACAGGAAAGTCTGCATCATGCTTGTGGACAGACCGAAGGTGTTCCTTAAAGCGGTCACCCATTCTGCGTTGGGTCTCTCCAATGTAGAGGAGACCACAGTGGGAACTGTGAATACATAGACCATATTGAGGAAAGTGCAAGTGAAGCACTGCTTCACCTGAAAGGAGCGTTTTGGCCCTTGGACGGTGAGGAGGGAGGAGGTAAAGGGACAGGTGTTGCACCTTCTGCAATTGCATGGGAAGGTGCAGTGGGAAGGGGATGAGGTGTTGGGAGTGATCGAGGAGTGAACCAAGGTGTCCTGGAGGGAACAGTCCCTATGGAATGCTGACAGGTTGGGGTGAGGTGAAGATGTGTTTGGCAGTGGCATCATGCTGGAGTTGGCAGAAATGGCAGAGGATGATACTTTGAATGCGGAGGCTGGTGGGGTGAAAAGTGAAGACAAGGGGGACTCTATCATGGTTCTGGGAGGGAGAGAAAGGTGTGAGGGCAGAGGCATGGGAGATGGGTTGGACCCAGTTGAGGGCCCTGTCAACTACCGTGGGTGGTTGACATGGCCCTCACTAAGGGTTTTCGAGGAAAGTGGGAGGAAGGGTCCTGAAAACAGAAGGGAAATTTCATCAGTCCTGCTCCAGGGCATGTTTTCACCTCCATGGGATCTATAGGAGGTGGGGTGACAGCAGGGCTGGTTACCCAACTAGTTGCAGGTGTAGCCAAATAAGCCCATTCAAGGCTTAACTGAGGGAACTTTCCAGATGCCATCCAGATTTTCCCATCAACATATTGGGTGCCCATCAAGCCAGGAGGTCGGCCATTTAATGGTGGAGCCTCTCAGCAGCGGGTCAGGTAGCTATTCAGTGAGAAAAGCACTGCACTAGTAAACAGCCATAACCATGGCAGGGCCCTATACTGTGAGGAGCTTTCCCGCTTCTGTCTGATGGTCCTAACCCTTCTGATCCTTTTCATATAACCCATTTGAGGCTGGCAACAGGGAATAGGGGCGCCCTCGCGCATCCCCACATACTTCAGCAGTGCCCACCTCTGACATTGAGGCTGACGATCTTTCAATGCTGGAGGGCCTTGTATTGCCTGTCCAGACTCGGGAGCCCATTTGCCACCCTTACTTAGATGGTGCTCTTAGTGGCAGCCACTAAATTTGGTGCCTTCTCCAAAATCTTCCCCAGGGTCCCGCTACTGGCATTTCTGGGTTCCTGACCTGCATTTCATCATGATGGAGAGATTGGAACCTAGGAACAAAAATTCTGTCCTATGGGTCCTAAAGTGCTGACTTTAAATACTGATGGTCAGCATTAGGTGGCCCGGTATTGAAGTCTGAAAGGAGTAAATATAACACATAGAATTTCTGAGTGCTGCAAACAACATAATGGAGTGCATTATCAACAAGTCTTTACACGAACATCTATTTGCTAACCATCTGATAGACTATTCGTATTTTAGTCACCATATAGAATAAATCAAACGTCCTAATTTTATTGTGAAAATGAATGTATGAACATTTAGTTATTGGCCTGACATCAAACTTATAATACTTGATATAAAGGGGCTTTTAGTTTGCATGCCATCAAGGTTTGAAGGTCAAGTTAACATCATGATATTTGCAGTCAGTTGCATAAGTGGATTAATTCATACTTGTCAAACTGTTTCAGCTGGGTTGCCATGAATGGTTCAATTATTACAGCATGCAAAATGAATGCTGCTGTTCCTCAATGAAGTGTCCAGCGGCAAGCATTTTTTCTGCGTGCTTAAATGACATCTGCTATTGCTTCAACCTTGTAATTTATGCATTGTTCAGAAAACACTGCGTTGGATTTGAAGCAGGATTCCAAAACCTCCAGCCAGTGAGCTAAAAGATGGAACATTGTGTTTGGAACCTCAGAATATAAAGTACTTACCATTACAAATCACAGAATATAAAGTACTTACCAGTACAAATGAGTCAAATAACACAACGAGCCCAACTTTCCACCATCTTTCGTAGGTTGTACGTAAAGGTGTTGGGATAGAGCTACTGTGGTTGAGTTTACTGGTAAAATTAATTAGAGTGTTCATCTGTCATCCATCAGGCTATCAGAAGAACTGGCTGTAATCTGTCAAAGTTATATTGGTTGAAATCTGAAATTGACAATAGTAGCTTTAAATCTTTTTATCAGGAGAAAGCTGGGGCATATGATTCTATGTACCTTTATCATGCTTGGGTGTTTCTGAACAATATCTATTATTGTTCATCAGAATTCAAAAGACTTCCCTGTGTATAATTAACAATGGACAAAATTTTACAAACGTTTCACAGTGGGGTGGGGCCAGAAAATGCATCGAGCCATTCAAAACTCCATTGACTTCGGCAGGGGGGCCGTAAAATTCCACCCATTGATACAGATACAACATTGTGCATACATTAGGTTTAATCACTGGCTCGTCCCAACTATGTTGGTATTTTTCCTTAACAGGTCCTGTCCAGTTCTGTATTTAAGCTGGTCCAAATGTTACATCTTCGAAAGCTACCAGCACTGGCATAATGCCATCCTCAGCCAATTCCACAATGATGTGCAAGCCACAATGACATGAAAACTGTGATTCCCACCAACAGAACCACCACAGACCCTATCTCAGTGAAGATTGGGGTCAAACAAGGTTGTGTCATTGCACTGACCCCCTTCTCCATTTTCCTCACTGCAACACTGCACCTCACCTCCAACAAATTACCCACAGGCATAGATATAATCTACAGAGCAGACAGGAAGCTGTACAATCTATGCCATTCTGATAAATGTAACTTCTCTCTTTTGGTATCATTCTACTAAATCTTGTTTTACACCTTTTCCAGTGCCTCATTATCACTTTTATAACATGGAGACCAGAGCTGCATGCAGTACTCCAAGTTTGGCCTAACCAAGGTTCTGTATATGTCTAACATACCTTCTTTGCTTTTCAATTCTATCCCTCTAGGAATTAGCCCAGTACTTTGTTTTTTGTTTAATTGGCCTTATTAACCTACATAGCTACTTTTTGTGATTTGTTTATTTGTACTCCAAGATTTCTCTACTCCTCTTTACTACTTGATTCTTATTTTCTCAAGTGTATGTGGCCTCCTTAATTCTTCCTATCAAAATGGTTCTTTTGAAGATTGCATCCATTGCCTAGTGAATGCACGTCAGGATGAAACACTGGGTTATATTCACTATAGTCTCCTGTTGCAGCTTGCAAGGAGCCGGTGGCAAAAAAAAGGGTGACTTTAGGCCGGAATTTTGTTCTTGCGGCAGGACCCACCCCAACGGGCCCACAGGTGGGGGCAGGCAAACCTGTTTCATTGGTCTGTGGGACATGGGTATGCATTTTATGGGCAGTAGCCAACTAATTAGTTCCTATTGGAACTGTCGTTTCTATTAAGGGCGGCAGCCCATCCCCAAGAGCTGGCAGGTAATTAGAGAGCTGTCAACTCAGCAGTCTCAGCAGCACCACCAGGCACAGTGGCCACAGCTAGTACTGCACCTGGAAGAAGAGGACACCATGGGAGGATGGGTGCTTTCCCAACCAGGTAAGTGGGGTCCGGAGGTATTGGGGACAATCAGACAGGCTTTGTCAAGAGTATGGGGGGGAATTGGTGAGAGCTGGCAGCGCCAGTGTAGCAGGTGTGACCATTGCCTCCTGAAGACCCTCTAGGGGCCAAAGAGTGTCCAAAGAGAAGGGCACTCCCCTGCTGGCAGTCCACTACAGTTTACCTGGTAGTTTCCCCATGTGGCAGAGGGCCCTCGTCCCCATGCTGGTTAAATGCCACTGACGGTGGGATGAGGCCCTTAAATGGCCATTAAGTTCTCAACTGACCTCTGTTCATAGGACCATCTGCCACCTTCCCCGCCATTGGCAAGTTGGCATGGCAGCAGGAAGACGACGGCATCTCCACCTTCCCTACCTTTCATTACCACCTTGCAGCATACCCCATCCCCAGTCCATCCCCAGAGGGTTAGTAGAATGCAGCCCTTGATCACCATCAGTTGGGCTACTGAAGCCAATGATCTTAGCTGAATGGCTCTATTCAGAAGCTGGAAGAGTTTATCAATGGTCTCCTCAGTGAATCTGGCCTCCTCATACAGAGCTCCTCATTCAGATATTGATCAGATTTGTGTTATAAACTCTTTATGAAGACATTTTTTTATTCAGAGATTTGATGGAAAATTGAATGTTTTACGACAAGTGGCTAAGGTGTAGAACATTGTATGTCATCTGGGAAATTTGATTAATTATTTGAAGCAGAAGAATATATAAGGCTATGGGGAGAGTATGGAGCAGTACGATTTGCTTTGGAATGCTCTAGCAAACAGTTGGTAGAATGAGATGAACCAAATAGTCTCATGTGCTGTTAACTGGTACAGTCACCAAAAAAAGTCATTTTTTCACTCCACTTATTTCAGAGATAGAGTTCGTTTACATTGACAATTAGAACTCGTGACTAACAAATAATTTTTATCAATATAATCTGAATAGTTAGTGATGTAATATAGGTTATGGTCCATGATGTTTTATCAACTCCTAATGATTGTGTTATGAACTATTTAAATATGTTAATTATTCTTAGGAAGTTTGTCTCCAACAGTTTGCTCTTATACTTAAGACATTCAAAGCTTTCTTGCCAATCCATCTTTTGATGCCTTCTCCTTTATATCCCCTATTTGTCTTCAGATTAAAAACCATAGGATGAGTATATGTTGCTTGAATTTTTCCACCTGGTTGGATACGATTGTCTTTGTCTTTGTCAATTCCTAGAGCAAAATTAAACTCAATTCTGGGTGCAGTTGGAAACAAAGTAATTTTTCTTGCATTTTATGGAGACCTTTTGAGCAGTTTTAAAAAATATATCCTCACTGAGGCCTGCAATGTATTTTCAATTTCCTTGAATGTATTTTCATGGCATTGGTACAAATCATATTGAAAATTGAAAAGCTTCCATAATTCCATGCTACTAATGATGCTGTTGGCAGTTAAATAGCTTGAAACTTTAATTTTTCCACTTAAAAGAGGGAATATATTATGTGAGTTTTGTGCATTCCTCTTGGCCCAATTCTTTGTGCCAATCTTACATTCTGGCATATGTTAATGAGATGGTCAAGGAATCTGGCTGTAAATAGACGTTGACGAAATGGGTGAATGATTGGGTATAGTTTCAGGTAATTTCCCAATCACACCCCACCCCCCAGGAAAATTCCACCCAATGTAAAGATACAATAGGGCATATTTGTTTCTGCAGTCCTAAAAAGCACCCAAAAATAGGCATTGCAGAGGGAGAATGTGTGTTACCCCTTTTCTCTAATTTTTCTCTTGAATAAAATTGCATTCAAATGTCTTCTATGATTTCTCTGCACATGAAGAGGGGCAGCTGCAAATTTTGTGCAAATGTACATCAGATACCTTTGTATTCAAACTTCATTAAATGGAATTGAGTCCAGGTCAGGAGCAAATGGCCCAGAAAAACCTACTGCTACTCACTGAGTTGGGAAGACTACGCAGACCTTTAAAAATGATAGATGTGGATGCCCTGCCCACATTTCTGACAGATCCAACTTTTGCAGGGAATGAGAAGAGGGCTGACCATGACTCACACAAGAGAGAAAACTGAACTCAGCAGGGCCATTTGAACTTAGCATTGAGCTCAAACAGATCCTATTTTGGTTGGCCCAAGAGCCTTAACCTACAATGTGGGAATCACAAATTGATGAAATAGATGTAAACACTCTTGAAGGGTCAATAAGGTCTGTTTATGGTGAGTTTTATTTGAAATCCAAAAAGAGAAAAATAGGTTGAAGCTATCAGTGAGTTAAAACAAAAACCTCTTTTGGACTGCTTTGATTGACATGCCATCAGGTGTGAATTAGAAATAAAATTACCATCTGTTCATGCAATTTAAATAGAGGTCTTTATTGGCATTAGCCAAGGGCTATTATTATACCATTATGAATGTGTGGCTGAGTTTCAAAAGCTACAATTATCTCAGCAGGGATTCTGAGTTCAAGGTATGATTAACAGTTCAAAGAGGCTATTAAAGGATTAGCTGTCTTTGATGTGGGGTCTGAATAGAAGTTTATTTTTATAAGAAATTAACCACTTGAAGAGGTTTCAAACCTTGTGTTTCATGAAAGTGAGTTTTCACTGTCAAGTGCGCATGAGTGAGAGCTCTATGGATTGTTAGAAGACTATTTTTTTCATCTCCACATGGCTCCTGAGGTCTGCCCATGGAGGGTACTGGGTGAGTGGCTATTGTTATGACACAGCAGTTGGTGAAGGCTGAGTTGTTTAAATCCTCGAGGAAGACTTGAACAACTGTCATAACCTATATTTTCAATTAGTCTGTTTGAGATCCAGTTCTGAATTCGGAAGTAAAACCACCATGCCTCAAGAGGTTTTCTATATAAAGCTAAATTAAACATTTATTAATTTAGCAACTAATTAAACACATACAAATTATTACTTTTAACTAAATACCCAAATTAATCACTCCCAGGTAAATCTTCACAAAGGCAACAATAGCCCACAGACTTTAAACAGACACCAGGCAAAGCACATGTGACCTTACAAATTCAAAATGAGGTTCCTTTCAATTTGGTTCCTTTTCAGACACAATTGTAGGACTTACAGGCTGGTTAAATCTTACATGCCTCTGAAGCACATACACAAACTCCTCTCGGTTTATACCTAGCTTTCCCTTTAAATGTAAATCTTCCATTGCATTACCAGGTTTTTAATTTTACTTCTCCTAACAATAATCGTTTCATTCCACCAATTTTATTAGTAATGTAAACACATTGTATGGCGACTCCCAGCTGGGTGCATGATTTTAAGCCCTTCTTTTGAATGGTTTATTCAATGAATGCAAATTGCACATTACCTTTTAACTAACTTAAGTTTATCTAATTAATATCTCAAAACTACTATACATCAAAGCATCCAGACTAGCTGACTTTAATCCAATTAAGCCACACACAGACACACATATAGACACAGGCCCTGCTACAATTCCAATTTAAACATAATTTCCAGTAACATTATACACATTAATCTCACTTCATGATACTATGGAATGGCATGGAAAGTATGAGGGGACATGGGGGTGATTTGGGGGGGTCTGAGTTGACATAGAAGTGGCATGGGGTATGAGGGGGCATGAGTTGGCATGGAGGGTCTATGGGTTTGAGTGGGGGGGTGCTGGGAAGGTATGAGGGGTGAGAGCTAGAGGGCCTAACAGATTTTAAAGCAACTGAGATGAAGTCCTAAAGAATTGAGGTGAGCCTTCTAACCAGCCCACTGTGGCACTGTGGTTGTAGCCAGAATGAAAATTGGGTCCAATGGGGTCCTTTAAACTGAGGTGGGTCTGCAGAGTCAGGAAATTTGTGAGCTGGCTTAGTCGGATGCTGAGGAAGGGTAACGAACACAGTCCCTGGACAGTTGCTGAAGTAAGTTGCCCATTCATCTCCTCAGCCGCAAGCACCTGCTTCTTCCACAGGGCAGGAATGCCACTTCTGGCTGACTGCAGATACCATTTAGAATAAAAAGAGGAGCCTCAATGTCTATCAATGTCTCTGCAGCATCATTCTTTATACGCACAATTGGTATCCCTGTTGCTCCACCTACTGCTTGGAGCAATGGATCCACTCTTTTATTAGTTCCCACTAAGGCAGATTGTAGCAATACGTAAAATACTGCATGAAGTGCTGTAGCCATGGTACAGCAGCTTGTGCTCATTCACAGCAGGAGGAACCTTTAAGAAATATGGAGATTAGTGACATGCAATTTACAGAATAGGGTGCAAACATTTATTTAATAGCTTACCGTTCATCATCAGATAATAATCCAGCCTAATTACCAACCAAAAGTAAAGATCCTTCTGACTCGCACATGGGGTACTAACTGCATGATCCTTTAATTCTGCTGGCGCCTTTATGGCCTAGGAAGCAAATATACTTCCTCTTCATTTCACAGCTACAGCCAAAAGCACAACATCAATGTGGTGCCTCCTTTATTTAAATTGGAGTCAGAGAGCATTGACGTCGACAGCTCAGAGAAAGGCCCTTCGGCCCATTGAGTTTGCACCAGTCAAACAAGTACCTAACTATTCTAATCCCATTTTCCAGCTCTAGGCCCATAGCCTTATATGCCATGGCTTTGCAAGTACACTCCAAATACTTCTTTTATTGCCTTTACCACCCTTTCAGGCAGTGAGTTCCAGATTCCCACCACCCTCTGGGTGACAAAATTGTTCCTCGTATCCCCTCTAAACCTCCTGCCCCTTATCTTAAATCTATGCCCCCTGGTTATTGATTCCTTCACCAAGGGGAAAAGTTCCTTCCTGTCTACCCTATCTATGCCCCTCATAATTTTATACACCTCAAGCATGTCCCCCCTCAATCTGCTCTGCTCCAGGGAAAATATCCCCAGTCTATCCAATCTTTCCTCATAACTAAACTCTCCAGCCCAGGCAACATCCTGGTAAATCTCCTCTGCACTCTCTCTAGTGCAATCACATCCTTCCTTTAATGCGGATTCCAGAACTGCACGCAATACTCTAGCTGTGGCCTAACCAGCGTTTTATACAGTTCCAGCATAACCTCCCTGCTCTTATATTTTATGCCTCAGCTAATAAAGGCAAGTATCCCATATGCTTTCTTAACCACTTTATCTACCTGTCCCGCCACCTTAAGGGGCTGGTGGACATGCACACCAAGGTCCCTCTGATCCTCAGTTCTTCCCAGGGTACTACAATTCATTGTGCATTCCCGTGCCTTGTTTGTCCTGCCCAAGTGCATCACCTCACGTTTACCCAGATTAAATTCCATTTGCCACTGATTAGCCTATCTGCCCCGACCATCTATATCCTGTTGTAATCTAAGGCTATCCTCCTCACTATTCCCAACCCACCAATTTTTGTGTCATCCGCGAACTTGCTGATCAACCCTCCTACATTCAAATCTAAATTGTTTATATATACCACAAACAGCAAGGAACCCAACACTGATCCCTGTGGAACAGGCATCCAGTCACAAAAACACCCCTTGACCATCACCCTCTGCTTCCTGCCACTCAGCCAATTCTGAAGCGAATTTGCCAAATTGCCTTGGATCGCATGGGCTCTTACCTTCGTTATCAATCTCCCATGAGGGACCTTGCTGAAGTCCAAGTAGACTACGTCAAATGTTACCTCTTCCAAAAAGTCAATCAAATTGTTCAGACACGACCTCCCCTTAACAAAACCATACTGACTGTCCTTGCTTAATCCTACCTCTCCAAGTGTAGATTAATTCTGTCCCTCAGAATTGCTTCCAATAGTTCCCCACCACTGAGATTAGACTGACTGGCCTGTAGTTCCCTGGTTTATCCTTTCCTCCCTTCTTGGATTATGGTACCACGTTGGCTATCCTCCAGTCCTGTGGCCAAAGAGGTATTGAAAATTGCCAGTGCCGCTGCTATCTCCTCCCTTCCCTCACTCAACATTTCATCTGGGCCTGGAGATTTATCTACTTTTAAGCCTGCCAGACCACTTAGAACCTCCTCCCTTTCTATGCTAATTTCTTTAATTATATTGCAGTCCTGCTGCCTGTACCCACGTCGTTCCTCTCACTTGTGAACACCAACACAAAGTACTCATTTAGAATCCTACCTATGTTTTCCAGCTCCACACACAAATTACCACTATGGTACTTAATGGGCCCTACACTTTCCCTAGTTATCCTCTTACTCTTAATGTACTTGTAAAATAACTTTCCTTTACTTTACCTGCCAATGTATTTTCATGCCCTGTTTTTGCTCTGTTAATTTCCTTTTTAAGCTCCCCCCAACACATTCTATACTCCTCTAGGGCTTCCGCTGTTTTGAGCCCTCGGTATCTGCCATAAGCCTCCCTTTATCTCTCTATCCAATCCTGTATCTCCCTCAACATCCAGGGTTCCCATGATTTGTTGGTCCCACACTTTGTCTTTACTGGAATATGTTGCCTTGTACTCTCCCTATTTTCTTCTTGAATGAGTCGCACTGCTCTGATGCACATTAGCTAAAAGTAGCTGCTCCCAGTCCACTCTGGCCAAATCATACCTGATCTTATTAAAATTGGCATTCCCCAATTTAGAAGTCTGATTTCTGGTCCATCCTTGTTCTTTTCCATAACAGCTTTGAATCTAACGGAGTAATGATCACTATCTGCAAAATGCTCCCCCACTGATATGTCTACCATTTGCCTGGCTTCATTCCCTAAAATTAAGTCTAGGACTGCCCCCCTCTCTTGTAGGACCTTCTACATACTGGCTTAAAAAACTCTCCTGGATGCATTTTAAGAATTCCACTCCCTCTAAACCTATCATACAATGACTAACCCAGTTAATGTTGGGGAAGTTGAAATCGCCCATTATTACTACCCTATTACTTTTACACTTCTTGAAATTTGCCTACATATCTGCTCTTCTATTTCTTTTTGATGGGGGCCTATAGTACACTCCTAGCAAGATGATTGCTCCTTTTTTGTTTTTCAGTTCTACCCATATTGCTTCATTTGAGGAGCCTTCTAAGTTGCCATCCCTCCTTACTGCTGTAATTGATTCCTTGATCAATATTGTGATATCCCTTCCTTTTTTTGCTTCCTTCCCTGTCTCGCCTGAAGACCCTATATCCTGGAATATTGAGCTGTCAATCCTGCCCCCCTCTCAACCATGTCTCTGTGACAGCAATTACACCATATTTGCATGTGTTAATTTGTGCCCTCAATTCATCAGCTTTATTTGTTAGACTCTTTGCATTAAAATGAATACCATCCAACGTTGCCAAACTCCCTTGTGCCTTAACTGGCCTATAATTTCTATGCCTTCCAGACTCAAATGCTCTCTCTTCTAATTTTGGCTGTGCATCTCCCCCTGCTGAACCTCCTTTCAGGATCTCATCACCCTGCCAAGTTAGTTTAAACCCTCCCCAACCGCTCTAGCAAACCTCCCCACAAAGATGTTGGTCCCATTCCAGTTCAGATGCAACCAGTCCACCTTGTACAGGTCCCACTGCCCCCAGAAATGGTCCCAATATCCCAGAAATCTAAAGCCCTCCCTCCAGCACCATCTCTCCAGCCACACATCCATCTGGACCAACCTCCTATTTCTATATTCACTAGTGCATGGCACCGGAAGTAATCCAGAGATTACCACCTTTGAGGTCCTGATTTTTAATCTGTTTCCTAGCTCCCTAAATTCTGCTTGCAGGACCTCATCCCTCTTTCTACCTAGGTCATTGGTGCCAATATGTACCACAATCTCTGTCTGTTTACCCTCCCTCTTTAGAATGCCCTGCAGCCGTTCAGTGACATCCTTGACCCTGGCACCAGGGGAGCAACACACTATCCTGGAGTCATGTCTATGGCTGCAGAAATACCTGTCTGTTCTCCTTACTTTTGAGTCTCCGACCACTATTGCTTTTCCCCTCTTTTTCCTCCCCCCCCCACTCCATGTAGCTGAACCACTCACAGTGCCATGAAGGAGCCATCACTCTCACCATTTTCCAACACAGAAAAACTGTTCTCAAGCGAGATGCACCCTGGGGATTTCCTGACGACCTGGCTGACACCTTTCTTCTGACTGATGGACAGCCATTCCCTCTCTGTCTGCACTTCCGTTAGTTGTGGGGTGACCACGTCTAAAAACCTACTTTCCTCAAAACTCTCAGCCTCGCGGATGCACCTCACTGCCTCCAGATGCTGTTCAACCTCCAAAACCTGGAGCTCAAGTTCCTGCAGCTGGTGGCACTTACTGCACACGCGGTCGGTCAGAGCGTAAGAAGTGTCTAGGATTTCCCACATGTTGCAGGCAGTACATAACAGGGGACTGAGCTAAACTGCCATGCCTCTAGTTGAAAAAAAACCCTTACTCTCACGTGCTGTCTTGTGATGTCACTCTTGTTATTTTCAAAAAGAATTGACTGTAGGACTCTTCCCAGACTGCTTCACTGTGATGCTGACTGCAGGACACTCTTCCCAGACTGCTTCACCATGATGCTGGCTCCAGGATACACTTTCCAGGCCCCAGGCCCCAGAACAAGCTCAGGCGATCATTTCCTGGCCTGGTGGGGCACATTTCTGGTATTTTCCACACTGATCGATTCCATACAACACTGGAAGAAGAACCTCAGCCTCTTAGGTTCCTTAGTGGTGTTATTCACTGGTAATAGTAGAGAATTATGTTTGATAAACATGCTAGGGTTACATCAAATCTGCTGTCATGGACCAATTATTTCAGCATCTTGGCTATCAATGTCTCTTCTACGCCTGATGCTGGAGAAAGAAGAGTTGATAATACTAGAACCACTGTCCCAAACCTCACTATATCTAGTGCATAAGACAACATTTATATGGACACTACTTGAATTGTTTAGACTTTTATTTACTGGAACTGAGAAGATTAAGGTTCAACCTAATAAGGGTCTTCAAGATTATAAAGGGTTAGCCACAAATTATTGTCTCTTTGTTGGCTATCAGCTCTCTCCAAATTTACCAAAATCCTTGCAGTTATTGAATGTGGGATGTAAATATAAAAGTACTATTCTAAATTAATGTTAAAAATGCTTATTTTAACAACTAAATTCTTGGGGTAATTCTTGAGATCTCCTGTTTGTTCAGTTCATGGTGCAGGGCCATTGCAGCAAAGCATCTTAATGAATAGGTAACAGATCCAGAGACATCAAATTGACCAATAAAAGCTCAGCAAACGATGACAGGAGAGAATTAAACATTTCATATAAATTAGCGTATTCAATTAGATCAGTGGGCTTACATGAGAAGCAAGGGAGACGAACTAGAACTTCATGCAATTATGTGGGTTTAGTAATGAAGCAATACAAATGTTAAATGAGAATGTATAGTCCATCAAACCTCTCACATAATACTTAATTTATAACCATCAGTTGAGCTGTAATTTCATTTACACTCTTATCATTCAAAATGACCTTTGTAACAGGTTGTAAAAGTTAATGTGATCATAGCGCTGTAATATTACTGTTAGCCTTTTCTGGATGCCTTCAGGTGAACAATGCAAGAATTATTTTAAAAATGTGACAGGAAAACATAAATAACACTCAAGATTGAAATTCACTAAAGACCAGGTAGTTAAGTAAAGGGAGCTTTACTTTTCATCTAAATCAGGCTACACCTATTAGTGTTTCATGGGTTGAATAAACAGAGACTCACCCTGTATCTAGCCTATGTCGTAACTGACCCGAATATGCTTAAATTCGACACTGGGAGCCAAAGATGGAAATCCCTTCTCTGCTATAAGAAGTCTGCCATATTTTAGCTTTCTATACACCATTCCTTTGCTTTTATGAGTATAAAATTCATCAAATAATTTACAGAGGGGAAAAAAAAAGTTTTAACAGATTTCTAGAGTAGCTTTGTTGTTACTCCCCGACTCTTGTTATAACCTCTGGCTGTCATTTAGAGGTCCTGTGGTTTCTGATTGTCATCTTACTAGATGAGTTGTATCTTTACTACACTGAAGAACTGTGGTGATTTTACAGCTGGTTTTGTGATTTTATGCTTATAATCAGCTCCACTTGGATTTATATGTGCTCTTATGGCCAATGCAGCAAAGTACTGGAGGGTAACTGGCCCTCATGGAACCACAATACAAAAACAATTCAAAGCAAGAGTTAACTGAATGCGTGGAAGAGAGAGAAAAGAACAAACTGGCAATAAAAGAGAAAAACTATTTTTAAAACTTTTTATTCCTTCATCATTATCAGCAAAGTAATCCACCACAGGTGGGTGGGATGTGACAGAATTCGACATACATTGACATTGACTTCTTGAGGCTTGGCAGGGAGTGGGGAAAAATTGGAAAAACTGTTATTTGAAGGGCAGAATTTGCTGCTTGACATGTGGGGGGTAGGCCCCGCACATTCGTGCGTTAAATGACACGCGGTGATGTCGGGCAAGTGTCCCGATGTCACCACGCGCCATTGCGATATTTCGCTGGGGGGGTGCGAGATGAAGTTTGATGTGCGCCCGCCATTAACTAACGGGCTAAGTAAGGCCTTTAAATTGGCAATTGACGCGATTTTCAGGCACTCGTGCAATCTTCGGTTCGGCACCTGGGCGCAACAGGCAGGCGGGTAAGCGACTTTTTAATAAAACTCATCCACAGGTGGGATAAGAGAGCTCAGTGGGGTTGTCAATCTGGTCTGAGAGTATTTATTGCAGAAAGTTTTTTAAACTTGCCTGTGTGAGCTGTAGCAGTTCAGAATGAATTCCAGCAACTTTCTGTGTACTTTGAACCTTCAGCTCAGCACTTTGCAGTCAGGAATCTTTATCAGGCCTGCAGCTTTCTGGAGACCTCCCTTTAGCGAGGGTATGGATTATGACATGTCCACTGGAAGCAGCTCCTCTGAAGAGGAAGAGACGGCTAGAATAAGGAGGAGGCCAGGAGTGCAGCCTCCAGGGGAGCCACCTTTGGGAGAACAGGCGCAGGCACAAGGGGTGCAGGGCCAAGAGGTAGTCCAAGGTGGAAGGGGCCGCAGAAGATGCCACTATCCTGCTGCCAGGTTATACAGGCGGAGAAGCAGCTACCTCAATATGACTGAGATGCATTGCCGAAGGAGGCTCCGACTGTCAAGGGAGACAGTCAACTACATCTGTCAGATGATTGGGTCTGAGATCTCCCCTAACTGTGTGGGCAGACACCCCATGCCAGCGGCTCTGAAGGTGACAGTTGCCCTCAACTTCTCTGGCTCCTTCCGGGGCTCGGTGGATGATCGCTGTGTCTCCCAGTCAGCTGTCCACACTTGTGTCACGGACGCTCTGTTCAGGTGTGCATTGACCTTCATCTACTTCTGTTGGGACGAGGCAAGCCAGACACAGCGAGCCAGACACTTCGTGGCCATTGCTGGCTTCCCCCATGTCCAGGGCGCTATAAGCTGCACACATGTGGCCATCAAGGTGCCAGCAGGTGAGCCCGGTGCCTTCATCAACAGGAAGGGCTTTCACTCCATGAACGTGCAGATAGTGTATGATCACAGGATGCAGATTCTACAAGTCTGTGCAAGGTACCCAGGCAGCTCCCACATCCTCAGACACTCCCAGGCGCTGAGAGTCTTCAGTGTTCTGGCTCGGATGGATGGTTGGCTGCTGGGTGACAAGGGCTATCCCCTCAGAAGGTGGGTCATGACTCCTCTCCGCCATCCAAGAAAAGAAGCTGAGCAGCGGTATAATAGGAGCCATGCCTCCAGAAGGGCTGTGGTGGAGAGAACCATTGGTCTTCTCAAGATGCGCTTCCGATGCATGGACCGCTCAGGTGGCACACACCAGTAGCCCCCAGATCGTGTTTCAGTGATAGTGGTTGCATGCTGCGCTCTCCACAATCTTGCGCTGCACAATGAAGACGTTGATGCAGTGGATGCGGCTGCACACGATAAGCCCAGCACTGATTCTGAGGACGAGGAAGCACAGGGGAATGATGAGGGGCTAAACGCTGACCCGAGACTACACCAAGGAGGCAGGGACACCCAGGAGGCTTTAATCCAATGAACCTCCAGCTAGCTCCACACAAATGGATCAGGAGGACCAGCCTTGTCTGGCACTTCCATACCCGACACTTAAGTGCTACATCTGCCACTTCATCAGCTGCAACTAAGGGCTTTGGACATAAACCTCAATGTCCACTCAAACACTCATGACATGTATGTAAAACATACAAATGCAGCACAAAGGAGCCACCCTCAGCCATGGTAACACATCTGGATTTAATTCTCTCCATCATAAGGTCACACAAAATGAAAGCAAAACATTTATTAACCTAAACAAATAATAATTCCCTAATCTTGGGCCAACACAAAAGCACCAGTGAGAATCCTGTGGTGTGCCGAAGGTGCCTTATGCTTACGTTTCTGGGTGCTACGTCTTGGTGCCGCCCCAAAGCTCGGAGTGATATCTGAGACAACCTGCTGACTCTGCTGTCCTGTTGGTCTCGATGACCTTGGCAGCCGTCCTCTGGCCCGTGAAGCCTGTGCTGGCCCCGCTTGGGAGGTATCTGCCAGTTCCACAGCTGGCATCTCCCCAGTCGACACAGCCTTACCTGATGAAGCCGTCACTGGGAGGGGACAGAGCAGCTGTTGCCCTTATCCGGAGCGCCGTGAGAGGAGCCCGCAGATACGACAGGCAGCTGCTCCGCCGATGTGAGGTCGTCCCGGACCTCCCTGCTCACCGTCGATGGAGGGGCAATGAGCTGGGAAGCTTGAAGCCCACACCATCTCCCACATTGGCAATGACCAGCTGTGGCCACTGGCACTGTGAGGGCTTGCAGGCCCAAACGTAACCCCAGAAGAAGCTGCTTGTTCTCCTGGAAACCCCTCTCCACGAGAGTCACCACTCTCTCCATGGAGGAAGCATGATGCTCTGAGATGAGGCTCATGGCATCACTCATGCTCCATGTGGACTCCTCCCTCACAGGCACCAAGCGAAGCATAGTCTCATGCAACACTCCCAGATGCTCCCGCACACCCGGCTGCATTTCCTGCAGCTGCTGCGTCCCAGACGACTCCAGAGGCACATCATCACATCCCGACTCAACATATGCCTGGCCCCTGCAATCCTCTAGCTGCTGGCGCCATCTGCACTCTCTGTCTCTGCCAGCTCCTCCAGCAAATGTGAAGTGCCCTCTCCACTGGGCCCCGGGACACTAGCTGATGTTGCAATTCCACCGATGTGCTAATATCTGCACTGGCGCCTGCTTCGCAGAAATGGTGTGACACAGGTGACAGTTGAGGGCCCTGAAGTATGAGTGGGGGCCTCTGCAGCTCCTCCTGCTGGCAATGCTCTGATGATGCTGAAAATAACAACAAGGACAGTGGATCAGTTAGCTTTGCTAACACACACAGTGACACACTTAAACCCTATCCCCCAGGCTTATTATAAGCTGAACCTTCCAGAACCTATGGCGACGAATATTGGTGGGGTGGAAAATGGTCAGGATGAGCCCCAACCATTTCAGGTGGATACAGACGGGCTGGTCAGATGGCCTAAGGAATGCCAAATGGAATGTTATGTGGATAAGTGTGAGGTGATGCAATTGGGCAGCAGAAACAAAGTACAGGAATACACAAGGAATGGTAGGACAGTGGAGAGTAAAGAGGATCAGAGGGACCTTGCTGTGCATGTCGACAGGCCCGTTAAGGTAGCGGGACACGTACATAAGGCGTTTAAGAAGGTAAATGCCATACTTGCCTTTATTAGCTGTGGAATAGAATATAGGAACAAGAAGGTCATGTTGCAAGTGCAGAAAACATTGCCTAGGCCACAGCTATAGTTCTGCGTGCAGTTGTGAAATGTGCTTCACAGGAGGGATGTGATTGGAGTGGAGAGAGTGCAGAGGTTGCTGACCAGGATGCATGCTGGGCTGGAGAGTTGGAGTTATGAGGAGACACAGCATAGACTGGGGATATTTCCCCTGGAGCAGAGGAGATTGAGGGGTGACATTATTAAGCTTTATAATATTGAGGGGCATAGATAGAGTCGACAGAAAGGAACTTTTCCCCTTGGTAGAGGGATGAGTAACCTGGTGTCATTGATTTAAGGTAAGGGGCATGAGGTTGACATGTGACATGATGAGCAACTTTTGCACACAGTAATGTGGGACGCACTGGCTGAAAGGGTGGTGGACACAGAAATCCTCCTAACATGTAATAAGCATTTGGATGTGCTGTTGCGATGCCATGGCATACAAGGCTATGGGGATAGTGGTCAGAAATGGGATAAGATGACTTTGGGAGGTGCTGGACATGTGCATCTTCGAAGGGTCAAGGGACCTTTGTCTATGACTCTATCACTCTCTGAATGAGCAACGTTGCTACAATAACGATTCAAACAATCATCAGTGCTTCGGATGGTGGGAAGACAGAGCGGATGTGACTGTGGACCTCAAATACCTGGCCGTTCCACCCCAGCCTCACCGACATTAGTGGACCTGGGCACATGGTGCCTCTCAAGCTCCAGGGCCTCCTGCTCGAACTGGCTTAAAACCGCACCCCAACCACAGTGGCCCATATCAGGCCTCCAGTGCCTCCTCTCCCCACTACTGTTAATCAGTCACACAAAGATAGTACACTTGCCCCCAACACCCTCCCCAACAGCCACCTTGTACACATTCTGCGTCCATCACTTTAGTAAACACACTGTTTTAGCTCCCATGGCAAGGAGGCACTATTGGTGTGGCGCCGAGGGCAGCAGATGGCTCTTGGCCATGAGACATTGAGGCTCCCCTTCCACAATCTCATCACCATGAATAGGACATGTGTTGGAGTTCTGAGTATGCGCCTAGTTGCATCTCCTGCAGGTTGCCCCCAGACTGGTCATGTGTGACTAAGAACAACACATGGTGCAGGGGAGAACTCATCTCCTCATGAACCACTCAGGCTGATGTAAGCATGGGCGCTATCTGCTTGCCCACCCAGCGTACAAGAAATGCCCAACATGACTCAATGCAGTCACGACTGCAAGTAAGAGTTGGGAGAGGGGACACACACTCAAAGGCTAAGGCTACTTGCTGGGTTAAATGCCCAATGCCAACATGGTACTCACCCTTCCAGAGCACAACAAATCGTTGAAGCGCTTACAGCACTGGATCCAGGTGTGCCGCACCATCTCACCACCTCTGCCACCTCCTCCCAGGCACGTTTGGTCATGTTGGGGGCCTCCTCCTCCTCCCATCCTGGGGACCATCACCTTCCTCCTCGAGGAGGGCAGCAATCATCAGAAAAGTGAGGGGCTCATTGGCCCTCTGCTGGCCTACCCTGCAGCCTGCCCTGCTCCTGTGGCAGACCCTGCAGCCTGGCCTGCTCCTCTGCCCTTCCCTCCAGAGTGCCCTGCTGAGCAGACCCCCTGTGGCTGGATCTCCAGGTGGCCATTGTGAGCAGCCTACAGGAGGCTGCCAGGCCTTCTTTTAAACAGATTGCCGGGTCACCATTGGACCTGACGCCCACAGCAGCCCGTAAACTCCTGCTATCCACGGGAGTCAGAAATGTGCTAAGAGGGCCTTAATTGGCGCAAAATGGTGGCACGGCCCTGATCGCGGGCGCTGATCGAGTCCGCGCCCACCCATGCCTGCTACTGCTCCGCCCACCCACAGAAAATTTTGGCCCAGAATTTTCCTGTACATTTCATCGGAGATGAACTCAGAGAAGTATTGGAGAAGGCCCTCCTTCGTCATTGATAATATCTAACACAGAAATATCAAGAGGAAAAGGGATTACATTTAACAAAAGAAAATTACAACCTCAAAATTAAATAGCTGAGTTATTTTAATTCTAAATATTACTAGGAATGTGTTTTCAGCTATTTTCTTGAGCTCCTTCCCCTCAGCCAGTTTTCTAACAAGGTCAATAATTTACCTTTGATTCCACGGGGTTCAGTTTTAGATACAGTCTCTAATGAGAGACTTTATTAAATGCCTTCTGCAAGTCCATGTAAGTAACATTGATAAACATCCTAGTCACTATTTCAGTCTTCAAAAAATTTAATCAGTTTTACCAGGTATGACCTATCCTTTACAAATCCATGCAGGCTCTCTCTAATCAGCTGAAAGTTTTCAAGGGGTTCAGTCACCCTATTCTTATTTATAGAATCTAGTAATCTCCTGACACCAGATGTCAGGCTACCTGGTCTATAATTCCCTTTCACCTTTTTTAAATAGCCAAATGACCGACACAATTTTCCAATCCAAAGGAATAAGTCCTGAATTGAGAGATTATAGTTAGGCCCATCTGCAATTTTCTCACTTACTTCCTTTAAAAGTTAAAATTGGAAATCATCTGGTCCTTGGGATTTGTCACTCTTGTTCAGTGCCATTCATTTCTTGATTACACTTATTTTACTTATGTTAATTTAGATGATCCCCTGGCACTGGGGAATTTGTTACATGGCAGTTCTTCACCAAACGATTTTTTAAATCGATGGTTTCAAGAATTGAAATGCCATGACACAGCCCCTTTAATGTTGCCCTTTCAATGGAATATGGAAATCCCAGCAGCACACGAGGAACTCTCAGTCATTGTGTGCTATTTAAGAATTGTTTGCAGTGACAATGATTAATAAAACTATTGTTTGTTCTCCCAATTGCGGAAAAGGAACACAATAATAAACAAAATAAAGGCTGTCTTGTGTTAAGATGCAAAGATATTGTCAACATGAGTCATTGATAAATCAGTAACAAGGTGACTATGTCACTTGTACTTAGTAAAAATGATTTTGAGATACAGCCTGAAAAATTGTTTAATGCAAGCAGGTGGATGAAAATATTGTGAAATTGATAATCTGGTGTGAGGGAATCACTCTGCTCAGGACCGAGGGAGCATTTTTGATTTAAGTGTTTGCTGCTGTTGGTATAACAGTAAAGGAAGGAAAAAAGTTAATCATTCACCTGACCATATTGAATGCTGTTAAAATGAGAGTGAGGAAATGGATATATACTTGTCACTTGTGTGCAAGAAACTTAGCTCATCCGAATGAATCAATATGGATTATTTTCTATTTCCCATTTGAATTTTCCCTCCTCTCCTGAAGGTACTGATTCCTGTAGAAGTCATTCATCATGTGCAAACTCTGCACTGACTGTTACGTGACCATGAGTTACTTTTCTTTCACAACATGTGGTGTTGCTGGCTAGACCAACATTTGTTGCTCATCCTGGGAATGTAATATATTTCCAAATCAGGATGGTGTGTGACTCCGAAGGGAACTTGCAGGTGGTGGCTTTCCCATGCATCTGCTGCCCTTGTCCCTCTAGGGTAGAGGTCGCAGGTTTGAATGGATGTCAGCAGAGTGTTTGTCAAGTGCATTAAATTGGCATGGGGCTATTTGTGGCTATGGGGATGGTGGGGATATGAGTTAGCATTAAGTAGGCATGAGGGCTATAAAGGGCCATGGGAGAGTTTGGGATCATGGGTTGGCATGGGTTAGCATGCTTGGGCCATGGAGAGTGTGTGGGGAGGAGGGTGAGGGATGTGATGGGTGAGAGTTAGAGGGCCCAATATTTAACAAAATGTCTGCGACGATGTCCCAGACAATTGAGGTGGGCCCTTTAAGTAGCCCACCTCAGCACTCAGCAGCCCCTGTGGCTGCCTCTGATCTGTGTCCAGAGTTGGCAGGCCCAACTCAATCCCACGCCTATGCCCACTGGAGCAAGTATCCTGCCATTTGGGGGAGTTTCTCCTAAGGTGGGTGCCGCGAGCCAGGGGCATTTCCCAGCTCCCACTCCCCAACTTGGAAGCAAAAATCCGGGCCTTAAAATTAGCCAGGACTCAAGAGGGAGTAATCAGCCTGGGGTATGGTCTTGATCAATAAATATTGACTCCTGCTAGAACACATCCTCGGAGAATTCTTCTTCAAGATGTTGCTGTCCCTTCCCCCTATACATTCAAGGAATTCCTCCCTTCCATACTTTTTTGCATGCCTTTCTCAGTTGTACCATCCCATGTGTTGGCCAGAAGTTGCCTTCTTTTCTAGGGTCACAGTGACTTGCTTACACTCTGACTCAAATGCTCAAGGAATGGACAAGCTATTTCTGGAAATGTATGAATGATTATGCTTTGTTTCATTTGTGTTTGACTGTATATCAGTCAAATAACAATACAACAATAAACCTTGGCAAAATATTTGACCATCAAAGATTTTTGAACTTACGATAAAGCAACTGATTATAGGAGTTAATGATTTAATGTGCTTTCAAAGATTGACACTCAATTGTTTATCTGACATGTTAAGCCAAGGGCTAAGTTTTCACTTTCGGGGTGGAAAACATGAGGCACAACAGTTTCCTGGTCCTGAACCTGTCCCCAGGGGGAAACAGTCACTCATTGGATTTTTGACAGAGCCGCCCACTTAATCGGTCTGGAGACAGATTTCCTGCCCGATTAAGAGTGGTCACTCAAAGCTGGAGGGCCAATCAGAGACTTTCCAATTTCAGAGGAGCAGCTGGCTACAATGAATGATAATTTCAATATGGAAATGCCCTCTCAGCAACTTTTTAAAAAATCAATTAAAAAGTAGAAAAATAACTTAGGCCATCACTATGGGTTGAGGGGTGATGGTGGGGGTGCTGGAGGGAGCCCTTCCACAGGATGGCTTTTTGGCTTTTATTTGGAGGAAGTGAGAGGAGTTGAAGGAGAAATTGTTCAGTGTGAGAACAAGTTCAGACAGACGGAGGAGAGTAGTGGTGGATGGGGATTACTTCCTCCAAATAAAAGGTGTGGCTATGGGTACCCGCATGGGCCCCAGCTATGCCTGCCTCTTTAGGGGTATGTGGAACATTCCTTGTTCCAGTCCTACTCTGGCCCCCTTCCACAACTCTTTCTCCGGTACATCGATGATTACTTCGGTGCTGCTTCATGCTCTTGTCGGGACTTGGAAAAATTTATTAATTTTGCATCCAATCTCCACCCCTCCATCATTTTCACATGGTCCATCTCTGACACTTCCCTTCCCTTCCTTGACCTTTCTGTCTCAATCTCTGGAGATAGACTGTCCACCAATATCCATTACAAGCCTACCGACTCCCACAGCTACCTTGACTACAGCTCCTCACACCCCGTTTCCTGTAAGGAGTCCATCCCATTCTCTCAGTTCCTTTGCCTCTATCGCATCTGTTCCGATGATGCTACTTCAAAAACAGTTCCTCTGACATGTCCTCCTTCTTCCTTAACCGAGGTTTTCCACCCACGGTGGTTGACAGGGCCCTCAACCGTGTCCAGCCCATCTCCCGTGCATCCTCCCTCACGCCTTCTCCTCCCTCCCAGAAACATGATAGGGTCCCCCTTGTCCTCACTTATCACCCTACCAGCCTCCGCATTCAAAGGATCATCCTCCGCCATTTCCGCCAACTCCAGCATGATGCCACCACCAAACACATCTTCCCTTCACCCCCTCTGTCATCATTCCGTAGGGATCGTTCCCTCCGGGACACCCTGGTCCAATCCTCCTGGTCCACCCCCTACTCCTCAACCCCAACCTATGGCACCACCCCATGCCCAAGCAAAAGATGTAACACCTGCCCCTTCACTTCCTCTCTCCTCACCATTCAAGGGCCCAATCATTCCTTTCAAGTGAAGCAGCATTTCACTTGCATTTCCCCCAACTTAGTCTACTGTATTCGTTGCTCCCAATGTGGTCTCCTTACATTGGAGAGACCAAAGGTAAACTGGGCGACCGCTTTGCAGAACACCTGCGGTCTGTCCGCAAGAATGACCCAAACCTCCCTGTCGCTTGCCATTTTAACACTCCACCCTGCTCTCTTGCCCACATGTCTGTCCTTGGCTTGCTGCATTGTTCCAGTGAAGCCCAACGCAAACTGGAGGAACTACACCTCATCTTCCGACTAGGCACTTTACAGCCTTCCGGACTGAATATTGAATTCAACAACTTTAGGTCCTGAACTCCCTCCTCCATCCCCACCCCCTTTCTGTTTCCTCCCCCTTCCTTTTGTTTTTTCCAATAAATTATATAGATTTTTCTTTTACCACCTATTTCCATTATTTTTAAATATTTTTAAATTTTTTATGCTCCCCCCACCCCCACTAGAGCTATACCTTAATTCCCCAACCATCCATTCTTAATTAGCACATTCGTTTAGATATATATCACCAACTTCAACACCTATGTGTTCTTTTGTTCTGTTGTCTGTGACATCTTTTGATGATCTGCTTCTATTACTGCTTGTTTGTCCCTACAACCACAACCCCCCTCCACTTCTCTCCCCCCCCCCCATCCCCACACACCTTAAACCAACTTATATTTCACCCCTTCCGTGGATTCACCTAGTTCTGCTGAAGGGTCATGAGGACTCGAAACGTCAACTCTTTTCTTCTCCGCCGATGCTGCCTGACCTGCTGAGTTTTTCCAGGTAATTCTGTTTTTGTTTTGGATTTCCAGCATCCGCAGTTTTTTGTTTTTATCTCATCCATCACAAGCTGTTGTCTCATCAGCATCTGCAGCTAAAGCATTCCATATATTGCAGGTGCACACATAAAGCTCTGAGCAAGGCCTCGCCAGGATTTGGAGTAAGTGTCACTGAGTTATGGGCAACTTCCTTGCAATTCAGGAGTGTATGTGGATTTGACAGAACCATGGGTGGGATTTCCCAGCCCCGCCCACCACCGGGTTCTTCCAGTCCTGCTGCAAGTCAATGGACTTCTGGCTGAGCCACTGCATCCCCGACGGTGGGTCTCGCCATGGTGGGCCCGGAAAATCCCAGCCCACGTATATGGGCTTGCTCATGGCAAGGGCCTGCAGCATTTTTCCTTTCAGGTGACAGAGGTCACGGTCCTGTAGGTTGGTCTGGAGGGAGTGTTCCAGCTGTGCTGGCATTTCCATAGTGACATTTCATAAGGACATCAAGAGATCTTATAGGGGCCTAATTCTGGCTGGAATCTGGATGCCGAGGGTGTCATGGGCCTGTGTGGCATGTTGCTCCATTGCCCTGGTATCTGCAACTGGAGCGTGACCATGAACTCCCTCAGGAACATCAGGTTCTTTCCCTTCATCCTCACTTGAGGAGACATCCATTTCCTCCATCTACCTGCCTGCCAATTCCTCACCCCTTTGCTGCAAGAGGTTGTATAAGGTGTAGCAGACCACAATACATGGGCTGGGATTTTCCGGGCCCACCATGGCGGGACCCACCGCCGGGGATGCAGTGGCTCAGCCAGAAGTCCATTGACTTGCAGCAGGACTGGAAGAACCCGGTGGTGGGTGGGGCTGGGAAATCCCACCCATGGTTCTGTCAAATCCACATACTCTCCTGAATTGCAAGGAAGTTGATAAGGGGCTGAGCACCACGTGCTGTTACAGGAGTATAGTCTCAGGATAATGGGGCAGGAGTTTCAGACCAAGAAGAGGAGAACTTTCTTCACTCAGAGGATTGTGAACTCTCTGTCTAAGAGGGCTGTGGATGCATAGTGTTTGAGTAGCTTCAAGGTTGAGATAAATAGATTTTTGGATTCTAAGGGAAAGAAGGGGTATGGGGACCAGGCGGGAAAATGGAACTGAGGTCAAAGGTCAGCCATGGCCTTATTGAAAGTTGGAGCAGGCTCATGGCACCATATGGTTTACTTCTATTTCTTATGTTTTTATGTTCCTAAAGGAGAAACAGGTATAACAAGGTGTCTCTAAAGAGTCAAGTGAAGAGAAGAGGCCATTCCTGCAGAGCTTGTATACTATGAGCATTTAACCCCTGGATCATTGTTCAGCTACTCCACTTATTTGCATCAAAATTTGCCAACATCCAAGCAGATGAGATGCTTTCAGGCACATTATTGTGCATTGTATGCAACAGGCACTCTGTAGGCCCCTCAAACCTGAGTGCCAATGGACTGTGTGACAGTGTGAAGGTGTTGAAGATTATCAGTTTCATGGTTTCATAAAATAATGAAAATGAGTGGAGCCAGATGGTGAGTCAAGTCCTTATTCCAATAGGTGGAAGATTTGGGATTTCTCCTTTTCTTAGTCTTTGACTTTGGATGAGATCCTTTTGTCCGACCATTCGCCCGCCATAAATCATTGATGTTCTTCCTGCAGTTTCCACTTTCCTTGCACAATTGGATAATCTCTGTCACAAATGAATTGGCATCTTGTTATCCCAACATGGAAAATCTTACCAGTGGAATTTGGCAGCAGAATATGATTAGCCACAAATTGAGACAGGGCATGGACTGTGCAGCTTTCAACAGTGCAGCTCAGCACAATACTTGGAAAGATAGTGCCAGGATGTGGTAGATAATGTAACCCACAGGCAGAACATACATTCAAATAGAATTGCGGAAGGCATGGAAATACATGACATTACAAACAGGCTAAGTTGGGATGTGGGATGAGATAACCTGTATAAAATTCTTGAAGATGACAGGTTTCAATAGGGAGTTGTGACTAGTTATATGATTTTAATTTTTGTTAAATTTTATTGATATGTGGGAATTAATGATAATTTCTCCACAACCTTTCACGTTGATCTGTAAACTGTTGTAATACCAAATTAATTATCCTGTTTAACTGGAGAACTTGGATTGGGATTGAGAGTGGGGTTTTCCAGTCCCGCCAGTGGTGGGTTTCATGGCAGGCGGGAGTGGAAAATTCAGGGTGAGGCCAAAGGTCAGTTCCCTGCCGGTGGAAAAACAAATTGTAACTTTCCCCTCACCACTTTCATGGTAGGATGATGGTGAGTCAGCTTTACTGCTGACCCACGTTGGGAACATTGTTGCACGCATTAGCATGTCCTGAACACTCATTAAAATTGCGACTCACCAAAATCACATTCCACCTCCCAATTACATGCCACACCAGTAGGAAATTAAACCGGTCTAAATCACAGCCAGATAGAAGTGGCATGCAGCTCTCCATCCTCATTTCACTCATAACTTCGAGGCGAGTGCAAAATTGAAAGCTTACCTGCAACAGCGCTGCTCTGGTTCCTCAGTGATGCCAGTGTTAGCCCGCACTGGTGGGGGTGTATGGTGGGGCTGTTCACCATGGTTGCCAGGGGTGTTGAGCTGGGCTGTTCATCGTGATTGCTGGGGCTGTTGAACTGGGCTGTTCACCATGGCTACATTGTGCACTGCGAACCTCAGGCAGACTGAACTTTAAGGAGACCAGCATGGTGGCCAGAATGACCAGATAGCAGAGACAAAAGGGTGAAGGAGTTTTGGGAGGTTTGGAGTGGGGGGTTGGGGGGGGGTGGGGGGGGGGGGGTTGGTTTAGACAGTAGAGACAAGAGTTTCAAGGTGGTTTGGGAAGACAGGAATGATGGCTGACCGAGTAAGATTGGGAGTGGGGAAGCTGAAGCCTGACACAGAACAGCAGAATGCAGACACAGAAGTGGGTGGATTCAATTTGCATGAAGGGCAGGTGATGCCCACAGATTCTAGAGTATGAAAGTGGGGGTGGTTATTGTGGCACAAGAGGGACAGGTTGTGCAGAGACTCATGGAGGAGTTGGGGGTGTGGGGTAAAGGGAAGAGGTCTTGTAGTCATTCATTAAGGAGCCAGAGAGCTGAGTGAAAGGCAATCATAGTCCCTGCACTGATGCCAAGAGGTTGGGGTGAGAAGGCAGTCCTGGGGCTGTCTGGACCTTGTAGTCAAGGTGAGAGATTAAAGGCTGTCCCAGGGCTCTGTGGACCTTGTAGTTGTGGTGAAATGTTAAAGGCTGTCCTGGGGCTCTGTGGGCCATGTTTCAGGGCTATACATGGCACGCATGTTGTGTTCCCATTCCTGGGAGGAGCAAGGCCTATGTGCTCAATGGGGATCAGGCACAGTTTGGTGTGGTCATAGTCTTGCAGACGGGGGTATCTGGCTCACTACTGGGCTGCAGATGGGATAGTCATGGTCAGGGGAGGCATCTGCAGCCTGTAAATGGGGAAAACATAATAAAGGCGGGGTACTTGAAATTCTCCTGGTGGGGGCAGTGGGGGTGTTGGATTGTGTGTGGACTGTGCACATGGCCTCAAGGTTTGGAGGGGTGAAGTCCACATGGGATATGGGAACATCAACAGTGAGGGTTCAAGGGAGAGAACAGGAATGTCCACAACAATGACAATGAGATCCACGGTTGCTGGGTGAAGCTGGAGAATCACCAGAGGGAGTTCTACCTGCACATCCTGAAGTTGCAGGAAGATTAGGGGGATCCAAACTCCGACAGGGGGAGTGTCAAAGTTGGTCTCAAAGTAGAAATGCAGCATCACCATCTTGAGACCCCAAAGCTATGACTCAGTTTAAAATCGAAACTGGAAAATAATCTGCACAACTGGGGGCTGAGGCAGTGTGGGATGAGCCCACAGCTGGACTCAGGGGCCCTAACAGGGGGCACCCTCACACTGCTGAGAGTAACATCATGGGCAAGGAATTTGACCTGATAGAACTTAGGAAGAGTTTATTGAGAAGGTGCAATTGGAGCCACTGACATTTGGAGCACTTTAACGTGAAACTGCAGGAGTCATTGGGTTCACAATGAAGTTGATCAATTTGAGCATTAACAGAGAGGAATGTGAGAATGGAAGATGCAGCCAACCATGAAGGGAGCACAGCTGCTGGATATCTGCAGGATGATCAATGAAGGCCTCTAAGGTACTTTCTGCAATTGGCATGGCTAATGGGCCTAAGGGCATCTAGTCATACCAAAAGTATAGTACATAATCAGTATACCAGAACAGACATAGTAGGATTGCATTAGGTAAGGTTGGACATATCCTGGATGCGCTGAAGCCTCTCCCAACCTCTCTGGAATTAAGATGTCAAGTAGCTGGGGTGGCATCTTGGTCACTGAGATCTGTGAGGTAGCGCCTCAGCTGGAACAGTGGATCAGGGAAAGGCAAGAACCACAGAAGCAGCTCTAGGGCATGACAGTGGCTTTCTGGTAGCGATTGGCTACCATAGTTGCGCATTACAGATTAGTTTGTTAGATCTATCTGTTCACAGGGAAAAGACGGATTGAATAGTAAAGCCTGCGCTCCATGTTGCCTTCTAGATGGCAATGATCTGATTGAGGAGGAGAAGAAGGGCCCACCACAACCTAACACAGCTTCCAAAAGAGGCCCAGCCTGAGGATCATGGTCCAGAGGAGCTTCAGCAAGACCTGGAGAATGAGGAGGTCAGGCCCATGCCGTATAGATGACTCCCACGACCAAGGGTGTACCGAAGACACTGTTCCTATCTGGAGATGAATGAGAGACAATGCTGCATAGGTCTACGTTTGTCAAGAGATGTGTTTTTTTAATTCATTCACAGGACATGGGCTTCACTGGCTGGGCCAGCATTTATTGCCCATTCCTAGTTGCCCTTGAGAAGGTGTCGGTGAGCTGCCTTCTTGAACTGCTGCAGTCCCTGTGGTGTAGGTACACCCACAGTGTTGATAGGAAGGGAGTTCCAGAATTTTGACTCAGTGACAGTGAAGGAACGGTGATATAGTTCCAATTCAGGATGGTGAGTGACTTGGAGGAGAACTTCCAAGTGGTGGTGTTCCCATGTATCTGCTGCCCTTGTCCTTCTAGATGGTAGTGGTTGAGGGTTTGGAAGGTGCTGTCTAAGGAGCCTTGGTGAGTTGCTGCAATGCATCTTGTAGATGGTACACACTGCTGCCACTGTCCATCGGTGTAGAGAGAGTGGATGTTTGTGGAAGGGATGCCAATCAAGCGGGCTGCATTGTCCTGAATGTTGTTGAGCTTCTTGAATGTTGTTGGAATTGTACCCGCCCAGGCAAGTGGAGAGTATTCCGTCAAACTCCTGACTTGTGCCTTGTAGATGGTGGACAGGCTTTGGGGAGTCAGAGGTGAGTTATTCTCTGCAGGATCCCTAGCCTCTGACCTGTTCTTGTAGCTACAGTATTTATATGACTGGCCCAGGTCAGTTTCTGGTCAATGGTAACCCCCCAGGATGTTGATAGTGGGAGATTCAGCGATGGTAATTCCATTGAATGTCAAGTGGCAATGGTTAGATTCTCTTTTGCTGGAGATGGCCATTGCCTGGCACTTGTGTGGCACAAATGTTACTTGCCACTTGTCATCCCAAGCCTGGATATTGCATTTGAACATGGACTGCTTCAATACCCGAGGAGTGCGAATGGTGCTGAACATTATGCAATTATCAGCAAACATCCCCACTTCTGGCCTTACGATGAAAGGAAAGTCATAGATGCACAGCTGAAGATTAAGCCTAGGACAGACATGACCCTGCCTTGATGTCTTGGAACTGAGCTGATTGACCTCTGACAACCACAACCATTTTCCTTTGTGTTAGGTGACTTCAACCAGCAGAGAGTTTTCCCCCTGATTCCCCCTGGTGGCTCATATTTGCCACATTCTGTAGGAGGATCTAACGCTCATGGACTGGGAGGACATCCCCTGCCAGTGTTCTTGAAGATAATCGATGCACTCAATTTTTTTGCCAGTGAGTCATTCTGGCCATCTGCAGGGGACCTAAGTGACATCGCTTAGTCCTCAACACATAAATGTATTAAAGAGGTGACAGCTGCCCTTTACAGTAAGGCTCATCATTATGTTGGTTCACACTGAATGAAGCTAGCCAGGCTGCTAGATTCCTGCGTTTTGCTACAATCTCTGGCTTCCCTAAAGTACAGGCTGCGATTGATTACACACATGTGGCATTAAGAACTCCATGGCAGCAGCCTCTGATGTTCATTAACAAGAAACTCCCTCAGCATTCAACTGGTGTATGACCATCAGGAGCACATCAGGCACATTTGTGCCAAGTACTCTGGGAACTCCCATGACTCATACACCCTGAGGCACTTCCAGGTGCCTCAGATACTCAAAGGGCCACAGCGCTTACAGGGTTGGCTTTTCATTAATAAGGGGCACTCACTCAAACGATGGCTTATGACACCCGTGCATCATTCTCAAAGTACTTCAGAGAAGAGATACAACACAGCATATTGATCAAATAGATCCATCAAAGGGCATCCTGAAGATACACTTCCAATGCTTGGACCGCTCAGGTGGGGCTCTGCAGTACTCTCCAGAGACGGTGTCCCACATCATTGTGGCCTGTTGCACCCTGCACAACCTGGCACTTCAAAGGGGAGATTACTTGCCAGAGGGAGACATGGAGAAGGCTGAGAGCTCCTAGGACAATGAAGACCTGGAAGAGCCAGAACCTGAAGAGGGTGACGAAGGGGAGCTTCCACCTGAGGATACAATTGAAGCAGGAAGATACGGAAGACACGCTTGTGGCACACTCACAGCCACAAGGTTCCAGGAGGAGTAAAGTGCAAGCAAGGGTACTCAAGCACATTTCTCCTGCCCCTTAATGACATACCAGTGATCTGAAAGGCCTTTACAACCACTAACATCAAGAACAAGGTCAGCGTTGGGCTTTCGATCTCCAACCCTCATGTTTCGCCAGGCCTTAATCTTTGGAAAGGTCAGCAGCCAAAGCTGTATGTAGCCATTCTGGAAAGTGAAAGGCAGCACACCAGCACAAAGCCTGTGTCAAGTGGACTTGATGCAGTTGTGGCCTCCAGAAAGAGACACTTCTTGCTGCCACAGAGATGCGCATGTGGCTGGAGAGACTATCATGGCTACAGGTCATAGGTTTTGTGCTTTGGCACAAACAATGAAGAAAGCTATTTGATGACGAGACAATGTGAGTAGTAACCCTACAATGCAATTGAGCACGCATAACTCCATGGTGTCTTTTAATGAATATCACTTCCTAATGCAATTTTCAGTCACTTTCAATGAAGAGGTTAACACATCTCCCTGATATTATACAAAGGGTGAATAACTAACATGAGTCAGTTAGACATCACGTGAATGTGAGGCGCACAAAGGGAGGCAATCACAGAGTGGGAAATTGGGTCACCCTGGCAATAAGAGGTCACATAGATGCAAATGCATGATGCATTCAAATAATGAAACCATTGTTGTGAACAGCAAATGTATTTACAAAGATGCATGATATATACAGTGAGTGAACACCCGTGACCAAAAAGCCATATCAAAGTTTCTTAATCTTTCTAACCCTACTGCCACACCTTGGTGGATCCCTAACATCTGCAGCAGAGGCTGCTCACTGCTACACCCTGTTATCCAAGATGACTTTAATGGGCATCGTTTGGAAGGCTGAGGTCTGGAGGGCCCTGGCCTGCTTTGGGTCTCCTGCTTGAGGCAGGTGCGCCCTCTTTGGCCTGAGCAGCTGGAGATGGTTGGTTCACAGGAAGAAGGGATTGGGATTGGCTGAACATTCACAGATGGCCCCGGGGTCTCCAGCTGCTGGCCCTCTTCCCAGTGGGTGCCCAAGGGCCCCCGCCTGGCTCCTTGAGGAGAAGGGGCACCTGGAGGGAGGTGGAGGTGTCCCGCCACCCTCTTGCCTAACCACTGATGGATCCCACCAATGCTTATAGTGATAGATTGAAGTTCTGAGTGCAAAATCAGCAGAACCTGCTGGACAAAGGTTTCCAAGGCGGCCACCACTCTTCCCATGGAGATCTCAAGGCACTCACATGCCAGAGCCATGACATCAAACAGAAGGCGGACAGACTCCTCCATCCTTCTCTCTAGTCTGTTGACTGCCTCTTGCAACTCTACCTGATGTTCCACTGCTTGTCTTTGCATCTCCAGCAAGTTTCTGATGGCCACTCTAGAGGCTCATCATCTGACTCAGACTCAGCCGGTGGCTATTCTCCAGCAGTCCTCCAAGTGTCAGAGCCCTGGGCTGTCACTGCTCCCAACTGCTGCAGAGATGTGTCAGTGAGATGTTCCCCAGAATGTGATTATGAGCCTAATATAGAACTATGACCCATTGAGGTGTGCGTCTCTGTGCTGCTGGAGGGTGCAGGTTAATGCAGTGACAGGTCTTCTTCAAATGGCTCCTCAGCATCCTCCTCCATGGTGGACTGGCGCTGGGGCTTATGTTGACTGTGCTGCTCTGGCTTGACCTACTGCTGCCTGTAAGAGATAGAGGATAGATTTAATTCAGGAACAGGCTGATTATAATATTGCATGTCACTCACTGTTAATGTCAGAATACAATCAACTCATGGAGGGTTCATCCGTACTGGCATCCTGGAAGGGCCAATCTCACCATTCCAAAAGGAGCGATCTCTGTTCCCGCCTGGGGAGGGCTGAGATGAGATGCTGGTGAATAGGCTTTCAATGCTGATATCTCCCCCGTCAATATATTGTGAGATCCCTGAGCTAAGTTACGCTCCAACTCTGTGACATCCTGCTCAAACTTGGATGTCTGCCATCCCTCCTCCAGTCTGGGATCTCTGCCTCTTGTTGTGTGCAAGCTTGACCTGCATGAAGACAAAGGGATGGAGTGTGATGAGAAGGGGTGGAGCAGACATTGGGAAGCATGCATGCCTGATGTGTGCGCTGAGCCCTCCCCAGTCAGGCCTGAGGATGTTGTTTGTGCAAGGTGATAGGAGATTCTGGTGAATAGGCTTTCAATGCTGATATCTCCCCTATCAATATATTGTGAGATCCCTGAGCTAAGTGACGCTCTGAGTGCATAATGCCATAACGAGAGAATGCATTTGGAGTGAGATGAATGATGACTTACCCTGGTGGTGCAGATGAGAGCATTCATCCTCTTCCTGCACTGGCTGGTGTTTCTCGACTGGGTGCCCGCGGAGTTGACCTCCCTCACAACCGCCTCCCAAGCTGGTGAAGTGAGGTTGGTGGACATCCTGGAAACATCCCTTGGGCAGAGGACATCCTGGTCCTGGCGCACACCATGAATAAGAGTCTCAAGGGAGTCATTGCTGAACTTAGGCACTGCCTTCTTTTTGTTTGGAACCATCTCAGCCTTGCTCGTCCACACAGTTGGGTTGCAGACAGTAATGTGTATGTTCAGCTGGCGTTTATAAATGGCGCCAGGACCTTCGACCTCATTTGGTTATGGCAGGGCGGATGTTGCCATGTGATTTGGAGAGCTATTCACCAATGCATAATTAATGACCTTCCAAGCATAAGATCGGCCTGATCCACACTTTGTCTCTGGAGCAGAAAGTTCCATCCAGAGTCTTTATCCATTCTGTTTTATCCAATATATATTCTGCTATGGCTCTTTTATATTGCAACCTTCTTAGATGTTGTTCTGTCTTGTTGGTTTGGGTTCATATTGTAAATCTAAATCAGTCTCGAAAACATGTGTGTGTAATATTTTGATTGTGCCTACTGCCCCTGTCATTGCAATGTCTTTGAAGTTGCTTCAGATATGCATGCAGTTGCAGGATCACTTGTATGTTAGCTCCTGATCCTGCAAACATTTAAAACATCATCTATAATATTTAAAATAGACACTTCCACCTATTTTTACTTTACATGACATGGGCTCAAATACCCATACTTATTCTGGTAAACCTCCATCAGAAGTTCAACAGGAGTCCAGTAAAATGGCTCCAAACCTGGTTGGGATACAGTTATGCTGGGTCCAAGGCTTCAGATTTAGTTTCCTGAAGGCCTTGTGAGGATAGAACCTCCCACCTCCCTGACAAGAAATTAAGCTTTAAAGTAGTTGGACCAGGGATGAGGACTCCCTGACTCAGGAGCTCTTACTCCTAAGCCCAAAATCAAGACCTTGCATAGCATTGCCACAGGTCCACCTGGTCTCACCTGGTCCCACAAGGCCATTGATCTTAATTGGTGGGTGGGGAAGAATAACTTTTAAGAAGTTTTGAAATAGCCGCCTGACAGAGGAGTCCACTTTGTCAATGCTCAGCAGTTTTTGGGGAGGGGGACCGTAAGAGGTGCTTCAGCTGGCCAACTTTCTCCATCATTTCCAGCATGTTTGGTGAGCATGTCACAAATGTGCCTGAACTACTGAACTGTCCCTGGGGGCCCCTCACCCTGACCTATGAAAACTTCATTGGTAGAGTTATGCTGTGGCCTTCATGGATTTACTAGGTCAGTGCTGCTAATGCTATGAGGGAATTGGTATGTTCAACCATTCTTTTCTAACTAAAAAGAATGGCACTTTGAGCAGACACCTAAATGTCACCATGGACAGCTCCTTAACAACCTGGATTCCTTTCCTCATATATTTCCCTCATATATTTCACCATATTTTTACTTCTCTTTAGTTCTGAAGAAGAGTCATATGGACTCGAAACGTTAACTCTGTCTTTCTCTCCACAGGTGCTGCCAGACCTGTGGAATTTTTCCAGCACTTTTTGTTTTTGTTTCAGATTTCCAGCATCCTCAGTATTTTGCTTTTTCCTTTCCTCATGGCTGAGAGTCAGAAAATGCATGCAGGATGGGCACTTGGTTTCCAGTAACCCAAGATATTGCTGCTCCCCCAGCTCCAACCTTGCCATCAGGAGAATTGCTGCTCCTAATATTCCCATACAAACCTTTATAATGATGGCCACCACAGCCAACAGATGGCCCCCACAGCCAATGAAGACATTCCATTACCATCCAACATTCCATCCTCTCCAATATTTAATTCACATTTGGCTTCCATTACAGAGCATCGGGTTCAGTACCATAAATTATGCCATTGTTAATAAATTCCTGCAGAAATTATGCTTTGCATCAATAAATAACTGGGGCCCCTCTTTTGAACATTTAGTTAATAAATACCTAAAATTGTCTTTCATGGTTCGGTTGAGTTGTCCAGAATTAATTAGAGTCACTATCTGAAGACAAAAGTTAGAATAAAAGCATCTTAACTGCATATTCTGATTCTGTTTTTGCCCAATGTCTTTGCTGCATCCAGGTTATTCAAATAACTCCAGGTACAAGGACAGGAAAATGTGTCAATGTGTTCTGATGACTGAGTTAGTAAAGGTGATGTGTATCTGAGCTATACAGAACTGGAATTCCCTGAGTCAACCCTGATGACGTGTGCCCCGCTAGGTACAATCCACAGACCCCTGCAGCTCATCAGTACTTCACATGTGAACCCAGGGACTGTTAACAGGCTGTTCAGCTGACAGAGCTGTAGAGCTGTAGTAATTGTAAGTTGAACCATTTCTTACTGTAATGGAGATCATGTGACTGTACAGGCGAATCAGCCCTAAGCGCAGGGAATCTTAGGGACAAAGCTTTTTAGCCTTGGTCTTGGAACAAGTATGTAGCCTCACTAGGCATCTGTAAATGAAGTTTACTGTTTCTCACAAGAAACCCATCCTGCACTCCAAGTTTATTACAATTGGCGATAAGGATAAATAGCACTGATGTAGTACCTCGCCTCGCGACTGTGACTATTTCGACTTTGAAGGGAAGAAAAGAAGTATACTCACCAGCAATGCCTCACTTCGGCAGAATTGACCCATACAACTCATCTGTCGAGGACTGGAGTCAATACATTGATCGATTAGGTTTCTACTTTGTAGCTACCGAAATAACGGCGGAGGAGAAACAGAAAGCAATTCTCTGAAGTGTCTGTGGGAGCAAAACGTGTAATCTAATCCATGGTTTGACGGCTCCGAACGTGCCAAATTCCAGATCCTTCACCGAGCTAGTAGACCTTGTGGAGGGACAACTTTAGCCTAAACCCTTGGCAATCATGCAAAGATTCAAGTTTAACTCTTGAGTAAGGGCCCCCAGTGAGTCAATCACACCATACGTTGTGCAGTTAAAACAGTTAACGGAGCACTGTGACCTCGGTGATGCTTTAAACAACATGTTGTGAGATTGTTTGGTTTGCAGCATAAACAACAATGCCATTCAGCACCGTTTGCTTGCAGAAGTTGAGATAGACCTGAAGTGCACAATGGAGAGTATTGAGAGGGACATGCAGGCTTTGCAGAGTGTGCAACATGGCGCCGTTTTGCAGCTGGGGCGGGAACCTGCTGCCAGGCGTGGCGCGAGGATCAGAGAAGTGGGATATGGTCCCTATTGCTAGAAAAATAAAAAGAAATGTTGGAGGCAGCTCTCCAGTAACCGAAAAGTTTAAGTGTTATCCGAAGCCTGCAGATTTAAAGAAGCAGAATGCCACTACGGTCACAAAAAAGGGCATGTTGTTAAACAGTGCAGGACTAGGTCAAGGCAGCAATTCAGACAGCAGGTCAAGTTAAATGAAGTGAACAACATAGGAAAGCCAGAAATTATTGAGGCTGACGTTTATTCCCGACACAATCTGAAGGCCAGGAAAACTGAACCAATCACTGTTACACTTCAAGTAAATGGAAAGCCTCTGGTCATGGAGGTTGACACCGGACCATCGACTACAGTGGTGGGAGAACACATCTTTAAATACCTCAGAGAAGGTACCCAGCCAATGAGTTTGGAGAAAACTGCTGCTCAGTTAAAAATATATACAGGAGAAGCAATACAGGTGAAAGGCATCGCCTCTGTACCTGTATCATACAGACAACAGACAGCTCAGCTGCCAATAATTGTTGTAACAGGAGAAGGATTTAGCCTTCTGGGCCATGATTGGTTGAAAGAAATTAAATTAAATTGGTCAAAAAATTTTCAGGTCAGGACAGGAGGAATTCCAGAATTGCAGAAAAAATATGACAAGAGTATTCCAAGATGAGTTGGGGAAAATCAAAGGTCTGCAAGCTAAAATATATGTGAACTCTGAAGCAACACCCCAGGGTTTTAAGGCAAGACCTGTGCCTTACATACTAAAAGAAAAGGTAGATGCAGAATTATGTCATTTGGAGAAGTTAGGAATAATACAGCCAGTCCAATTTTCAGAACAGTCAGCACCCATGGTCACTGCAATGAAACCAGACCATTCCATTCACATCAGCGGAGATTATAAATTGACAGTTAACAAGGCTGCAAAATTAGACAAATACCCAACCCCAAGGATTGAAGATCTGTATGCTAAACTTGTAGCAGGAAGATCCTACTATAAACTGGGCATGAGTCCTGCATATCAACAGCTTGAACTAGATGACACATCGAGAAGTTATGTTACCATAACCATGTGCAAAGTGCACACACCCTGAACCAATACACACGCCCACCATTTGGTGTGTCCTCTGCCTGTTCAATTTTCCAAAGAGCCATGGAAAGCTTATTACAAGGACTTCCCTGAGGTATAGTATACCTGGACGACGTCCTAATCACAGGATCCATGGAAGCAGGACACGTTGCAAACCTGGAAGAGGTTCTGAAGAGATTTTTAGAGGCTGGCGTTCATTTAAAAAAAGAAAAGTACACCTTCTAAGCAAAGGAAGTTGCATGCCTGAGTCATCGAGCGGATGCCCAAGGGTTGCATCCATCAGAGGAGAAAATCAGGGCAATCAAACGCCCTCTCCTACCAACTCCTAGCAGCTCAAGTCTTTTTTGGGCATGGTAAACTGTTATGGTCAATTCTTGCTTAATCTATCTAGGGATTTTTTAAAATTTATTCATGGGATGTGGGCATCGCTGGCCAGGCCAGCATTTATTGCCTGCCCTAATTTTTAAGAGTCAACCACATTGCTGTGAGTCTGGAGTCACATGTAGGCCAGACCAGTTAAGGACAGCAGATTTCCTTCCCTAAAGGGGCATTAATGAACCAGATGGGCTTTTACAACAATTGGCAATGGTTTCATGGTCATGATTAGACTTTTATTTCCAGATTTTTTTTTTGAACCCAGGTCCCCACAACATTACCCTGGGTCTCTGGATTACCAATCTAGCGACAATACCACTACACCACCTCCTCCCCTTTATACTTATTATTGAAAAAGAACCACAGGTGGTACTGGAAGGCACAGCAAGAGGGCCCCTTTGCAAGGGTCAAGAAGCTTTCACAATCGTCATGTCTGCTAGTGCACTATAACCCATTGCTAGTGCATTGATACCCACTTGTGATACATCACCCTATGGAGTGGGAGCAGTATTGTCACACAAGATAGAGGATGGATCTGAAAGATTGATAGGATATGTATCCAGGACCCTTTCCGCAGCCAAGAAAGGGTGCTCTCAAATTGAAAAAGAAGTATTATCTATCGTATTTGGAGTGAAGACGTTCCATCAATATTTGCACTGTTGACACTTCACCATTGTGTCAGATCACAAACCACTGTTAGGGTTGTTTAAGGAAGATAAGGCAACCCCACCGATAGCTTCTGCTAGAATTCAAAGATGAGTTTTAATTTTGTCGGCATACGGGTACACTTTTATGCATCATTCTGGTGTCCATATAGCAAATGCAGACACGCTCAATCACCTCCGTTTGCCTGATAGCATTGTATATGTTCCAGTACTTCAAGGGGTAGTACTTGTGTTGAATTCCCTGGACTCTTCACCAGTCTGTGCGAGACAGATAAAGAAATGGACAAATCGGGATCCAATTTTAACAACAGTCTGTGAATGGTATTGCAAGGATGGTCAAATGCACAAGCCCTTGAAGAATTAAAACCATTCTTTGTATGTAGATCTGAACTGAGCTGTCAAGGTGATATCTTGTTATGGGAAGTAAGAGTCGTTATCCCTGTGCAAGGAAGAGAACCATTATTAGAAAAATTTGATAGTGCACTGTCTCCAGTGCCAACAACAGCAGAAGTTGCCCGTTTCAGCTCCACTGCATTGGTGGGAGTGGCCTGGTCGACCCTAGGTTAGACTACATATAAACTATGTAGGTCCATTTCTAGGTCACATGTTTCTTTTGATTATTGACGCACATTCTAAATGGATGGACATGTTTAAAGTGAGATCACCTACTTCGTCTGCAACCATTGAAACACTGCACCAGAGTTCCAGTCTTCATAGTTTACCTGAAGCTATTGTGTCAGACAATGGTGCTGCTTTCACTAGCACTGAATTCCAAAGATTTGTGAACCTAAATGGGATTAAATACATCAGATCAGTGCCGTATCATCCCTCATCCATTGGGTTGGCAGAAAGAGCAGTACAAACCTTTAAAACAGGCATGAAGAAGCTATCAGAGGGAATGTTAGAAAAAAAAATTTCAATATTCCTGTTCAGCTATCACACAACTCATGTGACCACTGGTTTAACACCTTCAGAATTGTTGATGAAGCGCAGACTTCGTATAAGATTGAGTCTCTTATTCTCTAATTTAGAGGGGAAAGTGGAGAGAAACCAGGGTAGTCAGAAAGTGATCATGATATTCACAGTAAAGGTCACGAATTTACTGTGGGAGAGACACTTTCTGGATGAAATTTTGCAACTGGACTGAGATGAGTTGGTACAATCGTCTCTGAAACAGGACCTTTACCTTATCAAGTAGAAGTGGAAAACAGGATTATTAAGAAACACATGGATCATCTCAGAAGTTGAGAAACCGCGATCCCCCAACAACCAATTAATCCACTTGAAATCGAATTTGAAACTTCGACCTCTGAGGTGCCAGATCGACAAAGGATAGACATACCAGATGTCTCTGTTAAAGTAAATAATTCTGAACTGCCATTGTCTAAGGATGTCTCTGAAGCTGCAGTTCCTATTCAAATCGATCCAATGGAAGAACCTCTAATTGTAGAGTTGTATCGCTCTACCTGAATCTGAAAACCTCCTCAAAGACTAAATTTAGAATGGCATGAACCATATATAATTCTTTATAATTTGGATTTAGCTGTTTTTGTAAGTAAGAGGGTAAAATAAAATTAAAGGGGGAGGAATATAGTCATTACAAGTTAAACCATTTCTTACTGTTATGGAGATCATGTGACTGCATAGATGAATCAGCCCTAAGCACAGGGAATCTTAGGGGCAGAGCTTTTTAGCCTTGGTCTTGGAACAAGCATATAGCCTCATCAGAAGTCTGTAAATAAAGTTTACTTTACAAGAAACTAAACTTATAAGAAACCAGCCCTGCATTCCAAGTTTATTACAAGAGCTAATCTTTGTTTTCAAATCCCTTCATGGCCTTGCCCCTCCCTATCTCTGGAATCGCCTCCAACCCCACATATCTGATATGTGCACTCCTCTAATTCTGGCCTTGTATGCATTCCAATTATAATTGCTCCACCATTGGTGGCTGTGCCTTCAGCTGCCTAGACCCCAAGCTCTGGAATTCCCTCCCTACACCTCTCCACCTCTCTTACTTTCCTCCTTTAAGACACTACCTAAAACCTGCCTCTTTGACCCAGCTTTTTGTTATCTGGCCTAATATCTCCTTATGTGACTCTGTTCTTTGGAAAATTGCACAGGCAGAGTACACACTAAAGGGTAGGCGTGTATATTGTTACAGGGCACGTGCACTTTGCTCCTGTGAAGTGTCTTGGGATGTTTGATTACATTAAAGGCACTATATAAATATAAGATGTTGTTGTTGATCCTGTCCATACCTTATATTTGAGCACACTGGTTTTTCAGCCAAGGTCCCTAGATTGTCACCACTAAAGCGAAAACTGGCTGAATTTTACCTCTTCCTCAGTTCCAGATGCTAAGCCAATTATAACCTTGCAACTGCTGTCCGAATTGAGATCAGCTAATTCACCACAGACCAGGGATTATGGGGTGTAACTAAGACAAAAACACAAAAAAGAGCTGATTGACAACATCCCGGCATATTCATGTTCACTACCATTTTGGCAGAAGCTTTGAAATAAGTGGCCAGGGCTCCCACTAGAAACATGTAGAGTCTCTTAACACATTTAAGTCAGAGCGATGCACTGATTTTTGATACATGATGCGTGTTGCATCCACTCTGAGGTCTGTTGACTTGCACTGAATGGAACACAACTAAGCCAACATCCATTAAGTTATTTTTGGATAATGCTCAAAGATTTTCCTGTAGCTCACAAAAAAATCCTGCTAACCATTGCCTAACCTACTGCCACTCCCTGCCAATTATCCTGGCCATTGCCTTTAACAGTGAACTGCCAATCAGCTCTGTTGGTGGGCCACTGGATTTCCCAGTTCTCCCCTGATTGGTATGTTGTTTTTTATGAGCATTTGTTTAGCATAAATAGCTCACTGATTCCATCCAAACATGGCATAATCATGAAAATGGTTCAGACCTCTTGTTAACTTCATGAGACAGGGAGTGAGCTCACGCTGCCCACTACTCATCCAATGAATATGACCACATGAAAATCACTATACGCATGCTCTCATATGTACATCTCCAATCTTTTGTTAGGAGACGAAAAATATTTTCATCAGATGAGGCCGGATGCGTATCATTAAATTGCTTTACACACAGCTAGTGAACATATTGAGTAATAGTTATAACCAAAATTCACTTTTTTTATTTAACTTCAAATCCACTTCCTGAATAGGAAAAGTAATAAAGCATGCTACCATTCCTTGGGTTAGCAGGCTGAAGATACTTGCTTTGATCAGTCACAGAATCACAGTGCAGAAGAGGCCCTTCAGCCCATTGAGCATGCACCGTCTAAAATTAATACAAGGCTTGGCTGACTTGAGTCATAATAAACTCTCTGGCTGATCTCTTAGCAGATCATCCCAACTTTTTGACTGTAAATGTGATCCTTTTGCCTGGAATTTACACATGGGTTATCCTGATTGGACGCTGTAACTTCAGCAGAAACTCACAGAAATTGAGTTTCTGTCAAAGTTTCAGCAGCCAAATGGAAAAGTCCCAAGAAAGTTTTTCAATCTTTGTGCTTTTTTTGCCCTTTGTTCACAAAAGGTGGAATCTGTCTCCCTAACCTCCTTTCCATTCAGGAATTCATCAGTTGATTTGTCAACCAAATGGTTACCCTATTCCCAAGGACTGTATTTTCAGCAGATATCTCTCTGCTGGGTACTGAAGAATATTATCTCATCCGGTAGTGTGAAGCAGCATCATAAGGGAACACATTGTGGACAAGAGAAAGGTTATTTGGCCCTTTGTCTCAGCAGCTGCAGTGTTTGACTGTAAGGAATCTTTTAAACCTTTGAGAATTCATGATTATTTTATTGCACAAAACTCCTGAAATATGACAGCGTTCATAGATGCTCTTGAGTGTCATTTTGATAGAGTCTTCAGAGTTAACTCCATCATTTATTGGCATCAACTTGCATTGGAATATTAAATGATTCAACATGAATTCTGGGTGCACTCAATGCATTTAAGGCTATTCGTCATGATCATAGAAAATACATAATGTAATTAAATAGGATTAAAAATTTATGTGTTTGACTGTTGGTGAAGTAACATTCATGGCACAAAATTGCCAGGCAATGACCATCTCCAACAAGAAAGAACCTAATCATCTTCTCTTGGCATTCAGCTGCAATACTGTCACTGAATCCCCAACTATCAACATCTGGGATTATCTATTGACCAGAAACTTATAAGGATCAGCCATATAAACACAATGGCTACAAAAGCAGGTCCGAGGCTGGAAATTCTGTGGCAAGTAACTCACCTCCTGACTCCCCAAAGCCTGTCCACAATCTACAAGGCACAAGTCAGGAGTATGATGGAATTCTCTCCACTTGTCTGGATGAATGCAGCTCCCACAACACTTAAGAAGCTTGAAACCATCCAGGGCAAAGCAGCCCGCTTGATTAGCGCCCCATGCACCACTTTCACCATTCACTTCCACCACCACCGGTGTACAGCGGCAGCAGTGTGTATCATCTGTTGCAGCAACTCAACAAGTCTCCTTCGACAGTGCTTTCTAAACATGCGACTTCTACCACCTAGAAGAACAAGGACATGAGACACGTAGGAACACCACCACCTGCAAATCCTCCTCCAAGTCACATACACCATCCTGACTTGGAACAATGTTGCCATTCCTTCACTGTCACTGGGTCAAAATCCTGGCACTTTCTCCCTATCAACACTGTGGGTGTGCCAACATCACATCATTCAAGAAGGCAGCTCCCCACTACTCTTGCGAGGGTAATTGGGGATGGGTAACAAATGCTGGTCTTGCAAGGGATGCTCAGATCCCATGAATGAATTAAAACAAAGTAGTCAGAAAGGAATTGTGTAGGTATATTCCTCATCCACTGGGTAGCAGTATTGTAGCACTTTACATCTTCATTGTATATCAGGTTACAGAATAGGGTGCAGCCTTAGAAACTCTGAAAAGGAATGTGTCTCTCATTAATCCAGTTAGCAATGCTAAAACGCAAAACTGGATTGTGATGATTGCCATCTGGTGGTGGGATAGAAATAGCAGCTAATAATCTGAAGAAGAAACATTACTTTGACATGCCAGCGAGTGGATACCCACTGATGGCACTCTTCTTTTCCCTTTACGCATCTCACCGTATTCCGTCCATCTCATAACTCCTTTGAAAACCTTATTGTCTGCCATCCAAAAGCCCCATTCAGAGATAGCCTCTTTCTTTTCCTCCTCAGCCTCTACTCTGAGAGACTCCTCATAATAAGTAATTTTAGTCTCCCTCTCATCCCCCACTTGTCTTTTCTTTTTCTGAATTTACTGCCCTGCTATCCCTCCTAAACTTTTCCCTCCATATAATCTCCTATTCATACTCATAATGACCTCTTGATCTTGCCATCACACATGCCTCTCTTCCCATGATCTCAATCACAGGCAAGATCATCGTCAATCACTTCCTTCTATTCCTCAGCACCCATTTACTTTTACTCTCTTCTAAACCACTTCTTAGTGCATTCACCCACTAAGCCAAACCGGCCTACTTGAGTCCATATCTTTCTCTATTTTATCCCCATTTTCCATAAGTCCTCTTCACATTCAGCCTGTCCATGAAACCTGGTTGCTGCTGACCTGACTCCTACTGACAACCCTGGATCTCTGACACTAAATGACCTCTTCTCCTCAGTTACTGTCCCCCTCCATTTCAAAAACATTGTCATCAACCCTTCAATAAAAAACCCTTGACCTGTTCTTACAAGCTACCACTGCCATTTTCAAACTCCCTTTCATCTCCAAATTTTTTTAAGCTGCTGTCACATCACCTGCCATCTCCATGTTGCTTTTCCCTATAGCTCCATTTATAAATCTCTCCAAACAGTTTTTTGCCATTTCTACAACTCAAATCAAAGTCATAACTAAAATGTCCTGTGATTGAGATGTATTTTCCTTCTGATCCTCTCCGCATCCTTTGATTTGGTAAATCACACCATCTTCCTTCAATGCTTCTCCACTGTTATCCAGCTAACCGTGAGTTTCATCACTTGGTTCCATTCTTAATTATCCAATTATAGCCAAACCATCTCCATCAATGGTTTCTTTTCCCTTCTCTACACATCAATTTGGGTGCTCCCAAGGATCCATTCTTGGCCCTCTCTTCTTTCTCCTCTCCATCTATGTCGGAGCTTCTAGCTGAGACTGGCAGACCAAAAAGGGTCATTTTTTTTATAAACGGCCTGTGTTGCGTTCTTCCATTTATGTATTGTTATTCCTCTATTTTGCTTTTAATTATGATGTCAAATTGAATAATACAATGATCACTGGAATCCAGTTAGGGCTAATATTAGTCCAGGAAGCTAGTTAAATTTTAAATTTAGCTTTATCTCTGGATCTTGAGTCTTACTTTTACTTGTAGAATTTGGAAGAAAATTTTTTCAGTCTAGTGTTTTGTTTCCAAATTTTAGTTCTGCTCTAAAATAGCCAAAAATCTTGTTTTTGATTTGTGTATTAGACTTTTCAGGAACTCTGTTTCAAAATTATTTTCAAAAACATAATTATTGTTTTGCTTCTCAAACAATTCACAAGATTAAAGAAAATGTTGAGAAGTAATAAGCTAGGCTTTGAGTAACAATTAAGTTTCACTTATCTGGTTCAAATTCCAATATCTGTTCCTAAACGTGTGGACTGCTCACCAGTGTTGTTTTAATTCAGGGAACAATTTTAGTTCCAGCTTCCTGTCAGAATTTCTCGAGAGTAGCTCCTGCCACATAATGTCTCTGGAGGTGCAGTGGAAACACTGGACATGAGTGTGTAAAAGTGGTTCCCACCAGACTTCCAGCAAAGTTGTGGTGGCAGGGCAAACAGCTCCAAGGAAATTTGCGGCCTTAGTTTTCATATGAAATTCAGTTCTAACTTTAATTTAATTGATGAAAACACATGGGGCAGAATTTTGCCGCCGGCGAGCTGGGGGTGGGGCCCACTCGCTGATACGGGATGATGTCGGGCGGAACCCCCGAAGTCATCCCACCCCACTTAAATTTTCAGGAAGGCGGGGGTGCAGCAAAATCAGCTGTACACCCGCCGACCTGTCAATGGCCAACTGAGACCATTGATAGGATCATTTAAACAACTAAAAGCCAGGAGCCCCGGTGGCAAATAGAGAAAACATGAAACCTCATCCACAGGCAGGATGAGGTTTCATGCAGGTGTTAAAAAATTTAATTAAGTTAAGCTGTAAATTATGAACACGTCCCATCTCATGCGACATTGTCACTTGAGGGGGACATGTTAGGGATTTTTTTTAAATTTTTAATATTGTTCAAAGTGGGAGCTGAGGCTGAGGGAGATGTGTGCTCTTTCATGCACATGCGTGAAAGAGAGCACTCTCGCTCTTAGGGAATCCCCCCACCCCCCCCCCCCCCCCCCCCCCCCTGCCCGCACAGGAAGCACATAGCGCTTCTCACCAGACGTCACACTGGGCAGGCCTTAATTGGCCTGCCCACGTAAAATGGCAGTGCGGCCCGCTTCGCTGGCAGGGATTGGCTCCCCGCCTGCCAGAGATTGAGTCGGGCCCACCTGCCCTACAAGCATAAAATTCTGCCCATGATTTTACTCCTTCCTATATAAGCAAACTATCACAGCACTGCCACTAGGTTGTTAGCCATTCTGCTGGTCTACTGGACATGAATACTAGTAATTCCTTGAAACTATTTATGTCACTGTTTCCCCTTCAATGAGAAATTTAAGTCCACTGGTGGCCTGTAGAGTAAGTTACAAGTATGCTATCTGGGTTTTCACATTTATATTCCCACTGGTGCAGTTATTGGTGTAAAACCCATGTTAAAAAGGATGTAAACAATTTCAACTTTCTCGAAATTTTGGTGCAGCCTTTAAAAAGACAGTTCAGCTGCGTCCTTCATCAACAGACTGTGGGACCAACAAGCAAAAGAGCAACAACATGTGCTTCTTTCCCTTCATTCTTTAATATCTTCACTGTAGGTTTTATCAATATTTTTATTGCGCTTGTTTAGATTTATGGCCATGCAAGTATCATCCGGCAGCAGGGCAAGGGAGCAAGCGGGAGAAAACACACAAAGGTGCTCACTGATTCAGACTTGCAACCCCCCACTAGAAAACACATTGAAGACAGGATAAACAAGCTCTAAATGTGCCATCAAGTTTCTTGTTATTATCACTTACAACACCAGATGGGAGGTGGCACTGGCACTGAGTGCCAACTCCCTCACTTATACCAGAATTTCAAAATAGTATCATAAAAGGTTTCACATCCTCACTAGAGCAGGCAAGGTAACGTAAGGGAAACCTATCCAGTTTCTGGATTATCCATCCTGGTTCCCAGGAGGCTCTTCATCCTGTTAAAGCAGCATTTCCTTAACAAGCTCGTTTATAGTGCTCTCCAGATAAAGAGCGACTCCAGTTCAACATCTTGCAGTATTGTTACCCAGCTCCATTCACAGCTATTACTGATACAACTCGAAAACCCCTTCCCCCTTATTGACATCCTCATACACTCACAGCTCTTACTTCAACACTCCCCTGCTATTTGGTACATTCTCCTTTGCTGTTAGCCTTACCCTCATACACTCTATCTTCCTTACAGGACAAATTGACACACAATGCCTGCCAACAACATCCCTACAAATGGCAGTCCAATGAAGGGGATGTCTCCACCTTCAAACTCTTCAACTCCATGTAGCTTGTGGGCACTCACCCTAGCTTTTGTCATGGGAAATGCTGACGCAGCAGGTTAGTAACTGAACACAGCAGTTGCCATGAAAAGAGGTGGGATAGGCTGGTAGATAGGGTGGGTGGGCTGTATCATAGAATCACAAAATTTTAATGACACAGAAGGAGGCCATTCGGCCCATCATGTCTGCACCAGCTCTCCAAATGAACATTATGACCTAGTTCTATCACCCTGCCTTTTCCCCGTACCCCTGCCCATTGTTTCTATTCAAATAGCCATCTACTGGCCTCCTTAATGCTTTGATTGAACCTGCCTCCACCACACTTCCAGGCATTGCATTCCAGACCCAAACCACTCGTTGTGTGAAAAAGTTTTTTTTCGCATCACACTTGCTTCTTTTGCAAATCATTTTAAATCTGTGCTCTTTCATTCTTGAATCTTTTACGAGTGGGAACAGCTTCTCCCTATCTCCTCTGTCCAGCCATCTCATGATTTTGAACATCTGTATCGAATCTCCTCTTAGCCTTCTTCTCTCCAAGGAGAACAGTCCCAATCTATCCTCATTACTGAAGTTTCTCATCCCTGAAACCATTATTGTAAACCTCGTCTGCACTCTCTCCAATGTGTTCACATCCTTCCTATAATATGGTGCCCAGAACTGTACACAATATTCTAACTGATGTTCAACGAGTGTCTTATATAAATTTAGCATAACCCCCCTGCTCTTGTACTCTATGCCCCTATTAATAAAGCCCGGGATACTATATGGTGTATTAACTGCTCTCTCCACCTATCCTGCCACCTTCAATGATCTATACGTATATACACCCAGGTCTTTCTGCACCCCCTTCAAAATTTCACCCCTTGTTTTACATTGTCTGTCCATGTTCTTCCTACCAAAATGCATCACCTCACACTTCTCCACATTGAACTTCATCTGTCACCTATCTGCCCACTCCATCAACTTGTCTATGTTTTCTTGAAGTTCCATACTGTTCTCCTCACTGTTCACAACACTTCCAAGCTTCATATCATCTGCAAACTTTGAGATAATTCCCTGCATAGCAAGATCTAGATCATTAATGTATATCAGGAAAAGCAAGGATCCCAATACCCACCCCAGTACAAACCTTCCTCCAGACCAAAAAATATCTATTGACCATTACTCTCTGCTTCCTATTTTTCAGCTAATTTTGTATCCATGTTGCTACTGTCCCTTTTATTCCATGAGCAATAACTTTTCTCATAAGTCTGTTGTGTGGCACTGAATCAAATACCTTTTGAAAGTCCATTTACACCACATCAACAGCATTGCCTTCATTGACCTTTTCTGTTACCTCTTCAAAAAACTCCAGCAAGTTAGTTAAACACAATTTCTCCTTTAGAAATCCATGCTGGCTCTTCCTTATCATTCATATTTTTCCATGTGATTACTAATTCTATCCCAAATAATTGTTTTTAGAAACTTGCCCATCACTGAAGTTAAACTGACTGGTCTGTCGGCTTATCCTTGCAACTTCTTTTGAACAAGGGTGTACTGTTTTCAATTCTCCAGTCTTCTGGCACCACCACTGAGTCTAGGGAAGACTGTAGGGTAGGGTGGGTGGAGTGTGGGTGGAGCAGTGGGATGAGGTGCATGGGATGCGGACTGGATTGACATGGCGGATAGGGTGGAATGAGTGGGGTGTGGAGTGAGCTGGTAAGGTGGGGTGGATGATGTGTGGGGTGGGCTGGGGTTTGTGAGGTGGGGTTGAACAACAGGGTGGTGTGGGTGGAATGTGAGGTGTGCTGGTGGAGTGAGGTTCATGGGGTGTGGAGTAGATCAACCGGGTGGGTAGGGTGTAGTGGGTGGGCTGTGGTGAAGTGTGGGGTGGGGCGGTGAGGAGGGTGGGGTGAAACAACAAGGTTTAGTGGGTGGGATATGAAATGGGCTGGTTGTGGAGACCTGCATTGGGTGTGGAGTGGATCGACAGGGTGAGTTGGGTGGAGCGGGCCAGGTATGGGATAGGCTGATAGGTAGATAGATGGACATATAAGTTGACTTGATAGACTTTGGGATGGGGTGGATGGGATGTTGGGTGGGTGGTTGGGTAGATGGATGGGGTGTGTGGTATGTGGGATGGATTGTGTGAGTAGGTGGGCTGTGGAGTGGGCAGGTGGGACATAGAGTGGGGTTAGCAGGATGGATGGGGTGTGGGGCGGGCAGGTGGGGGATGAAGTGATGGAGTGGGTGATGAACTTGTGATGTGCAGGATGGATGGGTTGTGGGGAGGACAGGTTGTGGATAGGGTGTAGAGCAGGAAATTCCCCTCTTTGGTACACCTGTAGTGTCCTGGATAATCATATCTGTAGGAAGTGTCATTACATGGTGCAGTTTAAACTCAGGTTTTGAGCTTAAGCACCAGCTGGAGTCACTATGGTGCACCCATGAGGTTTAGTGTTTTGGGGATAGGATGTTAATAGATATGGCCACCCTGCAGTTTAAAGGTATGCAAGCAGAGGGGGAATGGGTGGTAAGCAGTGGAGGGATCCCCTGAGTTCATCCCACTCTCCAACCAGTATTCCGTTCTGAATACTGAGTGAGAGTGATGGGGTAGAAACACGCTGTGGGAGGCTTCTTAGCCAAACAAAATAAACTTTATTTATACGAGAGCTTTCGTGGTTGCTTGTATCCAGACAGCCCCTCATCCAGCCATTTTTTTCTAGGGAACTCCTCCCTAGAATTTATTCCCCCACGCTAGCCACACATTGGTTGAACAAATCATGTGACCCCGACTCAATTGAACTGATCTTCAAGTGACAGTCATCACAGATGGTTCCTTTTGGGAGTGCAGTCAGAGTCAAGTCCACAGAACCATGGCTGGCTCAGCTGTACAGGGGGACAGGGGGATGTTTGGGAAATCAATGGTGGTAGGGATTTCATAGTTAGCGGAATAGACAGGCATTTTTGAGGCTGCAGAAATGAATCCAGGATGGTGTGTTGCATCCCTGGTGCCAGGGTCAAGAATGTCACTGAAAGGCTGCAGGGCACTCTAAGAGGGGAGGCCAAGAGTTGTGGCCCATAACGGTACCAATGACATAGGTAGAAAGAGGGATGAGGTCCTGAAGGGAGAGTTTAGGGAGCTAGGAAAGAAACTAGAATGTAGGACATGAAAGATAATAACCTCCTGATTACTCTTAATGCCATGTGTAAGTGAGTATAGGAACCGGAAGATAAAGCAGTTGAATGCGTGGTCGCTATCAGGTTGACAATACAATTGAGATTCAGGTTGAATATGCAAGTTTCAGGAGGGAAGTAAAAAAACAAATAAGAAAAGCAAAGAAAGAGTAAACTAGCTTATATTTCACCCCTTCCTTGGATTCACCTAGTTCTGTTGAAGGGTCATGAGGACTCGAAACATCAACTCTTTTCTTCTCCGCCGATGCTGCCAGACCTGCTGAGTTTTTCCAGGTAATTCTGTTTTTGTTTTGGATTTCCAGCATCCGCAGTTTTTTTGTTTTTATCTCTATGAGAAGAGACTGGCAGCTAACATAAAAGGGAATCCAGAATTGGCATATAAACAGAAAAAGAGTGGAAAAAGGAATAGTGGGGCCAATTAGGAACCTAAAAGGGGATTGATGCATGAAAGCAAAGGGCATGGCTTAGGCACTAAATGAATATTTTGCATATGTCTTTACCAAGGAAGAAGAGTCTGCCCAAGTCATAGTGAAAGAGGAGATAATTGAGGCACAGGATGGGCTAAAAATTGATAAAGAGGAGGCATTAAATAGAGTGGCTGTACTTAAAGTTCATAAGTCACAATGATCAGACGAGATGCATCAAAGGATTCTTTTTAAAAATTCATTCATGGGATGTGGGCATCGCTGGCTAGGCCAGTACTTATTGCCCATCGCTAATTGCCCATGAGAAGGTGGTGGTGAGCTGCCCTCTTGAACTGCTGCAGCCTATGCGGTATAGGTACACCCATAGTGCTGTTAGGGAGATAGTTCCAGGATTTTAACCCAGCAGCAGTGAAGGAACAGTGATATATTTCCAAGTCAAGATGGAGAGTCATTTGGAGGGGAACTTCCAGGTGGTGGTGTTCCCATCTATCTGCTGCATTTGTCCCTCTAGATGATAGTGGTTGTGGGTTTGGAAGGTTCTGTCCAAGGAGGCTTGGTGAGTTCTTGCAGTGAGGGAAATAAAAGTGGAAATTATGGAGGCACTTGTAGTATAAGAGTAGCTGGTATCTCCCTTGACATTTCTTCATGGACAAAGATTTTTTGGAAGGTTGTATTTTTCTCCTCATCGGTTGCAGGCCTATCCATGCAGATGGTTAGTCAGGCGTATCCATGGCCGGCAGATTCTCCCACAGCAGGTGCAAATGAAGATGTAGTCATTGCGGGGGTAATTAGACCTATCCTTCTCCTTCTTTTCTCTTTCATGCTGGCTCTTTGCTCAGTCTTTGTGCACTCCCGATGTGGCACCTCCAGGCACCACAATCTATGGCCTCTGCCTCCCACTGGCAAAGAGAGAGTGACCTCTTCAGGGAGTCCTTGAAATATTTGCATGGGGCCCCTCTGCTCCATTTATCAGTGGTCAGCTCTCCGTACAACACGATCTTGGGCAGGCGATTGTCGTCCATCCAGGCAACATGACCCGCCCAACACAGTTGGCTTTGGAGAAGGATGGCCTCAATGCTGGTGATGCTGGCTGTTTCCATGACTTCAATGTTTCTGATGCGGTCCTGCCAGTGGACCCTTTACCTTATAAGGGTATCTGGCATAACAAGGGTTAATGTGGGACTAGGGAACAATCCCACCCACAGTTTGATGTAAAGAGACACATGAACTGAAACTAGAGTCAGTTGTGGACTGGACAGGGACCTAGAAGCAAGCATGGAGTTAGCTCATAGATTGGGCTATACCCTGTACAAATGTACAGAGGTATATGTTATCAAAACACTTAATGTTCAACCATACAAGATGCAGACCTCTTTGTGAGACCTACTGAACATACAACATGGTGGCAGCTAATGGAAAAACCCAGAACCTCAGAGAGGCCAGAGCAGAAATTCAAAAGCTGGAACATTAAAGGAGCAGAATTCAGATCTGACTGAAAGCACCTGAAGTGAAAGCAGAGATGTTCAATGGCATCACTATCACTGAATCTCCCACTATCAACATCACGGGGGTTACCATTGACCAGAAACTGAACTGGACTAGCCATGTAAATATCATGGCTACTGTCAGAGGCTAGGAACTGTGCAATGAATAACCTACCTCCTGACTCCACAAAACTGGTCCACCATCTACAAGGCACAAGTAGGAGTGTGATGGAATACCCCCCCATTTGCCTGGACGTGTGCAGCTCCCACAACACTCAAGAAGCTTGACTCTGTCCAGGACAAAGCAGCCCGCTTGATTGGCGCCACATCCACAAACATTCACTCCCTCCACCACCTACGCATGTAATATCTACATGATGTACTGCAGGAATTCACCAAAGCTCCTTTGACAGCATCTTCCAAACTCACAACCACTACCATCTAGAAGGACAAAGGCAGCAGATATATGGGAACACCACCACCTGGAAGTTCCCCTCCAAGTCACTCACCATCCTGACTTGGAAATATATTGCCATTCCTGTCACTGTTACTGGGTCAAAATCCTGGAACTCCCTTCCTAACAGCACTGTGGGTGTACCTACACCACATGGACTGCAGCGGTTCAAGAAGGCAGCTCACCACCACCTTCTCAAGGGCAACTAGGAATGGGCAATAAATGCTGGCCCAGCCAGCGAAGCCCACGTCCCATAGATGAAGAAAAAAAATTAGAGAGTGAAATTCAACAAACACGTCCAACAGCTTGGAAAAAGGGTTGACTCTTTTCAAAATGAATTATACAGATTGGCTGATGGCTGTGGCTACAGTGACCTTAAGTCAGAAGCATAAGGGATAAAACTGTTGTTGGCATGGCTGACAAAGCACTTTCAAACATACTACAAGCCAAGGAAGATCTGATTCTAAAAAAGGCCACCCAAATAGCCAGGCAGTCTGAAATCTACCAATAGCGCCAATCCATTTTACATGGTGAAAACAAATACAGAGCAACCTCAACTGTCCAGCTGGACTCCAGGCCAAGAAAGGCTATACCCAAACCGACCACAAAAGGGTAGGCGATCATATTAGCATTGTGGAGCCAAACAACCTCACAGGCAAGCTCAATGCCCAGAAATCTCAGTGCAGTGTTTCAACTGCAACTGCCTGGCACACTTCGGAAAGCTATGCAAAACTAAGACACCCAGGCAGGTGGGGGATCCCAAGACAATCCAGGAGATTGAGGTACCACACCAGATAGAGAACAGAACGAGATCTGGAAGAATTGTTGAGCCTCCCGACTGAATGAATTTATAAAGTCAGAGACTTAAGCGGGGGAGAAGGGGTAGCATGATTATAATGTAAATGTGGTGGTTAAAGACTTGGGGGAAGGTGCAGTATAAGAGTGTCTGACATAGAAAGGGTTAATGTGGGACTGGTAATCAGTACACCCCCACTGTGTGATGTAAAGAGACACATGACCTGAAGCTTTTGTCAGCTGTGGGTGGGATAGAGACCTTTATAGAAGCAAGCATGGAGTTAGCTCATAGCTTGTGATATACCCTGTATACATGTACATAATTATATGTTATCAATAAACACTTAACATTCAACCATACAAGACAGCACTGGTCATGATCCAATTTTCCTTCAATACAGGGGTGGTGCCAGACAACTGGAGAATTGTAACTGTTGTACCCTTGTTCAAAAGAAGAGGCTGCATTATATGAGTGTTGGATTCCCCATCATCAATCCTGACAAAAAGGTAGGGGGAGCCCGCTGAAGGCAACACTGACCACCCTGCAGCCATTTAAAACAATTGGCCATTAATAGGCTAGATGCATAACTTCCAAGAACAGGAAGTCCTGCCTCAGAAGCTGCTGACCAATCAGAGGCCAGCAGTTCCCCAGAACGTCAGGACAGAGGCGTGCCGCACTAACTCAGGATTTGGGTTAGTGTATAGTGGTCTTGCCGGACACCAAGCCCCCGTGAGAAAGGTGAGGGGGGTGGGAGGCTAGGGTTTGATAGGCCATGAAGGGAGGGGAACCTGATGGGTTTAACCCTTTGGGGGCCTACCAATGGGCTCTAGAAGCTATTAGGAAGGGAGCCGCTCCACCCACCACTGCCTTCAAACCTGTCAGCAGGGGAGCCTAAAATCCAGCCCGGGGATAAGGATAAGCCCAGCTACCACAGACCAGTCAGTTTAACCTTGATGGTAGGAAAATGTTTAGAAATAATAATTCAGGACAAAATTAACAGTCACTTGGACAAATTTGGATTAATTAAAGAAGGCCAGCATGGATTTGTTAATGGCAAATCAAGATTAACTAAATTGTTTGAGTTTTCTGATGAGGTAACAAAGAAGGTTGATGAGGGTAATGCGATTGATGGATGTACACAGACTTCCAAGAGGCATTTGATAGAATGCTTATTGTCAACAAAGTTAAAGCCTATGGAATAAAAGGGACAGTGGTAGCATGAATATGATGTTGACTGAGTGACAGAAAACAGAGAGTAGCAGTGGATGGTTGTTTTTTGGTATGGGGCAAGGGAGATAGTGAGGTTCCCTGGGGGTCTGTGTTAAGACTCCTGGGGCAAGATTTTTAGTTTGGCGGGCGCCCACATTTGGCTGGTCCGGGAGTGGCCAGGGAATGGACCGCCGACAATGATCAGCCCCCGACCACGATTCCAGCTCAGCCAGCGCTGCCGGGGTGGGGGTTGGAGGACGGCGAAACCAGAAGTGAACGTGGGCACAGGGGAGTGCGGAATGAAAGCTCCCTGAAGGCAGAGAACCGCTTCAGGGAGCTGAAGAATCTAAAAGCAATAAATAAAGATTTTAAAATGCCGAGAAAAAATGTCCATGTTTCAGAATCAGTCACCTGCACAAATGGATGATGAAAATTCTGTCCAAACATTTTTAGTTTTTTAAATTAATGTTGGAAACCTCATCCCTCCCCTTGATGAGGTTTCCTCTAAAAGGCAAAGGCTGCTTGGCCAATTTGCCCGTCTGCCAACCAAAACATTAGACGGACAATGAAAAATCTCCTCCAATTACAACATTAATGGCCTTAATAGGTCTCTTAATTGCCTGCATGCCTGCCAACCGAAATATCAAGCGGGTATACGTTGGCACCGGGACGCACGCCCGACGTCATCACAGTCTATTTCAGGTTCAAGCAGGTCGGGCACATGCCCACATGCCAAGTGAAAAATTCGGCCCCTGCATTTCTTGATATATATTAATGGCCTACATTTGGCTGTACAGGGCAAAATTCCAAAATTTGCACATGACACAAAACATGAAAGGCTTGTGACTGTGAGGGGGATAGTGATAAACTTCAAGACATGCTGATGGAATGGGTGGACAAATGGCAAATGAAAATTATTCTGGGGAAATGTGAAGTGATTCATTTTGGTACAAAGAATGAAGAAAGGCATTACAAAATAAAGGATACAATTCTGAAGGTGAGCAGAGTGACCTGTGTTTATATGTACACAAATCATTGATGGTGGGAGGCAGATTGAGAAGACAGATAATAAAGCATATGGGATCCTGGGCGTTAGAAATGGAGGAGTAAAATACCAATGCAAAGAATTTATAATAAACCTGTATAAAACGCTGGTTCAGCCTCACCTGGAGTATTGTGCCCAGTTCTGGAGACCATACTTTAGGAATGATGTGAAAGCAATGGAGAGGATGTAGAAAAGATTCATGACAATAGTGCCAGGGATGAGGAACTTGACAGTGACACATTGGAGAAGCTGGGGCTACAAAGAGAAGATTAAGTGGAGATTTGATAGAGGCATTCAAAATTATGAGGGGTGTGGACAGAGTAGATGGAGTCAAACTATTGCTGTTGGCAGAAGGATTGTAGACCAGAGGACTCTGTTTAAAGATTGGCAAAAGAAGCAATGACGACATGTGGAAAAACGGTTTTACTCAGAGAGTGGTCAGGATCTTGATCTGCACTGCCTGAGAGTGTGGTGGAGGCAGATTCAATTGTGGCCTTCAAAGCAGAATTCAATAATTATCTGAAGAGAAAACATTTGCAGGGCTAAGGGTAAAAGGCAGGGGAGAGGGACGAAGTGAGTTGCTCTTGCAGACAGCTGACAGCTGAATGGGCTCTTTCTGTGCTATAACAATTCTATGATTCTATGAAGCATGGGCCATTTTAATTGGTAGGCCTGATTGAAATATCTCTCAATTGTTTCTCACTTGATGCTGCAAGGACATCAGGCCCTGGCTGGTGGGAATGGGAATTGCGGTGGGAGCTTGATGCCACCATTATGAAGCATGTCATGGGGCAAGCTCTAAAGGGGATGGTTTGAGCAGTGAATAATCTTTACAGCTTCTCACAATTGCATGGACAGAGTGGGCTCTGGGTTTATGATGCATTCAGATATATGTGGTTCAACAGTTGTAATATAAACCATTGATTAGCTAGCCTAATTTGACTGTTTACCAAGATTAATAATTTTAAGCATAGTATCTCTTTTACAATTAAAATATTGAGTTATGTTGACATTTTACTGTAAATCTGGCACATCTCTAACTTTTTCCAATTCTGATGAAAGGTCTGAAATGTTAATCTGTTAATGTCAATCAATAATTCCATTTCTCTATCCACAGATATTGCCTGGCCTGCTGAGTATTTCCAGCATTTTATGTTTTTATTTATGTTGAAACTTTATTAGTTTTATAGTTAAAGAGGAGTTTGATTTTCTTCATTCTTGACACCAGCATATTTCTTGAAATAAAAACCATTTGTTTTTCACTCTGAAACTGTTAAATGAGTAATGATTTTGCTATATAATTTTATTCACTTAACTATCCTGTCCTAATGCCCAATCAATGTACACTAACAACTTTGGACATTTGTGCATCATCCAGAGGAAAGATGCGGATGGACAATCGATTTTAATATATTACAAGTTTATGACAGGCCTATGAGTTGAGCTTTTGTGATTGATGGGATTCATATGTTCAATAGTGTTTGCTTTATGAAATACACCTTCAAACTCCCAAGGACAAACTGAAAATTTAAGGAGAATCTGCTACAGATTGTGAAATTGCGATCCTGCTTTCCATTTTTTAAATGTTTTTTATTCATTCATGGGATGTGGGCTTCCCTGGCTGGGGCACCATTTATTGCCCATCTCTAGTTGCCCTTGAGAAGGTGGTGGTGAACTGCTTTCTTGAACTGCCGCTACTGTGCGTTGGTGGTGGAGGGAGTGAATGTTTGTGGATGTGTTGCCAATCAAGCAGGCTGCTTTGTGCTGGATGGTGTCAAGCTTCTTGAGTGTAGAGGGAGCTGCACTCATCCAGGCAAGTGGAGAGTGTTCCATCACACCCTGACTTGTGCCTTGCAGATGGTGGACAGGCTTTGGGGAGTAAGGAGGTGAGCTACTCATCGTACTATTTGAAGCCTCTGACCTGCTATTGTAGCCACAGTATTTATATGGCTAGTCCAGTTCAGTTTCTGGACAATGGTAAATTCCAGGATGTTGATAGTGGGGGATTCAGTGATGGTAATGCCATTGAACATCAAAGGGCAATGGTTGGATTCTGTCTTGTTGGAGATGGTCATTGCCTGACACTTGTGTGGTGTGAATGTAACTTGCCACTTGTCAGCCCAAGCCTGCATATTATCCAGGCCTTGCTGCATTTGGACATAGGCTACTTCAGTATCTGAGGAGTCGTGGAAAGAGCTGAACATCGTGCAATCATCAGCGAACATCCCCACTTCTGACCTTATGATGGAAGGAAGATCATTGATGAAGCAGCTGAAGATGGCTGGGCTGATGACACTACCCTGAGGAACTCCTGCAGTGATGTCCTGGAGCTGAGATGACTGACCTCCAACAACCACAAGAATCTTCCTTTGTACTAGGTATGAATCCAATTAGCTGAGAGTTTTCCCCCTGATTCCCATTGACTCCAGTTTTGCTAGGGCTCCTTGATGCCACACTCGATCAAATGCTGCCTTGATATTAAGGGCGGTCACTCTCACTTCACCTCAGGTGTTCTGCTCTTTTGTCTGTGTTTGAACCAAGGCTGTAATGAGGTCAGGATCTGAGTGGCCCTGGTGGAACACAAACTGGGTGTCAGTTAGCAGGTTATTGCTAAGTAAGTGCCACTTGATAGCATTGTTGATGACTCCATCCATTACTTTACGAGAGTGGACTTATGGGTAGGTAATTGGCCAGGTTGGATTTGTCCTGCTTTTTGTGTACAGGATATACCTGGGCAATTTTCCACATAGCCATGTAGATGCCAGTGTTGTAGCTGTGCTGGAACAGCTTGGCTAGGGGGCACAGCAACTTCTGGAGCACAAGTCTTCAGTACTATTGCTGGAATATTGTCAGGACCCATAGCCTTTGCAATATCCAATGCCTTCAGCCATTTCTTGACATCATGTGAAGTGAATTGAATTGGCTGAAGACTGGCATCTGTGATGCTGGAGACCTCCAGAGGAGGTCGAGATGGACCATCCACTTGGCACTTCTGGCTGAAGATTGTCGCAAATGCTTCAGCCTTATCTTTTGCACTGATGTGCTGGTCTCCTCCATCATCATTGAGGATGGGGATGTTTGTGGAGCCTCCTCCTCCAGTGAGCTGTTTAATTGTCTACCACCATTCACGACTGAATGTGGCAGGACTGCAAAGCTTAGATCCGATCCATTTGTAGTGGGATCGCTTAGCCCTGTCTATCACTTGCAACTTATGCTGTTTGGCACGCAAGTATTCCTGTGTTATAACTTCACCAGGTTGACACCTCATTTTTAGGAATGCCTGGTGCTGCTCCTGGCATGCCCTCCTGCACTCTTCATTGAACCAGGGTTGATCCCCTGGCTTGATGGTAATGGTAGAGTGGGGGATATGCCAGGCCATAAGGCTACAGATTGCTTTTGAGTACAATTCTGCTGCTGCTGATGGCCCACAGTGCCACGTGGATGCCCAATCTTGAGCTGCTGGATGTGTTCAAAATCTATCCCATTTAGCACGGTGGTAGTGCCACACAACACAATGGAGGGTATCCTCAATGTAAAGTTGGAACTTCATCTCTATAATAACTTTGCTGTGGGCACTCCTACTGATACTGTCATGGATAGATACGTCTGTTACAGGTAGGTTGGTGAGGATGAGGTCAAGTATGTTTTTCCCTCAAGTTGGTTCCCTCACCACCTGTTGCAGATCCAGCCTAGCAGTTATGCCATTTAGGACTCGGTCAGTGGTGGTGCTACTGAAACACTCTTGGTGGTGGGACAGGACATCCCCAGGGGTGGTGATGGTGGCGTCTGGTATGATTCCATGAGGATGACTATGTTAGGCTGTTACTTGACTAGTCTGTGAGACAGCTCTCCCAATTTTGGCACTAGCCTCCAGATGTTAATAAGGAGGACTTCTAAGAGAATGTAGTTAATTGACCATTTGGCTGTATTGACCAATCATTATGCAGCGCAGACTACTTTGTAGTCTAGTAACTAGGAGTCTACAGCTGGAGATGACTGAAGAAGCACACATGGTGTCACTGCTCTGTTCTTAGTTCCAATAAACCACCAGTGTTTGTTCAGTTAATCAGTCTCTCTGCCTATATTGTTTCAAGCACCAACTACTGTGTTAATTTCAAGGGTGCAGCTAACATTCACGGACAAAGCGAGCCTGATAACCACAAACCTAAAATCCTGTTCCTCATGGAAAGAGAAATTTCACCACAAAAGGAGTTTAAAAGATTAAAATTTTTTTAAGAGAAATTTTGCTTTACCCAGATTTGTTGCATCAGTGAGATTGTGTGGTGAGTCACAATGGTCTAATTTTATTAAATTGTTGCTAGTTATACTCAGTGGTGCTAATTACATAGATTAAAAACTGATGAAAGAACAATCAATATAAAAAGAGGCTGAATCATGCGGTGTGTATCTCGCCACCAACCTTTTCTTTTTAATTGTTGTGATGCATCTTCATTTCAGAATAGTGGAAGGTTGCCAGTCTTATCCAGTGGAGTTAGTGTCTGTCACTTCATGCTGGTGAGATACGTTTGTCAAATCCTTGCTAGTCAGAGAGGGACAAAAGCCAGGACTGGTGATGGGTGATGTGGCTTCGTGTTAGGGGTGGGGCATATCGGATGGAAAGGAATATCTGAGGCTTTAGCTTCACTTCTGCTAGGATCAATAACGCAATGAGGGAAGGTGTCATACTCACTTGCTCATGATCTAAGCATTATGCCACTGACAGGGACTTATCAACCTTAATGAAATATAAAGGACATAAACCCGAGAAGGAAGAAACAAAAGATTGTGGATGCAAATTTCATCAATAGTGTGCTGTATTTCAGCTGTACAGAATTTGCAGGTATTTTTTTCTGTTTGTATAAAGTACGCCTTCAGATTTATTGCTCACTTTCTGAAATGTTATGAGATGTTTACGGTTCTTTCACTGAGGACTCAATGGGGCCGATTATGACTTCAGGAGGCCCACCAGCAGATCAGCCACCCATTCCGGCAGTGAAGTGGTCTCTAAAGGGCACCAAACAGGCATATTGATGTAGTTTGCCAGGCAGAACACTGAAAAGAAGGCAAACACAGTCACCAACAAGGTAAATTGCAGTGGGTCTTAGCAAGATTACACAGTGTGAGAGGCCCAGAGCAACAGCGGTGCATTTTGTTTTCCTTGGCCCTCAAGATGTATTCCTTCTTCTCTAGAGCTCACAAAAATAATTCAGGATTTTGCTTTGTTGGGCCCCTTTCGTTCATTGCCAATGGAACTGATCTAATTCTCTGCTGCATGTGGTCCAACCAGTCCTGGCCCAAAATAGCAAACACTTCATATGGAAATTTAAGTCCTGCAAAGATGCCTATTGCCTTTCAGTAATCATATCGGACACCCTATGGTAGCCCCTTGTAAAATGGAGCCAGTCACACTGCTGGGTGTTAACAAGGTGGTGTAGGGTTACTGATCCGATTTCGAGGTCTATTACTATCCTGTTAACACCAGGTAATAAATGCAATAAAACACTAGCTTGGCTTTTCATTTTCACTGGATCCTTCACTCATATTTAGCCTTCAATTTCTCTTCCTCTGTCACTATATTTCTTATCTCCCCATTTTCCTACATGTTAATAGAAGCTAAGCCAGTTGGTGAAATCAAAACTAAGACACAGAGGAGTGTTTATTGACTTTAGTAAAGATGAAGAGATGTAGCTTTGCCGGGGCACTTTAACACACACGCACACACGCACGCTAAGATTTTGTGAAGCATCTCGTGTTATGACCCCAGCTGCTGTTACTATTGGACAAATCAGAGCCCTGGGTGGAACCCAGCTTGATAGATCCTAACTTTTATTTTTTGTTTAGTAAAATGGAGAGTGGCTTTTCAACAGTCACAGGATTCAGCTGATGAACTTTTAACAAAAGAATAAAACAAGAAATGATGAACTATATTATAATATTCCTTCACCCACAACTATACTTTTACAGAGTTGTAAGGATAACACAAGTTACAAAGCTATCTTCTACTGCAATCTTCATAGTAAATACACAGTCCATGTAAACCAATAGGTGACCTGTGATCAGACACACCACACTCTGAAACCATGCTATCCCAAACAGATGCTATGGATCCCTCATCAACTGCCCCCAGGAGGCTTATTACACTGAGCCAACTGGTCTCACCAAACCCAATCTTTCACAAGAGGGTTTTCAATCTCCGCTCTTGAAGAACTCACTTTGGTATCTTCTCCCAAATGACACTTTCTCAGATGCCTTCCACAAGGATCCGCCTCCAGGGTTTCAAACTCTACTTCCTATGTTCCTCTCCCCCGATTGCCACGTGCATTCAAGCTTCCTTCCACACACTGACTCAGCCGTGTCAACAGAACACCACTATTTCACATGCTCATAGTAAAGAGTTACAGACCTTCGGCTGTCTCCTTGGATCTTCTGGCAAGCCTATTTTCCTTTACGTCTGCATCCTGCAGCTTTCTCCCTTTAAGCTTGCAGCCTTCCTCTCCACTCCTTGCTTTTAAGTTCCCTTAACAGGACCTTTTCCAGATCCCTGTCCTTTCCTTTGGCTTAACTTGAAGGAAAAAAAAAAAAAGAGACCAAGAAGCCCTTTAAGGCCTGCCTCCTGCAGTTCCCTTTCCCAGAAGACTGCTGACAACTTGTATCTCCCTTGAGATCCAGAACTCACTTGACATTCACTGTTACTTTAACTGGAGATCAACTCTAAGATTCTTAGACGTATTTTTCTCAGCAGTCTGCTAGTATGTCAGTTGGAGAGACTTAAACTGCTTCTTTCATCTTAGCGCATGATAACCAACTGAACTCAAACTGCATTTGGTTTCTCTGCATCCCTATGTGGACCTCCAGTTGCTAGGCAACGGCAGTTTTTTCTAGCTTGTTTGTTTTAACTCCTCAAAGTTGTAAAACCACATCAGAATGCAGGTATCTTTTAAAGTGAAACAAACTCAAGTACCCCCTTTTCTTAACACCAACACAAAAGCACAAATTAAAAACTTAAACAACTTTAAGCTAAAACTCACTTCTAACACTCACAAATGCAACTTACTTAAGTTATCTTTAGTTCCTAACACTCAATTACCAGGTGATTTCTTTCACACACCCCATTGCCAAAGGGGTGTTTTGCTGTTGTGTTCTTTACTATGATGCTCATATTTTCACACACACTTAAATTCATCATTGACAAATCCCCCCACACTCCCCTATTGTCTGTTAGAAGTTAGCTGGTGTTCCCAGTCCAGTTCCTACCCATTTTTTCATTATCTTGTCCACAATTATCTTTGTCTTTACTGTATATTACTTTTGACAGACTGAATCTAATTGCCATGTCTAAAGTGCAAGAGAAAAATGTTTTTGTCCTTATCCAATACCTTCAAGTCCATTGCTACAATGTCATTAAAGTTTCTTGCTAATGGGAAACTCACTATGGATCATGAAGGTGTCCTCCTATTTTTTTTTTTAAACATATGTCACCTTTCTCTTGATCTCCACGTTTAGTATATTCATCATCCATTACTCCTGCATCCTTTAGCAGGATTTTTAACCTATGGCAAGATGGATGTGCAAACTGCTGATGTAGTTTTAAAACAATGTGCTTTTTTTGCTTTAAATTCCTATTCCTTGATGTCATTAACACTTCTTTGACATAGTTATTAGAAATGTTAGGTCTCTAAGTGCATACAATAATGTTCTGATTGTGTAAACTGTAAATCTACAGATTTACCCAAAAACAATTGCTTTGTGTTCCATATCTAATTTCATTTGAGCCTTTTTCATAGACAACTTACCCAACAATAAGGGTTTCTCACTGGATACTACATCTGCTGAAAAAATGATTTACCATGTTTATTTTACATGGAATCACCACTCTCTTTAGTGACTTAAATGTGTTATTGTCCTCAAACCTGAAGTAAGTAAAACTTTCATACTCCTTAACCTTACTTTGATCTTTTCTATTTAGAGAATCCTCATAACACTTCAACCAATCCACTCCACATACTGTGGATGTGCACCCACTGTTTAACACAGCACAATTGAATAAGTCCAAAACTAGAACACCTGTAATTGGGCTAGAGCTTCTGGTGACTAATACAATTCCTTCTGACTGATCAGCATCATCATCGTCCCCTTGCAAACCTTCCATATCATATGTCATTTCGAAAACCATGTTATTCTGTTCCGGACAATTCATCACAATGATATTGAGTCACATCTGAAACATCTGTTTATCGTTCCTCAGCTATTCCTGGGGTTCATTCTCCTGCCATAGTTACTCAATTCCTGTCATCTGTTGAAGCTACTAAAAGGATCTCTATCCTCATTCTTTTTGTTTGCGGTTCTTCTTTCGTATTGATGCTTGGGCCCCATGCCTACACAGCCTCGAAATGCTGCCAGCATTGAATCCTCCATTTTTTGTGTTACTGTTGGATGTACAATTGGTGCCATAAAAGTGGCTGGAAATGAATGTTTAAAGCTTCAGACATCTGTTCCAAAAGCATACTATTTGAGAATCTAACTCCAGTCAAGACCAAGAGCCTCTCCATGTTCGATGCTTTAACACAATCCGACAATTTGAAAGCAAGCTCTGAATTAGGGATCTCCAAATAGAATTCCCTCTATTTTGTCTAAATTGTTAAATTCCAGGATGTATTTTTTTTGGAATGACTGTCCATCCTAAGTTTATCAAAGTCTGACCATGTTTCATGTGCATTTAACAGATTATCTTTCTTATACATTTTGTCCATAAATTTTAAAGAGTTTATCCAAACCTTCCTCAGTGTCCAATTGATGAGCCTCTAGGTCCAAAAATACTTTGCACATAATCCTTTTTTTGAATTCATTCATGGGATATGGGCGTCGAGGGCTGGGCCATCATTTAGTGCCTAAATGCCCTTGAGAAGGTGATGGTGAGCTGCTTTCTTGAACCGCTGCAATCCATGTGATGTGGGTACACCCGAAGTGCTGTTAAGGAGAGAGTTCCTGTATTTTGACCTGCTTCTAGTGGGAAGCAAAAATGCCAAGACTATATCTTGCTTTGTCTTTGGGAAGAACATAACCAGTGTCTATATATCCACTTAATTCTTCCATTGGTCATAAGGTCCAGCTTCACAGGACAATGGTGGAAAATCATACTTCACACTTGGCTTCAACCTATCCTCTTCAATTATCTTAGTTCTTCACCTTAGTTTTAGATCTTTTCCTTTAGGCCATCCAAGACAGTTGGTGAAATCAAAACAATGATGATGCAATGCAGAGTATGTTCTGTCTCATACCTCCTCTTTCACCCTCAGTGTCCCAGCTGTCCCCTATTTATATGTGGTCAAAGTACTTAATTAAACAATGCCCTTCATCTGTGTATCTTAACAATATAATTAACATACTATTAACACTATGAACATTCCTTTCTTGTGCTTTGTAAACTCCAACAATGCCAGCCTGCATGCTCTTCCTTTTCCCTACACCTCCATTGTGTGAAGTCAAGGCTGATAGGACCATCTCCTGGTTTAACTCATTGAGGGTTAAATTGGATAGTCCATGAAAATGGGGCACAGGTATCAAAATGTGCAATTAACCTGCATTCATTCAAAGTGTTTTATGCTGCCTTCTCTCTTGTATGATACTGCGTAGAACCAATGCTAATTTTGGTGTTTACTGCAGCACACATCAGCAGGAGACCGAATGTTGTAACTTCCTAGAACAACTATAGCTAGCCTGCAATGCTTAAAGTGATCCTGCGCCTCTTGAAAGGGAGGCGTATTGTGATTGCAGCAAGGCTAGGAGTCATGTAGGAAGTGAATCTGACATGGGTCACAGTGAAAAATGGTACAACATGATGAAGTCCATGGCCCATGGCTTTTCAACACCACATTAGAGGCCTTGGCGGAGAAAGGGGTAAGTAGGAGATGTGTCCAGCTGGTGGCCGGTAGGCTAACCAAACACACAATCAGAAGACATTGGGTATCTTTTTCCCTTCAGCAACCCAGGGTGCATTACCTGGCCATTCAGTGGAGGAACACCAAGAAGATAGTGATGATGAAGACATAAAATCATCACTTGATTTCATACATGCAGGCAGCAGCTCAGCTATTGACACTATGCATATATTCAAGGACAAATGAGAGGTGGGATCTGAACATGGCGAGATACTGGGCATGAGTGGGTTGCAGACAGAGGAAGGGGCAAGGATAGCACTGAGGGTGAGGTTACACTCAGGTTCTGATGAAGAGGATGCAGATGCGGACATCAGTGGGACAGCCTATAGAAGAACACTGTTATGTACAACAAGATACTTGGTGCACTGGGAAACCTGCCAGAGTGCCTTTGGTCAATGTCAAGGTACATGGAGGATTCCAGCATTAATTTGACACAGGGGTTCGTACAGACCTTGGAACCAATTATTTCCAACATGGTGCCCAACTCCATCAACACAACCATGATGCAGCATCTGATGGCTGATGCTCATTGCAGTACAACCAGTAGTCATCCAACATATGTGTGGTTCAGTGGAAGTTCAGACCACTGTCAAGTAAGGCCAACTTGTTGCCTTCATGGCTGTAGATTACAGTGTGCAAAGGTGCTTTCAGAGTACCACAGCAGTCCAACAATCTCTCCTACAGATTTCAATGACTGCTGAGCAGTGCCAGTGTTCTGTGGAGCACAAACATGTTGATCATCTCTCAGGAAGAAGCATTCATTGTCCCACCTCTGCTACTCCACTAGTGCCAGCCCAAATTGTTACACACACGACAAGATGGTGTTGAATGTTGCAGACTGGTAGGTTGTCCTTCAAGGCCATCTGCAATTTCCACTGAAACTCAGCAGCTCTCAACCAGCAAAGTTGCAGCTACTGTGGTAGCACTGCATAGAAGCACTATGACTGGCAAAGGCACATGGAATACAGGCACCAAGGGACTGCAGAAGAGTGAATAATTGCAAATTGCAAATCATTTACAAATTTGGTTTGGAAGGTTTATTTTTTGGTAGTTTTTATTTTTGGCATTGTGGCCAAGTGGATGCTATGATGTTCACTAATAGAAAGAAGGTACAATCATAGAATCATAAAATGGTTACAATACCAAAGGAGGCCATTTGGCCCATTGTGTTTGTGCTGATCCTTTGAAGGAGCAATTCACCTAGTGCCACTCCCCCACCTTCTCCCCATTGACTCGCACAATTTTCTTTCTCAGGTAATAATCCAATTCCCTTTTGAATGCCTTGATTGAACCGGCCTCCACCACACTCTCAGGCAGTGTATTCCAGATCCTAATTGCTTGCTATGTGAATTTGTTTCCTCATGTTGCGATTGCTTCTTTTGCCAATTAACTTAAATTTGTGCCCTCTCGTTCTCAATCTTTCTACCATGGGAACAGTTTCTCTATCTACTCTGTCCAGAGACCTCATGATTTTGAACACCTCTGTTAAATCTCCTCTCAACTTTCTCCATGGAGAATAGTCCCAACTTCTCTAATCTACCCACGTAACTGAAGTTCCTCATCACTGGAACCATTCTCATGAATATTTTCTGCACCCTCTCTAACGCATTCACATCCTTCGTGAAGTATGATTCCCAGAGCTGGGTGCAATAATCCGGTTGAGGCAAACCAGTGTTTTATACAGGTTTAAAACTTCCTTCCTATTGCAGTCTAATTAATCCCAGGATGCTGTATGCTTTATTAACCACATTCTGAACCTGTCCTGCCACCTTCAATCCTCCTACCTTCAATGATTTATGCATATGTGCACCCAGGTACCTCTGCTTCTGCACCCCTTTTAGAATCGTATCTTTTATTTTATATTGTCTCTCTGTGTTCTTTCTACCAAAATGAATCACTTCACACTTCTCTGTATTACATTTCATCTGCCACTCCTGCTAACTCCACCAACTTGCCTATGTCCTTTTGAAGTTCTACAATTTCCTCCTCACATTTCACAATGATTCCAAGTTTTGTACCATCTGCAAATTTTGAAATTGTGCCCCGTACACCAAGGTCTAGATTATCAATATATCAGGAAGAGCAAGGATCCTAGCAGCAGCCCCTGGGGAACTGCACTAGAACCTTCCTCTGGTCTAAAAAACAACTTTTAAACACTACCCTCTGTTTTCTGTCACTCAGGCAGTTTTGTATCCATGTTGCTACTGCCCCTTTTATTCCATGAGCTCTAACTTTGTTAACCCAAATCTGTTGTGCAGCACTGTATCAAATGCCTTTTGGAAGTCCATGTACACCACATCAACAGAATTACCCTCACCAACCTTCTCTGTTATCTCATCAAAAAACTCAAGCAAGTTAGTTAAACAGGATTTTCCCTTAACAGATAAGCTATGGGACCCTTGGCAAATGGGGAATTGGGATTGTGATTGCTAGTATTGCACTTGGCTGAGTTTTTCACGGTCTGCTGGGGCAGAGAGTGCCTGTCTAGGTTGCCTCCTCACCTCCCAACTCTCTACTTTCTCTTCTTCTTCCTCCTCCATCTCATGCTCCTGCACCTCCTCATTTGAACTCAAACCTGGTATACGTGATGGAGTGGAATCGCTTTCAGCTCCATTATGGGGTGAGTTGACCTGTACCCAATAAAAGGATTTGTGTGTAGTCAATGGCACCCTGAGTTCTGTGGAAGCCTGAAATCCTAGTGAAGCAACATAATTTTTCTGCCTACTTTTCTCTGGCAAACTGTGAGATGTTGCAATTACCTTCAGACCCAGCTTCAAAGGAGCCAGGTACATAAAAATCCACCATCGTGGTTAAATTCACAGCCATTCACAATGCTGTCCTTGCCTTGCTTTGATGTTGTGTTGTAACTGCAGCAGGTGGCAGATTTAGGTGAGCACATCTGTACTGAACTGCAGACATCTAGCAAATTTTTGATTGATGATATCTGTGCAGGAGAATTGCACCCTGAACTCCCTTGGAGGATATGGCCTACTGCTGCAAGCCCTTCTCTCCATCCTCCCTCTCCCAGCAGTTTTTCCAGCTTTGTGTGATTTCATAGTTCAGTCTCGAAGTCATGATCTATTCCAAGGAGAATGGCTAATTGTGCACCCATGTATGAGAGCAGTGGATTTTGAGGAGAATCCTTGAAGTTAGCAAAAACTTCTTTGGTACATGCTACACAATGCCCTGGAGACTTTTACAACTTAAACAACCATAGAAAGTAGCAACCACTTGTAGAATTATAGCAACAGCCAGAAGAACTCCAAAATGAAACCACTGGTGTTAAATCATCGAACATCATGGTCTGCCTGCTCTGAGGACGTTCACTGAACACAAGCTATCACGCTTATCAATATGGTGTCCACTGTGGTCCTCCCCACTTGTGTATGTTGATGCCATGGATGCTATTTTGGAGCTCCAAGCTCACTCATGGTGCCCAAGCCAGGCACTAGCGAGCCCAATTTCTTGCCTATCAGTTTCCACAATTGCAAAATTATAAGGCTCTTTATTTTCATTAGTCTTTCCTTCCTTCTAAAATCTACACACTTCTACAATGTACACATAACATTACCTCATGACTACTTGCTAATGCATTCGATCTATTCAGCTGCTTCTTTCAACCTTGATTGTACTCTCTAATACAGACCTGCTCCTTCACCCAGATTTGTCTAAAGCTACAAATTGGTGAATTCTTTTAGCATGATTACACGCTTAGCTGCTTAGGATATGTGAAAGTATTTTGGTAAGTGACCTGCAATCTGATTTTATCTCCCACCCCACAAGGACACATTTAGCCTCCCTTTAACACATCCCTTTGCCTGCACATGTGATTGAGAACTTGCCCTATATGGAATTATGGAAATAAGCTTGGATTTTGTTTTAAATGCATTTTAATGACTTGTCTATATTAATGAGGTACCATCTTCATGAAAAGTATTTGGTAATTCCTTTTCACTTGTGAAAACAACACAATGACTTAAATTGCATGAAAATGTGTTCTCAGTTTACTTGAATGACATTGTGATGACTTGTTTTTATTTCTTTCTGCATCAAAGTTTCCCAACATTTTTGTCCTGAAGACAGTGCTCTTTTAATTTTTAGCTCACATTAAACAGTTACCAGAACTTTAACCCCAGGTAAATGAATAATTTAAAAAATGCTTTCGATAGAGTCAGTGATGCAGGGTAGTGTTGTGAAATAACATGATGGCTCAGATAGAGCAGCAAAAGAAACAGTAAGAGATCAGTGACACACTGAGTATCAGAGCTGTCAATATTGAACAGATGCTAGCTGTGTGTTTTTTTTGGCACGAGCCAATGCCTTGAAGTGTTGGCTGGTGCCAAAAGCAAACATGTCTAAAAGCAGCATGTTGCATCTATCACATGGGCTGCAGGGGCATTCCAGTGGCATTAATATATCCACCTCTCCTGTTTTCTTATACACTTTACACCTTGATTTTCTTGTCTTTTTCTGGCTTTTTTATTTTTTCCATTACCCTTTCTTCTCAACCCTCTAGCTTTGGGATTTGGAAGTGTTTTATCTTCCTGGAGAGGAAGAAAGCAAGGGGTAATGATGGAGGTTAGCTATCCCAGCATTCAAAGCAGATCTGAAATCCCTCTATCAGATATATGTGTGTAGATTTTCCTCTTCAGCAGGGCATAAGGATTTGGTAGGATGGAACCTCTTATTGCAAAATCTGACGAAAGTTGCTCAGTTTTTCATCAATCCATTTTAATAGATGAAAAACCATGAGCAGCTTCTGTCTGATACTGCAATAAGAACATTCATCCCTACCATGCTCTTGTGCTGCATGAAAAGAAAATATTGCCCTGGAGTAATCTCTTTCTGTCTCTCATTCTCCAGCAAGAACAAACAAAGTAAATATCAGGGAGCACTAGCACATTGCCTTCATGCAGCTAATTAAAATCCTCAGGTGAGAGGTTCCAACTCTTGACAAATGTCACTGTTATGAACAGGACAAATATTTTACTTCTAACATTATCAGTGATGAAAAAAAAAGTTCCCCATCTAGTTCAGCAGGTAAATGCATGTATAATGTACAATAAAACACCTAGATCAGAAAGATCCTTAATTCAGTTCCTGGCCTGTGCTAAATTTGCTGATCTCCATTGGAACTGCTACAAATTAGCTTCAGCCTCCATGGGTGAGAGAAAAAATTGTTAGGCATAATTCATAGTCAAGATTACTATCCAGTGACTCCTGTTGTAAAACACACATATAATTGACATTAAGTGAGGACAGGATTAGTTTTATAGCTTTTGCCCTCACAGCTGAATAACCTTTGCCAAAACTCAGACTTAGAGACTGGCCACGACCTTGCTGCTCATCAAGGAATAGGAATATAGGATTAGGTTGTTCAGCATCTCAAACCTGTTCTGCGATTCAATGAAATCATGTCTGATCTATATATTAGCTCAATTTACCCACCTAGGTTCCATAACCCTTAATATGCCTGTCTCACAAAAATCTATCAATCTCAGTTTTGAAATTTTCAATTGGCCCAGCTTCCACAACTTCTTTGGGATGAATGTTTTCCAGATTTCCATCATCGCCAGTGCGTGAAGAAGTGTTTCCTGACATCACCCCACTCTAGCTCTAATTTTAAGGTTATGATTTCCCCCAGCAGAAGAAATAACTTCTCTCCATATACTCTATCAACACCTTTAAATACCTCAAACGTTTCAATCCCTTATTTTTTTTATACTCAAGGAAATACAAGCCTAGTCTATGCAACCTGTCCTCATAATTTGAATCCATTCATCCCCAGTAACATTCTGGTAAATCTGCACTGCATCCCCCTCAAAGAATAATCTATCCTTCCTGAGGTGTGATGCTCAGCACTCTAAGTGAAGTCCAACCTGAGCTTCACTGCAGCAAACCTTCCATTCCTTGACTTAAAGACCAACGTTCCATTAGCCTTTTAAATCTTCTTGTACTGACTAGCCTTTAATCATTTCTGTAATCAGACCCCCAAATCCCCTTGCTCATCGCGTTCCCAGCTTTAGTCCGTTTAGAAAGTACCCTGATCTATCTTCCTTTAGTCCACAGTGCACCTCCCACTTCTCTAGTTGAACTCCATCGCCAGTTTGCCCACTTTAACCTATCAATGCCCCTTTCCAACTTTCTGCTCCCACCTGCATTCTGTACCGTGTCCCACCTAATTTGAAGTTCTGTTAGAAATGCAGCCTTTAGGAGAGAGGAATATTTCCTTAAAAAAAACGATTGGGTGAAGCGAATTATTGATTTCCCTTAAAGTTACACTTTTTGTTGCTTGGATTGCACACATTGTAAATATAAAAATGTGTGGATTTCATGCATAATGTTGTTCCAAGCCATATCACTTTTAGTCATGAGACATTTGCACGTAAACTAATGTTAGAAAGATCGGTCTAGGAGGAAGCGATTACCAGACGAATAGCACACGTGACTGGACATGTTACAAATAGCAACAAAAAAGTTTTGTCAAACACATTTTGTTTTTTTTAAATAACGTTAAAATAAATAAACGAAGATGCTGCAGAACGGTTTTGTTAAGTGTACAGAACTTGCACATTGAATGGATGAAGAGTACCAGCATACGTTGTTTTGTATAAACTCTGTCCCAGACTTCCTGCTGCTCTGACGAGGGAAAGGGACGTGACATTGGAAATTTTACAATATTGTGGAGCCAACTCAAGCCCCTTCTTAAAAGGAAATGTCAAATTCACCGCCCCATTCACATTATACAGCACATTCCACAGCACGATTACAGGCAAATGTCGGACAATCCGGAAAAAAAATACGTTGCCGCATCGTTGTTTTAAAGAGAGCCTGTAAATTTGAATCCCTAATAGAGTTGGACCACCCCCACAGCTGGTTAAATATTTGTAGACCCCTCCTCTCCCAGAGAAACAGCGCTCTCTAGAGGCTAGAGCAGGATCTGTCAGAAAGCAAAGAGTGATCCCATTCACGGCTCAGGTTTGTTTTGCCCTGACAGCTGTTTGGTTGCATTGCACGCCTCGAATCATTTACTACTTTTGATAGGTTTTAGTTTTTATGTTTTCTTTTAAAATGCCTTTTTGCAAGAGGATCGTGCGCCCTGTGCAAGTTTGCCGTTTGCACGGCGAAGGGAGAAGGCTGTCAGCCTTGGAGAATCTGATCGATGTGTCCAGTTTTACTTTGGGAAGTGTCCTGAGGCAGCTTTCGGATCTGGCGAGAGAGGCGGTGAGTGTGTTGCAGGAGATCGAGCTGGAGATCGGATCTATTAACCATCGGGCGCTGCTACTGGAGGTCAGAATCATCGGTTTACACAGATACGTGTCAGCCCTGGCTCTGAGACCTGCTGCACCCTGTGAGTACCATGGAGCAACTTGCGTCCAGTTTCTTCATTAAAAGGAAGGGTGGGGCAATGTCTTCATGAAAAATCATTTGCAAAACTTTTTGTTTTGCGGAGGTGTCAATGTTATCAGCGTTGTTATTGTGCCCAGGTAGTGGAGCATTTTGATGTGACTTAAACATTATCCCGCAGATACTTGAGTGCTTTCCTGCCAGCTCTGTAAATGTTTAATGAGAGCCCTGCACAGATAAGAGTTGTTGAAGGAATCACAATGACATGTTTGGGATGCAATGCATTAATTAAGTTGGATTGCCGTGTGTGAATGAAGTGCCTTGTTGAAATACGCTTGGGAACAATGTTGTAGCTCTCTCCTACTAAATGAATTATCAGCTGGAATCCTTGGTAGGAATTGCCATCAATTTGAATCATTAAAGGCAAAGTGCGAAACCTAAGTTTCAACTCTGTCGGGCCAGTAGCTAATAGCGCTGCCTTTTATGTAACTGATTCACACAGAGCGCCAAGTTGACAGCTTCGATCGCTGGCTGGTCTCTCCTGAGTTGTTCTGAACAAGCATGGTGATAAAAGCTTCAATATCCCCTGGATTATGGGGGCGGGGGGAACAGCCAGCCTTTCTGCTCTGTTTTCTGTCCAGTGTCTGCTGTTGAAAGTGTGCATGTCGGGTGAAGTCAAGATCTAGATCCAAGTTCATACATGAAGGATAACTTCTTAAGAAAGGTATTCAAGGCTAACTCCTGCCCAAGGAAGCATACTCAAGTCAGCATCTTAAGGTGTATTGGGGAAACAGTTGGAGGACCACAAATGTGTCTAATCTATTTCTAAATCACTCATTTAAAGATAGGATGGGAATGAAGTTGAATGCCTATCTGTGCAGTTGTCAGCTAGTGGTCTATTAATTGATATTTGTCTCTATGTAAATAAGGTAAAAGGGGACAGTATAGATATAATACATAATTGGTTTATTTTAATTCAGGAAGCCTTGATAAGTGAGATTGTGCCTTTAAGCATTAGGGACCTGAGGATCTGTGATTTTAATGCTTTCTATGTAATTGAGTTTTTGACCAGCTCCCCCCGCCCCCCCCCGCCGGCTCATATTCTCTTAATCACCAAGACAGCTGTCTTCCACCTCTGTAATGTTGCTCATCTCTGCCCCTGTCTCAGCCCATTTTCTGTTGAAAGCCTCATTCCTGCTCTTGTTATTTCCAGATTTGACTATTTCAATGCTGTTTTGGCTGGCCTCCAAAACTCAAGCTCATCCAAAACTCTGTTGTTCATATCTTATTGCGCTCCAAGCCCTGTTGGCCCATGACTGCTGTGCTGGCTGACCTATATTGGCTCCTGATCCACTAATGCTTGATTTTAAAAGTATCATCCTTGTGCTCAAAATTCTGCATGGCCTTTCTGTTCCCTATCGATGTAACTCGTCCAATTCGGCAATCAGTGATTTGTCTAAATTTTCTACATTGTCTGTGACTTGATTAGTTCAGTATGCAGTACCTTTAAGTTCTTTAATGTGATGGTGCATGTACGGTATCTTAAAGAGAACAACTTGTGAGAAGCCCATGCAGTACCCTCATGATTGCTGCATGGCTATGCATGCATGTAGCACATTGTGATCACTATCTATAATTCTCCAGGAACTCTTGTGTTCCTCCAATTCTGGCCTTTTGAGTTTCCAGCACTTCCTTTGCCCACCATTGGTGGCTATGCCTACAGCTATCAAGGTTCTAAACTGTGGAATTTTCTTCCTAAATCTCTTCAATTCTCTCACCTTTAAGGCACCCCTTAGAACCTACCAGTTTGATGAAGCTTTTACTTATGGTACTTTGGCTCGGTGTCAATTTTTGTCTGACGATGCTCATCTGAAACACCTTGAGACTTTTTATTATATTGAAGGCTGAAACAACTGTATGAATGTGAGTTATTATTGCTGCTTAAAGTCACTTAGATGGATTTATCCTTTTGATTGTATTTCTGCCAAGCTGCCCACCCTCCATCCTTCTCCACACTGTTGTTCAATGTGGACCAGCCAAGCAGAGATCTGTTGATTGAGATGAATAATAGAAATGAAAACCTTCACCTTTGAAAGACAACAGGCAGCAGCAACAGCTGAATTATCAGTTGGAAACAAAATAAACAGATAGTATTGTCTGCGTTTTCAATGTATGTGTACATGCAGTTGATACACACCTGTTTCCCCCTCTAAGGTGACTTGGCTCAGGGATCCACTGTACTAAATGTCAGCAGCAGTGACAAACACATGGAGAGTTGCTGAGCCAGGGACAGTACCTCTGATCCTCTCCCCAACAGGCTGAATTTCTAGTGAGGCCAGCAACCAAAAACAATCGCATCCTTCAAACAGTAAATAGTAATGTGAAGGAAAAGGAAAGAATTCGGATGTTGCAAATTTTAATCATTAATTTACAATTTGGAAATGGTTCATTTGACCTAATCAGTCTATGTTGGTGTCTATGCAGTATATGATCAGCGGTTTTTAATCCAACGTATATGCCCTGCTCCCTTATCACTTTATGCCCCTGCCTTCAATAGCTTATCTAATCTATCATTAAATGTTGGCATGGTTGCTGCTTGAATCAGAACTCCTGTTGTGCATTCCATAGCAGCACAACCTGATGTCTATAAAAATAAAAATTTCTGCTTCTTTCTGATTGCGCTTCAGATTGCTAGCATTGCATTTCCCCCCTTTTATTGCTCTATGTATAATTCCACGTTATAGTATGGGATTAGTTTCTCTTTCAGTAGATTTTTAAAGTACAGATCAGTACAGTTCAATTACATAGCAGGAATTATTAACACTGTAACACTACCGTTGTTATTACCACTGCCACAGGAATTTCACATTAATACTGTTACAAACTCTTAGTTATCACTGGGCCAGGAGTTTATCATATTGTCATGACCACGGATCATAGCCCCGAATTACTTACGAGCATATTGAACTTTTAAGATAGACTTTTTTTTTATAAAAAGGACATACAAGCAAAGGCTGGTTGAGTCTGTAAAGTAACCACTCGCTGGAAAATTCCTATGTGGATTACATTTGACCAATTAGTACAGAGAACAGAATGTCGAACCTTAAAAGGTGTCAAGACCTACTTCAGACAGAGACACTTCAAAGGAAAAGATGCAATACAAAACCGAACTGTAATCTGTGGTTGCGGAGCTAATGAGTGATGATTATCATTTCCTGTGAGTTATATCGCAGACTGTGGACATGATGTGAGTTGAAAGGAAAGCAGATCTGGGCGAAAGACATGCTTTTTTTTTCCCTCCAGGAATACACAAGAAAAGAGGTTAAAAGCCAACTGCAATCCTGGTCTCTGTGTGCTAATTTCGATGTTTCAGGCCTGGTGTGAGAAGGTGTGCTGTGAAGGTCACAGCTGAAGAACGTCAATTAGGCATCTCTGCACTTGCAGGTAAAAAAAGTCCTCTCACTGATTGCTGGAAGCAATTCACAAGTCAGCAAAGCCACAGCTAAAAAGGAAACAAGACAACTTGAGGAGTCATACGGACTCGAAATGTTAACTGTATTCCTCTCCGCAGATGCTGTCAGACCTGCCGAGTTTTTCCAGCTATTTTTATTTTTGTTTCAGATTTCCAGCATACGCAGTATTTTGCTTTTAACTCCTTTCAGTTAACCTGCAGAACCAAGGATCTCCAAACCAGCTGCTCAACTACCAAAGTCAGCTCTACCGGAATCATCCAACTTAACAGCTGCAACGTTTCACCATCTACTCCTCACAGACAAGCCAAAGACTGATTCATATATCTTTTTTAACTTTTATTTTTGGACTCACTTCTCATGTCTAATCTCTGTGTATGTGTGATGTGTTTTTATTATTTTTTTCTCATGTTTTAGTAACTAATAAACTCGCTCTTTCTTTAACTCAAGAAAGCCTGGTTAAATTGGCTCCTTTTAAAATGTAAATGCATTTGGACTGGGAAAAGATATCCACAAGAGAATGCACCCAACCCTGGAGTTCTGACCTACTTGGATTGAAGTATTCAGTCCATTCTCTCAGGAGCACGAATACGTCTTCCTCAAGAGCAGTGTACACCAGGGAGACATTTGAGGATCTCCACACAGCTTCAAATACAAACCTGACCCTGTTTATTGTAACCTTTATATTTTTAAACAAACCCTGGGAGGGGAAAGCTGACCTTCTGCTGGAGATTCTGAGCCCATTTTCACAACTTGGGACTCAAAAATAGTTGGATCCTGAATGGCACTGACTTGCCGAGTTCCCCTCTTTGTTTTTGTAGTGTGTTGACACCTGCCACTTGCTAGCAATGTAAAGATATTCTAAGATTCCGTAGACAGAAAACCACTGTGAACTTCGTGGATTAGGTGTGTGTGTGCATGTGAGAGAAAAGGCAACAGAAAAAAGAATTTGTATTTGTATTGTTGTTTTCACAACCCAGAATGTCCCATAGCACTTCTAAGAGTCAGAAAATGCTCTGGGAATAGTTGATAGGCTGTCTAACAGTACTATTGCCATTGGACAGAGCTTTATGCAAGAAGTACTTAGATCTTCTAACAAGGACAATGTAATAGCAATAGAGTACTTTAATCTTCATGTAAATGGGACAAATGAAATGGCAAAGGTAATCTGGAAGATGAGTTTGTAAAATGCTTCAGTGACAGCTTCCTAGAAGAAAACGTTTGGAGCCAACTAGGGAAAAGCTATTCTTAGTATTTTTAGCTCTAGTGTTGTGCAATGAATTGGTAATCTCATAGTAAAAAATCCTCTGGGAAGGCTTTCAATATTAAGTTTGAGAGGAATATACTTGAATCCAAAACAAGAATCTTAAAATTTAAATGAATTACTTGGTATGAGGGGAGAGTTGACAAGGTTGATTGGATAAATGGGCTAAAAGGTGTGGTAATGAATAAACAGTGGGAAATGTTTAAACAAATGAATCAAAACATTGCATAAAATGTGTTCCATTAAAAAACAAAAACTCATTGAAGAAAATCCCATCTGTGGTTTACTGGGGAAGTTAAGGACAGAATACTGTTACAAGAGGCTTATAAAGTTGTGAAGAATAGGAGCAAAGCTGAGAATTGGGAGAGCTTCATAAACAAACAGAGTGTTTATAAAGAGTAATAAAAGAGTAATGAAAAGGGAAAAATGTAGAATATGAGAGTAAACTAGAGAAAATTATACAAACAGATTATAAGAGCTCTTACAAGTATATAAAAATGAGGAGAGTAGCTAAAGTAAACTTTGGTCCCTAAGAGGCAGAGACAGGAGAAAGTATCATGGGGAATGAGGAAATGGTAGAGATGTTGAATAAATATTTTGCGCCTGTCTTTGTAGTAGAGATACAAATTACACACCAGAATAAAGGATAACCAAGGGACTAATGAGAGTGAGGAACTTAAAGTAATTAAGATCAGCAGAGAAAAAGTATTAGAAAAACTTAAGGGACTAAAAGCTGACAAAGCCTTAAGGCCTACATCCTGGGCTATAAAAGAGGCAGCTGCAGAGAAAGATGATACACTGGTTATGGTTTTCCAAAATTCCATAGATTCTAGAACTGTCCAGCAGATCAGAAGTGAGCAATTGTAACACTGCTATTCAAGAAAGGAGAGAGAGAGAGAAAACAGGAACTCCAGAGGAGTTAGCCTGTCGTCGGTCATGGGAAAATGCTGGAATCTATTATTAAGGAAATCTTAACAATGCACTTAGAAAATGATAGTATGATCAGACAGACCAACATGGTTTTACAAAAGGGAAATCGTGTTTGAGAAATTTATTAGAATTTTTTGAGGATTTAACTAGTAGGCTAGATAAAGGGGAACCAGTAGATGTATAATACTTGGTTGCAGAAAAGACATCTAATAAACTGCCACACAGAAGGTTAATATGAAAGATAAGGGCTCATAGAGTTGGGGTAATATATTAGCATAGATGAAGGATTGGTTGATGACAGGAAGCAAAGAGTAAGGATAAACGGGACATTTTCAAGTTGGCAGATTGTAACTAGTGGCGTGCCGCAAGGATCAATACTGAACCTCAACTATTTACAATCTATATTAATGGCTTAGACCAAGAGACTGAGAATAATATGTCCAAGTTTATAGAATCATAGTGATAGAATGGTTGCAGCATAGCATAAAGGCCTTTGGCCCTTTGTGTCTTTGCTAGCTGTCTGAAAAAACAACTCAATAATGCCACCCCGCTGCCTTCTTCCTGTAGCCTTACACATTCTCCCTTTTTGGATAATAATCCAATTTCCTCTTTAATGCCTTGATTGAAACTGCCTCCACAGCTTTCTCAGGCAGTGTATTTCTAGCCACTTGCTGTGTAAAAAAAAGTTTTTCCTCATGTTGCCATTGCTTCTTTCTCCAATTAACTTAAATCTGGTTCTTGATTGATGATTATACAAAGCTAGGTGGGAGTGTAAGCTGTGAAGAGGACACAAAGATGTTACAAAGAGGTTAAGTGGGCAAGAAGGTTACAGATGGAGTATAACGTGAGGAAGTGTGAGGTTATTCTCTTTGATTGTAAGAATAGAAAAAAGATTTTTTTTAAAATGTGAAGCTTTTAAATGTTAATGTTCAGAGACACTGGGTGTACTTCTACCAGGAACATGGAAAGCTAGCATGCAGGTATAGCAAGCTATAAGGAAGGCAAATGGCATTGCAAGGGATTCCAGTATTGGAGTACAAGAACAAGGAAGTCATGTTAGATTATATAAGGCTTTGGTGGCACTACACCTAAAGTACTGTGCACAGTTTTTGGTCTCCATACCTAATGGAGGGTATATTTGCCTTGGAGCTGGTACAGCTTTGGTTCATTGGATTAGTTATTGGGATGAGAGGTTGTCCTATGATGAGAGGCTGAGGAAATTGTGCCTATATTCCCTGGAGTTTAGAGGAATGGGAGGGGATCTCATTGAATCATATAAGGTTCCTTAAGGGCTTTATAGGGTAGACATTGAGACGTTGATTCTGCTGGCTGGGAAACCTAGAACATCGGGGCACAGTTTCAGGATAAGGGGCTGATCATTTAGAACTGAGGTAAGAAGAAATTTCTTCTCTCAAAGGATCATGAATCTTTGGAATTCTCTACCTGAGAGGTTGTGGATGCTCCATCACTGAATGTATTTAAGGCTGGGATAGGCAGCTTTTTGATCTATTGGGGAATCAAGGGATATGGGAAGCAGGCAGGAAAGTGGAGTTTAGGCAGAAGATCAGCCATGATTGTGCTGAATGGTGGAGCAGGCTCGAGGGGCCATATTGTCTACTTTTGCTCCTTTTTATTTCTTTATTCTTTCATGGGATGTGGGCATTGTAGGCAAGACTTGCATTTGCTGCCCATCCTTAATTGCCCTTAAACTGAGTGGCTTCTTAGGCCATTTCAGAGGGCAGTTGAGAGTCAACCACATAGCTGTGGGTCTGGAGTTACATGTAGGCCAGACCAGATAAGGATGGAAGATTTCCTTCCCTAAAGGGAATTAGTGAACCAGATGGTTTTTTTTACGACAATCAGCTATAGTTACCATGGTCACCATTACTAAGACTATCTTTATATTTATTAACTGAATTTAAATTCCACCAGCTGCTGTGCATTAGCCTGAGTCTTTGATTACCAGTCCAGCGACTTTACCACTAAGCTACCATCTCCTATTTCTTGTGTACTTACAACTAATTTACTCTATGTTTCTCCTTGTGATTCTTATACAATTTTTGTCTGTATATCTCAATTTGTTTCAAACTCATTTTATCATATTTTTGTTTCCTTTTCTTGCCCCTCTCAATGCCACAATCTTTGTACCTACATGTCTCCATGTTGTTTATGTATGACTTTCATGTGTTCCTTTCCTGCTGCAGTTTTAAGGCCACTGAAACAAGAGAGGCATGCTGAGAGAAGTGTTGAGCAGAGTAGCATTGATTTAAAAAAAGAGGCAAGAAAGACTAATATAGTTGCAGACTGAATATGAGAGTCACATGACTATCAGATGCCATCCAGAAGTATGAGAGAACCACTAGTAGAGTCTCTTCATGTGGGGAAACATTATTCAAGTCTTGGATGGATTTAGGCTTTAGGGTGAGTTAAGAGCCTGTTGAGAGGCAATTGTGATTGAGTACAAAGCAGGGTTTTAAATGTACAGTAATATAAAATAGGTGGAGAGGAAATCTGGATGAGTCATGCTGATATCTGTCCCCAGAATTGTAATCATCTTTAATGAGCTTTATTAATAATATATATTGACCATATTACTTCCAGGTGCAGATTCTCTCAGTGAATGTACATTGTAATGGTTATTTTCTCAGTGTGGGTACCATCACCCATGGAGTAGACTATCACTGTGAAACATGTTGCTGCAATAAAAATGGATTGAAGCAGATCCCTTGAGTTCTGTTATATATTGCAAGTCCAATGATTGTAATATTTGAATAAATGGGTGCAATTTTAAGACTGTAATCTTATTTTAAGATAATATTATGAACTGTAGGTGACACCAATGTCTGGTAATCATGCCATTGTATCTGATGTGTTTTTTAATGGCGCTCTGGAGGGACTATCATGAAGCCATTTGAATTAAAATTTCTTTGTATTGTTCTTGAATATCTTTGCATCAAAGTAGGAATTTTTAACTTAGATTTATCTTAACCATTTAAAATCAATTTAAATTATGCCAATCAGCTGTGATTCTGTGAATTTTGTGCTGTTCTGTGGCACTGTTACTTTGCAGCTGATGGTCATACAGATAAGTGTTTTATCACCATGAATGGTGAATCACTGCACCTAAATTTAACTGGTAATATTCTTGCAAAAAGGGTAAACAAAGCAGTGGAGGAGGATTTAAACTGGTAAGACTGAGGCACGGGCTGTCTTACAGTGTGTGGTGAAGGAGTTGAGAATAGGTGTAGTGAAAGTACAAAGCATAGTAAAATAATGACCCAAAACGTCCGAAGAAAGTTAGAACCCCTGTATCCGACTCTGATCAGACAGAAAACTACGCACTTACCTGCATACGATGAAAACGCTCCAACTTCCAATGGAAGATCCTACAGAATTCCCTCAGTGCAGGAACCCTTGCAGAGAGCAGTGAAGAGTTTCAACACAGAAGCCATGCGCCCTTTTTGCGGCACCACCTGCCATTTTCTGCAAAGTGTTTAAGGTTTCGAAACTTCCTAGTGTGTTAGAGAATGAGTGTATGAATTAATGGGTGAGAGTGTAGGTGCGTTGGTGGATAGGTGGCTGAGGTAAATGGGTAGTGTGGCAGGTGGGTAGGGTGACAGTTGGGTAGGGTGATAGGCGATTGAGGTGGGTTAGTAGAGAGGTAGGTCAGGATAATTGGGCCGGGTTGGGAGGGGTTGTTAGGCCTAGGGAGAGTTGGGGGGTCAGGGGGTGGTCAGGGAGGTGTCGGGGAGTTGGGGGAAGTTGGAGGGTCGGGGGATTGGAGTTCAGGCGGTAGTTGAGGGGTTGAGGAGGGAGTTGAGCGTGTGTGTGGTCAGTTGTATAGTTACCCAGGAGTTAGGCCAGTATGTTTCTAACTTTTCCTGGGCAACTATCCAGGTAAGCAACTCTGGACTGTCCAAAAGTCTCTGACTGTAAAACAGGGTTGGATATTTTTTCAGAATGTCCAGGGGGCAGGGGAATTGCCCATCAGAAGATCCCAGGCAATTCCCATGGAGTCAGTGCTTTGGGGCTTCTGCGAATCTTGGGGTATATGTCCATTCTCCAATGATCTGGAGATCAAAAGATCTGAGCCAATAAGGTCAAGTGGAAGTATCAAAGGACCTACCCTAAGGAAGATCGGCAAGAGTTTAAGGAGAAGAGCAGAGAAGATAAAGATAAAATAAAGCAAAAAGAATATTTAGGATTGTAAAAAGTCCAGGGTTCCACAGTTCTCTGCAAAATATTAGAAATAAAGTCAAAAACTAGGGGCAGTGCTTAGGACTGAGGGATATTTAGACCGGAATCTACTGTTGTCACCCTGTGGCAAGTTTGGTGGTGAGGAGTTATTAAATCAGGCGGGAGAGTGATGGTTGGGAACCCCAACATCTTCCCACCACTACCCTGATTAAGTCTATGGTGGGAAGGCCTGTGGATGTACTTTGTGCCCAGCTGCCACTGAGGCCCTTAAATGGTCCATTAATGCCCACTGTTAGTGCAGAGGGATCTAAGTGTTCCAGCACAAGAAAGTTAGTATGCAGGTGCAGCAAGTAATTTCTTTTATTCATTCATGGGTTGTGGGCTTCGCTGGCTGGGCCAGCATTTATTGCCCATCCCTAGTTGCCCTCAAGAAGGTGCTGGTGGTGAGCTGCCTTCTTGAACCGCTGCAGTCCCTGTGGTATAGGTACACCCACAGTGCTGTTAGGAAGGGAGTTCCAGGATTTTGACCCAGTGATAGTGAAGGAAAGGCAACTTATTTCCAAGTCAGGATGGTGAGTGACTTGGAGGGGAACTTCCAGGTGGTGTTGTTCCCATGTATCTGCTGCCCTTGTCCTTTTAGATGGTAACAGTTGTGGGTTTGGAAGGTGCTGCCTAAGGAGCCTTGGTGTATCTCTGCAGTGCATCTTGTAGATGGTACACACTGCTGCTACTTTGCAATGGTGGTGGAGGGAGTGAAGATATGTGGATGTGGTGCCAATGAAGTGGGCTAATTTGTCCTGGACAGTGTCAAGCTTCCTGAGTGTTGTGGGAGCTGCACTCATCCAGGCAGGTGGGGAGTATTCCATCCCACTCCTGACTTGTGCCTTGTAGATAGTGAACAGGCTTTGGGGAGTCAGGAGGTGAGTAACTCGCCACAGGATTCCTGGCCTCTGACCTGCTCTTGTAGCCACAGTATTTATATGGCTAGTTCAGTTCAGTTTCTGGTTAATGGTAACCCCCAGGATGTTGATAGTGGGGGATTCAGTGATCGTAATGCCATTGAACATGTAGTGGCGATGGTTGGATTCTCTGTTGTTGGAGATGGTCATTGCCTGACACTTGTGTGACATGAATATTACTTGCCACTTGTCAGCCCAAGCCTGGATATTGTCCAGGTCTTGCTGCATTTGGACATGGACTGCTTCAGTATATGAGGAATCACGGATGTTGCTGAACATTGTGCTTGGTAGCACTGTTGATGATCCCTTTCATTACTTTACTGATTATCGAGATTAGACTGATGGGGCGGTAATTGGATGGGTTGGATTTGTCCTGCATTTTTTGTACAGGACATACCTGGGCAATTTTCTACATATCCGGGTAGATGCCAGTGTTGTAGCTGTACTGGGACAGCTTGGCCAGGGGTATGGCAAATTCGGAAGCACAAGTCTTCAGTACTTCTAATTTTATGACGGAAGGAAGGTCACTGATGAAGCAGCTGAAGATGGTTCGGTCGATGACACTGCCCTGAGGAACTCCTGCAGTGATGTCCTGGAGCTGAGATGACTGACCACCAGCAACCACAACCATCTTCCTTTGTACTAGGTATGACTCCAATCAGCTGAGAGTTTTCCCCTGATTCCCATTGAATCCAGCTTTGCTAGTGCTCCTTGATGCCACACTGGGTCAAATGCGGCCTTGATGTCAGGGGCAGTTACTCTCACCTCACCTCTGGATGTTCAGCTCTTTCGTCCATGTTTGAACCATATTGGAACAAGGCTGTAATGAGGTCAGGAGCTGAGTGGCCCTGACAGAACCCAAACTGGGCATCAGTGAGCAGGTTACTGCTAAGCAAGTGCCGCTTGGTAGCACTGTTGATGATCCCTTCCATTACTTTACTGATTATCGTTATTAGACTGATGGGGCGATAATTGGCCGGGTTGGATTTGTCCTGCGTTTTTTGTACAGGACATACCTGGGCAATTTTCCACATATCCGGGTAGATGCCAGTGTTGCACTGGGACAGCTTGGCCAGGGCATGGCAAATTCAGGAGCACAAGTCTTCAGTACTATTGCCAGAATATTGTCAGGCCCACAGCCTTTGCACTGTCCAGTGCCTTCAGCTGTTTCTTGATATCACGTGGAGTGAATCGAATTTATTGGATACTGGCATCTGTGATGCTGGGACCTCCGGAGGAGGCTGGGATGGATCATCAGCTTGGCAGTTCTGGCTGAAGATTGTTGCAAATGATTCAGCCTTATCTTTTGCACTGATGTGCTGGGCTGTCCCATCACTCAGGGTGAGGATATTTGTGGAGCCTCCTTTTCCAGTGAGTTCTTTAATTGTCCACCACCATTCACGACTGGATGTGGCAGGACTGCAGAGCTTAGATCTGATCCATTGGCCATGGGATCCCTAAGCTCTGTCTGCCACTTGCTGCTTACGCTGTTTGGCATGCAAGTAGTCCTTTGTTGTAGCTTCACCAGGTCAACACCTTATTTTTAGGTATGCCTGGTGCTGCTCCTGGCATGCCCTTCTTACTCTTCATTGAACCAGGGTTGATCCCCTGGCTTGATGGTAATGGTAGTGTGGGGGATATGCCAGGCCATGAGGTTACAGATTGTGTTTGAGCACAATCCTGTTGCTGCTGATGGCCCACAGTGCCTCATGGCTGCCCAGCCTTGAGTTGCTGGATCTGTTCGAAATCTATCTCATTTAGCACAGTGGTAGTGCCACACAACACAATGGAATGTATTCTCGATGTGAAGGTGGGACTTCCTCTCCACAACAACTGTGCGCTGGTCACTCCTCGTGATACTGTCATGGACAGATGCATCTGCAGCAGGCGTCTTAAACAGCCAGTTAATGCCCACTGTTAGTGCAGAGGGATCTAGATGTGCTAGTGTGTGAGTCAAAAGTTAGTATGCAGGTGCAGCAAGTAATTTTTTTTCCACTATTTCTTATGTTTTTTATCCTGCCACCTCTGGTATGGACCCAGTGGTGGGCAGAGGCTCACCATGTAGGGAGCACAGGAGGTTGTGGGTGTTCTCTCATTTCCTTCATTTACAGGCACTTAGTAACTGATCTAGTGATCCATCATCAGGAAGGGGGGCTGGCTGAGAGCCACCCTTTGGCCTTGATGCCAATACCCCCCATCCAACAATCCTCCCCTCTATCTCCTGCTATCACTCCATCTGTGGTTTGGGATTCAGCAATGATCCAATTGGGTGTTGTACTGGTAGCAGCCACTGCTTCCCTGGTTGCACTACCATTTAAGAGAGTTGCTGGCCTCTGGTATGGCAGCTCTCAGTGGGTGGGACTTCCACCCTGGGGTCCTTGTTCCCAGGTAAAGGCCTGTTGTTGGCCTTTCATTTGCCTGAGTGGCACAAGAAGTGGTGGGCCTTCCTGAAAAGAGGCAATGCAGGATTCTCACTGGCCCTTCAGCTGCAGCCAAGTTCCCCATCACCTCCGTAGGATTTGAGCTTATGTTCCCAGCTCAATAACAATTGACTCTAGTTGGGTGAGCATGGAAGATAAATATTTTTATTTAATTTAAAGAGAGAGGGGATAATATTATGAATATTCTGAACCAGAATAAAAATGGGATTGTGGGTGGTGGGAAAATGGCCTCTGGTACAGGTATCCCTGTTTGCAGCTCATTCTAATAGCTCGTTTCCATTTAGCATAGTTTGTAAATAACATTAATTACATAGCTCTGCCTCTTTTTACTTTTAGCATAGTTACTGCACATGCACCAAGAAACACATTGTAACTGTGCCTAATCGGTCTGTATTTTTAAACATACTGCCGCTTTTCTACCCCTTATCCCTCCCGCTCTCCTGTCTCACTCCTTTCTGCTCGCCGCTTCGCTCTCCCAGTCCTCTGGCTCCAGCTTCCCTCTCCTGGCCTTCCCACTAGCTGCTTCTCTCTTCCGGCCCTCCAGTTTGCTGCTTCCCTCTCCTGACTCTTACGACTCTCCTGACTCTCCTTCGTGCCGCTTTCCTTTCCCAACGCACCCACATGCTGCCTCCCTCTCCCAACCCTCCTGCTCACTGCTTTCCTCTCCCGATCTCACACTCAGTGTTTCCCTCCTCGGACTTCCTGCTCGCCTCTTCCCTCTCCTGACTCTCCCACTCGGCATTTCCCTCTCCTGACTCCCTGCTTCCTGATTCATTCTCCCGACCATCCTGCTCCCACTCCCCTCTCCCAACTACATCACCGTTCCCCCCCATCTCCAACCCCAGCTCATCACGTCCCTCTCCTGACCCTCTTGCTCTCTCTGCCCCTCTCATTCCCTCTCACTTCCTGCTTCCCTCTCCCAACTCTGTCATTGTGAGCGAGGGCTCAGGAGAGGGTCAGCAAGAGGGAGGGAGTGAGTAAAGGAGCGAGGGGGTAAGTGAGTGGGAGGAAGTGAGGGGTTTGGGGGAGGGAACCGGTGAGTGGGAGGGTCAGTGGAGGGAAGGGGCGAGCAGGAGGGTCAGGGAGAGGAGGGGCGAGCGGGAGGACTGGGGGAGGGAAGGGGCTAGCGGGCGGGTCAGGGAGAGGAGGGGCGAGCGGGCGGGTCAGGGAGAGGAGGGGTGAGCAGGCGGGTCAGGGAGAGGAGGGGCGAGCGGGCGGGTCAGGGAGAGGAGGGGCGAGCGGGCGGGTCAGGGAGAGGAGGGGCGAGCGGGCGGGTCAGGGAGAGGAGGGGCGAGCGGGTGGGTCAGGGAGAGAAGGGTCGGGGGAGGGAAGGGGCGAGCGGGAGGTTTGGGGGAGGGAAGACGCGAGCGGGCAGGTTGGGAAAGGGAAGCGGTGTGTGAGAGGTTGGGAGAAGGAAGTGGGAGCTGGAAAGTTGGAAGGGGGAAGTGAGAGCAGGAGATGTGGGAAAGGGAAGGGGTGAACGGGAGACCTGGGAGAGGTAATCGGAAGCTGATGGGTCGGCAGAGGAAAGTGGCGAGCGGGAGGGACGGAAGAAAGAAGTGCTAAATGGGAGCAGCAGGTAAGGGAAGCAGGAGCAGGAACATCGGGAGAGGGTAGCGGTGAACGGGATGGGTCTGGAGGGAAAGCGCTGAATGGCAGGAGGGGCGGGAGAGGGAGGTGACAAGTGGGAGGGTCAGGTGATTGGGAGAGGGGGAGGGTCAGGATAGACAACGGGTGGGAGGATCAGGAGAGGAAAGCGGTGAGTGGGAGGTAAATACAAAGAGTAGAAAGTTATTAAGAGTCAGTAAGAATTCGTAAGAAGATTTTTGGGCCAATTAGGTTCAAGGCAGCCAAATGGTTTTAAGGTAAAAATTACAGGTCAGGAAAGTCATCCACACTTACTGCATGTTTTCTTATGAGAAATTTTATTTTTGTTTAGCACACTGTAATTTAGGAAGATATTAGGAATGCTAAATGAGGGATAGCTGTTCTGGAGAAGGATCAATAATGAACTGGAAGCTCGTTTTACAACAAACGCAATTTTTTTCCTATTGAAGTCAATGGAAAACAAAATTGGGACAGGATATATCATGTCTGCCTGATCCAATGCCATCAGTTTGCTGCTGGCTGTGTGGAGTATAAATAACCTCACTGATTTTTAATTTGCACACATTATTGGTTACCTTGCAGTATTTTTATTGTGTGCAGTCCTGAGAGCCCCATTAAAGGATGAAGTTTAGAATCATTTGAAAGGGTGATTTTGAAGATTTCTCATAATGGTACCAAGTTATGAGAAAAGACTCAAAACTGGAACATTTTTTAAATGCATCATACAAAGTTAAGGAGGAATCAAATTATGTCTGAGATCTCCTCATCATCACTTGAACCTTTAAATATTTTTGGGAAATAGTTGATGTCAGTGTTTTTTCCAACACTTGTGTGCTCATCAAGCAAGAGATGTTCATGGCAGGATTACAACATTTTCCTTGTTTCTCCATATATGAAGAGATTCCACTAACAATTCTCGCTCATCTTGGACAGGATATATACATAAAATAATTGTCATCTGATTGGGCGATTCATCTTTGCTTCTAACCTTCAACCTTTCTCTCTGCTTCACAACCTGTTTTACATTTCTCTAGCCTACAGATACTAATGTGACCAATAGTCCTGTAAATTTTATTTTCTTCTAAGTTCCAAATACAAATCATACATGTGCTTCCTCCTCACTTTATTCACATTGTGCCAAACAAGTCTACTGCATTAACTCATTCTTGACCGCGATTTTTAAGACTACAAAATGCCTCACTTCTGCCAAGAAGTTCACTTCCTGTGCAATCTGCATTCTTTCAAACTCAAATTTGGCATCAACTAATCATCATTCCTTTTACCTCATCTATTTTACTCTCATCATCTTAGTGAGATCCTGCAATATGGCTTATAATCCTTCATAGAATCACAGAATCTCACAGTGCAGAAGATGCCTTTTGGCCCATCGAGTCTGCACTGACATGTGAGAAACAACTGATCTACCTACCGATTCCCATTTACCAGCACTTGGCCCATAGCCTTGAATGTTATGACATGCCAAGTGCTCATCCAGTTACTTTTTAAAGGGTGTGAGGCAACCTGCCTCCACTACCCTCCCAGGCAGCGCATTCCAGACCGTCACCACCCTCTGAGTAATCCCCCCTAAATCTCCTGCCCCTCACTTTGAACTTGTGTCCCCTCATGACTGACACTTCAACTAAGGGGAACAGCTGCTCCCTATCCACCCTGTCATTTCATATCTTAGTTAGTATTACAGGGAATGATATACAATAAAACCTGTTCTGTAATACACTAACCATACATATCACAACAAACCTCAGGGCCACATCCCCTTCTGCACCAGTGACATTCTTCCTTTTCCTAAACCTTTGGTGACTGAATAAAACTTGATAATTTAGAGCAAGTTCTTCATTTTTCTACTGTGGGCTTCTATCCACTAAGAATTAAGTTGAGACCACTGAAAGGCATTTCATTGTGGATGCTTTCTATTTTCACAAGCACATGGGTATATGGAAATTGTTCAGTGCATGGGATCCTTTGGATAAAGGATGGTGGCACCTGTAAATGTTTATGCAAAGTTCAAGTCCAGTCAATCACTGGGACTGCGACCATGGCTTACCAGTGTAGAAAGCGGAGTCATAGAACAACTCTTGTCAATGTCGCTTTTTTTCTTAAATCTTGCTAAAGAGGTATTTTTGACCAAATCATTGATATAGCTGTCTGTATTTAGATTAACAACAATATAATACAATTAGTATCATAATCGTAGAATTCAAGGTAGACATAGTCATCAATTCACTTGCATGTAAACTAATGTGACTCTTCTGCCTGTTTCCCTTGCTGAAAAAGCAAATTCTCCTCCACCGTTGAAAGATTTTCATTATGATTGTCAGTATTGCAGTTTTGAGGCATTGGGATTTTTGCAGTGTTTGTAGACCCTGGCACCAGCAATTCCTGTTTATTTTGGGTGTTGCAGACTTAGAACATCTGCACACCAGTTTGGATTCTTGTTATCATTCTCAAGAAAACTCTCATTCTTTTATACAGCTTTTGACTTTTGGCCCATTTGGCACATGGTACTGGAGAGAAACAGGTCTATAACAGCGTTCTATGAAACATGCAATTAAAGCCCAGATTCCCTGGCAAGCAAGAGCAGCAAATGAAAAACACATTGGTTCTTGGGACTGGGTTAGCGCAACATCCTCTTACACCTAGAACCTGGATGTTACGATTGGCCCCAATTAATGAAATGGAAGTCTCTTTTTTTCCTTCTGTTGCCTTTAAGTAAATGTCCTTTGTGAAATCTGTTTGGAGCGATCCCTGTCCAGTTCCTATTGGGAGTGGGACCCCAGCACAAAACTGTCCCTCATTTGAAATAATTAACCTGAAATTGGTAATCTCACTCACAATAACCACATAATAACTAATGTAGGAAGTGGAATCTGTTCTTCTCTCTGGCTGTGCTGTACCTATCCTGGGAGTGCTTGGTGCTAATTTGGTGACAAAATATTCTCATTCCATTTTGTTAAATTTGATGAGCAGAAGAATTCACCACAGATATTGGTTTGTGTATAGTCTTGTGAATAAAAAGCACGTGGAGATTGAAAACTGCAAGTCACTTTCTTATACCATTGCAGTGTTAATATTGTTAACACACTCTTACTTATCTGAGCACTCTTTGATAGTGCAGGGCAGTCAAACAGATCTGATCCATGGTTTTACACATGATGTACTCCATTTTTTTTATTGTGGCAGATCCATTTCACATTTTGGGAACACACCCATTTCATATGTGTGACAGATGCAATCAGCAAGGTAGTTGCCAAGGAAGTATTTGGAGGGGGTGTGAATGAGGAGCACATGGCTGAGGTAGATGATGTAATAAACAGCATGCACAGTATGTTGGAGCTGTTGTGAATGTTGTGTATTTCCTATGCTCCTCAATACACTGCTGACAGGTGTCCAATCTTGTTTTCTTTCACAACAGTGCTTGGCAGAAGCCTGGCTTTCCAATTGCTGACATCTGTCACCTGGGAAACCTTTCTGCCATCCACGTTGCTTCCCGTATGTTTTCAACAATATTTTTTCAGTATTTGGTAACTTTTTTCTGTTGTTATAATTGTAAAGGTTTGAAATTTTGAGACTTGCTTCTTCTTTATAGGGTAGATGTTCATAAGGGATAATGAGAGATTATTTTTAAAATGCAAACTCTTCCCCTTCCTCACAGCACTAACCCATGCTGGGGTGCAGTTCCATGGAAATAGCAGCGCTCTGAAACCTTATCTGTCTGGATGTTTTTGATGTGTGAACCTGGCCAGTGATGGGTAGCCGGTGACTTTCTCCTGAGGTCTCAACTTATTCCCTTGCTTTCCTCATTGCTAGTTGTGTTTTCCATAAGACTCCCTGACTGGTGAGCAAGAATGGGAATCCTGACTGGTTTCAATCCTTCCAAGCTTGGGAATGCTGATGATTTTGGTAGAATCCCTGTCACTGTCACTGACCCTGGCTGTGTTCAGTTAACAGAGCAAAGACCAGAAATTTCACCTGGAATAATCTGGCCTTTATGACACCATGTAACATTACAGGTGGTCCTGGGCAACTAAGAACATCCATATAATCTCTGCATGAGTTTTACCTACAGCAGAGGAAAGGAAAAAATAGCCTGTGCCTGTTGTATTATGGGTTCTTTAGTTGCCTTAATGATGAGATCTTGAGATTTGTATATTTGTATATTTAAACATGAACTGTTTATTGTTAACCTTTAACTATTTTCAGTTCCCAAGTTACTGTCACGCATGGTGCTGTTACCTCCGTGCAGGCTGGTTCCAGAGTGTTCTTCCTAGACTGCTCTCTCAGTCTATTACCATGTGACTCTATACATCATGTCATGGGTGTTGCTATTCTCCAGATCCACATTAACCTTTGCTCTGCCAAGCACCTTTACATTACAGTGGCTTGCAGGCACATACAACATCATAAAATAATACCTAGCAGAAGCAATCTAACAATTACAAGCACAGCTCAAAGTAATATATTTTCACTTTCCTCCTGAATTAGATAAAGACTTTTCGCAGCTCTTCTAAAAGTAAACATCAGGACAACACCGGAGCTTTTGTAAGTAGCAGCATAGTAATGGCTAAAAGCACAAAATAAAAAGCGAAGCCCATGGATGTTGCTAAGTTTCAACATCTTTTTAACATTTGCTACAATCACACTTTATCCAGTGCAGTACAGCCAAGGACAAATTTGAATCCTTTAACTGTAAATATCACTAATATCACTCTTTGATCCTGAAGTATCTTATTCCCTCTGGTCCCTTTTTCCTTGCTTTACCTGACATTTTCTTTTCTCTCTCTCTCTTTCTCTCCTATTCCCCCCTCATCTGTTCCTTTCTTCTGTCTCTTGCACTTTTTTCACCCTCGATCCTTCTTTTCACTCTCGTTTTTCCATTCTACTTTTCTGTTTCTTTGTCTTCTTCCCTTCCTCCCTCTCCTACTTTCTCCCCATTCTTTCCTGCTTGGTGTTTTCCATTTAAATTTTTCAGCAGTCTCTAGACTGTAAGATGTTAAGCATTAAATGTAAATAAAAGATTTTCCTGCATGACTTAAATGTTATGCTTGAGGGTGCCTTCATTTGGTGCCTTTACAATTGTTTCTCAGAATTGTGTGGGTGTGAGTTATGCATCTAATGTTGTCACTGTCTGGTGCTTGTTTTAAAACTCTGTGTGTCTGTCAGAACAGGAATGGTTTGATTATTAAATGGTAAGAAAAATAGGAAGTCCAATGAGAAACAGCAATCAGAATTGTGAAAAAGGACAGATCTTTCTGGATTCTTTTTCCTCATTTTTGTAATGCATTGGAAGGCATGGATCCTATCCTCGAAAGTATGCAGCTATTTTTAATTCAGCAATTGGGCCTGATTCTTCTCAGTATTTGATGAGCCATTGCCTTGGTCAAGAAGGGCAAAGGGGAGGTTTGCAGCAAATACACGTGAAAGGCTGTGTGTAGCAGGATGATTAGCCCTGTGCAGCAGAATTAGGCAATTCAATGCATTTTCTCTTTGACTGTTCTATTTCCTCCCATCCCCACCCCCATTCCCACCCAATCTGAGGAGAGGAGGGTTGCACCTAGGGTTGCATCATCCCCATTTCACTTAACGATTCTAATAATGTCAGTGAAGGTTTTAGTTGCTGTTCCTTGTGATAGGCTAGCATGTGTGAAGGCATTAATTATCACAGTTGTTGCAGTCCATTTTTGAACTGAATCTTGGTAATTAAGCCTATATCCGATAGCAGATTCAGTGACAAGTTATTAATTCCCCAGCTATTAACTTTAATCATGATAGATCCTGTTTCTGAGACCTCAGCTCGAGTTATCTGTACAATTTTAACTGAAAATGAGTAGAATCTGGATTCTTGGGGTAGAATTTTTTTTTCACTTTAATCTCCTTGCCTCCTTTCTGAAGGTGGTGACCAATGCACCTTCTGTTTTTTGTTAGTAGTGCAAGGATGAATTGTTTAAGTCTGCTGGCCTTTTTTTTATGTGGCTACATAACTTAAATGGAAACTTTACCTTTTAACTTAAGTCTAAGCAACTTAAAGGGGCCAACTTGTGCATGACCTGTGTGGAAACTTCTGGGTTTCTGCGTGGCCGCCCAGTTTAAGAGGTTAGTGGGCAAAATTAAAGCTCATGGGATCAGGGGTAATATACTGGCATGGATTGAGAATTGGTCGACAGACTGGAACCAGAGAGTGGGAATAAATGGGTCTTTTTCCGGGTGGCAGGCGATGACTAGTGGTGTACCGCAGGGATCAGTGCTTGGGCCCCAGATATTCACGATATATATAAATGACTTGGATGACGGAACCAAATGCAATATTTCCAACTTTGCTGACAACACAAAGCTGGGTGGTGTTGTGAGGTGTGAGGAGGATGCAAGGAGGCTTCAGGGCGATTTAGATAAGTTGTGTGTGTGGGCAAACACATGGCAGATGCAGTATAACATCGATAAATGTGAAGTTATATGCTTCAGTGTGAAAAACAGAAAGGCAGAGTATTATTTAAATAGTGATTTTTTGGGAAATGTGGATGTACAAAGGGATCTGGTTGTCCTTGTACACCAGTCAATGAAAGTAAATAGGCAGGTGCAGCAAGCAATTAAGAAGGCCAATGGTATGTTGGCCTTCATTGCAAGAGGATTTGAGTTCAGAAAAAGGGATGTCTTACTGCAATTATAGGGCCATGGGGAGAACACATCTGGAGTATTGCGTGCAGTTTTTGTTTCCCTACCTAAGAAAGGATATACTTGCTATAGAGGGAGTGCAGCAAAGGTTCACTAGGCTGATACTATGAGGAGAGATTGGTTCGACTGGGCCTGTATTTAGCAGACTTTAGAAGAATGAGAGGGGATTTGATTGAAACGTATAAAAATCTAACAGAGCTAGACAGACTGAATGCAGCGAGGATGTTTCCCCTGGTTAGAACCAGGGGCCACAGTCTCAGGATATGGGGCAGGCCATTTAGGACTGAGATGGGGAAAAATTTCTTCACGCAGAGTGTGGTCAACCTGTGGAGTTGTTTACCACAGAAGGCTGTGGAGGCCAGGTCTGAGTATATTCAAGAAATAAATTGATAATTTTTTGGATATTAGGGGCATCAAAGGGTATGGAGAGAAAGTGGGAATATGGCATTGAGATAGAGGATCAGCCATGATCATATTGAATGGTGGAGCAGGCTCGAAGGCCGAATGGCCTACCCCTGCTCCTAGTTTCTATGTTTCTATGAATGCTGACTTATGCTGCTATGGATGGTGAAGCAGCATGCTGACTTTCTCTGTCCAGGTTCGTAACAATGAGTAGATGTCTGAGTAACATGCTGGAATGTAGCTACCTGGACGCTTTGTATCAGGAGGCAGTCACACCCGGTAGATTAACTACCTCAAGTCCGGTCAGTGGTCAGGGTCAGCAGGGTGTGACTGCAAGTGAGGCAGTTAGAGGGATCCTGTGTTCAGGAACAGAGGAGCCTCAGCTCTTGACCTTGTCCAACAGGTATGAGGTACTTGCTCCCTGTGTGGATGAGGAAGAGGGCTGTAGGGAGGATGAGCCAGCTGACCACGGCACCGTGGCACAGGAGGCCATTCAAGAGGGGGGGGCAAAAAGACAAGTGGTAGTTGTAGGGGATTCTATAATTAGGGGAATTGATAGCTTCCTTTGTAAGCAGGATCGAGAGTCCTACATGGTATGTTGCCTGCCCGGTGCCAGGGTGAGGGACATCTCTGACCGGCTTGAAAGGATATTGGAGAGGGAGGGTGAGGATCCAGTTGTTGTGGTTCACGTCGGGACAAATAACATAGGTAAGATTAGGAAAGAGGACCTGTTTGGGAATTATCAGGAACTAAATTAAAGAACAGGTCCTCAAGGGTTATAATCTCCGGATTACTACCCAAGCCACGTGCAAATTGGCATAGGGATGCGAGAATAAGGGAAGTAAACATGTGGTTAAAGGAGTGGTGCGGGAAAGAGGGGTTCCATTTCATGGGGCACTGGCATCAGTATTGGAACAGGAGGGATCTGTACCGTTGGGATGGTCTCCACCTGAACCAATTTGGGACCAATGTTCTAGCAAAAAGGGTAAATAGGGTGGTCAACAGGTCTTTAAATAGAAAAGTTGGGGGGGGGGTGGTTAGGGAAGGGTAAAACTCCAAGAAGTATGACTATTGGGAAACAAAGCAGCAGGTTAGTGTGTGTTTGTGTGTGTGTGTGTGTGTGTGTGTGTGTGTGTGTGTGTGTGTGGGGTGGGGGGGGGTGTGGGGGGGTGCGGTGGTTGGATTGGATTCAACTTCATGGAAAATTATGAAAAAATTGAAAAGAAAGGAGAGCCCAGGAAAGGCTATTAAAGTCTCCAGAACATAAAATAGGACAGAGTGTTTGGAAAAGGCTAGGAATCTAATTTCAAGCACATCAGATAAAGGGACAATAGTGAGAAAGGGGATGGGAAATACAGGACTGAAGGTGTTGTATCTGAATGCACGCAGTTTATGAAATAAGGTAAATGAGCTTGTGGTGCAGATTGAAATTGGCAGGTATGATGTGGTGAGCATTATGGAGACATGGCTGCAAGGGGATCAGGACTGGGAGCTAAATATCCAAGGATATACATCCTATCGAAAAGATAGGCAGGTTGGCAGAGGGGGTGGGGTTGCTTTGTTAGTAAGAAATGAAATTAAATCGATAGCAAGAAATGATGTAGGGTCGGATGATGTAGAACCTGTGTGTGTGTAGAGTTGAGAAACCGCAAAGGTAAAAAAACCATAATGGGAGTTATGTACAGGCCTCCGAACAGTAGTCAGGATGTGGGGCACAAGATACACCAGGAGATAGAAAAGTTGTGTAAGAAAGGCAAGGTTACAGTGATCATGGGGGATTTGAACTTTGGGGATGTCACTTGTGTCTTCCACTGTGAAGACTGATGCAAAGTACCTATTCAGTTCCTCTGCCATTTCTTTGTTCCCCACTACTACTTCTCCAGCATCATTTTCCAGCAGCCCAATGTCCACTTTTGCCTCTCTCTTACCCTTTATATATCTAAAAAAAACACTTGCAATCTTCTTTCATATTACTGGTTAGTTTACCCTCATATTTAATCTTCTCCCTCCTTATTTCTTTTTTAGTTGTCCTCTGTTGGTCTTTGTAGGCTTCCCAATCCCTTGGTTTCCCACTGCTCTTCGCTGTGAAAATCAGGTTGGTAGTGGATCCCAAGAAAAGGAATTTGTGGAATGTCTACGAGATGGCTTTTTGGAGCAGCTTGTGGTGGAGCCCGCTAGGGAACAGGCAATTCTAGATTTAGTGATGTGTAATGAGGCAGATTTGATAAGGGAGCTTAAGGTGAAGGAACCCTTAGGAGGAAGTGACCATAATATGATAGAATTTACCCTGCAATTTGAGAGGAAAAAGCTGGAATCAGATGTAACAGTATTACAGTTGAATAAAGGCACTACAGAGGCATGAGGGAGGAGCTGGCCAGAATTGACTGAGAGATGAGCCTAGCAAGAAAGACAGTGGAACAGCAATGGCAGGAGTTTCTGGGAGTAATTTGGGAGACACAGCAAAAATTCATCCCTAGGAAGAAGAAGCATACTAAAGGGAGGAAGAGGCAACCATGGCTGACAAGGGAAGTCAGGGACAGCATAAAAGCTAAAGAGAAAGCATACAATGCAGCGAAGAGCAGTGGGAAACCAAGGGATTGGGAAGCCTACAAAGACCAACAGAGGACAACTAAAAAAGAAATAAGGAGGGAGAAGATTAAATATGAGGGTAAACTAACCAGTAATATGAAAGAAGATTGCAAGTGTTTTTTTTAGATATATAAAGGGTAAGAGAGAGGCAAAAGTGGACATTGGGCTGCTGGAAAATGATGCTGGAGAAGTAGTAGTGGGGAACAAAGAAATGGCAGAGGAACTGAATAGGTACTTTGCATCAGTCTTCACAGTGGAAGACACGAGTGACATCCCCAAAGTTCAAGAGAGTCGGGGAGCAGAGATGAGTATGGTGGCCATTACCAAGGAGAAGGTGCTAGGAAAGGTCTGAAGGTGGATAAATCTCCTGGACCAGATGGATTATACCTCAGAGTTCTGAAGGATTTAGCTGAAGAGATAGTGGAGGCGTTAGTGGTGATCTTTCAGGAATCACTGGAGTCAGTGAGGGTCCCAGAGGACTGGAAAATCGCTAATGTAACCCTCCTGTTTAAGAAGGGAGTGAGGCAAAAGACAGGAAATTACAGGCCAATTAGACTGACCTCGGTCATTGATAAGATTTTAGAGTCGATTATTAAGGATGAGATTACAGAATACTTGGAAGTGCATGGTAAAATTGGGCAAAGTCAGCATGGTTTCACCAAAGGGAGGTCATGCCCGACAAATCTGTTAGAATTCTTTGAGGAGGTAATGAGCAGATTAGACAAAGGAGACCCAATGGATGTTTTCTACTTGGACTTCCAGAAGGCCTTTGACAAGGTGCCATACAGAAGGCTGCTCAGTAAGATAAGAGCCCATGGTGTTAGAGGCAAGGTACTAGCATGGATAGAAGATTGGCTGTCTGGCAGGAGGCAGAGAGTGGGGATAAGGGGGTCCTTCTCAGGATGGCGGCCGATGACTAGTGGAGTTCCACAGGGTTCAGTGTTGGGACCACATCTTTTCACTTTATACATTAATGATCTAGATGAAGGAACTGAGGGCATCCTGGCTAAGTTTGCAGATGATACAAAGATAGGTGGAGGGACAGGCAGTATTGAGGAGGCAGGGAGGCTGCAGAAAGATTTGGACAGGTAAGGAGAATGGGCAAAGAAGTGGCAGATGGAATTCAGTTTTGGGAAGTGTGAGGTCATGCACTTTGGTAGTAAGAATAGAGGCATAGACTATTTTCTAAATGGGGAGAGAATTCAGAAATCTGGAGTGCAAAGGGACTTGGGAATCCTACCTAGTCCAGGATTCTCTTAAAGTTAACTTGCAGGTTGAGTTGGTAGTTAGGAAGGCAAATGCAATGTTGGCATTTATTTCGAGAGGACTAGAATATAAAAGCGGGGATGTGTTGCTGAGGCTTTATAAGGCTCTGGTCAGACCACATTTAGAATATTGTGAGCAATTTTTGGCCAGTATCTCAGGAAGAATGTGCTGGCCCTGGAGAGGGTCCAGAGGAAGTTCATGAGAATGATCCCAGGAATGAAAGGCTTAACATATGAGGAATGTTTGAGGACTCTGGGTCTATACTCGATAGAGTTTAGAAAGATGAGGGGGATCTGATTGAAACTTCCAGAATACTGAAAGGCCTGGATAGAGTGGACGTGGGGAAGATGTTTCCATTAGTAGGAGAGACTAGGACCCGAGGGCACAGCCTCAGAGTAAAGGGAAGACCTTTTAGAACAGAGATGAGGAGAAACTTCTCTAGCCAGAGAGTGGTGAATCTATGGAATTCATTGCCGCAGAAGGCCAGGTCATTGAGTGTATTTAAGACCGAGATAGATACGTTCTTGATTGGTAAGGGGATCAAAGCTTACGGGGAGAAGGTGTGAGAATGGGGTTGAGAAACTTATCAGCCATGACTGAATAGCAGATCAGACTCAATGGGCCGATTGGCCTAATTTCTGCTCCAGTGTCTTATGGTTTTATGGTCTAACATGGCTTGTGTCCACAAAAGTTGTCTTGAGACCATTAAAGGTGCTGCATGAATACAAGTTCTTTCTTCCTTTGTTTAATTTATTTATATTGTTGCTTCATTCATCCTGTTTCTCCCTTTTTCTCTTTGTCTGCTTTCTTCCCATTAAGGTGTTCTATGAATGCAGATTATTTCCCTTTCTTTCTTGCCCCTTTTGTACATTTGCAAATTCATCATGTGACTTTTTTTGTTTAGCAAAAGCCAAGACCCTTAGCCCAAAGCACCACAAGGACTAAAAACAAAAGGATAGAAAATAAGACTGGGATGCCTATAAAGTGTGCCCACAAATTTAGCAGTAGGGCCATTGTCTGCACAGTTAGGCACAAGAGCCCATTTCCTAATGTAAAAATGACTGCAACAAACACTCGAGTGGAGACATTTACTGCTTTGGCACCAGGATCTGTAGCCTTTGTCTTCAGATGATGTTGTCACACTGCCTGCTAAATAGGGGAAGCTATAAATATCAACAAGTTTTTAAAAATATTTTTTACTAGTGAACAAGGGGGGATTTAAACTCTCATTGGTGGAGGTTTTGTGGATTAAGATTAAGTTGTCCAGAGGCTACAGTCTCCCTCTAATTTCCCTGTGACATTACCTTTTAGGTTTGCCAATAATAATAGTAATAGGAACTAAGGAGCAGATTTAGTCCTTGTCGTGCTCCAAGCATAGGACTGAGGAATGTAGCAGATGGATTTTCAGAAACAGGAAAGAACCATTAAGTCAGAAAGATCCTTAAATCCTTTTTGTTATTCAGCTAATACTGAAGCTATTTAATCATCACTTTCCCTTTTTAGAAATCCCAGGTAATGACCCATGCAGTGTCCTGTAAGTGGTCACTGTTGTGTTTCTCCCTCTCTCACTGGAATTGTTTGTTTCCTTTGGGTTATCGTGTTGGTTTCTGATCCTGCTGAGCTTCTGCCTCCTTTTATATAAGCAGGAAATGTCGAGGTTCTTCACACAGGGCTGGAAGTCTTCCCAGATGAGCTTGGCTTCAGTCATGGAGCTCCTGTGGCTTTGCTGTGAAACAGATAGGCTTGTTTCATCAGGAGGAAGGTAATTGTAACATAGAACATTATCATTGAATTGGAACATAAGGGCAAGCGTACTGGATGGTGGCAATAAGGCAACTTGTGCTTTCCTGTGAATACCTATCCTCGGTACAAGCTCAGCATAAGACTGTTATTTGAATTTTGGTGTGGATTTTGCACTGTCCATCTCTCATACTGACTGGACCATCATTTTTATTTCACCTATTTTCTTCTTTCCCCTACAGCTGACTCTTGTTCTTGATACATCATGATCATTTATACACTTCAAAGGGCATTAAGAGTCATTCATGTAGTTTGGACGAGAGTCATGTTTAGATCAGACCAGGTAAGGGTAACAGGCATGCTTCCCTGAACCATTGAGGTTTTTATGACATTGTGCAGCTTGCCAGAGTTATTGACTCTAGTTTCACAACTTGCCATGATGGGATTTGAACTCACAACCTCTGAGTTACTAATTTAGTACCAAAACCATTACATTATCTTAACCCCACCATGTGTTGTCAATGTGCTTCTAATAATTTGTCTTATTGTTCTTTGCCCTCACTTGCAAATCTGGTTTTATTTATGAATAGCTAAAACCAGCACAAAGGAGGTTGAACTTCCTCACACATTCAGTGAGCTTTTCAGATACTTAGCGCTCTTTCTTACTCTGAGATCCTCACTAAGCTTCTGTTCACTCATCACTCAGAATACCTCAAAAAAAGGGCTTCAAATTTAATTTAAAGAGTTTCTTGCTCAATGACTCAAAAGATCCTTGTAAAAAGAGCTCCTTACTTACTTAAATAATTCATCTCTTAGGTCCTCGTTCAGAGATACTCTTAGTGCTTTCACAGTCACTGCAGAGTTTGGAGATTTCGGTCTACAATTTGGCTCCATACAAGCAGCATTTGTCATTTGTGGGTTACATGTGTGCACTGTAGACTGTCTGAAATAGCAGATGTCCCTTGTAGTGGTCGGGAACAATTTAATAGCATAAAAATAATTTTCATTTAAATGGCAAGAGGCATCCCTACTCCAGATGTTATCCACAGCCTATTGTGCTGCAGCTGGCAAAAATCTATAACAGACTGCCTAGTGAAGTGGAGGTAGAGAATAGAAAGATCCACTTTGGCACGCATAGATAAATTCTCTCAATCATTGACCGCTATTGATGCACTCAAAGGGAATTCCCACCCTCATCTTTTTGTATTGTGCCATTTTAAATGAAGGAAAGTATTGGGTGGTGGTGGGAAACAAAAAAGTGCTAAAATAGCAGACCACTCAGTTTACGTCTAGAAAACATGTGACAAAATGTTTTTGTAAATACAAGATAAATACAGTGCTTGAAAATAACTCGAAACTGTTAAGATGACTCTTGCCATTTAAATGAAAGTTACTTTTATGCAATTAAATTGTTCCAGACCACTACAATGGACATCTGCTATTTCAGACAGTCTACAGTGCACACATGTAACCCACAAAATGAGTTAAGAAACCTACTTGAATTGACAAAGATCCAGACTGGATAATAAGACTGATTTCACTAGTGAAGATCGGGGCTTGGAAGAAAGTGTGAAGTTCAGAAGTGTACTGGTTATATTTTATCAGTGAAATAAAAATTGATAAGAAATGCTGTGTTGGAGACAGAGGTTGTAAGTTTAAAAGTGAGGGTGGGATACTATTTAAACAGTTGAATTGTGAAATCATCAGTAAAAGGATTTAACTGTCTGGAGTTTCTGAGTTCAAGAGTGGGGAATTTGAACTACCGGCAATATACTCAGTGAAATGATAAAACCGTTAAAGTATTTCTACTAGTATGAATTCTGACTCCTTCCAGTTAGTTCTCTCAGTGATGGTATCAGCACTCATGGCCTCAAATAATAAAGATAGAGAAACATATTTGAAATTAATATGAACTCCTTTAAATTTGAGCTGAATCTACCCGCACAGCGCCCCCCACTCCCCCACCCTCCTCCGCCAATTCGCTTTCCAGGGTTTCCCTTCCCACACATCACTCCTGGCAAAAAGCATGTATTGAAAACCTCACCCAGGTCTTTGGCAATGCTGCTGTGAAACTGGAGGCATGTAAGAGTGGCCCAAGGGAGAGCGACTTTGTCTCCCCTTTTCCTTCATGTCGAAGATCACAGATATAAACTTCCCTCGCTGCTCTGTGGTGCAACAGTCTGCGGCATCCCACCTCTAATTGACTTTTAAATGACATCCAGATGGTGAGTCTCCAGCTTTTAAGTAAAGCAGAGGCATTGGCATGATTCTGGCTAGGAATCATTTGTGCAGTGCAAAATATTATTCCAGATATTTTATGGTGATAACACAGAGCATGCTAATTGGCAGAAATATAATATGTTCAACACCTTTGACCCAAGTCCTGTAAGATATTTTTTATTTAAATGAGCACTTTCTGCAGCTGGAAATAATATGAATAATTATTGTGGATTTGTAAGAAAACATTTGTGCTTCATTTACAATTTTTGCTGTTAGTTACAGAGGACTTGCACTGCATGGAGTCTTTCTTAGCAGAGTTTGTTACTTTCAGTGCTGCTAACATGCTGTCATTACTACTGATGGAGGTGTGCGGCCCACCCTTCTTGCCCACTCGAGAATAGTGCATAACTTCATTAATGTGTTTAATTATAAGGTCAAGGTGGCTAACAGTTTTTTCCTCACAAGTAAATGGCCAAAAAAAACAAGATAGTGAGTTTTTTTTCCCTGCAGTTTTCTCTTCTCTCATGGTTCCCTCGATTGAGGTACAGCTCCATGGATACCAAATCATCTTCAGTGGTGGTGGTCTGTTCCAGAACGCTCAGGGTCCAAATTGCTGTGGTAACAGGCACTTTTACATGAATGTTGTAGCTTGGATCTATGAATAGTAATGGTAGAGGCTCCAATTTCTTTCCATCACAAGGCTGACCAGGAATCTCTCCCACTCTTACTGCCTGCCATTGGTGTGTGTTGGAAGGAATTGCAGGTTGATAATTGACCTGTTTGGCTGCATTATGAACGCATCCTCTTTGCCATCAAGTTCTGGTTGGGGCTTGAACCCGGAGCTTCTGACTCAGAGCCAGGGACACTACCCATTGTGCCACAAGATCTTCCATCATCTTCAGTACCACATCCAAATTACCAATCTCCATGTTGAGCCTGTATCATGTTGGCAGGCTCTTCTGCCATAGTGGCTTCACATCAAAAAACAATGCTGCCTGACCCAAATCCACCCAGATGCTTTACAGACAAGATTGTTTGATAACAGATAAGATTGTCTTATTCTTCTCTTCACAAGTTGAAGGCTAGTGAAGCTATATATGGAATTGTTACCATTGTCCTGGCCTGTGATCAACTCAGATCAGTCTATCCAGAAAATGTAGGGCTTTCCAAGTGCCTGCTTGGCTCAATGGTAGCGTTTCTGCCTTTTGAGTCAGGAGGTCCTGTGTCCAAAGACCCATCCCACCCTTCCAGGATTTGACCAAATTATCAAGTGCTACCGAGGAAACTCATACTTGTTTGAGTTGCTGTCTTTGGGTTGAGACATTAAACCAAACATATTCAATTGGATGTAACAGATTCCATGGCACCATTTAATTAAGAGCAGGGTATTCTCCTGATACCTTGGTCAACATTTATCCCTAAACCAACATTGGCAAAACAGATTAGCTGGTCATTTATCTTTTTTATATTTATGGGACCTTGATGTGCACAAATTGCCTCCATGTTTGCCTGCATAACAACAGTGACTACACTTTACATCTGATTCATTGACTGTGAATGGGACAATCTGAAGATATGACAAGCAGAATGTATATGTTGCATCCAATTTTTTCAAACTGCCCATTTCATGAACCGGGCACTGGTGGAACCTATTTCATGAGCTGGGCAAACCCATTGCATAGGTCATGAAATCGGCAGTTTAACTGCCCATTTCCTGAAATGGCCATTGCTATGTACAAGTTTTAAAATTTTATCCATGGAGCTGTTGCTCAAGCCTGTTGCAGTGAACAGGCTTAATATCATGTACTAAGCTGCTCAATAACAGCATGAACACTGTAAATTTGGGAAAGCACGTTTGTCCACAAAGATACAAATGGTGGTTGATGGAAGGTGTAAAATTTAATATAAGTTTCAAAAGGACCAGTTCACATCTGTCTATTTGACTTCAATGGCTCGCACAGCAGGTGATGGAAGGTGTGGAAGTCAACTTGGTGTTGACTTCAAAGGCTCATATGGCAAGTAACACTTAACAGTTCATTGGTGACAAGCTCATCTTTCCTTTGTTGTACCCAGATGAAAATGTGATGGCATTCACACCTCTTGTAGAACCAGTAGAAAACATAGACATCTATGCTAACTAGCATAACCCCTGCAAACACTGAAGATGGATGACTGTATTGAGAGCTGTGCTGTTTTGTGGTCTGCTGAATATGAATAGAAGATTATTGCTGTCTTCAAGTGTGGGAAAACTGGACAGAAACTTCCAAGAGATGAATATCACATCCTGAAAACTTCGTGCTTACATCTCTAGGTGGTGTGGACAAGGTTACCAAGAACTGTGGGAAATACACGGCTACCGAGGAAGCAGTCCTAGATATCGTGCGACAAGCCCACATTGAAACTGGCCACATTGTTGAAAAGACTCACAAGAAACTTTCTGTAAGTATGCAAACATCCCACGGCCTCTTCTGGGACAGTGTATCTGTCGCTGTGGGAGATGCATAGAAAGGCGTCACAGACAGGGGACAGCACCAGTAGTGATTGTGAGACCTCTATCAACAACTTGAATGAAGGTGCACAAGTAGACCTGGTTGACATGCAGACCATGAAGGAAGGAAGTTATCATTTCATATTGCATTACATGGAGTACCTGACCAAGTTCCACATCATTCACCCTTTAAAATCCATGACAGCAGCTGACGTTGCCCATGAGCTGCTTTTCATATTTCTAGACATCGGAGCTCCGCATATTCTTCAGTCAGATAATGGAAGGGAGTTCACAGCACTGGTCGTCCACGAACTGGCAACACTCTGAGAAGAACTGGTGTTGGTCAATGGGGTATCCCAGACATCCCCAGATTCGAGGCTCTGTGGAATGTAGTAATGGTGATATGAAGCTGAAGCTAATGGCCTGGATGCATGACAACAACTGTGCTCTGTGGAGCTATGGTATTTGTTTTGTTCAGTGGGCAATGAACAGCAGTTACCATGTGACTATAAAGATGGCTCCTTACGAAGCACTCACTGGAAACAAATCACGGTGTGGCTTCAGATCAAAGTTGCCTGATGACTTCCTCAACAGAACCTCCAAAGCCATTGAAGAAGAACTGGAAAGAATTATTGAGGAGAACATAAAAATCCTGATCATGAATTGGCTGCTGCAGCATCCTCCATGAGCTGGCCAAGAACCATTCACCACAGGCAACGTCGAGTCAGCCCCTGGACCATCCAACATGGAAGATTCTGAACGAGTCCTAGAGCCATCCACCATAGATGACCCTGAGTTGGCCCCGGACCATACAACATAGACAACCCTGAGCCAGTCCCTGGATCATTCAACATGGACAATTCTGAGATATCCCTAGGACCATCCTTCATGAATGGTCCTGGGCTCTGGTCTCTGGATCATCCATTATAGATAACCTTAAATCTGATGAAGAATTTCATCCTGCCAGGCGTGCAAGGAAGGTGGCACACCAGGGCATTACGCAGCAAGCCAAGTGGATGATAGCACGCACCACAAGGTCACTTCAAGCTGGTGGTGTTGGAGACAATGTGGCTGTCCCAATGTTAGCATTTCACTATAGCAGAGGTGACCCACCAAATGTTATAGGTGTGGTGCTGGCAGCAGATGGGACTGGCTAAACCATTGGAACAATTATCTGGATTCTGAAAGGCAAATTTGCTGGGAATCAGTTTGAATTTGTGCAGTACAGTGGGCTGAATGCCGTAGACATTCCACCAGAACTACTTAGCCTTTATAAGATTGTACATGCTCAAGGTGCTGGGGTGACAAGGCTTCCAGTGATGCCACTGCAGGAGTAACTGCTTATCAAAGCAATGTTCCTGCTTGAACGCAGGTCTCGGCTGCAACAGTGCCTGTCACAGCCACAAAACCTTTGACAATGTTGACCAGTGCTGACAGTGCTGCCATATTGAATATTTATGAATTGTATTTATGCTATGTTTGTAAACATTGATGGATAAACTATCTGAATGTTTTGGGTGTGATTTTGAATGAAATATAACAGAACATGAACCAATAAGTGGTTCGGAAATAATACTGGATGAAACATAAGAGAACAGCAAACAGAATTAAGGAGATTATACATTGGTGATGGAATTTTATTTTTCGTTCATAAAAGTTGGCAATTTCATGAACTGGGCAAGTTTTCCAATGCCCAATTTCATGAACTGGGTGGTCAAACTGCCAGTTTCATCAATTGTGCAGATAGGCTGCTCATTTCAAGAAGTGGGCAATAAAAACAAAAAATGCTGGAAAAACTCAGCAGATGTGACAGCATCTTTGGAGAGGGAAACAGAGTTAAGGTTTTGAGTCCATAGTCATCCGGACTTGAAACATTAGCTCTGTTTCTCTCTCCACAGATGCTGTTAGACCTGCTGAGTTTTCCCAGCATTTTCTGTTGTTATTTCAGATTTCCAGCATCCGCAGTATTTTGCTTTTATCAAGAAATGGGCAATTTGACTGGCTATTTCATGAAATGGGCAGTTTCGCAAATTGGGTGTAACGTATAAACAGATTAATTGGTTACTTATCACCTTAGCCAAGTGAGCTGTTGAAAGCAGAACTTAACCACCTTCAAAACAGCTCCATATGTAGTATTTAAGAACATACAATTCTTTTGCTGTATTCCGTTTATTGTAGCAATGTGGAATCCAGTCCACAATATAAACAGGGGTGGAATATGGAGTCCAAACTCTTGAATAACATTATAGCTTGAAGCTGTTGCACACTACAAAAACATCTTTAACTAATGTTCAAAAATAATAACTTCCAATTATATAGCACCTTTTAACATAGTAAAACAGCCCGAGGCACTTCACAGGAGCATTATCAAACAAAATTTGACACTGAACTATATAAGGATATATTAGGACAGATTACCAAAAGTTTGGTCAGTGAGCTAGACTTTTCAAAGCATTTAAAGGGGGAAAGAGAAATATGTTGTTGTATTCTGTCCAAAGACCACCCACTTTGGATTGTTCTTTAATATGGCTGTTTTATGTACAATGAGATTGCAATTTACAGAAAAATAAAGGGAATAAAATTAGATAGTCCCTGAAACCTGGCACAGGGATCACAATGTATGATTAACCCACAACTATTCAAAATAACACAGGCCAACTTGTGCTGCCTACTAACTATAATGATAGTGGCAGGCAGCTCAGTGCCGAGCACACTGTTGAGTGGCTGCGTTTCCCAGCACGGGACCCAAGTTCGTGGCACTTAAATGCAGCTTGCACCTTAAAGGTGAGCAAGGGCTGTAAGTTGACGGTAAAAAGTCTCTGAACCAGAAGATCACTGAACAAAAGGGCCGGAGAACTTGCCTTAATGTTTTCCGATGCAGCACTGGAGGCCTTAGTGCAGGAAGTATACAGGAGGAGAGGAGTCCTCTTCTCTCAGGGGGTGAGGAGGCCCTCCAGACAGACACTAAGGAAGCAGTTGGAACAGATAGCCATTGGAGCTAGACTGTTGGTATTGTCCACCAGGACCCAGATATGCCCTCAAGATAGGCACTAAGGGAATGCACAAGGGTGAATAGTTAAGTTTGTGTGGGATACTGGATGTTTAGTTAGATAAGTTTGATTTGAAATGGCTGTTTTGTGATGGCTTTTATTTCAGGATTGTGACAAAGAGGATGGTGCATTGGTCCTGAGCTGGGGAAATGTATGGTGTGGGACTGTTGTACAATGGTGATATGAGGCTGCATTCACAGGAATTGTAGCCAAATTAGGTATTCATGGATAGGACCTCTAGAATGTGGATGCACTGGCTGCCTCCTGATCCTCCTCTTGCTCCTCCATTTCCTCCTCCTTTTTGTCAAGTGAATCCCTGGTGGCAAGGACCGTGAAGGTTAGAATATGGAGGATGCAGCAGACCATCACAAATCAGGACACTCACTCAGGCGAATAATGGAGGCTCCTCCAGGGCTGTTGAGGAAGAGGAACAGCTTCAGCACACAATCAGCTGCTTGATGAGGTTTCTCATGGCAGCATAGCTCTCATTGTGCGCATGTTGGCCACATGTGGTTGGGTTTCGAGATGGAGTCATCAGCCAGATGTACAGTGGCCCTTGTTGCCCACCAGCTGCCCTCTAGAAGATGTGGTGGTTAGAAGTTTGCTGGAACAGTGGACTGGCACAGAATGAATGCTTCATGACTGTTGACAGGACAACAGGCATTCACCAGCGTGATGATGTGCTGGGCAAGAGTACATACCAACTACATATTGAGTAAATGGTAACTTTGCATTGGAATACATCTCAGTACTGAGATGCAGTGCCCACAAACTGCGTGTAATAGTTGGTGGCACCCTGTAGCATGGAAAAGCCACTATCCTGGCAAAGCTGCTTTGTTGAGAGAGAACACAATGTTCATCTCTGCTGGCATTTAGTATGTCGGTCACCTCGCTTATGAAACACTGGAAAGCAAACTGGGAGATGTCAGATATGTTGCCTATTTCAGTCTAGAAGGATCCCAATGCAAAAGAATCATGGGCAGAATTTAACATTCGGAATCGGGTGCACGGCCGACCCAAACAAGTGTGAATTTGTGCGAGATTACGTCGGGTGGGTGTCACGATGAGGACATTGTCTGATATTACAGTCGGTGGGTGTGCACGGAAGTTGGAAGTGCGCCCGCTGACAATTAATCTGGCAATTATGCCACTTTAATACCAAACTGTTTGCGATTTTACATTGCCCGTGCCATTTAGCAGTCAGCGCACTAGCAATGCCCGTAGTTTTTATTGGTTTCTCCTTCCGGGGTGCGATAAAAATTGTCCAGAGCCCTGGCAATGTGAATAGTTGGGAGTTTAGGTGAGAATTTGCTGGATGATTCCTGATAGGTCATAGCATTTTCAGTGTTTTTTGGAGGACTCTTTGCTTTTCTAGCTTTTTTCAGGACTGCCTGGCTTACATACATTCTTGGAGGCTTTCTGCCAAGTGCACCCTTCAGTGCATGAGACAGTGCCATCAGCATTTCTGCAAATGGGGATTATAGTCTCAATTGAGGGACCTCCTCTGAAGAGGATGAGAGAGCCAGAAGGGAGAGCAGGCCAGGTGTCCTAGGCAGCATCCCAGAGAATGACCAGTGGAGAGTTCCTTCCCCGCTCCCCCCCCCCGCCCCAATTCCCATTGACCCCAGTTTTGCTAGGGCTCCTTGATCAGTCACATGTGGCCTTGATGTCAAGGGCAGTCACTCTCACCTCACTGCAGGAGTTCAGCTCTTTTGACCATGTTTGAACCAAGGCTGTAATGAGGTCAGGAGCTGAGTGGCCCTGACAGAACTCAAACTGAGCGTCAGTGAGCAGGCTGTTGCTAAGCAAGTGCTACTTGATAGCACTACTGATGACTTGTTCCATTACTTTACTGATGATGGAGAGTAGACAGATGGGGCAGTAATTGGCTGGGTTGGATTTGTCCTGTTTTTTGTGTACTGGACATACCTGGGCAAATTTCCACATAGGCAGATAGATGCCAGTGTTGTAGTTGTACTGGAGCAGCTTGGCTGGGGGCATGGCAAATTATGGAGCACAAGTCTTTGTTACTATTGCCGGAATTTTGTCAGGGCCCATAGCCTTTGCACTGTCATGTGGAGTGAACTGAATTGGCTGAAGACTGGCGTCTGTGAGGAGGCTGAGATGCATCATCCACTTGGCACTTCTGGCTGAAGATTGTTGCAAATGCTTCAGCCTTATCTTTTGCACTAATGTTCTGGGTTCCTCTATGATTGAGGATGGGGATATTTGTGGAGCCTCCTATTCCAGTGAATTGTTTAATTGTCCACCACCATTCGCGACTGGATGTGGCAGGACTGCAGAGCTTAGATCTGATCCATTGGTTGTGGGATTACTTAGCTCTGTCTATCACTGGCTGCTTATGCTGTTTGGCATGCAAGTAGTCCTGGTGATATAGCTTCATCAGGTTGACACCTCACTTTTAGGTATACCTGGTGCTGTTCCTGGCATGCCCTTCTGCACTCTTCATTGAACCTGAATTGATCCCCAGGCTTAATGGTAATGGTAGAGTGGGGGATATACCAGGCCATGAGGTTACAGATTGTTTTTGAGTACAATTCTGCTGCTGCTGATGGTCCACAGCGCGTTATGGATGCCCAGCCTTGAGTGGCTGAATCTGTTCGAATCTCATTTAGCATGATGGTAGTGCCACACAACACAATGGAGGGTATCCTCAATGTGAAGGCAAGACTTCATCCCCACAACGACTGTGTGGGGTCACTCTGATCGATACTGTCATGGAAGATGCATCTGCGGCAAGTAGGTTGGTGAGGATGATGTCAAGTATGGTTTTTCCCTCACCACCTGCCGCAGACCCAGTCCAGCAGCAATGTCCTTTAGGGCTCGGTCAATAGTGGTGCTTCCGAGCCACTCTTTGTGATGGACATTGAAGTCCCCAAACCAGAGTACGTTCTGCGCCCTTGCCACCCTCAGTGCTTCCTCCAAATGGTGTTCAACATGGAGGAGCACTGATTCATCAGCTGAGGGAGTACAGTACATGGTAATCAGCAGGAGGTTTCCTTGCCCATATTTGATCTGATACCATGAAACGTCATAGGGTCCAGAGTTGATGTTGAGGACTTCCAGAGTAACTCCATCCCGACTGTATAGTGCTGTGCCGCCACCTCTGTTGGGCCTGTCTTGTCAGTGGGACAGGACATACCCGTGGGTGGTGATGGTGGTGTCAGGGACATTGTCTGTCAGGCATAATTCCATGAGTATGACTATGTCAGGCTGTTGCTTGACTAGTCTGTGAGACAGCTCCCAATTTTGGCACTGGCCCCAGATGTTAGTAAGGAGTTTGCAGTGTCGACAATGTGGCTCACCACATTATGGACACTGACCTGGGCTGCAACCTCATCCAAACCTTTTGGTGAGGTGCAGTAGCCTCCTCTTGCCATCCAGTGACATTAGGACTTCATTCCTGCCAATTACTTCCTCGACCAAAATGCATAGGCACTTGCCAGAGAACCGGAGGGTGGGGGGGGGCGCAGAGTGCCCACCTGCATTGGCCTCCTGCCTGGCATGCCCAGCTGATGCAGATGCCATAAGTTTATCCCAATCTATAATCTTTTGGCAGCACAGCTCCCTATGTGTCACCTGGCAGCCTTCATGAAGCTGCCTCTGCTGCTTTTAAATCCCCCGCTGGGTCCCCATTGAACCTGGTGCCTGACATGCTCCTGCCACCGGCAGGATTGTTTCTCCAATCAAATGCCAGGTTTCACGCTGGGCCATCCACCATTTCTTCCCCGATGTCGGCCGGGAATGGATTTCACATCTGCTTCCAGGCCCATCGATCGCACATGCCCAACAGGCCCAAAATTCAAGCCCATGGCTATGGTCACCTTCACAGCCATTGCAGGGCTGTCCTCAGCCTGCCGGTCTGATTCAAGAGGTGGCGGTTTCCTGTGAAAACCTCTTTCGTGAATCGTAGATGATGCACATAATGCTTCTAACTTGGATGGAGGTAAAAGAAGTGCTTCCAGACAAACCCAAGGGTGGATAAGGCATCCTGCTGAGACCCTTCTCCTCCTCCTCCTCCCTCTGACTAACTTATTTGTGCATTTCTTTGCGGTCTCTGCACCATCTCCCTCTCATGCTGCAGCCCAAGAGGAATCGTTACCATGGCATCCATGACAATTGGAGTAAATGGTGTGCTCACGACCCTTACAAATACAACCAACACTTTTTTCTGACACGCAACTCCACACCCTGCACACTTCACCAATTGTAACTAACTCTGCAAAACACCCAGCACTTTCACAAATGCAAACGGAGTCAGCAGAAAGTAATCAGCAACTAACCTACAAGTTGTTAATAACCTCTGTAAACTGTGTTGGTGTGGTGTCCTTCATGTTGCTGAATGCATGTTCAGATGTGTGTGTTTAAGAGAGACTGTTTAGAGCAGTGAGGTCCAAAATGGCAACGCTGACGTCAAATAAAAGTTAGATGCTGACTGATGTCACAATCTGCCTATTGTGTAAGCTTGCAGCACACACTCGACGCCCATGCTCATAACCTCACTAAGATGACATTTTGTGTGGATCACACCAGTATTGAGTGGGAGTGGTGTGGATGTCATTTTGATTTTTTTTTTGGAAAAATATACATTATTCATAAAATATCTGAAAGAACATTACAAAGCATTTCAAAATGGCCATCACAAAATGTGCAATCAGATTCAAGTTTTCCACATAGATCATGAGGTGCTTCAATACAATCAATGAACATTACAGACATTGCAGACAGTCAGACAGTGCAATGGTATTTAAGTTATCTACATAGATCATGTTGCATTCTGAGATGCTTCAATTCAATTGTTTACATGTAGTATTCACTGCGTACATTCAATGTGAGTCATTCAGCCCAAGGGGTCTATACAATTCCCAGTCCCTCGGTGCACTATGGCAGAAAGGTCTTAGACAGCGACCTTTCCCCATTGTGCCTTTGCGGCGGCTGCCCCAAGCTTTAGTGTGTCCCTCAGCACGTAGTCCTGGAACTTGGAACGTGCCAGTCTACAACACTTGGTCGGGGACAACACTTTGCACTGGAAGACCAACAAGTTTTGGGCAGATCAAAGATCACCTTTCACCGAGTTGATGATCCTGCAGCTGCAGTTGTTGTTTGTCTGGGTGTGTGTCCCTGGGAACAGCCCGTAGAGCACAGAGTCCTATGTCACAGAACTGCTCGTGATGAACTTCGACAAAAACCACTGCATCTCTCTCCAGACTTTCTTTGCAAAGGCACATTCCATAAGGAGGTGAACAACGGTCTCTTCCCCACTACCGCCACCTTGAGGGCTATGTGCATAGGGGGTGAGACTCCTGGCATGTGGGAAGGATTTGATGGGGGGGGGGCCTTTCTCACCATCAGCCAAGCCACATCTTGGTGCTTGTTGGAAAGTTCTAGCGATGAGGCATTCTGCCAAATGACTTTAATAGTCTGCTCAGGGAACCATCCGACAGGATCTACCAGCTCCTTTCCCGCAGGGCCCCTTGGACGATACGTGCCGACCACCGCCTGTGGACTTGCGGTCAAAGGTGTTTCTCTGCATGAATTTTTCCACGAGGGACAGGTGGTACAGCACAGTCCAACTACTTGGAGCATTCCGCGGCAGCGTGGCCAGACCCATCTTTTGCAACACCAGGGACAGGTAGCGACACTTGGTGTTTGTGTACCAAGGGTCTAAACACAGCTTGATGCAGCCGTACACAAAGGTGACCATCAGGATGAGGGTGATGTTGGGCATGTTTTTTTCCTTCTTTATCTAGAGGCTTGTACATTGTGTGTCTGTGAACACGATCCATTTTTAACCTCCAGATAAAGCAAAAGATGGCTCGGGCGATCACCACAGCGCAGGACCGAGGAATGGGCCAGACCTGTGCCATGTACAGCAACACCGAGAGTGCCTCACACCTGATGATCAGGTTCTTACCCGCCATGGAAAGGGTGCATCGCTCCCACACGCCGAGTTTTCTTTTCACCATTGCCACTTGCTCTTTCCAGTTTCTAACACATGCCCTGGTCCCTCTGAACCATATCCGCAGCACCTTCAGGCAGTCTGACCTGACAGTGAAGGGGATAAAGGATCGGTCAGCCCAGTTCCCAATGAGCATGGCCTCACTCTTGCCATGATTTACCTTGGCTCCTGAGGGTTTTTGATTTTTTTTTTGAAAAATATACTTTATTCATAATATATCTGAAAGAACATTACAAAACATTTCTAAATTGCCATCACAAAAGGTGCAATCAGATTCAACTTTTACACACATGGATCACGAGGTGCTTCAATACAATCAACAAATATTACAATTATTTCAATATGGTCATTACAGACAGTCAGACAGTGCAATGGTATTGAGTTATCAACATACGTCATGTTGCACTCTGAGGTGCTTCAATACAATTATGATTCATTTAGTATTCATTACATACATTTATTGTGAGCCGTACAGCCTGAGGGGTCTACTAAGGTTGAACCCGTAGCTTCGAAACTACTGATGTTGGAGAACCAAATTTTGTAGTCATAGCCAAAGTATTTAACTCCTCACAGATGTAGTGGGTGGAGATGTTTTCTGGAAAATGACACAGCAGAGTTACATTCCAAAAATAAAAACAGAAAAGGTTGGGAGAAAAAAGCTTTGGCAGGCCAGTCAGCATTCCCAAAGAGAAAAACACAGGTTAACACTTCTTCAGCAGATGTGGGAATGGATAAATATTCTGGAAATTTGCTTGATTACTTTTGGGAACCAATGAGAAATTTTCCTCAGGAGATTAAATAGACTGAGCCAAGTCAATACATTTAAATTGTACATTCTATGTGGGGAAAAAAGAATGATGGGACAACAACCTTATCTTGTCCTTGATTTTCCTATGTTCTTTATACTTGGACTGTCCTGGGAGAGTTTAAGTGACATCTACAAGGCAGACTGAGTATAAATACCAGAGCAATATCCAGTCCAGCCCACTCTTACTTATTCAAAAGCTTTGTGCCTGTTTGCCAGTCTGTCTGCCTGTTTTTCTCCTCTCTCACTGCTGTGCCATGTAAACAACGTATAGTTCTCAGATGTAATGATTGTAGCTTCCTGAAGATGGTTTTCTATGTCAAATACACCATTAGTGTTCGCTCAGTTGTCAAACCAGTTTTTTGGTTGTTTAGAATGAAAGACATAAAATGCTAGTAATATGCAGCAAACTCTTCATCAAAACCTGTAGAAAAATCTTCATCTAGAGTTTCAGTTTTCAAATGCTGATTGACATGCCTTAGTTTACTCAGACATGTTTAGCCCTCCACTACAGCTGAACTTGATCATTAAAATGGGTAGTTCTCTCTGAGAAAGTCAGACTGGAAAAATGGATAACCTCCAAGACTTGTGTCTGATCTCTGCAGACCCTGGTATTTTCGTTAAAAGCTGTTATGTTATCTAGTCTGATGTTTGGACAATAAACTCTGCTTGTTTAGTTTCTTGATAATTGCTGCTACACCTCCCACCTCTGAGATGACATTATTGACACCATCATTCACATCTCCTCCAGCCAAGTCCCTCTTGCTTCCTTCCACTTCACCCCTGAATCCAACTGCCAGTAAATACAGAGTGGAATAATGCGCTCCTCAAACCTTTGACAATCTAGTGAAAGTGTACAAGATTCCATAATTCCTCACCACCATTATTAGGATAGTTCTATAGTTGGATGACAGAGGGGGCGATATGCTTCTCTTGGGTGTTTTCAGATTTTTTTCAATTATTTTAGCTAAGCATGTAGAAAATGGTGTTTGTAAACAGTGCAGGGTTACCTTTAACTGTCCCTAATCACTGTAGCACAGAATCTGTGTTTATGCTGAAAAACCACACAGTGGAATTTATTCATCTGCATGCCATAGTGTTGCATGCAATGCAATATAGTGGAATTGTTCCTGTTAACCGACCCCAGTGCCTGGTTCGCCTAGGAGCTCAAGAAAGTGGGAAAAACTCACTAACAAGGGAGAAATAACAATTTCTAAAAACTACCCTTTTGAGAACAACTCAAAGCAGCAATGTCTTAGGAATGTGCTTATTTTTAAAAACATATTATTTGCAGATTTTGGGTCAAAATAAGTTATTAGCATCAGGAACAAGTTTCTCCCTTGTTGATTGATGCCAACCCCATTTAAATGCCTTCTCTGTAACCCTTCTTTCTGCACAGATATGCAACTCATTGCCTTTTGAGCTCAGTTATACTGATTAATTTCGTCACCTTCCCAACACCCAAGTTCTTACTCATAAATTATTAATTTTCCATACATGATCTAAGTATTTGAATTCCTCACTATATGGAATAAATTTCACAATCTGTGCCCTTTGTAATTTTGTGAAGATCAATTAAGCCGCCTCACAGAAAACAGGCCCAGTTCCTCTTAATCTTAATCCGTTTTGCATGCAAATTTGCTGCTACGTTTCCCAACATCACTAGACTGACTATGCTTCAAAAATTATTTCATTGGCAATGCAGCACTATAGGGGACCTTCTGAAATTGTGAAAGCGTTATGTAAGTGCAAGATCTTCTTTCCTCCTTTCCTTCACTGCTGGCCTCTGTTTTTACAGTTATTGCTGGTTTCTGATAGCGTGATTGGTAGAAACCAGGGGCTTTTAGTTGGCACTGCTGATTTTAGGGGATGAGTAAATAGATCAAGCCTGAGCATCTACACTAGGAAAATATGTTAGCCCTGAGAGTTTCTGGTCAGTGAACTTTTTTTATCCTACACATAAAAACATTCTAAATGTGCAGATGATAAAAAGCAGAATTGTGCTTTTGATGGGAAATTCTTCAAAATTCCATTCACCAGTGACTACTCCAACAAAATAAATGTTTCTAATTACAACCCTGGGAAAGACAACATAAAGTCTATAAATAGACAATGAATTCCAATCCAATAAAAAAGCTGAAAATTGAGGCTTTTGGGGTCAAGCACAAAGAACAATCTCACAGCAATGCACATTCCCAGGAATGGTGCTACAGTGTAATTTTAACCTTCGATCAGACATGTCACAACAATGAAATTGCAAAGATTTTCAATGCCAACAGGTTTGTTTATTTATGGACTTCCTCCATTTACTCTCTTTTCTCAAAGGCATAGCCTCACCTCCACAGGCACTGGCTGCCCACCGGTACCTGATCCAACTAGCGATTCACCACATGTGAACATGAATAGTGACTGCCAGCGGGACATCTGGTTGTGGCTTTCAGCTCGTCCCCTCCAACCACTTTCTGGCATCTTGAAAAAGTGCTCTGAGATGTTTTTTGCACAAGGGGAACACTATAAAAATGTAAGCTGTAAGGGAGTATCCCAGCTGAGCCCAATCTTATCCTCATTCTATACTTGCATGCACTTTTTCCACACAAGCTGTTGAATAAGAATCAGGAGTGGAGACTCCTGGCTGACATTTCCTTCCCATCCTAACCCAGGGATATAAGGGATATAAATTGTTGCCTAACTACTCCCCTAACTGAGATCAGTTGATTGGCACGGATTGTCGATTGAACTTTCCTGGACTGTAAGGTCAGTGCCACAGATTGCACTTACAAACTGAGCGAAGGCAAAGTTTAACTTGCTCATCTATTAATTTTTTTTAATATTGAGAATAAATTCTATCACATTTTAAAAAATTTCCATGTTTTTTGTTCAAACAAACATATTTTGTTAGACCTTTGGGTATTCCAGTACTTTATGCATTCCATTTTAACTGATGGGCTTGATCTGCCTAATCTGCAAAGCTCCATCAATACTGGAGTTCTAAGTGATGACGAAATAACAGCATAATCAGCTTTGCTTAAGGAGCTGATCCAATGTCACTAAAACATTCTGCAAGTATTAAGTTTCTTATTGAGATGGTAACCACATGAATTAGGAGGGCTGTGTCTAAGCTGCTGTCAGCATCATGTTGCCCACCCCGTTCCCCCAAGACTTTCCTGTCTGAAAGATGGTGCATGGCTACTGTTCCATAAATACCATTGTAACTGGTATGTCACTCAATGGACACTCAATTGCACCATGGATGATAAGTGTTAATAAGTTTTTCAACCATAGCTGAATGTCACACATCTCTTCTGCATTTAAGAAGATTGTGAGCCTGCAGTCTGTCTCTTTTCAATGTTGCAGTCTCCCACGTGCAAGCATTGTGCCAGTAATTTCCAGCACTTTCCATACTGGAGAATAAGAGCTGGAACATTGTAGTAACCATTTTATTTATAGCAATAAACAACATCCTCCATGAAAACTACGGATTATGGTATAAATGGAGAAGTTTCACTTTTGTCTTGGATGCTGGAATAGCCCTGTCTTTTGTTGTCTGTCGCTGTTCAGCAAGTGGGAACTCTCGCAGTTGTGGAAGACAAAAGGAAAAAAATGATGAAAGGGAGAAAAAAAAGCATCAATGTTGCTTTGCTGTCTGCTGCAATCCAAATAATGGCTGCAACATTCTGCTTTTAACCTTGTTTATGTTTTCGATAAGAAATACAAACGTGTAAACTAAAATTTCACACTTCAGATTTTTAACTGTCAGATGGATTAAATGTGCTGAACACCATGCAAATTGCCAACATTTAAGAGTAGCTGCTTAAGGGAAGTGGAATGAAGATATGGAAACAGTGCAGGCAAATGGAGTTGCCTGTTTTACTGTTTTTGCAGAGTATAAATACCTAACATGGACTGGTTAGGCTGAATGGTCAATTCTGCAATGTAATACCTTTGTAAACTGTTGGGATGTAGAGGAGGTTCATTAAATCAGTGCTGCAGACCTGCAGGAGCAGGACCACAGCCAGAGAGGCACGATTAATCTGAGAAACATGTTGCATGCAAAATTGGGATCATTTATAGATGCTTCAGCAAGGATATCCTGATTTCAATCTCAGAGCAGGGCACATACTGCATTGCTGGAGGTGATTGTATCAATGACTTTCATGTGTCTGGCTCCTTCCAAGCTGAATCTAGGGATGTTTGCAACATTTTGCAGTTTGCCATTCACTGTTCTATAAAGGAAGTCACTGACGCTCTCTATTTAATCCATCTGACAGTTAAAAATCTGAAGTGTGAAATTTTAGTTTACACGTTTGTATTTCTTATCTTCCACAACTGCGAGAGTTCCCATTTGCTGAACAGTGACAGACAACAAAAGACAGGGCTATTCCAGCGTCCAAGACAACAGTGAAACTTCTCCATTTATACCATAATCCCTAGTTTTCATGGAGAGTATTATTTATTGCTATAAATAAAATGGTTACTACAATGTTCCAGCTCTTATTCTCCAGTATGGAAAGTGCTGGAAATTACTGGCACAATGCTTGCACGTGGGAGACTGCAACATTGAAAACTGAGCTAATAATTTTTCATTCTCTTTTGCTGAGACTACAGATATAGCAAATGTGTGGCTTCGCTAGGATTACAGACTTCCCCATGATTAGTGACGAAGGAAAGTAAAGGTGTGGGACTATTTGTAAAGGGAGAATTGGAATTGTATTTACTGATATAGAAGTCAGATGAGTTCTTCATGGACAGCCAGGCCAAAAAGGAGATGCCTCGGTTGCCTAGTATCTGCTTTGGCTACAAATAAAAACCACCACAAAACTAACATTTCAAACTAATTTTTTAAATAAAAACATTCCATATTACATACAGAAATCAACTTTTCACCCTTGTAAATTCCCTTGGTGCCTTCCATGTGCCTTTGCCTGTTTTAGGGTTCTTATGGCTTCTTGGTGCAGGGTGCCTTTGGCTTCATGCTCATCACTTTGTGGGCAATGCATGCCAACTCTGTCCTGTATTGGAAACAGAACCAGAACTGAAGGACTTTTCACTGACTCAATGTCCAATCGCTGTCTGACCATAGGCAGTGAAACGTGCAGGCCAATACCTGGTAACTTTTCAGCAGTGATGAGGCCTTCATTCTCCAGCAGATAGCTGTACAAGCTGCATTTGAGCCCATCATGACAAATCAAAGTGTAGCTGCTGGGCTATCTGCTGACCACATGACTGATTATTCCAATACAAAACTCACACATACATACAACAAAAGTCAGACAAAATGTGATACAGCTGACCATTGGCATGCTGCCTAGACCGCTCAGGAAGAGCCCTGCAGCACTTGGCGGAGCAGGTGTTGACATTCATGGTGGTCTGCTGCATGCTGCACAACTTCACCAGCATGAAGGAATAGCCTTTTCTACCAGGTCTATGGTGAACAGCTGAGAAGCAGGAGCACGAAGAGGGAGGGAACAACCTCGGCAGCTCCTTTTTGGCCTGGCTGTCCATGACGAACTCATCTGACTTCCGTAACAGTAAATGCAACCCCAACGCTCCCTTCACAAATAGTCCCACACCTTTACTTTCCTTTGCGGCCAAGCAGATGCTGTGATGGTTGGTGACAATCTATAAATAAAAGCTACCACAAAATTAACATTTCAAATTAAAATTATAAATTAAATCATTCCATATTACATACAGAAGTCAGCTTTTCACTCTTGTAAATTCCCTTGGTGCCTGCGTTCTGTGTGTCTTTGCCTGTCTTAGGGTTCTTATACAGTGCTACCCCAGAGGCTATAGCAAGACTGGTGGAAGACTGCTGATTTTCAGTAAAAGAGACGGCAGATGGCCTTGGAGGATGACCTCAAGCAATCTGGGTCTAGAAGGCAAGGGTGTGGATAACACTGTCTCAGCATTGATGGCAGTAGTGTGAGTTAGCTTACTGATGGGCAACAGCAAAGACGCTGGCAGTGTAGCAGTGAGTGGGAGGACAAATGTTGTCATCCTGAGAGGACAGAGCCATTGTTACTCATGCAGGCTGGTGTCTCAGAAATCCTAGTAATCTGTCGGAGGAGAGACACCCTGCTAGCCCTTTTGCACACTGTAATCATGACGACAGCAGTCTGAGCTTGCATAGCAACAAGTTAAATTTCATGACTTCAGTTTGACCTTCCACTGAAGCAGTGAGGCTGCATTGGCTAATTGTTGCTTGTGCTGCAGTGGAAGTTGTGACATAGGCCATCAGACGCAGCATTATGGTTCAGCCTACAAGTGATTGAATGGAATTAGCCACCATTACTACACTTGAAAAGATGCACTCTAAGCTCCAAGCAAAATTTGTTAAGTTAGCGGTGGACTCCTCCATCCCTCCTGACAGTGACTGCAGGCTTTCTGCAGGCCTGCCAATGCACGGACATTTCATTGTGCATACCAATCAATGTTCTTCTGTAGCCTGCCTTATTGATGTCCTCATCTGAGTGGAAGCCATGTCGCACTTTACCCTTCAGCAAGCTGGTTCAAATGCTATCCTTGTCCCTCTCCTTGACCTGTGCTTGGTTTGTCAACATGTGCAGGTCCTGTCTCTATGTTGCCCTCTAAATTCCACGCAATACCAGTGTGTGTGAAATCACATGGCAATGTGTCTTCATCGCTGTCTAGTCAGGTTGTACTTCTTGAGTATCTGAAAGGAGAAAGGCACAAGTATAAGATTGTGATACAGGGGGTGGAGGGGGCAGGGGTTTGGGAAGTAAGGGGTACATGCTTAAGCTTGTGAATCAGAAGAGTGTGTAGGTTGAGGGGGAGGTGCGATATGAAGTGGAGGATTAGCTATCAGTCACCTTTGACGATTTCAGCCTCACAGCTGGCTATGGCTTCAGCAATGGCTATCCCAATAATGACAAGTAATGTCTTTGTGGGTGTTTAGAACATGCAGCCATACTTGTCTCCTCTGGTTAGCTCCTGTTGCCTCCAGTTGTGCCCCAGTTGGTTTAGTATCCCAGAGACCCAGAGTAATGCTGTGAGCGCCTGGGTTCAAATCCCGCCACGGCAGATGGTAAAATTTGAATTCAATAAATATCTGGAATTAAAAATCTGATGATTATCGTAAAAACCCATCAGCTTCACTAATGCCCTTTTAGGGAAGGAAATCTGCCGTCCTTACCTGGTCTGGCCTACATGTGATTCCAGACCCACAGCAATGTGGTCGACTCTTAAATGCTCTCTGAACAAGGGTTGGGGGTGGGGAGGGGGGTAATAAATGCTGGCCTAGCCCACATCCCATGAATGAATTTTAAAAAATCCAAGAGACTGGAAATTTTGGGTGATACTGTCATGATTGAATTATTGGCAATGCGTGCAAGCAAGCTGTGCAGCAATGGTAGGGATGGGAATGTGGTGCAACATATGAATGTTAGGTATGAGGCCCAATTGTTTGTGGTAGGTGAGTAATGAGGTGTGGTGCATTGAGCAGGGTCTGAGGTAAGTAATTGGTATGGGTAGCATTTAAAGCTGCATTCACTACCTGGACCACTCACATGGGGTCATTGAACTGCTTGCTGCACTACATCCAGATCCTTTGAGTTCAACCCCTGCCATTGATCTCCATATCTGCTCCCAATGTTCTAACCCGGAAAACCACATGGTGAAGGATGATGCTGGGAGCAATCTTTACTCAGTCTTACATTTATTTACAGAGTGAAACATTATAAGCATGCATCTCCTAACTCAATCACAGCACAGTTTCAGTAAGTGCCTCTTTATCTTTGCTCTAGTGAAACACCAATTAATGCCCTCCACCTGCATATAATAAAACACAATTGAGATACAATTAACACCCACTTCCTTTTGATTGTGAATCTGCAGGACGTCCTGGCCCCCTGCAGATATAGGACATCTCTCCTCCATTACAGTTCCTGTACTAAGGCTTCCAGCACAGTATCTGGAAACCTTGGAGCATGCTCTGTCCCAGATTGTGCCATTATTTAGTGCTTTACAGATCAGATTTTTTCTTAATTGTCAGCACCTCCTGCAGCGACAACGCACCTCCTATTTAAGAGGGGCAGGCTTGCTTTAAGCTGTGCAAGCTAGCTTTGTGGTTCCAGCCAGTCACAATGTTGGCCCACAGATGGTGAGTCTAGTCAACCAATAGTGCGGTTATTGCTGCCTGAACATTGAAATGGGCAAGCGGAATGAAGTTGGCTTGTTGCCTATGTTCTAGTCAATAGCCGGGATTTTCTGTGCCCACCGGTGTCGAGCGTGTTCGGTAGCGTAAGTGGAGAAAAGGCGCGATCGGTTTCATGACGGCATGAAACCAGTCTGTGATCGCTCACTCAGCCCGCCGATAGCGTTCTCCACCATCGGATGTTGGGAACCTCCATTGTAATACATTATTAGGCCTGCCTACTGGGAACATTCCGCGCCCCCCCCACCACTGGATCAGCCCTCCACGTAGGCGTGATTGCACGCTGATGTGTTTCACAACAGCACATAAGTGACGTGCATCTGGTGAGTTGCACTTCAAGGTTTGGGACTTCAAGGTTTGTTTGCCTACCTTGCTTTGGACAGCAATCGCAGCCATCAGCGCCAGGCTTCACAGACAGCACCACATCATTTTTTAGGGGGGCTCAATGCAGGTCCCTACCTACCAAATCAACCATTTGTGAGTAGCTTTTCAATGGCTGCATGGCAAGGTCTTGCTTGGTGAAGGGGGAGAAGTGGCCTCAGGCAAGGGAAGAGGTTGCAGGACGAGAGCTGCACTGGGGCAAGACGGTAACCCAAGGTGTGTATGGGGGCACATGTTGATCTGTGCAAGTGGCCTCAAGATGGTGAGGGTTGAGGAGGCAGCCTCCAGAGGAGATGAGGCCAGATGGATGTGTGAGGGTAAGTATGTGGGAATGGGTGATGATGTCCCTTTAGCTGGCAGTGAGTGAGATGCCAGTGAATATGTGATGGGCTTGAGTGTGAGAGTTTAGAGTGACGAGATGGTTGCCTTACCTTGACAGCACAGATAAGATCATTCCTCCCCTATCTTCATTGGATGGCCCACCTCCTCTGTGGAACATTGGCAGTGATCACAACCACTGCCTCCCAAGCCTGGTTGGTCACGCTGCTACCCATCCTGCGGCCAGATCGAGGTTAGAGGACATTGCGGCAGGCCTCCATGGCATCCAAAAGCTGTTCCAGTGATGCTTCATTAAATGTGGGGGCTGCAATCTTTTTGTCTTTTGTGGACATCTTCCCTGCAGTAGTCGTGGGCTGGGAGCACTGAGATGTGTGCGAGTGGCTGGACTTTAAATATGGCACCGGGCATGATGAAGCGCCTAAGTGATGCTGTGGTGGGTGAATGAGAGCCAAACCACCTTGGAAACGGCATGTTTCTCGGGAATGCTTAACTAATATGGCGGGTTTGGGATGATACCATGTGAAAACCCAACATTGCGGCTGGCAGATAAGATGTTGTTTTACCCACCCGCTACCGCATTTAGTTCAAATCTGGGACGATTCCACCCAATGAGTGCAGGTTAATTACGTGTCACAAGCACCATGTCTGTTTTTGGAACTATAGAAGTTTGCCCCTATGATTTATTGTAATGGGGCTATTTTGAAGAGGACTTGCACCCAGGCAGATTTTTTTGGAAATTGAACTGGCACAGAATAAACACATTATTACTAAGAGTGGCGCAGAAGAGGATATGAAAAATCTGGAAATTTCAATGCCTAAAAAAAAAATTGAAAGTATAAAACAATTTGTTTGGAGTGTTGGACACATCCACCATGACGTAATTGTATACATGTTTGTATGTTGGTAAGCACGGGAGTGGGGGGATGGGGGCAGTGTATTCTTGACATTGCCCTCTTCTGCTTTTCATGATCTCTTTGTCATAATAACAGTGCATCAAAACTCAGCACTAAAGCTTCTATTTTCATTGAGAAACTCAAATGAAGGGCTAAGGTCCACTGTGCAGGACATGAAAATTGAAAATAATCAGAGAACATTTGAGTTAAATCATAGACGAGTAGTTAGGTGATGCCATGTTTGGAATTTGAAAGTATGTAAACCGTTGGGGAGAAAAAGACTTGCATTTTTACAATAACTCCTCACACCTTTGCAATGACAAATGCTGTTTTACATTCAGCGAATTAGCTGATCGTATAATCATCGCTCTGTAGGCAAAGTGATAGCCATTGTATACAAAGTGAGATCTGAAAAGATCCAAGACCTGTTGAAAGGAAAGGAATATTACAGATTCAATTCATAATTTTTGATTGCTTGAGCTTTCCAAAATAGTGTGCCCTTTACCTTCTCTTACCACTCATCCCCACCCACTTCCAGGTTGCATTGTGATATGATTTCCCACAGAAATGTTGGAAACATCCCTGTATGGGCCCCAGTTATGCCTGTCTCTTTATGGGGTATGTGGAACATTCCTTGTTCCAGTCCTACTCCGGCCCCTTCCCACAACTCTTCCTCCGGTACATCAATGATTGCTTCGGTGCTGCTTCATGCACTCATCTGGACCTGGAAAAATTTATTAATTTTGTTTCCAATTTCCACCCCTCCATCATTTTCACATGGTCCATCTCTGACACTTCCCTTCCCTTCCTTGACCGCTTTGTCTCAGTTTCTGGTGATAGACTGTCCACCAATGTTCATTACAAGCCTACCGACTCCCACAGCTAACTCGACTACAGCTCCTCACACCCGCTTCCTGTAACGGGTCCATCCCATTCTCTCATTTTCTTCACCTCTGTCGCGTCTGTTCTGATGATGCCACTTTCAAAAACAGTTCCTTTGACATGTCTTCCTTCTTCCTTGACCGAGGTTCTCCACCCACGGTAGTTGACAGGGCCCCCAACCATGTCCGGCCCACATCCCGCGCATCCGCCCTCACACCTTCCTCTCCCTCCCAGAACCATGATAGGGTCCCCTTTGTCCTTACCCCACCAGCCTCCGCATTCAAAGGATCATCCTCCGCCATTTCCGCCAACTCCAGTATGATGGCACAAACACATCTTCCCTTCACCCCCCCCCCCCCCAGCGGCATTTCACAGGGATCGTTCCCTCTGGGACACCCTCCATCACCCCCTACACCTCAACCCCCTCCCACGGCACCTTCCCATGCAACCACAGAAGGTGCAACACCTGCCCCTTTACTTCCACTCTCCTCACTGTCCAAGGGCTAAAACACTCCTTTCAAGTGAAGCAGCATTTCACTTGCACTTCCCTCAATTTAGTCTACTGCATTCATTGCTCCCAATGCAGTTTCTTCTACATTGGAGAGACCAAACGCAGACTGGGTGACCACTTTGCAGAACACCTTCGGTCTGTCCACAGGCATGATCCAGATCTCCCTGTCGCTTGCCATTTCAACACTCCAGCCTGCTCTCATGCCCACATGTCCATCCTTGGTCTGCTGCATTGTTCCAGTGAAGCTCAACGCAAACTGGAGGAACAGCACCTCATCTTCCGACTAAGTACTTTACAGCCTTCCGGACTGAATATTGAGTTCAACAATTTTAGATCATGAACTCTCTCCTCCATCCCCACGCCCTTTCCGATCCCCCTTTTTTCCAATAATTTATGGAGATTTTTCTTTTCCCACCTATTTCCATTATTTTTAAATGGATTTCCATCCATTGTTTTATCTCTGCCTTTTAGCCTATTTCGATCCCTTCCCCCCACCCCACCCCCACTAGGGCTCTCTGTACCTTTATTATCACATTGCTTAGATAATATCACTAGCTTCAACACCTCTTTGTCCTTTTGTTTATGACAACTTTTGGTTATTTCCACCTATCACTGGCCCTCTATCCAGCTCTACCTGTCCCACCCCCCCTTAAACCAGTTTATATTTCACCTCTTTTCTATTTTTACTTAGTTCTGATGAAGAGTCATACGGACTCGAAATGTTAACTGTATTCCTCTCCGCAGATGCTGTCAGACCTGCTGAGTTTTTCCAGGTATTTTTGTTTTTGAAATGTTGGAAGTGTCTGGGTGCATATTTTAGTTTCTTGTTCCAACCCCACCTTTTCTGAAAGCCTGCTCTTATCTGCAGCTGCACAGTGACTGAGGATTGAGTAGAATTTGGGAGAATATTCATTTGGAAAAATAACTACAGTCAAGTTTTGGTACTTAATCAGAGGACAAGTCTTTTAAATACTTAAGGAACAGGAACGGGAGTCAACTATTTGACCCTTCAAATTATTTCAATTTATTTCAAATGCAACTGTGCACTTTCAAATTGTGGATTTATTTATACTTAAATTGTATCTGTCCTCATACTTTTTTGATTAGTATTTCTTAGTCTCTTGTAAAGTTGAGTAGACTCAAGGAGGTGACTGATGTAATGGGGAGATGATGGTGCAGTGGTATTGTTACTGGACTAGTAATCCAGAGACTCAGGGTAATGTTTTGGGGACCCGGGTTTGAATCCTGCCATGACAGATGGTGGAATTTGAATTCAATAAAAATCTGGAATTTAAAGCCTAATGATGACCATGAAACCATTGCCGATTGTTGTAATACCTTTAGGGAGGGAAATCTATTGTCTGGTCTATATGTGACCAGCGGGCCCACAGCAATTTGGTTGAATGTCCTCTGAAATGGCCTAGCAAGTGATTCAGTTGTATCAAACCGCGACAAAGTCACAAAAAAGGAATGAAACCAGACGGACCACCCACTATCGACCTAGGCACCGGAAACCACAACAGCAATCGCAGTCCTGCTGACACTGCAAAGTCCTCCTTACTAACGTCTGGGGGCTTAGTGCCAAAATTGGGAGAGCTGTCTCACAGACTAGTCAAGCAACAGCCTGACATAGTCATCCTCATGGAATCAAATCTTACAGATAATGGCCCAGATTTCACCATTACCATCCCTGGGTCCCATAGACCCAGCAGAGGTGGCAGCACAGTGAAAGGCACAGTCGGGAGTCCTTGACATTGACTCTGGACCCCATGAGGTCTCATGGCATCAACTCAAACATGGGCAAGGAAACTTCCTGTTTATTACCACGTACTGCCCCGCCTCAGCTGATGAATCAGTGCTCCTCCATGTTGAACACCACTTGGAGGAAGCACTGAGGGTGGCAAGAATGCACAATTTATTCTGTGTGGGAGACTTCAATCTCCATCACAAGTAGTGGCTCGGTAGCACTACTACGGACCGAGCTGGCTGAGTCCTAAAGGACATAGCTGCTAGACCGGCTGTACAAGAGGGGAAAACATGCTTCACCTCATCCTCACCAACCTGCCTGCCGCAGATGCATCTGTTCATGACAGTATCAGTAGGAGTGACCCCCACACAGCTGGTGTGGGGATGAAATCCTGCCTTCACGTTGAGGATACCACTCTGCTAATTTTGAACAGATTTTTGATTTTGAACAGATCTAGCAACTCAGATCAGGGCATCCATGAGGCGCTGTGGGCCATCAACAGCAGCAGAATTGTACTCAAACACAATCTGTGACCTACTGGCCCAGCATAACCCTCACTCTATCATTACCATCAAGCCAAGGGATCAACCCTGGTTCAATGAAGAGTGCCAGGAACAGCACCAGGCATAACTAAAATGAGGTGTCAATCTGGTGAAACTATAGTACAGGACTAATTGGGTACCATACAGCATAAGTAGCAAGCGAGAGAGCTAAGCAATCCCACAGCCAAAGGATCACATCTGAGCTCAGCAGTCCTGCTACAAACAGTTGTGAATAGTGATGGACAATTAAACAACTCACTGGAGGAGGAGGCTCCACAAATATGCCCATCATCAATAATGAAGGAGCCCAGGACATTAGTGCAAAAGATAAGGCTGAAGCATTTGCTACAATCTGTGGATGATCCATCTTGGCCTCCTCTGGAGTGTCCCAGCATCACAAATGCCAGTCTCCAGCCAATTCGATTCACTCCACATGATATCAATAAATGTCTGAAGGCACTGGATAGTGCAAAGGCTGTGGCCCCTGACCAATATTCTGGCAATAGTACTGAAGACTTGTGCTCCAGAAATTGCCGCACCCCTAGCCAAGCTGTTCCAGTACAGCTATAACACTGGCATCTACCTGGCTATGTGGAAAATTGCCCAGGCATGTAATGTACACAAAAAGCAGGACACATCTGACCCGGCCAATTAGCGCCCCAGAAGTCTACTCTCGACCATCAGTAAACTAACGGAAGGGGTCATCAACAATCCTATCAACAGTACTTAGCAATGATCTGCTCACTGTTGGCCAGTTTGGGTTTCACCAGGGCCACTCAGCTCCTGACCTTATTACAGCCTTGGTTCAAACTTGGGCAAAAGAGCTGAACTCCCGAGGTGAGGTGTGAGTGACTCCTCTTGACATCAGGGCCTCATTTGACTGAGTGTGGCATCAAGGAGCCCTAGCAAAACTGGATTCAATGGGAATCAGTGGGAAAAGTCTCAGCTGATTGGAGTCATACCGAGCACAAAGGAAGATGGTTGTGATTGCTGGTGGCCTGTCATCTCAGCTCCAGGACATCGCTGCAGGAGTTCCTCAGGGTAGTGTCCTCAGCCCAGCCATCTTCAGCTGCTTCATCAATGACCTTCCTTCCATCATAAGGCCAGAAGTTGGGATGTTCGCTGATGACTGCACAATGTTCAGCACCATTCGTGACTCTTCAGGTGCTGAAGCAGCCCATGTCCAAATGCAGCAAGACCTGGCCAATATCCAGGCTTGGGCTGACAAGTGGCAAGTAATATATGTGCCACACAAGTGTCAGGCAATGACCATCCCCAACAAGAGAGAATCCAACTATTGCCCCGTGACATTCAGTGGCATTCCCATCACGGAATCCCCCACAATCAACATCCTCGGAACTACCATTGACCAGAAACTGAATTGGACTAGCCGTATAAATATTGTAGCTACAAGAGTAGGTCAGAGCCTAGGAATCGTGCAACGAGTAACTCATCTCGTGACTCCCCAAAGCCTGTCCACCATCTACAAGGCACAAGTCAGGAGTCTGACGGAATACTCTCCACTTGCCTGGATGAGTGCAGCTCCACAACGCTTAGGAAGCTTAACACTATCCAGAACAAGGCAACTTGCTTGATTGGCACCACATCCACAAACATTCACTCCCTCCAACAGTGCGTACCATCTACACGATGCACTGCAGGAATACACCAAGGCTCCTTTGACAGCACCTTCCAAACCCACGACCATTACCATCTAGAAAGACAAGGACAGCAGATAGATAGGAACACCATCACCTGGAAGTTCCCTTTCAAGTTACTCACCATCCTGACTTAGAAATATATCACCGTTCCTTAACTGTCGGTGGGTCAAAATCCTGGAACTCCCTTCCTAACAGCACTGTGCGTGTACCTACACCACATGGACTGCAGCAGTTCAAGAAGGCAGCTCACCACCACCTTCTCAAGGGCAACTAGGGATGTGCAATAAATGCTGGCCCAGCCAGTGAAGCCCACGTCCTGTGAATGAATTAAAAAAAAACTTTCTGAATCATCCAAGAATGAAAGATAATCCAGAGACTCTGTGGATAGGAAAAAAATAGACTTACAATTTACAATGCCTCTCATGGTCCCTGGATGTCTCTAAATGCTTTACAGCTAATGACAGCTCGTAGCAATCAGCAAAGAGAGCCACATGAGGTTAATATTTACATAGCAGCTTCATCCAGCAGCTTTGTTGTTGTTTTCCAACTTAAAGAAAGTTCATAACTACAGTTAAATCTACAATGGCTCATCACTCATTGATCTGCTTACGGTTTAATAAATCTGTTTTAAGTCAAAGCTCAACATTTGTTGCATTGCTTTCCAAAGTCAAGAAAGATTGCATGAGATAACTAGCTATTTCATATATGGTTATGAGTGTTTTTTTTTCCAGAAACACGTCAAAATTAACCAGATATTGGGAACGTAGAAGTCCAGACTATAGGGAACAAGAGCTTACCTATATAAATGCTTCAAGATTGAACATGAGAAAGGAAACCCTAAAATGTGACCATGATGATAGCACAAGATGAGAACTAACATCACCTCAGGAAGACATAAAGGTGCCGAAATTAAAGTCTGTGAAGGAACAATGAGAGGTTCTGAGGAACTCTGAATCATGATAATCTTTTAAATATATTCAAAGACACTATCAAAATTCACAGATGGCACAAAGTGTGGATTGCAGAGGACTATGTGCAATTTCAGAGGACATAGATAATGGGCAGATTGGGCAAATGCATGTCTGATGAAATTTAAGGTGGAGAAATGTGAGGTGATACATTTTGGGAGAAATAAAAGGAAGATTTGCTTAACTGTAAATTTCAATTGCGTGGCAGAGGAATAGAGACTTAGGGGTTCAGATTTGCAGAATTTTAAACATGGGGAAAGAATTTGATAAAATTATTGCTGTTTTTAAAAAAGCATATAGGAGCTTTGATTTTAGAAAGAGAGGTATAAAGTACAAAATCAATAAGATAATGCTATATCTATATAAAATGTTGGCTAAGCCACATGTATAATATTGCAGTTATTAGTACCCTACTTTAGGAAAATGTCAAGACCATGAAAATGATGCAGAGGAGATTCACTAAGATGATACTAGAGAGATGTTAGTTACTAGAAAACAAACTAGAAAAGATTTTTTGAAGAAGAAACTCTAGTGTGAAAACTATAAAAACCGTGTCAATGTACAAAACATTTCCTGCCCGATACAAAATTATGTTTCAAAAAATATTGGCAGCTGCTGCAAAAAAATGAGCTGTCCAGCCACATATTGGGAGATTGTAACTCTATTTGATAGTTCAAATAGCCTTTTCTCATTTTCCCCAATTTTTCTTTGAACTAGTCCCTTGTGCCAGACCTTGAGAAACAAATTAGCAGCATTTAAATAGTTATTAGAGCTTTCAACAAATAAATAATGACACCGTAATCATCACAGTGCAATAAAGCCCCCGAGGCAATCGCCCAGGACATTCATTTAGGATTTCAATGATTCCTTTAGCCTTTTCTTCCAGCTTCTAACCATGCAAAGACTATCATGTGCAGTTTGAATTCAGGTTGTTTTAACATTATTTGCTTAATGTTAACATTTACTTTCCTGTAAAGGGTAATGATTTTAATTTCTTACTCTCATGATGTCAGCAAGTACATGTAACATCCTGATCCTTGTTTTAGTTTTAGGCATGGCACAAGGTAACAATCCTATTATTGTTTGGTTATTAGTCTCTAGCTTGACAAAAGCTTTTATACAATCATGTGTCATTCCATAATGCTAAGCAAAAGCTAGGGAAGGTGAAGTTTCAGTGAGAGTGATCTCAGCCCACCCTTGCAGTTTGAAATTAAGACTGGTTTCGTTGTTTCTTACTCCAAATCACTTTTCTGAAGATCTCAAAGCTGTGCTGCTGCTTATATTTCTGACTTCTGCCTTACCATCACAATCTGCAGGCTTCATAACTCCTCATGTACTGAAGTAGCCTCTGCCCATGTGCAACAAGACCTGTACAACATTCAGCCATGAGCTGATAAGTAACAACTTCATCAGACATATATGCAAGTAACATTTGTGCAACACAAGTGCCAGGCATTGACATTCCCCAAAAGAGAAAATCTAATCATCTCCACTTAATATTCATCAACATTCTATGTTTTGCCATTGACCAGAAACTGAACTGGACTAGCCATATGAATACTCAGAGGTTGGGCATTCTGCAGTGAGCAACTCAACACATGACTCCCCAAAGCTTGTCCACCATCTACGAGGCAAAGTCAGATGAGTGGATGGATGAGTGCAGCTCCAACAACACTCAAGAAGCTTTAACCATCCAGAACAAAGCAGCTGGCTTGACTGGCACCCCATCCACCACTTTAAATCTTCACTCACTGTGTACCATATACAAGATGCATTGCAGCAACTTGCCAAGGCATTTTCGACAACACTTTCCAAACTCATTGGCACCTGCAACTTAGAAGAACATGGCCATGGGCACATGGGAACACCACCACCTTCAAGTTCCCTTCAAAGTCACTCATCACCCTGAGCTGGAAATACATCACTGTTTGTTTATTGTCACTGAGTCAAAATCCTGGAACGCCTTCCCTTACGGCACTGTTTGTGTACCTATACCAGATGGAATGCAGCAGTTCAAGAAGGCAGCACACCACCACCTTCTCAATGGCAATTAATGATGGGCAATAAATCATCGCTTTGCCAGTGATGCCCATAGGATGTTCCCTCTCACGGGGGAATCTAGAACTAGGGGGCACAGTTAAAGTAAGAGGTCTCCCATTTAAGACGGGGTTGAGGAGGAATTTCTTCTCTCAAAAGGTTGTTAGCTTTTGGAAAAATCTTCCACAGAAAGCTGTGAAGATTGGGTCATTGATTATATTCAAGGCTGAATTAGATTTTTGATTGACAAGGGAATCAAGAGTTATGAGGTACAGTCAAGAAAGCTCCGCTAAGGCCACAATCAGATCAGTCATGATCTTACTTAATGACAGAGCAGTCTTAATAGTTCTTGTGCTCCTATTTATTATGATCTTCCAAAAAAAAATTGAGATATATTCCTACTGTCTCATTGCTGTAGCCAAACCTCTGTTTATTTTCTTTTGCTGTAACTCATGTCCACAAGAAAGGTTTTAAAGAAAATAAGAAATAAATCCCTGACTTTTCATTGGTCCATTGATGAGGTGCCATGCAGTACTTGGATGAATATCATGTTCATCACTAGTGGTATGATCACAAGAATATTTAAAATATTCCCAAATGAATGTGGGGTGTTTGGAAGTGAGGAGGTGCTCGAGGGAGTCATTGATTTACTCGTGATTATTGGTAATTACCATAGGCTCATGGACATGCTGCTAATGACTAATGTGATATTCATTCAATCACCGCATAATGTCTCCAGCCTCCACTCATTTGCTTCCATGGGAAGCTTGGAAAATTTCTGTGGCGCCCCCAGGGGTTTGCGGACAACAGCTTCAGAGCCACTGCAATAGCAAAATCCCAGGTGTGGATAGTCACACCACACCCCAAACAAGGGAATGTTTTGTGGTTTAGAGCCAAACCTAATGAGGAGAAATAGGCATTACAGAATATGTTAGAAGCATAGGCTGCCTAGAACTGGGATTGCTACACAAAGAGGGTCTTTTCCTGTGTGACAGCAATATCCTGTAAACATCAGATTACAGCTCACTTATGACTTCTTAAGAGTTGATGCGAGCTGAGGGCTTTTGATATTTTTAGTAACATTGACTTATTATTAATTATCTTTCTGTGAAGAAATGATATTCTTATTCCCTCGAGTTCTTAATCTGTCAACAGAAAACTCATGTGCATGAATCATTAACCAATCCATGAATGGATTTACAGCTGACATTCACCCTGAGGAATTTGAGCTGCTATATTTTTGAGGACCTTTCATGATTTTATTACGATTGGCATAATGACATCCACAGTTCCTGAGTCAACTTGCTTGTTAAGAAGTAAATTCTCCTCTTGGGAAAGGAAAGCAAGTTACTTTAAGGATTTTCTGTTCTCCTGAATGCAACTTGACTGTTGATAAAGTTTGTGACATGGCTCCCCCAGATAGCCCACTGACTAAACGTACCATCTGACATGCTACTGAATCAAATTTAATGTATGAACAGCTTCAGTGAGAACAAAGGCAGGGAGGTCATCACCAACTGTAATAAACAGTTGGAAAGATGAGTGGAACAATACCCTGAGTTCTAGTCCAGGGAGAACATTGTCACTGAGGGAGCTGTAGACTAGAAAACCTGCCTGGTGGCAGAGCTGGATATCAAACCCAGACTGGAGGAGCTCAGCAAATCTATTGACTGTGAGCAAAGCTCCAGCTGTTGATATTATACCATCTGAACTCATCAAGCTTGGGAAATCGGCACTCCTGCAGCATCTGCACAAACCTCCTTATCTCTGCTGGAGGGAGGAGCAATTCCCCAAGATAGGTGTGATGCAAAGTTTATTACCATGTACAAGAACAATGGTGACCACTGCAATTGCAGCAACTATCGAGGTATCTCTCTAAAAGCATCATGGGAAAAATATTTGCCTGTGTTGCCCTTGTCAGACTGAAGATGCTGGCTGAATGCATCCACCCTGGGTCCCAGTTTAGTTTCAGAACTGAAAGACCTACAATTGACATAATCCTCTCAGTCCGGTAGCTAAAAGGGAAATTCTGTGAACAAAAAAGACACCGCTATATGTTGCCTTCATCAATCTCACCAAGGCATTCGACCATGTGAGCAGAGACGGTCTGTTTAAGCTGCTGGAGAAAATTGTCTGCTGTCAAAGCTGCTCAATGTGATTTCCCCTTTCCATGACAGCTAAGGTCAGCTATGACGGGGTAACATTGGAACCCTTTGAAATTGCAGTGGCTTCATACAAGGTTGTATTCTGGCTCCGACACTCTTTGGCTTATTCTTCTCTTTGCTGCTGTCGTATGCCTTCAGGGCATCCACAGAGGGGGCCTACTTACATACCAGAACTGATAGAAAGCTGTTCAGCCTTGCTTATCTGACGTCCAAGACAAAGGTGTACCAAGTTCTTACCAGAGGTTTGCTGTATGCTGACAATGCCGCAGTAACATTCCACGTCGAGGAACACCTTCATTGGCAAATGGACAGCCTCTGGTATCACCATCAACTTCAGAAAGGCAAATGTCAAGGTCCAGGATGTTTTCGTTGACAATGTGATGCTGAAGGTTATTGATAGCTTCACATATCTAGGCTCCACAATCTCCAACAATCTGTCACTTGATGCTGAAATCAACACATGCACTGCAAAAGCTGCAGCTGTTATGCCCAAGCTGAGTAAGAGAATATGGAACATTAACAACCTGATTGGGAACACCAAACTGTGAGCCTACAAAGCCTGCATCCTCAGCACACTCCCCTACAGTAGTGAGACTTGAACATCATATGCCAGGCAGGAGAAAACCGTTTCTACCTTTGCTGTCTGAGAAGTTTCCTTGGCATTTCTTGGAGGGACAAGGTCACCAACTCAGAGGTCCTGAAGCATACTAGTTCCATCAGCTAAACCATTGCTAAACCAACAAATCTGCACTGGCTCGGCCACATTCATTGGATGGATGACAACCATATAACCAAGGAACTTTTGTACGATGAGCTGGCCACTGAGTCATGACCTCGTGGGTGCCCATACCTCCTCTACACAGACGCCAGCAAGCAATGGCAGACATTGACACTGACAACTGGGAGATAGTCACTGACAGCCATGACTTATGCTGACTATTTGGAGGGACATTGGAAAATGTGAGCAGAAATGAACAGCTCAGCTGGCCGAAAACAGGGCCTAGAGAAAACAGAAACCAGCTAATCATTCACCATTTCAGTCCACTGCCTTCCAAGGCAACAAATGCAGCAGAGACTGACATGCCAGAATGGGGATTGGGGCCCGCACCAGGAGATGCTTAACACAGAGCTAATCACCATGGCTCAAACCATTGTCTTATGAGGCATAAAGATGCACTGTAAACTCTGTAAAAATTGTAAACCAAGTAAGGAGCATTAGTCAAAGGTTGTCAGAGCTTCCAACTCCATCTCAGAGAATATGGTTGGAGATTGGCCTTTGATATCTGAAGCTCATTAGATGCTTAAAGTCCAGTTTGTTTAAACCGTCTTACATTAACTATTCCAAAGCATATTAACCATTTCACAAATCAAATCGCTAACTGCTGGAACACGGCACATGGCCAATTAGATTGGGCAACTTCCTCTTGCAAGACTTGTGCAAAATAAAATCAGACTCAGATATCCATGAATTAACATCATTTTATTAACAGCAAGGTAACAGAGTTATCGAAATGGTTTAGTCTTGTTGCTAGTCCTATTTCTTGGCTCAGTTGTTCCAGAGAGAATCCATTATCCAGTGGGTTTTTACTGCTTGGGCCGGGAGCCTGAAGACCGGGGATCACTCGCTTTCTTGACAGCATGAGATTGCAGGTTTTCAAGTTAGAAAATCTTGATTTAAAAGGAGGACCATGTGAAGGTTGCTGTTTTCACTCCCCCATGACCCAAAGCCAAATTGCCTTGGCATCACTCTTGACCTTACATTGACCTACCAGCAACATCTCCAGAACACGGGAGCCAAGGTTAAGATGAGAGTGAATCTCATACGGAAACTGGCGAGTGTCGCCTGGGACAAGAGAGCCACAGACTATCGTGGTGAGAGATGTATATTTTTGTGATTACGTTTTCTGTGTTTAAAAACTGTGGGTGGGTGTGTGCATGTCCAGTGTTAATTAAACTGAGGGAAGGTTACTAGAGACAAGTTGTCTGTGAGGTCTAATAGATAAAAGGTTAAAGATGTTAGGTTTGTGCATTTGTAAAGAGATTGTGGTGGGTTTGAGTTACAAGTAAATAGGTTAGCTCTGAAACTTGTACTTTGAGATAAGTTGGGAAATTGATTTTTCAGCTGTTGGATTTCAAAAGAGAGTTCAGAGGTAAAAAGGAACATTTGCATCTTCGAGGGGTTTCATGAGTAAACAGGGGAAGGTATATTAAATTTTATTGACCCGATAATAATTGCAAAATAGAAAAAATGAAAGCTATCTGGAGAAGTTGAGTTTCAGTGAGGTCTTTGAGGACAATGGAACCTGAGATGAAAGGGAAAAAGGATTATTGAAGGAGAGGAACGTTTAACTGTGGGGAGTGGTTGTGGGGGAACCCACTGAAAGCCTGCTTCTTTGTGTGTGAGCTGCTGAGAAGCTGTGAAAGTTTTGAAATGGAGGCAGCCATTAAGTCAGGAAAGTCTTTGTTTTAGGAAACAGTTTGTTTCTGAACCTCATTTTGGAATTCCACATCAAAGTGGAAATTAAAATGACAGCAATTTCTTGACTTGGGTAATATTTACTGGATTTTTATGGTTAAAAATCTATAAAAGGTTGTTGTCAGAACAGTAGTTTAATTGTGTACATTTGACCAAGCGTATTTTTTTGGGGTTGTGCTGTAAGATTGTTTTAACCGTGTAACTTTGATCTTGCGTGCTAAAGTTTTTTCCTTTTTAATAAATCTTTTAATTTTTAAAATTCTAAAGGTGTTACTGGAGTTCTATGCTTTTGAGGTCAGTAGCTCTTCCTCTTCATTTTCACAATATAAAAAAGGTTTATAATCAGTGAGACAGACTTCACTCTGGGGTCTGGCTTGCTTTGCAATAACATTGGCTCTGGTTGTAACATTATGCACAGCTTCACTTGCCCCAGTCTATCCAGTAGCAGAGCACTGCTGCTCAATCTGTCTCAGGAGCCAGCACACAAACGTGGTAGATATCCATCTCCATGAAACCATGAAGATTATTTCTGGAAAGTTGATACCAGTACAGCTTGAGTGGCTTCCTGTGCCAGCACACATTCTACCTCCTGATGCCTATAGGGAAAACATCCTCCTCAGAGAACACCACAAGCTAGCAGTTAATGAAGCACTCCCATAGAGACAGGACCTCAAAAAAAACCCTGTGCACTTGTCTGAAATCCCATAGCCCCTACTGAAACATAGTCTACACCCCACAAACTGATGACAGCCCCAACTCTTGATGGTGCACCTCCTGGCAGATTATAAACATCACCAACCTAGTAACTGACCTGAGTGATGAATTCCCAGGTTTCAGCCATCCGCGGAAAATCTGGATAACCCTAAACTGCTTGAGCATGGATCAGGAAAGATGTGGCCATTGCTCCGCGAGTGGAACACAAAGAACAGTTCAACACAACCCTGGTCATGACCTCCTGGTGGCAGGCCTGGGGGCCAGCAAGGTCTCTTTTATTTATCTTCACCCGCCCTCCTAAAGGCCAATGGAATGCTATCCTTTATTATGAGAGGGATTGAACATAAAAGTAATGATGTTATGCTTCAGTTATACAGGACAATGGTGAGACTGCACCTCGAATATTGTGTGCAGTTTTGCCCCCTTATTTAAGGAAAAATGTAAATGCATTGGAGGTGGTTCAAAGGAGATTTACTAGATTGATACCTGGAATGAGTGGGTTGCCTTGTGAGGAAAAGTTGGACAGACTGGGTTTGTTTCCATTGGAGTTTAGAAGTGTGAGGGGTGTTTAGATTGCAGTATGCAAGATCCTGAACGGCCTTGACCAAGTGGATGTTGAAAGGGTTTCCTCTTGTGGGTGAGTCCAGAACTAGGGGGCACTGTTTTAAAATTAGGGGTCGCCCTTTTGGGACAGAGATGAGGAGAAATTTTTTTCCCTGAAGGTTGTGTGACTTTGGGACTCTCTGTCTCAGGTGGTGGAGGCGGGGTTGTTTAATATTTTTAAGGCAGAGGTAGGTAGATCCTTGTTAGGCAAGGGAATCAAAGGTTATCGGGGTTAGATGGGAATGTGGAAATCGAAACACAAGAAAATCAACCAAGATCATATTGAATGGCGGAGCAGGCTCGAGGGGAAGAATGGTCTACTCCTGTTCCTATTTCTTATGTTCATATGTTCCCCAGACCCACCTCTGCCACAGGGCTAAAGCTGCAGCTCTTGGCATCTTGTGGAGGTGGTTCCCCTTCAACGAGATGACTGGCAACTATGGCCACAAATCATTTTAATGTTTTTCTACAACTTAAGAGGCATCTCTGCTTTCAGTCTCCCCGTATTCCCCTGCCTGCCTGTAACACTACATATGTTTCCTGGAAGAACATAATTATTTTTCCTTCTCATGCCTGCTAGCCTGCCTGATGTCACAGTAAGAGGTTCCATATGTGACAAATCATTCAGATTACTTTGCTGTCCAATAAGCTGACTAAAAATATTTAATGTTTAACAGTTACTTCATAAAATTCAAGCCCTTGTAATGTTTCTCAAGGATAATGGACACTGTCATTGCCACTGGTTATTTTACTGACAGAGTAGTGTGAGCTACAGTTCACCGTTTAATGTTCTGGAGCATATTTGCAGCTCTAACATTAAGGCTGACCTTTATGTTGATTGCTTATGCTTCTGTCATGGTTTCTTTCAGCACAGTGAATGGTGGATGATTTGCTTGAGTTTTTCTAACTCAGATATTTGCACTTACTAACAGTTTGGCCTGGATTTTCGTGAAGCCGTGGAGACTCTGTGCTTTATCCAAGATGGCACCAGGATACCAGGTCCAGGAGGCCTGTCCCATTTCTGATAGATCCAATTTATGTCAGTCGTGGGAAAGGGGCAGGGCATGATTCACACATGGGGGTATACCGAAACTCAGTAGAGTCATTTGATCTCATTACTGAGTTCAGATTGACGCCATTTTTGCTGGAGCTTCCTGCAGTGTATGACTTAACGATTTTTAAAAGTAGATCTGTATGCTTGTAAAAGATGGATAAGGTCTCAGGAATTGTCAAATTGTTGTTATTTAAATTCCCTGCTCTTTAAATTTTGAAAAGAAGACAGCCTGCATATTTCTGAGTTGAAAACAAAACATGCTTACAGTTTTAATAGTTGTTTGATGACATAACTCAAGGATTGACATTATAGTATTATTATTGCTCAGCTGCTTTTACAACCTACCATTACAGTACGGTCTGTAAATTCACAGTTTGATTGACAGCTCAAAGAGGTTATTAAGAGATTAGCTATCTTTGGTGTGGAGCAATGAATATATATTTTTGTGTTTATTAGGGATTAAGTACTTGATGAGATTTAAATGAGTTGAATTTTTTTATTCATTCACAGGATGTGGACATTGCTGGTGAGGCCAGCATTTATTGCCCATCCCTAATTGCCCTTGAGAAGTTGGTGTTGAGCTGCCTTCTTCAACCACTGTAGTCCATGAGATATGTACACCCACAGTGCTGTTAAGAAGGAAGTCCATGATTTTGACCCAGTGACAGTGAAGGAACAGTGATATCTTTCCAAGTCAGGATGGTGTGTGACTTGGAGGGGAACTTCCAGTTGGTGGTGTTCCCATGCATCTGCTGCCTTTGTCCTTCTAGATGGTAGTGATCATGGGCTTGGAAGATACTGTCTAAGGAGGCTTGGTAAGTTCCTGTAGTGCCTCTTTTAGATGGTACACAATGCTGCCACTGTGCATCGGTGGTTGAGGGAGTGAATGTTTGTGGATGGGATGCCAATCAAGCGGGCTGCTTTGTTCTGGATGGTGTCGAGTTTCTTGAATGTTGTTGGAGCTGCACTCATCCAGGCAAGTGGAGAGTATTCCATCACACCCCTGACTTGTGCCTTGTGGATGGTGGACAGGCTTTGGGGAGTCAGGAGATGAGTTACTCACCACAGGATTCCTAGCCTCTGACCTCTAGTTGTAGCCACAGTATACGTCTAGTTCAGTTTCTGATCAATGGTAGTCCCCAGGATCTTGATAGTGGGGGATTCACTGATGGTAATGCCATTGAATGTCAAGGGGGTATGGTTAGATCCTCTCTCGCTGGATATGATCATAGCCTGGCACTTGTGTGGCGCGAACATTACTTGCCACTTGTCAGCCCAAGCCTGCATATTGTCCAAGTCTTGCTGCATTTGGACATGGACTGCTTCAGTATATGAGGAATCACAGATGTTGCTGAACATTGTGCAATCATCAGCGAACATCCCCAGTTCTAATCTTATGATGGAAGGAAGGTCACTGATGAAGCAGCTGAAGATGGTTGGGTCAATGACACTGCCCTAAACCTGCAGTGATGTCCTGGAGCTGAGCTGACTGACCACCAGCAACCACAACCATCTTCCTTCATGCTAGGTATGACTCCAATCAGCTGAAAGTTTTCCCCCTGATCCCCATTGAGTCCAGTTTTGCTAGGGCTCCTTGATGCCAAACTCAGTCAAATGCAGCCTTGATGTCAAGGGCAGTCACTCTCACCTCACCTCTGGATGTTCAGCCTTTTTGTCCATGTTTGAACCAAGGCTGTAATGAGGTCAGGAGCTGAGTAGCCCTGTAGAACCCAAACTGGGTGTCAGTGAGCAGGTTATTGCTAAGCAAGTGCCGCTTCGTAGCACTGTTGTTGATCCCTTCCATTGCTTTACTGATTATCGAGAGTAGACTTATGGGGCGATAATTGGCCAGGTTGGATTTGTCCTGCATTTTTTGAACAGGACATACCTGGTCAATTTTCCACATAGCTGGGCAGATGCCAGTGTTGTAGCCAGTGATAGTAATGCCATTGAACATGAAGGGACGATTGTTGGATTCTCTGTTGTTGGAGATGGTCATTGCCTGGCACTTATGTGGCACGAATGTTACTTGCCACTTGTCAGCCCAAGCCTGGGTGTTGTCCAGGTCTTGCTGCATTTGGACATGGACTGCTTCAGTATCTGAGGAGTCGCGAATTGTGCTGAACATTGTGCAATCATCAGTGAGCACCCCACTTCTGACATTATGATGGAAGGAAGGTCATTGATGAAGCAGCTGAAGATGTTTGGGCTGATGACACTACCCTGAGGAACTCCTGCAGTGATGTCCTGGAACTGAGATGATTTACCTCCAACAACTACAACCATCTTCCTATGTGGTGGATAGGGCTCCAACCAGTGGAGAGTTTTCCCCCTGATTTCCATTGACTCCAGTTTTGCTAGCGCTCCTTGATGCCACACTCGGTCAAATGCTACATTGATGTCAAGGGCAGTCACTCTCACCTCACCTCTTGAGTTCAGCTCTTTTGTCCATGTTTGAACTAAGGCTATAATGAGGTGAGGAGCTGAATGATCTTGGCGGAATCCAAACTGGGCATCAGTGAGCAGATTATTTTGAAGCAAGGCCGCTTGATAGCACTGTTGATGACCCCCTTCCATTACTTTACTGATGATGGAGAGTAGACTGATGGGACGGGAGTTGGCTGGGTTGGCTTTGTCCTTTTTGTGTACAGGACATACCTGGCCAATTTTCCACATTTCTGGTTAGATGCCAGTGTTGCAGCTGTACTGGAACAGCTTGTAAAGGGGTGCGGCAAGTTCTGGAGCACATGTCTTCGGTATATTGCCTGAATATTGTCAGGGCCCATAGCCTTTGCAATATCCAGTGTCTTCGACCATTTCTTGATATCATGTGCAGTGAATCAAATTGGCTAAAGCCTGGCATCTGTGATGCTGGGGATCTCCGGAGAAGGCTGAGATGGATCATCCACTCGGCACTTCTGGGTGAAAATTATTGCGAATGCTTCAACCTTATATTTTGCACTGATGTGCTGGATTCCCCCATCATTAAGGATGGGGATACTTGTGAACCCTCCTCCTCCAGTGAGTTGTTTAATTTTCCACCACCATTCACAACTGGACGTTGCACGACTGGAGAGCTTAGATCTGATCTGTTGGTTGTGGAATCACTAAGCTCCATCGCATGCCGCTTACCGTGTTTGACACTCAAGTAGTCCTCAGTTGTAGCTTCTCCAAGTCAACACCTGGAGAAGCTGGTGCTTCTTTTTTTTTAGGTCTACAGCACAGAAAAAAGCCCTTCGGTCCATCAAACCTGCACTGGTCGAAAAAGTACCTAACTATTCTAATCCTATTTTCCAGCACTAGGCCCATAGCCTTGAATGCCATGGCATCACAAGTGCACATCCAAATACTCCTTAAATGTTATGAGGGTTTCTGCCTCTTCCACCCTTTCAGGCAGTGAGTTCCAGATTCCCACCACCCTCTGGGTAAAAAAGTTCTTCCTCACATCTCCTCTAAACCTCCTGCCCCTTACCTTAAATCTATGCCCCTTGGTTATTGATCCCTCCACCAAGGGGAAAAGTTCCTTCCTGTCTGCCCTATCTATGCCCCTCATAATTTTATACACTTCAATCATGTCCCCCTTCAATCTTCTCTGCTGCAGGGAAAATAACCCGTCTACCCAATCTCTCCTCATAACTAAAACTCTCCAGCCCAGGCCACATCCTGGTAAATCTCCTCTGCACTCTCTCTAGTGCAATCACATCCTTCCTATAATGCGGATTCCAGAACTGCACGCAATACTCCAGCAGTGGCCTAACCAGCATTTTATACAGTTCCAGCATAACCTCCCTGCTCTTATATTCTATGCCTCGGCTAATAAAGGCAAGTATCCCTCATGCCCTCTTAACCACCTTATATGCCTTACCCGCTACCATAAGGTCCCTCTGATCCTCGGTACTTCCCAGGGTCCTACCATTCATCATGTATTCCCGTGCCTTGTTTGTCCTGCCCGAGTGCATTACCTCACACTTATCCGCTTAAATTCCATTTGCCACTGATCAGCCCATCTGACCAGCCCGTATACATCCTCCTGTAATCTAAGGCTATCCTTCTCACTATTTACCACCCCATCAATTTTCGTTTCATCCGCGAACTTACTGATCAACCCTACTACATTCAAGTCTAAATCATTTATATATACCACAAACAGCAAGGGATCCCACACCGATCCCTGTGAAACCCCGGTGGACACAGGCATCCAGTCACAAAAGCGCCCCTCGACCACCACCCCCTGCTTCCTGCCACTCAGCCAATTCTGGATCCAATTTGCCAAATTGCCTTGGATCCCATGGGCTCTTACCTTCGTTATCAGCCTCCCATGAGGGATCTTATCAAAAGCCTTGCTGAAGTACAAACTTTAGACTACGTCAAATGCATTACCCTCGTCTACACACCTGGTCACCTCTTCGAAAAATTCAATCAAATTGGTCAGACATGACCTCCCCATAACAAAACCATGCTGACTGTCCTTGATTAATCCCTGCCTCCCCAAGTGTTGATTAATTCTGTCCCTCAGAATTGCTTCCAATAGTTTCCCCACCACTGAGGTTAGACTGACTGGCTTGTGGTTCACTGGTTTATCGTTTCCTCCCTTCTTGAATAACGGTACCACTTTGGCTGTCCTCCAGTCCTCTGGCACCTCTCCTGTGGCCATCGAGGTATTGAAAATTATTGCCGGCACCCCTGCCATCTCCTCCGTTGCCTCATTGAACAGTCTGGGATACATTTCATCCGGGCCTGGAGATTTATCTACTTTTAAGCCTGCCAGACCACTTAGAACCTCCTCCCTTTCTATGCTAATTTCTTTAATTATATCACAGTCCTTCTGCCTGATTTCCATACCCTCTCACTTGTGAACACTTACACAAAGTATTCATTTAGAACCCTACCTACGTCTTCCGGCTCCACGCACAAATTACCACTATGGTCCTTACCGGATCCTTCTCTTTCCCTAATTATCCTCTTACTCTTAATGTACTTGTAAAATAACTTTGGATTTTCCTTTATTTTACCTGCCAGTGTTTTTTCATGCCCTGTTTTTGCTCTCCTAATTTCCTTTTTAAGCTCCCCACTACGCATTCTATACTCCTCTCGGGCTTCTGCTGTTTTGAGCCCACGGTATCTGCCATAAGCCTCCCTTTTTCTTTCTATCCAATCCTGTATATCCCTCAACATCCAGGCTTCCCTGGATTTGTTGGTCCCATCCTTTGTCTTTACTGGAATATTGGCCCTGTACTCTCCCTATTTCCTTCTTGAATGAGTCCCACTGCTCTGACGCACACTACCTAAAGGTAGCTGCTCCCAGTCCACTCTGGCCAAATCATACCTGATCTTATTAAAATCGGCCTTCCCCCAATTTAGAACTCTGATTTCTGACCCATCCTTGTCCTTTTCCGTAACAGCCTTGAATCTAATGGAGTTATGATCACTATCTGCAAAATGCTCCCCCACAGATACCTCTACCACTTGCCCGGCTTCATTCCCTAAAATTAAGTCCAGGACCGCCCCATCTCCTGTAGAACCTTCTCTGTACTCACTTAAACAGCTCTCCTGGATGCATTTTAAGAATTCTACTCCCTCTAAACCTATCATTGTTATGACTAACCCAGTTAATGTTGGGGAAGTTGAAATCCCCCACTATTACTACCTTATTATTTTTATAAAAATAAAAACAAAAAACTGCAGATGCTGGAATCCAAAACAAAAACAGAATTACCTGGAAAAACTCAGCAGGTCTGGCAGCATCGGCGGAGAAGAAAAGAGTTGACGTTTCGAGTCCTCATGACCCTTCAACAGAACTGAGTGAATATTAGGAGAGGGGTGAAATATAAGCTGGTTTAAGGGTGGGGGGCAGGGGGGGAGAGAAGTGGGGGGTGGTGTGGTTGTAGGGACAAGCAAGCAGTGATAGGAGCAGATAATCAAAAGATAACAAGGCAAAAGAGAGATACAGAAATCTTGTCAGAGAGAGGAGCAATACTTCTTCAAGTTAGGCATTTCTTGAAGAGAAGTGGGGGGTCAATTAAACACCGAGATAAAAACAAAAAACTGTGGATGCTGGAAATCCAAAACAAAAACAGAATTATCTGGTAAAACTCAGCAGGACTGGCAGCATCTCTTTTGCCTTGTTATCTTTTGATTATCTGCTCCTATCACTGCTTGTTTGTCTCTACAACCACACCCCCCCACCTTAAACCAGCTTATATTTCACCCCCTCCTAATATTCACTCAGTTCTGTTGAAGGGTCATGAGGACTCGAAATGTCAACTCTTTTCTTCTTCACCGATGCTGCCAGACCTGCTGAGTTTTTCCAGGTAATTCTATTTTTGTTTATTATTTTTATACTTCTCTGAAATTTGTCTACATATCTGCTCTTCTATTTCTCTCTGACTGGGGTCCTACAGTGCACTCCCAGCAATGTGATTATTCCTTTTTTGTTTTTCAGTTCTACCCATATGGCTTCATTTGAGGAGCCTTCTAAGATGTCATCCCTCCTTACAGCTGTAATTGATTCTTTGATCAATATAACCATACCCCTCCTCTTTTACCTCCTTCCCTGTCTCGCCTGAAGACCCTATATCCTGGAATATTGAGCTTCCAATCTTGCCCCTCTCTCAACCATGTCTCTGTGACAGCAATGACATCATACTTCCATGTGTTAATTTGTGCCTTCAACTCATCTGTTTTATTCGTCAGACTCCTTGCATTAAAATAAATACCATCCAACCTTGCCAAACTCCCATGTGAATTAACTGGCCATAATTTCTGTGCCTTCAAGACTCAATTGCTCTCTCCTAATTTTGGCTGTGCATCCCCACCTGCCGAAGCTCCTCTCAGGATCCCATCCCCCCGCCAAGTTAGTTTAAACCCTCCCCAACAGCACTAGCAAACCTCCCCGCGAGGATGTTGGTCCCATTCTGGTTCAGCTGGAACCCGTCTGCCTTGTACAGGTCCCGCCGCCCCCAGAAAAGGTCCCAATGTCCCAGAAATCTAAAGCCCTCCCTCCTGCATCATCTCTCCAGCCACACATCCATCTGGACTAACCTCTTATTTCTATAATCACTTGAGCGTGTCGCCCGAAGTAATCCAGACATTACTACCTTTTGAGATCCTGTTTTTTAATCTATTTCCTAGCTTCCTAAATTCTGCTTACAGGACCGCATCCCTCTACCTATGTCATTGGTGCCAATATGTACCACGATCTCTGTCTGTTTGCCCTCCCACTTTTGAATGCCCTGCAGCCATTCAGTGACATCCTTGACCCTGGCATCAGGGAAGCAACATACCATCTTGGAGTCACATATACGCCTGTCTGTTCCCACTACTATTGAATCTCCTACCGCTATTGCTCTTCCCCTCTTTTCCTCCCCCCCCATGCAGCTGAGCCACTCACAGTGCCATGAGCGTGGCTGCACTCCGCAGAGGAACCGTCACTCTCACCGTTTTCCAACAGAGAAAAACAGTTCTTGAGCGAGATGCTCCCTGGGGATTTCCTGACGAGCTACCTGACATCTTTCTTCTCACTGACGGACACCCATTCCCTCTCTGTCTGCACCTCCGTAAGCTGTGGGGTGACCATGTCTAAAAACATGCTATCCACAATAACTCTAAGCCTTGCGGATGTACCTTAGTGCCTCCAGCTGCTGCTCAAGCACCGAAACTCAGAGCTCAAGTAGCTGCAGCTGGTGGCACTTTCTGCACATATGGTTGGTCAGAGCACAAGGAGTGCTCCTGGTGTGCCCTCCTGCACTCTTCATTGAACCAGGGTTGGTCCACTGGCTTCTTCGTAATGGTAGAGTGGGGGATATGCTAGGCAATGAGGTTGCAGATTGTGGTTGGGCACAATTCTGCTGCTGGTGGCCCACAGCATACAGGCTGTTGGTTGAATAATGTGGGTTAGTTCTCCCTATTTCTGCACAAGCCCCCAAAGCTTACTAAGGAGGAATTTGCAGGGTCAAGAAGGCTGAGATTGCCGTTGTCGTTTCTGGTGCCTAAGTGTCCTGCTCGGTTTCATTCTTTTTTGAGGCTTTGTAGCAGTTTGATACAACTGAATGGCTTGCTCGGCCATTTCAGAGGGCATTTAGGAGTCAAACACATTGCTGTGGGTTTGGAGTCACATGGAGGCCAGACCTAAAGGGCCAGATGAGTTTTTACAACAATTAGCAATGGTCATCATTAGACTTTTTATTTGAGATTTTTAATGGATTCAAATCCCAGAGCATTAACCCGGCTCTCTGGATTACTAGTCCATTGACAATCCCACTATGCCACCATCTTCCCTGGGCTTTTAGCAATGAGAGTGTTTTCTAATATAGTGAAGCCTGTAATAGATACCTGGAACTTTATTTTGTTTCATCTCAGAATGGCTCTGAGGCCTTCCTATGGTGCATACATGGTGAGTTGGTAAAGAGGTGAAATTGCAAAGAGTAGTGGTTTGGGAGGCATGGACTGGCATGAGTTGGCATAGGGGCTATAGGGGGCCATGGGGAGAGGGCAGAGAAGCATGGGTTTGCATGGAGGGAATGAAGGGCCATGGGCTGGACAGATGAATATGGGTTGGTACGGACGGTGTGAGGGGCCATGGGTTAGCATGAGTTGGCATGGATGGGACATGATGAATGGGTGGGAGGTGGAGGGAGTGTGAGGGTTGAGGGCTAGAAGGCCTAACTGCTTTTATTACAACTGGACAAAGTCCCTGAGCACTGAGGCGAGCCTTTAACCAGCCCACCTTGACACCTAGCAGTCCCTGTCGCTGCCCCCGAGCTGCTTCCAGGGAAGATGGGCCCAACTCCAGCATGCACCCACCCTCCCCCTGGGAATGAAAATCCTGCCATTCGGTGCATTTTCCCAAAGTTGGGTTCAGCAATTCGGAAAATTTCCTGCCTTGGGAATCAAAATCTAAGCCTCTTTGTAGCAGTGTCTTTTTTAAGGGTTTTCTCTGAGGTACACTGTGACATACACCATGCAATGATGAGATATTGCAATTTCTCAGACAGTGATTTCTACTTTGGGCAGCTATACTTGGAGGCTAGGCATTCACTCCCAGGAAATAGAAAACACTGCATTATTTCTCTACACTAAATATAGGTCCTAGTGGCATCAACTGAGCCTTTTCACTGTCCTATAACTGCTTCCTAATACCATTCCCTTGGATTCTTAAGCTGGATAATGGAGTGAAAGTGAATAACATGAGGCAGGTGAGTCATGCGAATGATAGATTAGTCGAACTTTTATGGTTTATTTTATTTTTATATTCAGGGGTTTATTGAAGGGTCTTGAGGACTCGAAACATCAACTCTTTTCTTCTCCACCAATGCTGCCAGACCTGCTAAGTTTTTCCAGGTAATTTTGTTTTTGTTTATTGAAGGGTACTGGTAAAAGGGAGGCAGGTTACAAGTAGCCACAGGTTGTATTACAAGTGCCTGTTGTCAGTGTTGTTGGCTGAGTCTCTTGAATGTGTCCCAGAAAAGTATTTGCTTCTGTTTGTTTTATCATGAACTGTTTTACTTATCGTGCTGAGGTATTTTAATGCTGTGACTGAGATACTTTCCAAATCTAGGCCCCCACGTTATTCACATATTACTAATCCTAGTACTGCTGAGTTCACACAACCACAAGATAAATATGAATGGTGAAGAAGATTGAATCCATATTTGTGCATCCATGCATCTTCACTTAAGGAGGACATTTTCGAATTGGGCTGCTGCATACTGGCGGGGCTGGATTTAACCCTCTGCCACCGCCGCATTTGAAGATGGGGTGGGGGGTGCACGTTAAATCCAGTAGCCGACCAGTCTGCCCCTCCCCACTGCAATTATACCAGCGGCAGGGGAACCATCTGGCAGCTTACCCATCAGTGGGCCTGTGTGCTGGCATTTAATCAAAAGTGGGAGGTGCCCAAGCGCAGGATTCCCTGTGCAGGCTGGTGGTGGACTGGGGTGCAGGGATTGAGTCCCTCCTTAACTAACCCCCTGGGTCCATTAGAGGACCCATCCAAAGAGTAACCCCCCCTAGGTACCCCTCCCACCAATGGCCTCTCAAACCCCAGCCCCCACACACCCCTTACTGAACCCCTCAACAACCCCCAAACACTTAAAAAAAAATTACAGCATGCCTGAGTGCAGTACAGACAGTGGCCACCTGACTCTCAGTAGCACTACCAGTACATCAAGAGCTGGATGCTTGGCCTAAATAGCCACGTGGTTATGGTACTGGGTTAGTACCCAAGATCAAGAGTTCAAATCTCACAATGGCAAACTATGAAACAATGTAACTTCATCTGAAAAAACAGATGGAAACGTGTTTGTACTCGAAAGAGTTACATCAAGAGCTGCTGGCCTTTAATTTGCCAGCAGCTCTCTGAGGTGGGACTTCCTGGCCCGGAGGGGCAGAAATCCCATTTCCAGCCTTTTAATGACTATTGGCAGGTGGGACCAACGAATTTGCTCTTCTTAGTGATAGAGGTGAAAATTACTCCCCATGGGATCTAATTGGTTTTTGAAATATTCGAATACTTTTGTCCTCACTACTCTGCCTGGAAGTTCATGCAGTGTGAGAACTCTTTTTTTGTGTGAGCAATCTCCTGATAACATTTCTAAATCAGCCTTTTATTACTTTGAACACATGTTCCCATTGGCATACTCCCTAGTGTCACCAGGTTTTCAAAAGTCAAAACCGGGACACTTTGAAAAGTCTTGGGAAGGTGGGGCTCCATGATGATTGACATGTTGGGTGACCAATGGCAGGAGAATGGGGGAGGGGCAGTTGAAGGTAGGTCATGTGATGACATTACCCAAAATATATCCAGCCAGAGTCGGTAACACAACTAAGACGCTCAGTTATTGCAGATAGTACTTACGAACCACAGACTTTTGTTTCAATGATAAATCATCTCATTTTCTTAAAAAAATAAAACAAGACTGTATTAGGCGCAGAATCCCAGAAATCCTCTATTTCCACCTAACTTTACTGAGCAATGCAGAATGGTAAGAACAATCTCCATTTAAAAGCCTCGTTTATTTTCATTTGCTCTCCGGGTTCTAACATAAACGTTTTCAGTCAGAAGCTGGATTTTAAACTAGCAGACTCCGAAGTGTGGGAGATTTAGTTTTCACCCAGAGCCGCAAATTATTTAACCACTAAGCAATTATAAGCGAGTCACCACTACCTGCTGCAGCATTTTTACAGAAGAAACTGATGCCTCTCAAATTAAAGTGGTAGAACAACTTTCCTTAACTACAAACCTTACAATCCCTTCAACAGCATTTAAAAAACACATACACACACACACAAAAGCAACAAATTAAACGGGTCTCTCGTCGTCCACGACAGTCATCCTTACACACCCGTGTACTCCAGAATCACGGAGGGGACTTGGAGAGGAAACATAATAGAGTTTTTAAAAAAAGGAAATTTAGAAAAGAAGATTGTCAGTAACTTTTAAGCAATGTAAGGGTTTTCTAACCATTTGAAAGGGGCATTGATGTGCGCTTTGACCAAAAGATCAGGGCAAGCCCTCCCGCGCTTCCTGTTTCAGTCACAACACATTATAACTGATTGCTATTGCAGGCCGTCGCTTTGCTTTTCCATTAAAACATCACTACACTTGTGGGCCTTTTACCTTATCAAAGGGATGTATGAAGAAACACATTGAAAATTGTTGGACTGGAGAGAGAGGATAAGAAAAAAATACATGCTTTATACATCCACTGAGAAGAGCACGATGGTAACTAAATTGTGTCTTTCAAATAATATATATATATATATATATATATATAGATATCCCAAAGCAATAAATAGCGAGACCTTTGACAAGGTTCCATCTCTAGGAAAGCCGAGGACTTTACATGGGCACAACATTCCCTCTGATTGGACGAGGCCCCCTCGTGACCAGCCAGCCGGATACTTTTGTTACGGACCCCTGATTGGTTCATTTCCAGATGTCAGCCCAGCCCTTTTGATTTACAATTTTAAAGGATTTACAAATAACTTTTTTTTTATAAAGATTCAATTGTAATGTCCGACCCTCCCAAGTATGTTATACATGGAAAAACTGGAACTGGAAGATGGGTTAAAAGGGAGGGGCCTCAGTGGAGCTGAAAACCCGGACCTTTGAGAAAACTGTCAGGACGCTCCGTGGAAAATCTGGACGTCCTACCAGAACTGGGAAGCCTGGTCACCCTAATACTTTCACAGTTTAGTTCCCAGATCTATCCTTTTCGAAACTTCTTAGTATTAATTTTAATGAGTCACTTGGGCTACATATCAGAGAGCTGCCATGCCTGTGCAGCCACACACTAGAAAGAGTCAGCACTTACAAGAGTGGAGAAAAGCTGGAGGGAAAACACTGGGAATTATTTTGGCGAGATTAAAAATAGGTGCTAGGTGGATACAGTGCTAATGAGATAAGCTTGTTAAAAAAGCTGCTTTTAGCTGACAACTTTGGACCTAATTGCTGCTTACTATAATTGGAACTTGCCTGGAGGTGCCCAAACAGACACCTGCAGGATTAGCACTCAGGCGCTGATTAGAAGTGATTTTCATGGAGTGTTGGCTCCTCGCACCCACTCCGCTGAAGGTGTGGAGTGTGCTGGCTGACACACCAGGGCAGGATTCAGATGGCTCTGGGACCAAGCGAGAGGCCACGCAGATTCTCCAATGTGGCACTGGAGATCCTGGTGGAGGAGATCCAGAAGAGGAGGGACCATACAAGTGGGGGAGGGGGGAAGCAGTCTAGCTTGCCAACCTGTCCCTCCCTCTTTCAGCAGGTGGTGCTGCATTGCATGATCTCATGTCATCCTCCCCTAGCAGACTCCTATCAAAATGTCTACAGCCTCACACTTAATGATTCCATTAAGTGCCCAATTAGGTGGAGAGTGCTGCTGAAGTATTGACAAAGTATTCCAGGAAGCCTCCTGATGTGTTTCAAAAACCTTTTTCAATCTCCAGCCACAAGTTAGCTGTAAAAAATGATATATCTTTAAGTAACTCTCAAAATCCTCAGCAAAGACTTGTTCACTCCTATTCAGCTGGTCCCTGTTAAGAGAGAGTTGCACCAAAATGTTGTGCTATCTCGTTAATGAGTGCAAGCAGACAATTTAAATGGCAACCAACCCCGTAACGATTCTGTGGTAGTCAGTCCTAGGGGTGACTGTAAAACTGGCATCCTTAGGTTGCTGGTTCAATTCCAGCTCAAAGGAAGACCCCCTTGTTTGGGGTGATGGTGGTGTAGTGGTAATATCACTGGATTAGTAATCCAGAGGAAATATGTTCAAATCCTTCCATGGCAGCTGTTGGAATTTAAATTCTGTGAGCACACACTTCAACTCCTTTATCAAGATGATGTCTTGCTCTGAATGCAGGCTAAACAGTATTTCAGCTTAAGATCCTAACTTGATTATCTGAGGCTTTAGTGCCTAAAATAGCTGTCAAAAGTTGCCCCCTATGAACTGGAGTAGTGTTTCTTGTAATATAAAGGGTTAACAGAATGGATATGCTAATGTTAACATAGATGATGATGTATCACTGACATCATGTGTTAGACTCGAGAGAGAGAGAGGTTGGCGGATTTGAAGGGCTGATAAGGACTGGTTAAAATTCATGATCTGAAGTTTTTTAAATCCCTTGGTCTTTAAGCATAGAAAAAACAGTCTTAAGCTGTCAGTGAGAGTTTGAAAAACAACCTCAGCTGGGCTGCTTTGATTGACAGGTCATCTGCTGTAGATTAGAAAAAAACATTACCGTCTGGTCATGCCGTTTCAATAAAACACTTTGTTGATATTATGACATTATGAATGCTTGTCTGAGTTTCAAGAGATACCATTAGCTCCACAGATTTCTGAATTTACAGTTTTATTGACAGTTTAAAGAATCTATTAAAGGATTAGCTATCTTTGATGTGGGATCTGAATATAAGTTTGTTTGTTTTTATGAGATATTAACCATTTGAGACTTAAAAGTTTTGAATTGTTTTCTTGAGTGGCAGTTTTTCACTATCAAGTGTGTACAAGTGAGAGCTGTATTGTAAGGTAAGAAGTTTATTTCTTTTGCACCTCCACAAGGTTTCTGGAGTTTGTCCATGCTGGATACTAGATGAATTGCAATGGAGATGGCATGGTAGTAGGTGGGGGGCATGAGTTGGTATGGAGGTAGAAAAGGGGTATGACGGGTGTGAAGGTGGGTGGGTGGGGTGAAGCGGCATGAGGGGTGAAGGGTAGAGTGCCTAACAACATCTAAAACAACTGGGATTAAGTCCCAGAAAACTGAGGCAAGCCTTCTAACTGGCCCACCTCTGCACTCATTGGCATTCTTGGCTGCCTATGATCTGTCTCTGGAGTTGGCAGCCCAACTCCATCCCACCCCTACCTCTCCAGAATGAAAATAGGGTCTAACGGAGCCTTTTAAACTGAGGCGATATTCCCGACTTGGGCTACCCACTTTGGTAGCGAAAATCTGGCCCCGTATCTTAATGGGGCTTAACGTTATTTGTTTAAACCAGTTACCTGTGTACTAACTGTAAAATCCCATTCTTCTGACCAATGTAAATATAGACATCTTTGTGTGTTTAGTTATGTCATATATCGTAGCATATTCTGTACTTCAAATCAATTTTTGTGTTTTAAACTGACTACAAATAGCTACAAAAATATGGCTGCCTGAGTACCACCTGACTTTTTTTGTGGATTGAAACACTCTGGTGTTGTCAAGGGGGAGCGAAAGGAACCTGCCAGACTGATGTTGGCTCAATGCCTTTTCCTGCAACTAATTCAAGAGGCTAATTTCAAATTGAATGGGTCGTTCATATGCAAGGACATTGGTTGCCCACACTCTCAAGGTGTGAAATCCATAACACAGGATGTATAATCAACCTAACCGTTCACATTATTTGGAAAATAACGTTGGTCTTACAAAAAGCCACATGATGAGACATCTATGTTTTCTGATTGCTTTAAAAATAACAGCACAAAGCTTTTCTGCAGAGTTCCATTGGAAAGTCATCAAATCAGTAGCGAGTCATCTAACCATCCAAAGTAACAAACAGCAATACCATGAAAGTGGGAGAAGTGCACGCCCCACTCTGTTCTAACTTTGAGTTCATCTGAGAAACAACTCCTGGAAATTTGGTTACAAGAAGCAGCTTACCAAGAATCCTCTGTTTTACAAGACCTTCACTTCAGTTAAAGCACCCATTTAGTCTAAGAAACTGCAAACCTGCCAAGAATGAAACTTGAGACAATCATAAATTGTAATTGTATTCTTTTTCCTTGATCTGTATCTAATCTTTGTGTGATAGTGTGTGTGCGATGAGTAGTGAGAAGTGTTTTTTAAATCTCTATTTATGTGATCATAAATAACCACCTTTATTTTTTAAAAACTCACTAAAACTTGTTGCTCATATTATTTAATTGGGACATACACTCTGAGGGTTTGAAAAAATACACCCCTTACGTACAAACATATTGATCATGGGCAGCAAAAACAGAACACAAATTTTGTCCATGACAGTTGTATTCTAGTTCTTCCCCCACTAATTCAAGTTTGAATGATGAGTCCTCTCCAATCTGATGGCATAAACCTGATTGTAAGGTGAAATGGCCTTGACTTACACAACTTTGCATTTGGGTTTTAAGAGAGTAGAATGACGAGAATTTTTCTTTATAGGAGGTCTTTACAGCAAGATTCCATTATTAAAATGAATAATGATGGTGGGAGCAGCTCTTTAAAATAATTTTGTTTCCTTATTAAAAGACAATTTAGTTAGGCCCAGTTTGTGCATGTGGCAAAAATGCCCTTGCTCAGGAAAACAGCTGTGGAGCATGTAAGCTGCAGCCATGGACTGCTCATATTTCAGGAAATGCTACATCCACAGCTGTGTGAAATCAGGATTAGCAAGAAGAAACACAGCTTACAGCTACCACCACAATTGCACTGATACTTATAAATATAATTGAGTGTCTTGCAATAAACCGTGTCATATCTTTCCCTGTAATGAAATGGTGCTGAGTTCTGGTGAAGTTTCTGCTTTGTCCTTGGGCTGGGAGATTAGAAATGCCAACTGTTACTGGAAATTCCAGGAACCAAAGATTAACCTCAGGGATACTGCTCCTACCAACACAGGTTTACAAATCAAAACATCATAATGAAGTTTTCCATCCATCTGTTTTGAACATTTTTGTTTACTGTTATAAAAGTATTGGAAGCTAAAGAAAGGGGCCGTTTGACTGGGTGGAGGCGGTTAGAAGCAAGAGGTCATGCAATGTGACCTCTAGGAAATATGTCCATTGATTGTTTAGTGGAGGACCAGACAAAATAACTCCTACTCTCTTAAAACCTCTAGGGTAGAATTCCTGTGGGGTTGACTCTCAGTCAGGTAGGAGATCAGGATAATATCCCCTGCAGAATTTTTCACAATTTTGTTTACACAGATTAGCCTGCTGTTTTTACAAAAGATTGCAGAATTGGTCATCAGGGATTTGAAACCATCTAATGCTAATGTGGCTGAGTGAGTGATAGCCTCTAATATTAGCATTTAGACAGTCAATCCTCCCCCTCTGAGCAACATTATTGCAATATTTCGAACTTTACTGAAAGGCTAGGAAACAAGGAAAGATGAGGCCTACTAGAGGCACAAATTTTACTTTATGCTGTTTACTCTTCGTAATATAAGATTAATATTTTTCGAATCAAAACAAAAACTACTATTTCCTTTGGACATGGACGTTAAATTAAGAATGGTTACAAATGCTCCATTCTTTTAATGTTTGAAATCTGAGCAATAGTAGTCTGGACCCACTATGGATGTGGCCTGCTGCTATTAATTAATCTGGCAGCTGGTGGCCATTCTGGGTGGTCACAGATTAGAAACAAAGCTCAATTCTTCTCTTCTACCCCTAGTTCATATACTTAACAGTAAAAGGGTGGCTTGTTTTTGGAGCTCGGGAGTTTGCCTTTGTATGCAGGTGCAGCTCCATTTCAAAATATTTCTCCTTACAGGCAGCATTCCTCAGTTGATTTTTACCAGATGTTATTCAGATATAGAATTGAGCTGGAGCTGAAACAATCATAATCTTGTCTTGCACATGGAGGGTGCACACCTTTAATGAAGCATTTTTCTGGGCAAGACTTTAGGTGCTTCCATTTTTTCGAGGTAATCAGTCAAAGTTCACTGGTGAGATGAGTGATTAACTCTCTCCCATTTTGAGGTTGGGATGACTCTGTATGGATTTGGGTAGTATTGCAAAATGGGAAATAAAGCATTGGCAGCCCATTGTACGCTTCACCTGATTTACTGACCCATTGACTAGAAAAGAGCATCAGATGGAGAGTAAAGTGGGCTCTGATTTGCTATCACCCATTTGGTTTTACCGATGGCTCCCACATATCTCATTTCACTCTTCTGACCCCATACACCCACCATCTTGAGAAGCTTAATTACCTTCAGTTCTGAAGTTCCCTACTATTGAAGATCAGTAAACTAGTCCTTCAGGGAACTACATGCTCAAACACTGAACCATTCTGAGTAAAGCATATTGGAGCTCTGGTCCACAATGTTATTACATCACTTTTAAATTTGTGTAACAACCACTTTAATGCTACAATAATCCACAATTACCAGTGTGGATCAAAGTCTTCCCATTGACTTCCTGCATCAACATAACGTGACAAGAGTACCAGTAACATTGGCAAATATTGCTTCAGGATTTTTTTTTCAACAAAATGCCCCCATTTCTGTCCACCTATTTTATGCCTTGTTATCAGACACCATTCTGGAGAATTTTTTAAATTAAAAAATGAATGTCACACACTTCCTGCCTCTTCTCTTCTCTGTGGCTGAGAGGGCACAATGGAGCATTTACTTGAAGACCATTGCTAATAGAGCTGATAGTGTTGTGAAACATGCAGTGGGACGCTGGCTGGGTCACTACATTTAATTTTACTCCCCTTGCACCAACTTCACTTGGTGTCTCCCTGCAGAATGTAGTGCTGCTCAAGCCTCTAATGAAGGTGGAGGGAAGAATTATGAATATTTAATAAAAATCATGCTGAATCACAACCTGAGAAAAATAGTTAGAAAAATAAATATAGCCTGGCATTCAGCCCAACATACATCACATAATGTCATAAATAGTAGTATAAGTATACTTTGGTGGTTCCAACCATATTCTTTTATCCCTCCTTCCACACAATGTACTAAAAATAATTTTTATATCAAACAATATTATGGCATTAAACATCACAGTGAAAGTCTCCTCAAAATAAAAGTCATACTTTAAAGTGAATATAGGACAAAAATATTGATTGATTCGCATAGGCGCCATCATAAAGTTGCCATGCTAATTAGTTCAATCGCCCCATTGATTGAACGGATAGCAACCAAAAGCCACTTCCATCCACCAGTTTGGAGAGCCAATTGTCTGAGCAAGCAGTGACCACATTAAACCACCAAATCAAATAGCTGTTTTTTTTCAAACTCAGTAATCTGGAACTAGACCAGTAAATGTTACAGAATGATTTACCTTCAGTCAGAACAGTATATATAGCAAAAATAATTCTAATACATCAAAAACATTAAATACTATGCATTTCTGAAAAAAATTCAACATTTCTCATGCATAGACCTGTTTTTCTATCCAAGCCTAGAGCTGGAAGTTTCACCTGGACATTGGTGATTTACACGCACATGGCAGAATTCCACCTTCCCTGTATTGGCTAGCTAGCATCCTCTCCAGATTCATATTTTATACAGTTGTATTCATCCAGTGAGCATTCATGGGTAGCTTCCCTATAGCTTGTGATGCTAGAGAATCGTTCTGTATGAATATTGCAGAACTTTAACGGTGAAACGTATCTTGGGATCATTATCACTTGTCATCCTGCCTGTCTTGGCTATAATACTCACTATTGCTTCTTGGAAGAGATTTTAAAACAATGCTGCAGTGAATGAAGGAAGATAACCTGTTCTAAGTTGCAATGACAACACCTTCTCTGGCAAATTGCCCAATTTATCCATTTTATGTGAACTGTAATTTAAGCTAACAGACATTCAATTGAATTAACCTCATCTAACTCTGCTACATGCTAAACAGGGATTTAACAAGTTGTATTTATTTTTATTGAATTTATTGAATATTTTGTATGATAGCTGTGAAATAAGGATTGTTGATCTTTTTTCTGAATACACTTCTTGAGTAGTGTGGGGTTTAGAAGTTGTTAGCACCTACACACTACCCTTACCAGCAATGGCACTCTCCGTGTCAGAACCAGCCAGATCCACAGAAGAATATATGAACATACAAACATGTGAATTAGGAGCAGGAGTAGGTCACTCGGCCACTCAAGCCTGCTCTGCCATTCAACAAGATCAAAGTCAGATTTGATTGTAACCTCCCGCCTACTGGTTGTAACCTCTCACCCCCTTGTTTATCAAAAATTTATCTATCCCTGCCTTAAAAATATTCAAAGACTGTTTCCATTGCCTTTGAGGACAAGAGTTCCAAAGATTCACTACCTTCTGAGGGAAAAAAAAGTCTCCGCACCTCTGTCTTAAATGGGCAACCCCTTATTTTTAAACAGTGACCTTAGTTCTAGATTCTTCCACAAAAGAAAACATCCTTTCCACTTCCACCCTGTCAAGACCCCTCAGGGATCTTAAAGGTTTCAATCAATTGCCTCTTGTGCTTCTATTAAACTCCAGTGAATACAAGCCTAGTCTGTCCAATCTTTCCTCATAAGGTAACCCGGTCATTCCAAGTATTAGTCTAGTAAACCTTCTCTGAGCTGCTTCTAATGTATTCACATTCTTCTTTAAATAAGGAGACCAGTACTGTACACATTGCTCCAGAGGTGGTCTCACCAGTGTCCTGTACAATGGAGGCATTACCTCCCTATTTTTATATTTAATTCCCCTTGCAATAAATTATAACATTCTATTAGCTTTCCTAATTAATTGCTATACCTGCATACTAGCCTGTTGTGATTCATGCCATTAGGCCAACCAGGTCCCTGTGAATCTCTGCAATCTCTCACCATTTAGTTAGTATACTTTTTTATTCTTCCTGCCAAAATGGACAATTTCACATTTGCCCACATTCTACTCCATTTGCCAGATCTTTGCCTACTCACTTAACCTATCTATGTAGCCCTCTGTAGCCTCCTTATGTCTTCTTCACAACTTATTTTCCTACCTATCTTTGTGTCATCAGCAAATTTAACATCCATGCCTTGGTCCTTTCATCCAAGTCATTTATATAAATTGTAAAAAGTTGAGGCCCCAACACTGATCCCTGTGGCACAGCACTCATTACATCCTGCCAACCAGAAAAAGACGCATTTACGCTACTCTCTGTTTCCTGCTAGCTAGCCAATCTTCTATCCATGCCAATATGTTACCTCCTACACCATAAGCTTTTATTTTCCGCAAGAACCTTTGATATGGCACCTTATCAGATGCTTTCTAAAATCTAAGTACAGTACATCCACCAGTTCCCTTTATCCACAGCACATATAACACCTTCAAAAAGCTGTAATAAATTGGTTAAACATGATTTCCCTTTCACAAAACCATGTTGACTCTGCCAAATTTCCTTGAATTTTTCTGAGTATCCTGCCATAACACCTTTAATAATAGCTTCCAACATTTTCTCTAACTGGCCTGAAGTTTCCTGCTTTCTGTCTCCCTCCCTTTTTGAATAAAAGGGTTACATTTTCTATTTTCCAATTGAATGGAACCTTCCCTGAATCTAGGGAATTTTGGAAAATTAAAACCACCACATCAACTGCTTCACTAGGCACTTCTTTTAAAACCCTAGGATGAAGTCCATCAGGACCTCCTGATTTTTCAGCCTGTAGCTACAACAATTTGCTAAGTACCACTCCCCTGGGAATCAATTTTCCTGAGTTCTTCCCAAACCCCTTCAAATTCCTGATTTATAGTTATTTCTGGAATGTTACTTGTATCCTCTATAGTGAAGATCAATGCAAAATACCTGTTCAGTTCATCTGCCATCTCCTTATTTTCCATTATTAATTCCCCACACTCACTTTCTAGAGGACCAATGCTCACTTTGTTAATTCTTCTCTAAATATTTGTTAACTCTTTAAATATCTGTGGAAACTCTTACCACCCATTGTTATGTTTATAGCTAGCTTTCTCTTTTGCTCTAATTTTTCCCTTCTTAACTTTTTGTCATTCTTTACTGTTCTTTATATTCTGTCCAATTTACTGACCTGCCACCCGCCTTTGCACAATTATATGCTTTTTCTTTAAGTTTGATACTGTCTTTAACTTTTTAAATTAACCACAGATGGTGGGTCCTCCTCTTGGAATTTTTCTTTCTTGTTGAAATGTATCTATTCTGTGTATTCTAAAATATCCCTTTAAATGTCTGTCACTGAATCTCTATTGATCTATCCCTCAACCTAATTTTCCAGTTCACTTTAGCTAGCTCTGCTTCCATGGCCTCATAATTGCCCTTATTTAAGTATAAAACTCTAGCCTTGGACCCACTCTTCTCTCCCTCATACTGAATGTAAAATTCAATCATGCTATGATCACTGCTACTTAGGGGTGCCTTCACTGAGGTTATCAATTAATCCTATCCTGTTGCATAATACCAAGTCTCATTTAGCCTGCTCTCTGGTTGGCTCCAGAATGTGCTGATTAAGAAACTAGCTCGAATACGTTTTATGAACTCCTCATCTAGGCCTCCTTTGTATATCTGAAGCAAAAGGGCCTCTACTCTCTGTCACTGGACAATTCTAAGGCAGAGACCAGTGGTCTTTATGGAAAACAAGGAAGACTCCAAGTTTGAACTCCGTTGGAATAGTAGTTGGACTGTTTGCTCGCTCCTCGAACTTTCGAGGGGACAATTGGACATTGTTAGTTTTCTTGAATGCTATCCAGTGACTTATTGTGACAGTTCAAGTATGCAAGGTTGAGGTGAGGACAGGATTTTCCCTGTGATTGACTAGCTTGCCAACAGTCACACTCAATGCTCATGTGAAGGGGAGGGGCCCGAGCACAATCCAGTTGTTCAGGGTAGGGGCCTGAGCATGATTCAGTGTCGTTATGGGAGGGACCAGAGCACAATCCAGTGTTTTCAGGGCTAGAGCCTGATTACAATCAAGTGTCTTTAGGGGAGGGACCCAAGCACGATCTAGTGGGTTGGGGTGCTGGGTGTTAATTTCAATAGAAAGGTAATGATGCCCGGTGCAGACCGAGCTGCCTATTACTACCACCCATTTTACGCTATTGTCCAAGATCAATTTCACCTCTTACAAAGCAGCCCGCTTGATTGACACCACATCCACAAATATTCACACCGTCCACCATCGATGCACAGTAGCAGTAGTGCACTACAGGAATTCACCAAGGTTCCTTCAACAGCATCTAGAAACACAAGGGCAACAGACAGATATGAACATCACCACCTGGAAGTTCCCCTCCATGTCACTCTCCATCCTGACTTGGAAATATATCACCGTTCCTTCAGTGTCGCTGGGTCAAAACCCTGGAACTCTCTTCCTAACAGCACTGTGGGTGCATCTACACCACATGGACTGCAGCGGTTCAAGAAGGCAGCTCACTACCACCTTCTTAAGGGCAACTAGCAATGGGCAATAAATTCTGGCCCAACCAGCGGAACCCACATCCCGTGAATGAATAATAAAAAAAAATGTTCTGATTAAAGACAACAAAAAGGGATTTAGAATTTGTTGTTTCATTTAGGAATTTTATAGATTGAAAGTTCTTGTCAGTTTCAGGTTGAAACTGAGAAACAGCAAGCTTAAAACTGTTTTGCATTTGATGTAACTTGTGATGCCTGTTTATGTTGCTTTGCCATTTTAATGCATTAATAAATAGATACATTTTACCATACATCAAATCTATTCTGAAGACTGAGCAAATAAGAATGATGTACTTTGGCCAATTATAAAAACAAAAAACTGCCGATGCTGGAAATCCAAAACAAAAACAGAATTACCTGGAAAAACTCAGCAGGTCTGGCAGCATCGGCGGAGAAGGAAAGAGTTGACGTTTCGGGTCCTCATTACCCTTCAATAGAATTGAGTAATATCAGGAGAGGGGTGACATATAAGGTGGTTTAAGTTGGGGGGGGAGCGGGGAGGGAGTGGGGGGAGATAAGTGTAGAGGGGGTATTGTTGTAGGGACAATCAAGCAGTGATAGGAGCAGATAATCAAAAGATGTCACAGACAAAAGAACAAAGAGGTGTTGAAGGTAGTGATATTATCTAAACAAATGTGCTAATTAAGAATGGATGGCAGGACACTAAAGGTACAGCTGTAGTGGGGGTGGGTGGAGACTAACAGGGCATACAAGGTATAGATTTTAAAATAATGGAAATAGCACTGGATTGTGCTCGGGCCCCTCCCCTTCACATAAAGACTAGGCACTTTACAGCCTTCCAGACTGAATATTGAATTCAACAACTTTAGATCTTGAACTCCCTCCTCTATCTCCACCCCCTTTCCATTTCTTCCCCCTTTTGTTTTTTCCAATAATTTACATAGATTTTTCTTTTCCCACCTATTTCCATTATTTTAAAATCTATACCTTTTATGCCCTGTTAGTCTTTCCATCCCACCCCTACTAGAGCTGTACCTTTAGTGTCCTGCCATCCATTCTTAATTAGCACATTTGTTTAGATAATATCACCACCTTCAACACCTTTGTTCCTTTGTCTGTGACATCTTTTGATTATCTGCTCCTATCACTGCTTGCTTGTCCCTACAACCACAATGCCCCCACCACTTCTCTTCCCCCACCCCCACCCCCACCTTAAACCAGCTTATATTTCACCCCTCTCCTGATATTACTCAGTTCTGTTGAAGGGTGATGAGGACTCGAAACGTCAATTCTTTTCTTCTCCGCCGATGCTGCCAGACCTGCTGAGTTTTCCCAGCTAATTCTGTTTTTACTTTGGCCAATTGTTGGCTCCAAGAAAGTCTTGCCATTCCAATTGCTGTTATCAGGATTGTACTACAAATAATTCTGGCATTCCTGCCAAATTGAGGCTTCTTGCTCTTTTAATTTGGCTGCTGTTGAACAGGGAAATCATTATTCCTTTGTGGATTACTTTTTTTTAAAATTAAGAGTACGTTGTAACAATTTCTGCAGTCCATATTGTATATTGTGCTAATGCAGTGGGATATATATACATTGATGATGTTCAGCAAGAAGGAATACCATATATTTACACTATGGAATAAATGAACCAGGGTTTCTTGGGGTTGGTAGGACTCTGAAGAGCTTTAAAAATGATGGGCAGGACCTGGACAGAAGTTCCACTTCCATTTCCATCAGATCAAATTTTTTGCCAGTAGGGGAAAGAGGGCAGGGCGTGATTCACACAGAGGGGAAACCTGAACTCAGCCGGGCCACTGAATTTGGTGCTGAGTTCAAACAGACAGCGTTTTGGCTGTTGCAACTGTAGTGTGGGAGTCACAAATTGATAGAGTAGACATAAATGTTCTTCAAGTATGTATAAGGTCAGTGTAGCTGCCATGATCTGAAGTTTGTAAATGCTTCGTTCTTTAAGCTTAAAGAAAACAAGCTGCAGCTGTCAGTGAGAGATTTAAAAAAAACTCTGCTGGACTGCTTTGATTCACATGCTTAGTGAGGATAAAAACAATTAGCTCCTGTTGATGAAGTTTCACTAGAGCTCTTTGCTGACATTTCCCAAAGGGCTATCATTATGTCATTGTGAACGCTTGGCTGAGTTTCAAAAGCTACAGCCTCCACAAGGGTTTTTGAGTTCACAGTTTGATTGGCAGTTTAAAGAGTCTATTAAAGGATTTTGATATCGGTCTGAGTAAATGTTTGCTTTTATAAGAGATTACCCACTTGAGGAGATTCAAAAGCTTTGAATGGGTTTTATGTGTGGGAGCTTTTTTCACTATCAAGTGTGTAGGAAGTTTGCAAGAAGTTTATTTTTCTCATCAACACATGGCTCCTGAGATATGCCCACAATGGACACACTGGCAATGGAGGTGACATGGAGGGTATCAGGGGCCATTGCGGTGTGTGGGAGGTGGTGAGGGGATGTGAGGGGTGAGAGCTGGAGGGCCCACAAACTTGAGAACAACTGGGCAAAGTCCTTGAGAACTGAGGCAGGCCTTCTAACCAGCTTGCGTTGGCACTCGCCAGTACCTGTGGCCATCTACATTCTGCTGATGGGGTCAGGGAGTTTGACTCTCTCCTGCTGCACCTGCACCCCTCCTCTGCCACCCCCCCCCCCTCAAATCAGAGTGAAAGTTGCACAATTTCCCACCTCGAGCTACCTGCCTCATTGCCAAAATCTGGTCAATGAACTGTAATATATATGGAGAAGCAGGGGATACACAGAGGAATGTGGGTACCCCAGAGGTTCTGCTGCTATATTGAAAAGTTGGCTGGCTGTCAGGTGGGAAGATCTATGGCATGAGGCTGCAGCTGTGGAGAGGAGGGAGGGAGAGATTGTGAGTCGGAAGAGACATTGGTGGGGTAGTTATAAGAGACTAGCTGGGGTGCATATCGGTTGGCTGGCCTGGAGAGACTAACCAAGGGCCAAGGAGGTGGGCCAGGAGACAGAGAGAAAACAGGGAGCAGCAGAGTTTAGTAATGTGGGTTCAAGGTGGGAAGTTAACAGGTTTGTTTCTGGGGCCTGATGGGGGTTGGCGGTTCGGGAGTGTCGCGGGGAAGAGCTCCTGCTCTTCCTGGTTGACAAATGGTTGTAGCTATGTTAAAATATTTAAATGAGGGGCCTACTTCCGAAGAGCAGGTTAGTTTGTTCACTCCACAGCCCTTAAAACCAGGAGTGGGCACCTTGGAGGCAGGTTGGGGTTGGGTTTCCTGTTTTTGAAGTTTAACTACCCAAACCCATGCTTCCTAAGTGAAAGAACTAAAATATATATAAGCCATAATACTGATCAATTAGTCATTATACTGATAATCAGAAGGCTCTGATATACTTTCATTAATAAAGTACTTAAAAGAAGACAGCCAGTTATGCTGAAGACACCAAGTAGCACAATAAATAGCGTAGATGGGTGAAGAAAGTTGCAAAGGGGCTTTGATAGATTAACTGAGTGGGTAAAACTGTGGCAGGTGATGTTCAATGTGGGAAAATGAAAGATTATACACTTTAAGAGGGGTAGAGCAGACTATTTCTGAAAGACAATTTTCCTAATTGTTGAGAAGCAGAGATTTAGGGGTCCATGTACTGACATTGCTAAAAGCCACTGGGAAGATACAAAAAATAATGAACAAAGCTAATGTTTTTAATCCCAAGGTTGTTGGAAAACAAAGGAGTGAGGTTATGCTACAGTTATATAAACTCAGGTTAGACACCATCTGGAATACAGCATTTAGTTTTCTGGGCACCACACCTCAGCAAGAAGATATTGGCCTTCAAATGGGTGCACGGGAATTACACTGGGGTTAAAATGGTTAAATTATGAGGACAAGCTGCACAAACTTGGCTTGTAACTCTTTCGAGTACAAACACGTTTCCATCTGTTCCTATTCAGATGAAGTTACATTGTTTCATAGTTTGCCATTGTGAGATTTGAACTCTTGATCTTGGGGTTACAAGCCCAGTACCATAACCACTTGGCTATTTAGACCAAGCTCCAAACTTGGCTTGTATTCCATAAAGATTAATGGGTGATCTAATCGAGCTGCTTAAGATAATTAAGGAAGTTGATGAGGTAAATAGTGAGAAAAAATACTTCCTTAAAATTAGAGCTAGGCTTTTCAGAGATGATATCACAAAATGCTTCTTCACCTCAAAGGTAATAGAAATGTGGAAGTCTTTCCTCTAGGTCAATAGATAATTTCAAAACTGAGCCTGATAGATTTTTATTAGACAAAAGTATTAAGGGTTCTGGAACTAAGCTGCATATAGGTCAGCCATCTCCTTGAATGGCACAGCCAGCTTAAGGGGCTGAATGGCCTACCTCTATCCTATGTTGCTATCCAAATAGTGAAATATGTTCTCTCGGAATGTCAATGGTGTGGGTGGTGTTCCTTTGGTAGGATTTTTGCCTGTCCTGCTGTCAAGTGGTGGGGCCAACCATTGTAACTGCAGAAACTCTTGCACAGTTCCAGCAAGGGGGCAGCATGGAAGATATGATACAGTAAACTTTAATTCCTCGAGGTTTAGGAGGGACAAAACTCAGCCAAGCTTGATCTTCCTGATCACTTTTCTGTGACTCCTTTTTGGATACAAGTTTTAGATAAATCATAAAGGCTTGGTTTGAATGGGGAAAGCAGATATTTTCCAGTGAAGCAGCGTTATTTTTTGTGAATGGTCACAGCCCCACACATATTTTGCTGAAGGACCACTCTCGAATGCTACAGTAAAATGTGTGGAGAGAAGTGGCTTTGAATCTGCAACTACAGTTGTCCCCCATTCAAAGCATGTTCTAATAGTGTATTTTTGTTTTAGCATGGTTGTCAAACTAGAAATATTTCTCACTCGCTGACCTTCCCTGACCCTCCCAACTTGTCCATTGGCTATACAGACCCAGCAGAGGCAGCAGCACAGTGATATACAGTCAGGAGGGAGTTTCCCTGGGAGTCTTTAACATTGACTATGGACCCCACAAAGTCTCTTGGCATCAGGTCAAACATGAGCAAGGAAACCTCAGACTGAATACCACATACCACCCTCCCTCAGTGGATAAATCAGTGCTCCTCCATGTTGAATACACCTTGGAGGAAGCATTGAGGGTGGCAAGGGCACAAAATGTACTCCAGGTGGGGAACTTCAATGTCCAACACCAAGAGTAGCACCACTACTGACCGACAAGAAGGAAAAACATACTTGACCTCATCCTCACCAACCTGCCTGCCACAGATGCATCTGTCCATGACAATATCGCTTAGGAGTGACCACCGCACAGTCGTTGTGGAGACGAAGTCCCGTCTTCACATTGAGGATACCCTCCGTTGTGTTGTGTGGCACAACCACCATGCTAAATGGGATAGATTTCGAACAGATCTAGCAACTCTAGACTGGGCATCCATGACACGCTGTGGACCATCAGCAGCAGCAGAATTGTACTTGAGCACTATGTGTAACCTCATGGCCCGGAATATTCCCCACTCTACCCAGGGGATCAATCCTGGTTCAATGAAGAGTACAGGAGGGCATGCCAGGAGCAGCACCAGGCATACCTAAAAATGAGATGTCAACCTGGTGAAGATATAACACAGGACTACTTGGGTGCCAAACAGCATAAGCAGCAAGTGATACACAGAGCTAAGCGATCCCACAACCAATGGATCAGATCCAAGCTCTGTAGGCCTGTCACATCCAGTTGTGAATGGTGGTGGACAATTAAACAACTCACTGGAGGAGGAGACTCCACAAATATCCCCATTCTCAATGATGGGGAAGCCAATCACATCAGTGCAAAAGATAAGGCTGAAGCATTTGCTACAATTTTTCAGTCTGAAATGCCGAGTTGATGATCCACCTCAGCCTCCTCCGGAGGTCCCCAGCATCACAGATGCCAGTCTTCAGCCAATTAGATTCACTCCTTGTGATGTCAAGAAATGGCTGGATACTGCAAAGGCTATGGGCCCTGATAATATTCCAGCAATAGTACTGAAGACTTGTGCTTCACAACTTGCAGCGCCCCTAGCCAAACTGTTCCAGCACAGCACTGGAATCTACCTGGCTATGTGGAAAATTGCCCAGGTGTGTCCTGTACACAAAATGCAGGGCAAATCCAACCTGGTCAATTACCGCCCCATCAGTCTACTCTCGATCATCAGTAATGTAATTGAAGGGGTCATCAACAGTGCTATCAAGCGGCACTTGCTTAGCAATAACATGCTGACTGATGCCCAGTTTGGGTTCTGCCAGGGCCATTCAGCTCCTCATCTCATTGCAGCCTTAGTTCAAACGTGGACAAAAGAGCTGAACTCCGGAGGTGAGGTGAGAGTGATTGCCCTTGACAACAAGGCTGCATTTGACCGCGTGTGGCATCAAGGAGTCCCAGCAAAACTGGAGTCAATGGAAATCGGGGGCAAAACTCTCCACTGGTTGAATTCATACCTACAACAAAGGATGATGGTTGCGATTGTTGGAGGTCAGTCATCTCAGCTCCAGGACATCACTGCAGGAGTTCCTCAGGGTAGTGTCCTCAGCCCAATGACCTTCAGTTGTTTCATCAATGACCTTCCTTCCATCATAAGGTCAGAAGTGGGGATGTTTGCTGACGATTGCACAATGTTCAGCACCATTCGCGACTCCTTAGATACTAAAGCAGTCCATGACCAAATGCAGCAAGACCGGGATAATATCCAGGCTTGGGCTAACAAGTGGCAAGTAACGTTCATGCCACACAGGTGCCAGACAATGACCTTCTCTGACAAGAGAGAATCCAACCATCACCCTTTGGTGTTCAATGGCATTATCATTACTGAATCCCCCACTATCAATATCCATTGACCAGAAACTGAACTGGACTAGCCATATAAATACTGTGGCTACAAAAGCTGGTCAGAGGCTAGGAATCCTGTGACGAGTAACTCACCTCCTGACTCTCCAAAGCCTGTCCACCATCTACAAGGCACAAGTCAGGAGTGTGATGTAATACTCCCCACTTGACTGGATGAGTGCAGCTTCCACAACACTCAAGAAGCTTGACACTGTCCAGGACAAAGCAGCCCGCTTGATTAGCACCATATCCACAAACATTCACTCCCTCCACCACCAACGCACAGTAGCAGCAATATGTACAATCTCCAAGTTGCACTGCAGGAGTGCACCAAGGCTCCTTCAACAGCACCTTGCAAACCCATGACCACTACCATTTAGAAGGATAAGGGCAGCAGATAGATGGGAATACCACTACCTGGAAGTTCCCCTCCAAGTCACTCACCATCTTGACTTGTAAATATATCACGGTTCCGTCACTGTCGCTGGGCTAAAATCCTGGAACTCCCTTCCTAACAACACTGTGGGTGTACCTACACCACATGGACTGCAACAGTTCAAGAAGGCAGCTCACCACCACCTTCTCAAGGGCAACTAGCGATGGGCAAAAATGCTGGCCTTGCCGGCAACACCCACATCCAGTGAATGAATAAAAAATACCTAGATTATCCTTGAATAATATTTGTTTAAGCTAAAGATGAAAGGACTAATTGGCAAATCCTTGACCCATGTCTGATTCGGTCATTCAGCAGGTCAGTATGAACATTGTGCCAAACAATGCATTTTAAAGGTGATCAAACATATCTCTGTTTATCTAGATGCTAAAAACATAAATTGATGTTAGCATTCACACTTTTTATTTAAATGTTTCATTTTCATCAGAATAAGAAATGTAAGAGAAGTAGTTTTGTCAGCTAGAATAAATGGGAATGAACTGGAAGAGAGAGCCACTTTCAACAAAAAATAATTTTAAAATGCTGGGGATGTCAGAGGATCTTGAGTCCAGATCAGCACTGATTGTATTCAAATACTAGCTTTGGCATAAAGGACTAGCAAATATATTCAAACATTCTTGGGTCAAGTACAGCTGACCAGAGGTGGATCCATCAGATACATCCTTCAAATAGATGAAAGATCACAGACCTGAAACATTAAATCTGTTTCTCTCTCTACACAGATGCTGCCTAACCTGATAACTATTTTCCAGCATTTTCTGTTTTTACCCTAGCTAAAGATGTTCAAAACACGAGGTTGACCTGACAGATTTGTGTGAGTCTGCATTTTAATGGACAGAACAGAACATATCTTTTTTTAGGGGAGGGAACACACTTCAACACAGAAGTGTGAGTTCAATACCTTGAACTCAAAGTAATGGAGTTCCACACTCTGCTGAAGCATACTGTCTCTCTTTTTAAAGGAGCTGTGTTGCCATGGTAATGATACCTTCCCATATTTTCCCCTGGAGGGAGCAGACAGGCGCAGACACTAATATAAGGATGTAATGGCTCTGTTATCCTATGATGCTATGGGTTTATTGTAAGATAAGATATTACTGAACAAATTCCTAAACTGCTATTCATACAGTATTTATTCCAAAGCCAGTGTGCTAAGGCAAAAAAGATTGTGCCAATTAGTGTGATAATGGAAAGTCAGGACAATGTTGTGCTAGTTTTGTAAATTGTCTTTATTTAGTGTAAGCTAATCAAGTCCACGCTTTCAGATTCCAATCAATCCTTGTTTGAGGATTGCTTGAATAAAAAGTAGGGCACAATACTCCAAAATTGATGAATTCTTCATCCTCTTTACTGACCTATTCTGGGGCCCAGCTCTGCAGTTGCATGTTCACTGGTGATATCTTGCTTAAACAGACATTTTACATGTGTTACTACAACATGTGGAAAGGAATAGCATAGCTGAGGCTGAACGTGTTCCCACCCAAAGTCTAGGCAGGGATTGGAGATGTATTGTAACAGCCCCTATCCCCACTCTGGATGAAATCAGCTAAATCTGTTCAAGAGTAAATATGGGACTTGACAGACTGCATGGCTCAGTGATATGCTGACTTTTGCTACTGAGCTATCAGGCAAGCTGTCAATGAAATTCTATGGGCAAAACATTCTGGAAAAGTTTGCATGCAAACACTTGATGCCCATGTACAACATTCCTCAGCTCACTATTTTTAATCCATTGGTTAATGCCTGTGTAATAATATGTGCAACAGAATGCAGTCTGAGCATGTTAACCATTGGTGAATTTCACCAATTGGAATTTCAACTCCATATAGTCATGACCTGCATTTGTTACTATCAGTGTTAAGTTTCCCAAGTAGAAAAGATACACTAGGATCATGTTATATATTCACATTGAGTGAATACTTAAATGCTGAGCTTACACAGTTTAGGTCCAATATCAGCATGTTACAGTAATGTGATCATCTTCGCCAAGCAGAAAAATGGAAATAAATTGCTTTGACTGCTATTAATTACAGGCTTAACACACTGCTGATTTGTCTCATGTCCTGCCATGTCAAGTTCACTGCATGTCAAAACAAGGTACGCACTCTGTGTCCCAATATAACTCAGCATAAGCAGCCAGTTCTGTCAAAGGTGCACCTTGTCTTTTTTTCTTCTAACATTACCACTGTCCTCTTGCAAGCTTTATATATATGCATATATTGTATAGTACAGGAGGACTCCATTTAGTTCATTGTTCCTGTGCTGGCTTTTTGAAAGAGCTATGTTAAAATATGTTCTCCTCATCTTCCCTTTTGCCAATTATCCTAAGTTTATTTCCTCTGATTACCAAACTTCCTGCCAGCAAAAACAGTTTCTTCCTATTTACTCAATCAACACCCTCAATACTTTTGAACACCTGCATTAAATTTCTCCTTAACGATCTCTGCTCTCAGGACAACAATGCCAGCTCCTTTAATATCTCCACATAACTGAACTTCATCATCCCTGTTATTTTAGAGTATGGTCCTGAATATACCAATAGCCCTCTTTAATATCATTTGTCATATACTTCAGTCCTTCCTCTGGACTTAGTCATGGTACAGGTCAAGTTGGGTTCTGCTGTGTATATACAAAATCCTAATTGTAATTAGAGTGCTAACTTTAACCAATTGGCAGCTTGGTAGGCCCATATTTTTGTGGGTCAACAATCCTCTTAGATTCAGGTAGGTAAGGTCATTTTCACTACAATGAAGTTAATCAAGAGAGACTAGAGGGTCTAATGCCTGCTTGATTTCTGTACTACTGAAACACCTTCCATCTCATCCAGTGATCATCTTGGGTATCCTCAAAAATTGAAGTGTAGATAAGTTGAATTGAAACAAGTGTGACACTGCTTTAAATGTTAAATGGTGCACTTGAATAAAAAGTCCCCGGATAATTCCACCTTCCATTACAATTGGAGCATGATGATCAAGAATACCATCACAAATACATATACCAGTGCATTTCACACCTAACTGAAACAGCAGTCAGCACTCAAAATGAGCAATAATGTTATATTTTGTGGTCACTTTTGATATGATTGCCTCCTGAATTAAGTCCTTGGACTGGATTCCTAACATCTTCAGTTTTGGCTGACAATTTAAGCAACATTTTCCTTATACATCTGTAAAATATTTGAGAACATTTTTTGATATGAAAGGCGTTGTAACAATGCAATAATTGTTTTTTGTAAAACTACAGAAGATTGTATATTATGTTAAAATGGTGACGCTTATGGTAAAAAACAATCTGGGATAGTTCACTCATTTGCTGGTCTGAAATGAATAGTGCAGTTCTAAGTTGATGGGGTCATTTACTTTCACTACTGGCTAGATTGGAATTTGATGCACATTTTAAACTGGTGCCAGGACTGATCAAGGATAGCTTGTTCTGACCTTTTGACTGGAATTTGAGTTGTACTGATAATGGTAATGTTAGAACTTATTTGTGAGAGCTTCTTTTGAGTAATGGACTAGAATATGAGATATACTGGTCTTCCAATATTGGCTTTTGGTGCATCCCCAACTTTCTGTTCCACCATTGGCAGCAGAGACTTCAACCATTTTTGCACTATCCTCCCCCTAGAGGCTGTGACATTGCTTCCTCTCATTATTTTGTGAAGTGTCTGAGGCCATTACAATGCTAAAAGCACCGTCTTGATGTAAATTGTTCCTGAGACCTATCATTTTGTGGTAGGGAGCCATACTGTTGACAGGAGTATTGGGGTAGTACCATAGCGAAACTGTTAGTTGGGATTGCCCCACCTTTCTAAGTCACAGGTTCTTATGCCACAAAACCCAGTGTGGTTGATCGGAGTGTTGATATAGTAGTTTTTTTTTACCATTCCAATAGCTCTGGCTTTGTAATGATGTTGCAGCTTTTTCCCCTTTATGTATGCAGTGATGTTCCCTGAGATACACTTATCTATCTTCTCTTTCGCTTTTGTTCCTTGTTCCCCTTTGGACTTCCAAGTGCCTCTCAGCTGTTTCCATTCCAGCGTTAAAACACCCCTGATTTTGAACTGCCAAATGTATAAATTTTAATGGAAAGTTTACTTTTTGAAACATGAGTGCCTCAGAACTCCCACGATATTCTGTTGCCAGCAGTTCTGTTTGTTCCTGCCTCTCAAACAGCTGCTACAATATCTGTCCAGTCCACTGAAGTATGTGCTGCTAGGAAAAAGTCCTGCTTGAGCAGCACAACAAGAAAGTCTTCAAAAGCTGTGCCAAACACAAAAAGCAATACTTTACTAATGATGACCACTGCACAAAACATTATGCTAAGAAAGTTATAAGACTGCAAAATTTGACTCCATAGCGGCTGTATTTTTGGCAGTACTGTTGCCACTTTGCATCCAGAATGGTGTCAGTGCCATGCAAGTGCACTATTTCTGTGGGTTGTGCTGGAAGCCATTTTGGGTAGCATGTAACATTGATTGGCCTCAGTGGCGCCATTTTTGAACTGAACACTCCAGCTAATGCCCTCTCTTAACTTCATACAGCTGAACAGGCAGTAGGAAGGACCCACCCACCAAAGCTATTTAAATGGATCATCAACCACCTTTAGGTTCGTTGCTGACAGATTTCGTTGGTTGCTGCTGAGTTAGCAGAAGTGTTTGGTTGTCATTCAGAATTGATGAAGTCTACGGGGAGAGGTGTCGTACGTGTTGAAGGCCATGGTTTAGAGTTCAAGGCTTTGCTTGGATGAATTGCTCCCAGTGCTGTAGTTTCCATTCTCCTCGGCCTATAGCATGACAGGGAGAATGAAAAGAGGCAACACAGGGGTGGACAATCTGCTCAAAGAGGGAGGAGAAGGAGGGAGAGAAGGGCTCTCAGCCAGAGGCCATATCCACCCAGGATCGTCAATGAGAAATTTTTCTACCTCAGCAAAGGAGAACGCATTAGACACCATTCTACTAATCAGGTGCTGACTGAGATCTACCACCTGCTGCAGGCAGATCTTCAGCCTCTGAGCAATGGAGGGCAGCACAGCCAGTGGCTGTGAAGTTGACTGTGGCTGTAAATATCTTCATGTGAGACTCCTTTTAGGCTGGAGCAAGGGTTATTTCCAGCATCCTGCAGTTCACCATCCAGTGTTTTATAAAGGAAGTGGCTGACACAATATACACAAAAAGGGGAAAACATTGCATTCTGCCTTTCCAGAGAGAAGCAGATGGAGTGAACATTTGGCTTCCCCGTGGTGCAGGATGCCATTGACCACACACTCATTGCTTTGTGGGTTCTGTATCTAAATTCAGAGATGTGCCACAATTACAAAGGGTTCCATTCCCTCCATGTGCAGACCGCTGGGCTGGGATTGTTGCTGAATGGGGAATTGGGGTGGGGTTCACTGCTAATGCTGTTGGATGAGTCGATCACAGATATCTTAGTGTCCTCCCTGTGTCCTCCTCCTCTTCCTCCCCCTCGGATGCTTGCCATATACCCGGTGGCAATGATTGTGTCCTCATGATGACAATGTGCAGGATCTAGCAGACTGCATCAATTATGGCATTCACTCTGGGGGGTGGTAATGCAGCATTACTCCAAGTGGTCAGGAGAGTAGACTCATTGCTCAAGACCCCCAGTGATCTGCTTGCCAACATTCCATATGGCAGCATGGCCCTCATTGTACACATACTCCCTATGTGTGCATGGATTGTGCACTAAAGTCATGAACCAGGCAATCAGAAGACAGCCATTCTCATCAATTAGCAACCTCTGGTTTCTCATAGTGGCTCGAATGCTGATGGTACAGTGGACTGACTCAGTGTGCTGCTGGAATGCTGGTGCAGTTGGTAGGATATGGCATTTGGAAATACATTCATTCACCTTGACCCCTTGTCTGAGGCCAATGCACACCTTCTTCCATGTTGCTTTCTCAGAGTTTGTCTTAAGGACCTCCTAATCCCTATGGATTTTCCTGTCCACCTCCTGCACTAGACTGTCTCGGAGAAGCTTGGAGTCCACTGTTTGGATATGTTGTGCAATGCCTGTGCTTTTTCCTGTTTAATCTGAGTTCCGGAATGACTTCCAGCATCTGCTCCAGCCAACATACACCTCCCTTTTCAGAGGTGCAGGCTGGCTTTGAAGAGTACAGGCTAGCTTTAACTTGTGCTAGACTTTCATGATTTTGCGCCCCTTAGGCGTACAGTTACTGAACAGTATGTTAGTACTGGCCATGAAAGGGATTGCAGTAGGAATTGCAACCTTCACTGGAGGCAGGGGGCATAGGCCAATGGCACATCACAATCCCTGTGCATCTTTTTGGACCTTATTGCATTTCTTTTGCCGTCATAAGCTCTGCAGTACAGTGTGGAAGCTAGCAAAAGAATGGTCTGCTGGTTGTAGAAATAGTGACAATGGGGGAAGGGGAAGGGCTCTTCAAAGTATAATTACTAAAATCAGCAAGGAGTGAGGTTAAATGAAATATCTTTGTATCAGAGAAAATGAATAAACATGTGAAGCAGTGTTAGACACGAGCAGATAGTGGGCTTAGTTTGGGTTGGTCAAGTAAGGAGTCTACGCTCACACAATGGACTACATTGTGGGTAGAGTTACATGGTAAGGTAATCAAAATGGGCAGCAACTTAGCCGTCATGTTTATTTGGTCCTCAAGCCCACGTCTGCCAATGGATGCTGTATAATTTAATTGTCATAGATTGTCTTATACTTATATAACCTCCTTACAGAGCTAAATTAGCATGTAAAGGTTGAAAGAATGGAAACTATAAAAATTCTCACTGACACTAAAGTTAATGGAACAAGAACTCCAGGACCAGAATGGAAATCTACCATTATTCATTGTTGCTTACTTCATACTGAAATGTGTAGGGTCTTAGGACAGTCTTGTCCTTTTAAATTTAGATATAAAGAAAATGATTGAATGTTAAGTTAAAAAATAGGTATGATTATGTTAAAGACCACCTTGGTGTCACCAATTCCATAAGTACTTCCAAACTAATTGACAGGCTTGGCTGTTAATTGGTTGGAAAACACCCCGGAGCAGGCTGTAGGACCAGTTAGGTCCAATCCACAATCTTAGGTAGTGGGAGAGAGTGCCCTTGACCGCAGGGGGCCCAGTCCCATGAATGGACTGATACTTACCCCAGGGGGATTTGTATGAACTAGAGGGGCCATTTCTGGCCCAAAGCTGTGCTGTAAAGGCGCTTACCATCTCTCTGAAGGTACACGCCTGCTTCAGCTGCTGGGCTTCCTGAGGCTTGGGAATTCAGCTGCCCACAATAAAACTTGCAAAGCAGGTTAAGTCAGTCTCATTAACATACTTAAAATACCAACTTGGGAGTTATTAGAGCATGGAATGTTTTACCACAGAGAATAGTTGCAGCAGACACCATTGCATCATCTCAGGGAAAATGAGTAAACATTTGAAACAGGGTCAGATGGCATTGTTAAACTGGAGAGTGACTATCAGCCTAAGATGGCTCCTAGGACATTGTTCTGTGTTTAATTAGATAAAGCAGCGGTTATACAAGAACTGAACATTGAATAGGGAATAATGGCAGTATTAAGGTGGCCTGTATCATTGCTGAAATCTGCAGATCTGCTAAGTCCAGGAATAACGGTCAGGTTTTATGTTGTGATGCTGGAAGCTGTCCAAAACCCTTTCATACAGAATGGCCTATATCACTTGAGCGATAATTTAGAATGGCACCTGGATGACATGTTATAAACTCATTGACAACAAAAGAAACCAAAACAGTGATAGAGTCATAAAGGATCCTGTAAGATAAAACATGGAAGAAGGTCATGTGGCTCATCGTGCCTGTGCTTTCTCCTTGAAACTGCTTTCCCAAACCTTCCAGATAATGTATTTTAGATCATAACAATAGTTTGTGAACTCTGAGGATGTCTGTCGTCAACCAGCAAGATCAGCTTCTTCACCACTGCTTCTTCAGGTTGTCCTAGAAATATTTTTGTGATTGTGAGGAAAGAAGCTTCGAAATATTAGACATCAGAGCAAAGATGCTAAGCAAAGTTGGGTTGATCTGAAATGGTGAACAGAACAAGAGATTAACATGGACCACCATTAAAAGCTTGTCAGGCTTGAGTATTCCTGAATGGTAAAGCAACCCCAGAACTGCAAAGTGTCAATGAGTTTATGACATGTCATCCAGGTGCCATTCTAAATTATCGCTCAAGCGATATAGGCCATTCTGTATGAAAGGGTTTTGGTCAGCTTCCAGCATCACAACATAAAACCTGACAGTTATTCCTGCACTTAGCAGATCTGCAGATTTCAGCAATGATACAGGCCACCTTAATACTGCCATTAATTAATTGTAGCACCTAAACTGGGGGACTTCAATTATCCTAATATAGACAGGGATATTAACAGTTTAAAGGACAAAGAAAGGAGGAATTCCTGAAATCAGAACTTTCTGGATCAGTATACTTCTAGCCCAATGAGGAAGAAAGCAGTGTTGGATCTAGCCCTGTGAGTGAGACACATGGAGCATGTTTCAGTGGGAGAGCATTTGGGGAATACTGATTATAATAGCAGGTTCAGGATCATTATGGAAAAGGTCAAGGAGCAATTCAGTGTAAAAGTACTTAACTGGAGGAAGGTGGCATGACAAATTGAGAAGGCTGTTCGAAAGGCATGTATAACCTTTGACTTTATTAATAGGGACATAGGGCTGGAGTTTACAGCACCCCCGTGGAGTGCTTTTGGCAGGGGAGCATGTAAAATATGTCAGGTGCCTTGCCTATTGCCTGCCAGCCTATCTCCAACCCAGCCCCTTAATGGGGTTGGGGGAGGGGCGGGGTGGTTAAAGCGCTCACTGGTTTGCCTACTCTTAGGCTTATTGAGGTCCTTAACTGGCCAATTATTGTCCACTTAAGGCCCTCAATCTATATTCACTGCCATAATTCACTGGGCAGTGGAAGGCAGGCAAGAGTGAGAAGGCCAAATTTTCATTCAAGTTGATGAAAAGACGGAAAGGAAAGGGTGGGGTGGGTGCTGTGTGTGCATTGGGGATATCCTGTCCCCCTCTAAGATTGTACCAAACCCATTATGCCTTCTCACCTGGTCTCCAAAACCCACCCTTTCGCACAATCTGTTCCCCCTCCCTAGGGTGACCAATCCCTTCCCGCCCAAAAAGCATGGGACTTACCTGTCTTCAGCGCCCATGACACTTCTTTGTGGGATTGCAAGCAGTCCCAGAAACGCCCAATACTGAGCTCTGGTGCTGCTGGGATTGCAGGAGTGGCAGCTCTCGAGAGCTTCCTTCCACTGTCCCAGTGCAACAAAGGTTGATACCACTTCCAGCTGATAGAGTACAAAGTTATGCTAGACTTTTAAAAAACACTGGTTAGGCCTCAGCTGAAGTAATGTGTTCAATTCTGGGCATAGCACACTATGAAGGATGCCAGGGCCTTAGAGAAGGGGCAGAAGAGATTTAGCAGAGTGGTTCCAGGTATGAAGGACTCAATATTTAGAGAGAATGGAGAAGCTGGGTTTGTTCTCCTCAGAGCAGAGAAGGCTAAGAGGAGATTTCACTGAGGTGTTCAAGTTCATGGATGGTATGATAGAATTAATAAAGAGAAACTATTTCCTGAGGCAGAAGGGTCAATAACCAGGGAACATAGATTTAAGGTAATTGGTAAAAGGTTCAGAGGCAACATGAGGAAACAATTTTTTACACAATGTGCTGTGATTTGGAATACACTGCCTGAAAGCATATGGAAGCAGACTTAATGGTAACCTTCAAAGCAAATTGGTAAACATTTGATGGGGAAAATAATTACAGGGCTATGGAGAACGAACAGGGGAATGGAACTAATTGAGCCCCTCTGTCCAAAGAGTAGTCAGAATAGCCGAACTGCCTCCTGTACAGTATCATTTTTTGATTCTAGGATCTTATAATCATATCAGCCTATGTGTGATCATATGGCAACTATCTGAAGTTATGAGCTTATGAACTGTTTAAAAGTTACATCGGCAGTTTCCAGATGTAACTCAGGATCATTTTAAACACTCACAGGGGTTTAGCACAATCTATATATGTCCATGTTGGGTTGCATATCTCAGGTGAGAGATGATGGAGTGGGCAGTAAAGTGGCAGATGGATTTTAACATAGAGAAGTGAGATCATACATTTAGGGAGGTCAAACAGTTACAGGAATTATACTATAAATGGGAATATACTAGAGGGGCAGATGAAGTGAGAGATCTTGGCGCACAAGTACACGGGTCCCTGAAGGCAGCAGTTCATGTAGACAAGGTTGTAAAGAAGGCATATGGAATGCTGTCCTTCATTGGCAGAGGTATAAAATATAAAAGTAAGGATATAATGGTGGAACTGTATAAAACACTGGTGAGGCCACAACTGGAGTATTGTGTGCCGTTCTGGTCACCACATTACAGGAAGGACCTAATAGCTCTAGAGAGAGTGCAGAGGAGGTTTACAAGAATATTGCCAGGGTTAGAGAAGTGTAGCTACAAGGAGAGATTGGAAAGGTTGGGGTTATTTTCCTTAGAACAAAGAAGGCTGAGAGGTGACTTGATTGAGGTGTACAAAATTATGAGGGGAATAGATAGAGTGAACAGGATAAAATTGTTTCCCTTGGTGGAAAATTCTAGAACCAGGGGTCGTAGATTCAAGAAAAGTGGCAGGAGGTGTAGGGGGGACATGAGGAAGAACATTTTTATGCAGAGGGTAATGGGTGTCTGGAATTTGCTGCCCAAGTTGATGGTAGAGGCAGAAACTTTAAACTCTTTTAAAAAGCACCAGGATCTGCACCTTAAGTGCTGTAAGCTGCAGGGCTATGGGCCGGGTGCAGGAAGGTGGGATTAGAAAGGGTACCTGGGTGTCCTCGGGATGGCGTGGACAAGATGGGCCGAATGGCCTCCTTTTGTGCTGTAACTTTTCTATGGTTCTATGATCTTGTCAGGTCAGCATGTCCTCCTGTCCCCAGATAAACCCTGTAACAGCAACAGCCTTCAGTAGCTAATGAATTATGTAGAGGTTTTGAGACCATCTATCTGGGAAAAATGTTAGTACATCAGGAAGTCGTTTCCAAGCTATTGACTTCTGCGTTTACTGCAGCATGTTAGGATGCATGCAAGCAGCCAAACTCAGGAGACAAACCAAATCATGTTTCCAATCGATCCTTAAGAGCTTTATGACAAAAATCAAAGTAGCATGAGGTGGAGAGATGGATTGTCAATTTCAATATGTAAACAGGTTAATTACAGTGGGTATTGAAGTTTAACTTTGGCTGCACCGATTTCCAAGGCCTTTTGGAGTGTTTGCTTTCACCCTTGTCCCTTTCATGGCCTAGTCACACTTCACAACTAACTGTGAGTTCGAGAACACTTTGCTGCGGATCATTAAGGCACTAAATGACCAAGGTTAGGTTATCAGCTACCTTATTTAAAGTGGTATTTGTGGTGTGCAAGTGTGTAGGCACTCGTGTGATTGTCACATTTGATAATTCTTGCTGGTGGACAATGATATCATCACAATGGACTGTAACGTGGCAATACATTGTGTATTCTTTGCTGCTCTTCCAGAAGTATTTTGTTCGTTGATGGCCTTTGAGGTACAGCATCTATGTCTAGCTAAGCAGAGCTTGCAGCATCCTGTGCACTGTGCTTGGACTCTGTCCTGCTGTCTCTGTCTCTGTCTCTGCCATCTGCTCATTTGTGATGTGTGAGCCACCAGGTGAAAACACAGCTATCTGTCTTAGTGGCCAGCTGAAGTGTGAATATCTGAGCTAGTGTATAATTGCATGAGTCCTGTGATGATATACTCCCAGAGTGAGTGACCTCCTCTGAGGAATCATTGTTAGTGGTTAGCTGGACCACCTCCTGGGAGATCTGTGCAATGACCCTGAGGGACACAAAAACATGAATGAACATAGTCATGGTAAGAAAGTTGGACAATATCATTGTTCACATGATATTTCACTTGCTGTTCATATCAGGTCAACAGGAATGAGTGTCCTCTGTCTTGTGGCTGTTTTTTAAAATTCCTTTACGGGTTGTGGTGTCACTGGCTAGGCCAGCATTTATTGCTTATCCCTAATTGCCCTTGAGAAAGAGGTGGTGAGCTGCTTTCTTGAACCGCTGCGGTCCATCTGGTGTAGATACACCCACAGCTTTTTTGTTATTCATTCATGGGATGTGAGCTCTGCTGGCTTGGCCAGCAATTATTTGGCCATCCCTAGTTTCCCTTGAGAAGGTGGTGGTGAGCTGCCTTCTTGAACCGCTGCAGTCCATGTGGTGTAGGTACGCTCACAGTGCTGTTAGGAAGGGAGTTCCAGGATTTTGACCCAGTGACAGTGAAGGAACAGCAATATATTTCCAAGTCAGGATGCCAAGTGGCTTGGATGGGAACTTCCAGGTGGTGGTGTTCCTATCTATCTGCTGCCCTGGTCCTTCTAGGTGGTAGTGGTCATAGGTTTGGAAGGTGCTGTCAAAGGCGCTTTGGTGAATTCCTGCAGTGCATCTTGGAGATGGTACACACTGCAGCTACTGTGCGTCGGTGGTGGAGGGAGTGAATGTTTGTGAATGTGGCGCCAATCAAATGAGCTGCTTTGTCCTGAATGGTGTCAAGCTTCTTGAGTGTTGTGGGAGCTGCACTAATCCAGGTAAGTGGAGAGTATTCCATCACACTCCTGACTTGTGCCTTGTAGATGGTGGACAAGCTTTGGGGAGTCAGGGAGTGAGTTAATCATTGCAGGATTTCTAGCCTCTGACCTGCTCTTGTAGCCACAGTATTTATATGGCTAGTCCAGTTCAGTTTCTGGACAATGGTAACCCTCAGGATGTTGAAAGTGGGGGATTCAGTAATACCATTGAACATCAAGGGCCGATGGTTGGATTCTTCCTTGTTGAAGATGGTCATTGCCTGACACATGTGAGGCGCGAATGTTACTTGTCACTTGTCAGTCCAAGCCTGGATATTGTTCAGGTCTTGCTGCATTTGGACATGGACTGCTTCAGTATCTGAGGAGTCGTGCGTGGTCCTGAACATTGTGCAATCATCAACGAACATCCCCACTTTTGACCTTATGATGGAAGGGAGGTCATTGATGAAGCAGCTGAAAATTGTTGGGTCGAGGACACTACGCTGAGGAACTCCTGCAGTGATGTCCTGGAGCTGAGATGATTGACCTCCAACAACCACAACCATTGTCCTTTGTGTTAGGTATGACTCCAACCATTGGAAGGTTTTCCCCCTGATTCCCATTGACTCCAGTTTAACTAGGGCTCCTTGATGCCACACTCAGACCAAGGCTGTAATGGGATCAGGAGCTGAGTGGCCTTGGCAGAACCCAAACTGGGCGTCAGTGAGCAGGTTATTGCTGAGGAAGTGCCACTTGATAGCACTGTTGATGGGGCCAATTAAGGCCTGCCCAGCATGAAATGAGAGCGGTAGCACTATCTGTGTGGGCAGGGGGAGGAGGGAGAGTTGGTCCAGCGCACAGTTCGCACATGCATGCAAAAGAGCGTTTCAATCTCCCTGAGGCATGGGGCTGCCTCAGGGAGATCGAAGCAATTGTTTAAAAATAAATAAATACAATAAAAATTTAATAAAACATGTTCCATCCCATGTGACTGTGTCACATGAGATGCGACATGTTTTCATTTTTAAACAAAAGTTTCTATTTAAGTTGTAATAGCTTTAGGAAACCTCATCCTACTTGTGGATGAGGTTTCCTAAAAACCGTAACGGCCGCTTGGCCTTTTCCCCTGCCTGCCAAACAGTAGGTAGGACAGGCAGTGTAAATTTGATTTAATTAGTTCGTTAATGGCCTTAATAGGCCTTTCAATTATCAGCGGGTGCGCAGCTGACTCTGGCACATGCCCACCGAACAAAATATCGCAAGATAGCGCGATAACATCGGGACGCACACCTGACATCATCGCGCATCATTTTATGTTCTGGCACGTCAGGCCCGCCCCCGGACACCGAATGTAAAAATCTGCCCAAGCGCCTAAAGCACCTAATCAGAAGATGAGATGCTGTTCCTCCACTTTGCGTTGGGCTTCACTGGAACTTTGCAGGCCAAGGACGGACATGTGGGCATGAGAGCAGAGTGGAGTATTGAAATGGCAAGTGACAGGAAGGTCTGGGTCATGCTTGCAGACAGACTGAAGGTGTTCTGCAAAGCAGTCACCCAGTCTGCGTTTGGTTTCCCCAATGTAGAGGAGACTGCATTGGGAGCAGCGAATGCAGTAGACCAAATTGAAGGAGATGCAAGTGAAGCGCTGCTTCACCTGAAAAGATTGTTTGGGCTCTCGGACGGTGAGGAGGGAGGGGGTAAAGCAGCAGGCGTTGCACCTTCTTTGATTGCATGGGAAGGTGCCATGGGAAGGGGACGAGATGTTGGGGGTGATGGAGGAGTGGACCAGGGTGTCCCTGTGGAATTTTGACGGGGAGGTGAGGGGAAGATGTGTTTGGTGGTGGCATCATGCTGAATTTGGTGGAAATGGTGGAGGATAATCCTTTGAATGCGGAGGCTGGTGGAGGCAGACTATGTTTGACATGGTCCTCAACCGTGTCCGACCCATCTCCTGCACCTCTGCCCTCACTCCTTCTCCTCCCTCCCAGAACCATGATCAGGTCCCCCTTGTCCTCACTTTTCATTCCACCAGCCACAGCATTTGTGCCACTATCAGCACCTTCTTTAGCCCTTACCACTACCATTAACACTCCCTTTGTCTTTTTGTCCATGACATCTTCGTCAATCTCTCCTTAGCCCCCACCTATCACTAATCTTCTGTCCAGCTTCACCTGCTCCATCCCTTTAAACAGTATAGATTTCATCACATTTCTACTTCTCTTTAGCTCTGAAGAAGGGTCATATGGACTCGAAACGTTAACTCTGTTTCTCTCTCCACAATGGTGCTGAGTCCTTCTAGCATTTCCTGTTTTTATTATTATTTATATGGCTAGTCCAATTCAATTTCTGGTCAATGGTACTCCCAGGATATCTGACATTTAAATTTATCACTAGGTAACTGGGAAGCCCCAATCTCCGATGGCCAGGCACACTGAGACACTATTTATTCCCAGCACTTCCTGCACTGCACTTGGGCTGAATTTAATTCCAGCGGATGGTGGGCAGAAAAGCCAGGTCAATCCCTCTGTGGCCTTTTCTGAGAACCCATATGTGATTTTATGCCCATCAGGCAGGAAACTCCCTGGCGTTTGGGCTCCCATTCCTTTAGAGGCATAGATCCCACCTCCAAGACTGCTGTCTAATCGGAGAGCTGGCAGCTCTTCATTCCCAACAACCCCATGAGCAGCGGTGGCCATTGCTGCTCTCAGCCAGGATCAGCAAGATGAAGCAGGCCAAGGAACCCAGATAAGTAGGTTGTGCTCACTGGAACCTGTCAGTCAGGCAAGCCCTGACAAGGGTGAGTCATAGCTGATGGCAGGGAGGTGCTTCAGCAGGGGTGTCCCTCATCACTTGGCAACCCTCCATGGACCACAGGATGCCCAATCAGGAGGGCCAGCCCTCTCATCCCCTGGAGCCTACAGGGAGGTTGGTTTTACTGGATGGCCTTGCCAAATGGCAGAGGGCCGCCCCTGCCAGCAGTGGGAAAAGGCCCTTACATTGCCCTTAGTTGGCCACTTAAGGGCCCCAATTGGCCTCTGGGCAGGAAGGCCATTTGTGGCCCTCCCTGCACCTGACTGAATTGCACAGAGGGTGATTGGCACTCCACCTCCCGTCTTCCCTCACAAATCTATGGCACCCCCCCCTCCTTCCCCACCTTGAAACTCCCTCCCATAGGCTGGATTAAATTCCATTCATTAGCTGTGAAGACCTGTAAGGGGCTACCATCGGTTCTCTGCCTCTCCCTCATGTCCTCTGCTCTCTTCATCTGAAAGGAAGGACAGAAGAGACCAATGAGTGAAAGTAATGGCATGTGCTGAATAGATGAGTGGAGAGTATTAATTGAGGGTGAGGAAGAGGCATGATATTGCATAAAGATAAAGGGTGACTGTCAGTAAAGGATGAATAGATGGGGATCTGAGGAAGTACATAGATAGAGAGGGATGGATGTACCAGCAAGGTAAGTTGGTGTGAGGAGTGATGTACTGGAATCAGTTTGAGATGACAAAGTGAGGGGTTTTGGTGATATATGCAGCAGGATGTAGATGAATGAACCATTGCTCTCACCTTTCCTGCCTTGCTTAGGTCATTGAACCACTTCTTACAATGGATGCAGGAATGTAGCACCATGCTCCTGCAGCTGACCTCCTTTGCCAACTCCAGGCCAACTCCATCTTGGTGTCCCCAACCAACACTTTCCTCCTGTCTCTAGGGAACAGTACATCACTCCAGATCTTTATAATCCCCAGCAGCATATGCAGAGAATCATCACAGAAATGAGGTGCAGTCTTTGTCCTTTGTTATGAGACAGCAGTTGATTAAAGCTGAGCTATTCAAAAATCCTGGAGGGAAACTTTAAACGACTATCATAACCTATATTTTTAAGCGTTATGTTTGAGATGCAACTCTAAGTTCAGGAATCAGACCCCCAGTTCCCGAGAAGTTTTATATTAAACTAAATGAAACATTTTATTAAGTTACAACACATCAAACACATATACATAGCTATAAATTATTACTATCATAACTATTAACAAATTCCCAAGCTAATCTCCATTAAGGCAACAGCAACCCATAGACTTAACCAGACACCAGGCAGAGTATTTTCATCTTACAAATTCAAAATGAGATTCCTTTCACTTTGGTTCCTGTGGAAACAGTTCTAGGCTTACAGCTGCTTTGATCTTACATTGCCTCTGTCTCCCACACACAAAACTGCTATCCTTATACCTAGCACAGCTCATTGAATGTAAATTCTTATTGTATCATCAACCTCTTTGAACCCCACCCTTTCTAACAATAAAATCCCTTTCGTAGTATCAATTTTATTGGCAATATTAACTCATTGCTTGGTCTCTGCTAGCTAGGTGCCAGATTTTACTCAGAGATAAAAACAAAAAAACTGCTGATGCTGGAAATCCAAAACAAAAACAGAATTACCTGGAAAAACTCAGCAGGTCTGGCAGCATCGGCGGAGAAGAAAAGAGTTGACGTTTCGAGTCCTCATGACCCTTCTCAGAACTTGAGTTCGAGTCCGGACTCTTCATGTCTCTTCAGTGTAATATTTTAAATTAAGCAGGAAATAACCATTTGAGTATGGCTAACATTTTTTGTTAATTGTTTACAAATTCATTACTGTATGCATTTTTGTTTGCTAATGATTAAGATTTCATGGACAAAAATATCATCTAAGATTCATGTGCCTTCAGTTCTGTCCTCTTATTTTGATTCTTCAGCCACCTCCACCCAGTTTACCCAGGAGGGTGGGAGAGGCCAGAGAAGAGTGTTGGTATGCCAGTTTTATCATTGAGCCAGAAGTATTCACTGGAGTGCGCAATCAGCTCTATCCTTTCCTCTTCTGTTCATCTTCTTTGAACAATTCCTGCATTGGAAACTCTGATAATGGGCCTCAGGCCTCATTCCCATGAGACCAGCGAGCTGAAGATGCCTGCTGAGGAGAATTTAAATGTTGTTCAGTCCTGAGCAAGGGGCTGATCAGAAGAGATTAGGGAAGCAATTGGGAGTAAATGGGCGATCAGCAGTGATGTGGGGTGTGGGGGCACAGGTTGATTGGTTGGCGTGGCACTGACAACAGTTTTCATTGCCACAGTGGAGCCAGCATGAGCATTGCTGCTCTACATAGAATCAGCTGTGGCTCAGTTAATAGTACAGCAACCTCCGAGTCAGAACGTTGTGGATTCAAGTCCCACTCCAGGATTTGATCATGAATATCGAGGCTGACAATCTAGCACAGCACTGAGGGCATGCTGCACTGTGAGAGGTGCTGTCATTTAGATGCAACGTTAAACCAAGCCCATTCAGGTAAATATAAAGGACACCAAGGGATTATTTTGAATTGCAACAGGGAAGTTATCTCCGGTGTCCTGAACAATATTTATCCCTCAATCAATATCACAAAAACAGATTATCTGGTCATTATCACATTGCTGTTTGTGGAAGCTTGCTGTGGGGAAATTAACTGCCACGTTTCAGTACAACATTGACACCACCTCAAGAGTATTTCATTGTCTCTAAAGCACTTTGGGATGTCCTGGGGTTGTGAAAGGTGCTATTTGTTTGCAAGGTTTTCTTTCTTTAACATTCAGGTAAAGCACTTTAAAATACTTAACTGTTTGATGGCAGCCTGCAAGATGTAGCAAGTGGTGTGCCACAGGGATCAGTGCTGGAATTACAATTTATATAAATGACTTGGATAAAGGGATGAATGGGACGGCTGCCAAATTTGCTGATGACACTAAGATAGGTAGGAAAGTAAGTTGTGAAGGGGACAAAAGGAGGCTAGAAAAAGATATAGATAGGTTAAGTGAGTGGGCAAAGATCTGGCAAATGGAGTATAATGTGGGAAAATGTGAAATTGTCCATTTTGAAGAATAAAAGAGAAGCATATTATCTAAATGGTGAGAGATTGCAGAGCTCTGAGATTCAGAGGGATCTGGGTGTCTTAGTGCATGGATTGCAAAAGGTTAGTATGCAGGTACTGCAGTTAATTAGGGAAGCTAATAGAATGTTATCATTTATTGTGAGGGGAATTGAATACAAAATTAGGGAGGTTATGCTTCAGTTATACAGAGCACTAGTGAGACCACATTTGGAGTACTGTGTACGGTATTAATCACCTTATTTAAGGAAGGATATAAATCCATTGGAAACAGTTCAGGGAAGGTTTACCAGACTAATACCAGGAATGGGCGGGTTGTCTTATGAAGAAAGGTTGGACAGGCTAGGCTTGTATCCGCTGGAGTTTAGAACAGTAAGAGGTGACTTGATTGAAACGTATAAGATTCTGAGAAGTCTTGACAGGTTGGATGTGGAGAGGATGTTTCCTCTTGTAAGAGAATCTAGAACTAGGGGTCGCTGTTTAAAAATAAGGGGTCATCCATTTAAAACAGCGATGAGGCAAAATTTTTTCTCTCAGAGGATCGTGAGGCTTTGGAACTCTCTTCCTGAAAAGGTGGTATAAGCAGAGTCTTTAAGTATTTTTAAGGCAGACGTGGATAGATTCTTGGTAAGCAAGGGGGTGATAGGTTATCGGGGGGTAGGGAGGATGCAGATTTGAGGCTACTATCAGATCAGCCATGATCTTATTAAATGGCGGAGCTGGCTCAAGGGGCCGAATGGCCTACTCCTGCTCCTATTCATCTGTTCATATGATCCCTTTAAGGATCACTGGTTAGGCTGCATGTAGGCAACGATTTCCTGTAGGCACCGATCTCAGCATCTGTGGCAGCCCAATTTTGCAAAGAGTGCCTCAAACAGGTGTTAGGAATCCTATTTGCACATGCCTAGGGGTTAATGCATATTTGAGGCACAGGTCTTGGATGTCGCTTTCTCTCTAGTCTGGTCCCACCCAGCACATTGGCTTTAGGCGCCCATTTTACACCTGCGTTAGCAATCCATTACAGGATAACGCTTAATAAATTACAGAATGACTTCAAGTCATCGAGACAACAGTAATGTATGAGCAAGAATGGAAGCCAACAAATGCTGTTCCAAAATTCTTCTTTTAAAATGCTATAGTTCACTGGAGGAGGTAAATCTTTCATTGAAAAATCTCACCATATTGGCACCAGAATAGCACCGAATCATATGGAACCCATTAAGACTTGTTCAGACACATTTTAGTTTTGCCTGTTTTATTGTTAGGCTTGTTTGAATGTCACTGCACTGTGCAGTCTCATAATACATTCCTCAAGATTTTAAAATGATTTGTCTTGTGTGTTTGGTACACATTTTTATTCCAGATGTTCACAGGATATATGCACCAGGTGCTTTTAGGGGTGAGCATGCAACAGAGAATTGGGAAAGGAGACCTTGGCCCTTTCTCCTCAGCCAATCTGCAGAACAACAAGCTGAAATTTTAGTGGATAGGGCGATTGCATTTTTAAAGCCCAATTTTAACATTGGGTGGGATGAGAGGTTGGGGACCATTCTAATGCTGCCAATGTGAGGTTCAGGCTACTTTAACACCAGGGTTTCTCATCAGTAGGATTGATGGGCTGCCAACCAGATCTTGTCATGAAACAGGGAGCCCACCCACTTTCTGTACACCATCTTCAGTAAGCTGTACAAAGTCTTTTTAAGGTTTCACATTTCACTGTCCTATCGCTGCAAAGGGGGCACATGTTGAAATTAGTTAGAAATTGTCCTGAGGAGTGTTGGTGAAAGAAGTCAGAGTAAGGAGGAATGTACTGTTGCCCAGCACCTGCTGGAACATACCCCCAGGATCTGAGTTCAATGCAGAAAGAGGTTTGTTGACTTAAGAAAAACAGTAGTAATGAGTACAACTCTTCATCACTTCATCTTTCTGAACAATATCTCTCAGCACTCTCAACAATTTCCTCTCCTCCAAAAAATCTTTCAACATCTGATGATAAGAACATATTATATCACCTCTCTTTTCATTCCAAACGCACTGTTTGCTTTTCTTTCTTCACATCAGCCACAAACAGCATTCTGTTTTTACATCCCAGCAATTGCATAACCAGCAACATCTCTAAGCACTCTTTCTTCACTTCACGTTCCATATACTTGGCTTTCTACTCATTTCCTCCCCAAACTAATTCCACCTTGCTTCTTCTCCAGCACTCAGAAGATGCACAATGTGCACAAATTCTACACTTTCTTTTTCAAGAGCTAATTAGTAACTCATGTCTTCTCTTTCTGGTGGGCAAAATAGCACTTAATGCCAGGGAGAGAAGAAAGATTGGGGGAGCAGCATTTCACATTATAACCATCACTCAAATGGAGCAGGAAGCTATGAAACTTGTGGCTCTGGTAAAGCCATGAGCCGTGGGGATGGTGAAGCTGGCAGCTTCCCTGAGCATATTACTTTTAAACTTTCATTCACCTCAATAGCTGTTCAGCCAGCTTGACACTTGAAGCTGCATTCTGTCACCTGCTGATGCCTAGTCTCTCAGTGCCATCCAAACTTGAGACCCTGTTCAGTTTTGTCTAGGCCCTTTTTAACACCTGGATGCTGCTGAAGAAGATATCTTAGAGTTGATATTGACATATGGGTTAAACAGTGAAGTAGAAAGATCTGAACATGGTGAAACACCCAGCACTAGTGAACGACAACAAGTACTGGTGTTAGGGACATCCTGGTGGCAGCTTGCTGGAGGATTTAGTTATCTTCTAGCTCGGCTCAGCAAAGCATGGATGAGAACTTCAGGTCTTAGAGCCATGGGGTCATTATATCATAGATGGAGGCTATTTTGCCCACCAAGTCCATGCCAGCTGTCTGTAAAGAAATCTAGTTAGCCTCATTTCCCTGCTCTGTCCATGTAACCCTATGAATTTATTTCCCTCAAGTGCCTATCCAATTTATTTTTTAAATCATTCATCCTTCCTGCTTCCACTGCACTCATAGGCAACAGGTTCCAGGTCATTATCACCTGCTGCATAAAAAAGTTCTTCCTCACATTCCCTCTGCATTTCTTGCCCGGAACCTCAAATCTGTGTCCCCCTAGTCCTTGTACATCAGCTAACGGGAGCAGCTTTTCTTCGTCTACTTTATCGAAATCTGTCATAATCGTGTACACCTCTGTCAGATCTCCCCTCAACTTCTTTTGCTCAAAGAAGAACAGTCCCAGCTTCTCCAACCTAACCTTTTATCTAAATTCCCACATCGCTGGAACTATTCTGGTAAATCTTTTCAGCATTTTATCAAGGACCCTCACATTTTCCTAAAGTATGGTGTCTAGAATGGGACACAACACTTCAGTTGTGACCATATCAGAGCTTTATAAAGATTCGGCATAATTTCTTTGCTTTTTTACTCTATGGGCAGAATTTTGCCCTTGATGGGCGGGTGGGCCCCACCGGCTCGGCGGTGGGCGGGCAGCCGATCGCCGCCTCCGAAACAGGCCCTACCGCCATTTTAAGTGGCCAGGCCACAATTAAGGCCCGCCCAGCGGGCTGCCAGACAGGAAATGCTATGCGCTTCCTGTGCGTAGGGGTGGGAGGGAAACCCAGCTGTCAGAGTGCGCTCTTTCACGCATGCGCGCAATTAAGCACACATCTCCCTGAGACTAAGTGCTGCCTCAGGGAGAGCGCTGAAAGTTATTGAAAGTATAAAAATAGAAAAATAAAAAAAATTCTTAACGTGTCCCTCTCATGTGACAATGTCACACGAGATGGGACATGTTAATAAATATCACAGAAACTTTATTAAAGATTTTTAAAAAGGAACATGAAACCTCATCCCGCCGGTGGATGAGGTTTCATGTTTTTTCAGAAGCCCGCTGGGGCTCCTGGTCTGCCCGCCAGCCTTAAGGTTGGACGGGCAGGGCCTTTAATTGATTTAACTACCCTTTCAGTGGCCTCAATTGGCCATTGACAGGTCGGTGGGCAGACAGCTGATTTCACTGTCCGCCCGCCTTCCTGAATATTTCAGTGGGGCGGGATGATGTTGGGGGTTCCTCCTGACGTCATCCTGCGTCATTTTCCTGTTGGCTAGCAGGCCCCGCCCCCAGCTCACCGATGGAAAAAATCTGCCCTATATCTCTATTTATGAAGCCCAAGACCCCATATTCTCTGCTAACTGCTTGCTCAATATGTCCTGCCAATGTCAACGATCAATGCACATGAACTCTGAGGTCCCTTTGCCCTGGACACTTTTTAGAACTGTGCCATTAAGTATATATCCTTATGCCAAAATGCAGCATCTCACACTTATGTGTGTTAAACTACATCTGCCACTTGTCTGCCCACTGCTTGCCTATCTATGTCCTGTTGCAGTTGATTAGTATCACTGTTTGCCACTCCGCAAGTTTAGTATAATTGGCAAATTTTGAAATTTCACTCTGTATTCCGATACCTAAATCATTTTAATCAAAAAAAGCAGTGACCCTAGCACTGACCCTTGGGAAACACTACGGCCCACCATTCTCCAGTCTTAAAAACAACCATTTCTTAGAACTCGCTGTTTGCTATCCTTAAGCCAATTCTCTTTAATCGACGCTGATACTGACCCTCCCAGCTCACGAACCTGTTAATTGGCCTTTTATGTGGCATTTTGTCAAAGGCTTTCTTAAATCCATATAGACAACATCCCCTGCATTCCTTTCATCAACCTTCTTTGTTACTTCATCAAAAAAATCTGTTGGGTTAATCAAACAGAATCTGCATTTAACAAATCCGTGCTGGTTCTCCTTCATTAACTCAAACCTCTTCAAGTGCCAGTTGATCTTTTTGCCTGCTTATTGTTTCTGAAACCTTATCTAGCACTGATGTTAAACTGGTTTCTAGTTATGAAAAGAAACAAGTCTCTGGACTCCACCACAGAGTAATAAGTGTCCAGTTTTGACAGATGGTGGATTGAATACAAAGAGGTTTTCAAAGCGTACTTAGCTTCTGCAGTTCACTCTCTACCAGAGCAGTGGAAATACTGAGCCTTGTGGGAATGACAGTAGGGCAATGGGAGAAGTTGTCCTCTATCAGGGTGTGAGCATGCCTTTTCCTTCGCCACCCCCTCAACCAATAGTTGTCATGGTGCCGTGAGGTGGAGCCATTGAGGAGGCAGTGGCGTAGTGGTATTGTCACTGGACTGATAATCCAGAGACCCAGGATAATGCTGTGGGGACCCGGGTTTGAATCCCACCACAGCAGAATTCAATAAATATCTGGAAGAAAAGTCAATTGTCATAAAAACCCATCTGGTTCACTAACATCTTTTAGGGAAGAAAATCTGCTGTCCTTACCTGGTCTGGCCTACATGTGACTCCAGGGCTGCATGGTTTGCTCATAAAAAATGCCCTTTGAACAAGGGATGGGCAATAAATGCTGGCCTAGCCAGCGACGCCCACAAACGAATAAAATAAAAAGGTCTGCTGGCCAGACTGCCCCAGCAGCAGCTAAGGTTCAGCAGTCTGTAACTGGGCCTTCACAGGCTTGAGTATCTAGAGGTCTCTGGCCATGAGCATCTACAGGGTCCCCACATGAGCAACAACAACTTTGATGAAGTCATTGGGAGAGTGCCTTATATGAGTAGCAGCCTTAGTAATACTCTTATATGATGTCTCAGCAGCTCCGCTTCAGCTGCAAATAGTTCATTAAGGATCTCTAAACATTCCTTCAAAAAAATGAAAGAAGGGGGTTACTTCAGAACATTGTAATTCCTGTCACAAAGCTGCTTTATTATGCATATTTAGATTTACTGTATAGAAGATATTTCCTATTACCATTGATGTCTTCCTGTGTTACTTTTAAACTTGTCCTGGGACTCCTGTGAGATGATAACTGAAGGCCAGGGACACCAATGGTTCTTGGCATTTCTGTGGTATCATGACCCTCCTGGAACCTGGAATGAGTGGTTCTCGTCTCGGGCACCTGAGTCTCAGAAAAAACTCTTCAGCGGGTTACTTTCCTATTGGAAGTGTATAGGCAGCTTGGTCCTCTATCCTGACACCTACATAACCAGGTATCTGGGGGTACTGATGGGGAAAAGTCACACGAGCTATCATCCAGAAAGAGGGTGGCATTATAAATACAGGTTCTAGATGTGCAAGTTGTGAAGGGTCCTGGATTTCAATGCCCACCAATTATCTCTGGAGATATCACTAAATTTCTTACTGAATTGCAAAGGGGTCATGGGGTCAAGGAATGGTACTCACTGCCACAACCATTTCCTTCCACTAAGAGTGTACCACATTATTGGTATGACTGCAGCCTCTGCTCCAAATTGATCATCCCTCCTGTCCCGTAACTCTGTTTAAGGGACATGTGGATCTAGCTCTCCCAGTAATATTGTCAATCTGTCCAAAATCCTTCTCTTCCAGATTGTCTGTTCCTTTAGTACTGCCATTGCCCAGTTGAGCAACAGCAAATTTTAAATCATGATTCTGCACCAGGTTTTTACATACCCCCCTGGTATTGTCTGGCCTTCTTCCACCTCACAGCACCTTAGCCATTCCCTTCTTCTGTTGCCCTCAATAAATATCCCCCTTTCCTACACTCTACTTTCCTCTTCAGGTAGTTTTTGATCCATCTCTTCAGTGCCTTACTCTACCCCATGCACTTTCTTCCCTGGCCTTAGGTGTTGCAGGCTGTATTTACTGAGCCTATCTCTCTCCTGCCTGTGTAGTTTAAATGCCCCAGTCATGTCCACAAGATCAGTGCTGTTACCTGAAGGCAGGCGGGAGTTCTCCATCTCCATCTCAGTGGAGCAATAGCACTGTAGGAAGGTCAGGTTCTGGAGATCAATCCCCTGCTGTGTTTCAGCCCACTTTAAGCAGTAATTATATTTTGATCTTGGATTAACCTCTTTTGAGGTTATAAATTCCAATTGAGGAATAAAGCAAAAAGATTCTGGGAAAATGTTATTTTTAAATGTTTGATTGTTTTAACTTGGCATGTTTGACTTGCCTGTGTATAGGATATATAGTGGGAGGCAGGACACAGCATGAAGAGTAGAAGAAAAATCTGACATGCACATTGAAAATTAATGAGTGGTGTGGAGCACAGTCTGGGAAAACATCCATAACATGAGCTGCCTTGGGCAATTCCATTGGAGAAACTAAGATTTTCTTTCTGGAAAAGTATTTAGCAAATGATTTTGGTGGGGGAGTTGAGGGAGGAGAGGAGCAAATCCAGAAGAGATTTGTGTTGGAAATTCTTTTTGGAACTTATGTTTTCCTTTTATTCATTCATGGGGTTTGGACATCGTTGGCAAGGGCAGCATTTGTTGCCGATCCCTAATTGCCCTTGAGAAGGAGGTGGTGATCCAGTTTCTTGAATTGCTTCAGCCACTGTGCTATAAGTTAGAAAGTTACAGGATTTTGACCCAGTGACAGTTGAGGAAAAGCAATGTGTTTCCAAGTCAGAATGGTGTGTGGCTTTGAGAAAAACTTATAGGTGGTGATTTTCTCCTGCATCTGCTGCCCTTGTCTTTCGAGGCTGTAAAAGTTTTCGGTTTGAGAGGTGTTCTTGGAGGAGGTTTGACAACTTATTGCAGTGCATCTTGTAATACACTGCAGACATGGTGGTCTGGCAGCAGAGGGAATGAACGTTTACGGTGGTAGATGGGGTCCAAATCATGTAGGCTGCTTTGTCTTGGATGGTATTGAGCTTCTTGAGTCCCACCCATCACATCCCATCATCACATGCTTCTCAATGCCTCTCAACCACATCACGAACCCAGCAGGATTCCCTGACAAGCAGACTGACACTTAACACCCACATGCTCCCTCACATACCTACCAATTCCACCAACTGCATACCCACCTCTCGCTGCTTCCATATACCTCCAGCTATGGCATGCATGTTATTCAATCACAGCGCTACACAATCAATGATATTCTGCCCCCTCTCTCTCATAGTGAGTGCAGGGCATGAGTGGGCTGCAGCCAGGCTAGGAGTAAAGGTTGGTTCAATTGTCAGCTCACTTGAGGGGGAGGTCACAGAGAAGTTCTGCCGTAGAGGCTCAGATGAGAACCTCGATGGGGCAGTATACAGGAGAGCACTGAAGGACATACATACTGGATGCATTGTCTGGCCTGCCAGACAGTCTCCTGTCAATTTTATAAGCATGGAGGAGTCCAGCTCCAAGTTGGCGGAGGGCATTGCGCAGAGTTTGCCCCCTCCACAGCCTCTGCTCCATCTTCCTGTCATGCTGCAGACCCAGAGACTTTGCAACTGCAGCCCCCATACCTGTTGTAGCCTTTATGTGGACAGGTCACTTACCCCTTTTCCCTCCCTGTGAAGATGCAGCAGCACTTTCTGGCAAACTCAGGAATTCACTGCAATACCTCCAGAGTAATTCCAGACATTTTGCAGTAACAGAAGTTCTTAAAAATTACCTTACCTGCAATTTGGATGCCTGCCTCTTTAAAGAATGTGAGTGCAGGGCCCACTTTGCAGCTACATGGTTGATATATGTTACGTGATTGACCAATTTGTTCTCTGGGCTTCAGTAGTTCAAATTTGATATCCTGGCATCGTATCAGCTGGCTGGGTGATGTGATGTCAGGGTAGCACACATTCACAGCCTTCTGGCGCATGTTGGGGATGTCCCTGTGTGTGCCTTTTCCTGATGAAGCAGCATAGGAGGCAGCTGACAGTGCCTCACATCCCAGCAAAGCAGCAGTAGGCAATGCTATGGGAATGAATTTTGCACCAAGTCTTTTCACAAAGTGTGTGTGTGAATGTCTCTGTGTATATGTAGGTTCCATCTTTTCTGAGCCATCAATGTGTCATAGCCTAAACTCTAATCAGCTTCCCCTACTGTACCAGTGTGACCTTTTCCATTTTCCACATTAACCAGCTTTTCCGAATAATGCCCTTAAATGATGTCTAAGCTGTGCTAGGTTCAGAAATAACTTGACTAACACTGGACAAATTTATATGGAACTCTTGCAAGGCACTCTTGTGGCGCCTGCTTCTGAGCCAGTGCTCTGGGTTCAAGTCCCACTCCAGGGCTTGATGGCCAAGAAAGGTGTGATCATAATGCAGCTAAACAGGCAGAGTATCAACTTTTAAATCCTTCCGACATTTATCAATGGCAGGCAGTAAGAGTGGGAGAGAGTCCTGGTCAGCCATGTATTGGAAAGAAATTGGAACCTCTACCATCACTATTCATAGCTCCAGGCTACAACATGCATGTTAAAGTGTGTGTTGCCGCAGCAACTCAGATTTCTTTTGGGTGGGGTTGGGGGTAGGGTGGGGGTGGAGCTAGTTATGTTGACTGGAGGGCTATTGTGGATCATATTGGTGCCAACAGCATGGGGTTTGATCCCCATTCTGGCTGGAGTGGATTCGGGACCTCTCTCCTTGGCCTCCCTATGATGGAGGTCATGGCACTGTGGTTCGGACCTGCCTTCAAGCAGAGTACTTGAAGAATACGTACTCTTACATGCAGCATTCCAGTATAGGCTGGATGTGAACCAAAATCGTAGAAGTTCAACCTGGACTTTGAAATAATTGAGGTAAATGGGACAAGAGTCCAACATAGTTGAAGGGCTTTACAAACTGTAGCTTTCTTCCCATCAGCCTGCGGTGTGATGATTAATTATGAGAACCAACTTTCTCAGTCTTTCACAAAGCATATATATTTTATCAATTTTTATGAAACCAAAAATAGTTGGAATTATACATAATAAATTAAATTTTGAGCAAAACGCATATAAAATTAATATTGGATGTTTATTCTGTAGTGAGCAATGAGAATAGGCTGTGTGAGGCAAATTAAAAGTATAAATAAGCAATGAGCGAGGCCATTTATGAGAATTACAACAACAACTTGCATTGATATGGCACCTTTAATGTAATAAAACATCCCAAGGCCCATTTTTCCCCGAATCTTCTTGTTTTATTCCTCAATTGTATACAGGCAGGAAAGAGGAATATGATCCAAGATCAAAATATAATTACTGTTTAAAGTGGGCTGAAATACAGCAGGGGATTGATCTCCAGAACCTGACCTTCTAACAGTGCTATTGCTCCACTGAGATGAGATGGAGAACTGCCACCTGCCTTCAGGTAACAGCACTGATCTTGTGGACATGACTGGGGCATTTAAATTACACAGGCAGGAGAAAGATAGGCTCTGTAAGTACAGCCTGCAACACCTGAGGTACGCTGCAGAGGCCAGGGAAGATAGTGCATGGGGTAGAGTAAGGCACTGAAGAGATGGATCAAAAACTACCTGAAGAGGAGAGTAGAGCATAAGAAAGGGGACGTTTATCGGGGACAACAGGGGACAGGGAATGGCTAAGGGGCTGTGAGGTGGAAGGAGGCCAGATAATACCAGGAAGGTATGAAAAGACCTGGTGCAGAATTATGATTTAATTGGCCCGCCAGCGTGAAATCGCGGCCTGGCCCCAGTCGTGGGCAGCAGTCCGCCAAGCCCGCCGAACGAGGGAAAAATTCTCCCCAATATTTTTATTATTTGCATTTAGCTCATCTTGTTTAACAGCCCAACATATAAGAGCTGCTCTGACTATTTTTACCTTCTCCCTTTCCCCACAAGAATGTCACAATCTCACCCAGCTGAAACAGGAATGTGGCAATTCCAAATTTCCATCAGTTGTGATGGTTGTACTTGGAATAGGTTCAGTCTACATTTGCTGCATTAGGTGGAAGAAGTAGTTACTCCAGAAGTTGCATTGAGCTGCATGTTTTTTAATTAGCTTGTAATCCTCTGGTTCTCTTTTCCTACTTAAGTACATCCAAAATTGGCCATTGCATCCATGGTTTGAAAAAGTAGATTTTGCCCCTTTTTGTTCTTATTTTCTATGAAATTGTATTTCAACACTCTTCATAGTTTACTGATCAAAGACCTGGTATCATTCATTGATCTAGTACCATTGTTACCACCTTTCCTCTGCCATTGAATTATTTTGTAGTAAAGTTACCAAAATTGGACACAGTACACGAAGGCTACCCTTGCCAATACTTGTTTACAGAGTGTCAGTATGACCTCCTTGGACTTCTCTGTGGAGCTACTTCTATATCCAAATATTCTGTTTGTCTTGGCAACAGCTGCAATGCGAAGTAGCGATATTTTCGATATTTGGCAAGCAAGCACATTGCATTGTTTCCTTGATGCAGTTATGTGGAAATAATTGCCATTTTCATTACTTGTTTTGCACATTTTATAGTATTCATTATTACATTAATTTTTGTCACTTACTGAAAAAGTAGTCCGAGGCAACACTAATCTTAAAACAGTTGGCTTGTTTAGAAATAAAAACAGAAAATGCTGCAAATACTCAAGTCAGGCAGCATCTGGAGAGAGAAACAGATGTAATGTTTCAGTCAGTAACCCTCTTGATTATTTAACTGTTTTTATCCACAGATGCTGCCTGATCTGCTGAGCATTTTCAGCAGTTCTGTTTTTATTTTAGATTTCCAGAATCTACAGTATATTGCTTTTGTGTTAGGGTTATTGGGAATCAATTTATACAACTTGCTTCTGTTTTAAATCACACTGCACCTGAGACTCGGTGGCGAAATGGGTTAGCATATTTTTTTTATGGATTTGAATTCAGACCAATGGATGCATACCTGTATACCAATAGCTAACAATAAGAATTAAACAATGTGAATTTAAGAGAAAACTGACAAATGTTCTTTGAAGACATTACCAGTAAACACAAGCACTCCCTGTGCTATTGTTGACTTGGCTTTTCACAAAGCTCTTCACAAAATTCCACACTGAATGCTTCAAACTAATCGCATATTCATTTCTTTATTTAGGATATACTGGATAGGAAGTTGTCTGACGAATGGGGAAACAGTGACAGAAGTGTTGAGTGGAGCTCCACAGGGTTAGTGCTGAGACCCTATCTACAGCAGTGACCTTGATGCTAAAACTAATTGAAAACTTTCAAATTTGCAAACTGTATTAAACTGGAGAAGAGGACTGGGATGCTGTTAAAGACTGGCACAAGGACAGAGATCAATTGTATAACTGAGCAGACAAATTACAAATTATATTACTGACAAATGTAAATTATTACCTCATTTGGGGCAAAAGTGTGATACGAGTATATAATAAAGGGATAAAATTAGCAGAGGTAATTTAGGAAGGGTCCTGAGAATAACAGTAGATTTGTCACTTTTAATGTGTAGACAATCTGCCAGTTAAAAAAAAATAAAGCTATTGGCAGAATTTTCCATGCCCGCTAATATCTGCTGGCGGGATTTGTGGCGAGTGTTAATTTCGTGATATTGAGAAAGTCAATTTCCTGTCGGCAGAAAATTAGTTTGGAATTTTGTCCTCCGAACTTTCAAGGTGGGTTACAAATAGGTTGAGCTTCCTGACGAATGAAGTCAGGAATCCTATTTGCGTGTATTAGCATCTCTTGCATGCTCATTAAAAGGCCACAGAATCACAGAATTGTTACAGCCTTCTTGCCGGAGTTAAGTTCACTGTCCAAATTAAGTTCCTGCCAGTGAGAGTTTAGAATGTTCAGTTTTATGACTGTCTATAAGTGTCATGCACCTGGTGGGCTTCACCTCTTCCAACACTTTGAGGTCAGTCGATACCGCTTTTGCCTTCTTGGGGACCTCACATCACTTCACTTGAGCACTGGTAGCAAAAGCAGCACCAAAGCTGGACACAGGAGGCAGGCGAAGGCTAGAAGGGGGTGGGAGTAGGCTGAAAGGGTGGAGCCACGGCTGGACAGGGAAGGCAGGCTTATAGGAAATTGGGAGAAGAGTGCGTACGGAAGTTGGGGGGGAGGGGTGGTGGGAGGATGGGATTGGTGTTGTTGACAATGGAGCTCTGGAGATAAACTTAGGGTACTGGTCATAGGAGGAAACAGTCACAGTCAGAAGGGCAAGTGGGATGCGGTAGGATGGCAGGTCGAGGATGAGAGTCTGGTAGGTGAAGGTCTCATCATGGGGGGTGTGGGGGTTAAGGTGGGGGACAAGACAAGGTGGCTTGTATTTCAGAGGGGGCAGGGTCAGGGCGGTCATAGGGATATGGGGATGGTAATGGATGTTGGATCTGAGGGAAGGAGAGGCATGTGGAGGTAGATTGTGATAGGATCCAGGGTAATGGGTGTATGTTCAAGGGTGATGCAGGCGAGAGGAATGGTGATTTTGGGTAGGTCTAGGGTGATAGGTGGAGATTGATGGGTGACGGGGAAGGGTAGTCGTTTGGTGGAGCAAGTTTGAAAGGTTACACGCACCATTTTTCCAATCTGACCTTGACAATGCAGTGAGTCAGTAAGATCCCTTGAGGTGGGAGGATGGTCTTTTCGGGTGGGTGGAGTTCAAGATCAGCAGAAGTGACCGACTAAAGGAACACCTTAATAATAATGAAGCAACAGGATGTCAACCGTGCTCAGTTGTGTTCTCCTCTATGGTGAAGCCCACATTGCAGCAGGTTTGTTCCCAACTCTTGGGTCCCATAACAGCAGGGCTATTTCTGTGCCATTTGCCATCAGCTGCAGTCAGAGGCAGGATGAAGGGAGGGAGGGAGGTGGAATGTCTTCAAGGGGCACAGCTGGAGGACGGCAGCCAACTTGTGACTCCAAACCTCTATCCACCCAGGTGAATGGCCTTGCCTGACAAGGACTCATATGGTTAGTCTTTCTATGCTGCCAAGGCAATGGTCTGTCTATAGAGTCTTGAGGGTAGTGGAGACTAATGGAATAGGGAAGCTTCTTTCAAATGGCACTCATTACCTGGTCACAGAGCAATGTCTCCATTCGCAGTCATGTATGAATGGGAGGAACACCCATATCTGGTCCTCCAGGAAGGGGTGGGGACTAACTGGAGTCCAGGCGAAGGCTTAGCACTGGCCTGCTGGCTTTGAGATGGAGGGAAACCTGTTAAGGACATGCTCAATAAATGTATCACATCAATTTGTTTACACATCCACTGAGGCGTTGATGATACAGGCTGCAGGCAACCCTGCCTTGGTAATGGCTCTCATCCGGATGAGGAGAAGCAGGTTGGCACCGGGCCAGAAGGAGCAAAGGCTTGAGCAGCAAGAGGCAGCGGAGCCTGTAGAAGTTCAAGAGGGTGGTGAACATGGGCCATTGCAACTGTGAGCATTGACCCGACCATGGCTATGTCGTAGGGGGTGCTTTTATCCAGAAATGAGTGAGAGGCCATGCCGGAGATGCCCTCATATGTCCTGGGACGTGGTTGCTCGCATCTGCCAGTTTCTCCAGTATGTGCTGTGGCCGCAAGGACTCTGGAGGAGTAATACGGAGCTCCTGGCCTTCAATGAGTGAATGTCTGTCTGGGTGCCTTTTAAATATTGTGCCAGGACCTTTGATCTCATAAGGTGACGACGGGATGACTTCCTGCCTGGCCTGCCATGAGATTTGTCGAGCTCCTAATGGATGCATAATTAATAAGCTGACCAGTGGAAGATCATGCATGTTCAGCCATCCCCCAGAGGGAATCACACCAACCATCCCACCCGCCACCAGACTTAGTCTGCAGAGCAGAAAATTTTGCCCATTGTCTTTTCCCATTCTGACTGTGGCTTTCTTTTGTAATGCTCAATCACTGTAATTCAGAGCGTGGAATTAATATTTTTCTTCAAGTTGAGCTTCCATCCATCTAACATTTTTTAAAATTTGATTTTATTCTTTTATCAGTGAGCGCTGTGACATGTTGTAGCAAGACTGATGTGCTTTGTTTACATTTACTGGGCTTTAACTGCCTTCCAATTCTTTCAAACAATAAAGGAATTAATTTTGTAAACAAAGATGAAAATGTCAGCTCTGGCTCAATGATATTGTTCTCATTACTCAGAAGGTTGTAAGTTCTTGAGCACATTACATAGGCTGACACTTCAGCATAGTACTTACAGAGTCCTGCACTGCCGAAGGTGCTGTTTCTCAGATGAAATGTTCAAGCCCCTTTCCAAATGAATGCAAGATGGCACTTCTGTGTAGTACTGAGGGAGTATTGACTACACTGCTAGAGGTTCAGTCTTTTGTTATAAAGCTTTGATATTGTTTGACATTAAACTGAGGCTCTGTTTGCTCCTCAGATGAACATTAAAGATTCCAGTGTAAAATTCAGAAAGAGCACTGTGTTCTCTCGGTATCCTGGCCAACATTTATCCCTCAAACAACACTAAAGAAAACAGTTTACCTGATCATTTATCTTGTTACTGTTCACAGGACCTTGATATGTGCAAACTGGAAAGTGTTGCTGCTGCCCAGACATCAGTGGAATGTTGCCCATATCATTTTAAAGCTCTATGTAGTTTCAGTTCAGTTTTTTGTTGCTGTGCCAGTGCTGGCGTGCTGCCTCCTGCTGAAATCTTGCCACCCTAGGCAACCACCTAGTTTGCCTAGTGGTTGCACCGGCTCTGTGCTATATAAGTGCAAATCTTTCTTCCTTAGAATTATTTAAATTGGACTGTACGTTAAGGGGACTTTCTGGATTAATGAGCTAGAATGTGCCAAATGGCTTTTCTGATTCATTAGCTACAAAATCATTACAAGTTCTTTGTTTTCCTCTCACCTTGCCGTGCCAACTTTCAGTCCCAACACACTTTACCTTTTTACTCTCCTATTGTTGCAAAAGTGTCAACAAAACATAATTGTTTGAATGTGTTCATCCTGGCTGTTTCTAAAGAAACCATTTGGCCCCCAATGCTGTGTCCTTGTAAGCAGCAATCCCACTTGCAGTGAATTCCTGCCCAGTGCATCTGCTGGCATATGCTTCGTCTACCTTCTTTCCAAAGCACTCTGCACCCATCACTATTCCTTTGGACTCTGCTAGTGGATTAACAATCACCATCTCTCTTATTTCTTTTAGACCATTTGTTTGATTGTGAACTAGGCCCTTCCTATCCATGACCTCATTGTGGATAACTGTATTGACATCCTAGCTTAGACGGAAATGTAGTTTATGAGTAGTGACATCTTATCCCTTACTGACTTTACTGGTTGAGTTGGACTGTGATTGCCTCAGTTTTGCCCAGATGCAATGCCTGTGTCATAGGCCATAGGTTCATCCAGTTTTCTTACTGAATTTTGTACGAATTGTTTACAACAGGGTGGCAATTGCATAATGTTGGATAGGACACATATGCCAGACTGGGTAGATTGGCAGGCTTCTTTCCCTACAGGACATGAGTGAACTATTGCGATTTTGGTTATTTTTCTCGTTCTGGGTCACAACTCACCAGGTTATTAAACTCAGTTTCACAACATGACACAGTGGATCTTGAACTCACAACTCCTGAGTTGTTCAGCTGGTGGCCACGACCACAAGGTTAATGTTCTCCATGATGAGAAGTGTCATCTAGCAATTATACCATATCGGAGCTTTAAGTTGATGGAGCTTTGTAAAGAAGTAATTACTTATGCTTCCATGAGTGACTCAGATGTGGTATAAACTAGACTTTATAGTAAAAGGGGCAGAAGTTTGAGCTTGGTGGGCAGGTGTGCACCTGAGCGTAAAATGACGCATGATGATGTCAAGCATGCATCCTGACATCATTGCACACTCACGGGATATTTCAGTCAGCGGGCACACACTGGAGTCGAAAATTAAAAGGCCTATTAAGGCCATTAAAGAGGTAATTGAAAGGAATTTTTTGCTGCCCATCCAACCTTACAGTTGACAGGCCTTCGCATTTTTTGAAAACCTCATCCACAGTGGATGAGGTTTCCGACCTCAAATAAAAATAAAATAAAAATGTTAAAATTTATTTCATACATGTCCCTGCTCATCTGACAGAGTCATATGAGGGGACATGTTTCATTACATTTTTAAGATCTTTATTTTTAATTTTGAAAACTTAATCTCCCTGAGGCAGCCCTGTGCCTCAGGGAGATTTCCCCGCCACCCCCCCCTCAACTCCACACACACCGCTCGCCTCTGTGAAATCGCAGTACAGCCCCGATCATGGTCAGCAGTTGGCTTCCCGCCTGCTCCCGCTGAGTCTGCCCGACCGACAAGGGCAAAATTCTGCCCAAGATGCCTTATAGAGAGAACATGGTCTATCAAGGATTTTTACTTTGAGAGGCATGTCATTGAGGCAGGTTAGTAAATGTGGGACACTGTATTATGCGGTGTTATCTGAAAGAGGAGCGTTATGTTGAGGGTACACTCCAGAAAGGGATATGTTATTTTGGATGGTGTGAGTGTGTCACATTATAGTGGCCATGTCAGTTATGGCACAAGTACAGGTTATGGAGGGGATAGTGTCTTATAAGATAGGAGGGGTGGAGAATAATAAGGCAACAATGGCAGGAATTGGAGGGTGGGTGGTTACCATTAATGCTGATGGGAAAAATTAATTAAATACCATTTTTAAAAATTCATGTAAATTTGAGCACATGGTTCTAATTGGATTGATAATAAAAAAAACAAAGAACAAAATTTCACTCTGTATATTTATGCAGATGTAATGAAATAAAGCCAGTTTATAATGGGGGATTATATAATACTAGAAGAAATAATGCCTCTACTTACATCATTATATCATGAAGAGCACATCTTGTCTGCTACTCCCACACAATCACCTAAATTCTACTGAATGCTTACTGCGCTCTGCATAAAACATTTCCTTCAGAAGCTAAGAGTTAATTATCCTTCTACTAGGAACAAGCTTCAAAATGACTGAATTCTATATTAAAATATATCATTAACCAGATGCAGATCCAGCTGCTAATGAGAAAATTTGGAACATATTGCATGCCATGTTTTGAGATTATTTCAATTATTTTGTAAGTGAGCTACCATCTAAAGGGCGAATCCGTGGGTGGAATTTTCCACGCCCAATGGCGTTGGCCATGTTTGGTGGCATGAGCGGACAATATGGTGAGAAGGCCACAAATTGGTTTCACAATGTCATGAAACCAGTTTGCAATCGTCCACTCTGCCCGTCAGTAGGGGAGCCACTTTTCCTGCCATCGGACTTGGGAACCTCATTGTAATACATCTGCATATCATTATAAATCCAGCTCACCAGAATCATCCCCCATGCTGGATCATCCAAGCACGCAGGCCAGTGTGTTCTACAACAGCATATATAAGGCGTGCATGTGGCAGGCTGTACTTCGAGGGGAATTCAGAGGTGAGTGCATTGTAATGTTGCTCAATGCTTGCGAGGGTCACCTGTTGAAATTCAAGGTTGAGGCGACTTCGGGGGGGAGGGGGGTCAAGGGCTGCACTGCGGTTAAGGAGACTTTGGGGGCAAGGACTGCACTGTGGTTGAGGCAATTTGGGGGGTGGGGGCAAAGGCTGCCCTGTGGTTGAAGGTAGTGCACAAGGACGTAAGGGGGGAGGGAAGCGGCCGTGCTTTAGGAAAACCTTGTATAAAGCGACTATTCTTCCGCAACTGAGACAGTTCAGACGCAGCTGCCTTGACATGCTTGAGTCGGGCCTCTAGCTCATCTGCCCACTCAAGCAATGCAGAGGCATACTAGCGCCACCAAGTGCTCCAGAGCTTTTAATCCCTTGGGCACAGACTGCAAACTAATGAGTGTTTTAGTGGACTGCTGAACAGTTGGACGACTGGGCAAGTTGTACAAACTCCTTGCTAAAGCTGGCCAAGGAGCAGTCACTGGTGGATGCGCTCACAGCCCCTTGCAATGTCGTCATTGTTTTTGGACCAGTCTCCCCCATGGTTCAAGCTAACAGTGCAGCCTTGCAGTGCGGGTTAGGAGAATACCTGTGCCTGAGCTGAGAGCACAGTGTGCAGTCTAATGGGTAAAGCTGCTGCCAATCAGTCAGATGGAGTGGGCAGAGGAGGGTGGAGTTTCGGGCAGTCATGCAGTGCATTAAACCGTGGCCATCCAAGTGGTGGCCAGCACTCTCAGGAATGCATTAAGGGGCCTTCAGGCTTAACCAAGAGTGGTTCTTAGTATAATCATGCTAACCCATATACCTCTCTCTTTCATCCTACAGGAGGAGTACATCAGGAGCAAGCAGCTTGGTGAACTAGCCGTATGCCTCATAATGTACAGAGAGTGGAGATGATGGAGAAGAGAGTGACGGAGGCACCTGGCTGGGCAGAAGGAGGAGCTGCACCCTCAGGAAGAAGGGACAGCTGGGGCTCCTGCACACACTCCTGAAGAGCCACAGCGAGTCGTCACTGGTGGCGCCTAGCTCAACTCAGGGTCTATAGACGCCACCTTTCATTCTTGCAGGTGACTGAAAACCAGTGTCATCGAAGACTACGCATGTCCAGGGAACTGATCGGTCATATCTGCCAGCTACTGCCGGATTTGGTGCCACGGGACATGGAGGGCATCCACTGCCAGTGGCCATGAAAGTGACTGTGATGCTCAAGTCTTACGCCACTGGCTTCTTTCAGGGCAGCACAGGTGACCCTTGTGGGACATCACAAGCCTTCACCTACAAATACATCCATGAGGTCACATAGCCCATCTTCATGAGAACACACAACTTTGTGCATTTTACCCGGGACCAGGAAAGCCAAGATACAAGAGCAATTGGATTTGCCCAGATCTTGGGTTTCCCACAGGTGTAGGGTGCCATCAACTGCACTCACATGGTGCTCGGATTTCCATCATTACAAGCTGTCAACTATGTCAACCGCAAGAGATTCCATTTGCTAAATCTGCAGCTGGTATGCGACCACCACAAACACATCCTGCAGGTCTGCACACGGTTTCCAGGGAGTCTCCTAAATTTTCAGTCAGTCACAGATCCCTGACATCTTCCAGGATCCACAGAGGCTGCAGGGTTGGCTTCTTGGAGACAAGGACTACCTGCAGAGACCATGGCTGATGACACCCGTGCAGTGGCCTCAGACTGCAGCAGAGTGAAGGTGTAACGAGGCTCATGCTGCAACTCGCACCTTGGTGGGAGCAGACCATCGGGATGCAGAAGATGAGGTTCAGGTGCCCAAAGCCCTGCAATATATTCCACAGAGGGTGTCTCACATCGTTGTCATCTGCTGCACCCTTTACAACCTGGCACTGCAACAGGGAGAGGAGCTGGCTGAGGAGGAGGTGGAGGAGCTGGATGTCTCTTCCGATGAGGAGGACATCGATAGGGATGAGGGTGAAGAGGCTCTCAAAGACAATGATGGCAGCGATGAGGCCATTGCACAGGCCAGACGAGGCAGGCCCACTCGGGAGACTTTCAAAGCTGCTAGATTTGTGGAGGGTGATGACAACATGCAGTGAGGAGACACCATAGATCATCACATTGCATCTGTGAACATTTGATTCCAGTCTGACTATGGCAATGCACATACACTCTGTGATAAGTTTCTGTCAAGGAGATGCAGCGGAAGCCCTAATGGTCACTTGATTCTAGGAGAATGATGATGACATGCAGTGAGGACTCTCCATAGATCTTCACATAGCCCCTTAGAATGTCTGACTCCTTTCTGGCTGAGGGCAGCTTGCACTCTGTGATCAGGGTCATATCATAGAGGTACAGCCATGAAACTTTAAGAGCATCTGATCCTTTGTCCGCCTTCAGCACCTGAGCCCTTCAGGAGCACAGTGTCACTGGTCGCAGATACTGACATGATGGGGGCCAGCCCCACCTTAAAAGTGCTGAGAGCACACAGAGAGAATGATGTGTCATGAAAATATAATAATTTTCATAATATTATTGTGATTTATTGTAAAGGTAGATTAATAATGGGGTTTGGATTAGTTTCTCTGTGGTGTATTTAATTAAATTGAAGGCAGCTGGTCCGGAGTTTTTGAGTTGTCACAAGGGAAGCTAGGTTTGAAATGCTAAATACGTAAACATGGCTTTATTTTAGAACATGAGGTCTGAGGAGCATTTGCATTTTTAGATAAATTAGGTTAGTTCCAATTTCAAAGAGAGGCGAAGATGTTACACCTAGCCATAAGAAGCTAAGCTAAACAGTGTGTTTATTTTTCCCAAAGGTAACTGATAATATGGGCACTATGATAGGTTTATATTATGAGAAAAGTAAAGTTGCAAAGATATATTGGAACAATGCAACTTAGGTTAAAAAGGGAGAAACATGTATAAAGGAGATGAGGTTATGTGTAAGGGAGAAAGATTTCTAAGATCTAACAAGTGTGAAAGGCCTTCAGTCTCTATGCATCAAGTTGCTGTCTATAGGAGCTGAAGCTAAGAAAACTCACCGTGAATATCACTGTCCAAGGTATTGTGTGCTTTGCCTTAACGGAGGTGTAGCTGGGAGTCAGGTTAATTAGGGAATTTAGTAATTATTATAGTAGTAATTTGTAGATCTTTGTATGTGCTTGAAATCTTTTCTTCTATTAATAAATGTTTAATTCAGTTTTGTAAAAAGCCTCCAAGGCTCAGTGGACTTATTATTACTGAATTCAAGGCATGCATCTCGAAATAAAATACTAATTGCAAAACAGCTATGGCAGCTGTTTCAAGTTTCCCTCTGGGATTTGAGCAGCCCAGCATTTACCATCCACAGTGCTGTAACAGATGGAACTCTGTAATGCCTGCCTACAACATTCTGACAGCAGTGGCAAACACCAGTGAGGTGCAGGCATTAGTTATGTGTCTAGGGAGTGTGAGGCCAGACTATCACTTTGGTCTGAAGGCTGCACAAAGCACAGGGAAGAGGCCCAGGGCTGAGACTCCTGCCTTTATCTTGTGCAGGAACCAAGGTTTCACATCTGAGTGACACAAACACTTTTCAGCAGAATAAGAAGCCATAGGCAGGGAGACATTTTTGGGAGTTTAATTATAGTGGTGAACATTATGTACTCCCTTGCCTAGGCTGTGCAACACATCTTCTTAACCTTCCTAACCCTGCCGCAAATCTTGTTACTCCCCGGACATCCACAGTGGAGGTGGAGGCAGCCTGTTAATTGCTATGCACTGTCTGTGATCAGCTTTATGGGTTTCGTCTGGAGGGCCGAGACCCGCAGGGCTCCAGCTTGTTTTCAGGGTCTTGCTGTGTGGCCTGTGGAGCTGGAGCTGCTGAGGTCTTGGGAAGAGGGGATTTGGATGGGCAAAATATTCCTGGAGTCACCTGGGTGGATGGCCGCAGGGTGTGCACCTGCTGATCCTGCCTGTTGGTGCCCAAGGGGCCCTGGCTGACTCCTTGAGGAGAAGGGGTAGCTGGAGTGAGGTCGAGCTGCCCTGCACATCTCTTGCGTACGCACTGTTGAAGGCCAACTATGGTGTCAGTGATGGAGTTCAGCTCATGCAACAGTGCAGGAGCAATGTCCTGGACCAAGGCAGCTACCAACCTACCAGTGTTGACCTCAATGTATTGGCATGCCTGCGCTATCACCTCAGTCTGAAGGCGGAAGGACTCGTTGTGCCTTGCAACCTGAAGAGTGCAGCTGACAGATGTTCCCAAGCTTGCCTTTGCAGCTCCAGCAACCGAGGTATGACCAAAACCAGGGGCTTATCATCTGACTTGGACTCAGCAAATTTCTGGCCTCCAGCAGTCCTCCAAATGCCAGAGACTTGGGAAGTCCCTGCCATCACCTGCTGCGGGTCAGACAGTGCAACTGGCTTACCAGATTGCGATCACAAGGCTACTCTAAAGCTAGTTTCCACCAAGGTGTGTGTCTCTGCACTGGTGGAGGGTGTGGGTGATGGGACTTCAATGAAGGTGCCTTCAGATTCCTTTTCAGAGGTTTGCTTGGGGCATGATTGGAGGCCCTGGGTCATGGACTCTGCTGGCTGTTTCCAGATCTGCCTGCGAAAGCATGGCAAGAAATAATTAGTGCAAGAGATAATTATTGCAGAACATTGGTCTGTGAAACAAGACATATCACTCACAACATGTTTGTCTGATGGATGTTGCACTGCTGGATCCTCACTTGGTAGAGCACCGCCGGCTTCACCATCAGCACATGAACAGTCTAGATCCTCGCGGCCAGCTGAATGGCTCTCTTTTCAAAGTCCTTGAGGGCCTTGATTTCAGGCATTCCTCCACTGGTCTGTGACATTTCCCTCTTGTTATATGCTAGCTTGTCCTGCATGAATACAGATGGAGAGAGTGTAAGCAGGACGCCTGCGAGGCCAGATGATCAGTACGCCTAGCACATGAGGGTGGTGAGTGGTCCCACGGATGGGATGAGGACAATGAAAGTGTGTATGAGAGAGTGAATGGTAATGTCCTTGAGCTGGCAGTGAGCGAGGAATCTGTGGATGTGTGATGCGCTTGTGAGGGTGTGAGTTAGAGTGATGAAAAGAGCGACTTACCCTGGCAGAATGGAAGGGATCATTCGTCCTTTATCGGCACTGGGTGGCTGTCCTCTTTTGCAGGGCATTAGCACTAACCACCGCTGCCACCACCTCCCATGCTGGATTAGTGATGTTGCTGGCCAGAATGGAGGCAGAAGACCTCATGGTAGGCCTCCGCTGCATTCAAAAGTTGTTTGAGGAATGCGTCATTGAGCCGGAGGCGGGGTGCAGTGGGGAGTGGGGGTGCAGACCTCTTCCCTTTCGAAACAGTGGGCAGAATTTTGCCTTATCGGGCAGGCCCAGCAGGGGCGGTCAAAAAGTTGACCACGCCTGCGATCCGGACCGGACTGTGATTCCACACATGTGGGTCAATTAAGGCCCAGCTAGTGTGAAACGTGAGTGGCAGCGCTCAACGCTGCCTGTGCGGACGGGAGAGGAGGGCAAGCGCAAGCTTCGTGCAAATCTCCCTGAGGCAGGGCTATGCTGCCTCAGCATAGAACAGTTTTAAAAAAAGTTAATGACTTTAAAAATGTTATAAAATATGCCCCCTCATGTGACTCTGTCAAATGAGCAGGGACATGTAATAAATGAAATGTAAAATATTTTATTTTATTTTTAATTGCTGTTGGAAACCTCATCCTGCCTGTGGATGAGGTTTCCTAAAACATTCAAAGGCCACTTAGCCTTTTTGTCTGCCCGCCAACCATAAGGTTGGATAGGCAGTGAAAAATTTAACTTAATTGTCTTTTTGATGCCCTTATTAGGCCTTTTAATTGTCAGCGGACGCGCGGCCGATTCCTGCATGCACCCGCCGACCGAAATATTGCACAACTGCATGTTGACCTTGGGGTGCTCGACCGACATCAATGCGGGTCATTTTATGCTCGAGTGGGTTGGGCGTGTGCCCGCCCGCCAAGGTGAAAATTGTGCCTCATATCTTCTTTGCGGTAGTCGTGGGCTGGAAGCACTGAGAGGTGTGCACCTGCCCGCACAGGTGTGCACGTGGCTGCACTTTAAATATGGCACTGGGTGTGATGAAGCAGCGTGGTGATGGTGTGGCGGCAAATGAGACCCTGCCTGCCATCAAAACGGCGTGTTTCCTGGGAACGCATCATTAATGAGGCAGGATTGGGACAATGTGGGGTGAAAAGACGCCATTGCAGCCGGTGGGTAAACCATTCTTTTTCCTGCCTGCTACCTCACTTAGTGCAAATCTGGGACGATTCTGCCCCTTGTGTGTATTAAGGCACTATTTTAAGCTGGGCATTAAATATTTTTATACTTACCCAAGATACCATTAATATGGAGTAAAACATGGGTTATAAATGCATAGTAAAATTTTCTCTATCCTGTCCATCAAGCAGTCTCAGAACTCCAGAGGGTTAGTTGTAGTGTTAGGTGCACATGCTGAGGAAGAGAAAATAGCTAATCTAGTTCATGCATCTAAAATGAAAAAATGTCCCTTTACCCATAATGGCATCTAACTGAATCTAAGGTTTAAGTTTCCCATACTTTACCAAGGGACGATTCTAAGCGTTGATCATACTTTGCAGGAAGAAATTCTTCTTAATCTTTGCCCTAAACTTGCACCAGTTTAATCCAAGACCCTTCTCTAGTATTCTGGCATACTTTATAGTATTGCTCCAGATTAACTATCGTGCCATTTGCACACTTCCAGCGGGTCATTCTCATTTACCTCCCTTCACTGAGGAGCCTCGGTTTCTCTAATCTTTCCCTGTAAATCAAACCTTTGACACTATAGGGATCTGTCTTGCATCTCTTCTCTGCACCATCTCCATGGTCTTGATGCCAGTGACCCACAGTAAATACAGTATTAACAGTACAGCTGAGCTAGGTACTGTACAATTTTACTATAATATCTGCTGGCTTGCATTCAACTGAATAGCAAAATAATTAAGCATTCTGTTTATTGCTGCTGCACAATGATTTAGCACTTTAAACATTGAATGTACTTTCATTTTTGGATTCCTTTCAATTTTATCGTAGCTATTACTACATGATCCATAATGTATTTGTGATATCCATTTTTTTCAGTGTATAGCACTTGTACATCTCCATATTAAATTTCATCTGCCACTAATTTGCCCAATAGCAGATTTTACCTTTTATCTTTTGCAGATTCATAACCGCTTTATCCACCTCAACAGCCACCCTCCACCACCACATCAACTTAATCAGTGAAATTGACCAGCCTGCATTGAGTTATTTATCAAAATCATTTTACAACAATTGACAAAAGAACCAGAGAGAATATGAAGAGAATTTTTTTCACAACCTCGCAGCCTGACTCCCCCCGCTGACACCTTGATGGAAGGAGCAGACAAATTAAGGGGCATAGATAGGGTAGAGAGGAAGGAACTTTTCCCCTTGGTGGAGGGATCAATAACGGGCACCAATTTAAGGTAAGGGGCAGAAGGTTTAGAGGGGATGTGAGGAAGAATTTTTTTTCACCTAGAGAGTGGTCGGAGTCTGGAACTCACTGCCTGAAAAGGAGATAGAGGCAGAAACTCTCATAACATTTAAGAAGTATTTGGATGTGCACTTGCGATGCCATGGCATACAAGGCTATGGGCCTAGAGCTGGAAAATGGGATTAGAATAGTTAGGTACTTGTTTGACCGGCGCAGACTCGAAGGGCCTTTTTCTGTGCTGTAGACCTCTATGACTCTATGGCTCTATGTAGTGATTTGATATGATCTGAAATACACTACCTGAAAGCCTGGTGGAAACAGATTCAATAGCTTCCAAAAGAGAATTGGATATATACTTAAATAAAAATTATCTTGAATTTCCATTGCACCAGTTTCACAACGAACCTTATCAAAGAAATTTGGAAATCTCAACACCATGCCATATACTTTCCCATCAAACGTTCCCCAGTTAAATACAACAACAGCTGGATGCAAAGTTAAATTCCCTCTACATTGTACCATTAGTTCCCATTTAGCACAGGTGGCTTTGATCTTCACTGGGTTCAAGTTTCCTAGTACACCAAGTTCAAAATGTTGTCCTCGTTTACAAACATCTTCAGGGTCTGGTCCACCCTGCCCCTTCCATTCTCGTTCCCCATTAAATCCCAACAATCATCTTATTCTGCGCACTTGTATATCTCCCCTTCCAATGTTCCTTATAAGAATAAAAACAAAAAAACTGCGGATGCTGGAAATCCAAAACAAAAACAGAATTACCTGGAAAAACTCAGCAGGTCTGGCAGCATCGGCGGAGAAGAAAAGAGTTGACGTTTCGAGTCCTCATGACCCTTCTAAGGGTCATGAGGACTCGAAACGTCAACTCTTTTCTTCTCCGCCGATGCTGCCAGACCTGCTGAGTTTTTCCAGGTAATTCTGTTTTTGTTCCTTATAAGAATACTTGATGGTAGAACTTTCAGCCATTTGGAACCAGTAAAACATGGGAACTGATACTGGTCTGAACTGGTAGGCTCAAAATGGAACTCCAGTTTGGAACAGTGCCAGTCATTTCCAAGTTTTACGGGTTTTTCATTCTGGGCTGGACCTCCTTTTTGGAACTCCATCCCTAAACCTTATTCATATGCTACTTCTTACCTTCTCAAAACCTATTGTCACCTTCTGTGATTTTTGACCATTTGATCACAGGGGGACTTTGGTGTAAGTAAACACCAAAGTTTTAACAGTTAAATTAAATTAAAATGTCAATGTTAAATTATGTTTAGCCACAAAGCATGTATGGGTGGTGGTGGTGGGGGGGGGAGTATGGATTATGCAAAACAAATCAGTTAGTGAATGGTTCTTCCCGTGTCCTACATATAAGAACACCAAGGTTGATACCCTTATAAGATTATTCATAAAGAGTGAGCACCTACACATGTTTAACCTTTCACCTTAATTCATCGTCAAGAAACTGCCTGGAGTTTACTATCTAATTCAGCCCTGGTATTAATGCTGCCTTGTCAAACTGTCATACCTCAATCAGTTTGGATGATATTAGCATTTACATTGCCATCCTCCCACCAGGAACTGTACAAGCTACTGAGTAATTGAATTAACCCTTATTTGCTAATTAATTCAGCACTAACTGTTAGCTGATTATAAATTTACCATTGGGGTCAGTGCCTGAGATGAATTTAGGGTATGATTTCTTAGATAGCTGACATAGTAACAGTATTTGATAGTCAGCCTATGGATTTGATTAAAATCCATATGATTGTAGTTAACAATGTTTCCAAAACTCATTTTAAGCTGACATGTTTCTCCTGGATCCTCTGTTCCTAGATAAATTCACCTCCTCCATTGGTAGTTGTATCTGGAGTGGCTGACTAAATTTCAAGTTCCTTGATTTTGGAAAATTTGTGCATTTAAGTGACACTCTATCTGGCAGGAATACCCATACAATCTTAATTATTGTCAGAATGCAACTTCTGATTTATAGAGATACCCTTCTACATATAGATGCCACATAAAGATCTCCTACATTTTCTACTTTAAAAGCTACTAAGAGAACTAAAACTAAACGAATTAAGGACTGAAGAATAAGAAACCCCAGTGTTAGCTATTAAGGATTGGCAAACAGACAGAAAACAGAGTAAAAATGGGACATTTTCAGGAGCTTGGGACTCAGCTATTTACAATCTATATCAATGACTTAAATGAGAGTACTGAGTTTAATATACCCGAAGTTTGCTGATGATACAAAAGTAGGTGGGAGAGTAACCTGTGAGGAGGAAATAAAGAGGCTGCAAAGAGATTTGGACCAGTTAAGTGGTTAGGCATAAAGGTTGCAAATGGAATAAAACTATCGACTTTGGTGGGAAGCACGGAAAAACAGAATGTATTTTAAAGGTGATAGACCAGCAAACACTAGTATTTAGAAGAAGTCACAGAAAGTTAACGTGTAGGCACAGCAAGCAATTAGGAAGGCATATGGTATTTTGGCCTATATTGCATAGGAGTTTGAGTACAAGAGTAAAGAAGTCTTCCTGCAATTATATAAGCCTTGTAAGACCACACCTGGAGTACAGTGTACAGTTTTGGACTCCTTACCTAAGGAAGGATATACTTGCCCTGGAGTGAGTGCAACAAAGATTCACTAGATTGATTCCTGGGATAAGAGAGCTGTCCTATGATTCAGTAGAATGGGCCTATGCTCTCTGGAATTTAGAAGAATGAGAGGTGATCTCATTGAAATGTATAAAATTCTTAGAGGGCTTGTCAGAGTAGAGGGTGTTTTCTCTGCTTGAAGTGTCTAGAACCAGAGATTATGGTCTCAGAATAAGAGGTCAGCCCATTAGGACTGAGATGAGGAGAGATTTCTTCATTTAGAGGATATGATTCTTTGGAGTTCTCTATCCCAATGGGCAGTAGGTGTTCAATCAATGGGTATAGCCAAGACTGAGATGGAGAGATTTAGGGCACTAAAGGAATCAAGGGATATTGGAATAAGGTGGAACAGTGGAGCAGATGTCAATGTTCAGCATGATCTTATTAAATGGCAGAGAAGGCTTGATGCGCTGGATGGCCCACTCCTGCTCCTATTTATGTTTCTTATAATGGGAAGTGGGTGGAAAATCCACTACTGCTGTAACAATTATAAGGGACAAGAAAGTCATTTTAGGGTTGATTTTAATCTGGCCCAACCAGTGGAAATAGTGCAGTTGGAATGTTACAGTCAAGTTTGACAACTTCCCTCACCATTCCTCAATTGTTTATGGTTGCTATTTTAATTAGTGACTTTCCAGTTTTGGGAAAGGCGCCTTTTTAGTACACTAGTGTTTATCATACTCATGCAATATGGATTTATTGACTTATGGAATACAAATTCCACAATTCCATAAATTTGGACATATCTTTGAGAAGTCATTAAAATGCAAAAGACCTTTCCTGTGGTCAATGGCTGTCCTTTCCCAAATAATTAAAGAAACTGTTTCACAATACTGCTTGCAGACTTTTCGGCTTTGGGGTTGAAATCAGAGAATGGGTGTGAAAAGCCCTATTGTATCACAATGGGATATGAATGGGTGAAACTCAGGCTCCATTGTTTGACAATAGCCTAATTGTCAGAAACCATTTGAGAGGACAATGGACAGAAACACTCTGGTCACATGGCAAAACAAGGTTTTGTCACATGGCAAAACAAGGTTTTTGATAAGGACTTTAATAAGACACTTTTTGGAGCAGTAAGGGAAAAAGATCCAGTTCAGTGAAGGAACAGGACCCTGCCTAAGAACCATCAATAAGTACACACACACACCTTAAACCAGCTTATATTTCAACTCTTTCTTGGACTCGAACTCAAGTTCTGTCGAAGGGTCATGAGGACTCGAAACGTCAACTCTTTTCTTCTCCGCCGATGCTGCCAGACCTGCTGAGTTTTTCCAGGTAATTCTGTTTTTGTTTTTGTTTTGGGGCTATAAGGACCTGTGGGGATGCGTGTGAGTCATGTGTTGGCATGAGCTGGCACTGAGTTGGCATAAGGGCCATAAGGGGCCATGGGGAAGAGTTGCGGGGCTGGTGGAGGGTATGAGGGGGCCGTTGGGGTTGGGAGGAGCATAGGTTGGCATGAGTTGGCATGAATTGGGCTTGGAGAGTGGGTTGCGGAGGGTGGTGAGGGCTAGAGGGCCTAATAAACAACCCCACAACTGGGACAAAGTCCCAGAACACTGAAGTGGGCCTTTTAACCAACCTGTCTTGGCACTTGGCAGCCCCTGTGGTTGCCTCTGAACTGTTTCCAGGGCGGTGGGCCTGACTCCAGCATGCACCCGCCCTCCTGGAAAGAGGAACACTATTATCCAACACGGGTGCGGCAAGCCAGAAAATTTCCCAATTCTGCACACCTGCCTAGGGAGTGAAAATCCGGGCTGTAATGTCTGCTTCTTCGGGTAACCAATATAACTCACTGTAATCCCGCTACTAGCATTGCATAGCTCACTATCAACCCTTGTAGAATCTACTCTGTAACATTGGCAGCATTCTTTTATTACCTACTAGTTCACCAGCTCTCTATCGCTCTCCATCTAACTCATTGCCAGTTCTCTCTTACACTTAGCGAAAGTCATTGCCAGCCTCCTATGACACGTTGTTTAATTCTTTGGCTGCCCTCTTTTTACCCTGTAACTAACTCCAGCTCTTTGTTCCTCTGTCAACTCTTTGATAGTCTTCTCTGCCCTCTGATTAGCTGGTTGCCAGCACTCTCTTTCATCGTAACTTATTGTCAGTCTTCTCTTTCATTATGCCTAACTTGCAGCAGCCCATTTATTGTTACACTCTGCATAATTTATTGCTTGCCACTGTAACTCTGTAGCTCATTGTGAGTCTTCTTTTACTCTCTGCATAATCTGGACAGGGGTCTCTTGTTCCAATATAAGCAGCAATAAATAAAACAGTTCGTCCCAGTTTTAGATGCAAAGTAGTTTCTGATGTTGGAGACCTTTGATCTTAACCTTGAGTGATGAAATAAGACTGGCACCAACCAGTTTCAGCTTCTTTCTTCATAATAATCCATATGGGTTTAGTTTTCCAGTTAGTTTTCTAGAAGTTGGTTTTACATTAGCAGCAAACCTCGCAACAGTGTCACTTGACAGCATTGCAAGCCCTAACACACACCAACCAGCTCAAAGCATTGATTGATTTGAGATTGATGTCAGCAGCAAGCACTCCTCTCTTGGCTACAATGTTTTAGGCATATTACTTACAGCTGCATTGTTTCTATTTTCTCCTAGAGTCTCTTCTAGTTTTTACTGGGCTACGATGAGCAGCCTTCATCACCAAAACAGCAATTCTCATGTGTAAGCCTAGGGAGTTTTCTTATTCGTACATGGAGTGTGTCTTTCAATAGCAAGGCTAGCTTTTATTGCCCATCCCTAAAGCCATTGAGAATATTTCAGAGGGCAGTTAAGAGTCAACCAGATTGCGGTGAGTGTGGAGTCACATATTAACACAGACCAGGTAGGTGAACCAGATGGGTTTTTATGACAATCAGGTAGTTTCATGGTTAGCATTACTGACATTAGTTTTTAATCCAGATGTATTTAATTAATTAAACTTAAATTCCCCACTGCCATTTTGTAATTTGCACTCATGACTCTGGATCATTAGCCCAGGCATCTGGATTACTAGTCCAGTAACATAATTAGTATGTTACTGTACCATATCTTCTAATCACCCTGTGCCTGCTTTAAATCTCCCATTATGGACCCTGGCTGCAATCAGAACTGACCCTGGGATCATCAGTCTGCATGGCTTAGTCTTTACCCACTGACTCATCAAAAAAAAAATGAGATGGGTGAAACTTAACTAACCATGTCCTATTCTGCATTCAGAGTCAGGTTAAGCCCCTGTCATTATGAATGCCTGTATGAATTAATCTCCTGTTGTATACTTTGTGTAGATCAAGTTCACACTGGTCATTATTCTTTTTGACTTCTGCAAAATATCACAGTTAAAATGACTGTTTAATAATGTATTGGCCTCACACCATTGCTTTCCATGTTTATAAGCAGCAGGAAAACAAGTACAAAGTTGGGACACATTAACAGTTGGGCATTTTATTTCCCTTGTATGTTCCTGAACCATACAAATTGAACAAGTCCCAAATTCATTCCCTGAAATGTGTTGAGTCAACCTGATTTCAGATTGGCCGGGATTTTGCTCTCGTTGGGTGGGCTGAGCGGGGCGAGCAGGAGTGGTCGGGAAGCTGACTGCCACCCGCCATCGGGCTGTGACCGTAATTTCATGCTGGCGAGCTAATTAAAGCCCACCTAGCGTGAAACACGTGCTGCAACACTCAGCGCTACCTGTGTGGGGGTGGAGGAGGGTGAGCACGCAAGTTCGCGCGGGGGCACGCATTTTAAAAAATTAAAAATAAAGAATTTTGAAATGGTAAAAAACATGCCCCCCTAATGTGACTCTGTCACATGAACAGTGACATGTTATCAATGAAATGTTAAAATTTTTAGTTTTAATTGCTGTTGGAAACCTCATCCCGACCATGGATGAGGTTTCCTAAAAAGTGCAAAGGCCACTTGGCCTTTTTGCCTGGCAAAAATTTTCATTTAATTGATACTTTAATGGCCTTAATCGTCTGTTAATTGTCGGCAAGCACGCTGCTGACCACCATGTGCGCCTGCCGACCAAAATATCGCGCAAGTGCGCGATGACGTTGGGATGCTCACCCCGCGTCATTGTGTGTCATTTTATGCTCGTTTGGGTCGGGCGCGTGCCCGCCCGACGAATGAAAAACTCTTCCTAGTGGGGTTTACAGTGGGTTCACGCAAATAGTCATAGCAACCTTGCAGAAATTTATGACAGAAATTATGTTTACTGTAAATTAGCTGAAAGGCTGAAATAAATCACATGGAAGCACTTTGTTTTTGTGATTACTTACTGCTTTGTTAATATGCCCCCTACACTGGGTAATTATATAATATTGCCAGTGGATATGCAAACATAATAACACCTCACAGATATAACAGAAATATCAAATAGAATTTTCTTATTAAAGGAGACCAGCACTAATATTAACATAATTAAAATTTGAAGAATTTAATGTCCAGTGGCAGGATTGCCGTCACGGAATCTGCAGTTGGGCTGGTGTGTTAATCTTTTATACAATAATAAAAACAGAGAATACTAGAAAAACTCATCAGGTCAGGCAGAATTGTGGAGAGAGAAATAGAGTTAACATTTCAGTTTGATGAAATTTCATCAGAACTGGAAAAAGTAAAAAATGTGATAGGTTTAAGCAAATGAAATGGAATGGCAAAAGGGAAGGTCCCTGATAGGATGAAAGACCCAAAGAGTCAAATGACAAACGGGTTTTAAGCTGTTGGGATGACATCAGAATTACCTTGAAGTCTTTGCTTACTTTAGGTAGCTTGTCTAACATCCCGTACTAGATGAGCTGAAATTTTCTCCAATTTAACATTGGGAAGAGCAAAGCCATTAACTTCGGTCCTGTCACAATAATAGCTGATTGCGATAGTGGACTCCAGCATTTGATACCATTCACTACCCTGTACTATATACAGCATCATCTGACCTGGGGTTGAAGGTCAGATAGCATATGCACATCTGAAGCCTGTCTTGATATTGCAGATATGTGTTCATGTTAGGAAAATGTGTTATCAATAAAGTTAGCTCAGCTACAATGTCGACGGCCTGTGTGCATCATTGAAAAAGATACGAGAAACAAGACATGGTGTCAGAAGTAAATTAAATGCAACAATGAAGATTCTGAAACAATCGCCAGAGTTCATTTTGGAGGGCAATCTCGCTGAAAACTGGAGGAGGCTCCGGCAGCTGTACCTCACAGCAATGGGCAGTGACAAAAAAGACCCTCAGGTATAGTCTTTCATCTTTCTTCACATAGCAGGGGAAGAAGCCCTGGAAGTATGTAACACCTTCACTTTTGAAGGTGATGAAAAACAAAATGACTTGAAAGAAATAATGGAAAAATTTGAAGCCTACTGCAGCTTTAAGAAAAACATCATGTGTGAAAGATTCCGATTTTTTAAAGTGCACACAAGGCAGTGACAACATTAGTCAGTATGTAACTGAGCTGAGAAAATGAGCTAAATCGTGTGAATTTGGAGAGCTTGAAGAATCACTCACCCGAGATAGAATAATTTGTGGGACTGCAAATGACTCTCTGAGAGAATGGCTTTTGAAAGAAGTTGATCTTACGCCGGAGAACGTAATAAATATCTGCAGGGCGGCAGAGACAACAAAATGCCAGATTAAACAGATGACAGAAACTGATAAGCCACACACGGTCAAGCTGTTAGATGCAGTTAAACAGAAACAGCCCCGGGAAAGAACAAATAGACAGCCTGAAGGTAAAAGGAACAAAACTTCTATTAAAACATTTAAATGCAGCTGATGCAGAACAGAGCATTTACCAGTAAGTTGTCCAGTCAAGGAAAGCAGTATAAGAACTGTGATAATCTAAGTCACTTTGCTAAGATGTGTAAATCAAAGAAAACGCACACGATTGCACATGATGACAGAGACATTGAAACTGAAATTTTCATTAGTGCAGTAATACAAATTCCAAAGAAAACAAATGGAAGCTTGATTTAAAAATTGCCAACATGATGGTGAATTTCAAGCTTGACCCAGGTGCACAAGGAAATGTCATAAGCCTGTATCATAAGATAAGCAAAGAAAAACAGCTAACTAAAACAAAAGTGAAGCTGTCCACTTATACAGGTGAAATAACTGCAGTAGAAGGCAAGTGCACACTTAAAGTGAACTACAAAAAACAGTCTCAAGCACTTCCATTCATAGTGGTGAAAACTGATGCAATATGCATTCTTGGAATCAAAGCTTGTGAAAAACTAAGGCTAATCAAGAGAATAATGATGTCACCACTGATGACATCCTGAGTGAGTATAAAGATGTGTTCCAGGGGATTGGCTGCCTAAAAGGAAAATTTGCCATCAAGATTGACGAAACTATGACACCCAAAATACACCCGCCCAGGAAAATTCCAGTATGCTGAGAGATCGACTGAAAGCAGAGTTGGACAGAATGGAGAAACTTCACATCATCAAGAAAATTGAAGAACTGACAAAGTGGATTAATCTAATTGTAATTGGATGGGAATCTGCAAGCCTGTCTGGATTCCAGAGACCTGAAACCAGGCAGTACAAAGAGAGCATTACCAGTAAAAGAGATTATGTGCAAGCTAGCTGATGCTAAATGCTATTCAGCCTTGGATGCGAGTTTAAGCTTCTGGCAGGTCAAGTTGAATGAACACAACTCCTATCTCTGTACCTTCAACACATCATACGGGTAATTATGCTTACCTTTTGGTATTAATTCAGCTCCAGAGGTGTTCTACAGAACACGGAAGAAGCTGTTTGAAGGGTTAAGGGGCACAGAAACCTATATTGACAACGTGCTGTTCTGGGGAGCCTCATGAGAAGAACACCGACTACAGACTGAGTCAGGTGCTGGCCAGAATTAGAGAACGGAACCTCAAGCTGAAGGATAAATAGGCCTTCATGAAATCAGGTACCTGAAACATGTGCTAAGAAGGGAGGGACTGAAGCCGGAGGCAAGTAAAATTGAAGCAGTAATGAACATGCCACTCCCAGAATATAAGAAAGACTTGGAGAGATTTTTGGGAATGGTGACCTATGTTAGGAAATTCATTCCGAACATGTCAGACCTGAAAGCATCTCTCAGAGAATTTCTGCAAAATGATTTGGAATGGCACTGGGAACAAAGCCACCAGGAAGCTTTGACCAGTCTGAAGAGAACACTGACTCAGGCATCAGTGTTAAAGTAAGACTGACGATGTCAGTCAGTTGGTCAAGGTCTGAGTAGACACTTCAAAGACTGGCCTGGGAGCTGTCCTCTTGCAAAATGAGGCACCAGTGGCATATGCTTCAAAGGCAATGACTGAAACATAGCAACTGTTTGCCCAAATAGAGAAAGAAATGCTAGCAATTGTGTTTGGCCTAGAACGCTTCCACCAGTTTATCTATGGCAAAGACGTGTAGGTAGAATCTGATCGTAAGCCTTTGGAAGTTATACTTAAAAAGCCCCTTGAACTGTGCACCACCAAGAATCCAAAGATTACTAATGCATCTGCAGAAGTACCAGGTCAGAGTTAAATACAAACCAGGCAAGGAAATGTACATCACAGGCACTCTGTCACATGCATACCTACCACAGAGGAAGAGGATAAAGAAACGGAAGCACAGATTCACATGCTGACAAAGAACTTACCTGTGGCTGTAACCAAACTGGATGAGATCAAGGAAGTGACCAAGAATGATGCCATCCTGAGAAAACTGCAGCAGATTGTGCAAACGGACTGGCCCACACATTGGAGTGGAGCCCTTTCTGCTGTAGAAGAGTACTGGAACTTTCATGAAGAACTTCATGTAGCAGAAGGAATACTTTTCAAGGGAGAAAAGATCATAATTCCTGCGACACTGAGGAAAGAAATGCTGCAGCGCATACATCACCTCGGCATTGAAACATGCAGGAGAAGAGCTTGAGACGTAATGTATTGGCCTTGAATGGGAGCACAAATTGGTGAAATTGTGAGTGTGTGCGCAGTGTGCCAAAGGTACAGTAAATCACAACAAAAAGGATCACTTCAACCACACAGTGTTCCAGAGAGGCCCTGGCAGAAAATTGGATTGGACTTGTTCATATTTAACAGCAGTGAGTACCTATTAGCAATAAATTATTACTCAAAGTGCTGCTGAGAAATGATAGTCAGTTCATCAGTGTAATAAATCATTTAAAATCAATTTTTTCTCACCATGGCATAATTTAAGTGCTCATCTCAGATAATGGTCCACAATTCTCAGGCACTAAGTTTTGCAAATTTGAAAAGGACTGGGGGTTTTGCCATAGTACGTCAAGTCCCAAATATCCATAATCCAATGGAATGGTGGAACATACCATGTAGACCTTAAAATTCCTGCTGTCTCTGTACTGCCTGGTTTAGGTCTTTGGGACCCAGACAGACTTGCAGATTCCCATCTGATTTTTCTAAAATTACAATTGGATTAACCCACTTTGTTGGTTCTTCAATTTTACTTGATGATGTGAAGTTTCTCCATTCTGTCCAACTCTGCTTTCAGTCGATCTCTCAGCATTACTGGGATTTTCCTGGGCGGGTGTATTTTGGGTGTCACAGTTTCTTCAATCTTGATAGTGAATTCTCCTTTTAGGCAGCCAATCCCATGGAACACATCTTTATACTCACTCAGGATGTCATCAGTGGTGACAGTCATTACTCTCTTGATTAGTTTCAGGTTTTCACAAACTTTGATTCCAAGAATGCATATTGCATTCACCACTATGGATTGAAGTGCTTGAGACTGTTTTTGTAGTTCACTTTAAGTGTGCACTTGTTTTCTACTGCAGTTGTTTCACCTGACAGCTTCACTTTTGTTTTAAGTTAGCTTATTTTCATTTCCTAAGATTAGGTCCAGTACCGCCCCTTCTCTTGTAGAACTTTCTATGTGCTGGCTCAAAAAGCTCTCTTGGATGCACTTTAAGAATTCCGCCCCCACTAAGCCTTTCACACTAGGACTATTCCAGTTAATATTGGGGAAGTTGAAATTCCTTACTAGTATTACCCTATTATTTTTACACTTCTCTGAGAATTGGCCACATATCTGCTCCTCAATCTCTGCCTGACTGTTTGAAGGCCTATAGTACACTCCCAGCAAAGTGATTGACCCCTTTTTGTTTTTAAGTTCTACCCATATGGCCTCATTTGAGGAACTTTCTGAGATACCATCCCTCCCTACTGCAGTAATTGACTCTTTGATCAATAGTGTAATGCCACCTCCTCTTTTACAACCCCCTGTCATGCCTGAAGATTCCATACCCTGTGATATTGAGCTTCCACTTCTGCCCTCCCCTCAACCATATCTCTATGATAGCAATAATATCATATTCCCATGTGTTAACCAAGGCCCTCAATTCATTTGCCTTACTTGTAGGACTCCTTGCGTTAAAATAGATGCAATCCAGCCTTGCATTATTCCCTTGTATGTTAACAGGTCTATATCTGCCTTCCAGGCTGACTTAGTTTCTCTTCTTTATTTGGTTGTACATCAGCCCCTACTGTACCTCCACTCTGTATCCCATCCCCCTGTCAAATCCCACCTCCAACAGCACTAGCAAACCTCCCCGCAAGGATGTTGGTCCCATTCTGGTTCAGGTGCAGCCTGTCCGACTTATACAGGCCCCACCTTCACCAGAAACAGACCCAGTGATGCAGGAAACTAAAGCCCTCCCTCTTACACCATCTCTTCAGCCACACATTCATCCTCTTTATCTCCTAGTCCTATACTCATTAGCACGTGACATAGGGACTAATCCAGTGATTACAACCTTTGAGGTCCTGCTTTTTAATCTGCTACCTAGCTCCCTAAATTTTTGTTGCAGGACCTCATCCCTCTTTCCACCTATGTTGTTGGCACCAATGTGAACCACGACCTCTGAATGTTCACCCTCCCTCTTCAGAATGCCCTGATATACTTGACCCTGGCACCAGGGAGGCAACACAACGTCCTGGAGTCACGTCTACAGCTATAGGAGCGCCTGTCTGTTCCCCTCACTATTGAGTCTCCTACCACTATTGCCCTTATCCTCTTACTCCTCTCTCTTTGTGCAGCTGAGCCACCCACAGTGCCGTGAACTTGGCTCTGGCTGCACTCTTCAGAGAAACCTTCACTCTCACCATTTTCCAACACAGAAAAACGGTTCTTGAGTGAGATGCACTCTGGGCTTTCCTGACGACCTGCCTGCCTCCCTTCTTCTGACTGGTGGTTACCCATTCTCTCTCTGACTGCATTTCCTTAAGCTGTGGAGTGACCACACCTAAAAACATGCTGTCCAGATAACCCTCAGCCTCATGGATGCACCGCTGTGTCTCCAGCTGATTCTCCAGCTCCGAAACCCGTTGCTCGAGCTGGTCAAGCCAGTACTTCCTGCACATGAAGTCTTCCAAACTGCAAGGACTGTCTAAGAATTCCCACCAACTGCAGGCCATACAATACACAGGACTGAGCTTCCTTGCCATACTTTTTGATTGTTTTTAATTAAAAGACTATTCCCTTAAGTTTAAGCTAAGTAGAAAACTATTTAGTCTTTATTACAAAAACAAATCCTGAGACTGTTACCTTCTGTAATGTGGCTCTAAAGTGGGAAAAAAAACTTACCACTACTGTCTAATCAGCTCTCTCCATTGTCCTGACGCCACTCCTTTCGGATTTCAGCTCTTCCGAATGTCTGGGTGAGAACCAGCTCACTCACAGGTAGACTCCGCTCCTCTCTTTAGACAGCTGCTCCGCTCCCTCACAGGTAAACTCCCACTCACTATACAGCCGCTCCCTCACAGGTAAACTCTGCACTGCTCTTTATACAGCTGCTCCGCTCCCTCACATGTAAACTCTGCACTGCTCTTTATACAGCTGCTCCGCTCCCTCACAGGTAAACTCTGTACCGCTCTTTATACAGCTGCTCCGCTCCCTCACAGGTAAACTCTGCACTGCTCTTTATACAGCTGCTCCGCTCCCTCACAGGTAAACTCCCGGTCTTTATACAGCCACTCCACTCCCTCAAAGGTAAACTCCCACTCTTTATACAGCTGCTCCACTCCCTCACAAGTAAACTCCCACCTTTATACAGCCACTCCACTCCCTCAAAGGTAAACTCCCACCTTTATACAGCTGCTCCGCTCCCTCACAGGTAAACTCCTGCTCTTTATACAGGAGCTTCGCTCACTCACAGGTAAACTCTGCACCGCTCTTTATACAGCCGCTCCGCTCCATCACAGGTAAACTCCTATTCTTTATACAGCCGCTCCTCTCAGTCACAGGCAAACTCTGCTCCGCTCTTTATGCAGCCGCTCCGCTCCATCACAGGTAAACTCCCGCTCTTTATACAGCCGCTCCGCTCCCTCACAGGTAAACTCCTGCTCTTTATACACCCGCTCCGCTAAACTCTTTATACAGCTGCTCCGCTCCCTCACAAGTAAACTCTGCTCCGCTCTTTATACAGCCGCTCTGCTCCCTCACAGGTAAACTCCCGCTCTTTATACAGCTGCTCCGCTCCCTCACAAGTAAACCCCTGCTCTTTATACAGCTGCTCCAATCCCTCACAGGTAAACTCCCGCTCATTATACAGCCACTCTGCTCCGCTCTTTATACAGCTGCTCCGCTCCCTCACAGGTAAACTCCTGCTCTTTATGCTGCTGCTCTGTTCCATCACAGGTAAACTCCCACTCTTTATACAGCTGCTCCGCTCCCTCACAGGTAAACTCCTGCTTTTTATATAGCTGCTCCGCTCCATCACAGGTAAACTCCCGCTCTTTATACAGTCGCTCTGCCCTTTCATAGGTAAACTCCTGCTCATTATTCAGCCGCTCCACTAAACTCTTTATACAGTTGCTCCGCTCCCTTACAGGTAAACTCCTGCTCTTTATACAGCCGCTCTGCTCCCTCACAGGTAAACTCCCGCTCTTTTTACAGCTACTGCGATCCCTCACAGGTAAACTCCCGCTCATTATACAGCTGCTCCGCTAAACTCTTTATACAGCCGCTCCGCTCCCTCACAAGTAAACCCCTGCTCTTTATACAGCTGCTCCAATCCCTCACAGGTAAACTCCCGCTCATTATACAGCCACTCTGCTCTGCTCTTTATACAGCTGCTCCGCTCCCTCACAGGTAAACTCCCACTCTTTATACAGTCGCTCCGCCCTCTCATAGGTAAACTCTCGCTCATTATTCAGCCGCTCCACTAAACTCTTTATACAGTTGCTCCGCTCCCTTACAGGTAAACTCCTGCTCTTTATACAGCCGCTCTGCTCCCTCACAGGTAAACTCCCGCTCATTATACAGCTGCTCCGCTAAACTCTTTATACAGCCGCTCCGCTCCCTCACAAGTAAACCCCTGCTCTTTATACAGCTGCTCCAATCCCTCACAGGTAAACTCCCGCTCATTATATAGCCGCTCTGCTCCACTAAACTCTTTATACAGCCACTCCGCTCCTTAACAGGTAAACTCCTGGCCTTTATACAGCCGCTCCGCTACCCCACAGGTAAACTCCTGCTCTTTATATAGCCGCTCCGCTCCCTCACAGGTAAACTCCTGCTCTTTATACAGCCGCTCCGCTAAACTCTTTATACAGCTGCTCCGCTCCCTCACAAGTAAACTCTGCTCCGCTCTTTATACAGCCGCTCTGCTCCCTCACAGGTAAACTCCCGCTCTTTATACAGCTGCTGCGCTCCCTCACAGGTAAACTCCCGCTCCTTATACAGCCGCTCTGCCCTCTCACAGGTAAATTCCCGCTCATTATACAGCCGCTCCACTAAACTCTTTATACAGTTGCTCCACTCCCTTACAGGTAAACTCCCGCTCTTTATACAGCTGCTGCACTCCCTCACAGGTAAACTCCCGCTCTTTATACAGCTGCTGCACTCCCTCACAGGTAAACTCCCGCTCATTATACAGCCGCTCTGCTAAACTTTTTATACAGCCACTCCGCTCCCTCACAAGTAAACCCCTGCTCTTTATACAGCTGCTCCACTCCCTCACAGGTAAACTCCCGTTCATTATACAACCGCTCCGCTAAACTCTTTATGGAGTCACTCCGCTCCCTCACAGGTAAACTCCCACTTTTTATACAGCCACTCTGCTCCCTCACAAGTAAACCCCTGCTCTTTATACAGCTGCTCCACTCCCTCACAGGTAAACTCCTGCTCATTATACAGCCGCTCTGCTCTGCTCTTTATACAGCTGCTCCGCCCTCTCACAGGTAAACTCCTGCCCTTTATACAGCCGCTCTGCTCCCTCACAGGTAAACTCCTGCTCTTTATACAGCCGCGCCACCCCTCATAGGTAAACTTCCACTCTTTAGACAGCCACTCTGCTAAACTCTTTAAACAGCTGCTCCACTCCCTCAAAGGTAAACTCCCACTCATTTTACATCTGCTCTGCCCCCTCACTGGTAAACTTACGCTCATTATACAGCTGCTCTGCTCCCTCCCAGGTAAACTTAAATTCATTATACAGCTGCTCTGCTCCCTCCCAGGTAAACTTAAATTCATTATACAGCTGCTCTGCTCCCTCCCAGGTAAACTTACTCTCTTTATACAGCTGCTCTGCTCCCTCCCAGGTAAACTTACGCTCAATATACAGCTGCTCTGCTCCCTCCCAGGTAAACTTACGCTCATTATACAGCCACTCCGCTCTCGCTATTGATGTTTGACCTTTATTATTTATTTAATTTCCTCCATCCTTAAGTTACTAATTTAATAATAATTAAGAAGTGATAGTTACTCAGCTGCTAATTTAAATCTACAACAAAGCCAAAAACTGAAATACTCACCAGTTAATCACCTGCCTGCTCTCCTATGATATCACTTTTTTTCAGTGTGGTTTGAATCGCTGGTAAGTGGGGCCTCTATCATTCTCCCTTTATTCTCTCTCTATCAGCATTGTTTTCACCCAGGGCCGCTCTCGCTCCTGCCACTGATTGTGGGGCCTCTGTCGCTTTCCTCCCTCTTTATTCACTCTCTTTCCATGTTGATTTAACCCAGGGCTGCTCTCGCTCCTGCTGCTGATAGCTGATCCAGTTCAGTTGTAGTATATCCAGTATATAGTGATCCAGTTCAGTTCACATTGAAGGGTTAAAAAATTCAGACTGAAGCTGGTCCAGTACAACTATAATGCTGGCATCTTCCTGATAATGTGGAAAATTTCCTGGCTATCCTGTAGGGGGTTGGTTAGCTCAGTTGGCTAGATGGCTAAAGTGTTATGAAGAATGATGCCAACATCATGGGTTCAATCCCTATAGCAGCTGTGGTAGTCCATGTAGGCCCACCTCCTCTCCTTGTCTCACCATTGTGGAGTTGCACCCCTCAAGACATATATAACCAATTGTCTCTCTCTCTAATGGAGTTTCCCACAGTCCTTTGTGGCCTGTGGCTAATTGCCTTATCTTATCTGGGAATTCACAACCTTATATCCTGTAAGCAAACAGCAGAACAAAATTAATCCAGACAATTACATCAGGCTACTCTCAATCATCAGCAAAATGATGGAACATGTCATTGACAGTGTCAAGTGGCACTTACTCAGTAATAACCTGCTCACTGATGCTCATTGTGGCTTCTACCAGGGCTACTCAGCTCCAGACCTCATTAAAGCCTTGGTGCAAATATGAACAAAAGAGGTGAGTTTCAGAGGATGAGAGGGACTGCCCTTCTTTTTGTGGCAGCATTTGACCAAGTGTTGGATCAGGGAGCTCATGTAAACTTGAAGTCAATTGGATTCGGAGGAAACTCTCCACTGGTTGGAGTGGAGCGCAAAAGAAGATGATTGAGGTTGTTGGAGGCCAATCATTGTCAGCCCCAGTACACCACTGCAGGGCTTGGCCTAAATAGCCAAGTGGTTATGGTACTGGGCTTGTAACCCCAAGATCAAGAGTTCAAATCTCATAATGGCAAACTATGAAACAATGTAACTTCATCTGAAACAGATGGAAATGTGTTTGTACTCAAAAGAGTTACATCACTGCAGGAGTTCCTCAGGCTAGTGTCCTAGGCCCAACCACCTTCAACAGCTTCGTCAGTGAGCTTCACTCCATTATTAGATCAGAAGTGGGGATGTTCACAAATAACTGCATAGTGTTCAGTACTATTCGCAATCCCTAAGACACTAAAGCAGTCCATGTTGACAGGCAGCAAGACCTCAACAACACTCAGGCTTGGGCTGATATATGGCAAGTAACATTTATGCCACACAAGTCCCAGGCAATGGCAAGAGAGAATCATTCAACAGCATCGCTGAATCCCCCACTATCGACATCCTGGGGATTGCCTTTGACCAGACACTGGACCAGCCATATAAATACTGTGGCTACAAGAGCAGGTTACAGGCTTGGAATTCTGTGGTAAGTGACCCAAGTTCTGACTTCCCAAAGCCTGTCCACTATCTACGAGGCACAAGTCAGGAGTGTGATGGAATACTCTCCACTTATCTAGATAAGTGCACCTACTGCAACATTCAAAAAGTTTGACACCAAGCAGGACAAAGCAGCCCACTTGAGTAGCACCCCATCCAGCAATTTAAAGGGCATAATTTTAAGGGTCCCTGCTTGAATATTTACAGGTGTTGTGGTTGGGGGTGCGGTGGGGTCATAAAATTCCTTGGATGGCTGTCTGCCTACCCCTAACCTGTCAGACATTTCACAATGCTTGCTCTTGCCTCAATTGAGGACCTTAATTGGCCAATTATTGACAACTTAAGGGCCCCCCTACCCCCCACACAGCCATAATTTTGAGACCAGCGGGAGGAGGCCAGGGATGGGGGTGGGAAGCCTGGCAGGTTAACCATTTTGGGCCTCAGATGGGAAAGGGGGGTGAGGAACGCCTCCATCACTGGCCCCCTTTCCCAATTAGGGCTCCCTTTTGATGGTCTGTACCAATACCACCCCCCCCCCCCCCTCCTCCAATCCTGGCCTTTCCAATATGACCCCCACCCACCTCAGGGCCTCCCCCCCTATCCTTGCCATGAGACCCCTAGACTTAACTTTGCTCTGAGCTCCAGGCACTTAAATCTGGGGACTGCCTGTAGCCCCCACACTGGCACTGTTCCCGATGGTGCTCCTGGGACTACAGAGCAGCCAGCCACAAAGTGTTAAATGGCTGCTGGGCAGCCGACATCAGCGGGGTTGCATTCCCTGGTGACTTTTTTGGTAGTGGGGTGGGAAAGCCCAGCATCCGAGAAATCTTCTTTATTCATTCACAGGATGTGGGCTCCACTGACTGGGCCAGCATTTACTGCCCATCTCTAGTTGCCCTTGAAAAGGTGATGGTGAGCTGCCTTCTTGAACTGCTGCAGTCCATGTGGTGTAGGTACATCCAAAGTGCTGTTAGGGAGGGAGTTCCAGGATTTTGACCCAGCGACAGTGAAGGAACGGTGATATATTTCCAAGTCAGGCTTGGGGGGACTTCCAGGTGATGGTGTTCCCACCTATCTGCTGCCCTTGCCTTTCCAGATGGTAGTGGTCATGGGTTTGGAAGGTGCTATCTAAGGAGCCTTGGTGAATTCCTGCCCAAATATTCATTCTCTCCACCACCAGCACCCAATGGCTGCAGCATGTACCATCTACAACATGCACAGCTATAACTCACCAAGGCCTCTTTGACAGCACCTTCCAAACCCCAACTTCCACCATGTAGAAGAACAAGGACAACAGATACATAGGAACAACATCACCTGCAAGTTCCCCTCCAAGTCACTCACCATCCTGACTTGAACTATGATTGACATTTTCCGGTCCCGCCCATGGCAAGAATCATCACGTGCAGGATGGAAAATTTGACGGACCAGCCAAAGGTCCATTGATTACGGCTGTGAATTTGTGGTCCAGCAGTGGGCACTGTGGGTGTACCTACACCCACATGGACTGCAGCGGTTCAAGAAGGCAGCTCAGCACCACCTTCTGAGGGACAATTAGGGATGGGCAACAATTGCTGGCCTGGCCAGTGATGCTCAGATCCTATGAACAAATTAAAAAAATTGAATCACAATAAGAAATTTCTTTAAAAAACATCCAAATCCCCTGAAATATTTTATTAATATTCCTCACTAATATCGCCACTCTGTTTCTCATTCCGTAGGGACTCCAGATGCCCTCATGCCTCTTATTTGATAGCACCTTCTGTCTCCTCTGCCTCTTTCCTGGATCCCTGTTTTATTTATTTAATCCATACCCACGGGATTCTTATTTAGTTCCCAAGGAGTCTGCTTTTCATTGCCAATCCCCCCACCCTCCCAACCACTCCCTAATGTGTTCTGTAACAACTCTTAAAATACATAGTAATGCATAACACTTACAACATGGAAACAGGCCGTTCAGCCCATCCAATCAATGCTGACAATTATCCACCGCAGTAGCGCTTAAGCCTTCCTGGATTTGTATCTGGTTGTACCGTTTATTTGCCAGGCAAAGTTTTGTTTCTAAGTATCACACTACATAGCTTGTATAAGAGTGATTTCACTTAGAACAAAGGCGCCTGTTCTAATAAAAGTAGCTCAAGCCTGATGTTTTTCTGTTCTGTTTTAAATGCTCGACACAACTCATTTACAACTGGTAAACATTACCCTATCCAATTGTGTTTTGCTCTATTTCAGCATTAAATTTAAAGGGAAAATAATCAACGGCATCAATAATTTTTAAGAATACATTTTATAGATGTCTTTGAAATCATAATGTCTGGCTGCAGTCATTGCCAAAGTCTGCCTTTTGATCTTGGCCAGACATTCTCCTCCCAACTATTAACAGGTGCGCTCCAGAATTCCAACTGCTGTTAACAATTATCCTCCCACTTCTTTCTGCTGCTGTTCTGAAGCTGTTGATTTGCTGGGGTACACTTCCATGGATTCCAATACACTAGTCCCCCTCACCTAAGCGGCTTTTCTTCATAGGTGAACTAGTTGTTTATGACATGAAATGCAGAAGGAAACCTGGTTACAGATTTTGCACCCTCCCCCCACCCCCTAATCTCTCTTTTCCGCATCCATCTATAACTTAGAAAATTCAGTCACTTTTGTTTGTAAAGACACACATCTCATTGGGGCACAGCTGTAGATTAGACTTGGGCTCACTTTCTGGGGAACACCCCACTGACATGTCCCTGTAGCCGTCAGAGGCAGGGACAGCCCAGGCCTCCGGCACCCAGAGGGTTGCTGGAGACCAGCCACCCGCTCAGTCCGAATCAGATGATGAGCCTCTGCAAGTGGCTGCCAACTCAATACTGGAGATACAATGAAAGGTGGCGGAACTTCAGGCAGAGATTTGGCAGTCACTTAGCAGATTAGAGCAAAGGATGGAGGAGTCTGCCTGTGCTCTTTCTGATTTCATGGTGCCAACATGCTAGTGCCTCGAGGTCACCATGGTGGTTGATGACCACCATGGACACCTTGGTCCAGCAGGTTTTGCCAGATTTGCACTCAGCCCTGCTCTCCATGGCCACATACCCTGGTGGGCACCATCAAGATGTAGGCGACATGGGGATGAGGCACCTTGACCTCCCCCCAGGTGCACCATCTCCTCAAAGGTTCAGGGTAGTGCACTTGTGAATGCACAGGGAGGATGAGCTTCATCTGGACACCCTGGGGGCCTCCTCTCAGGACACTCCAAAGGTGTGCAGGTGCCCAGAGTCCCCTCTGCCTGTGTTCCCATCCACTCCAGCTGCTCAGGCTGAGGAGGGTGCATCTGCTCCTGAATAGGAGACCCTTATTAGACCTGCCCCCCCCCCCCCCCCCCCCCCCCCCCCGCCCTGGCATCTGACCACCAGAGGGCATCTGCCAAGGTCACTGTGGACATCAGGATGTAGCAGTCAGCAGGCTGCCTCCACCTCTGCTGCAGATGTCTGGGCTGCACCCAGGCCTAGTGCTATGCTTAGGAAGATTAAGAAATATTGAAATCACTTTTGGGTCATGGATGTGCAACCACTGTGAAAACATTACATTTTTGTAAATACATTTAATATTTATGTGAATTACTTAGTCGACTGAAGGTGTTGTGATTATGTACATTTGAATCCTCTTTTCTGGAGATTTAGCCATCCTCCCACTCAGTGATAGAGACCCTCTGTGAGATTCACGTTCATGTGATGTCAACATCACTGCAGATAGTTTCCGCACCTTTGTATGATATCAAGGTGATTAAAATCTTTATTGCAATTATCACAAAACATCATTTGTGTGAAGGTAGCTCAGAAACCTTGAGGGATTAATAGCAGTTGTGTCTCCCCAGTGGTAGTGCCAAAGGACAAGAGGAGAAAATCCCCAACCATGTCCTCATCTCACTACCTGCTGTAGTTTCTCATTTTTGTGGTGACGACTGCTTCAAGGGAGTTTTTGCATAGTTTTTGCATCGTTTTTGTTGTTGAGTGGACTCTCACTTCCCACAGCGAGTGCATACAGAGGACATTGCTGACCTTGTTAAAGATCATGGCCTGGTGAGTCATGAGGCTAGAAGGTGCAGGCGTGAATACTGGACTAGTTCTCAATGTGATTGGTTGGACATCCCTTGAAATGAAATGGAATCCCATTCAGGGATAGGAGAGCTGTGGCCATCTCCCCCTTGCCTTCACTTTATTCCTCCTGGAATCTGGAAGCTATTAAAGTGTCACGGGCACATCTCCCAAGTCTTCCTTCCTCTATGGAGTCGCACCTTCTAACTGACCCTCATCACCCTCTTGAGGTTCCTGGCCCTCCTGATCTTCATTCTCCAAAGAGCTTTCATCCTCCTCCATTTCACCCTCTGGCAAGGGATCAGCTCTTTGCAGTGCCAGGTTGTGAAGGGTGTAACACACAGTGATGATGCATGACACCTTATTTGGAATGTATTGTAGTGCGCCACTTGAGCGGTCCAAACATATGAAGCGCATCTTTAGAATGCCAATATTTTGCTCGCTTAGGGACTGTGGAGCTATGAGCAACGTTGTACCTCACCTTGGAACGACTCTGAGGGTGACACATCGGTGTCATCAGCCAGCGTTTCAGAGGGTGCCCCTTATCCCCAAGCAGCTATTTCTGCAGACGTTCAGGCCCTTTGAAAATCTGAGGTACATGGGAGTGACTCAGGATATATGAATCCTGGCAACTCTCAGGGTGCCTGGCACAGATGTGCATTATGTGTTTCCAATGATCACACACCAGTTGTATGTTCATGAAATGGTAGCCTTTGCAGTTTATAAACATTAGGAGTTGCTGCCATGGAGCCCCTAAAGCCACATGGGTACAGTCGACTGCACCCTGCACTCTTAGGAAGGCTGAGGTAGCTGCGAAGCTGGTGAATCTCACAGCCTGGCCAACTTCATCCAGAGCAAACCTCACATAGTGATGTGCCTTGCTGTGAAGAGCACCTGTGACGTCCTTTATGCATCTATGTGTTGTGGATTGAGAGATGCCACACAGGTCCCCTGTAGATCCCTGGAACAACCCACAGATAAAAAATTGAACACAGCAGTCACCTTTAAAGCAAAACTTAGCCTCCAACTCCACAGGGCATCAGGTCTTCACAAAGAATATGGCAGATGTGATCTACCAGAGCAAGGCATTGTCTCTAACTCATTTGTAAATAGGAGAGTCTTCTTCAATACCTTAGGTCTGGTGAGTCGCTTCCATGGTCTGGGTTCCTCCTCCTGACTCTTGTGTTCATGTTGGTTCCGCTTGATCCTGGACATCAGGCGGGCCTCCTCCTTGAACTGCACTCAGTGTCACCTCTCCCTCCTTTGCCTCCTCCATTGCATTAGGATCCTCAAAAAGGCAGCATTAAGCCCTGGATCCATTTTTGTTTTTACCTTCCCTCTGAAATGAAAGATTGAAGACATTAATGATTAACGGGTCAAGATAGTGAAACTCACAATCTTTACCTATGGCACTGTGTTGGTCTATAATGGTTTCTGCCCTACTTGCAAGGCTGTTGACACTGCCTTGTCTCTGAGATGCTAGCACACACTTCGGGGTGATCAAGATGCCAGCCTATATACGTAACATCTGAATTCTTCAGTGGTATGAGAAGGTCTCAATGAAATGCGCTCCTTAGCCTAGCTCACTGCTCCAATCTCTGATCTGGCATACTAATTAACAATAAGTTGCTCATGATTAATGATTGGATGTTATGCCCATGATGAATGCCAAGTCTAGAGAGCAGCGACTGGCCTCCATTAATGGATGCATATATGCTGCACCTGTGCCTCCTTACCAATTGTCTGCTTTTCCAAATATTACACTTGGATGTGTTAACGCTGATATGCAGCAAAAGTGATGTTAAGCCATTGACTTATGAGTCTTCCTGCTTGCGCTGACAAAGGCATTGGCTTCCAATGGCTTTCTTTGCAAGGAAATCGTCCTCCTTTCTGTCTAACAAGAATCTAGTTCATTCTTGCACCACAACAAGTTAACGAGCACCCCCAGAAAGGGCTCATTACCCCAGCAGTGCACTCCTCCCACATAGCCTCAGCCCCTCCCATTCAGATTCGCTTCTACTTTCGCTTTATAACTGCACCATAACTCCAGTAGAGCAAGATGGTGCTTCTGCACCACTATTTCAAAACGAGCTTTGACGCTCCCTCTCTCACTGTCCGTGTCCCAGAAATCTACGTGGAGCCTCATGATATGAAGGTAGAGCTCCCTCCTGTTATCCTCTAGTCTGCCCCAATAATACTGGATCCCAAAGTTGTTGTCGTCAACATTCCTACCCTCCCCACTGAGCCCATCACTACTGAAGCACCCATGCCGCACGTGGACTTCTACCCTCCCCATCTGAAGGCTGAGAGTTGCTATCGCCTACCGAGGTGAACCCCTCTAGGAAAGCTTCACTTACCTCCCCCACCCCCCTTCATTATATATTCCCCAAATACAGGCTGCAAATGCCTCTCATTACCATCACCACACCATCTGCAGCCCAGTACAGCGACGGACCAGCCCAGTACAGTGACAGACCAGCCCAATACAGAGACAGACAAGCCCGTGGACAGTGACTGTGACACAGCCCTGCACACTAAGCTGTGCATTATTCTTACTGAGCACAGCCCTTGCCCTTCCCTGGAGCGGGAGTACACCATGCTCCCAATGATTACTCCTGTCACATGCTCACAGCACCCCATGACTGTATCCACTCTCTGACTATGACTGTGAGGTCCACAGAGCCCCAGGAGTGTCTCCACTCTCTGACTGCTTTCCACAGAGCCCCAGGAGTGTCTCCACTCTCTGACGGCTTTCCACAGAGTCCCATGAGTGTCTCCACTCTCTGACTGCTTTCCACAGAGCCCCAGGAGTGTCTCCACTCTCTGACGGCTTTCCACAGAGCCCCAGGAGTGTCTCCACTCTCTGACGGCTTTCCACAGAGCCCCAGGAGTGTCTCCACTCTCTGACGGCTTTCCACAGAGCCCCAGGAGTGTCTCCACTCTCTGACTGCTTTCCACAGAGCCCCAGGAGTGTCTCCACTCTCTGACTGCTTTCCACAGAGCCCCAGGAGTGTCTCCACTCTCTGACCGCTTTTCACAGAGCCCCAGTAATGTCTCTATTCTTTGACTCCTGACTGCAAGCCCCAGACCAAGGACTATGACTTTCACAGAGTTCCCCATTGCCCTCATGACTGCAAACTACACTGTCTCCCTTCCCAACATCTCCCCAGCACCCTCACCCCCCCACCCCCCATCCCCACAATGAATCTGTGTATGACCCATCCCCCTTGCGGCACACTAACAACATCCCCCTTCCCTATTCAAGATCTTGTGCTCATCCCCTCCCATTTATACATGTGTTATCCCTTTCACCCCATTGTTTGTCAGTGTTTCAGTTACCCTTGTCAGGCTCCAGCCTCCCACCCCTTGGCCTACCATCATTCACCCTCCTCTTCCGCATCCTTGCAAAGTGTTCCTGCCCCTCGGCCTTCCATCATACCCCTTCCCCCCCAACCACTTCCAAAGCCTTCCTTCCCCGTTGCCCACTGTGTGTTCCCCCTTCCCCCCAATGCCTTGCAAACCCTTCCTTCTCCATTTTGCCCTCCTGTGTTTCCCCTTCACTAACCCCAGACAGTTGAAATGCTAGTTTCGGAATGTTCAGCCCTGTATGAGTGCCGTTGCTCAATGGTGTCCTTCTGGACAACAGTGGCACCCACTGGGAGCAGACCAGCCCGACCCCGCCCCACTCCTCCCTCCCCACCGGTCGCAAATCTGGTCAGTGTCGAAAGTTGAGCCCTGCCTGAGCATCACTACACAGTGGTGTCCTTGTGACAACGGAGGCAACCACAGGAAGGAGACCAACCCTATAGCCCCAGCAGTGTGGCATTCATTGGAATGAGACCGGCGCAGCACTATGGAAGGTAGGCTATGGATGTTGCACTCGAATTTGCAAGTGAAATGAAGTACGACCTATGCACACTACCCTTTCTCAAATGGGTTTCAGATTAACGTGATTTCCCGCTAGCGTGATGCAAGATTGGAAACGGGCTGTTTTAATGAGCATACATGAGATGGTAATGAATGCAAATGACATTCACACCAATAGAGAGTGGGATACCCAAAACCTGCCATTATCCCACTATCGGGAGAATCGCAAACTATTTTTATGCCGGCAGGCTTCATGGCAGGTGGGAGCAAAGAATCCAGTGGCAGGCAAAACGTCAGAAACCCACCAGCTTAAAGATAGTTTGCGATTCTCCCAATGCCGGGTTGGGAAAATTCTGCCCAGTGGCTGGGATTTCCGGTCCTGCTGAAGTGGGTTTCTCTGCGGCAGATGCAGTGGTCCATTCAAATCCCGTTGACTTCAGCAGGCCCAGAGGATCCCGCCAGTGGGAGGGGCTGGAAAATTCCGCCCAGTGTCCACTGGGCAGAGAGAGTTAAATTCCCCCTTACATGTTTTTTTTAATGATTTCAGAGAGCTGTCCAATGATTTTTATTTCCAGTACAACAAACAAACTTTTAGACAGGGTGAAAAGAATAATATAAGGACAGAAATGACTGTTGGTCATTATAACAGACAGGCACTTAATGGATTCAAATGGTGCTGTATTTTAGCACAGACATTAAGACACAAATTAACTTCACTGGTAAAATAGTGGGTAGAGAAAGGTCAAACAAACATGTTAAGCTTTCATCAGCTCATATCGTTTTTAGCCTCGTTTTAGAAAATGTTTGAAATCCAAAGCAAGTTGATCAGCATTTAGAATTTAAAATGCAAGCTAGTGTTTGAATGTGCCTATTAGAACTTGGTTCAAAGGTTCTGTTTTAATGATAACAGCTCAGATTCATCTGTTCTGAAGCAACATAAGTTATCTCAATCGTTAAATCAGCATTCCCTCAATTCAATTAATCCATGCCTGTCTCTAGCTGTTGCAGGGTCCAGGTTTAGTGCAGGCTGCGAGAGTGAGTCAGTATTTTGTACATACCTTGTACATGTAGCTCTCAGTGTGATGTAATTACTCAGTTCAGAAATTAATGTGATGGTTTCAACCTTAGATACCCCATGAAAGGGAAGGCAATGGCGTAGTGATAATATCACTAGACTAGTAATCCAGACGCCTAATGCTCTGGGGGCACAGGTCCAAATACCACCCTGGCAGTTGATGGAATTTAAATTCAGTTAATAAATTTGGAATTAAGAGTTAGTCATCAGTAAGGGTGAAACCATTGTTGATAGTTGTAAAACCCCATTTGGTGCACTAATGCCCTTTAAGGAGGGAAATTTGCCCTCCTTACCTGGTCTATTGTACATGTGACTCCAGACCCACAGTAATGTAGTTGACTCTTAACTGCCCTCTGAAATGGCCTAGCAAGCCGCTTGGTTGTAACAACCTGCTACAAAGACTAAGAGGAATGAAACTGGATGGACCTCCTGGCATCGACCTAGGCACCGGAAACAAAAAGGGCACACCCAGCCCAGTGGACCATGCAAAGCACTCCTTACTGGGGCCGTGTGCCAAAATTGGGAGCGCTGTCCCACAGACTAGTCAACCAAAAGCCTGACATGGTCATTCTACGCTGAATCATGTCTTACAATGTCCCAGAAACCACCATCATTGTTCCTGTCCTGTTGGCAGGACAGACCCACCAGAGGTTTACAGTTGCCCTGGGAGCCCATAACATTGACTCTGGACCCCATGAAGTCTCATGGTGTCAGGTTAAATATGGGCAAGGAAACCTCCTGCTGATTACCACATACCACCATCCCCCATCAGCTGATGAAACAAGTTGAACATCAGTTGGTGAGTGGTAAGGGTGCAGAATGTACCCTGGATGGGGGACTTAATGTCCATCACCAAGCATGGTTCGGTAGCACCATCACTGACTGAGCTAGCCGAGTCTTACAGGACATACCTGCTAGACTGGGTCTGTGGCAGGTGGTGAAGGGATCAACAAGTGGGAAATACCTATTTGACCTCGTCCTCGCTAATCTACCTGTCACAGATGCATCTGTCCATGACAGTATTGGTAGGAGTGGCCACCATACAGTCCTTGTGGAGGCGGAGTCCTGTCTTCACATTGAGGATACCCTTCGTCATGTTGTGTGGCACTATCACCTTGCTAAATGGGATAGATTTCGGGCAACCCAAAACTGGGCATCCAGGCACTGTGGGCCATTAGCAGCATCAGAATTGTATATAACTATCGTGGCCCAGCACATCCTCCACTCTACCATATCATCAAACCTGGGGATCAACCCTGGCTCAATGAAGATCGCAAGAATGCATGCCAGGAGCAGCACCAATTATACCTAAAAATGAAGTTTCAACCTGGTGAAGCTACAACTCTGGGCTACTTGTGTGCCAAACAGCCGAAGCAGCATGTAATCCCACAATCCGCGGATCAGATCTAAGCTCTGCAATCCTGCCACATCCAGTCATGAATGATGATGGACACTTAAACAGCTAACAGGTGGAGAAAGCTCCACAAGTATCCTGTCCTCAATGATGGGGGAGCCCAGCACATCAGCGCAAAAGACAAGGCTGAAGCATTTGCAACCAACTTCAGCGAGAAGTGCTGAGTGGGTGATCTATCTTGGCCTTTTCCTGAGGGCCCCAGCATCAAAGATCTGGCAAATGGAGCATAATGTGGGCCCGATGTGAAATTTTCCATTTTGGCAGGAAGAATGAAAAGAAAGCATATTATCTAAATGGTGAGAGATTCAGAGGGATCTGAGTATCTGGGTGCATGAATCAAAAAAGGTTAGTACGCAAGTACAACAGTAATTAGGAAAGCTAATACAATGTTATCATTTATCGCGAGGGGAATTGAGTACAAAAGTAAGGAGGTTATGCTTCAGTAATACAGGGCACTGGTGAGAACACATCTGGAGTATTGTGTACAGTATTGGTCTCCTTATTTAAGGAAAGATGTAAATGAAATAGAAGCAGTTCAGAGAAAGTTTACTGGACTAATACCAGGAATGGAAGGGTTGTCTTATGAGGAAATGTTGGATGGGTTAGGTTTGTATCCACTGGAGTTTAGAAGAATAAGAGGTGCCTTGATTGAAACTTTTAAGATCCTGAGGCGCCTTGAGGGGGTGGATGTGGAGAAGATGTTTCCTCTTGTGGGAGAATCTAGAACTCGGGGTCACTGTCTAAAAATAAGGCGTCACTCATTTAAGACAGAGATTTGGAACTCTCTTCCTCAAAAGGCGTTGGAAGCAGAATCTTTGAATGTTTTTAAGGCAAAGCTAGATAGATTCTTGATTAATAAAGGGGTGAAAGTTTATCAGGGGTAAGCAGGAATGTGGAGTTGAGGTTACTATCAGATCAGCCATGATCATATTAAATAGCGGAGCAGGCTTGAAGAGCTAAGTGGACTATTCCTGCTCTTAATTTGCACGTTCGTATGTTTGGTTAATCAACCTGATTCTATTAGCTAATGTATTTCTCTATTTTATTTAAATGTTACTACACAGCTTGAGCAGTCATCTTCCCAAATATTTTTAATCTTCTGTAGGTCATACAGTCAATTAACTGTAATCCATTGAAACTCAGGAAGGTTTCAAATTATAATAATCGCACAGTTCTTGAGTCTTAATCGGTGGATATAACCCTCAGGAAAAATGATAAGTTCTGCTATTTTCTTCAGAGAATTAATTTCTTAAGAAGTGATTATACCAATTTTCCATGTGTATTAAAATAGATGAGATGTTTTGACAGCTGTAAGCTCATCAGGACTGAGAAACAATTTTGAATTAAGTATGAGGAAATGGAATAATGGGCAGAATTTAATGTCCTCCCTGTGGTGGGTTTGGTGGTGTGGGTGCATTTAATCTCCCCTCCACCCCAATTAAATCGGTTGCAGTAATGGCCCTGAAGGGCCTTCCTTTGCCCTTACTGCCGATACCTTTTTCCCTCTTGACCTTGCGACCTACATCCTGCTATTACTCACCTACGGCCTGGAATCCAGCGATGATACTAGGGCTCAGATGGGTGTCACACTGTTCAATAGAGCCGCTGGTTTTTGATTGGCTGCAAGTTCTGGTCCCCAGGCTCCTTGACCCTGGGAAAGGCCCGCTGCTGTCCAGTTGAGTGCCTGAGTGCCACATAATATGGTGGGCCTTCCCTAAAAGAGGTGATGTGAGCCTCTCACCAGCTCTCCAGCCTCTATTAAATACTTCCCAATATTTGGTTTTTGAGATAGAGGCCAAATGAGATAGTAATATCACAAAATTATTCCACACCAGTGTCATGCCATGTAACTGACCTACCCCGCAACAGTGCAGCCCATTTCATAATGTGACTAATAGAAAGCAAATTGTTGCTGGTTTTGAAAATTTGAAATAAAAATAGAAAATGCTAGAAATATTCAATATGTCTGATGACATCTGTGGAGAGAGAAATAGAGTTAATGTTTCTGATGAGATGGCATTGGTTTTCAACAAGTGAATGGAGGAGGGTGGGGAATAGAACAAAAGGAAAGGTCTGTGGATAGAGTGAAGGGTAGGAGAGATTAAATGACAGAAGTGTTGATTGTGCAGGACCAAAGGGAGTGGTGATGGGACAAGTAAAGAAACAAATGAAGTGTCTAGAGGAATAGCACCTCATTTTCCAATTAGGCACTTTAGGGCCTTCCAACCTTAACGTTGAGTTCAACAACTTCAGACAATGAACTCTCTCCTCCATCTTTATCCATTTTTTAATCCATTGAAAAAAAATTGTATTCATTCATTCTATTTCTTTTTAATTTGTTTTGTATTTTTACCCCTTTACCCCAACAGATCTCCCCACCCCTCCCCCCTCCAAGCACAGGTCCATCTGCCATTTGTTTGCATATTTTGCTTTCATAGAGTGCTGACCCTTGTTCTGCTATGAACACATTCTGCTATGTTACCTTTATGCCACTATCAGTACCTTCCTTAGCCTTTAACATTACCATTAACACTCCCTTTTTTCTGTGTCCATGACATATTTGACAAATTTCTCCTTAGCTCCCATCTATCCCTGACCTTCTATTTTGCTTCATCTGCTCCACCCCCTGTTAAACAGTATAAAATCCATCATATTTCTACTTCTCTTTAGCTCTGAAGAAGAGTCATACAGATTTGAAATGTTAACTCTGTTTCTCTCTCCACAGATGCTGCCAGACCTGCTGAGTTTTTCCAGCATTTTCTGTTTTTAATATATATGTGTCTAGAGGAGGTGTAAATGACAGAATTGTGAGCTGTTGCAGCTAGAGAGCATTAAAAAAAGAGACAAACGTGAGGGAAAATCCAAGCCCAGTAAGAAAAAGAAAACAAATGGGGCAGAGTAGATTAAGGAATGGACTAGGAGGGAGTGGTCTCTTTATGCTGAAAGGGGAGGGAAAAATGTGTTTGCTGGTGACATCAAACTGGAAGTGATGGAAATGGCAGAAAATTATTCGTTGAATAAGGGGGCTAGTGGGATGGAAAGTAAGGACAGAATGAACCCAACTGTGCTTCTTGGAGTGGGTGCAAGGCTGAGAGCAGAAGCGCAGGAACTAGAACTGGCATGGTCGAGGTCCCTGTCAACCAGATTGGCCTGGGGGGGTGGGGTGGTGGAATCCATGGTTGAGAACAAAAAGAAGTACTAGTACAAAAGGCTGCAACATCAGAACAGATATGATGGAGGTGGAGAAACTAGGAGAATGGAATAGAATCCTTACAGGAAGTGGTGTGGGAAGAATTCTAGATAAGATAGCCATGGAATCAGTAGGCTTATATTGAACATTGGTGGATAGCTTACAGCTTGATAACTCCCAGAAATGGGGAGAGAAAAACAGAAAAATGGAAGAATCGGAGATGGACTATGTGCAGGCAAGAAAAGGGTGGAAATTGGAAGCAAAGTTGATGCAATTTTCCAGTAGGCAGAATGTGGAGTTAACGGCCACAATCAGGTCAGCCATGATCTTTTTGAATGGTATAGCAGATTCGAGAGGCAGAATGGTCAACTCCTGCTCCTAACTCGTATGGTCGTATGTAGAACACTAGCCATATCTGTTGGCTTCTATTGCTTGCCATGCCCTGGTGCCTCCCTCTAATGCAGCAAAGTAGCTTCAAGATCATCTCTCTGCTTTTCAAACCACTGCACACACACACTCTACTGAGCTCTTTTCCATCCATATGACCCTGTAATTTATGTAACTAGCAGTGCAGAGCCTGATGTAACTTTGTAAAAAGTACTTTTGCATAACTACATTTGTCTTCCACTTATAAAAGTTACCGTTTTGTATTCCCTCATTAAACTGTGCACTCTCCATCCTCTCTCTGTCTACTATTGTAGTGCCAGTGGTAGAATTTCATTGTGTAATGGGGCCACAGATGAAATGCTGAGAGAGGTTAGAGGACCAGGTGAACATTTTCCAAACACTTGCTGTGTGTAGTTGGAATTCTTCCAGCCTGGTTTCACTCTGCTGCAATACTGAAACAGCTCATATCAAAGTCACAAATGGCATCCTATGTGACTGTGGCAAAGGTAAACTAGCCCTCCTTTTCCTCTCAACCTGTCTGCAGCCATTCACACAGTTGAGCACACCCTCCTCCCCCAACGCCTTTCCATCGTTGTCCTGCTGTGTCAGACTGCAAACGGCTGGATTTGTTCTCATCTATCTAATAGTGGTCAGAGAATCACCTAAAATGGCATCTTTTCCCATTTCCAGAGTTAGCCCTGGTGATCACAAGGTTCCTTCTTGGCCCTGCCCAATTCCTCATCTGCATATTGCTCCTCGCTAACATCATCCGAAAGCACAATACAGGTCAAGTATCCTTTATCCGAAACCCTTGGGGCCGATTGCAATTTGGATTTCAGATAGTTTTGATTTTCGAATACCATATATGGGCCTAGGTCTACTTATATTACAATGGCTGAAGCCTAGGCTAAAGTCTAAATGTCTAAAGTTAATAAAATGGTAATATGTATCCTGGAATAATAATTAAAGAGTACCTGTAATAAGTTCCCACCCGTGGCACCATCTGCAATGCTGCTTGTAAGAGAGGGTTTGCAAGGCAAACAGTGTGGACAAACAACTAGGCTTCTCGTGCTAAAGGTCAGGTGCAGTTGGTGAGGATTGTGTCGGTTTGGGTCGTGTCGGCTTGGGTCATGTCAGCTCAGGTTGTGTTGGCTTGGGTCAGAGACCTCCCACACTAAAGGTTGGGTGCGTGTCGGTTCGGGTCATGTTGGTTTGGGTCATGTTGGCTCAGGTCAGAGACATCCAAGCTAAAGGTAGGTGTGTTCAGCGGGGTTTATGTCGATTCGGGTCATGTCAGCTCGGGTCAGGGACTTCCCACGCTAAAGGTTGAGTGTGGTTGGTGAGCTGTGTGTTTGTTCGGGTCATGTTGGCTTGGATCGTGTTAGCTTGGGTCAGAGACTTCCACGCTAAAGGTTGGGTGTGATCGGTGAGGTTTGTGTCAGTCACGCTAAAGGTTGGTTGTGGTCGGTGAGGTTTGTGTCAGTCACGCTAAAGGTTGGTTGTGGTCGGTGAGGTTTGTGTCAGTTCCGCCAAATGTCAGTTGTGGTCGGTGAGGTTTGTGTCAGTCACACTAAAGGTCGGTTGTGGTCGGTGAGGTTTGTGTCAGTCCCGCCAAATGTCGGTTGTGGTCAGTGAGGTTTGTGTCAGTCACACTAAAGGTCGGTTGTGGTCGGTGAGGTTTGTGTCAGTCACGCTAAAGGTCAGTTGTGGTCGGTGAGGTTTGTGTCGGTTCAGGTCATGTTGCCTTGGGCCAAGTTGGCTTGCGTCAGAGACTGCCCAGCTAAAGGTCGGGTGCGTTCAGCGAGGATCATGTCGGTTCGGATCATGTCAGCTCGGGTCAGAAACTTCCCATGCTAAAGGTCAATAAGGTTAAAAAAAGTGCAGTATTTGGATGAGTTCGGTTTTTAAGTTTTCGTATAAAGGATACTCGGCCTGTATCAGTTTTCACTTGGATGTCCAGCTCTATATTGCTACCACCTCCCTTGACCCCTCCAATGATGCTAAATTATCAGACTGCTTCCCCATTATCCAGTACTGGGAAGACCATTTCAAACGCTGTTCCCTCGCCACTGACTCCATCCCTCTCCCTGGTAACTGTCTGAGGCTGAACCAGACTGTTCACAACCTCAATGTCATGTTTGATTGAAGATGAGCTTCCAGCCACATGTTTGCACTATTGCCAAGGCTGTATCTTTGCACCATTGGTGGCTGTGCTTTCAGTATCCTCAGACCTAAGCTCTGGAATTCCCGTCATAAACCCCTCCACTTCTCTACCTCCCTCTCCTCCTTTAAGACACTCCTCAAAGCCTCCTCTTTGTCCAAGATTTGGGCAATTGGCCTCATATCACCTTATATGGCTCAGTGTCAAAGTTTGTTTTATAATACTCCTTTGAAGCATCTTGGGATATTTTGTTTTGTTAAAGACGATATATAAATAAAAGTAGTTGTTCTTGATGATGTGTGTTAAGTGTGTGAACATGAGTTATGCCACTAGAGGGAACCACCATACAGAAAATTGAATGTAGAATGTGGAAACTGGTGTAGAATCTAACTTGTTAAGATGTACAATCAGGTGTGTGCAAGAATAGTCATTCGGTGACACTGTGTTATAAAGCTGTTGCCATCTAGATTATTATAGTGTGTCTTTGAATAGTGTGGCTGTTGGCACATCAGATACCTGGTCAACATCAAAATTACAGTGCCTGATGGAGTGAATGCTGCCTTTATTCAGTGTGTATTTTACATGTATAGGAATTGACATTGTCACACATAGCATGCACCCAAATGCAAACACAGACATAGCCTAGTACATAGAGTGAATTGTTTTTGTTTACTTAGTATGTATTTTAAAAGTACATGATTTAAAACTGAGTTTGAAAACATTTGAACCATACAATACCTTTATGTGGTGTGTATTAGACTAACATGCCAACATACATTCAGCTTCAGGAGAAGCTGAACAATTGCACTTTGGAAGTGACTGCCTAATGTACCATTTTAGATTAGCAAACACGTGGACTCCATGTTGTCAGAACATTGCAGGCCTGTACCCACATATACTATTGAATTGTATCTAAATATAGTAATAAGATATTAAATATTCCTGGACTTATTCTTTATATGAAGCCTTCATGTTAACACTTCATATTAGTGATGTTACCTAATGCAGTACATGTATGGATGGGCATGGCATGCGAAGATCATTGAATAATGGATAGCTGGGAATGAGAAACAGGCTAGGGTATCATATAAAGAAGTGCAAACTGCTTAATTAAGGGGCTCAGATACTTTATATATATTACATATTAAATTAGATATGTGAGGTGCACATTACATCTAAGACCCTCATACCTTGTTCCTCTCGGAAAACCCATTACATTGTTATGCCTGTAGGTGGCATTGTGACAGGAGTTTTCAACGTTAAGGATTTTTACACCTTGCCTCCCATAGCTTTATCTTGTCTGGTGTCACAGATTTGGGTGTAGTGTAGCTAAAATAGTATAAGGTTACAAAAAACTTAATTTATTTGATTTTCTTATTGACATCTTTTATATAATCTTTCTAAGATACTTTTTGTACTTTTCTCCATCCTCTAGGTTCTATGCCCTATTTTTGCCTGTCTTTCCCCATCAAGATTGTATGAGCAGCTAAATATTGTTTTGAAGTATTTGTTTTGACTAACCCTTGAGCACTTTTGCTCCCTTTCACAAATTATTTAAAATCAATTTCTAAACTTTCATTCTTCCAACTTTGGACCTTCCCAGTTGGTCTCTGATGATATAAATTATTTTCATGCAGGTGACATTAAAATACTTTCACAATTGCTCTGTGCTTTTTTTGAACAAGTATTGCACCAATGCTTCAAATGTAGACCACAGTTTACAAAACTACACTTCCAGGAGTCACATTCAAATCCCCATAATGGTTTAATGCCACCAGTTGACAATAAAAGGTAGTCACAAGATCATAAGAAATAGAAGCAGGAGGAGGCTGTTCAGCCCATCGAACCTGCTTCACCATTCAATAAGATTGTGGCTGATCTGATTGTGACCTTAACTCCACTTTTCTGTCTGCAACCCTGTTCCCCACCCATCTCACAATAATCCTTGACTCCCTTGTAGGTCAAAAATCCAGCTAATTCAGCCTTAAATATATTTGATGACCCAACCTCCACTGCTCTCTGGGGAACAGAATTCCAAAGACTAATGTTATGACTGGTCCCCGGGCAAGGTTCCCCCAATTTGTTATGATCCTGGATGAGGTACCCAAAATTGTTATGCTCCTGGGTGAGGAAGGATGAACTGGCTCCCCTTCTTTATTCAACCCCCTCAGTTGGTCGCAACCAGGTTAATTTAGAAAAGATCCCTTTCCCAGTCCAAATATATTTATGTTTTAAAAGGAGCCTGTTTAACCAGGCTGTCTTGAGTCAAAGAAAGAGTGAGTTTCTTAGTTACTAAAAGTGAGAAAAAATAATAAAAACGTAACACACACAGAGGTTAGAAATGAGAAAGTGAGTCCAAAAATGAAAATTTAAAAGATGTACGAATCAGTCCTTTGGCTTGTCCATGAGGATTAGATTGTAAAACATTACGGCTGCTAAGTTGGAATGATTCTGGTATCACTGACGTTGGCAGTTGAGCAGTTGGTTTTGGAGATTCTTGTTTCTGCAAGTTAGTTGAAAGGAGTTGTCCTGTCACCTTTTCGACTGTGGCTTTGCTGATTTGTGACTTGCTTCCAGCAATCAGAGAGATTTTTTTACCTGCAAGCGCAGGGATGCCCAGTTGGTGTTCTTCAGCTGTGACCTTCACAGCACACACACACACACCAGAACAGAACACCAGACTAGCACACAGAACTAGAGTTGCAGTTGGTGTTTTTAAACCCCTTTCCTTGTGTATTCCTGGAAGGGAAAAAAAAACATGTCTTTCATCCAGATCTGTTTTCTTTTCAACTCAGTTCATGTTCACAGTCTGGGTTATAACTCAACAGGAGGTGGTTTCATCTGAGATGGTAATCATTTTCCATTACCTCTACAACCACAGGAGATTATAGTTTCATTGTATCTTTTCCTTTGAAGTTCCTCTATCTGAAGCAGGCTGTATAACAACTTTAAGGTGCGACATTCTGTTCTTTCTGAACTTGTTGGTCAAGTATTCCACATAGGAATTTTCCAGCAGTAGTTACTTATAGTTTCAGCCAGCTTTTTAAAAAATACTTGTCTTACTAAAAAGCTCATATATCCATAAGTAATTTGGGGATAGGATCTGTGGTCATTACACTAACAATCCTCCGAGAGAAGAAATTCCTTCTCATCTCCATCTTAAATGGGAGACTTTTTTTTATTCTTTCGCAGGATGTGGGTGTTACTGGCTAGGCCAACATTTATTATCCTTTCCTGATTGCCCTTGAAAAGGTGGTGGTCAGCTGCCTTCTTGAACCGCTGCAGTCCATGTGGTGTAGGTACACCCACAGTACTGTTAGGGAGGGAGTTCCAAGATTTTGATCCCACAACAGTGAAGGAACGATGATATATTTCCTTCTGACTCTTTATTTTTAAACTGTATTCCCTAGTTCTAGATTCCCCCATGAGGGAAAACATCCTCTCATTATCTACCCTGGAAAGCCCCTTAGAATTTTATGTTTCAGTAAAATCATCTCTCATTCTTCTAATCTCCAATGGGTATCATCCCAACTTGGTCAACCTTTCTGCAAAAGACAAGCCTTTCATCCCAGGAATCAGCCTAGTGAACCTTCCCTGAACTGCTTCCAATATATCCTGCCTTAAGCAAGGACAGCAACTGTACAAAAGTACTCTAAATACGATCTTACCGATGCCCTGTACAGTTGTAACAAGACTGGCAACTAGTGGATAAATACAATCTTCTCCTCTGCCCTTGGAGAAAGATGAGATTGTCAAGATGAGAAGAAACCATAAGGAAATAACTGCTTTAATCAGCCATTTTTTAACACTGATTATTAAAACAAACTACTTCTTCATTGTCAAGTTCCTTAGCTTCTCAATAAGCTCAAAGTTTAAAGGTTGCTATCTCAGGTATGACATATTCCTGGAGATTTGTTCACCTGACAGTTGATCACATGACATTTCCCCCCATTGTTTGCAAATATTACTGCTTTTTCCTTAGTTAAGCATCTTGGTATTATCAATCCTTCAATGAAATATTTGACTTTCTACTTTAGAGTGAGATGAATAATATAATTTATAAATCAAAGGAAACACAAAATAATAGAAAGATGTATGAAAAAGTATGTTTAAATAAAAATTATTTCTGTGATGGTTCTACAGTATCAACTTAAATGGGAACCACCAAGTTCAACAGAAAGAGCAGTAATATAAATAACTTCTCTCTGTACAATTTTATGACTTTTAAAGAAGTTATAAAGATAATAAATGAATCCAAAACCAAATGTCATTCAATTCCCTGACCCTCAGCCCATGGCAGAAACTCAGCTTCAGGAAAATGAGCTTAGTTCTCAGTGAGAAGCTCTAAAGCTGTCTGATTCACGTAACAAAACACAGTATACATCAGAGCATACCATGAGCCAACATGAGCTCTCCCTCTCTGTAGTTTGTATTCCTTTCTCCCTACCTCCACCCCCAGTTTGCACTGCTGTTTCACTCTCTCTCAGTTTGTGGTTCTCTTACTCTCCAAATTTGTGATTTTTTTTCTGTCTCCCTCTTAGTTTGAGTTTTTCCATCTCCCTTTCCCCCTCTCTTAGTTTGTGTTTATCTCTCTCTCCTGGTTTGTGTTTCTCCCTCTCTCTCCAAATTTGTGTTTCTTCCTCTCTCACAGTTTGTGTGTGTGTGTCTCTCCCTCCCAGTTTATGTTGTTCTCTCTCATTTCTGCCCCAATTTGTGTAGCTCTCTATCTCTCTGTCACTCTGCAGAGTTTGGACTGGGTTTTCCAGGTTGAGATGGGCTGGGAGTGGTGGTGGTGGGTGGGAGCCATAAAATGGCAATGGAGGGGGGTCAAGTGGCAATTGTCTTCCCACAACCATGGCATTTTACCAGCGGCAGGGAAAGTGGCCATCAGCCCTCCCATCCAGAGACCAATTGAGCCATTTAAGTTGCCAATTAAGGACCTCCTCCCACCACCACTGGTATTTTACAAGCGGTGGGTGGGCCCTCTACCATATGGAGAAACTGCTTGGTGAACCCTGGCAGCCTTCTGGCAGGCTTGGGGTATGCTGGCTCCTCCTAATCGTGTAGTTTGTGGCCAAAGGAGGGGCCTCCCGGCAGCATTGGTTTCACACATGGCAACATCCCACTTCACTAACCCTTCGTCCTCCCACCGGGGCCTGCCTAACTGGCCTCAGTGACCCCAGACCCTGCCCACCTTGTTCTGTGGCACTTCTGAGACTAAAGACCTGCCAGCCCTCTGATTGGTTGACAACTCTTGGAGGGGGCTTGAACCCTTTAAAGAAACTGGAGCCCTGATAGCACCTAATTAGTTGCCTGATGGGGTATAAGTGTGGCTGGGGGTCCCACAAATGAGGTTTGGGTCCGTCGTTGAGCCCCCACCGCCTTGACTAAATTCCAATCTGTGTTTTCACTCTCTCCTCAGTTTGTGTTTCACTCTTCCTCTCTCCCTCAGTTTGTGTGTATTTCTGTCTCTTTGTGTCCCTCCCCCTCCCTCCCTCAATTGCACTCTCTGAGCTCACAGAGTTTCCAGGCTATTTTTGTTGCCCCTACTGCTGCCATTTTCACAACTGACCATGAAGTGGTGTTTCCAAATAGGTGAAGGGGAGGGAGAGAATGACCACCAGGGATCAGCCAAAACATTTTGATTGCTGGCTACAACAGCCTGAGCATTGCACAAGTGTGAACCACCCTCACAAGGAATGTTTCTCCTGAATAAACAGCAGCATGTGGAAGACCAGTCTCCCTTTCTGGTAGGCTCCCAATCTAGCAAAGCCTGCTTTGAGCTTCGTTTCTAGCCCTTCAGACTAGGACTTTGCTACACAAGAATTCATAGTTCAGAGTTTTTCATTTGGCTTTGCCCTTTCAATCTACTACACCTCTCAGGATGCTTTATGTCGGAAGACTGATAACATTGAGGAAATCTCCTGGTGGCATGAGGAAGCAGGTACGTTATACTCCTGACCAGTTTATCTTCATGTAGGAATTACAAGCTATTGCAGAACAGGTTGAGCTACTTGCATGTCTGCCTGCTTTACTATTAGTAATTAAACAGGATGCAACACATAAAACAGAGGGATCACATATGGGCATAATAGTGACTTTTGGCAGGTATGATCGAAGGATGGAGAAGGGGTAGAGTTGTGTATAAAAGTAAATTCAGTGATCCCATATTCCTACCAGACAGTTTCACTCAAAGCAAGTGTAGGCTTTGGATCAGCAGCGATGTGTTGGAACAAAGCTTCCTGAAAAAAATTACCCGATAGAGAAATGGAAATGCGAGAAAGTTGCATTACAAGTAATGGAGATTAAAATAATTTACATATGGTAGATGGGAGAATTGGGAGAGTTACACAAAGAATAATGGTGGTTGGGATATCTGTATGTAGAATAATGAGAGATCGGGAATGCTGAAGAGTGATAGAAACATGGATTGATAAACGAGAGTAAGAATGAATGCGTAGTGGACTGCACTTGTTGTAAAGTGTTGGACGAAGTTTGGTAGGTCATATTAAGGTATTCCAAATCTTCCTGGACTCGAACTCAAGTTCTGTCGAAGGGTCATGAGGACTCGAAACGTCAACTCTTTTCTTCTCCGCCGATGCTGCCAGACCTGCTGAGTTTTTCCAGGTAATTCTGTTTTTGTTTTGGACTTCCAGCATCCGCAGTTTTTTTGTTTTTATTCCAAATCTAAGGTAGTTCAACAGTCAGTATTTATAAACTACTAGAAACTGTATACATAGGCACAGCAAAGGTCTAACTAGGAGCTGTCTCCATGCTTGCTTCTCCACACAGCTCTGTTCAACACTACACTGACCGCTAGGTGTGGGTCATCTGTTCCCTTCCATCACTGTGTGGGCAGTACTGCATTCAGTTCCACATTAACCCTTCATGTGCCAGATTCTTATACTACAGTGTATGGAACTAGAGAGTTTGAGTAAGTTATATTTGTATTTGTGGGTGTTAGGAATGAGTTTAGCTTTAATTTTAAGTTTAATTTGTATTTATGTATTTGTGTGTTAAGAAAGTTGAGTATTAGTTTCACTTTAAAAGATACCTGCATTTTAATGAGGTTTTATGATTCTTGAAGGGGAGTTAAAACAAACAGAAGGTAGAAAAAACTGGGCTGATGCCTAGCAACAGGAGGCCCACACAGAGACAGGGAGAAACAGAAAGCACGTTTAGTTCAATTAAAACCAAGAGAGGCTGGACACAGCAGGGGGAACTGCAGAGAGAGCAGATTTCCCATAAGAACATGAAAAGGTCCCAGAAACAGGGTGCAGGTCCTAAAGGATGTCCCAAGAATACCTTCTAATCAAAGGAAGAACAAGAATCTGGAACAAGTTCCTGTTCAGTGGAAGTGACAGTAAGGAGCAGAGAGGAAGGTTCCAAGCTTGAAGGGAGAAAGCTACAGAATGCAGATTTAAAATAAAGTAGGCTTACAAGAAGCCAGAAGATCCAATAAGACAGCAAAGGTTGGTGACTCCTTTTATTATGCACATGTGGAGCAGCAGTCTTCTGTTTGTACAGCTGAGTATCTCAAAGAGGGTGCATGGAAGGCAAAGCTTGAATGCCTGTGGCAATCCAAGGGAGAGGAACATCGAAAGGAGAGATCAAAATCCTAGAAGTGGACCCTCATTGAAGGCATCCAAAAGAAGTCATCGTTTGGGGGAAGATTCCAAAGTGAGTTCTTTTGAGAGTGGAGATTGGAAATCCTCGTATGAAAGACAGAGTTCAATGAGACCAGTTGGCTCACGGTGTGATAAGCGTCTGTCGGGTTGGCGGGGGGGGGGTGTCGATTAGAGATCCATAGCATCTGTTTGGGGTGGCATCCGTCTCCTGGTTTCAGAGTGTGGTGTGCCTGACTGCCGGTCGCCTATTGGTTTACACGGACTGTGTACTTATTGTCAATACGGGAGTATAAGATAGCTTTTGTAACTTGTGCTATCCTTGCAACTATTTGCATATCTGTAAAGGTATAGTTGTGGGTGAAGGGCTATTGTAATATAGTTGATCTTTTCTCGTTTAATAAATGTTTTATTCTTTTGTTAAAAGTTCATCAGCTGACTCCTGTGACTGTTCAATAGCCACCCCCCCATGTCTCTAAACAAAAAATTAAAGTTAGGATCTATCAAGCTGGGTTCTGCCCTGGGATCTGGCTTGTCCGATGGTAACATCAGCTGGGATCATAGCAACAGCACTTACTCACAGCTGTGCACTCTAGGCCCCTGACTGTCCTATAAATTAGGCAGTAGTCAACTAATACAATTGGAACAACCAAGGTATGTTTCATCCATGATGGAATGGGCGCTGAAGGGAAGGCTGCATTTTAAAGATGAGAAAGATGATCTGCCACCCTTGCCCTACTGATTTATGTCTGGTACCCCTATGTCTTGCTAAATAACTGCCCAGTGAATAATAAGTAGATAGGAGCCCTTCACTGGTTACTACGAGCCAACATTGCAGCCCTGCAGGTCGTAAGCAAAATGTCAGGGTGTCATAATTATGCAAGCAGGCTGACCGTGCCTATACAACAGGGTCGACTCATCTGCGTCTAGGTGCTCCCACTGATACCAGTTCAGTGTTATGCATATTAAAGTCTAACAGATTGTTTCAGTGAGTGGCTGAAATTCACCCCTCAAATGTGCTACTATTTTGTAATCAGGTCAGCAATGGTATTTCATTATGCATTTGCACATTGTTTAAAAGTTACAAAATGCCAAATTTCTGAAAAATGAATCAGCTTGCTAAGCCAGCTAAGTCCCTTTTCCCTTGTTTACTCTCCTCTTCAGCAGTGTTTCATACACCATGCATTATGCAGCCAGCAAGGCATAGGTCTGTTTTAAGGTGTAAACAATTGGCATTTATACTTTAGATAAAAACAAAAAAACTGCGGATGCTGGAAATCCAAAACAAAAACAAAAACAGAATTACCTGGAAAAACTCAGCAGGTCTGGCAGCATCGGCGGAGAAGAAAAGAGTTGACGTTTCGAGTCCTCATGACCCTTCGACAGAACTTGAGTTCGAGTCCAAGAAAGAGTTGAAATATAAGCTGGTTTAAGGTGTGTGTGTGGGGGGCGGAGAGAGAGAGAGAGAGAGAGGTGGAGGGGGGGTGGTGTGGTTGTAGGGACAAACAAGCAGTGATAGAAGCAGATCATCAAAAGATGGCAACAACAATGGTACAGAAGAACACATAGGTGTTAAAGTTAAAGTTGGTGATATTGTCTAAACGAATGTGCTAGTTAAGAATGGATGGTAGGGCACTCAAGGTATAGCTCTAGTGGGGGTGTTTTTTTTTAAATAATGGAAATAGGTGGGAAAAGGAAAATCTATATAATTTATTGGAAAAAAAAGGAAGGGGGAAACAGAAAGGGGGTGGGGATAGGGGAGGGAACTCACGACCTAAAGTTGTTGAATTCAATATTCAGTCCGGAAGGCTGTAAAGTGCCTAGTCGGAAGATGAGATGTTGTTCCTCCAGTTTGCGTTGGGCTTCACTGGAACAATGCAGCAAGCCAAGGACAGACATGTGGGCAAGAAAGCAGGGTGGAGTGTTAAAATGGCAAGCGACAGGGAGGTTTGGGTCATTCTTGCGGACAGACCGCAGGTGTTCTGCAAAGCGGTCGCCCAGTTTACGTTTGGTCTCTCCAATGTAGAGGAGACCACATTGGGAGCAACGAATGCAGTAGACTAAGTTGGGGGAAATACAAGTGAAATGCTGCTTCACTTGAAAGGAGTGTTTGGGTCCTTGGACGGTGAGGAGAGAGGAAGTGAAGGGGCAGGTGTTGCATCTTTTGCGTGGGCATGGGGTGGTGCCATAGGAGGGGGTTAAGGAGTAGGGGGTGATGGAGGAGTGGACCAGGGTGTCCCGGAGGGAACGATCCCTACGGAATGCCGATAGGGAGGGTGAAGGGCAGATGTGTTTGGTGGTGGCATCATGCTGGAGTTGTGGAAATGGCGGAGGATGATCCTTTGAATGCGGAGGCTGGTGGGGTGATAAGTGAGGACAAGGGGGACCCTATCATGTTTCTGGGAGGGAGGAGAAGGCGTGAGGGCATTTACACTTTGCCTTCTCATGTCCTCAGGAAGTCGCAAACTGCTTTTAAACCACTGAATGAAACTTCCCACTGGCAGGAAACTGACTTTTACAATCACGCCTAATTTAATGCCCCCGTCCCACTGTTGGTGGGAGCAGAAAATTCTACCTGATGACCAGTTAATGTGTTATTGATGGTGTTGGTTATAGGAGAAATATTAGGGTAAAATACCAGGAGAGTTCCATCTTCTATTTTGAATAGGGTTATTGGATTTTATGATGTTCCGCCCAAGCAAACCTTAGTGTAACATTTCACTCAGCACTGACAAAGTAGCACTCATTCAGTGCTGCACTGAAGTGTAAGCATAGATTGTGTGCTTATGTCCTGGAATGAGGCTTGAACACAGAAGCTTTTGACTGAGTTTTAGTGATACTGATTGTGCGTTGAATACAAAATCAAGTAGGTGATCCTGTATAAGGAATTGGTTAGGTTGCAGATTGTATGTACAGATTTGGGTTCCCTATTAGTGGAAGAATCTTGTTGCCATGGCAAATGTACAATATGGTTTTACTCAGATGTTATCAGTGAAGAAAGAATACATTTATTACAGGAAATTATTGCTGGGCTATAAAGAAAGAGCGGGGCTAATTGGATAGCTCTTTCAACGAGCCTATATAGACACGATGGGCCAAATGCCTGAAATAGTGCAACACAGGGCAGCACTGGCTCTTATAAAGAGCTATCTGGTTAGTTCCACTCCCTTGCTCTTTTCTCAGATCCCTGCAACGTTTTCTCCTCTGTTCTATAAGCTAGTACTTGCTGGGAATTGATTGATTTCGGCAATTGAGAGTCATTCTGTGACAAAGCAGTCACTGGGTTGACAGGAATCAGGTGGCTGAATTTCTTTCCCTGCTCTTGTTTTTTTTTGTGCTTTGACACAATGATCACATCACTTATGGCACTGGCTGCAGGAATGTTGTTACTCTAGTCCACGTTATGTGACAGTTTTGAAATATGCACAGAAATGAAACAGTCATAAATTATGAAATAACACCGCTTGAAATTTCTTCTGATGGCTAACCATTAACCAGTTATACAATAGAGATATTAAAGGAAATGGGACGCAAATATAGGGAATTAGCAAAGCTCATCAACACCTGAGAAAGGTAAGCATGTTAACATTTTGGGGGCGGGGCGGGGGAGAGCCTTTACCAATACTGAAAACCAGTGTAGACTTTTATAAATGATATTAGTGATCATCTCATTATCAGCACTCCATCAGCACTGCTGTGAACCCTTTTTCAAGAGGTCGACCTCCCCACAATTTCCCAAAGCATTTTAATGAAAACACACTGCATCAATCTCTATTCTAGAGGCAGTACCTAAGTTCTTCAATGGCTACATACAGTGGGACTGAGGTATTCAGACTAGAGGCTACAGATTCAAACACTTGTCTGTGAGGATATACTAATCTTGACCAGTTTGGTAATGAGGACCTACAGTTAGCCTCTATTTCAAAGAGCAGGAAGGGAAATATCAAGAAGGAACCTACTATTGTTCACTATCCAATAAGCCCTACTGGAAAATACCTGTATGTAGAAATTGAAGGAAGACCATGTGGGACTTGGTATTGAGTCACCATTAATGTTCCTTTAGGCTATGCAGGAGCATGGCTACACAGCAGTTGGGAATGTGCTGCGCAGGCGACAAACAAGAAGTAGCCGCTTTAAGATCACATATCTGGGGAAAAAAGCAGGGGATTGGGACTAATTAGATAACTCCTTGAAAGAGCCAGCAAAGACTTGATGGGCTGAATGGCCTCCTTCTGTGCTTTCCTATGATTCTATAAGGAAATATTCAGCCTACCGCATCTAAACCGGCTCTTTGAAAGAACTATCCACTTATTCCACGTAGTCTAACAAATGCACACATCGAAGGAGAAACAGAGGGAACATTGGTCACCATTAGTACACCCCAAGTATGACTGCCATTTTAGATAGTCATCCCTCTTGTATGAACTCCAGGTGCTTTTTCTTTACCCTCTCCCCATGGAAACCAAATCTGCTGTCTGTTGATTGGATTAGTTTTGATCTTGTACCCTATTTGCACCATCCATTGTTCCTGGTCTACCTCTCTGTTAATGGTCTACATGGGCTCACACAAGAATGAGAGCACAGCAAAATCAGAGAGGAAATGAATCAAGCCTGCAGGTGACAGGTGTTTTAATCGCAAACATGGATAACTATGTGGTTTCACCATGGATGATTACATAATGCACTTTGATATTTGACAACAACAAATTTGTTTAATATTTGCATGTTTAACAGAATCTAAACAACCCATAAAATTAAAAGAACTCCAGTAAAAGCAAATTAGATCAATGGTGAAAATCTGAAATAAAACAACCCTGGAAATGCACAATAGATCAATGAGCATCTGAGAGGGAATAAAAAGGGTCAAAGTTTTAAATGAAACCCTTTGTCAAGATTTGTTTTTTGTTTTTTTTATTTCACATCACTTTATTTATTTTAAGAGGTGTGGCCGCTGAGTGTTGCTAGCTCAAAGAGCTGTCAAGACCATTTATCTCTCCTAGTCTTGTTTCCTAGACAACTGGATTATCCTGCCGATGGGGTGGAGAACTGTGCTGTGAGTCCAGGAAAAGGAAAGCTCCTGTCTTCCCTTTTAGGCCTCTTTGTCCTTCCTGACAGTTGCTGACCTGCTTTCACCTGGCAGGAAAGCTGCAGCAGCTTTTCAACCGTCTTTGGTTAAAATGCACTAGGAAGTTCCACAATTCCCCATTCTCAAAGAAATAAAGGATTGGCCATAAAATTTTCATGAGGATTATCCCTTTCTATAGGACTCAGCCAAGGCAATTATGTGATCTGTACTTATTACCAACAAATCACAAGTAGAGCTCACCCTCTAATTTGTTTTCATTCTTCCTTTCTCTCTCTCTCTCTTTATGAAAAAATTTTTAGATTCTGTTTGGTATTTCCTCATAGTGAAAATCTAACATATGCAGGAAATGGTGTGATGTGGGGATGGTGGGGAAATCTGTTTCACACCATGGTGTGCCACTGCACCATCCTGTGCTTTAAGAGAAAGCAGTTTTTCAATAACGTATAAGTTGGAATCCAAAACCGGTTTTCTATTTCAAACCTCACATCTTTGCTGAGGGAACAATGATGCCTCTGGCTGGAGACTTCTAATCAGCAATACAACAACAACATCTGCACTGGCTTTCTGCCCTTTGTGGGCTGCAGTATCACTTTGGAAATTGCAGGGCTGCCAGTTGTGTTTGGAGGAATTCTTGAAGGCTTCACTATTTGATCTCTTGCTTCCAACCACTTCACCCAGCCAATCAGCCTTAACCTCAGCCCCTCCGCACCCCTACCTCCCCATCTCCAGCATTTTTATAACTAATAAATGGAAGTGTTCAAAGAAAATGAAAAGCAACACATTTTTTAATGCTTTATGCTGCTTCTCTTAAATTGCTTGCAGCAGTGGCCAAGAAATTAATTTTTAATTTTATTAATTTAATTTTTAACCATTCCACTTCCAGGTGAGATATTTGTGACATGGTTTTGTTAGTGTAGAGTTAGTGGAAGTACTATGTTGATAGTTGGAGAAGTTTTGCAAACTTTTTGGATTTTGAAAGAAGTGGACAAGGAGGTGAGTAGACTTAGTTTGCTTCAGTAATGCGGGCTATAGTTGCAGTCACCCATGTGCTACAGTGTGACTTGGAAATGGAGCACAGGCAGCAGAGAGGGGAAGCAGGGTGGAAGAGGAGGACGAAGGAACCCCATCATTCTGGATGAGCCGTCTGTGAGCAGACATTCAGACTGGTCAGACTCTGATTCCTCTAAGATGTCACCTTCCAATTCATCTACTTCATCCCATCACAATATCCTCTTGACCTAAGTCCTGAAATAGAAGCCACCAACAAAATCCCTTGCCAGAACAACTTGATAAAATAAAACCGAAGTATTCACCTTTGTGCTTTCCCTTAGTTCTTGTCCTTGTGCCCCTATGCAGTACTAACCTAGTGGCTGCTGCAGAATTGCTGGCCGAAGGCTGCTGATTTGCATTGGGAGAGACTGCAGATGGCCTTTCAGGGTGCCCTCAAGCAGCTCACGGCCCTGAGGGACTGTCTTCAGGCTACAATTCCTCAACATGGGCAGCAAAACTGGGCTAGACTGACTTAAAGGCAACAGCAAGAACACTGGTGGATGTATTAATATCACGAGTGGGCTCTGGATGCCTTTGATAGATGAGAGCTGGAAACCATCCTGTTGCAAACTAGTGAACATTTATTGATTATTTACAGAGCCAGACTTCAGCAGGACCCCATTAGAGCCTTTTTACTTCACATTTCAGTTACATGTGATCTGACATCACTCATGATGCACTCAAGCTATTAGCAATAATAGCTATTAACTCCTTAGTCTACACCTTTTTTATTCATTCACGGGATGTGGACATTATTGGCTAGGTCAGCATTTATCAAAGGAGAAGCAAAGCCTCATCAAGGTACAGTGAGACAAGAAGGCATGGTAATAGTAATAACCCTTGAGAAAGTGGTGGTGAGCTGTCTTCTTGAACTGCTGCAGTCCAACTCCCACATCCCAAAGTTGCTCCCCTGTAGGTAATTGGATGACGATGTCAGCTTAAGTAGCTAAGACTACACCATCTTCAACAATGGAATAAACCTCCAGACCTTGATCTAGATGTTATTCCTGTATAGGACTCTTCAGCAGTAGAAGCTCTGTAGTTTGGGCCTCTGCTTCTTCGATGAAAGATGATTTGAACATAAACGTGACTTGCTGATGGGATTCAAGTGTGGGCTGCAACTTACTTCCATGCAAACTAATAAGCTCTGCATTTCCTCTAGTGGTTTGCTCACTGTGGTCAGTTGACAGTTATTAATGCTTCTTGTTAGTGGCTTCAGTGGGATAAGTCGATGAATTCAGTTCTTTAGTAGCTTCTTCAACAGTACAGGAGGTTTACAGATGTTAGAAAATGTAGGTAAATGATTTAACAAAAGAATAAAACAGTTTGAGATTATACTTGGGGGAAGTCATAGAGTAATGGGTTAATTGATATGTTAATGAGACCATGATGATATTAATGATGCAACTATGATGTCAGAGGTCAGATGATCAACAGGCTCCAAGAGAGCGAGGCACAGAATAGTCTGTGTCCTTAATAACATGTGTTTACCCTGAATCTTTGTATATAGTTCTTAATAAATTGAAGTTAAACTATACTGATTATCTCAAGACTGTCATAGGAGAAGCAAAGCCTCATCAAGGTACAGTGAGACAAGAAGACATGGTAATAGTAAAACCTCACTGAAGCTCGTCAACAATCGAAAACAGTCTGCCCCCAGGAAGGCTCCCTATCCCCAGATGAAAAGCTTGCTTTGCTTGCAAAGTTCAGCCTGCCTGGCTATCTGTCCTGCTTTGGACAAAGTGAGATCTTCTCTGGACTGTAAGAAGTCTGACAATGCTTCATTGATCACCCCCATTACGATGTGGTCTTTGATGAGTTTCTCTCTCAATGTCCTATATTCACAGTTATCTGCTAAGCGATACAGGTTGTTAGCAAAAGAATCAATGTTCTCTCCAGGTTCCTGGCTGCACCAGTTGAACTTTGCCTGGTCTATTGCGCCGTAGGCTAAAGTAGGTATCGAAGGCTTTGATGACTTCTTCGTATTTAGCTGTTTCTTCATCAACCCCGTCTTCTTAAAATGTCGTCAGCACATTGTCGATTACCTAAAAGGGAATGCTGACCTGATCCGTATCTGGTTTCTGAACAATCCCGGAGGCAGTCCAGCATTGACTGTATTGGCCATGCCAATTTCTCCAGTGCGTGGCTTGGTTGAGGCCCTCCAGAAGTAAGATTTTCTCCATAACTCTGCACACTTCTAGTCAACTGTTGTGGAATTCTGGTAGCGATTAGTTGTTCTGATTGCTGCTGTAGGTGTTTCTTGAGCGTGCTCTACTGGGCTGATGGCTTTCAGTCTCCCGCCTTTATCGGCGTCGACTGAAGCTTTAGTAAACAGTTTACAGACAGCTGCCACCACATATTATTATGATAACCTTTTATAGAAGAGGGCTGAAAACCATGCTGTTGTTTCTTGACTATTTGCAGAGGCAGACTTTAGCAGGAGTCCATGGGCAGAATTTTCTGGATGGTTGGGGGGGTGCGCAGCGGGTTTGAGCGGGTGTGGACCCAATCATCGCTCATGATCGGGTCTGCAGCGCCATTCTATGTGAGCGGGCCAATTAAGGGCCGCCCAGCGTACTTCACGACTCCCGTGTATAGTGGGAGTGGGTGGGCGGTGATGGGTGCACTCAGCCCACCGGGTCCAATGGCGACCCAGCGGCCTGTATAAAGGAAGGCCTGGCAGCCTTGGAAAGGCTGCTCACAATGGCTGGGCGAAGGGTTCTGCAGAGGGGCAATGGAGGTGATGCAAGTCCAGAAGCTAGGCCATCGGGGCAGGCCAGGCCGGAGGGTAGGCCATCGGGGCAGGCCAGGCCGGAGGGTAGGCCATTGGGGCAGGCCAGGCCGGAGGGTAGAGGGGGGGCCAGTGTGCCCCTCGTTTTTCCGATGACTGCCTTGCTGCCCTCCTCAAGGAGGTGGCAGCACAGCAGGAGGTGCTGGTTCCCCAGGATGGGAGGAGGAGGCCCCCCCACATGACAAAACATGCCGGGGAGGAGGTGGCAGAGGTGCTGAGCTCCCATGAGGTGGTGCGGTGCACCTGGGTCCAGTGTCACAAGCGCTTCAACGACTTGTTGTGCACTGGCAGGATGAGTACCACATTGGCATTGGTCACATAACCCAGCAGGTCGGCTTACCCCCCTGCTGTCCCCCTCCGCCTCCCGCCCCCAGCAAGTCTGAGTGTGGTGACTGCATTGAATCATTGACGGTGTGTGTCCTTCACTGGGTGGGCGAGCAGGTATTGCCCATGCCAAGGTCACGCTGAGAGGGTGGTGAAGTGATGGGTTCTGCACCCACAGCATGTGGTACACTGAGACCCACATGACTGTTTTGGGGGCAACCTGGAGGAGCTGCACCTAGGCGCAGTGCTTGAACTGCAGGACATGTCCAATTCAGGGTGATGACATGCTGGGAGGGGAGCTTCAAGGTGGCGTGGCAACAAACCATCTGCTGCCCTCTGCACTCCACGTGCTTGCGCCTCTTTGCTATGGATGGATATACTATGTGGTTCCTAATGTGATGTAGTCAGCATGTTGCCAAGGGTGGGGTAGGGGGGATGGGGAACAGGCCTAGCTGCTTTGTGTGAGTGTTCAGCAGCAGTGAGGTGAGGAGGCACTGGAGCCCTGATATGTCCCACTCTGGTTGGGATGGGCTGTGCGTGAAGAGAGTCCATGTACAATTTGCATAAATCAATGCTCTTCTCTCATTTTCTGGAAAAGAATGCTCGTAATGCTGCAAAGCGTGTGAGGACTGGTGGCGGCCAGGGGCAGTTAGCCATTCTCAGCCGGTTTGAGCACGAGGCCCTGGATTTGGAAAGGCGCCATGCACCCAGGTCCACTGTTGTCGGTGAGGCTGGGGTGCTATGGCCAGGCAGCGAGGTCAGCATTGTCCTCCCAACAGCCATCGCAGTGCTGAATGTTCAGTGATTTAATTTTGCAACATGGCTTGACCATTGCTTATGGAAGGATGAGCACATAATGATCCGGGGACATGGATAAACTTTGCCATTGTCTCCATGTTAATTGATCGAATGTCCTTGTTCTTCCTTTCAGCATCGTTGGAGCAGGGCTGGGAGAAGGAGCAGCAGAGGCCCCCTCTCATACCTGAGGGCCCTGAAGTCTCACCAGCATCACACCATCTCTGCCAGGCAGGCACCAGTGCAGATACTAGCCCCTCGGTGGGAGTTAGAACATTGGCTAGTGCCCCGGGATACAGCGGTGAGGGCACTTCAGAGTCGCTGGAGGAGCTGGCAGAGACAGAGAGTGCTCACGGTGCCAGCAGTCGGAGGACTGCAGGGGTCCAGGCACATGGTCAGTCAGTGCCTGATGATGTGCCTCTGGAGTCGTCCACAACGCAGCAAACACAGGAAATGCGGCTGGGTGTGCGGGAGCATCTGGGAATGATGCATAAGGCTATGCTTGGCTTGCTCTCCATGTTGGAGTAGTCTACGTGGACGATCGCCGAAGCAATGAGCCACATGTCCAAGCGCCATGCGTCAGCCTTGGACAGAGTGGCAACTCTCGTAGAGAGCCTCCTCTAGAGATGCACTCTGACCAGCAAGCCCTCACATTGGCACTGACCTCAGCTGGTCAGTGCTAGTGTGGGAGGTGTTGTGGGCACCAAGTTTTCCAGCCCGATGCCCATCCATCCACATGTGCAGGGAGGTCTGAACTGACCTCATGGTGCAGCAGCTGCCTGTCATCCCTGCGAGCTCCTCTTAGGACGCTCCGGGTGAAGGCGGCAGCTCCTCTGCCCTTCTCCCAGTGACTATAGCATCCGGTGAGGCTGCGATGACTGGGGAGATGCCAGCTGTGGAACTGGCAGATCCCTCCCAGGCGGGGCCAGCACAGGCTCCACGGGCCAGAGGACAGCCACCAAGGTCATCGAGGCCAACAGGACAGCAGAGTCAGCAGGCTGTCTCAGATGCCAGTCCCAGAGATGGGGCAGCACCAAGTGCAGCACCTGGAAGCGTAAACATAAGGCACCTTAGGTACACCATGGGTTTATCACTGGTGCTTTTGTGTTGGCCCGAAATGAGGTCTTTATGATTTACTTTGACTTGAAACACCATTGTCATTTTGTTTCATTAAGTTCCGTTGCCTGTGACATTAAATTCAGACATGTGACCATGGCTGAGGATGCCTTTTCTTCTGCATGTATGGTTTCCAAAAATGTTAGGAGTGCTTTGTGGGACACTCAGCTTTATTAACAAGGCCCTTGGTTACTGTCCCTTACCTGGAAGATCTGGCACCTAGGTATCGAGTATGGAGCCTACAGCCCAGGCTTGTCCTGGAGGTCCACCTGTGATGTGCTAGCTGAAGGTTCGTTGGATTAAAGCCTCCCGGATGTCCCTGCCTCCCTATAGTATGCCTGGCTCCGTGTTTACTCCCTCAGCATTTCCCTGTGCATGCTCATCCTCAGACTCACTGCTGGACTCAGTGTGCAGCAGCAGCCACTGTGTCGACGTCTTCATCATCCACTGCATCCCTCCTTTCCAGCGCAAGATTGTGGAGAGCGCAGCATGCAACCACTATCAGTGACACACGAACTGGGGAGTACTGGAGTGCGCCCCCTGAACGGTCCAGGCATCGGAAGCGCATTTTGAGAAGACCGATGGTTCTCTCCACCACAGCCCTTGTGGAGGCGTGGCTACTATTGTACCTGTTCTTGGATGGAGGAGAGGCGTCATGAGCCACCTGCTGAGGGGATAGCCCTTGTCACTCAGCAGCCATCCATCAATCGGGGCTGGAGCACTGAAGAGTCCCGGCACCTGGGAGTGTCTGAGGATGTAGGTGTCGTGGGAGCTGCCTGGATACCTTGCACTGACTTGCAGAATCTACATCCTGTGATCACACACTATCTGCACGTTCATGGAGTGGAAGCCCTTCCTGTTGATGAAGGCACCGGGCTCACCTGCTGGCGCCTTGATGGCCACATGTGTGCAGTCTACAGCACCCTGGATGCAGGGGAAACCAACAATTGCTGCGAAGCCTCTGGCTCACTGTGTCTGACTTGCCTGGTCCCAACAGAAGTGGATGAAGGTCAATGCACGCCTGAACAGTGTATCTGTAATCTGCTTGACACGAGTGTGGACAGCTGATTGGGAGACACCGTAAAGATCACCCACTGACCCCTGGAAGGAGCCAGAGGCATAGAGGTTGAGGGCAGCTGTGACCTTCAGAGCCACTGGCATGGGGTGTCCACCCACACAGTTAGGGGAGATCTCAGGCCCAATCATCTGACAGATGTAGTTGACTGTCTCCCTTGAAAGTTGGAGCCTCCTTTGGCAATGCACCTCAGACATATTGAGATAGCTGCTTTGCCACCTGTATACCCTGGCAACAGGATTGTGGCATTTTATGTGACCCCTTCCACCTTGGTCTACCTCTTGGTCCTGCACCCCTTGTGCCTGTGCCTGTCCTCCCAAGGGTGGCTCCCCTGGAGGCTCCCTTCCCCCTCAGAGGAGGTGCCTCCAGTGGAGAGTTCAGCTTCCATTCCCAGGCTATGGGAAGACTTCCAGAAACCTGCAGGCCTAAAAAAGATTCCTCGCTTCAGAGTGCTGACCTGAGGGTTAAGGGACCAGATAAAGCCGCTGGTGTGCGTTTTGAAGTATTGCAGATCACTCAGGCAAGTTTCAAAAACTTTGAAAAATCAATACTTTAGACAGCACACTCGCAACCCCAGTGAGCCCTCTTATCCCGTCCGTGGATGAGGTATATACAAATATGTCCTACCCGCCTGCCTGTTGTGCCCATTCGCCTACCCAAAGTTTGCATGGGTGCAGAAAAATCGGCCTCGATTGGCGCCTCAAGTGCCTTAAGTGGCCCATTAATTAATGACAGGCATGCAGCGGATATCATTGCGCGCCCGCCCAGCGAAATATCGTGATGTCGTGCGGTGAAGTCGGGACGCTCGCTTGACGTCACCGCGCATCATTTTACGCGCGGATATGCGGGTCCCACCCCCGCACGCCAACAAGAAAATTCTGCCCCATTAGACCCTTCTTCCCTAAGGTCCCAGTTACATGTGATCTGGCATCATCTGATATCACTAATGATGCACTTTAGGTATCAGCATAATAGCGTTTAACCCTTTATATTTCAGTGGAGTGGCAGTGGTCAGCGCAAGAAAGCTGTTTATCCTAAAGGAGGATGGCAGGCTTGTTCACGACTGAGCCATTGGCACTCTCCTAGGCTCACCTCCACAATCCTAGCAGTTTGTAGCAGGACAGATTGCTGGACCGCTGTGAGAGCCTGCAAGCCCCTTTGAGCACAGGCATAGGCAGCCATTGAGGCAGCAATCTGAGCCTGTGCTGGGTTAACACACTGAAATAATTTAGATGAGGAGGCAGCACAAAGTTTACGAGCTGCCAACCTCAGGAGGACCAGCTGTGGGCTGATTATGCTTTGCAATACCCCTGCCTGAAAAGTCCCAAAGTCCTATATTTTAAATAGAGTTTTATTTCCCTATGTGCCTAGGTCTTAGGATACAGAAGCATTAAGGTTGGAAGGATTTTATTTAATTTTATTTTTCAACAAAACCAACAGAACCCAAGCCGTGATCTTAATCCCTTCCTACCTCACCCCTGTACCCGGTTTTAGGCTGACTGCAGCCTGAAGATGCTAAAGTGACGGCACATTGATGTACTTCATGGAAAGAAAGTTTGAATACATGCTGTGGTAGACTTGTAGACTAGTGTGGTACAATTAGCTAGGATCTAAGATTTTTTTTGATTTTAGAAAACCCCATGGGGTTGCGGGAGAGCTGTTTAATCTTTTGAACAAACCAGGAAAGAATCTGTGATTTAAAAATAGATGGTAAATAAATGTGAATTATTGCCTGTCATCTGGTGCCGCATGGTGTATTGTATCATTAGATTAAAACTGACTTGGAACAGTATGGAAACTCAATAATTCATCATTGCTTTTTATTGCTGTCCTGCCTTTGTTTTCTTTACTTCTGTAAATGTTAGGTTGTGCAGTAAAAAGCAGCGACTGAAGTTTCAGGCCCCCTGAAGGTGAGAATGTGGAGGGAGGGGCGGAGGTGGGGAAGTCCCTGAAAATACGGGTGGGACTCGGCAAGCCAGTTGCAGTTTGCTGTTCCCAGCCGCAGCCATTTTAGGGGAGATGAGTTCAAGGACCTAGGAAGGCTGCTTGTCCCCCTGGGGTTGGCAGACAGTTAGGCTCATTAAGAGCTTGTTAAAGATAAGTTTAGGAAGCTGACAGGGATTTTCTAGTCACCCTTCAGTTTCCTAGTGTGACGGAGGGTGGGGTAATTGTGTAGGGGCAGATCGACTGCCTGGAGTCACACACCCAGTGGCAGGCTGAATGCCAGTGCTCCTGGCAGGCCCACTGGCCCTTCCTAGTGGAGTACAATGAAAGACAACCCTGTAGAGGGGTTTCACCCCTGCCCCCTCAACATCCCCCCCCCACCCCCACCCCCCCGAAAGCCTCCCAACAGTGGTGGCCTGGCTGCTTTTTCTGTTCTTTTGTTGAAGTTTTTAAAAAGTGACGAGGCACCTTCTAGTTGAAGCAGTCTCTCAGTTACTTACCTTTATTGCAACCGGATGCTGGAAGGCCTCTGATTGCAACCCCTCCCCCCTTCAAAAACCCCCTCACCACCCTTAATTGGACAGGAAGCCTGTCTCTATGCCAATTCATGGCTCAGCCATGTGAAAACCTTAACTTTAACCAGTTTCCCACCAGAGGTGGCTTTTTGAGTCGAAAACAAGCTCAGCTCCTGTTCCCAGCCTCCATGGTGAAAATTCAGCCTTTTGGTGTTGGGCACATAGCGCACAAGAGGTAGTGCTGCCTGGGGAAATATTTCAGATCAGCTTTCATAGTCGAAAAATGTCTGTGCAGCAGAGTTCCTCCTTCACCCAGTCTCTACATTGGATGCCCACCCTTCACCAGTCTGTACCCTCACCTGGATTCCTGAGATAATGCTATTGATGCATTGTAAAAGTTGAAAACTTTATCCCTCAGGATTTTTTATATTGCCTCAGTATGGCTGCCGGCAAATGTGATTCTGCTGGCGTCAGCTGCATTCATGATATCAAGCAACCTGCTCTCCTTGACCACAGTGGAAATATTTAGGAATCTCCTAGTTGTCAGTTGTCAGAAACACAGCTTCCGGTGCTGTTATGTAGAACACGCTGAGCCTGCTGTGTATCATGACATGGCACCAGTTCAAATTCCCAGGTTCAATTTCTGGGTGCAAATACATGAATATGTGATGTTGCCTCTGTGTGCCTCTGAACCATTATCAGATGGCAGTAAATGAAGCCTAGCAGAAAGTGGCAGGATAAATGGGAGCGGATGGGCATGTGTGGCAGTAAGACTGTTCTCCCTCGACCTGTTCAAAATAGGGAAGTACAAAAGCATCTTGTAATATGCATTTCTTTCTATACATTTTCTATCAAATTTCTTTTCCTCTCCACCCACAGTATTGCATTGTGTTTTTTTTATTTTACTTGATGCACACTATTCAGTTGTCATGGTAATTGTATTCTTTAGCTGACAGAGGTCTGCAGGTTGCATTTCTGCAGCAGAGTCAAAAATCCAACAGGATGTTGGGAGTGGGGATGCTTTAAGCTGTTTGCTCCAAGAATGTTACGGGTTTAGTAATGTTTGAGGTTCTTTCGTTTGCTTTAGCATTCTCAGTGCTGGCTATCACTTGCTATTGGGGATAAATGCCTCAGAAAAGAAGTGGATGTGATGAGAAATCATTTGGAGCCTGGAGCTTTCTGTTACTGATGAATCATGTCCAATATAAGGCGGTGAGTTCTATCATTGATCTAAACTGCAGTAATCTGGAGAATCATTCAAGCTTTTTGCCAGATGGGGCTCTTTAGCGTTTTTAAAATCCAGTGTTTCTCAATTATGGGTTTTATTTCCTATTTATGTATTTATTTATGTTTACATTTATTGGAATATATTTATTGGACTAAAACAACTGTTTTTGGGAGTTTATTATTGTATCTCGGCTCAGAGGCAGGCTGGTTGGCTGTGGATCTAGTTGACCCAGTTAGAGAGATTTGGCAGCACTAAACTTTTGTCACCCAAAATGGTAGTTTGTGATGCCACCATTTTGTCACAAGTCATGGATTTGACTATCTAGTATGAAAGGAGCCGCAATTGCCAGAAGGCAAGGGAGGGTCTATTTTGTGTATCCCCATCCAGTACTCAACCTGAGCTTTGTTTGTGCAGTAATTGTGTGGGATTTATTTTTGCTATTATCTTACTTTTTGCTCTGCTTTTATTTATTGAAAACTAAAGATAGGTGATGTTCAGGGTAACAGCGGAAAGATAAGGGAGTCTAAGTTGGACAACCTCCGGAAATGGACACAGGGCTCATGGAGCTAGATTTAATGCAGCCCATCATGGTGGAAAACATGGCGGCTAGGCCCGCCTAATTGCAGGAGAGGTCCTGTGTCAACCTCCAGGTGGTTGCAAATACCGATTAAGTTAGAGAACTGACATGGCCGTCAGCGGCGGGATGTCAATTAGACTTATTAATGAACCAAGTGACCCCCATTAACCCTGAACCCATGTATCGGAATCTAGTGGTGGTTCAGGCATTAAATGGAAGCCGCATGGCTTTCTCATGCCCTCAGAAGGCTACCCAGCAAACCCTGTCGGATTTTCCAGCAGCCTCCTTGGTGGGACACTGTGTTCCTGATCGAGGGAACTGGCATCGGGAAGGGCGTTGTTACTGAAAGCCACTCCCCTGCCTTTGCCTCTGACCCCTCTACTCCCCCTTCCAGCAACCCCATCCCACCTTCACTCACGTTTGTCCTGGGGTCCCTTGATAATCCTGGATCTCTGGTGGCTGCATTACCGCCAGCAGATACTGCTCCCATTGGCATTGGTGGCAGTAGACAGCTGTCAGCCTCTGATTGGTAGGCAGTTCTTGGTGAGCGGGAAGTCCGTTGCTGGGAGCTCAATCACGGGAAGGCTGATTGGTGGCTCCTTAAGTGCCCGAAAGGCAGTTGATCCATTGGGTCACCCCCACAGAACTGACGGGGCTTCCTTGCCGGTTCTCCGACTGGAGGGTGCGACTCCCATTGGCTCAACAGAACCCTGGCCATGATGTGTGATGAAACCACATTTATTGCTTCAGCACATGCAGCACACCGACTTCTTGCTGCCTGCTAAATTGCGTAATGCTGCATGCAGGTAGTACTAAATATGTTGTTGAATGTCTACATGCCTCAACATCAAGTCCAAGTTAGCGCAAAGCTAGCACCACTTACAGGTAGCTGGGGTGACTGAAAACCAGCCTATAACTCTTAAAAGGAGGTGAATGGATGGGGGCTGCATTCTGGCCTGAGCAGGTTCTGGAGCTTTTTGTGGAAGGGACTCTGAGCAGGAGGACACAATAGGAGAGGGAACGCCCTGCAAGATTCTCTGACACTGTATTGGATGCCTTGGTGAAGGGTGTGAAGAGGAGGAGAGATGTAATCTATTCACAGGGGACCAGGAGGCTCTCCAGGCAAACTTTACGAAGGCAGTGGGATGAGAGAGCTGTGGCAGTTATTGTCAGGAGTCTAACCCTAAGGACCTGAATACAGTGCTGCAAAAAGTCCATTGACTTCACACAAGTAGTTAAGGTCAGTGAATGTATCTTCAAATGCCTTATCCTACCACTGCACCAGTAGCCTGATGATGTATCATACCCCCCATCATATCCTTTACCAACAATCTCTATCAATCAGATCTCATAACTAACATTCATAGCTTCACCTTAACCTCACACACTTCACACTGCTGCAAGCCTCAAACTCACATCCCACAGCTTTCACACATTGGAAACAATTGAACTATGACAGGCACATCACCCAATAACATTACACAACACTCACTGACAGTCTTCTCTCTCTCTTGCAGGACAAGTTGATACATAACTGGAGACATTAGAAACTAACCAGTGGGTGACAGGCATTGCTGCATGTCCTCACTCCAATGGAAGAAAAGGTACTCGCTATCATTGTTCTGCTGCTGAGGTCTCAGATCAGCATTTTAGTGGGGTGACCTCCTTGTTGTAGCGGCAGGCCTGTCAAAAAGCCTGTGGTCACTGACAAAGACCATGGAGGAACTCAGCACCAGCTTGTCAAAGGGTTTTGTGCAGAGCTTGGAGTCCATCCTTTCAAGCATGGGAATTGTGGCCAACTCCATGAGAACACTTGTGGACCAACCATGATGCAGCGTCTGGTGGCCAATATTTCAGCTTCCACTGCAGCATAAGCAGAAGCCACTGAATATCTTGATGCTAGAGTGGTAGCTCAGACTGAAGTTACACAAGTTTAGCTTGCTGCCATTTAAACTCAGACTGGTCTCATCTTGATGCCACGCAGGTTCAGTTTGCTGCCATCATGGCTGTTGGTACCAATGCTGAAAGGTGCTTGCAGGGTGTCACTGCAGTCCAGCAATCTTGACTCCAACAGATTACTATGATTGTTAAGGTGCCACCACATAGGAGTGGCTGTGGCTCCACAGAGCATGAACCTGTTTTCTCTCTCAGGATGACAGTCTTTGTCCTCCCATCACTGCCACTCTGCCAGTACTCTCATTGTTGCCTCTCAGCCAGTCAGCCCAGACAACTGCTACACATGGTGAGGTGAAGCAGTCCAAAGAAGGCCCTCAAGGCTTGGAGCTGCTCAGAGTCACTCTCTAAGGCCATGTGCAGCATTCCCCCATTGAAAATCAGCAGCCTACCAGGGCAGGTAAAGGCACAGGAAAGAGGCACTAAGTGAATACACAGCATGATTAGTTGCTGTTTATATGCAATTTAGCTATGTTTGATTTATAATTTTGTTTGGAATGTTTGTGGAGCTTTTATTTTTTGGCACTGTGGTCAGTAACAGATAGGGTGGCCAGGCATCTGGTTTTGTACTGGACAGTCTGGTTTTTAGCCAGCCTGACCACTGTCCAGTATGGCTTCACATCTGCTATTTTGATCGTTCAGTTCATTTACCTTAGTAAAGCACCAGCAGGAGCCTGAGTTTGTGGCTATCCTTGCCTGCAGCAGCCTCAATGTGACAGGAACCCAACAAACAGGGTTTTTTTTTCAATACTTTTTTCCCATTCCCTCTCTTTGTCTCTCAATTGGTGCTGAATTGCTGAACGTGATGACGTCATTCCCCTGCATTTCACTACAGTGTCTGGTTTTGGTGACCTCTGGCGCTGATCATAAGAACAAGGGGAAGGTAAGATGTGGCACTGTTGATGAATTAGGCATTAGAGTTGTTTAAAAACAAAAAAACTGCAGATGCTGGAAATCCAAAACAAAAACAGAATTACCTGGAAAAACTCAGCAGGTCTGGCAGCATCGGCGGAGAAGAAAAGAGTTGACGTTTCGAGTCCTCATGACCCTTGGGGTCATGAGGACTCGAAACGTCAACTCTTTTCTTCTCCGCCGATGCTGCCAGACCTGCTGAGTTTTTCCAGGTAATTCTGTTTTTGTATTAGAGTTGTTTTCCTGGTATTGCAGTCAGGCAAGGTGATCACAGACAGCCTGACCAGAAAGTGGCTCTGATGGTTGGTTCTGCTATTCCTCTTCCTCCTCTTCCTGCTCCTGGTCATCATATAACTGGCAATAAGGGCTGCATCCTCATGATGGCAATGTTGTGCAAATCACAGACATAGTTACAATGGATCACCATGAATCGCAACATGTGATCTACTGAGTACTGTATGGCTCTTCCAGAGCGGTCCAGGCAGCAGAAACATTTCTTAACTGTTGTATGTTGTATATTCAGTAGGTCTCCTGAAGAGGTTCAGGGTCTCGTATTGTTGAACATTAAGGGCTTATTGAAAGCACAAGACTAGGTACATGTATACAGGGTATAGCCCAAGCTATGAGCTACTCCATGTTTTCTTCTATACAGGTCTCTGTCCAGTCCATAACAGGTCATGTGTCTCTTTACAACACACTGTGGGCAGTACTGTTTCCCAATTCCATAGTAAACCTTGCTATGCCAGATACCCTTTTACCCAATGTATTTAAATTGCAATTGTGCAACCCTTCTCCCCCGCCTTAAATCTCTGACTTTATAAATTCAGACTGTCTAGGGGCCCAACAATTCTTCCAGATCTCATTCTGGTCACATTCGGAGGAGTGGTACCCTCTGATGACTTGAACAACCTTTGTTGATTCGGAGTTTGAGTTGTAGCCTGTGTTTCTGGCACTTTGTTGTCTTCTTCTGATGCAATTTTTCCACCCCTTTCTCTTTGTCAACTCCCCATCTGCTCTGCTCGGGGACCACCAACTTGATCCTTCTTCCCGGAGAGAGTGCTCACTCTGTGCATTTGCAGTACAAACCTGATTTTCTTTTCCCATGTGGTCCACCATGATTTTTGAGGGAGTTGAATATGTCATTTTCTGTCATTTGGATGTTCTTCATCGGTGGACTTACCTTACAGTTAAACTTTTATCACAACACTGTGTTTTTCTGTGTGCCTCCTTATCTCACTGAGGCGTGCTCTGGTGAGTTGCTGATCTCTAGTTCCTTGTTCCAGCATCGTCTTGCGGCTTTGCACATTAACTGGAGGTTGCAGTGTCTATACCTTGGTGCTTACATAGAAACATAGAAACTCGGACAGGAATAGGCCATTCGGCCCTTCGATGCCTGCTCCACCATTCAATATGATCATGGCTGATCATCTATCTCAATGCCATCTTCCCGCTTTCTCTCCATGCCCCTTGATGCCCTTAATATCCAAAAAAAATCAATTTCTTTCTTGAATATACTCAGTAACCCGGCTTCCACAACCTTCTGTGGTAGAGAATTCCACAGGTTGACCACCCTCTGAGTGAAGAAAGTTTTCCCCATCTCAGCCTTAAATGGCCTGCCCTGTATCCTGAGGCAGTGGCCCCTGGTTCTAGGATCCCCAACCAGGGGAAATATCCTCCCTCCATCTAATCTGTCTAGCCCTGTTAGAATTTTATAAGTTTCAATCAGATCCCCTCTCATTATACTAAACTCTAGTGAATACAGGCCCAGTCGAACCAATCTCTCCTCTTACGGACAGTCCTGCCATCCCTGGTGTTAGCCTAGTGAACCTTCGCTGCACTCCCCCTATGGCAAATATATTCTTTCTTAGGTAGGGAGACCAAAACTGCACCACAAATACTCCAGGTGTGCTCTCACCAAGGTCCTGTATAACTGCAGTAAGACATCCCTACTCCTGAACTCAAATCCTCTTGCAATGAAGGCCAACATACCATTTGCTTTCCTAATTGCTTGCTGCACCTGCCTGTTTACTTTCATTGACTGGTGTACAAATGCACCCAGAACCCTTTGTCCATGCACATTTCCCAATAAATCACCATTTAAAAATACTCTGCCTTTCTGTTTTTCACACCGAAGCGTATAATTTCACATTTATCCACGTTATACTGCATCTGCCATGTGTTTGCCTACATACACAACTTGTCTAAATCAAGCCTCCTTGCATCCTCCTCACAAATCTCAACCCCGCACAGTTTTGTGTTGTCAGCAAACTTGGAAATATTGCATTTGGTTCCCTCATCCAAGTCATATATCGTGAATAGCTGGGGCATAAGCATTGATACCTGCGGTACACCACTAGTCACTGCCTGCCATCCAGAAAAAGACCAGTTTATTCCCACACTCTGTTTCCAGTCTGTCAACCAATTTTCAATGGATGCCAGTACATCACCCCCGATCGCTTGTGCTTTAATTTTGCCCACTAGCCCCTTATGTAGGACCTTATCAAAAGCTCTTGAAATCCAAATACACCAAATCCACTGGTTTTCCCTTATCTATTCTACTAGTTACATCCACAAAAAACTCCAGTTAAGCATGATTTCCCTTTCATAAACCCATGCTGATTTTGTCTAATCCCGTTAATGCTTTCCAAGTGTCCTGTTACCACGTCTTTTATAATCGACTCTAGCATTTTCCCCACTACTGATTTTAGGCTAACTGGTCTGTAATTCTCTGTTTTTTCTCTCCCTCCTTTTTTAAACAGTGGGGTTATATTTGCCACCCTCCAATCTGTAGGAAGTCTATAAGATTTTTCAAGATGACCACCAATGCATCCAGTATTTCCAGGGCCATTTCCTTTACTATTCTGGGATGTAAATTATCAGGCCCTGGGGATTTTTCAGCCTTTAACCCCATTAATTTCCCTAGCACCATTTTTTTTTTCACTAATACTGATTTTCTTCCTCCCACTCACTAGACCTTTGGTTCTCTAACATTTCTGGTAAATTATTCGTGTCCTCTTTTATGAAGACAGAACCAAAATAGGTGTTCAATGCTTCTGCCATTTCTTTGTTCCCCATTATAATTTCTCTCGTTTCTGACTATAAGGGACCTACATTTGTCTTTGCTAATCTTTTTTCTCTTCACATATTTATAGAAGCTTTTGCAGTCGAGTTTACTCTCATGCTCCATTTTCCCCTTCTTGATCAATCTTTTTGTCCACTTTTGCTGAATTCTAAACTGCTCCCAGTCCTCAGGCTTGCTGCTTTTTCTGGCAAGTTTATATATCTCCTCTTTGGATCTAATACTATCCCTAATTTCTTTTGTAATCCATGGTTGAGCCATCTTTCCTGTTTTATTTTTGCACCAGACATGAATGAATAATTGTTGTAATTCATGCATACACTTCTTAAGTATTAGTCTTTGTCTATCCACTGTCAACCGTTTTACTAAGGTTCTCTAATCCATCATTGTCAGCTCATGCCTCATACCCTCATGGTGCCCTTTGTTTAGATTCAGGACCCTAGTTTCAGATTCAGCTCCTTCACTTTCCATCCTACTGAATAATTCTATCATTTTAATGTCGCTGTTCCCCAAGAGACCCCAAGATGTTAATTAATCCTTTCTCATTGCACAATACCCAGTCTAGGATAGCCTGCTCTCTAGTTGGTTCCTCAACATATTGATCTAAAAAGCCATCATGTATACACTCCAGGAAATCCTCCTCCACCGTATTATTGCCAGTTTGGTTTGTCCAACCTATATGTAGATTAAAGTCACCCATGATTACAGTTGTACCCTTATTGCATTTGTCTCTAATTTCCTGTGTAATGCCTTCCCTTACATCTCCATTACTGGTTGAGGGCCTATAGACAGCCCCCATCAATGTTTTCTGCACCTTGGTGTTTCTTATCTCTGCCCAAACAGATTCCATATCATGATTTTCCGAGCCAATATGCTTCCTTACTATTGCATTGAAATCCTCCTTTACTAACAATGCTACCCCAACTCCTTTCCCTGTTTGTCTGTCCTTCCTAAATACTGACTACCTCTGGATGTTCAGTTCCCATCCTTGGCCACCCTGCAGCCATATCTCCGTAATTGCAACTATATCATAGCCGTTTACATCTATTTGCGCTGTTAATTCATCTACCTTATTGCGAATGCTCCATGCATTAAGATGCAATTCCTTTAGACTTGTCTTTTTAACCTTGTTAAGTCATCTTAGCTTTACTTTGCACTATGATCCCATTTGTTTTATGCCCTTGCCTATTCTGCCTTCCACTTTTGCTTCTTACTTTTCTGTCTTTCATTTCTATCCTTGTTTCCCCCTCCTCTGTCTCCCTGCTCAAATTCCCTTCCCCCTGCCATTGAAGTTTAAACCCTCCCCGACAGCACTAGCAAACACACTCCCTCGAGGACATGGGTCCCAGTCCTGCCCAGATGCAACCCGTCCTATTTGTACTGGTCCCACCTTCCCCAGAAACAATCCCAATGTCTCAGGAATCTGAACCCCTTCCCTCTACACCATTTCTTCAGCCATGTATTCATCCGATATATCTTGTTATTTCTACTTTTGTTAGCATGTGGCACTGGTAGTAATCCTGGCACTGGCAGGGGCGGGGTTGGGAAGTGTTTGCTGCTGCGGAGGCTGCCAGGAATTTGCTTCGTACTGCATGTCCCTGGCCTCATTAATTATGCAGTTGGAGGTTTTCTTACATATCACAGGGTGGGGTGGGCTGGATGGCGCGCTCCCCACCGTCATTTGTGGACGCCATATTTCAAAGGTGGCTGGACAGCAACTTACCCTCCATGCCAATTGAGATGGCCAGAAGAGGACAGGGCCCTCTGGCATTCAAATTCAACGACGCCTCTCGGCCCCCTCCTTGACCAAGTGGAGGCCAGGAGGGACACCATCTTCCCAAATAATGCAAGGAGGAGACTGAGCAGGGGAACAAACCCTGCATGGGAGCAAGTTTCTAGGGCAGTCAGTGCCCAGGGCCTCCAGTGGAGGATTGCTCTACAATGCCACAAGAAGACATATGACCTCATCCATGCCACCAGGGTAAGTGAGCCCTCAGCTGTTCACACTCACCTCAATGAATGGTACAGGAGACATGGGCCTCAGTGGCAATGTGATAAGGTCATGCCTCATAGCCCCACTGCAGTCCACCCACTCCAAGTGGAGGGGCCACAGTAGTTTCCTCACCCTTCCACACAGAGAGCTCACATGTTGTTGGAAGGGGGGGGTGGAGAAGGGGTAAGGGGTTGGAAAGGGGCTCAGGTATTGAGAGCACCAGCCAGCTCCACAAATGACATGCCTCTCTGAGCCTTATCTATATCTGCATGGGCTCACTGCTCTGGAGGGTGCTGGCCCAGAATCCCTCTGTACCACCTGCAGTGCATCAGTCACATGCCACGCATGCCAGTGGGTTATTTGTAAGCCTGGAAACATCAGAAAGACACTTGGAATTGCTATATACAATTAGATGCTAAATGCAATTGCTCTCAACCCTATCTTCTCTCTACTCTTTGCACAAGAGCAGTTAAGCCATAATCACCGAGATTTGGAGAAGACTGGAGGGGGTCAGCCACACTTGAAAGAACTGACTGGTTTTGAAGAGCGGGCAGCCCAGCTTGCAGGGGCAGAGCGGGACAGGGCCATCCGAGATGGAGGGATTGGCTTTCGGCCTCCATCCAGTAAAGATCCATGCACATCATAGAAACCTCAGGGTCAAGGGTACCTCCATGTTGGAGGCAGCTCATTTAGTTACTCGCACTCTCCTTTCTCACTTACAGATGCCACCAGGAAGCCCTGTCCAACTCCAACACAAGTCAGAAGAGGAGTGAGGACATTGCAGATGACGAAAGTGCATCTGTAGAGGTGTCACAGCAGACACCTTCATCCTCCACAAGTCCAGAGACACACACCTCGGTGGGTATTAGTTCTAGTGTAGGAAGGGTCTCACACTCTGGTGGTCACCACATCGATACATGTCCGCAGCAGGAGGTGGCAGGGTCTGTCAAGATTACTGGCATTTGGTGGAAGTGCTGGGGAAGAGGCATCTGTGAGGTCAGAATCTGATGACGGGCCTCTGGAATCGGCTTTCCAAATGATGCTGGAGATGCAGCGAAAGCGGGGGGGCACATCAATCAGAGATGTTGGAGGCCATCAACAGGGTGGCAAACAAGGCGGAGGAGTCAGTCTGCCTGCTGGCTGATGAAGTGGTGCTGACCTGTGCATCGAGGTGTCCATGGGGAGGATGAGGGACTCCATGGAGATTCTAATTCAGCAGATTCTGCCAGATATCTGTGCAGATCTGCACTCCACCATGGTAGCCATAAGGAAGCTTCTGCAGTGGCTACGCAAGAGGGCGATGGAACACTTTGACCTCCTTCCAGGTGCCCCTTCCCCTCAAAGAGTCAGGTAGGGGCCTTCAGGCACCCAAAGGGAGGACAACCCTGGACATCCACTCAGGAATCTCAGAGGTTGTCCAGCCCTTCCGAATCCCCTTTGCCTGTGACCACTTCAACTCGTCCTCTGTCAGCACAGAGGGAGCAGCTGGCCCACAGCAGGACGGCCAAGGCCCTTGTTCAAGAAGCCTCCCATGCACGCGGAGCCTTTGCCCTTCACACTCTCATCTGTCCCAATGCTCTAGCATTGTAAATACTACATGCTGGAGTTCCCCTGGAGTTGTCCAGTTGAGATGACCTGCATCACCACCCACCTCCGATGACCAAACTCCCATGCAGCTTCTCAAGATCTCTACCTCGAGGCTCTGGATAGTGGCGACCAGCCCAGCAATGATGGTAATAACATTTTATCTGTGCTCTAACACCTTTACCCCTCCCCCCGCAGGAGTCACATATGCTATGGATAAAGGGGAATTGGTGGATATACTGTACTTAGATTTCCAGAAGGCATTTGATAAATTGCTGTGACAAAGGTTATTGCAGAAAATAAAAGCTCATGGTGTAGCAGGTAACATATCAGCATGAGTGGAAGATTGGCTAGCTAACAGGAAGCAGAGTTGTATAAATGGGTCTTTTTCTGGTTGGCGGGATGTGACGAGTGGTGTGCCACAGAGATCAGTGTTGGGGCCTCAACTTTTTACAATTTATATAAATGACTTGGATGAAGGGACCGAAGGTATGGTTGCTAAATTTGCTGACAACACCAAGATAGGTAGGAAAGTAAATTGTGAAGAGGACTTAAGGAGGCTACAAAGTGATATAGATAGGTTAAGTGAGTGGGCAAAGATCTGGCAAATGGAGTATAATGTGGGAAAATGTGAAAATTGTTCATTTTGACAGGAAGAATAACATAGAAGCTTATTATCTAAATGAAGAGTGATTGCAGAGCTCTCAGATTCAGAAGGATCTGGGTGTCCTAATGCATGAATCACAAAAGGTTAGTATGCAGGTACTGCAGGTAATTAAGAAAGCGAATAGAATGTAATCAATTATTATGAGGGGAATTGATTACAAAACTAGGCATTGGTGATACCACATGGAGTATTGTGTACAGTACTGATCTCCTTATTTAAAGAAAGATGTGAATGTGTTCGAAGCAGTTCAGAGAAAGTTTACTAGACTAATACCAGGGATGGGCAGGTTGTCTTATGAGGAAAGGCTGAACAGGTTAGGCTTGTATCCACTAGAATTTGGAAGAGTAAGAGGTTACTTAATTGAAACCTTTAAGATCGTGAAAGGTCTTGGCAGGGTGGATGTGGAGAAGATGTTTCCTCTTGTGGGAGAATCTAGAGTTAGGGGTCACTGTTTAAAAATAAGGGGTCATTCATTTAAGACAGAGATGAGGAGAATTTTTTTTTCTCAGACAGTCATGAGTCTTTGGAACTCTCCTCCTCAAAAGGCAGTGGAAGCAGGGTCTTTGAATATTTTTAAAACAGAGCTAGATAGTATCTTGATTAACAAGGGGGTGAAAGGCTATTGGGGGTAGGCAGGAACGTGGGGTTGAGGTTACATTCAGGTTGGCCATGATCTTATTGAATGGCAGAGCAGGCTTGAGGGGCCGAGTGACCTATTCCTGCTCCGAATTCGTATGATCGTATTGTAACTATCGACATGCCCATTCTCATCCTCCCAGAGCTACCACTCCCTTCGAAACCAAGTCACTTTCCACATCCCCACCTACAATCCTCACTCGGCATTGTCGCACCCTCACTCCCACTCTGCCAGCTCCTACTACCCCTCCTTTAACCCTCACCATCCCCTCCTATCATGGTTAGCCTGTTTTCCCTCCAGGAATCTACCATTGACTCCACTGACCCTCATTGTGAACTCCTTCACACCTCTACACACCCCCTGATACCCCTTCACACCTCTACACCCCCCGATACGCCTTCACACCTCTACACCCCCCATACCCCTTTGCACCTCTACACACCCCCGTACCCCTTCACACCTCTACACCCCCCCATACCCCTTCACACCTCTACACCCCCCATACCCATTCACACCTCTACACCCCCCATACCCCTTCACACCTCTACACCTCCCATACCCCTTCACACCTCTACAACATCCCCATACCCATTCACACCTCTACACCCCCCATACCCATTCACACCTCTACACCCCCCATACCCATTCACACCTCTACACCCCCCATACCCATTCACACCTCTACACCCCCCATACCCCTTTGCACCTCTACACACCCCCATACCCATTCACACCTCTACACTCCCTCATGCCCCTTCACACCTCGACATCCTCCAAGCCCATTCACACCTCGGCATCCTCCAAGCCCATTCACACCTCTACACCCCTCATACCCCTTCACATGTATACACCCTCCAAGCCCTTTCACACCTCTACATCCCTCATGCCCCTTCACACCTCTACACCTCCCCATACCCCTTCACACCTCTACACCCCCCCATACCCCTTCACATCTCTACACCCCTCATGCCCCTTCAAACCTCTATACCCCCCCCATACCCCTTCACATCTCTACACCCCTCATGCCCCTTCAAACCTCTACACCCCCCCATACCCCTTCACACCTCTATACCCCCCATACCCCTTCACATCTCTATACCCACCATACCCCTTCACACCTCTATACCCCCCCATACCCCTTCACACCTCTCCACCCCCCATACCCCTTCACACCTCTATACCCCCCATACCCCTTCACACCTCTACATCCCTCGTGCCCCTTCACACCCCGACCTCCCCCAAGCTGCTTCACACCTCTACACTCCTCATACCCCTTCACATCTACACACCCTCCAAGCTTCTTCACACCCCTACAGCCCCCCAAGCCCCTTCACACGTTTACACCCCCATATCCTTTCAAACTGCCGCAAGACCCCCCCACCCCGCAGCCTCACTGGCTTGCAGCCCAACAGAGCCCTTCCCACCATCCTGCTCTGTACCAGCTGACTCATTGAAAAACCCCCCTCTGCTTCCCTCTCTTCCCCCAGCACCTCCAACCACCTCCCGCCCCCCCCCCACCCCACCCTAGGCGCTCACTTCTGCCCCACCTCTTCACTCCTCCTCCCTATCTTTCATCCCCCCAACCCCGTCCCCACAGACCCTCGCCAGCCAACAGTACCTCCTACAGCCTTCCACCTGCAGTTTGAAGCTCTGATCCATGGGAAAAGTTGCTGCTGAAAAACCTAAACCCTGGAAGAGGTTGCTGGTTGAAGACCCATTCCCTAGAAGAGGTCACTGGTTGAAGATCTGAACCCTGGGAGAAGTTGCTGCACCTAGAACAGCCACACCCTAGATGCTGCTGCGCAGAGAAGATCCACATGGTTGAAGCTCCGCTCACCCACTGTATCGTGTGGTTCTCCAGGGTCCAGTTGCTGGAGCCTCTATTTTCTCTCTGGATCTCTGCGAACTGCCCAAGGCCTTCTTAAGATAAGTACCGACTTTTGCACACGTGCAGACGTATTCTGGACCGGTGTGATTTCCCGCTGGTGTCGTGGACGATTGGGTGTGGGGTGCGATTCCGGTCAGGCCTTCATCTGCATCCCATTAGTGAGATGCAAATCAATGTCATGCTGACCTCTGATGGGAATTGCAACCCACTGTGGCGGGCGGGAGTCGGAGATCCGCCATTTTACACTGGTGTAAAACCGATCTCTAGAGCTCCCACCACACTGACTCCCTCTGCCCTCCATTAACCCCACCAAGGGGGGCACAGGAAAGCTCCACACAAGGTCACTGTAGTCACAGCCTTCAGCCAATCTGTATAATTTATTTTTAAAAGAGTCAATCAGTCATCCAGGCTGTTGGACATGCTTGTTGAATTTCACTCTCTCTAAAAATGTTGTTGCTTCTTGGATTAAAATATGTATCGCATGATTTTAGAATGTCATCAAATTTATCTGAGGATTTGTTTATTCCTTCCAATAATATCATTGTTTATTATTCCAGTTATTTCATCGGCTATCATACCAACTGAATAAAATAGTGTATTCACTTGTTCAGCTACTGTCTTTTTATCTAATCCTGAAGCTATCATGAATCTTAAGAATCTTTTTTTGCCAAAGTCCCCAATTTCGTGTTTGGTCTGGCCCTTGATTCAACCCAGATTGGTCTGGTAATGTTGATTTGTTTCCATGGTTTAATGTTCAGTTGAATACAGCTTTAAAGGCTGTGCATGTTTTAAAGATGGCAGCACATAACCATTTTTTTTCAAAGAGTCTTTCTGTGCTTGTAACGTTTCGGCAGGCTCCTGCCATGGACATGGCTTCTTTGCCTTTAGTTTTGTGCAGCAGTTTACTCAATCAATTATTCTGGGCCTTCCCTGTGATATCAGAGAATTTTTGGGCATTTTACAATCGATCCCCAGCTTTGGCTGAGGTCATTAAACCTTCCAATCCATTTTTATTTTATTTTTCTTTCTTACAATGAGCTCAGCTGCCAAATGGTGTGGCGCCGATTCTGAATCTGGGGTGAAAAGGACTGCTCTGACTTTTTTTTTACAGCATTGAAGGTTTTCAAACTAGTCCTGGCTTAGAACTGAATTTTTTGCTCACCCACATTTAGTCCTTTGAATCTGCATTCTGTAAGCATTCACAATGAGCCTCCATGAGACCTTGTGGAGTCCTCAGCTGTTTTAGTGGAGTTTTTTTCTCTGTCTTTCTGCTTCCAATTCTGCAGTGGAACTTTATTCAGGTGGTCTCCCTCCGTGTCTTCATTTCAGGTGATTTCAGTCAGGTCAGAATGCTGCTGCTTTAATTTTCCAGCTTTTGAGCTTCTGCTGCAGCTTCTCTGAGGCTCTCAGTTTTCCCATTACCTGCCATCACGTTGTGTGTTGTATGCTCAGGTCTCATGAAGAGGTTCTGAGTCTTGTATGGTTGAACATTAACTGTTTTAGTAATTATAATTTTATTTAGTGTAATGTACCTTTAAGAATAATATTTGTTAAGGAAGATCACATGATCTGTAGTAACCAATAGGAGAGTAGAGCAGTCTATCTCAGCAGACAGTGTAGAGATAGAGTTGGAGCTGAAAGCACACGTGCAGTTGCTGCTGAGTACATTATAAATAAACTTAATGTTTCCACCCAAGAAGTGTCTGCAGATCAACTCTATCAACAATAGTAGCAAATCAGCCACCCTTATAACAAACTGGCGATGAGGATAAAACAGGATTGAACATAAGAAACCAATTTAGAAAGAAATTGTCATTGAACCTCGCCCAGTGATTGTAAGTAGCAAGCTCCGTTACAATCAAAGAAGTTATCCCCTCAATAAATGCCACAATTTGGGAGAATAGATCCTTTTGAACCAGCCACAAATGATTGGTCTCATTACATATAACACCTCACGTAGTTTTTTCAAGCAAACGAGATTACAGGGGAAGAGGAGAGGTTAGCAATCCTCTTAAGTATTTGTGGGAGCAAAACCTACAGTCTGATTTGAAGTTTGACAGCATCCAGTGCCCCAGATTCGAAGAATTTTGATGAATAGGTGGACCTTGTGAAGGGTTATTTTCAACCAAAGCCCTCAGTCACGATGCAGACGTTCAGGTTTAATTCATGAAATAGAGCCCTGGGTGAGACAGTTGCATACTACATGGCAAGTGTGAAGCAGCTAACGGAACATTGAGAGTTCGGTACGACTCTAAAGGAGTGTCCTGGAAAGGAGTGTCCTGAGTGTCAGGAAGAGTGTCCTGCAGTCAGCATCGCGATGAAGCAGTCTGGGAAGAGAGTCCTGCAGTCAGCATCATGGTGAAGCAGTCTGGGAAGAGCGTCCTGCAGTCAGCATCGCGATGAAGCAGTCTGGGAAGAAAGTCCTGCAGTCAGCATCGTGATGAAGCAGTCTGGGAAGAGAGTCCTGCAGTCAGCATCGCGATAAAGCAGTCTGGGAAGAGTGTCCTGTAGTCAGCATCACGGTGAAGCAGCCTGGTAAGAGCGTCCTGCAGTCAGCATCACGGTGAAGCACACTGGGAAGAGTGTCCTGCAGTCAGCATCGTGGTGAATCAGTCTGCGAAGAGTGCCCTGCAGTGTTATTGTTGAAAATAGCAAGAGTGACATCACAAGGCAGCGCGAGAGAGCGGCGGAGAGATCAGAACCATCACGAGTGCAGGGAAGCTTCAAAAAATGACGTTAGCACAATGGTAGAGCTGATTGGTGAGTAGTGGGTGAGTGTTTTTCTCCAGTTTTTCTCCAGTTTAAAATAGATTAAGCTAAGGGAAGGTAAGGGTTTTAGTTTTTATTTAAAGTACGTAAATAATTTAATTTTTTTTACTGTATTTAACTTGAAGTAAGGGTTTTTTTTCAACTAGAGGCATGGCAGGGCAGCTCAGCCCCGTGTTATGTACCACCTGCAACATGTGGAAAGTCCTAGATGCTCCTTGCGCTCTGACTGACCACGTGTGCATGAAGTGCCACCAGTTACAGCTACTTGATCTCCGAGTTTCGGAGCTTGAGCGGCAGCTGGAGGCTCTGAGGTGCATCTGCGAGGCTGAGAGTTTCATGGAAAGCACGTTTTTAGACGTGGTTACCCCACAGTTTATGGAAGTGCAGACAGAGAGGAAATGGGTGACCATCAGTCAGAAGAAAGCTCTCAGGCAGGTAGTCAGGAAATCCCCAGGGTGCATCTCGCTCAAGAACCGTTTTTCTGAGTTGGAAAACGGTGAGAGTGACGGTTCCTTGGGGGAGTGCAGCCACGCTCATGGCACTGGGGGGAGGAAAAAGAGGGGAAAGCAATAATGGTAGGAGACTCGATAGTAAGGGGAACAGACAGGCGTTTCTGCGGCCATAGACGTGACTACAGGATGTTATGTCACCTCCCTGGTGCCAAGGTCAAGGATGTCACTGAATGGCTGCAGGGCATTCTAAAGGGGGAGGGCAAACAGCGAGATCATGGTACATATTGGTACCAATGATGTAGGTGCAAAGGCAGATGAGGTCCTGCAAGCAGAATTTAGGGAGCTAGGAAACAGATTAAAAAACAGGACCTCAAAGATAGTCATCTCTGGATTACATCTGGTGCCACATGCTAGTGATTATAGAAATAGGAGGTTAGTCCAGATGAATGTGTGGCTGGAGAGATGGTGCAGGAGGGAGAGATTTTGATTTCTGAGACATTGGGACCATTTCTGGTTGCGGTGGGACCTGTACAAGGCAGATGGGTTACACCTGAACTGGAATGGGACCAACATCCTTGCAGGGAGGTTTGCTAGTGCTGTTGGGGAGGGATTAAACTAACTTGGCAAGGGAATGGGATCCTGAGAGGAGCTTCAGCAGGGGGAGATGCACAGCCAAAATTAGAAGAAAGAGCAAGTTAGTCTGGGAGGCATAAAAATTATAGGCCAGTTAAGGCACAAGGGAGTTTGGCAAGGTTGGATGGTATTTATTTTAATGCAAGGTGCCTGACGAATAAGGCAGATGAGTTGAGGGCATAAATTAACACATGGAAGTATGATGTCATTACTGTTACAGAGACATGGTTGAGAGAGGGGCAGGATTGGCAGCACAATATTCCAGGATATAGGGTCTTCAGGCGAGACAGGGAAGGAGGTAAAAGAGGAGGGGATATCACAATATTGATCAAGGAATCAACGACAACAGTAAAGAGGGATGACATCTTAGAAGGCTTCTCAAATGAAGCCATATGGGTAGAACTGAAAAATGAGCAGTCACATTGCTGGGAGTGTACTATAGGCCCCCCAAACAGTCTGGGAGAAATAGAAGAGCAGATATGTAGGCACATTTCAGAGAAGTGTAAAAATAATAGGGTAGTAATAGTGGCCAATTTCATCTTCTCCAACATTAACTGGGTTAGTCATAGTGTGATAGGTTTAGAGGGAGCGGAATTTTTAAAATGCATCTAGAAGAGTTTTTTAAGTCAGTATGTAGAAGGTCCTGCAAGAGAGGGGGCAGTCCTGGACTTAATTTTAGGGAATGAAGCTGGGCAAGTGGTAGAGGTATCTGTGAGGGAGCGTTTTGCAGTTAGTGATCATAACTCCGTTAGATTCAAGGCTATGGAAAAGGACAAGGATGCACCAGAAATTAGAGTTCTAAATTGGGGGAAGGCCGATTTTAATAAGATCAGATATGATTTGCCCAGAGTGAACTAGGAGCAGCTACTTTTACGTAAATCTGTGTCAGAGCAGTGGGACTCATTCAAGAAGGAAATAGGGAGAGTACAGGGCCAACATATTCCAGTAAAGACAAAGGGTGGGACCAACAAATCCAGGGAATCCTGGATGTCGAGGGATATACAGGATTGGATACAGAGAAAAAGGGAGGCTTATGGCAGATACCGAGGGCTCAAAACAGCAGAAGCCCTAGAGGAGTATAGAATATGTAGGGGAGAGCTTAAAAAGGAAATTAGGAGAGCAAAAACAGGGCATGAAAAAACATTGGCAGGTAAAATAAAGGAAAATCCAAAGTTATTTTACAAGTACATTAAGAGTAAGAGGATAACTAGGGAAAGAGTAGGGCCCATTAAGGACCATGGTGGTAATTTGTGTGTGGAGCCAGAAGGTGTAGCCAGGGTTCTTTATGAATACTTTGTGTCGGTGTTCACAAGTGAGAGGGACGATGTGGGTATGGAAATCAGGCAGAAGGACTGTGATATAATTAAAGGAATTAGCATAGAAAGGGAAGAGGTTCCAAGTGGTCTGGCAGGCTTAAAAATTGATAAATCTCCAGGCCCGGATGAAATGTATCCCAGCCTGTTGAGTGAGACAAGGCAGGAGATACAGGGACGCTAGCAATAATTTTCTATACCCCTCCAGCCACAGGAGAGATGCCAGAGGACTGGAGGACAGCCAATGTGGTACCGTTATTCAAGAAAGGAGGAAGGGATAAACCAGGGAACTACCAGCCAGTCAGTCTAACCTCAGTTGGGAGGAAACTATTGGAAGTATTTCTGAGGGACAGAATTAATCTACAGTTGGAGAGGCAGGGATTAATCAAGGACAGTCAGCATGGTTTTGTTAAGGGGAGGTCATGTCTAACCAATTTGATTGAATTTTTCGAAGTGGTGACCAGGTGTGTAAAGGAGGGCAATGTTTTTGATGTAGTCTACTTGGACTTCAGCAAGGCTTTTAATAAGGTCCTGCATGGGAGAGTGATTACAAAGGTAAGAGCCCAAGGGATCTAAGGCAATTTGGCAAATTGGATCCTGAATTGGCTGAGTGACAGGGAGCAGAGGGTGATGGTTGAGGGGTGTTTTTGTGACTGGATGCCTGTGCCCAGTGGGGTTCCACAGGGATCGGTGTTGGGTCCCTTGTTGTTTGTGGTGTATATAAACACTTCAGACTTGAATGTAGGAGGGTTGATCAGTAAGTTCGCAGATGACATGAAAATTGGTGGGGTGCTAAATAGTGAGGAGGATAGCCTGAGATTACAGGAGGATATAGACGGGCTGGTCAGATGGGCTGATCAGTGGCAAATGGAATTTAATCCAGATAAGTGTGAGGTGATGCACTTGGGCAGGACAAGCAAGGCATGGGAATACACGATGAATGATAAGACCCTTGGAAGGACCAAGGATCAAAGGGACATTGCTGTGCATGTTCACCGGTCCCTTAAGGTAGCAGGATAGGTGGATAAGGTGGTTAAGAAGGCACATGGGATACTTGCCTTTATTAGCCGAGGCATAGAATATAAGAGCAGGGAGGTTATGCTGGAACTGTTAAAATGCTGGTTAGGCCACAGCTAGGGTATTGCGTGCAGTTCTGGAATCCGCATTATAGGAAGGAGGTGATTGCACTAGGTAGAGTGCAGAGGAGATTTACCAGGATGTTGCCTGGGCTGGAGAGTTTTAGTTATGAGGAGAGATTGGATAGCCTGGGGTTATTTTCCCTGGAGCAGAAGAGATTGAGGGGGGACATGATTGAGGTGCATAAAATTATGAGGGGCATAGATAGGGTAGACAGGAAGGAGCTTTTCCCCTTGGTGGAGGGATCAATAACTAGGGGGTATTGATTTAAGGTAAAGGACAAGAAGTTTAGAGGGGATGTGAGGAAGATTTTTTTCATCCAGAGGGTGGTGGGAATCTGGAACTCACTGCCTGAAAGGGTGGTAGAGGCAGAAACCCTCATAACATTTAAGAAGTATTTGGATGTGTACTTGCGATGCCTTGGCATACAAGGCTATGATCCTAGTGCTGGAAAATGAGATTAGAATAGTTAGGTACTCGATTGACCAGCGCAGAGCCGATGGGCCAAAGGGCCTTTTTCTGTGCTGTAGGCCTCTATGACTATGACTCTAAATGACAGACTCAGAGCTCATTTAGTGTGTGGTGTGAGAGAAGACACTATTCAGAAACGATTATTGTCCAAAGTGAATCTGCATTTCAAAAGGCACTAGAGATAGCACTGGCCATGGAAAATGCAAGAGATTCAAAAGCAATACAAGGTGTGCAAAATGGCGCCATCCTCATATCGGGCGGGAAACCTCAGCCGAAAAGGGCGCAAAAATGCGAGACTCTGCTAAGATGCAGGAAACAGTCCCTGCTAGATGAAGAACAAAGAATAATAACTTAGCAGTGAAATCGAAGAATAAGTTTAATAGAGGTAAAAGCAAGCCGTCTTTTTGCAATTGACAGTTTACAAAAATCGAATGCTACTGTTGTCACAGAAATGGACATATGATGAGGCAATGCAAGGAAAGGTTCAAGCAGGCTTGTAAACATAAAAAGAAGCCCAATAAAATCTACAATATAGAAGAGCCTGAAACAACAAATTCAGATATTTACTCATTGTTTAATCTGAAAGTTGGAAAGACAGAACAGTGAAGGTAAATGGCAAACCTGTCAGAATGGAAGTGGACATGGGAGCTTCCACTGCAGTAATTGTAGAACATAACTTCGGATATCTGAATAATGGTGAACAGCAATTAAGTTTAGAAGAAACAGCTGCCAAGCTCAAAACATACGGGTGAAGACATTCAAGTAAAAGGCATAAGCAGAGTCACTGTCCATTATGGAAGCCAATCGGCAAAGCTTCCAGTGTTGGTATTGAGAGGCAGAGGACCAAGCCTTCTTGGGCAAAATTGGCTAAGGGAAATCAACCTTGATTGGTCACTGAGATTCCAAAAAGAAGCTGGAAGCATTCCTGTTTTGAAAAAGAAGTGTGTAAGGACTCAACAACCTGAAGAAATGCAGGCTGTCTTAAGCCAAAACCTGGAAGCACAGCAGAAGAAACTCGAAGAGACCCTGCTTGATGACAGAATTCGAGACGCCGTGAGCAACCTTTGCAAGGAAGATGAAAACTTGTCAAAAGACCTTCACACACTGCAGCATTCCCTTATTTCAGAGTTTGTACCTCTGGAAAAGTGTGAAGAGAAACAGAAAGAATTCAGCACTTCTCTGATCAAACTGAAGAATGAGTTGGCAGAGAAGACACAACATTGCTCAATTTTCCAGGAGACAGCAAACAAATACAAAAAGAGAGATGGAAGAGCTGACGAATCAGCTAAATGAAGCCAAAGAGGCTTTGGAAGCAAAAGTCAAAGAATTCTCCAAACAGCGGACAGATAATGAAAACTTGGGAGACTGAGCCATTGAGCTCAGACAAGTTGACCTTGCATGTGAGAGTAGTCTGGCCAATAGTGAAGTCAAAAAGAAAGTCAGTCCATTACTTTGATGTCAAGAAATTTCACCAGTACATATACAGCTGCCATTTTACAATCATTTCAGACCACAAGCCATTGCTAGGATTGTTTAGTGAGAACAAGGCTGTACCACCCATAACCTCAGCAAGGATACAATGATGGCAGCATACGAATACACTTTTGTACATAGGCCTGGCAATCAAATCACAAATGCCACTGCCCTTATTTGTTTATCTTTACAACAAAATGATGGGCACATCCCAGTTCCACAGGAACTTGATTTACTGTTAAATTTCTTAGATTCCTCATCAGCATGTGCTCCACAGATCAGAGACTGGACAAGTTGGGATCCAGTCCTATCTCAAGTATGAGAACAAGTCCTGCATGGTTAGTCACAGGAGCCTGTATCTAATGAAATGAAGCCATACTTCAATAGAAGACAAGAAATAACCACCCAGGATGGTATCTTATTGTAGGATGAGTGATAGTTCCTCCAAAGGGAAAGGACCCACTTTTAATTGAACTGCACAGTGCCCATCCAGGAATTCCCCAAATGAAAACTATAGCTCACAGCCATTTGTGGTGGACTGGGATGGATGGCGAAATAGAGAGTTTGCATGCATTGTCAGCAACTGCAAAAGTTGCCAGTGACAGCTCCATTAAACTAATGGGAGTGGCCAGGTAGACCATGGGCGTGGTTACACATTGACTATGTTGGACCTTTCCTGGGATCAATGTTTCTGCTCATTGTCAATGCCCATTAGAAAAGGTTGGGATATATATGAGGTGAAGTCACCAATGTTGGCCGCCAAAATTGAGAAGCTATGTCAGAGTTTTGCCATTCATGGACTACCAGAAGTAGTCATTTCTGATAATGGCACGGCATTTCCGAGTGCTGAGTTTCAACGGTTTATCAGCCTCAATGGTATCACTCATGTAAAAACTGCACCGTACCACCCTTCCTCAGATGGACTGGCCGAAAGAGCAGTTCAAACATTCAAGGCAGGCATGCAAAAGCTAACTGGCAACCAAGCTAGCACGCTTTCTTATTCATTACAGGACTACCCCTCATACAACAACAGATATCACACCCGTGGAATTATTGTTTAAATGCTGTCTCAGGATGAGATTGAGTATAATAATGCCAAATTTGGAGGGGAAGGTGGAAAGGAGTCAGGAAAGCCAGAAAACTAGACATGACTGGCATAGTCACAAGAGGAAATCTATCGTGCGAGAGCCGGCATACGTGAAAAACTTTGGAGAAAGACCAAAGTGGTTACCGAGTGAAATAAGTGCGGTCCCTGTCTTACCACATGGAGGTGGAAGGCCAGATCATCCATAAACATATGGACCATTTGAGGAAGAGAGAGACAAATCACCAAGATTTGGTTCCACCAGTGATCATGACCGGATCTGTGTTTCCTGTTGAGGATACTCAACCTGGCAGAGTCCTGAGAGTTGAGGATACAGAACTGTAAGTGCTCACCAAAGCACCTGATGTTCAGGCAGAAGGAGGTTCCTGACAAAGAATCTGAAGTTGTGGAACTGCAACTTTACACACAAACCAGGAAACCACCTGAAAAACTGAATTCATAAATTCCTTACCCAGTGTAAATATTTTGTTTTCTTGAAAAATATGTACTTGTAAATATAGGTATAGCCAAGTTAAAGGGGGAGGAATGTGGTAATTACGATTTTATTTAGTGTGTAATGTACCTTTCAGAATAATACTTGTTAAGGAAGATCATATAATCTGTAGGAACCAGTAGGAGAGTAGCATGGGCTACCTCAGCAGGCAGTGTAGAGGTTGAGTTGGAGTTGAAAGCACATGTGTAGTTGCTGCTGAGTATATTGTAAATAAACTTAACATTTCCACTCAGGAAGTGTCTGCAGATCAACTCTATCAACAGTCGGAGCAACTCGGCCACCCTTACAGCAACTGTTTAGTGATAAAACAAAACTATGTACATATATACAGGGTATAGCCCAAGCTATGAGCTTGCTTCTACACAGGTCTCTCTCCTGTCTACAATTGACACTAGTCTCAGGTCATGTGTCTCTTTACATCAGACTATGGACATTAATCCTTGCTATGTCAGAAACCCTTATATTACTTTTAATCACCCCACTAATCTGCCCTTTCACATTTCATGGGGCAGCATGGTTTTCCTTATATATATGTGCTCACATGTGCATGGGTTCCTCACTGCCATCATGAACCATGTTACTGCTGGCTAACCCTCGTCACCAGGAGCCATCCTGTGGTTTGCTACAATGGATCATAATGCAGATTTCACAGCCGACTGCCTCAGAATGACAGCTATGGGGATACTGGATATTGACTTGGATGATGCACACCAGCTGGGCATTGAGGGAGTGAAATACATTTTGGTTGTGGTTCCTCTCAGAATTGGCATGTGCCATCCGCAAAGCAGCATACATACAATCAATGCCACCCTGCACTACTGGGAAGCCTACAGACCTGGCAAAGCCATGTGTTCACTCCACCTGCTTCAACTGGTAAGAGAGTGAAATGTATTCAGCTTTCTCAGAACACAGAGTCTCAGTGACATCCCTTATGCAACATTGGATGGTAAACTGGGAGATGTTGTAACTGTCCCCTGCTTCAAACTGGATGCAGCCTGGCACATAAAAATGTGACCATAGTCATCATCACAGTTTGGCAATCCTGCTCTGAGGCTGCAGAGGTGGCTGCAACAGGTGGAAATTTCAGCGAGTATGTCTTTAGTAAAGAGTGGGCATTAGACATATTGGCCTGAATTTTGCACTTGTCCGGTGCTTGCGATCTGCGGGCCCATGGACACAAAATGCGTTTCCACCTACGATCGGCCCCCGACTGTGATCTTAAGCTGGCTGGTCAACTAATGGCCAGCCAGTGTGAAATGCGCCCGAAGAAAGGCCCAGCACTGCCAGTAGGGACAGGAAGAGGGCGGGTGCCAACATCATCACAGGTGCTGGTGAGCGCTTCTACTGAGCTCCCTGAAGGCAGGCAGATGCCTCAGGGAGCTGCAGACCTCCAAATAATAAAAGAAGGCACAGAAGTGCTGCAAAAAATGTCCATGCAGCACAATCAAACACCTATAGGCAGACCTCATAAATAAAAAGTCTCCAGAAATTTATTAATGGAGATTTCATCCCGCCCTTGGATGAGGTTTCATCAAAAATGTAAAGCCACCTGGCCGGCCGATTGACCCACCCACCAACCATAAGGTTGGACAGGCCATGAAAAATCCCTGACAATTAGGCTGTTAATGGGCTTAATTGCCCTCTTAGTTGTTGGTGGGCGCTCTTCTGACTTTTGTGCGTGCCTGTGGAACGAAATATCGTACAAGTGCACAATGATGTCAGGATGCTCGCCCGATGTCATCTCGCGTGATTTCACACCTATTCGGGTCAGGCACGCGCCACCCATGGGATGTAAAATTCTGGCCTTTTTTTCTACTTGAGGTTCAGACAGGAAAATTGCTCCCTTAACAGGTATGGCTTTCTGCTTAGAACCCATCTCGCTTCTTCCTCAGCCCTCTTCCAGCAGTTGTTCCTCCATTTTGTCACCTCTGCTTATTCTCGTAGTCATGCTGTAGTCCAGGGGGAATTCATACTATTGCATCCAAACCTGGGAGCAAGTGGTTTGTGCAGAATTCTTGAAGCCAGATCAAAGCCCTTCAGCATGTGTTACACCCTATAGACTTTAGCACTTTTGAACAACTGTAGTAGCCACTAAACACTTCTACAATTGCAGTAACAATGTGTAGAAATCAATCAGCAACTAATCTGAAAGTAATTGAAAATCCCTTTAAATAATGCTGATGGGGAGGCATTCCCTGTTGCTGAACACATGTTTGGCTGTACAAGGTTAAGAGAGGCTGTTAACTGGAGTGCTGACATTGTAGTGCTGGCACCAAGTTACCATTACATGCTGATTGATGTCACAATCTGCCTGTTGTGCATAATGGCATTGGATGCTCCCTGAGCAAACTAAAAGTTCAGAATTGGGCGCTTGCAAACTGGACATCATTTGGGAGCCAAAATAACACCCATTGTGCTGCAAGACTGGACACTAAGGAGTCGAATTTTGCAGTTAAGGTCTTCACACTGAGAGACATATATTTAATTAAAGCCTTCAATTAGGAAGCAGGTTACAAAGGAGTGAAGGGAACCTGTATATGATAGGCTGAATGGCCTTTTCTCTTTCCTCTCAATCTTTTCTAGGCCTGCTCTCTTTTTTGTGTCACCTGATTTTGTTCACCATTGACTCCAATGAAAAGTAAAATCGAATGGGCAGTTGATCCAATCCCATCAGTTTCCTTGCAGATGGGTTTGGTCAAAATTATCCTGATAATTTGTAGCCCTGAAAATAGTGGGATTGTGTGTAGATAGAAGCTTTTACTGTTGGTGGGTTATATAGGACAAGGAGTCATAACCTGAAAATCAGGAAGGACCATTCAGGACAGAAATTAGGAAACAGTTCTTCATGCACAGGATGGTAGAAGTATAGAACACTCAGACATGGAGCAGTAGATGCTAGCTCAACTATTCATTTAAAATCTGTGATTGATCAATTTTTGCTTGTCAGTGACGTGAAGAGTTATGGAGTCAAGGTGGGTGGATGGAATTCATTGAATGGAACAGGCTGGAAGGGCTGAATAGCCTACTTCTGTTCTTATGTTTCAGGGATGGAAAAGGGCAGAGGCCATGTAGAAGTATGATTCTGTGGGTACTGGGATATTGTTCTGTGGGCGCTAGGATATGGTTCTGTCGGTGCTGCAGTGGGGTAGGTTTTAAGAGGGTTTGTACTTGAGTTAAGAAAATAGGCTGTGCAGATATACTTACTTCATTAGTTTATGAGCTGTATCCCATTGTACGTTTTGTGCTAAATAATGTTTAATTTCTTAACATAACAGGAAGGTATTTCAATTCAGTTGCATAATGAGTGAATTTGAACATTGCTTGTTTTCTAACTGTTCCCATGATTATACTTCAAGATAATACTATAACCCTGAATACAAAAGGTCATTCACTTCTGCATCCTTCACTTGTATTGGCTGTACGTCATTCCGCTTAATGTTTGTTAAAAATCGGTTCAATTGATAAAAGTATTATTCTAGATTTGTGAGCTGTTGTCCTGCTTAGCAATGCGTGGGCAGACTAGGTTGCTAGGCAACAATCGTTCATGAGACTTTGCGTTTACCTTGTTAGAGACAGGATTGTTATAAAAGGAAATGGCACCGTGTGCATGAATGCGGGTGATGATAGTGATGCTTAATTCTTGGAACAGCTGCAACTGTATACCTTGAGAAGTCAACACACCAACACTGAGAAGCAGGAATGTTCTAAACTAGGTGATCTATCCAACTGTGCAGACTTTGAGATGACATTTAGCCGGGAGCTTTTTCTTTTCATGTTTAATTTTAACATGTATATGTCCAAATTTGCAGTACCACAAAACTCCTCTTATGCTATATATTGATAGAGTGGATACGGTAACTCACTTTAATAAAATGGCCTTTAAGACATATATTCCAACAATCAGAATTTCAGACTGACACCAATATTTTGGGAGCCTGACATAAATCACTGCAGACTGAAAGCTTGCCCTCCATTGTTGCCCCTCCCCAAGTGTGGCTGTTAACGCACTGGACCCCTAGTCACTTTGTCTTTTCCATTTCACTGAGCAGGGATTGCTCTGTCTTTGTATAGTGTAGGCAGAAACTCACATGAGAATGGTGCTAAGAACCTGCCTATCGTATGTAGTTATCCAGAAATCCCTGCTCCAGAGCTAATAGTGGTGTCAAGGGCAGGGAGGAATATGTGTGCTACATTTGTAGTTGGATTTCAACAGGAACAGGAATGAGGGTAGGGATTGGCGATCAGTTAACAGTTTCAAACTGATGGTCATCAAAATTGCAGATCGATGGCAGTGTAAGGGAGAGGGGTATGGTATTTGATGGGCAAATGAGTGGCAATGAAGAGAAGAAACTGCATACTAAGAAGGAGAGAGAAAGGCATTCGAAGGGAAGGAGAAGGGGTCATCAAGGAGTGGGCGTAAGTGCAAAAGGTGGGATCACGGCTTTGAAGTGATGTAGGAGGGAGAGTGCCAGGCTTAAGTAAAAAGGAATGGGAAGAAGTGTCACCATTGATGGGGGAATAAAAAATGATTCTGTCCTTTCACTTTTTGCACGTGTCTTATCATAATATTGTCCAATGTACAGCTTTATCAGATAATATCACTGCTTCTAAATTTAATTAATATAGAAATTAGAAAATTCAAAATGGATTTGTTACCCAGTTGACCTCTTGTGCTGTATTGGAGTTTAATCAATATTTTGCCATGTGCACTGGATAAACTGATAGAGATTGAAAAGCCAAAAAAGCTCCATATTACAGTCTTCAAGATTTTAAATTTTTATTAAATACAATTTCATACAATTCTGAGGTGCTCTGCAAATACATGTAATCAAGTTCAAATTTAATTTCAGGAGCAAGGACTTAATTCAGTTAAAAAAAACAATCTTTCCTCATATTTCCTTTCCTCTTAAACAGTATATGATGGCTTAGCTGTTTCATAATAATTTGTTATCTACCTTTCAAAGACTGTAAATGCTGTAATTCTAGAATATCAGAGAGAAAATATAATTAACACAATTACTCTCCCACCAAAAAAATGTTAGATGTGTTCTGCATGCGTCAGTTGAGGTGGTCACTTTCTACATTACAATACATTGAACTAAACAAGAGTGATGGCCTATCATTCTAATCGAATGGCTACAGTCCATCACTCTAATTTGGGTGAAGCACTAAGGTGCACACATCAACTGATTTCATAACTGCCAACCGTTCAATTTTAAGTGAATATCAGCTTTTCCAACCCCCATTCACACTGTTCTTCTGGGAGCGGTGAAATCAACTGATGTTGAAGGTGCCTATAATTGACCATTGTATAACATGCAAATTATAAACAGACCAAAACGGATTGGGGAGGGGGAGAGGTAGTTCATGGAATGAGAGACAGTGAAATCTGACAAAACTTGGCGAGCAGCCTTGAGAGTGCAGGAAACAATCTGAGCAGCAACGTAGGGAGCAAATGATATATCCTAGGAGATGCAAAAGTGGTCCTGTCAAAGGATACCTGTGCTTGTTTCCTGCTTTATTTAGACATTAAGCTGCCCTCATGCAAAATCCCAGATAACAGTTTCTTTGAACAAATATTTTATTATCAAAGCTAAAAGGATCTGTTCCGCCATTAGGCTTCCTGGAACAAAGTGATGCATCACAGTGCCCAAAGCTCAGACTCCATCTTGTCAACTCTGAACCAAAATTCCTTGAGCTGCAGACACTTAGAACCAAATTTTTATAGAGAAGGGCTCCACGCTTTAACCAAAATGGTGCCATAGTCCCACCCCTGTATCTGGCACCCACCATTTTCGCTGGTTGTGGGGGGCTGTCAGGTCAGGACATGTTTCACAAATCCACGGTTCATGGAGGCAGTAGCACATTTATTCAAAAGCAATTTTCATCACCCAGTTTTCTGAAACACGACTCATGGGCTTTACTAATTTGAGAAAAAGCTCTAAACCTACCAGAGTTCTTTGGTGAAGTCAGGCATTGCTAAGGTTAGACATGAATGTGCGTAAAAAGTGGATAACATCTGTGGAACTGACAAGCTGTCAAGCCATTTAAATCCCCTACTCTTTAAATTTTGATTTTAAAAACAGCTTGATATGTCTCTCATTTGAAAAAAATGGTGCTTCGAATTTCAATAATTTTTTTTGACATAAGCCTGAGAGTTATCATTATAATATTGGTACTGCTTGACTTTTCCCACAACCTATCATTATCACAATGGGGGACCTTTAATTTCATAGGTTGATTGACAGCTCCAAGAGGTTACAAAAGAATTAGCTGCCTTTGATGTGGGGCTATGAATACAAATGGTTGTTTTATTAGGGATTAAGTACTTGATGGAATTTAAATTTATTGAATGGGCTTTTATCAATGAGAGTGCTTTTAATTATGTGACATCTGTAATAGATACTTTGAATTTTAATTTATTTTATCTCATCCTGGTTCCTGAGGTCAGCCTGTGGTGGATAGTGGATGAGTTAGCATGGAGGATGCAAGGGTAAAGGGTGGTGGATGGGAGGTCATGTATCACAGTATCCTTACAGTGCAGAAGGAGGCCATGCAGCCCATCGAGTCTGCACTAGCCATTTGAAAGAGCATTCCACCTAGTCCCACTCTCCTGCCTGATCGCCATAGCTTTGCAAATTCTATATTTTTAGATAGCAATCCAATTCTCTTTTAGGGGGGCTCATGGGCTGTTCTCTACCTACCATACCAGCTGTAAGGTGGGGGTGGTTTTACAATGGCTACAGAGCTAGGGTTTGCTTGGGGAAGGGGGAGAAATGGCCTTGTGCAAGGGCAAGTGCTGCAGGGCGAGGGCTGTACTGGGGAAGGTGGGTATCCCAGGGTGTGTGTGGGGGCACATGTTAATTTGTGCAAGTGGCATCAAGGGCTGAGGAGGCAGCCTCCAGAGGAGATGAGGCCAGATGGAGATGTGAGGATGTGTGTGAGAGAGTGAGTGATGATGTCCCTTGAGCTGGCAGTGAGTGAGATGCAAGTGAATGTGTGATGGCCTTGTGAGTGTGTGACTTTAGAGTGATAAGATGGTTGTTTTACCCTGACGGCACGGGTGAGATCATTCATCCTCTTTCTGCACTGCATAGCCGACCTATTGTGTGCAGCATTGGCACTGACCACCTCTGCCACCGCCTCCCAAGGCCAGAGTATTAAGACTGATGGGCCTCCTGCAGCCAGAGTTGGGGTAGTGAACATCGCGATGGGCCTCAGTGATGTCCAGAAGGTATGCCAGGGATGCGTCACTGAATCGTGGGGCTGCACTTTCCTTGGCATTTGGGGCCATGACTTCACCAGTGCAGTCCTGAGTTGTAAGGATTGAGAAGTGTGCAAGTGACTGCTGTTTAAATATGGCGTCCTGCATGAGGAAGTGATGAGGTAACGATGTGGTGGGCAAATCAGAGGCCGTCTGTCAGTGAGATGGCATGTTACCTGTGGCTGCATAATTAATGAGCCAGGAATGGGACAATACAGCGCAAAAGCCCCACCATTGTGGCCAGTGCGTAAAATGACTTTTTTCCCGCCCGCCACCACACTTTGTGCAAATTTGGGACGATTCTGCCCTTTGTCTCACAGTATTCCATCACAGTATTCCATCAAGGTGGACTTCATGTTACTTAATTCATTCATAAGCAAAAGCTCCTGTATTTATAATAGCTGAAATTCCAATGACCTGAGTCAGACCCTGATGACTAAGGAATCAGTTATAACAAACCACTTACTTAACCAACTATGCAGCTGCCAGTATCAGTAAAAAGAAATTTAAATTACTTAATTGCTTTGAAGCAATGGCCTTGGTGATAGGCCTACACTCAGAGCTACTTTTCATTTTAAGTGTTGTTTGTGTTTTGGGAGCTATGTCAGCTTTTTGAAGCTGTTAGCCAACTTTTTCAGGTTTTATACGCTGGCATGTATGCACACTTGAACTTGAATACAGGTTAAAAGAATTTTTGTTCAGAGTGGTAGTTATGTCAAAAGCAGGTGAAACCAAGGCAATTAACCAGCTTACAAAGGAGCTCGATTCGTGTTTGATTGAGAATGGGATGATGTTTATGGGAATAGATGTAGACTCTGATCAAGTATTCTACAGAGTGGTGACCACCATTTAAAGAGGTTTGAGATCCAATGAGAAAGGGAAAAATCAATACAGAAATTTCAGCACCAGATAGAAGTAAGACAGATTTTAAAAAGGAGAGAGCGAGCTGAGTTAAGTGGAAGGAAAGATCAGCAGATAGGTTAATAGAGCATCCATGGATTTTATATTTTAAAAAAAGTGTTTGCAAAGATTAAGTATATAGAGGTTAAAAGTGAGATAAGGAAAACAAAAAAGGACATGAAGTAAACATTTCAAAAAACATCAAAACAGTCAAGTATTTAACAAATAAGGTGGAATCTCTGAGGGGAGAGGATTTTTGGTTGATAGATAATGATCTGCAAACGGCAGTAGAATTTAATATGTGCTTGGAATTAATCCTTAATAAATGGAAGGATATTTGATCACTGTTGAATCCCAAAGTGTTTCAGAGCAAAATGAGTGAAAGTTTAATGGGAAAAAGAAAGCCTTCAGATATGTTTGTTAAGCTAAAGACAAAGCACCAGGGCCCAAAAGGATAAATGCTAGGATCCTAGGGCAGAATTTTGACGTCAGTGGGTGGGCTCGGTGGGGCGGGCAGTGGTTGGGAAGCTGACCGCTGCCCCCGATCGAGGCCGGAAGGCGATTTCATGCTGGTGGGCCAATTAAAACCTGCCCAGCTCATCACAGCCTGTGTGGGGCGGGGGGGGGGGGTGGGGGGGGGGGTGGGGGGAGGAGGGCGAGCAGGGTGAGTGCGAACTTCATGCTTGCGCGTAAGTGGGCGCTTGAGAATACCCCTGAGGCACAAAGCTGCCTCAGGGAGATGAAGAGTTTAAAAAAAAAATGAAAACTTGAAAACTGTTATAAAACATGTCCCCTCTGTCGCATGAGTAGGGACATGTTATAAGTGAAATTTTAAAAATTTATTTTATTTTTATTTGATGTTGGAAACCACACCCTGCCTGTGGGTGAGGTTTCTTTAAAAATGCAAAGGCCGCTTGGCCTTTTCGCCTGCCCGCCAACGGTAAAGTTGGACATGCAACAAAAAATTTAAGCCAATTGATACTTTAATGGCCTGAATCGGCCTTTTAATTGTCAGTGGACGTGCTGTCGATTCCTGCGCATGCCTGCCGACCAAACTATCGCGCGACTGCGTGTTGACGTCGGGATGCTCGCCCGATGTCAACGCGCGTCATTGCACGCTCGAGCGGGTCGGGCACACGCCCGCCAAGCTGAAAATTCTTCCCCTAATTTAGATGAAGGGGAAAACTGCCAAGGCCCTAAAATTTGTGGGGAAATTTTAACCTCACCCACATACCACGTTAGGTTAAAATAATCCTGTGTATTTCAGGGCTCTATTAAGTGTGTCATCATTAAATTATACTTCTTGATTTACCTCATCTTTATCCTTATTTTCAGATTTGGTAGTGTCCTACACTATGATCCTTTGGCAATTGATATAAGGAATATCCAGAATACAATTACACTACTGTGCTATTTGAGCACTGGGCTTCATATAAGTTACCTGAATATTGACAGGTAAAGACACATTCCAAACCATGGGAAACAAGGGGTCAGCTAAAAGAATATTGAGAGATGATGAACCCAAGAAAAATATCTAGGAACAATCTCAAAAATGCACCTGGTTTATTGCATTGTTCCTGAAGCCCATACAATCAAAATGTACAAAAACTTGACAAACTAAACAAGGGCAAGTAAAACCTATGAAAATGCAATTGATGAGGAAAGAGGGCTGAGAGTCTGTTTTGTACTGTGGATTGGCACATTGACATTTTACCTCTGTTTATTTAAGTTGAAACCAGCTCAGAATCATGTGCAAAAGGTTGACTTTCCATGTTGAGTCTATGGATCTTCATTAAATATGTTTGTGAAATCTCTGCAAGTGAATACACATCGATGTATAATCCTTCACTTTATTTCATAAAACGAAGGCCTATACTGAATGAGTATAGGTCAGTTCCACGCAAAATGATAACCTGGTATGTTGCAGTCTATTAAATCTCCTGATGACACATCTTAGATTCATCCCAGATTATAATCTGAGTCACATCTCAGAGTATCTGAATCTTGGTAAATCAAGGGTATCCGAACTATGCTGGGGGTCTCCAGCCTTGGACTTTAAGATCATGAAGCCCAGGCAACTCAATCCCAGTTGTGTTTCCTAATTGCTGTCCTGTTGATTAAAATATGTGAGTCAGGAGGTATGGAAAAGACTGCTCTTAATGCTGTGTCTCATTGGTAGATAAATCCTAGATCACAACACTTATGTGTGTTGACATCCACAGCTTCAGATTCATGCAAGTTAATAAAAACATGGAAGTAAACATTATAGATGGCCAGTTTCATGAAGTGCCCCTAAATAGCTTATAAAAACAAAAAACTTGGACACTCCATTCTTATCTCCTGTATTGTTATTCTGGACCATTGGCCTTGAATGAATGATGTTTGTGTACTGCTGGCGAATCTGAAACCATCAGGAAGTTGTGCTGATTATTGAGCTGGTGTTGTCACATCGGCTAAGAAGCCTTGATGCTATTACAGTTATCATACTTGCTTGAGCCTGGAGACAAACAAGAGACATGATAAAGACAGAAATTGGATCATGGCGTGAGTTATAATGTTTGATTTGACCTCTACCACCTAGAAGGACAAAGGCAACAAGCACATAGGAACACCACCACCTGCAAGTTCACCTCCAAGTCACACACCATCTTGACTTGGAAATATATTGCCATTCCTTCATTGACTCTGGATCAAAATCCTGGACCTCCCTTCCTTATAGCACAGTAGGTGTACCTACACTTGAAGGATGCAACGGTTCAAGAGGGCGGTTCACAGCCATCTTCTCAAGGGCAATTAGGGATGGGTAGTAAATGCTGGCCTTGTCACTAGTGCCCACATCCCATGAACAAATAAATTCATTGAAAATTTCACTGACATACACAAGACAAAGACACCAGTGGGAATGTGAACTTTTTTTCCTGAAAAATGCCTAGCTTCAGAGCAAAATCTAAAGATATTGAAAATCTCCAACAGATTGTGCATCTGCAAAGAGTAAAGACAGGTTAACATTCCTGGTATAATTCTTTGTCAGAACAGGGTCAGCTCTTTACAAATCCGGAATTGCTAACAAGATGAGAAAGGAATAACAGTGATGGCAAATAGGATGAAAGTGACAATTGAAAATCATGATTAAAAAAAGAATTGACTATCAAGGCTGCCACTTCTTAAAGAAAAGTCAGTGAATTTAACAGTACGATTTCTTTTAAGCCTACAAATACCAGAAATGTGAAACAGGAATGGTGGCCCAGAAATATATAGTACGTTAGTCAGCTTCTGTAAGGACAAAAGACCAATTATTTTGGTATAACCCTTTACCATTTCTGATGAAAGATTTAATCTAAAATGTTAACTGTCTCTCCTCTTTACAAGTTGTTGACAGATTTACTATGTTTTACCAGGTTGATTGTTGAAGTACAGTTTATATATTTCTTAATATACTATAAACCCAGCCAATCCAGTCCCAAGCCAGATTGGTGATGACTCCAGAAGCTATAATTTTTCACCTATGACTATTTAAGTGAAAAGGAAGCAGAGACTTCTGTCAATACTGAGTCACCCGGCATGATAGAATCCTGATTTAATTCAAAGCAGAACAAATCACAACCTCAGTGTTGCTTTTGTAATGCTCTGTGTCTTCCACTGTTAGACAGTTAAAAAGCTGATTAAAAAGTAACTTCCATTCAGGTAATGTGCCATTAATCAGTGCCACCTTTGGTTAATTACAATGTTAAGCTCAGTATCTCCAAGACATTACTGTCACTCTTTTCCTTTGCAAACTGCAGCTCCCGTGCTGTTCCTGTACTTACATTTATCACAAACAGACTATGAGATCACTGGAGAAAGAACATAAGCAACATTCCTGGCTAAAGTATATAAATCCTGATATATTCATTTTGAATAAATGCCTCAAACTTCAATAAAATCCAGGAACAGGAACAATTACCAGGATGCATGATTAACCTGTGTTTGTTCCTTCTGATGTAGGCAGCACAGAAATTTCAAGTTGCCTGTTCATTACCACAATTGCAGAATGCAGCCAGTGGTAAGCACTGCTGAGTGATTGCTTACTGTGCAAGATTTGCAAAATCTTGAGAAGCTTAACACCTTTGAAAGTTAGCCTGCAATACTTAAAGCCAGTCTGCACCTCTTACAGGGGAGATGTATATTGACTGGAGCAGATGCTGGGAATGGCTGGGGAAAGTAGTCTGAACAGAAAAAAATACTGAAAAATGGCTCATCAGTGTAGACTCCAAGGTTCTCAAATGCTGTGGTGGTCTTGGTGCAAGAAGTGGACAAGAGGACAGAGCCCTCTAGACAGACACTGCAAAGGCAGTGGGAGCAGATAGCTATCACAGTCAGTATCAGGAGTTTACCTGGATGAGGTGCTGAAAGAAGTTCAATGAATGTATCCTTAAAATCCATATCTTTACAACTGAACCACTGACTTTCCACACTACTAATTTGCCACTAACTCTTTACTCACCTACCAACAATCTCTATCAACCATGACTCATATTTTGCATTCATGGCTTCACCTCACCCTCACACAGTTAGCATGGCTGCAAGCCTCACACCCACATTTCAGTCTGCACAAGGAAAGATACGGGTATGGAGGGTATGGAGAGGTTGAGTAGGTTGGGTCTGTACTCATTGGGGTTTAGAAACATATTAGATTCTTTAGGAGGCTTGACAGGGTAGATGCTGAAAGGTTGTTTCCCCATGTGGGAGAGTCTAGGACCAGAGGGCATAATCTCATAGTAAGGGGTCACCCATTTAAAACAGAGATGAGGAGGAATTTCTTCCCTCAGAGGGTAATGAATCTGTGGAGTTCTTTACCTCAGAGGGCTGTAGAAACTGGGTCATTAAGTATATTCAAGGCTGAGATAGACAGATTTTTAATCAGTAAGGGAATCAAGGGTTATGGGGAAAAGGCAGGAAAGTGGAGTTGAGGATTATGGGCTGAATGACCTACTTTTGCTCCTATGTCATGTGGTCTTGTAGTCTTGTGGTCTTGTGCTTGTGCACCCCAGTAGTCTGCTTGACGACATTTCATGGAGCATGGCTCTCATTATGTGCATGCTGCCCATGTGTGTGTGTGGGTTGTTATGAGCCAGGTGGTCAGCAATAACCCTTGTCATCCAGAAATCATCTTCTCTGGTTTCTCCTGGTGGATCAAGTGTTAATGGTACATTAGCCTGTTGCAGAGGAAAGGCATCCTGAATCTGCTAGGATACCGGGCATTGACCTACGTGATGTGCTGAGTGCAGTGAAAGTAACAGAAATAGAAATGAGGAGAGATGGTAAATGGACTGCCAACTATCTCATCCTATTGCACAAAGTCAGGATCTAGCCTCATGAATTTGAGCCACAAAGACTCAAGGAATCCATTCCAAACCTGAAGTTGGTGCAGAGAAGAGCCATGAGAATGATTTGCAGCACTGGGGAGTTGAACTCTGGAAAGAAGACTGGAGAAACTAATGCATGGAATTTCTTATTTGCTGCCATTACTTCAGTGATGAATGGGAACCCAAGTGAAACTCTTCTGGAGAGCTCAGAGTAGCAGCATGAACAACTGCAGGATTTCCCCGATCAAAGAACAGGAGATTGAAAGAGCTCAATGGAAATTCTACCTTCTGGTCTCCAAAGTAATTGAATGCAAGGAAACCTTATCGAGGTATATACGATATTAATCTGCATAGTAGAGGCAAATCTGTTGCTGTTTATTAAGGTAAACAAGGACAGTGAAACAAGGCAACATAGCAGCAAGCAAATGAAAGGCAAGTTTAGGACTGTGCACCAGTGGTGGAGGGAATGAATATTTATGGTGGTGGATGGGGTGCTGATCAAGCGAGCTGCTTTGTTCTGGATGGTGTAAAGACTCTTGAGTGTTGTTGGAGCTGCACTCATCCAGGCAAATGGAGAGTATTCCATCATACTCATGACTTGTGCTTTGTAAATGGTGGACCAGCTCTGGGAAGTCAGGAGGTGAATTACTTATACATATGGACATATGAAGATATGAATTAGGAGGAGGAGTAGGCCACTCGGCCCCTTGAGCCTGCTCCTCCAACGAATACGATCATGGCTGATCTGAATTTAACCTTAACCCCACATTCCTACCTACCCCTGATAACTTTTCACCCTCTTGTTAATCAAGAAATTATCTAGCTCTGCTTTAAAAATATTTAAAGGCTCTGTTTCTGCCTCCTTTTGAGGAAGAGTGTTCCAAAGACTCATGACCCTCTGAGAGAAAAATTCTCCTAATCTCTGTCTTAAATGAGCGACCTTTTGTTTTTAAACAGTGACCCCTGGTTCTAGATTCTCCCACAAGAGGAAACATTCTCTTCACATACACCCTGTCAAGACCCCACAGGATTTTAAAGATTTAAATTAAGTAACCTTTTACTCTTCTAAACTCCAAAGGTTACAAGCCTAACCTTTCCTCATAAGTCAACCCCTCCCATTCCTGGTTTAGTCCAGTAAACCTTCTCTGAACTGCTTCTAATGCATTTACATCTATCTTTAAATAAGGAGACCAGTACTGTACACAATACTCCACACGTGATCTCACCAATGCCCTATGCAACTGAAGCACAACCTCTCTAGTTTTGTAATCAATTTCCCTCACATAAATGATAACATTCTATTAACTTTCCTAATCACCTGTTGTACCTGCATTCTAACCTTTTGTGATTCATACACTAGGACACCCAGATCCCTCTGAGTCTCAGAGCTCTGTAATCTCTCACCATTTAGATAATAAGCTTTTTTATTTTTCCTGCCAAAATGAACAATTTCATGTTTTCCTACATTATACTCCAGTTGCCAAATCTTTGCCCACTCACTTAACCTATCTATATCACTTTGTAGCCTCCTTACGTCCTCTTCACAATTTACTATCCTACCTATCTTTGCATCATCACAAATTTAGCAACCATTCCTTCAGTTCCTTCATCCAAGTCATTTATATAAATTGTAAAAAGTTGAGGCCCCAGCTCTGATCCCTGTGGCACTCCACTCGTCACATCTTGCGAACCAGAAAAAGACCCATTTATGCCAACTTTCTGTTTCCTTTTAGCTAACCAATCTTCTATCAGGCCAATATGTTACTCCCTACACATTGAACTTTTAGTTTCTGCAATAATCTTTGATGTTGTACTTTATCAAATGCCTTCTGGAAATCTAAGTACAGTACAGCCACTGGTTCCCCTTTATCCACAGCACATATGACTCCTGCAAAGAATTCTAATAAATTAGTTAAGCATGATTTCCCTTTTACAAAACCATATTGACTCTGCCTGATTGCCTTGAATTTTTCTAAGTGCCCTGTTATAACATCTTTAATAATAGCTTGGAACATTTTCCCTATGATGGATGTTAGGTTAACTGGCCTGTAGTTTCCTGCTTTCTACCTCACTCTTTTTTTGAATAAAGGGGTTATATTTGCTATTTCCAATCTAATGGAACCTTTCCCAAATCTAGGAAATTTTGGAAAATTAAAACCAGTGCGTTAGCTATTTCACTAGCCACTTCTTCCAAGTCCGTAGGGTGAAGTCCATCCAGACCTGGGGATTTGTCAGCCCGCAGCCCCAACAATTTGCTCAATACCACTTCCCTGGTGATTGTAATTTTTCTGAGTTCCTCTTTCCTTTCCATTTCTTGATTCACAGCTATTTCCAGGATGTTACTTGTGCCCTCTACAGTGAAGACTGAAGCAAAATACCTGTTTAATTCATCCGCCATCTCCCTACTTTCCAATTTCCATTCCTCAACCATACTCTCTATAGGACCAACACTCACTTTTGTTAACACTTTTCTGATTTAAATATCTGTAGAAACTCTTACCATCCATCTTTATATTACTAACTAGCTTTCTCTCATACTCTAATTATTCCCCCTCTTATTAACCTTTTTGTCATTCTTTGCTATTCTTTATATTCTTTCCAACCTCCTGACCTGCCACCTGTCCTTGCGTAATTATAAAAACAAAAAACTGCGGATGCTGGAAATCCAAAACAAAAATAGAATTACCTGGAAAAACTCAGCAGGTCTGGCAGCATCGGCAGAGAGGAAAAGAGTTGACGTTTCGATTCCTCATGACCCTTCAACAGAACTGAGTAATGTTAGGGGAGGGGAAACATAAGGTTTAAGGTGGGGTGTGTGGGGGGAGAGAAGTAGGGGGGGAGTGCGTGTGGTTGTAGGGACAAGCAAGCTGTGATAGGAGCAGATAATCAAAAGATGTCACAGACAAAAAGAACAAAGAGGTGTTGAAGGTGGTGATATTATCTAAACGAATGTGCTAATTAAGAATGGATGGCAGGACACACAAGGTACAGCTCTAGTGGGGGTGGGGTGGAAAGACTAACAGGGCATAAAAGGTATAGACTTAAAAATAATGGAAATAGGTGGGAAAAGAAAAATCTATATAAATTATTGGAAAAAACAAAAGGATGGGGGAAGAAACGGAAAGGGGGTGGGGATGGAGGAGGGAGATCAAGATCTAAAGTTGTTGAATTCAATATTCAGTCCGGAAGCCTGTAAAGTGCCTAGTTGGAAGATGAGGTGCTGTTCCTCCAGTTTGCGTTGAGCTTCACTGGAACAATGCAGCAAGCCAAGGACAGACATGTGGGCAAGAGAGCAGGGTGGAGTGTTAAAATGGCATGCGACAGGGAGGTTTGGTTCTTTCTTGAGGACAGACCGCAGGTGTTCTGCGAAGCGGTCGCCCAGTTTACGTTTGGTCTCTCCAAAGTAGAGGAGACCGCATTGGGAGCAACGAATGCAGTAGACGAAGTTGGGGGAAATGCAAGTGAAATGCTGCTTCACTTGAAAGGAGTGTTTGGGCCCTTGGACGGTGAGGAGAGAGGAAGTGAAGGGGCAGGTGTTGCATCTTTTGCGTGGGCATGGGGTGGTGCCATACGTGGGGGCTGAGGAGTAGGGGGTGATGGAGGAGTGGACCAGGGTGTCCCGGAGGGAACAATCCCTACGGAATGCTGCTGGGGGGGTGAACGGAAGATGTGTTTGGTGGTGGCATCATGCTGGAGTTGGCAGAATTGGTGGCGGATGATCCTTTGAATGCGGAGGTTGGTGGGGTGATAAGTGAGGACAAGGGGGACCCTATAATGTTTCTGGGAGAGAGGAGAAGGCGTGAGGGCGGATGCGCGGGAGATGGGCCGGACACATTTGAGGGCTGTGGGTGGAAAACCTCGGTTAAGGAAGAAGGAGGACATGTCAGAGGAACTGTTTTTGAAGGTAGCATCATTGGAATGGATGCGACGGAGGTGAAGGAACTGAGAGAATGGGATGGAGTCCTTACAGGAAGTGGGGTATGAGGAGCTGTAGTCAAGGTAGCTGTGGGAGTTGGTAGGCTTGAAATGGATATTGGTGGACAGTCTATCACCAGAAATTGAGTCAGAGAGGTCAAGGAAGGGAAGGGAAGTGTCAGCGATGGACTATGTGAAAATGATGGAGGGGTGGAGATTGGAAGCAAAATTAATAAATTTTTCCAGGTGCCGACGAGAGCATGAAGCAGCACCAAAGTAATCATAGATGTACCGGAGAAAGAGTTGTGGGAGAGGGCTGGAGTAGGACTGGAACAAGGAATATTCCACATTCCCTATAAAGAGTCAGGCATAGCTGGGGCCCATGCAGGTACCCATAGCCACACCTTTTATTAGGAGGAAGTGAGAGGAGTTAAAAGAGAAATTGTTCAGTGTGAGAACAAGTTCAGCCAGACAGAGGAGAGTAGTGGTGGATGGGGATTGTTCGGGCATCTGTTCGAGGAAGAAGCTAAGGGCCCTCAGACCATTCTGTTGGGGGATGGAGGTGTAGAGGGATTGCACGTCCATGGTGAAGAGGAAGCGGTTGGGGCCAGGGAACTGGAAATTGTTGATGTGATGTAAGGTGTCAGAGGAATCACGGATGTAGGTGGGAAGGGACTGGACAAGGGGAGAGAGAAGGGAGTCAAGATAACAAGAAATGAGTTCCGTGGGGCAGGAACAGGCTGACACAATCGGTCTGCCGGAACAGTTCTGTTTGTGGATTTTGGGTAGGAGGTAGAAGCAGGCCGTCCGAGGTTGGGTGACTATCAGGTTGGAAGCTGTGGGAGGAAGATCTCCAGAGGAGATGAGGTCAGTGACAGTCCTGGAAACAATGGCTTGATGTTCAGTGGTGGGGTCATGGTCCAGGGAGAGGTAGGAGGAAGTGTCTGCGAGTTGACGCTCAGCCTCCACGAGGTAGAGTCAGTGCACCAGACAACAACAGCACCACCCTTGTCCGCGGGTTTGATGACAATGTTGGGTTTGGACCTGAGAGAACGGAGTGCAGTAAGTTCAGAGAGAGACAGATTAGAATGGGTGAGAGGAGCAGAGAAATTGAGATGACTAATATCACGCCGACAGTTCTCAATGAAAAGATCAAGAGAAGGTAAGAATCCAGAGGGAGGGGTCCAGGTGGAGGGAGAATATTGGAGGTGGGTAAAAGGATCCGTTGAATGGGGAGAGGACTCCTGCCCAAAGAAGTGAGCACGGAGACGGAGGCGACAGAAGGAGAGTTCAGCATCGTGCCCAGCCCGAAATTCATTGAGATGAGGGCATAATGGTATGATACTAAGTCCTTTGCTGAGCACTGAACGTTCAGCGTCGGAGAGGGGAAGGTCAGGGCGTATAGTCAATACAAGGCCGGGGCTGGGATTGGAAGATGGGGTTGGGACGGAGGGACAGGCGGGGGTGGAGGGTCCTAGATGGGTGTTGGTGTCGTTGAGTTGTTGGAGCTTTGCAGAACACCTGCAGTCTGTCCGCAAGAAAGACCCAAACCTCCCTGTCGCTTGCCATTTTAACACTCCACCCTGCTCTCTTGCCCACATGTCTGTCCTTGGCTTGCTACATTGTTCCAGTGAAGCCCAACGCAAATTGGAGGAACAGCACCTCATCTTCCAACTAGGCCCTTTATAGCCTTCCGGATGAATATTGAATTCAACAACTTTAGATCTTGAACTCCCTCCTCCATCCCCACCCCCTTTCCGTTTCTTCCCCCTTCCTTTTGTTTTTTCCAATAATTTATATAGATTTTTCTTTTCCCACCTATTTCCATTATTTTTAAATCTATACCTTTTATGCCCTGTTAGTCTTTCCACCCCACCCCCACTAGAGCTGTACATTTTGTGTCCTGCCATCCATTCTTAATTAGGACATTCGTTTAGATAATATCACCACCTTCAACACCTCTTTGTTCTTTTGTCTATTACATCTTTTGATTATCTGCTCCTATCACTGCTTGCTTGTCCCTACAACCACACCCTCCGCCCACTTCTCTTCCCCACCACCTCCCCCCCCACCACACCTTAAAGCATCTTATATTTCACCCCTCTCCTAATATTACTCAGTTCTGTTGAAGGGTCATGAGGACTCGAATCGTCAACTCTTTTCTTCTCCGCTGATGCTGCCAGACCTGCTGAGTTTTTCCAGGTAATTTTGTTTTTGTTTTGCGTAATTATATGTGTTTTCTTTAAGTTTGATACTGCCTTTAACTTTTTTAGTTAACTGCGGATGGTGGGCCCTCCTCTTGGAATTTTCCTTTCTCATTGGAATGTATATATTCTGTGTATTCTGACATATTCCTTTAAATATCTACCACTAAACTTCTATTGACATATCCCTTAACATCATTTGCCAGTTCATTTAAGCTCACTCTGCTTTCATGCCCTCATAATTGCCTTTATTTATGTTTAAAATACGAGTCCTGGATGCTCTCGTTTCTCATTCAAAATGAACATAAAATTCAATCATTTTATGACCACTGCTACCTAGGGCTGCCTTCACTAGGAGGTTATCAATTAATCCTATCTCGTTGCTCAATACCAAGTCTTCTATAGCCTGCTCTCTGGTTGGCTCCAAGATGTGCTGCTCTAAGAAATTATCCCGAAAACATTCTATGAATTTCTCATCTATGCTACCTTTGCCCATTTGATTTTTCTAGTCTATATGTAGATTAAATTCCCCCATGATTATTGCTGTAACTTTCTGGCAAGTTTCCATTATTTCTCCTTTTATGCTCTGTCCTATAGTGTAGTTACAATTAGGGGGCCTGTACACCACTCCCACAAATGACTTCTTGCCTTTATCATCCCTCATCTCAACCTAAACCCCTTTTATATCCTGGTTTCCTGAACTTAAGTCATCCATCTCTAATGTGCTAATACCATCATTAATTAACAGAGCCACCCCTTCGCCTCTTCCTAACTTCCTGTCCTTCCTAAGTGTCACATACCCTGCAACATTCAGGTCCCTATCTATGTCATCCTGTAGCCATGTTTCCGTAATGGCTATCAGATTGTACTTATTTACTTCTAATTGCGCTATCAGTTCATCTGTTTTGTTTTGAATGCTATGTGCGTTTAGACACAGAGTCTTTAGTTTTGTCCTTTTTTTATTTTTGTAGCAAGTGGCCTTATCTGCTGATTTTCTCTTAGATTTGTACTCCCTGTCCCTTCCTGTCACAGTCTGTTTATCAGTTCCCACAATAATACCTATCTCTCTTGCCTTTTCTCTACTCTTTGGTTTAGCACATTTTCCTAAATTTGATCCCTTGCCCCCACAATTTAGTCTAAAACCCTCTCTACTTCCCTAGTTAGGTGGCTCATGAGGACTCCAGCCCCAATACAGTTCAGATGTAGACCGTCCCAACGGATCCCACTTTCCCCAATACTGATGCCAGTGCCCTACATATTGGAACCCACTTTTCCCACACCAGTCTTTGAGTCACGCATTTATCTCTCTAATCTTTTTTGCCCTCTGCCAATTTGCATGTGGCTCAGGTAAATATCCAGAAATTATTGCCTTTGAGGTTCTATTTCTTAATTTGGTACCTAGTTCGCCATACTATGTGGAGCCTCCTTTCTCATCCTGCCTATGTCGATGGTACCAAATGGACCATGACCACTGGATCCTCCCCACCGACTACAAGTTTTTCTCTAGCCCTGAGCAGATGTCCTGAACCCTGGCGTCGGGCAGGCAACAAAGCCGTCTGGATTCTCGCTACAGAGAATAGTGTCAATCCCCCTTACTATACTGTCCCCTGCAACCACTACATTCCTTTTTGCTCCCTGCATTTGGATGGCTTCCTGTACCACAGTGCCATGGTCAGTTAACTCATCCATCCTGTAACCCCCACTCTCATCCAAACAAGCTGAGAGAACCTCAAACCTGATGGACGATTGCAGAGGTTCACACTCCTGCACTCCTGCCCTCTGGGTCCCCTTACCTGCCTCACTCATAGTCACACCCTCCTGTCCCTGGCCAATAGCCAAATGAGAAGACCCTATCCTAAGTGGTGTAACTGCCTTCTGGTATAAAGTATCCAGGTAACTTTCCCCCTCCCTGATGTGTCGCAGAGTCTGCAGCTCAGCTTCCAACTCAAGGACTCTGAGCTGAAGTTCCTCAGGCCGCAAACACTTACTGCGGATATATTTCTCCTGGATCACACTGATATCCAGGACTCCCATATGCTGCAGCCCTGACACATCACCTGTCCTGCCATCCTTAATGTGTTTGAAATAAATGATTAATATAATTAAGTAATTATTTATGTTGCTTTCTTATATATTTTATTAACTTTAGCACCGAATTGTGCATTATTTTAAGCCTTAGGGGTAGAATAGAACTTACCCGCTTACCAGATACACACCAAACACCTTTCCCTGTAGTAGAGCAAGAACCAAATTCTATGGGGTGAGAAAGATAGGAAGAGGAAACAAACACCTCCTTCTCCCCCTTCACTGAACTCCAGTCTCATCAAACTCCAAGTCTTCACTCAGTTAGTCAGCTGCACTCCGTTTGTTCCCACCGAACTCTCAGTCTCTGACCTGTTCTTGTAGCCACAGTATTTATATGGTAAGGCCCCCCAGGATATTGATGGTGAAGGATTCAGTGATGGTAATGCCATTGAATGTCAACGGATAATAGCTAGATTCGCTCTTGTTGGACATCGTTATTGTCTGGCACTTGTGTGACAGGAATGTTGCTTGCCACTTATCAACTCAAGACTGAATAATGTTGTCCAGATTCTTGCTGCATATGGACATGGACTGCTTCAGTATCTGAGGAGTTGCGACTGGGACTGCTTCAGTATCTGAGGAGTTGCGACTGGGACTGAACATTGTGCAATCATCAGGTAACATTGGTTTGACCTCCTTCAGGTAAATCACACTGAAAAAACAGTGTAGCCTAGTGGAAACTACTGCCCAGGATATTTTTTATTTTAATTTTGGTCATTCCTGAATATGTTTGTGGGGGTGTGAGTTTATTCATGAAATACCATCGCTGCTGCGAAAATGCCTTGTGACTTTGCTGTCCTAATCATAGGTGTTTTGTCTAATCTCAGAGATTAAACATATTAAAGAATAATTTCTGCTGCATTCACTCAGCCCTTGATGAGTCTCAACAACAGAAAGGAAAAGCTGCAGATTCCAGGTTTCCATGGAAACTTTGCAGATAATGGCCTTGGGAGCTGTTAGATGCATCAGGAACCTGGATGAAAATCTAATTTTAACCATCGCCTTCCTGGATCAAAAACCCCATTTATATCTTATACAGCTCATCCCTCCATTGTTTTCCATTCCACTCTTGAAAGCACCAACTCTGCCTGGAGTAGGGTTTTTGAGGCCCCAAGCATCTTGCTTGTGCCTCACCCAAATGGTCATTATTCATGTGTGAGCTTCAACTGTAAGGGTGGATTTTCTATTTAGTCCATATAGTGAATGTAGGAATGTACTGTTATTGCTAGTGCCCAGCACTGATATGACACGGATATTGGGGAATACATTAACTGCCATTTGCAGCATAGTACAATATGTCCACCCTTACTTGAGTGCATATATTGTATGCCCAGAAATGAAGGATGGAAGTGGCATGGATGGCGGGGTGCTAGGAAAATCACTTTCCACCAACTTTCCCTCCTTCATCCACTGCAGTTATATCGGAAGAATAGGAGTTGGCAATTACTAGTACCCTCTACTATTCTCCATCGTTCTATTAAAACAGGGCTGAGTTGCACCTCAACTCCATTTACCTACCTTAGCTCTATACCCCCTGCCTAATAAATATCTATCTCAGTCTTGAAGGCTGCAATTGTTTCAGCATCCATAATTTTTCAGGGAGATATTTCCAGTTTACCACTAGCCTTTGTGTGAAGTTTGCCTTTTAGTGCCTGCAGGCTAGTTAACTGTTACACCACCACTAGACCAGCATCCATGCACACATCTCAGACCATTGATGAGGAGAAGGGCTTTGATTACTTTTATGTTTCTGATCTCAAGCCTAGGACACTGTCAGATTTAAAACCTCATTTCTGCCTCAGTGCAGATCAAGAATTGAATTTTCCTTTCTTCCTGGTCTCTATAACTTAGGATCAAATTGTAAAGTGGATGCATCCACATAGTTTATATGAGAAACCTCCTCCTCAGGTATGATTTTAATTGGATTGTCGTCTCTTTTCATATATAGTCATTTGATTGTGATTCAAGTTTGTTACTATTGCTACTTCTAGCTCAGTTACTTAGAGAGTAAGAGAGAAATTAAACACTTGACAAATGTTCCTGGAATAAATCCACACATGCTAATCAATGCCATGTCCTTTATGCCATAAAGGTGTCACATCACAACAGAATGTGAATAAGTGAATGTCTTTGTATTGATATCTAGATAGTGTAATTAATTTGCCAAGATTTTACTGCCCCTCTGCGGTATGTCCCCCCTGGTGAATGTGACGAGCCATTTAAATCTCCATTTAGTTCAGCGGGACCGTGATATCTTGCCGGGCGGGAGGGGCCATAAAATCCTGGCCATGGTGTTAAAAGAATATTTATTTCTCTTCCTCTTGGTGGTCCCTCCACAGTAAATTCTGCATTTCGACTGGAACTACACAAGTGGTACACTTACCCAGTTGTATCTTGCCTTATCCTCACTGAGAGCAGGCAGAATTTACAGGACCCATGCTGGAGGGTTTACCTTTTGTGGCGGGGGGGGGGCTGTAAAATTCACTTGGTGGCCTTCCTTTCCCCTATCTACCCCCAGAAGCTTTATGGAAAGTAGGGCGAAGCTGAGGGCAGCCTGCCAGCCCTCGCCCCAATTGAGGCCCTTTACTGCCCAATTATTGGCAAATTGAGGCCAGTGGGAGGATGTCAGGAATGGGAGGGAAGCCTGGCAGGTTAGCCTGCTTGGGCCTCAGCAGGGAAACTGGGGTGATGGTGGGCAGGGAGGGGGCTGGTGGTATAAAGTTGGATGCATCTCCAGTCGCTAGTCCCTTTTCTTGATTGGGGGCCAAGCTCTGGCTGCCTACCCCACCCCTCGCACTCCCCCCTCCCAGCCTGGTGTTCTTTGCCCCCAGCCTTTCCAACAGGATCCCCAATCCCAATCTCCAGTCTCCGGGAGCTCGCCTCCTGTCCCACTGTAAGCTCCCAGTACTGACATTTCTCCTGGGCTCTAGCACTTTGACTCATGGGACCAGGTTTAGTCCCAGCTCCCGTTGGCGCTGCTGGGGCTAGAGAGCTTCTGGCCAATCAGATTGGCTGGCAGCTCCCTGAAGGGGTCCACCATCCCTAGTGAATGGTGGAAGTTCTGCCTCGAGGCAATTAATTCTCCTCACAACTTTCAGAGGCGGCGATGCAGCTGACTTTTTTGGTGGGGAGGCAGGAACCTTTCCCATTCAAAAAATCCTGCCCCCTGGATAAAATTGTCCCGATTGCCTGTGACATAAAGCACTGCCTAATGTGGTGCTAATTTTTAAAGGCCAGACAGTACCAGGTTTCATTGCCAAGCCAAGCTGAGTTCGTTAATCTACAATTAGCCTCAGTAATCTGGGGATAGAGTTATAAGAAGCCACCTGATTTCTATTCCTGGTGCAGAATGTGGTGCAGGCTAAGGCAGTTATTATCTGAACTCACACAGAAATCTTACTCAAGCAGAATGGAAAGTCATTAGATACAAGATGTGGTCAATAGGCAGATCCAACATGGCAGCACTCACAGGTGGATTGTGTTCATATTGTTTGAGGATGGTTCCAATGCTTTTCAGGACCCTTCTTCTGTGTCACCAAGTATCCAACCTCTGATTCTTGTGTAGAGTCTAAGAATGTGGTAATGGAAGACTGGTGCCATGCAAAGGTATCTTGATAGCTGCTAGGAAAATGGGCAAAGAGCTCCATGATATGCTAGTGCTGATCATATTTCAACTTCACATTAAGGGACTGACAGTGGGTTGCATGCTCATCTTATTGTAAGAGGTGATAACAGGTTTGTGACAGCCTGCCTGAAAAGCCAAAGTCACCATATACATTGCGGCTCAGGAAACCTGAGAGTTCTGGGTCTATTTTGAGGGTGGGGTAATCTGAAAGCTCCCTTCCTCCTTTGGGGCTCCTTTTGTGATGGGTTCCCATGCATCTGCTGTCCTTGTCTATCCAGGTGATAGAAGTCATGGTTTTGAAAGGTGATGTCAAAGCCTTTTGAGTTGCTCCAGTGCATCTTGTAAATGGTACACACTGCAGCGACAGTGCGCCAGTGATGGAAGGAGTGAATGCTTAAGGTGGTGGATGGGGAGTTGATCAAGCGTGCTGCTTCGTCTTGGATGGTGTCGATCTTCTTGAGTGTTCTTGGACCTGCACTCATTCAGGTAAGTGGAAAGTATTTCATCGTACTCCTGACTTGCGTCTTGTAGATCATGTAAAGGATTTGGGGAGTCAGGAGTTGAGTTACTCACCACAGAATATCCAGCCTCTGACCTACCCATAGAGCCACAGTAGTTTGACTCATCCAGTTAAGCTTCTCGTCAATGGTGATTACCTCCACCTGCCAAAGCATGTTGATGATGGGTGATTCAGTAATGGTAATGCTGTTGAAAGTCAAAGAGAGATGATTAAACTCTCTTTTGTTGGAGATGGTCATTGCCTGGGACTTGTATGGTGAGAATGTTACTTGCTACTCAGCTCATGCCTAGATGTTGTCCAGGTATTGCTGCTTGCGAGCACAAACTGCTTGATTATCTGAGGAGTCAGGAATGGTACTAAATATTGTGCAATCATCAGCAAACATCCCCCTTATGATGGGGGATGGTGATTGCTGAAGAAACTGAAAATGGATGGACCTAGGACATTGCCCATGGAAGCAATGTTCTGAGGCTGAGATGATTGGCCTCCAGCAACCAAGCCATATTCTTTTGTGCTAATTCCAATCATAGGAAGTTTCCCCAACCCCCAACCCAGCACCCCCCTTCCCAATCCCCACCGCCAAACTCTCCACCGGTTAGAATCATAAGCACAAAGGAAGATGATTGTGGTTGTGGCTGTTGGAGACATGTAAATACAGTGGCTACAAAAGCAGGCCAGAGGCTAGGGATCCTGAAGCAAGTAACTCACTCCTGACTCCCTAAAGCCTGTCCGCTATCTACAAGGCAAAAGTCAGGAGTGTGATGGAATATTGTCCACTTGCCTGGATGATTGCAGCTCCAACAATACTCAAGAAGCTCGACACCATCCAGGACAAAGCATCCCACTTGATTGTCACCCCAGCCACAAACATTCACTCTCTCCAGCCCCCTGCCCACAGCGGCAGCAGTGTGTACCATCTACAAGATGCACTGCAAGAACTCACCAAGCCTCCTTATACAGCACCTTCCTAACCCATGACACTATCATCTAGAAGGACAAGAGCTAGGGCAGCAGATGCATGGGTACACCACCATCTGGAAGTTTCCCTCCAAGCCACACACCATCCTGACTTGAAAATTTTTGCCATTCCTTCACTGTCGCTGGGTCAAAAGCCTGGAATTCCCTCCCTAATAGCACTGTGGGTATATCTACACTACACCTGCAGCGGTTCAAGAAGGCAGCTCACCATCACCTTATCAAGGGCAATTAGTCCTCTTCTTATCATGTCCACGGACAGTCTATACATGGCCCAGCCAGAACTGGACATATTTTTGCACCTTGTGGTGAATTCGGCAAGATCTGAAACAGTGCAGGGTTCCTCTAGCGATAGACATTGCAGGAGATGTTGCATAGTCTGTGGCTCAGTTCCACATTCACAAGTTGTCGGGCTGGTTGTATATCCCCATTTGCTTAGTGACACTTTTGAACGACCTACACCAGTCCTAAGACTGTTAAGGCACTTCCAGGTTGCCCAGTTGCAATTAGCTCCTGGGGGAAGGCTTTCATCTGGTAGAATTTCCATCGCTGGGGGTTGTTCAAGACTCGCGAGCCGGTCTTTTCACAAGGCGATGCGGGCTTCAGATGGGGTTGATTGTAATGGAACAACACTGTTCATGAAGCTCTTACTTGACTTTAGGCAGCTGGGTGTAGGTATATGACCATGTAGAGGGTGCCTCTCATCTGATGTTTGACGGAATCGCTCTTTCTTGCTGTCTACCGTTCTTATATCGGGGGAGCGATACCCGCCAGAATATATAGGCTGTTGGTCTTTGTTGGTTTTAAACAACCTGTGATAAGTCGGCAGCTTGCATTCAGAACGGCATCCATCTTCTTAGCATGAGTAGATCTTTCCTATGCAGGGCAGGCGTATGTTCGGCAGTGGAATAGCAAAGAGCAAGTGCACTGGTTCGCAATGTTTTCGAGCTTGCTCCCCATTTTGTGTTAGTGAGCTTATTCAGGATGTTGTTTCATGCGCTCACTTTTGCCTTTGTCTTTTCGATGTGGTTCTTGAAGGTGAGGCATCTGTCAAGGGTGACTCCTAAGTAGACAGGGTGCTCACAATGCGTCAGTGTTGCTCTACACCAGGTTACTTTAAGCTGGCATTTGGCTTCACAGTTTCTGAGGTGGAATGCACAAACTTGCGTCTTTGATGGGTTTGCGCGAAGGTGGTTTTCTTCATAGTAGGATGTTAGTCCCTCCAAGGCCTTAGAAAGCGTTTTCTCCACAATGTTAAAAACAGTGCTTTGGGCAGTGACACATAAGTCATCAGCATATATAAAGCAGCGTGTGAAACCATCTATAGGTTGGTCATTCATGTAGATGTTGTACAGCAGTGGTGCAAGCACACTTCTCTGAGGAGGATTCTTCTGAATACTCCACCTGCTGCGCTTCCCACCTAGTTCAATATAGAACCGGCGATTCTGAAGCATGCTTTCTAACAGCTCTGTTAAGTGAATATCTTTTGTCATCTCGAGGATCTTGCAGAGGAGACATCTATGGTTCACTGTATCGTATGCTGCTGACAGGTCTACAAAAACAGCACCTGTTACCATCCCTTGCTCAGAACCATCTTCGATATGTTGTGTGAGGTTGAGCAGTTGGCTTGTTGTTGATTTGCCGTGGCGGAAACCTGCTTGCTTTGGAATGATCTTCTCATCTACAGTTGGTGCTATCCTATTGAGTATCAGGCTTTCAAACAGCTTATTGGTGTGGCAAAGCAGTGAAATTGGCTGAAAACTCTTAGGATCTGAGGGATCTTTTCCGGGCTTTAATAGTGCTATTACATGTGCCTTCTGCCAAATATTAGGTAGCTTGTGTGTTGCCAGGCAGTGGTTGAACAATTGTAGGAGCCATTTCTTTGCTTGCTGTCCGAAATGCTTTATCTGCTCCGTTGCTATGTTGTCAAGTCCAATTGCTTTCCCGTGTTTTAGACTAGATATAGCAGTTTCCAGCTCTTCCATGGTGAATGGTCCAGTGAAGCCAGGGTCATCTCTGTACTTTTTCCTATCTAGTTTTGCTCTTGGTTGTTTCTTGTTGATTTTTCCATTTAGGAGCAACTGATGTGCAACTTGGTTTGCAGACACATATGGATGTTGGGCAGCTTTCTTGGGATTGCCTTCAAGTTTGCGTATGAGAGATCATAGTTTCTTGCTGTTTTTTGTAAGATCTGTTGTCTCTATCAAGGTGTCCCAGGTGTTTTGACGCTCTTGAGAGATACTTAACATCATCCTCTCACCGGTAGATATTGTTTCCTCTGAGAAGGGGTCAGATTCAATTAGTGATGAGTAATAAATGTTGGCATCGCCAGCAATGCCCACATCCCAGAAATGAATTTTAAAAAAGGCCAATCATCTCAGCCCCATGACATCACTACAGGAGTTCCTCGGGGTAGTATCCTAGGCCAACCATCTTCAGCAGCTTGACCAATGACCTTTCCTCCATCATAAGGTCAGGAGTAGGGATGTTCGCTGATGGTTGCACAGCGTTCACCATTTTCAGCTGCTCAGATACTGAAGCAGTCATGTCAATATGTAACAAGGCCTAGAAAATATTTAGGCTTGGGATGATAAGCAGCAAGTAACATTAACACCACAAAAGTAAGGCAAAGACCATCTCCAACAAGAGAGAATCTAACCATTTCTCCTTGATGTTCAATGGTATTACCATCACTGAATCCATCATCATCAACAATTTGGGAGGTTACCATTGACCAAAAACATAACTAGACATGTGACATAAACACTGTGGCTACAAGAGCAGGTCACCTGCAGGAATTCTGTGACAGGTAACTCACCTCCATACCCGCCAAAGCCTGTCCAACATCTACAAGGCACAAGTCAGGAGTATGATGGAATATTCTCCACTCGCCTAGATGAGTACAGCTCCAACAACATTCAGGAAGCTCGACGCAATCAAGACTAAAGCAGCCTGCTTGATGGGCACTCCATCCACCAACTAAGATATTCATTCCCTCCATCACCAATGAACAGTGGCAGCAGTGTGTACCATCTCCAAGATGCACTGCAGCAACTCACCAAACCTCCTTCTTGTGCACTGTACCACCCATGAATAATTGGCAGCTTTAAGAATCAGTGGATTGACTTCAAATGGTATTGGTATGCCAATATCCAAAGACCAAAAATATGTTATTGCCAGGAGCACTAGCCACACAAATCAAGGTCTAATTAAACATTGCATTAGGCTGGCTTTGGATGTTAGATCTCCTTTATCACTATTTTCATTCTGCTGCTACCCACTTCGTGCTGAAAAGGGGCAGAAATAGGATATAAATCAGGTTAATAGCCTTCATTTCATGTACATATATACACTTCCAGCAGTGGTCACTGGATGGTGATCTGGAATGTTAACTTCAGCTCCCTAACACTGGGTTCCAAAGCCAATTGCAATGCCTTTTTTATCAGTTGGGACAATTTAACTTAGCACAGCTCTGGGGGCAGTTCTGGGTCCTTCCTGGTTCATATTCACAATTAGTCATTGCTGTAACCAGCTGATCTATCAAGGTGAGCATTTCTGGCTATCTGTAAATTGCATTTGGGAGTGTCAGTGTTATATGTTTAAAATACATATCAATTCTTTAAACATGCAAAAATGTAGAAGCCTTTGACAATAAAGCAAAGGAAATTAAACACGGCTGTCACAATATTTTTCTTCTCTTCACTGAGGAACACTATCAGGAAGGAGTTTGAACGGTGCCTCCCTCCCTCCCTCCCCTTTGTTCCTGTGGTAAGTAGGGCCCATTTCCCATAGGAGCTGTCTGTAATGATGCACCCTGTTCAGGCTGTGCTGGGGCCAGCATTTTGCTGCTGGCAATCATCCAAACAATCCAGGCAACAGGGAAGTGGAAAGGGATGAGCTGCACCATGGTAATAGGGGATGATGGGCAACACCTATGAAAAAGAGCAACCGGGGCAGAGAAAGAAAAAAAACAAAGGTATTGTTTTGTTGTATCATGCCGAGATTCCCCATAGGCTAGCGGTGAGAGAAATAAATTGCTGCACTGTTTGTATAATGCAGGTAACAGACATCTTTGTTAGGGTGCTTTTAACGGAAAAGCAGAGGGCTAGTGTGGACTGTGATTCTCATGTGTATTAAAAGATCGGCGAGGATTACAGTGTTAATTTATTCTGATTGATAGCGAAAATAACAGCAGGCAGCCATGTGTGATTTCTGACTGCAGCTTGTTGCTTGGTATCTGCTGACATTCTCCGATAAGGATTGAATCGGTGTCAGAGCCGACCCCATGCTCATTCTGCTTAGTGATACTCATCTCGATGTAATTATTGAAGAGAATATGATTTCTTTGGAAAAACGCATTGAGTCTGATGATCAATAAATAAATGATTGATTCAAATCTTTATGTAGCCATGCTGTTTAGTATGAAAATAGACAAAATTATATCCAAGGCACTGAGTATTAAACCACCCTCTGCATTACATCATGTTTGGCCTTGGTCCTGCACCAGGGACACCAGGTCCCCTACAGTATATGTATGTGTGTGTTTGTGTGTGGGTGTTTATATATGTGTGTTTGTATGTGGGTCTTTGCGCTTGTCTGTGCGTGTATTTGTGTATGTGTGTGCATGTGTATGTCTGAGTGTTTGTGCCTGTGTTTATAAGTGTGGTTGTTTATTTGTGTTTGCATGGGCAGAAGTTCTCATCCCGCGGTCGGGTGCGCGCCCGACCCAATTGGGAGTAAAATAGCACACGATGATGTCAGGCGAGTGTCCCAGCGTCATCGTGCACTGGCGCGATATTTCGCTCGGCGGGCGCTTGCATGTGCCGGAGCAGTGCCTGCCATTAATTAACAGGCCACTTAAGGCCCTTAACAGTCTAATTGGCTGTGATTTTTCCTTGCCCAGGCGATTTTCTACTTGGCACACAGACAAAACGGGCAGGCGGGCAGCCGACATTTTCACAAACCTCATCCAAGGGCAGGATAAAAAAGGTCAGCAACATTGCCAGTGTGAGTAGTGAGGAGTTTTGGAGATAGTTTGCTGCTGGTGACTTATTGGTACTTGGCAGCTTCATCCCTGTTTGGGGCTTCATTCTTAGTATTTCTAGGCATTATTTCAGGACTCAATGCTGTCTGCCAGGACCCCGGATGATTCAGACCATGTGGAGACTTCCAGGTATCAGACAGCATTCCCTTACCCTGGTAATGAGGATTGTAGTCTCCGCTGGAGGCCCCTCCTCTGAGGAGGAAGAGAGGTGCCGAAGCGGGAGGAGACCAAGTGTCCCAATGCAGCTTCCAGGGGAGCGACCTGTGGGAGGAGAGGCTCAGGAGCCAGGGGTGCAGAGCCAGCAGGAAGTACAAGGTGGAAGAGGCTACAGAAGACTTCACTATCCTGCTGCCAGGGTCTACAGGCGGCGATGCAGCTACCTCAATATGTCTGAGGTGCAATGACGAAGGAGACACAGCCTCTCAAGGGAGACCGTGGCCTCCATTTGCCAGATGATTGGGCCCGAGATCAGCTCCGACTGTGTGGGTGGACACCCCATGCTAGTGGCTCTGAAGGTCACGATGTCCCTCAACTTCTACAACTCTGGCTCTTTCCAGGGGTCAGTGGGAGATCTTTGTGGAGTTCCCCAATCAGCTGTCCGTAATTGAGTCAAGCAAGTGACAGAAACTATGCTCAGGCAGGTACTGACCTTTATTCCTTATCATATGGATGAGGCTGAGCGAGCCAGAGGCTTTGCAGCAATTGCTGGGTTTCCCCGTGTCCAGGATGCCATCGACTGCACACATGTGGCCATCAAGGAGCCAGTGGGTCAGCCTGGTGCCTTTGTCAACAGGAAGGCATTCCATTCCATGAATATGCAGATAGTGTGTGACCACCAGATGCAGATCCTGCAAGTCTATGCAAGGTATCCCGGCAGCTCCCATGACGTTTACATCTTCAGACACTTCCAAGTGCCGGGGCGCGTCAGTGCTCCAGCCCAACAGGATGGATGGCTGCTGGGTGACAAGGGCTATCCATTGAAGAGTTGGCTTAAGATGCCTCTCCATCACCCAAGAACAGAGGCAGAGAAGCGTTAGAATATGAGCCATGCCTCCACAAGCCTGTGTAGAGAGGACCATAGGTCTTCTCAAGATGCGCTTCCAATGCTTGGACCGTTCAAGGGGAGCACTGCAATATCCCCCAGAGCAGGTGTTACTGATCATGGTTGCATGCTGCACTCTCAATAATCTGGTACTGGCAAGGGGGGATCTACTGGAGGAAGATGATGTTGACGCAGCTGTAGAGGCCACAGAGGATGAATCCAGTAGTGAGTCAGAAGAGGAGCACAATGAGGAGAACGTTGAGGGCATGGAGCTGGACCTCGGTCACCTCCAGGGAGGCAGGGACACCTGGGATGCCTTGATCCAATGCTCCTTCAGCTAGGCTACTAAAGATCAGCTTTGACCTCATGCCAGGGCTGCCACCTCCATCCCGGGTGTCAGAAAGGACTCTTTCATTTGAAAACAGAACACTCAGTGCCTTTGCAATAAAGTTCAGAGCCACTTACGTCCAGCATTACATACTGGTGTATCCTGCACCAATAATATAAAAAGGTGGAGCATACTCAGGCCATGACAACAAAAACAAAATTTATCTCCTCGTGGCAGTTCAAAAGTATTTACAAAAATGTTTCTGGTTTGCAATCCCAGACCAGTATAGGTAAAGTAAACAGAAATGAACATAAAATCACCTATGACCTGTCCATCTTGTGCTCATGGTGCCTTTAAATTACATTTGCAAGTGCTACGTCTAGATGCTCCCTCCTCGCTGGCACCGGCTTTGGAGACAGCCTGCTGACTCTGCTGTCTTGTTGGTCTTGATGACCTTGGTGGTCATTCTCTGGCCAGTGGAGCCCGTGCTGGCCCCACCAGGGAGGGAGCGGTCAGTGCCACGGCTGGCATATCCCCAGTTGCTGCAGCCTCATCAGATGCAACGGTTGCTGGCGAAGGGACTGCTACCGTCATCCAGAGCACCCTGAGAGGCGCCCACAGAGACAACAGGCAGTTTGTGCACCAACATGAGGTCGCTCTGGACCTCCCTGCACACCATTGATGGATGGGCACCTAGCTGGGATATTGGGTGCCTCATCCATCTCCCACACTGACACAGATCACCTGAAGTCAGTGCCTGTGTGGGAGCTTGCAAGTCCGAACCCCTCATTCTGCCCATGGGGCTACCTCTCCATGAGATTCGCCACTCTCTCAATGGAGGAGTCAGTGCGCTCGCCCATGATGGTCAACACAGTGCTCACGCTCCACATGGATTCCTCCATCACAGAAACCATGGCAGGTAGACCCTCATGGATCTCTGCCAGATCCTTCTGCACATCTCGCTGGGCATCCAGCATTTGCCGCCAAATGGATGATGCCAGAGGCTCATCATCAGCCTTCAATTGAGCATTGTCCTGGTCCACAGCAGCCCTCTAACTGCCATCGCCCTGGGCACTCTCTGCCTCTGCCTGCACCTCAGGTGACTGTGATGTACCCTCACAACGTGCACCGAGATACTAGCCGCCGATATAATGCCCACTGAGGTATTGGTATCTGCACTGGTTCCTGCTTCAGAGAGCGGGTGTGACGCAGGTGAAAATAATACCTCGGTGGTCCCAGGCATCAGGGGTGGCCCCTTGGGGTCTGCAGATCGGACGCCTGCTGGCAAATCTAAAAAGGAGAAGAAGAACACATCATTAGTTAAAAGCATTACACTGTTGCTGCGCATGCCCTGGTGGGACAATGGAGATCAGCATCATGGAGCCACTATCTTTCAATGATCAATGGGGACTCCAGGTTCAAGGCTCACATCAGTGAAGAGGCTACACTAGAATGGTTCCACAACCTGAAAGTCTCACCTCTGTGCACTGCGCTCTTGTCTTGCTGCATATGGACATGGACTGCTCCAGTATCTCAGGATTCGTGAATATTGTGCACTGATCAGTGAATATTCCCATTTCCGACCTTATAAGAACACAAGAAATAGGAGCAGGAATAGACCACATGGTCCTGGTGCCTCCTCCACCATTCAGTACAATCAACGCTGATCCTGGGCTTCAACTCCATTTTTCCGCCTGTTCCACATATCCCTTAATTCCATGAGAGACCAAAAATCTGTCCATCCCAGCCTTAAATGTATTCAACGATGGAACTTCCGCAGTCCTCTGGAGTAGAGAATTCCAAAGATTCACAACCCTTTAATTTCTCCCATCTCAGTCCTAAATGATCAGCACCTTATCCTGTGTTTTAGATTCCCTGACCAGCAGAAGCAATCTCACAGTGTGAACCCTTTCAAGCCCCCTCAGACTTTTGTACGTTTCAATGAGATCACCTCTCATTCTTCTAAACTCCAGAGAATATAAGCCCAATTTACTCAGCCTCTCATCATAGGACAGTCCCTTACCCCAAGTACCTATTTAGTGAACCTTCGCTGTATTGCCTCCAAAGCAAGTATATCCTTTCTTAAATGTGGAGACCATATGAGAAAGGGAAGGTCGTTGATGAAGCAGCTGAAGATGGTTGGCCCCAGGCCCTGATGAACTCCTGTAGCAATGCTCTGGGGCTGAGATGATTGACCTCCAAGAACCTCAACATTTGTGCTAGGTATGACTCCAACTAGTGGAGAGGTTTTCCCCTGATTCCCATTGACTTCAGTTTTGCTAGGGCTCCTTGATCTCACACTTGATCAAGTGCTGCCTTGATGCCAAGGGCAGTCACTCTCACCTCCTCTCTTGAGTTCAGCTCTTTTGTCTATGTTTGGACCAAGGACTAATAAGGTCAGGAGACAAATGGCCCTGGTGGAACCCAAACTGAGCATCAGTGAGCAGGTTATTACTGTGTAAGTGCTGCTTGATAGCCTTGTCAATGACCTCTTCCATCAATTGATGATTGAGTGTATACTGATTGGGCTTTAATTGGGCGGATTGTACCTGTCCTGTATTTTGTGGACAGGACATACTTGGGCAATTTTACTTATTGTCGGGTAGACATTAGTGCTGTAGCTATGTAACTGTACTGGAACAGCTTGGCTTGTGGCATGACTAACTCTGGAGCATAAGTCTTCAATAGTACTGCCGGGATGTTGTCAGGGCTTTTCTGTGTCCAGTGCCTTCAGCTGTTTCTTGGTATCAGGTTGAGTGAATAGAATTAGTTGAAGACTGGCATCTGTGATGCTGGGGCCCTCAGGAGGAGGCCGAGATGGATCATTCACTAGGCGCTTCCAGCTGGAGATGGGTGCAAATGCTTCAGCCTCGTCTTTTGTACTGATGTGATGGCTCCCCCATCATTCAGGATGGGGATATTCATGGAGCCTCCACCTCCAGTGAGTTGTTTAATTGTCCACCACTATTCACAACTGGATGTGGCAGATCTGCAGAACTTTGAGCTTTAATCTAACCTGTTGGATGTGGGACCATTTAGCTTTGTCTGTAGCATGTATGTCGTTCTGTGTTGTAGCTTCACCAGGTTGGCACCTCAGTTTTAGGTATGCCTGATACTGCTGCTGGCATGCCCTCCTGCAGTCTTCATTGAACCAGAGCTGATCGCTGGCTTGATGTAATGGTAGAGTATGCCAGACTATGGGGTTACAGATTGGGGTTGAATACAATTCTGCTGCCTCTGATGGCCCACAATGCTCCATGGATGCCCAGTTTTGGTTACTAGATCTGTTCTGAATCTATCCCATTTAGGATGGTGTCAGTGCCACACAACATATTGGAGAGTATCCTCAGTGTGAAGAGACTTGGTCTTAACAAGGATTGTGCGGTGGTCACTCCCACCAGTACCATCATGAACAGTTGCAAGTGCTACGTGTAGATCGATGAGGGCCAGGCCAGGTAGATTTTTTCCCTCTTGTCAGTTCCCTCACTACCTACTAAAGGCCAGGTGTGGCAATATATCCTTCAGGAGACGGCCAGTTTGGTCAGTATTGGTGCTACCGAGCCACCTTTTGTGATTAACATCGAAGTCCCCTAACCAGAGTACATCCTATACCCTTCCTACCCTGAGTACTTCTTCCAAGTAGTGCGAAACATGTTGGGGTGAGGGAAGGAGGATGGGACAGGGGGAAATGATGCAAAGCACCATCTCCTCTGTTGGGCTCAGGAGATGCAGGTCTCCTTGGCTCCATTGGTTCTGCTCTGCTCATGCAGTTATGGACCACCTTGTCCTGGCAAGTGAGGGAGAAATCTCTGTTGCACTATGTTGGGTAATGTGTCTGCCTCAGCTGAATAGCTGCAGGTAATTGGAGATAGTGAGAGGTGGGTGTGAGACTGATAGCATTGGAATATGTGTGAGGGTGAGATGGAGTATCTGGATATTGGATGTAAGTTCTGAGTGCCAGAGACTGATGCTGGGTGAGTCATAGGGGTGCAGTACATTGAGCATAGTAAGATGTTGGTGGAGTGGTGAGTAGGAGATGCCAGTGGAAGATGCATTCACTGACCTTGACCACCCATGTGAGGTCACTCAAAAGTTTTTGGCACTGCTGCCAGTTTGTGGGGGCCAGACTCCTTTTGTTGACTTTCCTGCATGGCCACCTGCTCCCATTCGCTTCCATGGATGATCCTTGAGGGCCTCCTGGAATGCCCCCAAGAAATCATTACCTCTCATCCTGTTGACCTCACCACTAAGGCCTTTAGCATCATATCTGTGAACCTAGAAACCCTCTCTTTTCCTTGCTGCTCCAATTGTGCTCCTACTTGCAGCCAGTGCCTGGACAGGTAGCTCCTTCCACTGAGTGCAAGCTCCTTTATAGGAAGGGCAGAGTACCTTTAAGACATGCAGGCTGTCTGCACCACACCCTGTCAGTACATGCTGCTTAGTCCCCTTCTGAGCACTTAGGCAGCCAACAACCTGGGCCCTGCTCAGACCAATACTACAATAGACAAATAAATTGAGGGAGCACAAAGTTTGTAACCCCCCATTAGTAACCAAACCATAACCCCCATGCCTGAAAATGGATCATAACAAATTTCTAACCCTTTATCTTAAATATCGAAACTGATAGAAAATTTGGGGAAAGTTAGAGCATAAAAACCTATGAGGAAAATCAGTTTTTATTTTGACCGTCACTAAACCTTGAGAAAACAAACAAAAGGCTAACAAGTCACAAATAAATTAAATGACAGAATTCAATTATTTACACAGTTTATATAAACCACTTTTATGGGCCTTAGTGATAGTTTCAAAAGTAGGAACAAAGGATTGTAGAAAATAAGAGCAGGATAGGCCATTTAGTCCCTTGAGCCTGCTCTGCCATTCAATTAGATCGTGGCTGATCTTCTACCCCAATACCATGTAAAATTCTATCGTATTATCATCACTATTCTCTAAAGGCTCCTTTACAATAAGATTACTAGTTAACCCTTTCTTATTGCACAATACTGAATTTCAAATAGCCCGTTCCCTTATTGGTTCCTCAACAAACTGTTCTAGAAAACCATCTTGTATACATTCTAGGAATTCGTCTTCCACAACATTAGTGCTAATGTGGTTTACCCACTGGGTAGTTCCCCATGATTACTGTATTACCCTTGTTACATGCACCTCTAATTTCCTGACTTATACAATGCCCTATCATGCCACTATTGTAAATAATCCCACTGATGTTTTTAGCTGATTTTACATCAAGTATGAAAGTGATGCAGTTCAATCCAAAACTAAGGTCTTAAATCTGAACAAAAGAAACTATGAAGATATGAGATGCAAGTTGGCTATGGTAGATTGGGAAACTACATTGAAAGGTATGACGGTAGACCCGGTAATGGCTAGCGTTTGCATGGCTTACAACAAATATAGGGCAGAATTCTATGCTCCCCTGCCAGCGAGGTTGTGGGTGCGGGTTGGCTGTAAAGTTCCTTGGATGACCTTCCCACTGGTCTCTCGCTTACCCCGACTTCTCTGCAATCTTACGCTGTGACAAGTGCTAGACCAGCCCGCCCACCATTGCACAAGTTGAGGCCCTTCAGTGGCCAATTATTGACTACTTAAGGGCTGTTTCCCACCCAATCTCAATTGTCAAGCTGGTGGGAGGGGTTCTGGGGCTGGGAGGGGAAACCCGAAAAGTAATCTCATTCAGGCCTCGGGCAGGAAGCAGCCTACTTTTAACATTGGGTGCCCCCACCAAAAGAACTCGCCCCTGCAGGTCCTCCTGGCCCATTTCCACCACTCCCCTCCCACTGGCCTCTCCACTAACACTCCCACCTCCTACTCCCTACCCCGTGGGCCTTTCCTCCCTGCCCTGAGACGCCAAAAACTTATCTGGTCCTGGAATCCTGGGATTTAGGCTCAGGGGACTGCTTGCGTCCTGGCCCTGTCCACAGATGCATCTGGTGCTTGGGCCCCAGCTACTCATAATCTATATCAATAATGTGGATGTGGGGACCAAATGTAATATTTCCAAGTTTGCTGATGACACAAAATTAGGTGGGAATATGAGTTGTGCAGAGGTTGCAAAGAGGCTTCAAAGGGATTTAGACAGGCTAAGTGAGTGGGCAAGTACATGGCAGATGGAATATATTGTGGAAAAATGTCAGGTTATCCACTTTAGTAGGAAAAACAGAAATACAGAGTATTTTTTAAATGGTGAGAGATTGGGAAGTGTTGATGTGCAAAGGGACTTGGGCATCCTTGTTCATGAGTCACTGAAAGCTAACATGCAGATGCAGAAAGCAATTAGGAAGGCAAATGGTATGATGGCTTTTATTGCAAGAGGATTTGAGTACACAATTAAAGATGTCTGACTGCAATTGTACAAAGTCTTGGTGAGACCGCACCTGGAGTATTGCATACAGTTTTGGTCTCCTTACCTAAGGAAGAATATACTTGACATAGAGGGAGCAACAAAGGTTCACCAGATTGATTCCTGGGATGGTAGGGTTGTTCTATGCAAAGAGATCAAGGAGACTGAGCCTATATTCTCCAGAGTTTAGAAGAATGAGAGGTGATCTCATTGAAACGGGGCTTGACATGTAGGAAGGATGTTTTCCCTGGCTGGGGCATGTAGAACAAGAGGTGACAATCCCAGAATAAGAGGTAGGCCTTTTAGGACTGAGCTGAAAAGGAATATCTTCACTCAGATGGTGGTAAATCTTTGGAATTCTCTACCTCAAAGAGCTGTGGAGGCTCAGTCATTGAGTATATTCAAGACAGAGATCGATAGATTTCTAGATAGTAAAGACAACATGGAATATTGGGATAGTGCGGGGAAAATGGTGTTGAGATAGAAGATCAGCCATGATCTAGCTGACTGGCAGAGCAGGCTCCTGAATGGCCTACTCTTGCTCTTACTTTCTGTAATCCTATGTTCCTTCTTTTGAAGCTGTCACTAAGGCCCATGAAAGTAGTTTATATCAACCGCATAAATAAGTGAAGGTTGCCATTTGGGTATACTGCACTTTGCTGTTTCTTAACTCCACCCTGATTCTACATCTTGATCTTCTGAGCTAAGTTCTTCTGTCACTAATGAACTGATCTTCTCCTTTATTAACAGCGCTACCCCACCTCCTTTTCCTTTTTGTCAATCTTTCCTAAATGTTGAATGCTCTTGAGTAATGTAGGTTTCCATGATTACAAAAACTGTCAATAGCAATAAACAACATTCCATGGTATTAATGAATGGTCTGTGTATCACAAAATGATGGTAACTTCAGTTTATGTCTAAAGTATCACATCATCATGCCAGTGCAGACACGATGGGCCAATTGGCCTTCTTCTACGACTAACAATTTTGTGATTCTGTGATACATGATAGTATGAAGCTCAAATATTTTCAAAGACTGATTAAAATATAAAATAGTTGATGGTGAAATTCAGTTTTGTAGTGTGTGCGATAAACAGTATGTTGTGATCACTATAGGCAGTATATCCATTGTGTTGATAACAGCAATGGTCACTATAAGAGCTCTTCAAAGTATGTCCTTACATCATAGATGTAATGTGCACACTTCCTGATTTTTGGATAAAAAATCCATGGAAATAATTTCCTTCAAGTTTGGAAGGAAAGCAACTTTTTTTTATCAATTCATTACCACCCAAGAATCAGGAAATTTATCAGTGAAAGTTGGTAAAACCTGATTACAATTGTGCCTGCACGTAAAACATTAAGCAGAAGTTTATATTGTACAACGTGTATCATCAGTAGAAGCAACGTATTTAGTGCCAGCTGTCTGTTCCAGGTTTGCTTTAAGCTTCTGGAGCTGATAATTCTTTACTTGAGAATAGAGGGGGGAGGGCGCTTTTTCAGCTTGTCTAATAGGAAAGGCATGGCTTCACAAGGTCTGCAGATCTCACACAGCTTGGCCCCAGCCTGGGTCATTGTAAAAACATGTTATATCTCCCAGCAAAACCTCAAGAAGGAAGGCACATTATAAGCGGGAAGGAAGGGGTACGAGTTATGACAATGGGCTGATGTGAGTTTAGCAAAACAGAGAGTTCCTGCTCACTTCCTCTGTTCCCGAGTCTACAGATTTGAAGGGAAGTTGCCGTTTAGTCTTGTTTTATTTTTGTGAGTGAGCTAATGGGATCTTTTAGATTGCTGTTGCACAATGTTGTGTTAACCACGTTTCTTATATGCTGGTGGCTCGGGTGCTATGCTGTGGAGCATTTATACAGAGAAGATGGAGTATATATCGAACACCTTTATCATTTCTCGCAATATGGGAGGTAGGATCACTGACATATGTGTGAGAGTCTAAACGAGTGTTGTATTCTGAATTTTGTTTTTAACATAAAATACTAAATTTATCTTGTGATTAAATCTATTGTTCATTATTATGACAGGCTCTGAGATGGCATAATGTTTAATGACTGTATTTAAATTCAATGCATGAAGAGTCTTAATGCCTTCATGCTATAATCTGTGCATTTTCTGTATACCTATTGCCTAATTCTCCTTTCAATTTGTAAGATCAGCTCTTGAGACATACTACAGGATGCAATAGTAATTAAGACTCGATTATGAAACTGAAGTAGCCCTTTCCTACTGGTGCCGATCTTTTCCAATCAAATAGTGTAGTTATAAGAAATCAGGCAGAATATATGTATTGCACTCTATCTGCTCAGTATCAAAGAGTACATACATCCTTTAGTAATCTCCTTGTCTCAGGGGGAAGAGGAATCCTATGTTTTTCAGTTTCCTCTTGGAATTTCATTCTGCAGTCTGATTCTATTCATAGTAAATAAGATAAATTTTGACTTTGTGCAATAATGGAAAATGGAAAATCTACAGCAAAGTGACACCTCTCCCCATTTCTATTTTTATGGACTGGAGATGTAAAACAGGCTGATTTTCACTATCACGTTAACACTATAACACAAAGTCAAAATTACTCCCAATGTGGCTACATAGTCATTTATAATCCACAATAATACAATTTGTAATTACTTGAATACTATTATGCTAATTTAAAAGTTTTCCAAAGTAAAACCAGGAATAAGGAATGTATGGCCATGAGTAGATAACATACAATGTAAGATAACCATGATGTAGTGGTGGGGAGGGTGTAAACCTGTGATTGCAGAACCCAAAATGTGATTCAATTAAGGGAATCTTTCAGCTCCTTGCCAGTTCAATTATTTCATATTTTGCTGATCAGTTTAATAAAAAAGAAACAATTTGAAATGATCAGTTTCTCCAAGGCTGCACTTTTTCTGGGTTTGTAAGTTAAACTGATCCTTGGGGAGCAACACAGCAGAACGTTTATGAAAGGACATTAAAATTGCTACCACATTGGTCCTGTGGATAACTGCACTGCCCAATGAGAATGAGCACTTCAGATGCAGAGCCTCCCTGGTTTGTTCCCTTCCTGGCACTGAGTTTAACTGAAGTAGCTTTGGTGTTTCTGGGCTAAGAAGGGAAAGGGAACTCTCTTCTCATTAGTTTCCAGTAACCCACACTGTAAAATCTGCAATGTTAAAATCAGGTGAGAATATGATAACTAAGATAAAGGCAAAATATTGCGGATGCTGAAAGTCTGAAATAAAAGCAAGAAGTGCTGGAAAAACTGAGCAGATCTGGCAGTGTCTGTGGAGAGAAAGAAGTAGCTAACGTTTCGAGTCGGTATGACACTTCTTCAGAAGACTTGAAACGTTAACTCTGTCTTTCTCTCCACAGATGCTGTCAGACCTGCTGAGTTTTCCCAGCACTTTTTGTCATGAGAATATGATCACGTTTGGTGGTGATGCAGTTGAACAGTCTATGAGCACTCATGACCTGGGCTTCTATAAAAGAATAGTCACTGAGGCACTGAAGGGTGACTGCACTGTGGAACCTTACCCCAGCATGTGTTAGCACCTCCATAGGAGGGATAAAGCAGACAAAGAGTTAGTTTGGTATTTGCTTCTCTTCATTAATTTTCTTCCATATCCTCCTTCTCTTGTGAGAGCGTTGCCACCACCTTGGTTATTTTTTCACGAGCTGTAGGTCCAGTTCACTGTGGGCATCATCACCAAGCTCAATCGGCCCTCAGCTGATACGCAAACACATGCTGTGCCTGCAGCAGTCACTAAATCGTGAGCAGGATCATTTTCTATTCCCTACTCAGGGCTGTCGAGGCCAGTTGTGGCACATTATCTGCTGCCTGAGGTCAACTAATTCATCACAGACCAGGGGTAGGGTCTTATTGCCTGTATAGTTGATCTGTCACACCAGTGACATCAGTGGAGGCCTTCATTGACTGTAAGGTGTTTCAGGAAGTCCTGGTTGTAAAGATGTGATAGAAATTCAAGGGCGGAATTGTCCCAGGTTTGTACAAAGTGCGGTAACAGGTGAGGAAAAGCACATTTTAGCCCCCGGCTGGAATGATGGGTTTTTGATCCGTATTGCCCCATTCCTGGCTTGTCCCACCTTATTAATAATGAATTCCCAGGAAACATGCCGGATTTCTGGCGGGGTGGACTCTGATTTTCCCGCCCCATCGTCACCTCAGGCCTTCAGTAACCCATGTGCCATATTTAAAGGGTGCCCCTGCACAGAGCTAGCTCTCTCTAAGGGATCGGAAGTTGCTGCAAAATCATGGCTGTCAAAGGAAGGAAACCTGTTGCCCCCAAATTTAGCAATGAGTCCCTCAGGTGCCTACTGGATACTGTGGAAGCCCGTCGTGAGGTCCTCTACTCCCACTCTGGGTGAAGACCAGCAAGCAAGGTCACCAACCCAGCATGGAAGGTCTTGGCAGCGGTGGTCAGTACCAGTGCCCTGCAAAAGAGGACAGCTGCCCAGTGCCAAAAGAGGATGAATGATGTCTTCCGTTCTGCCAGAGTAAGTCACTCTTCTCATCACTCTCCACTCACACACTTACAAACCCATCATACATCCACAGGGATCTCACTTGCTGCTAATTCAAGGGACATCATCATTCACTCTCTCACACACACCTTCATCTGGCCTGCACATCGTGTCCTCATCCCATCCATGGCACCACTCACCACACACGGCTTTATCATCTGGCCTGGCAAGCATCCTGCCCACACTCTGTCTATCTCTATTCATGCAGGACAAGGTGGCACACAACAAAAGGGAGAGGTCGTAGACTGATGGAGGAATGCCTGGCATCAAGGTCCTCACAGACTTTGAAAATAGAATTATTCAGCTGGACCATTCCTGTGCTGATGGTGAGGTCAGCAGTGCTCAACCAAGTGAGGATCCAGCAGTGCAACATCCATCGGACAACAATGCTGTGAGTGAGTTTCCTTGTTCCGCAGTCCCCTGCCAGGCACTAATTATCTCTCCTTGCTTTCGCAGGCACATCTGGGAAGTAGCCGAGAGAGTCCACGAGCCAGGTCCCCGACTCAAACCCCAAAGGCACAGCAAAAGAAGAATCTGATGACACCCTCATTGAAGGCCTATCACAGTGCTCACCCACATCCTCCATTAGCGCAGGTTCCTTGATGGAACCTAGTTGTAGAGTAGCTTCAGGGTCACAATCTGGTGAGCATATCACACTTTCTGATCCACAGCAGGTGGCAGGGTCTTCTCAGGTTTCCGGCACTTGGAGCACTGCTGGAGACCAGAAATCTGCTGAGTCCGAGTCAGATGAGGAATCTCTGGACTCAGTCAGACCTCAGTTGCTGGAGCTACAAAGGCAACTTCAGGAACATCAGGAAGGGATGACAGCTGCGCTCCTCAGATTGCAAGGGGCGGTGGAGGAGTCCGTCTGCCTTCAGGCTGAGGTGATAGCGCCGGCATTGCAATGCACAGAGGTCAACACTGGTAGGATGGCAGCTGCCATGGAGACCTTAGTCCAGGACATTAGTCCTGTACTGCTGCATGGGCTGAACTCCATCGCTGATGCCGTAGTTGGCCTCCAATATTGTCAATGCGAGAGAGGTACAGGGCAGCTTGATCTCATTCCAGCTTCTCCTTCTCCTCAACGAGTCAGCCAGGGACCCTCGGGCACCCATAGGGAGGAGGATCAGCAAGTGCACATTCTGGGGCCATACGTCCAGGAGTGTCCAGGCCAACTGAATCCCTTCCTTCTCTGAGCCCAGCAGCTCCAGCTCCACAGGCTGAGGAGGGTGCCGCTGCCACACAGCTGGACTATGAAAGCAGGCCAAGGCACTCCAGGTCTTGGCCCTCAGAGGACGCCTGTCAAGGTCATCACAGACAAGGCATTGCAATTAGCAGGCTGCCTCCACATCCATTGTCCAGGGAGCACCAAGACATAGTGGCAGGGCTCAGAATGTTAAGAAAATATGCTGTACAGCCTAGCATGGGTGTTAATCATTTGTATTTAATGTTTATTATTGTAAATAAACTCTCAAGAATGCCTCCTTGCCTATGGCTCCTCGCTCTGATAAGTAGTGTTCGTGTCACTCAGATGTCAAACCTTGGTTCCTGCACAAGATAAAGGCAGGCAAATCAGTCCAGGGCCTCTTCCATTTTCAGTGTGTAACCTTCAAACCAAAGTGATGGTCCGGCTTCACACTCACTGGACACATCACTGATGCCTGCACCTCGATTGTGCTTCTCTTCGCTGCCAGAATGTCATGGGCAGGCGTCAGAATTCCATCATTCTCTGTGTCTGCTCTCAGCACCTTTGAAGTGTGGTTGGGCCCCCCTATCACTTCAGCATCTGTGACAGGTAACACTGTGCTCCTGAAGGGGTCAGGTGCTGACAAAGGATCAGGTGCATTTAAAGCTTCACAGCTGCATTTCCATGCTATGACCCTGACCACAAGCGAGCTGCCTGAGTCAGACATTCACAGAGACACTGTGAACATCTATGTTCTATGTCGTCATCATTGTCCTGGAATCTAGCGACTATTAGGGCTTCCACTGTGTCTCCATGACATGAGCCTGAGCACTGAGGGTATGTGCGCTGCCATCAGCCACACAGGAGTCAAACATTCACAGATACAAGGTGAGGATGTTAGGACTATCCTCATTGCATCTTCTCATCATCCTCCATGAATCTTGCAGCTATGAGAGCCTCCCGAGCATGCCTGCCTCATCTGGCCAGTGCCAAGGCCACATCGCCAGCATCCTCGCCTTCAAGGATCTCATCATCATCACCCCCCTTGACGTCATCCTCATTAGAGGGTACGTGGAGATCCTCCATCTCCTCCTCCCCATCCCACCCCATTGCTGTGCCAGGTTATGGAGTGTGCAGAAAGCGACAATGATGTGCGACACCCTCTGGGGACTATTGGAATGCTCCACTGTACTGGTCGAGGCACCCAGACCTTATCTTCAAAATACATATTGTTTGCTCCACCAAAGTCCACGTTGTGGCATGAGCCTCGTTGTACCATCGCTCTGCTGCAGTCTGAGGCCGTCACACAACAATCTCCTCTGTGGGTAGCCCTTGTCCCTGAGGAGCCAACTCTGCAGCCTCTCTGTATCCTGGAAGATGTCAGGGACCTGGGTCCTGCTAAGGATGTAGGAGTAATGGATGCTCCCTGGAAATTGTGTGCCGACCTGTAGGATGTGTTTGTGGTGGTTGCACATCAGCTGAACATTCAGCGAGTTGAAGCCCTTGCAGTTGACATAATTGACTGCTTGTTGCCACGGAGATCTAAGCACCATGTGAGTGCTGTTGATGGCACCTGCACCTGTGAAGTACCTGAGATCTGCGCAAATCCCAGCGCTCTTGCTTCCTGGCTTTCCTGATCCTGGGCAAAATGCACAAAGTTCTGTATCTTTGTAAAGATGGCATCCGTGACCTCCTGGATATGCTTGCTTGTGGAGGCTTGCGAGATCCTGCATGGGTCTGTGGAGCCCTGGAAGCTGTAAGGTGCCACTGGCATAAAAATTGATCGCCGCATCACTTTCACGGCTAATAGCAGTGGATGCCCTGCATACCTCCGTGTCCCCATGGCACCAAATCCGGAAACAGGTGGAATATGTGACAGGTGATGTTTCTGAACACTGCACAAGGTTGTGTGCACTCACCTCCGAGTTCCCCTTGAAGTTCATGTCGCCAAGTGCACGCCTTTTACAGGCAGTCGTGAAGCAGCCGTTCTGAAGACACGCTGATGTAGGTAGTAAATTTGACATGATGGGATAATTCCGGTGAGCAGGGCTTATAACGAGATGCTAAAGTATTGAGATTAGGTTCCCGATGTGCAGTGGTGGGAAACGTGATCAGCCCTTGGTGGGTGGAGTGGACTATTGCAAACTGCACCCCTCCCATCCCAAATTGCCCGCTGTGAAACTCAACACCATGGGGGCCGGAAAGCTCCAGCCCAAGTCCTTTTTTTCCCTTTTCTTCAGATCGTAGGTTATTAATGATTTTATGAGTACAAACTTGAGGCATGTGAGATCATGGCAGTGGATCTGGAATATTACAAGTTTGCATTAATTTGTGGAGAAAATTTATCTAGATGTCTGACATATTTAAGAAAAAGAGTAACAGATTGTTGGAGAGTTTTATACAGCAGAGTTCTGTTTGAATGGGAGCAATGGATATAAAATAACAGATGTTTCAGATGGAGAATAACATATTGCTGTAATGTTCTGAGTATAGTAGAGCTGTCCTGTTGGCTCACTCGGTAACTGCCCTCTTGTTGCAACATTAACACATGAAGATTACAAAGTCCTGGATTTAATCAGCAGTCTAAGCCCAGCCAGGACAAGTTGTGGTGCTCCAACTGGGAAGGAAAAATAAAACAAGCCATGGTTGCCCCCTTCGATCACTGTTCAATCATGCCTTCTGGAAAATTGTGTTTCTTTGTCAGTCAAAACATATGGGGCTTGGCTGTGATGCTGCCCATGGTCAAACAGTTTTCCAATACTCAATCAACTAGAATCACACATGCAAACCAGCCATGCAGACAAGATGTTGGAGGTATGCCAACATCGTGGAATCGTGCGTCAGCATGAGTCAGCTCAGGAGGCAGGAAGTAAAAATGGAAAAACTGAAAAAAAGATGAAATGGTGATGGTGCCTAACTGTAACAAATATCCTAGTGTTATCATTTGAGAAGATGATAGGTGCTGTACATATATTTCATATCTGGTTTCATTACTTAGTGGATAATACATCATTAGTATATGTTTTGTAGAGATGTTTAACAGTCGGGAATTAGATATGAAGTAAAAAATGATTGGACTGTTTATAGAGGATGACAGGTGACTAGATTGCAATGACAAGGCTGCAACATATTGGGAAATCCTCTCATATACCATGAGAGTTTATACATTGTCCTGTGAGGTATGTTACATGCTTCAGCTCTAACCTGGCTGTTCCCACCTCCCCTCAGATCCCAGACTCCCATAGACATGAAAAAACAGTTGGTGCAGAAGTGAGCCAGCTTTTGGATGATACAGCCCTGGCTATATGCATTTAGAATTGATCTGAATCCTTATTTACTGGTAGGCAATTTAAAAAAAATAAAAACTATTTCAAACTCTCTTCTCCCTGATTCTTAGGTTTAAAAATCAATACCTGAATTTAGATTATATAATTCAGTAAAGTGTAAATAAATGCATCTAAAGAATGTAAATATTCTGAGAGGGACATCATGGCACCATGTTTCCAGTGAACAAATCCTGTGCTTTTAACACTTCTATAGAATTCCAAATTCTTTCTGCCGATATGAATGACTCTCACTGTCATTGAGTCAAGTCCAGGAACACTCTCCCTCACAGTACAGTGGGTGTTCCTATACCACATGGACTGCAGTGGCTCAAGAAGGCAGCTCACCATCACCTTCTCAAGGGCAACCAGGGATGGGCAACAAATGCTGGCCTAGCCAGTGAGGCCCACATCTCGTAAAAGAATAATAAAAATAAAATGAAGGATTGTTTGCTGTAGCTACACTTTAAATTTCAAGCTTTTGTCTCACTGTGCTTTCAACGTAATTACTTAATTTTACATCAGAGACATGCTTTCAGAGTTAAAAACAAAAATAAAAACAAAAAAACTGCGGATGCTGGAAATCCAAAACAAAAACAGAATTACCTGGAAAAACTCTTTCTCCGGTACATCGATGATTACTTCAGTGCCGCTTCATGCTCTCGTCGGGACTTGGAAAAATTTATTAATTTTGCTTCCAATCTCCACCCCTCCATCATTTTCACGTGGTCCATCTCTGACATTTCCCTTCCCTTCCTTGACCTCTCTGTCTCAATCTCTGGTGATAGACTGTCCACCAATATCCATTAAAAACCCACTGACTCCCACAGCTATCTCGACTATAGCTCCTCACACCCCACTTCCTGTAAGGACTCCATCCCATTCTCTCAGTTCCTTCGCCTCCGTCGCATCTGTTCCGATGATGCTACATTCAAAAACAGTTCCTCTGACATGTCGTCCTTCTTCCTTAACCGAGGTTTTCCACCTACGGTCGTTGACAGGGCCCTCAACCGTGTCCGGCCCATCTCCCGCGCATCTGCCCTCATGCCTTCTCCTCCCTCCCAGAAACATGATAGGGTCCCCCTTGTCCTCACTTATCACCCCACCAGCCTCCGCATTCAAAGGATCATCCTCCGCCATTTCCGCCAACTCCAGCATGATGCCACCACCAAACACATTTTCCCTTCACCCCCCCTTATCGGCATTCCATAGGGATCGCTCCCTCCGGGACACCCTGGTCCACTCCTCCATCACTCACCACTCCTCAACCCCCTCCTATGGCACCACCCCATGCCCATGCAAAAGATGCAACACCTGCCCCTTCACTTCCTCTCTCCTCACCGTCCAAGGACCCAAACACTCCTTTCAAGTGAAGCAGCATTTCACTTGCATTTCCCCCAACTTAGTCTATTGCATTCGTTGCTCCCAATGTGGTCTCCTCTACATTGGAGAGACCAAACGTAAACTGGGCAACCGCTTTGCAGAACACCTGCGGTCTGTCCGCAAGAATGACCCAAACCTCCCTGTCGCTTGCCATTTTAACACTCCACCCTGCTCTCTTGCCCACATGTCTGTCCTTGGCTTGCTGCATTGTTCCAGTGAAGCCCAACGTAAAGTGGAGGAACAACACCTCATCTTCCCACTAGGGACTTTACAGCCTTCCGGACTGAATATTGAATTCAACAACCTTAGGTCGTGAGCTCCCTCCCCCATCCCCACCCCATTTCTGTTTCCCCCTTCCTTTTTTTCCCAATAAATTATAAAGATTTTTCTTTTCCCACCTATTTCCATTATATAAAAAAAACCCACTAGAGCTATACCTTGAGTGCCCTACCATCCATTCTTAATTAGCACATTCGTTTAGATAATATCACCAACTTTAACTTTAACACCTATGTGTTCTATCGTACTATTGTCGTTGACATCTTTTGATGATCTGCTTCTATCACTGCTTGTTTGTCCCTACAACCACACCACCCCCCCCCACCTCTCTCTCTCTCTATCTCTCCTCCCCCCACACACACACCTTAAACCAGCTTATATTTCAACTCTTTCTTGGACTCGAACTCAAGTTTTGTCGAAGGGTCATGAGGACTCGAAACGTCAACTCTTTTCTTCTCCGCCGATGCTGCCAGACCTGCTGAGTTTTTCCAGGTAATTCTGTTTTTGTTTTTGCTTTCAGAGTTGTAGTTTTAAACCACCATGTTCTTATTTGAAATTGTTTTTGGCTCTCGCCAGATTTCTAAACAGGAGTAGAAAATAGGAATGTGGAACCCAGGAAAATTGGTCTGCTTATTTTAAACTGAGACAGTGGTAAGGAGATATCCCCGGTTTAGTTTAAAAATATAGGGGAAAACAACAGTGGAATAGAATAACTGCAAGCCAACTGTTGATATCTCATAAAATAGGCCTTTAGATACTGTGATTTCACCTTTCCAGATTTCCAACCTTATCATCTTCCAAATACAGCAGCTAACTCTCTCTTTAAGTGCAGTGTCTGGGCCATAACCACCATTCTGGAAACCGGCTCCAGCTATTGGTCACCATCGGGGTAAAGAGCACTTTCTGGTGTAGAATTCCTAAATTTTCTCTTCGCGATTCTAAAATTGTCTTGTCCTGTTGCCTTGGAACTCCTGAAAGATCTCTTAAAACACTGGATTATGTTGTCCAAACTGTTAGAAGGTTCGGGAAGGTTGGAACTCTCTGGGATTACAACCACATTTATTCCTGTCAGAGAGATTTAAGTAAGCAGGGTCAATTTTAACTCCATCTGATGACAGAAATGGACCAGTAGCAGCAAAAAATAGTGGCAGGTAAGTTGCCCTCCAGTTTACACTGGTGCAGCGGACACTGCCATCTTGGGTAGGGGCCTGAGATGGGCAGACGTATCCCACTTGGTTCTGATGGAAGGCGACTTGCAAATTGCAAATTAAGGTCCTATGATATACACCACACTCCATTGCAATATTGAGGTAAAAATGGTAGGTGAGTATAGGTCCAAAAATGACCAGGAAATGTCTAATTTTTGGGAGTGTGGCCTAGGAGTACGCCTCATGGATCATAAAAACCTTTAGTGAGCCGCTAGCTTATCTTTGGCTCCCACTTCCCAGGATTGCTTACCATACTCAGGTTTCAGCTGTTGGACTGCTCAGTATGGGGGCAAGGCAATTTCCTACCCTCTCAGAACTGGTAAACTGCAACTTGACAACAGTATGTAAATAAGGCCCAGACTTCAAAATGACTCAGATGTCACAGGAGCAACAAAGGGATGGGTGGCAGATGATCAGGGATCTCCAAAGAAACCCTTAACCTACATGATGTCCTCCATGAGAAAATAGTCTGCTAACATGCACTGTATGGATCACTAATAACAATGACCATTTTCAATGAGGTATCTCAAGGCTGCTGTACGCTTGGGATTTTACTCCATAGCAGTTAGTCACTTCAGAAAAGAAGTGCAGGTAAGTGGAATTTTAAAAACACTTTACTGTGTTTAAAGTAACTATAACATGATCTGTTTTAGTCCCAATAGAGCTCTCAATTGGAAACTGTCAGGCCAGCCAAAGAAAGTTAAGAATAAACTTGCAGTTTTCTAATATTTGTGGTTGCAATTTTCACTTCTAATAAATATCTTCTTTGAACAACCTTTTCAAGCTTTGCACCAAATTCATTTTTCTCAATTAGAGTCCAAAAGCAAAATACAAAGTGAAAGTCTGAAGTTTTGGCTACCATTGGCTAACATCTACATAGAATGTAGATGTGAAATTGTCACTCGTGCCAAAATTGGAGTCAGTTTTGCACTGCAGTCCTATTAAAATGGAGTGCCATATAAAATTGGCTGTACAAAATCTAAAGTTGTTTCAGAAATCTCTGTCACCTCCTGCCCCGATCTTCCCTGCGCCCTCCAGCATCACCACCACCACCACCACCACCACCCACCACTCACCGCCCCCCGCCCCCCCCTCCCCCCCAAGTCCACCCCCTGACTATGATTTCTTTCCAAATCCCCTCCTAATCACTTACAGGTATCTGCATGCTTGCTCCTTCAATTGACAGCGGACTTTAGGAATTCATTATATAAAGAGCCACTTGCCACTTTGGTGTGGTACATCAGCACGCCCTATTTCTCCTCATACATTATGCCTTGCTTATAGCGCATTACCATGATAGACATGGTTTCTATGGTGAAGAGTAATACCGTGAGGAACTATCATGCTTCAACTGCTATGTTCCCCCACTGTGCCAAAATATTTTAAATCAGTCAATATGGGAGATCACTGTATCCGCTCCAGTGTGATATTTCCAAAGTATATTTAGCAGCTGAAGAATTACAGAGAAAGTAATTGCAAAAAGGCTTTTCGGTGAGCTCAATTGAGCATGGAAAGACATTGTAGTGCATTGCTAATGCCATTGTATGAAATGTAATTGATGGTTGGTTAAGATAACAACAGTGCTCCTTTTATCTTTATACAAATGAAGCATCAATAACTGTGAAGTTAACAGATGCAGGAAATCTCCTTTTAAAGCAGGACTTTTATCTTCCCCCAGTATTCATAATTGCATTTCCCTATTTGAGGTAAAACAGTGGGAATATTAGCCACCAAAACCAGTTAGCCATGTTGAGCTGCTACATTGATTTCAGTCAATAAAAGATTCCACTCAACAAGAAACAACTATATTAGTGAGATCATAGCCAGGAGGGAGCTGCATGGGTAAAAATCATCACAAGTTGTAGCGCTATTGAAGAAGATTTCCCCTGTTTTTTAATGCCACCGTAACAATTCCAGCATAATACTCTGGAACGTGGAAGGGATTTACAGAGAGCTAGCAATGCAGCTCACAAGAAGTGTCCCATTGCATTTGGCTGGGTTCATGTCGGTTCCCTAGTGTAACTCCAGCAGAAAGACAAGGCTGATTTGCCTGATTTCTTTTGTAATAATTTTGTTTGCATCATCACTAGATTATAACAAAATCTGTAAAGGGTAAATTCAGTGAGTCTGCCTTCAAAGGGAGCTTAGGTTGCCCAATTGAGAGTATTGTCCTATCTCTAGTTCTCTCCCTTCAAGCAATAAACATTGCTGGGAGAATAGGATTGTGGATTTATTCTTCTGCCACGCACCCTTGGGAGATTTTATTATGTCAAAGCCACTATATAAATACAAGTTGTTGTTGACACTGCTTTTTAAGGCAGTACTGCTCCAATTTTGGTTAGATTATTTGAACAAAATAGAATTACCTGAGGGGTTTTGTCAAGTTTCAAAATTCCAGCCCTTCCTATTATATTTGAAAGAGTCATAGGGGATGTGAAATTATTGTGAAACTGTACAAACCAACAAACATTTCTGTTTTGATGTGAACAGTTGGTATGTCTAAAGGAAAATTGCATTTGTCTGATTTGCTACTTATTCCTAAATGTTATGAGGGAGACAGTCAGAGTCTTTGCCTCAGGGAAATATTGTGTGTGGAATCTCTCCCTTGGCGTGGCGTAATATCAATACACTGACCAATGTTCCTCAGAACCACTATTAGGAAGTCAGTGTGCTTCCGAGAAATACCTGCATTGCCTTTCAATCCCTCACTCAGGGGTACATCTGCAATGAATGTTGTCTCTCAGTCCCTCTCTTAGGCAGATAATTGCATTGACTGGCATCTCCCAATCCCTCCCTTAGAGTTTCACAGAGACAGAGTTGTCTGCCATAAGGAGATATCAGTTGGTCAGACACATAGAAGCACCTACACCCAATTCAATGACATCATTCGTAGGGATCCTGAGATTACTAAAACAGACCTTAACTGATAATTCTGTACAAAAAATTTGCCTCCACAACTCCTGACCAGATGGTTTAAATTATGATCCACAGAAATAAATAAGGAAAGATTGTGTCAACACATATGGAAAATGTGTGCTTATGTGGATGTGTGTGGAGAATTTCTACTTAGCCATATGTGTAGGAGCAATTAAACACAGAGATAAAAACAAAAAAACTGTGGATGCTGGAAATCCAAAACAAAAACAGAATTACCTGGAAAAACTCAGCAGAGTTCTGTCGAAGGGTCATGAGGACTCGAAACGTCAACTCTTTTCTTCTCCGCCGGTGCTGCCAGACCTGCTGAGTTTTTCCAGGTAATTCTGTTTTTGTGTAGGAGCAATATTTGCTTGTCTGAATCTGTACTGTTTGGATGTGTATTGACAATCCACATCTGTGTGAAAATTTATGGAAAATAGGAACTGAATTAAGTTATTCACTCAGTTGAACCTCCTTTGCTGTTCCAGTAGATAATGCTGATCTGCATCTCAACCCTATTTGTCTGCCTTTACTCCGCATCCCTTAATGTTGTCATCTAAGGAAATTGTGCCTGACTTGAAAATTTCAACTGTCTTAGCCTCCATAAGCTTTTAGGGAAGAGCATTCCAGATATAATTTTCCTATTGTGTGATAAAATCCTTCCTGGTTTTGATCCTGAATGGCCAAGCCTCAAAATGTTATATCCCCTATTCTTTGTTACCCCATCAGAAGAAATAGTTTCCCCCAGATCTGCTCCATTAAATCCTTTTAACATTTTAAACAGAAATGATAGATTAACCCTTAATCTTCTAAACTCAAGGGAATACAAGCTTAATTTATGCACCCTGTCCTCACAATTTAATCCACTAAACCTCGGTATTATTCTGTATGGACAATCAGTGCTTGGGTGGATTTATATGAATAAGCTTTACTTATGTTGATGCAGACAAACAACTTGGAATAATTGGTTACAATGGCACCAAAGAGATATTTGGGCAGCACCTGCTTCCTCTGATGTTGGAGAGTTGGAGGTTCTGCTGCAAAAGGTGCACTAAAGGAGGGTAGTCCTATCTGAGGCTGAAGTTAACCTCCATTCATTCAACTGGCTTTTCACTGGATGCCTCTCCTAAGTGGTTTATTGCAAAGGGAATTGAATACAACAGTAAGGAAGTTATACTTCAGTTATACAGGGCATTGGTGAGACCACATCTGGAGTACTGTGTACAGTATTGGTCTCCTTATTTAAGGAAAGATGTAAATGCATTTGAAGCAGTTCAGAGAATGTTTACTAGATTAATACCTGGAATGTGTGGGTTGTCTTATGAGGAAAGGCTGGACAGGGTAGGCGTGTATCTGTTGAAGTTTAGAAGAGTAAGAGGTGACTTGATTGAAACATATATAAACTTAATAAAGCATATAGTATCCTGGGCTTTATTAATAGGGGCATAGAGTACAAGAGCAAGGAGGTTATGCTGAATTTATATAAGACACTCGTTAGATCTCAGCTGGAATATTGTGGACAGTTCCGGACATCATATTATAGGAAGGATGTGAACACATTGGAGAGAGTACAGAAGAGGTTTACAAGAATGGTTCCAGGGATGAGAAACTTCAGCTATGAGGATAGACTGGAGAAGTTGGGACTGTTCTCCTTGGAGAGAAGAAGGCCAAGAAGAGATTTGATAGAGATGTTCAAAATCATAAGGAGGCTGGACAGAGTAGATAGGGAGAAGCTGTTCCCGCTCATAAAAGGATCAAGAATGAAAGGGTACAGATTTAAAGTTATTTGCAAAAGAAGCAAGGGTAACATGAGAAAAATACTTCCTCACACAGCAAGAAGTTCAGGTCTGGAATGCACTGCCTGGCAGTGTGGTGGAGGCAGGTTCAATCAAGGCATTCAAGAGGATGTTAGATGATTAGTTGAATAGAAACAATATGCAAGGCTTTGGGGAAAAGGCAGGGCAATGGTGCTAAGTCATAATGCTCATTTGGAGAGCTGTTGCAGGCACGATGGGCCAAATGGCCTCCTTCTGTGCCATTAAGATTCTGTAATTCTGTGATATAAGATCCTGAGGGGCCTTGACAGGGTGGATGCGGAAAGGATATTTCCTCTTGTGGGACAATCTAGAATGCGGGGCTATTGTTTCAAAATATTGAGTCGCCATTTAGAACACAGATGAGGAAAAATTCTTTCTCTGAAAGGGTTGTGAGACGTTGCAGTTCTCTTCCTCAAAAGTGGTTGAGGCAAAGTCTTTGAGTATCTTTAAGTTAGAAGTAGATCGATTCTTGATGAGACAAGGGATGAAATGTAATTGGGGGTAGGCAGCAATGTGAAATTGAGGCTAAAATCAGATCAGCCATGATCTTATTGAATGGCAGAGCAGGCTCAAGGGGCCAAGTGGCCTACTCCTGCTCCCAATTTGTATGTTGATATGGGAATGAAAGGAGGTTGCCAGTCAAGTTAGGGCTGTCACTCAAATCTTTGATACTTTATCTGGCTGCAAATGAGAAAGTTTGATAGTATCAAAAGAAAATTGAAATATTGTCCTTCAGCATACACTGATAGGGTTCAACCACGGCAAAAATTTTGTTTGGAAAGGCCACGTGCTCTGGCAGCTATCAATAAAGTACTATACGTGACCATTGTCCATTTGCACATATGTTCTCATTGTGTCTTAGCTATATGGCATACTTTTCTTGAAGGTGGAGGTCACAACCGAAGAACGGCAAACAGATGTTGCAGTGTTTCAGCCAAGCTGCTATTCACCTGTTAATGTGTTTCTACAGCTTTCTGGACATCAGACCACTGACATATACATTGATACTTAAATGATCAGAAATCATCTGAACAATGCTCAATTGCAAACCTTTGTCATTTATCAAGATCATGAGTTAATATGAAGAGTGCTGATGCCCACATGATTGACATCAATCATCTTTTATAGAAGGAAACCATAAGAAGTTCTGCAACCTGTCCCAGCTGATGCCTCTTCCAGCTGGTGAAAATGTTGCCTTGCATAAACATTAGTCCTGAAATTCTGCACCCGCAGAAGAGTGACAAAGTATCTACTAAGTCTGCTCGAATGAAGAGGCCCAGAGTCAACAAAATTGTGGGATCTGGATCACTTAAAAGCTCAGGGTGACCAACAGACACCTATACAAGTGCATCAGTGGCACCAGCCCCAGTAGAGACTCAAAATTGCAATTTTGATGGTTGAAGGAACACCTGGCACAAATACTCAGTTCTCCAGTCTTCTACTCTCAATGATGCAAGCAAGCTTCTTGGTGAAGATAATTGACCCTGTGGGACTGATTACCCATCTTTGGTGAAGTTTTGGGTCTTTACCAATCGGACTCATGCCAGCTATCAATTGGATAGATTTCACCTGAGGCTTAATAAAGAGATTCTGGGTAGAATTACCATGATACCAGAGAACATCTGGTATCATATATGTCTCCAGACATACCCTGGCATAGGAAGTGAATGGAAGGCTTGCACTTTCTCCGGTTTAATTGACTGGTGGGGAAATGGCCAGTTAGAAGAAACATGGCAGAATTCCAGGGCTACAGGGATCTGGCCCAATTCCACTCCCACAACCTCTGGACTGCTTCACAATCAGAATTTTGACATGCTCTATACATGTGTTTGGTGCAGACTACCTAACACCTCTTGGGGTCACTTAGAAGAATATGGCAGTGTGCAAACTCTCAGCTATGGTAATTTTCATTTTTATAAGAAGAGCCACCCTTGATCCTTGTAAAGGTTATTCTGCAGTGACAGGTACAACTCTGTGACAGCCTGTCTTGTGAAACAGAGATGGCAAGGAAAGAACTCTTCTGGCATGTTGAGGTATGAGGATACTGACAGCAAAATGCTTCAGGCGCTGTAGTCCTGTGTTTTCTGACCTCCTCCTCATCTGAATTACAGTATGTGAAGCCTTTTGGGGATATCAGAAATGAGGCTATCACCCTCCAAAATGGGAATGAATTCAGAGACCTGCAGTGGTCTCAGTACTGCCTGTACCCTGGTATGTTTCGTAAATATAAGTTTTATTTTTATTCATTAATCTGTTGATAATTGGTACACACTGGGAATATTGATTTCTGCCAGCAAGTTTGTTGAGCATTATCTTAATGGAACAGTTCTAGATGTAAGCATCTAATGGATAAATGCAGAATTTGATGAGAGTTCAAGGATGCTGATAACTGGCCCATTAGATTGAACAGATTTGCTGCATTAGTGCTGTTTGACAATTTAACATATTTATTGAGCATTGCAACAAGGGTTTGTCCTGGATGCTCCAAGAATTAAATTTTAATCTCCAGAATACTGCTGCAAGCAACCCTGGAGAAAAACCATAGAGGCATTAGAAAAGTTGTTTTCTTTTTCTTTGAACACTTGCATTAATTAGTTATGAAGTTATTGGAGGTAGGTAAAAGAGACTTGGATCAAGACGGCAGTTGCTTTGCTGCCACTGGGTCAAAATTGTGTAATTCCCTCCCTAGCAGCACTGTTGGTGTACCTGAACTGCATGGTCAGCATGGGTTCAAGAGGATGGCTCACCACCACCGTCTCAAGCGCTATTAGGAATGGGCAATAAATGTTGGCCTTGCCAACTACCCATGAATAAATTTAAAAAAAGATTTATGTTACAATTTGGAATGCACTGACTGAAAGGGTAGTGGAAGCAGTTCCAATAATAACTTCAAAAAAGGAATTGGATAAATACTGAAAGAGAAAAATTCTGTAGGGCTATGGAGAAAGAGCAGGGGAATGGGACTAATCAGATAGCTCTTTCAAAGAGCCATTACAATTGTTAGGGGCTGAATGTCCTCCTGTGTCTCATTCTATAACTGACAGCCAAGAATGATCCAATCTGGTAATAAAAAAAATGTTTACTTTACAATTGGCATGAGAAGGCAGAATGCAATAAGGAGCAAAGTGTTGGATGACCAATGGCAGGAGCATGGAGACAGGGCAGTTAGAGATGAGATCTCATGCAATGAAACCTCCAGGAATATGTCCAAGAGTTGGCAACATTAACAGAGATCCTGAGTATTCAAAGTTTGTTATTCGCAATTTGATCGGAGCAGAATTTTTTGCAGCACAGTCACTGCGATGGAATTGATATTCATCTGATCTCACATAATTGCACAAAGGTGTATTCTTTCCGTGTAATGTACTAAAAAGTGTCCAGATTTTCTTTATCATGGCTTAATGGTTTGTCCTGTGCTGATGCTGCCGTAAGTATTTTTGAATGCTTTGCATATCTCCCAACCCCAATCCCTTTTCTGATCAGCCTATTACCTGACAGTTACTCTGCTATCCTCAGCCATGTGTGCCCCACAGCCCCAGCTTAACATACAATTGGGTGTACCAGTTGTTGGATGTGCCTCACTTCTGTCTGTGCTGACCATCCATCTCCATCCTCTCTCAATGCTGTTAATTTGTGTCCCTCCTCTCCTATGTAATCAACAGGCCAATTAATTATCAACTACAAGCACACTGATCTCTGACCTCGAGCAGATAACTCCAGCAATAAAAGCTCATCGCTATCTTTTCCATCGTATAAATATCGTGAATTTTAGAATTTGAGAAATAATATGCTCTTAATGTGCTTTTATTTCATTAGCCTTTTTTGGAATCCTGCAAACCTGTGTTATGCTTTTGATAGCTTGATTTGAAGCATGTACGGAGGAGTTTTTGTCTTGTAAACTGAAATTTCTGCTGACAATTGGAGTTGTCTGAGAATATTAATGATGCTAATAAAAGTTATTATGTTTTTCTCCTGCTTGTTCTGAATGAGGGCTAACAGTGTTGGGAAATGGAATAATGGACTTCTCTATTTTTAACATCAAGTACTCCCAGGTCAGTGTGAGAGTGAGAGGGAATCTTCCTTTCCACTGTCTAAAATGTGTGCCTCAGTCTGAGAAGAGCTTCACCAACAGCTGCAATTTCTCAACTCCATGACCAATCTAAGTGATATAATTCATTTGGTATCAATACTTGTGAGTGCATGGTCATAGAATTGGTTTAGACTATCTCAAGTGCATTAAATAGTGGACACTTAGATACAAATATCCCTAAGGTCTTAATGGAAGGCTTTCATTTCTGTTACAAATACTGGAATAACCCAACTTCTCTAGCATCCTTTTGCTTTTCCTCAATTTCCAGCATGAGAACACAGCAAGAGTTGCAGAACTGGAAGCCATAGGTGCTTTGGAGCCATTCAAATTAAATCTCAATTTGAAGAACTTACCAAATATGCAAGAGATGATAGATCTGGCAGTGAGATATCTGTACTATGAAACTCATCAAAACCCTTTGTCTTGCTACCTTTCTCCTTGCATTCAAAAGCCTCCTGAAAACCCACCTCTGTGTGAACATTTTTCCTACCTTTCCACCATTTCCTAATTGCTACCCTCAGATCCTGTTGTAAAATACATTGAGATGTTTTATCACATGAAGGGTTCTGTAAAAGTGCACATTATTTTTTAAAATTTATTTGCTCACAGGATGTCGGTGTCACTGGCTCGGCCAGCATTTATTGCCCATCCCTAATTGCCCTTGAGAAGGTGGTGGTGTGCTACCTTCTTGAACCGCTGCAATCCATATGGTGTAGGTACACCCACAGTGCTGTTAGGGAGGGAGTTCCAGGATGTTGACACAGCGACAGTGAAGGAAGGGTGATATAGTTCCATGTCAGGATGGTATGTGGCTTGGAGGGGAACTTCCAGCTGGTGGTGTTCCCATCTATCTGCTGCCCTTGTCCTTCGAGGTGGTAAGGGTTGCAAGTTTGGAAGGTGCTGTTGAAGAAGCCTTGGAGAGCTGCTGCAGTGTATCTTAAAGTTGGTACACATGGCTGCCATTGTGCGTTGGTGGTGCAGGGAGTGAATGTTTAACGTGATGTATGGGATTCCAGTCAAATGGGCTGTTTTGTCCTGGATAATATCGGGCATTTGAGTGTTGTTGGACATGCACACATCCAGGCAAATGGACAGAAGAAACATGGAAACATAGAAACCAAGAAAATATAGAAGCAGGAGTAGGTCATTCAGCCCTTCAATTCTGCTCCGCCATTCAATATGATCATGGCTGATCCTCTTATCTCAACACCTTACTCCCACTCTCTCCCCATACCCGTTGCCTTTTGAGCCTAGAATATTCCATCACATGCCTGACTTGTGGACAGGCTTTGGGGAGTCAGGAGGTGAATTACTCACTGCAGAATTCCTAGCCTCTGACCTGCTTTTGTAGCCACAGTATTTATATGGCTAGTCCAGTTCAGTTTCTGGTCAATGGTAGCCCCCAAGATGTCAATAGTGAGGAATTTAGCAATGGTAATGCCATTGAATGTCATGGGGAAGTGGTCAGTCCTCTCTTGCTGGAGATGGTCATTGCCTGGCACTTGCCCAAGCCTGAATATTGTCCAGGTCTTGCTGCAAACGGACATGGACTGTTTCAATATCTGAGGAGTCATGAATGGTGCTGAACATTGTACAAGCATCAGTGAACATCCCCGTTCAGACTTTATGATGGAGGGAAGGCCAATGATGAAGCAGCTGAAGACATATTGGCCTAGTACACTACCCTTGGAACACCTTCATTGATGTCCTGGTACTGAGATGATTGACCTCCAACAACCGCAACCATCTTCCTTCATGCTAGGTATGACTCCAACCAGCAAAGAGTTTTCCCCCTGATTCCCATTGACTTCAGTTTTGCTAGGGCTCCTTCATGCCACACTGGGTCAAATGCTTCCTTGATGTCAAGGACGGTAACTCTCACCTCACCCCTTGAGTTCTTTTGTCAATGTTTGGGCCAAGGCTTTAATGAGGTCAGACGCTGAGTAGTCCTGCAGAACCCAAACTGAGCGTTAGTGAGCAGGTTATTGCTGAGTCAGTACCACTTCCTATGAACTATCAACAACCCCTTCCATCACTTCGCTGATGATCGAGAGTAGACAGGTGGGGCGGTAATTGGTCGGGTTGTATTTGTCCTGCTTTTTGTGGCCAGGATATACCTGGTCAATTTTCCACATAACCGGGTAGATTCCAGTGTTGTAGCTGTACTGGAACAGCTTGGCTAGGGGTGCGGCAAGTTCTGGAGCACAAGTGTTCAGTATTATTGCTGAATGTTGTCTGGCCCCATAACCTTTTCAGTATCCAGTGCCTTCAGCTGTTTCTTGATATCATGTGGAGTGAATCAAATTGGCTGAAGACTGGCATCTGTGGTACTGGAGACCTCTGGAGGAGGCTGAGATGGATCATTCACTCGGCACTTTTGGCTGAAGAATTGCCTCAGCCTTGTAATTTCCTGTAAACCGACACAAATTGCAAGGATCCAGGCTTTAAGTTGCCACGGAGTGATTACAACATTGGTTTAATTTGAAATGACTATACATAATGGTCGGATTCCAAAAGATTTACATAAAATATAGTTGTTTTGCTCCCTAGCATTACATTGAACCACAGTGCACATCGCTGTTGAGGTGCTGACAGGAAGTTGGCAGATTTTCCTATTAGCCTTCATCATGGAGTACAATTTTTAACCTTAGCCATTCACAATTAGTACTTATGCCACATTCAGTAGATCATTTTTGTTTAATCCATTTTTTACACACCTTATTCCTTGGATTGCAGCTAAGATTTATGTCTTGAGTTTAAAATGTTTAACCCATATGCTGGCAAAAGGCAGCCAATGCATCAAGTTTTGTCTTGCTCCAGACAATGGAAGGAATTAAACAACCAACTTCCATGTAAATATCTAAACACTGATTATCTGGCTACCATAATTTTACATGTAACTTGTACTATTTGGCTTTGCAAATACAGGTGTGAAATCCAGAAAATATTTTACAGATTCATTTTGCAGATATGAGCTCCCAACTCATCCCAGCAATAACAATAATTAGATTAATTATTAGGACCTATGTTGCAAACTATGGTTTATCGTGACTCCATCCTCATTTAACATTCCAAATATTTTCAGTCATGTGACATTCTGTTACCTCGGCTAACAATTTGGGCATCTGGAGTTTTGTTTATAAGAACTTTGTTAATGAAAAAGAATATTTTGGACTTCTAAAGTGCCTTGCATGTCCTCAGGATATCCCAAAGCACTTCATTTCTAATTATTACTTTTGAAGTGCAGTCATTTACTTATATAGATCTCTGACCTAAATGTGCCTTCATTTAAGATTGTTTGGCTAATAGATGAATAACAAGCATGACCAGATTCCAGGTAGTGTGTTTGAATTTGACTTTAATATTCCATGCTATTTGCATTTTAGGGCAGCATTTTCATCCGAGAGGTGGGTAGCAGGAGCAAGGAAATTCCCTGGCTCAGCCCGCCTGCCTAGGGACAAAGTGCCAGCGATTGCAAGATTCTCATTCCAGAGTGAAGGGTGATAACAGGAGTTAGTCCTGCTGCCCCCAGAAAAGGTGTTAAGGATGCCACAGGGCTGCTGGGTGCTGAAGCATACTGTTTTAAAGGCCTGCCATGGTGCTCTGAGATGTCATCCCAGTTGTAATAATAGCAAAACTGAGGACAGCTCACTAGCCCTCACCCCTTCACCCTCTGTACACTCCCCCTGCCCCATCCATGTCAACTCATGTCACCTAATGCCCCCCACACCAGCCCCCTTGGCCAATTACCCTCTATGCCAAGCTCTGTCCCTCCACCCACACTCCCATAGCCCCTCATATGCTCCATGCCAATCTATGGCACTTCCATGCCCATTCACCCACTTTGCACTCTGTACAGAACCAGTGAACCCTATGGTAACAACAGGATGTGTGAAAAAGCTTTAGAAAAATAGGCATTCTTTCATAACTTTCAGCTTTCTTAAAACATGGTTTTACTACGCCCCTATAAAAATATCAATCATCGAGACCCCTTAATGTAACAAAGGCAGAAGCTACAAACATTTTACCCTTCTTTATGTTGAATAAATAAACATTATGCATTTGACAGGATAAATCACAGAGTAAGAGTTGTCAGTAAAGTGGTGTTTTCTTTGGGGCGCAGCTGTTTCAACAGTCTAATGGATGCCTGGGCTCTCAGTCAAGAATGCGTAATGAGACTAGGCTGAGAGTCCTTTAAAAGTCCTTAAAGAGCTCGCCTGACTGCATAAAAATTGTGGGTCCAAGGACATGCCTATTCCCGCTCTGGAACTGGCCAGTTCAGGAGTGCAGGGTGCTGGCTTGTGACCTGAACCAGCCCACACCCTTAACCCACGCTGGTGAAAATCGGGGGAGCAGGGAGTGGGATCAGGGATCCTGGAAACGGATTCTGGCCTCCATTTTTACACTTTCACTGAGTCTTCCTGATTCTATGAAAATCTAGCCCTTAATGTTTGAAGAATTGGCCCTGTTTTAAAAGAATTAATGATCTAAAACATGAGAATCTCGAGCTGATCTGGCATAGTGGCTGAGATCTGTTTGGATGCCTCAGAATTTAGGTTTCACTTCTTCCACATGCAACATCTCTGTCTAAAACATCAACCTCAAGACTTATTTTTGTTTGTAAAATGATTATTTCTTCCTTTCCAAGAAACTAAGAAGAGCTGAAAAAGTTTTCATTGACTTTATATTTTTACAAGTGGGAATGCTTGAAATTTCAAAGGGGTGAGTTGAACTTTGCCAAGCTGTTTTTAGGGGGTGCCATGCCACATGGAATGGTTGCCAGGTTGGAGGAGGAGAGAGTCTCCTGTTCAGGCCCCCTGTCCCCAACAAAGGCCCCATCCATGTGTGTTCACATACCCCTGCCCTCCCAATACCAGCCCCTGCATCCCTCATGCTGGGGCCTGCCAGCCTGGGCCCAGCAAACTTCTCTCCCCCACCTACTCACTGTCTAATCTGGCTCCAGTGATGATAGTCATTGGAGACTGCCTTCAGTCCCAGTACCTCCCAAATTGGGGCAGAAGTCCCACCCTGAGCCAATTAGCAACCCAATGACTGTAAAATAAAACTTGGGGCTTCCTAGTCATGTGGAGGTGGACTCAGTCCCAACCTTTAAACCAGGCAGAAGCACCACCTCCAAGTAAAATTCTACCCTAGATCTTTTCCAATGTCATTGTGTTGAGTATATTATTTGACTTAATACCTCTGATTTTTCAAATTGTTTAACTTGTAAATAAATTATTGCAAAGGATTTAAGTTTAAATTGCTGAATCAGTTATGAAGGAAAATACGTTTCCTTGTTCATGAAAACATTGGCCAGGATATTGAGGTCGGTGAGCGGGGGGTGGGGCCACTCGCCGACATGTAATATGATGCGGGATGACATCGGGCGGAACTCCTGGCGTCACCCCGTGTCATTTCAATTTTCAGGTCGGTGGGGGCGGAGCTGAATCAGCTGTGCGCCCGCCGACCTGTCAACGGCCAATTGAGGCCATTTAAAAAGTAATTCAAGTAATTAATGGACATGCCCGTCAATCTTAAGGTTGGTGTGCAGGCCGGGAGCCCTAGCGAGTTTCAGGAAAAGCATAAAACCTCATCCACAGACGGAATGAGGTTTCATGAGAGTTTTTAAAAATTTAATAAAAGTTTGCTTAAAAGTGATGGACATGCCCCTATTCATGTGACAGTGTCACATGAGGGGACATATCAGAGAAATTTGATTTTCGTACATTGACCATTTTTAAACTTGGCGCTGATCTCCCTGAGGCAGCAATAAGCCGTATGGAGATGAGTGCGCTCTTACATGCGCGTGCGTGAAAGAGCGCACTCTCGGCTGAGGGAATCCCCCCTTCCGCCCGCACAGGGAGCGCATAGTGCCCGCTCCTGCACTTCCCCACTGATGGGGGGAGAATTCTTCCCATTATTTTTTGTTTTGACAGCCCTTAACTCCCTTGAAAGGCCAACTCTCTTCAAGACCTGAACTCTTCCGCCATTTATAAGGACCAGTCTCATATTCCTCTACCAGACACAAAAATTTTCGTCCTATAGGCAATCCTTCTCTCACTTCCAGCTTCCAATTTTTTTGTGCAAACTTTTCATTTTATCAATACTACTGTACCATTTGTTCACCTGAACTTTCTTCTTATTTGGCCTCAGTTCTAAATAAACTCTATATCCTCCATAAACTTTATCCATCGCACAGGTAAACAATTCCACAGTTTTGGAGCCCAAACATAAAATGAGATAAATACCTTTAATATCATAAAAAGTTCCACAGGAGCATTATAAAACAAAGTATGGCACCAAGCCACTCAAGAACATGGAGATGTTAAGTCAGATGACCAAATACTTAGTCAAAGAGGTAGGTTTTAAGGAGTGTCATATAGGAACATAGGATTTAGAAGCAGAAGTAGGCTATTCAGCCCTTTGCACCTGTTCTGCCATTCAATAAGATGACGGCTGATCTGGTTGTCGTCTCAACTCCACTTTCCTGTCGACCCTCCATAACCCTTGACTCCCTTGTCAATCAAAAAACTGTCTAACCCGCTCTTGAATAAATTCAATGACCCAGCTTTCTCTGAAGGAGGAAAGTGAGGTACAGAGATGGAGGTGTGTAGGTGGGATATTCCAGAATCTGGACCTGGGCAACTGAAGGCAAAGCCAACTATGGTGGAGCGATTAAAATCAGGGATCACAAGAGGCCAGAATTAGAGGAGCAGAAAGGTTGTGGGGCAGACGGAGATTACAGAGAAAGGGAGTGGAGAGCCCATGGAGGAATTTGCAAACAAGGATTTTAAGATCAAGGTGTGGCTTGATGGGAACCAATGTAAGTCAGCGAGCACAAGGGTGATAGGTGAAAGAGACTTGGGCCTGGATTTTCCGGTCCGGCCTGCAATGATTCCTGCCACAGGTGGGACTGAAAATTTGATGGACCAGTCAAAGGTCTGTTGACTTCGGGTGCGGGACTGGAAAATCCAGCTCTTGGTGCGAGTTGAAATACAAGCAGCAGAGTTTTTGCATGACCTCAAATTTATGAAGAGTAGAATTTGGGAGATATGTGTCGGGATAGTTGAGTCTAGAGGTTACAAAGAGATGGGTGAGGGTTTCAGAAGTAGATGAGCTGAGATAGGGGTGAAGTCAGGTGATATTATGGAGGTGGAAATAGGCGATCGTAGTGATGGCACAAATATTAGTTTGGGTTCATCTCACCAAGGTTCCAAATAGATTGGCATAGTCTTAGATAGTGGCTAGTGAGGGGATGGAGTTGGTACCTAAGTAACGGAGTTTGGAATGGGGACTAAAAACAATGGCTTCATTAAATTAATTGGTAATTTAACAACAGTGGACGAGTCAGAAGAGGTAGTGGTGAGGTAATGCTGGGTGTTGTCAGCGTACACGTGAAAAATAATGCTACTTTCAGATGAAGTTGCCAAGAGGCAACATGTAGATGAGAAATAGAAGTTCTAAGAACCAGGTTTGACTCCATAATAGTGAGTTAGCTAAAATCCAATGGGCGGAACCGTTTCAGATTTGCACTGAGTGAGGTAGCGGGCGGGTGAAAGGATGTTTTACTGCCAGCCACAATGGCTTTCCACATCTTATCGTCCCAAACCTGCATTAATTATGCATTTCTGGGATACACGCCGTTTCGATGGCAGGCGGGCTCCGATTTGCCTGCCACATCATCACCTCACCACTTCACACCAGCCACCACATTTAAAGTACAGTCACACTTAGTGCTTCCAGCCCAGAACTGCAACAAAGAAGGCATGGCCCTGAAAGGCAAGAGGACTGCAGCCCTCGAGCACTTTTTGGACACGTGGAGGAGGTCCGTTGCGATATGCTGTACCCTTGCTCCGGCCGCAGGAGGGGCAGCTACATTACCACTCCAGCTTCTTAGGAGTTGGCAGTGGTGATCAGTGCCAATGTTGCACAGGAGAGGTTGGCCAACCAATGCAGATAGAGGATGAATGATCTCATCTGTGCAGCCAGGGTATGGAACCATCTCATCACTCTAAACTCTCACACTCAAGCCCATCTCCCATCCAATGGCATCTCACCCACTGCCAGCTCAAGGGACATCAACACCCCTTCTCACACACATATCCACACAAATCCACCTGGCCTCATCTCCTCTGGAGTCTGCTTCCTCAGTCCTCACCATCTTGAGGCCACTTGCACAGATCAACACGCACCCTGGGATACTCTCCTTCCCCAGTACAGCCCTCATCCTGCAGCCTCTTCCCTTGCCTGAGGCCACTTCTCCCCCTTCCGCAAGCAAGCCCTAGCCCTGCAGCTATTGAAAAGCCACTTACATATGGCTGATCTGGTAGGTAGAGATCTACCCGTGAGCCCCCCTGAAAGTGATGTGGTGCTGTCTGTGAAGCCTGGCGCTGATGACTGTGAGTGCTGACCAAAGCAAGGTAGACAAACAATCTTTGAAGTTCCGAGCAAAGTGCAGCCTGCCGAGTGCATGCTTTATGTATGCTGTTGTAAAACATGTCGGCGTGTTTTCCTGCTGAAGTGGGCGGACGATCCGGAGGTGGGGGAGGATGAGTCCGGTCAGCTGGCCTTATAATGATATGCAGATGTATTACAATGAGGTTCCCCCATGTCTGATGGTGGGAAACGCAGCCTGCCATCAACAGGCTAAACGGACAATCACAAGCTGGTTTCACGTTGTCAGCCATTTTCTTTGTTAGCTTTAAGGGTTGTAGCTGGCTGGTTAATGTGGGACCAACACTATAAAATTAAGTGCCATGAGAAGCCCCATCTCACATTAGCAGACACTGGCTACTGGGATTCCTGCACCAACAGACATGATATATGCTGGCTACTGGGATTCCAGGCCAAGCTGATGCTTTATCGGTTAACTGATGGGATTTTTGTATCAGCCGGTACAACACCTGCTGTCTACAGTCTCCACACCAGCTCTCACCATCGACTGGCTACTGAAATTGCCTCCGCCCCATGCAAATTTATGGTACCATGGAGCAGCTGTCATATTCCTCATCCCCACCTCACCCACCCCCTGATTGGCAATTCAGTGATATTATGCAGATAAGGTTCAACCATGAAGGTGATTCGGACATCTTAATGGTGCCATTGGGTGGGCACAGCAGGTTTTGGCATTGTCAGGACTGAAAGCCAAAAACATATTTCTCTACAATTGAGGACATTTCCTTTCTATTTGCTTTTAAAAGAGGATTACAGTGGGAAATATGACTGTCATCACCTACCCAATTTGCACCAGAATGCTTCCTCCTCCTCTGAATTCAATGGAAATTGTCATGCCCGTAGAAATAATCCATAACTTTGTAACAAGGACTGCAATCTGTTTTGGAATCTTCCACAACTATCCTTCTTTTAAAAATAGTGGCTAAAATGGCTGCCATACCTCAGGTGACTTTTGCAATTTCTGCATAAACAAAGAATTAAGTCATGTCTGAACATGCCCCTGAAAAGTTAGCAAATGCAAATGGGTTTTCTAGGTGCAAAGTGACCACCCTTACCAGCTCAATGGAGAGTGGTTAACAGACAATGGCTACCAGATTTGTCGGAGCCTTGAGGATGGAATATCAAATAAAATCTTCCAGTAAGCTAATTGTAGTTGCTATGTAAATGGGTTATCATATCACTGGCTCCGACCCATTATGAGGACAATAAGAGCTCTGAAACTTTCCAAACTGATTTCAGATCACAAATTATTTTATCGTAACAAGCAGGGAGAAACAAAGTCAGTCTACATAGAATACCAGCTGCAGGACATGAGCAGTGGAAAAAGGCAGTAGACCCATGCCTTTTTAAACTTGGAGACTGCTACATCTTAAAAGTCTCCCAGCCTGGTTCCTATTCCTGTATAGAAACTCGACCTCCTAGTAACAAAACCACAAATAATCAACTTTGAGACCTTTGAAAAAGTCCATCTCTTTAAGGAAGCCCTGCAACAACTCTGATCTGCAACTCCAGCTATTTGAATCTACCTTGGCTAACCTTTCAGGAGTGGAAACGCCTTCTTCAATGGGTCTGCAACACTGCATTTTGATAAGATGAGCCAAACACGTGAACTATTACCTATTCTTTTGTTTGCAACTTGTAAACAACTATATGTATCTTTTTTCAAGTGTGTGTATGTGCATGAGTGCTGACTGATTGACGTAGTGCTAGACTTTCAGGGTGAATGTGGGAATAAAGAACTCTCTTATTTAAACCCATGAAAGCTTCCTGCTGGTTATTTAACAAATTCAGGGCTTGAGAAACATACACACCTTCCTTTCCAAAACACACAAATTATAGTTGTAAGGAAAAGGGTACAAGGGTTTCAGTTCTCTGCCAACCTGTCCGTAACAAAATGCATTAAAAAGTGCTAAATTCAACAATAAACAACCAACCCCTTAAATTAGGAGTTTTACTCAGATAAAGTATAAAATGCTTTATAGGAGAAATAGAAACTATCACACCAGTGTGGCAGGAGCTGGGATGAAGGTACATTGTTGGAGGAGAATGGGAAGGCTTTAGCCAAACTGCACCTTACAGCCAAATGTTTGATGAGTATATTGGGCAGCAGACATAGCAAAATGTTATCGGTGCTAACATCTCTTCATTTGATGAGCACTATCTAAATAAAGCCAATCTTATGCATGATTTTGTAAATAATCACAGCATTCCCCAGATACTTATCATGTTAGAGAATAATGACAGGACGCCAAATGCAAATTTTCCTACTTCTTTTGTACATCCTTATTGAAATGTGTATTTCAAACACTCCATGGCTTCCTGACCAAATGACCATTCTTTATATGTGAGTGTTAGCGATCTACTGAAGCACAGATGGTCTCACAGCAGAGCCTGTTCCAGTCCTCGACCAGTGTTTCTATCTGCAGTCTCACCAGCAGAGTTGGCTGGATAGCCATGAGGAATATAAATCCTGGCTGATATTTTGGCTTTTCTCCCTTAGCTCGAAGTCAGACTCACATTGTAACTCTTAAACTGCTGCCTTATCTAAGATCAGTACAGACCACTGAGCAGTATCACACCAGACCTGCACTTGTGCATTGACCTTTTGGGGAAATTGCTTTGATTTTGTTTAAAAATTGGTGATTTTATTTATTTTTTTGTTGTTCTGTGACACCTAATGAAGGCTTGAGTCCACTCTGATGACAACAGCATGTGGGAGTGCAAAGGAAAAGCTGAGCAGGTTGATCCAGGAATTTCCAGACAAAATTATGTTTCATGGGTCTGGTATTTGGAATCCTGGCACTCACAATTGACCATTTCTCAACAATAAAATCTCTTGGCTTTGGACATACACCCTGAAGTGAACCAAAGAATAAAGGGAAAATAAGAAAAAACATATGTGGCATGGTGTGAAGAGGCAGGCAGTGCATGAATCCTTTGCGAGTCGAGCAGTTACAAAACAATTTTCTGTATTGAATACCACCGAAGGTGACGACATCTTGAAGAAGTACAGTCTGGAGCAGTTGTGGGGGAAAGGACTGGACAGCGGAAGGCATATCTAAGTGTCGGAATGCAGGGTTCATAGGGGATTCAATGGTCAGAGTGACAGATAGGCATTCTGTAACCACCAAACTGTGTCCTGCATACGTGTTGCCTCATTGGTGCCAGGGTAAACAACATTACTGAGCCAGAGCAGAATATTTTAAACAAAAACAGAATTACCTGGAAAAACTCAGCAGGTCTGGCAGCATCGGCGGAGAAGAAAAGAGTTGACGTTTCGAGTCCTCATGACCCTTCGACAGAACTTGAGTTCGAGTCCAGGGGAATATTTTAAACATGGGGAGGGGGGATGGTGTAGCCACAAGTTTTGCTTCATGTGGAAATCCGTGATATAGGAAGGAAAAAGGTTAGGGTCCTGCAATTGGGTTTCGGGAAATGGGATGATTTCCAGTGACATATGCTAGTGAGTATAGGAATAGTAGGATACAACAGTTTAATGTGAGACTGGAGAAATGGTTCAGGAGGAAGGCTCTTCTACGTTGTAGATTACATTGGGCTTCATCTTTTGTTTACAAGTCTGCTTGAACCTTTCCTTGCATTGCCTCATCATATGTCTATTTCTGTGACAATAGTAGCATTCGATTTTTTAAAACTGCCAGTTGCTATAAGACTGATTGTTTCCACCTCTATCAAAATTATTCTTTGATTTTTCTGCTAAGTTAATTTTTTTTATTCTTCAGCTAGTGGAGGCCGTTTCCCGTTTCTCAGCAGAGTGTCACGTTTTCACATCCTTTTCGGCTGAGGTTTCCCACCCGATGTGGAGGATGGCGCCATTTTGCACACCCTGCATTGCTTTTCAATCTCTTACTGCATTTTCCATGGCCAGTGCTATCTCTAGCACCTTCTTGAAATCCAGATTCACTTCAGACAATAATCTTTTCTGAATAGTGTCCTTTTCCACCCCATACACTAAATGATCTCTGAGTGTGTTGTTTAGAGTTGTACCGAACTCACAATGATCCATTAGTTGCTTCAGATTTGCCATGTAGCATGCAACTGTTTCACCCAGGGCTCTATTTCACAAATTAAACCTGAATCTCTGCATCGTGACTGAAGACTTGGGTTGAAAATGACCCTTCACGAGGTCCAACAATTCATCAAAATCCTTCGAATTTGGGGGACTGGGTGCTGTCCAATCAAACTGTAGGTTTTGCTCCCACAAGTACTTAAGAGGATCCCTCACCTCTTCTCTTCCCCATAATCTCGCTCGCTTGAAAAAAGAACATGAGGTGTTATGTGTAATGAGACCAGTCATTTGTGGCTGGTTCAAAAGGATCCACTCTCCCAAATTGTAGCATTTTGAGAAGCAGTTACTTCTTTGATTCTAAAGGAGCTTGCTACTTACAATCACTGGTGAAGTAGTGTCGATTTCTTTTCAACTTGATTTCTTCTGTTCAATCCTGTTTTATCCTCACCACGTTTGTTTTTAAGGGTGGCCAAGTTGCCATATTTATGATGGAGTTGATCTGCAGAAACTTCGTGAGTGGAAACATTGGCCAGGACCTTTCAGTAAGCGGGCGGGTGCGTGCCCAACCCACATGAGTGTAAAATGATGCGCAATGACGTAGGGTGAGCGTCCTGACACATCGCACACTGGCGCGATATTTCGGTTGGCGGGCACGTGCAGGTGTTGGCAGCGCGCCCGCTGACAATTAAAAGGCCTATTAAGGCCATTAACAATCCAATTGATTTAAACTTTTCGCTGCCCATCCAACCTTATGGATAGAGTCACATGTAGGGACATGTCTTTGAAATTTAAAAAATCTTTAGTTTTAATTTTCACAGCTCTTCATGTCCGTGAAGCAGCTCGGTGCCTCAGGGAGCTTTTCCAGAGCTCCTGTGTGAACCTGCACTTTCCCCTTTCTCTCACCCCTCCCCCACCCCCCGCCACACACGCTGCCGTGCATGTTTCACGCCGGCAGGGCCTTAATTGGCCCGCCAGCATGAAATGGCTGTCCGGCCCTGACTGCTCCCAACCATCCCCACCCGATGAGGAAAAAATCCTGGCCATTAAGTTTATTTAAATTATACACAGCAGCAACAATGCATGTGCTTTCAACTCCAATTCTATCTCCACACTGAGGTAGACTGCGCCACTCTCCTATTGGTTACTACAGATCAAGTGATCTCTCTAAACACGTATTACTCTTAAAGGTACATTACACACTAAATAAAACCATGATTACTACAAAAGATTAAAACCGCTTCCAGCTCCTGGATAACTATACTACTGACCCACCTCCCGATATCCCACTGGATTTCCTGACTAGACCCCCACCCCCGATTACCCTCCCGACCACTAACCTTCCTACCACCTGACTCCCCCACCTCCTGCCCTCCCTCCACCCGACTTTCCTCCCACTCCGACTACCATCATCCCCGAACCCCCTCCCTAACCCACTTATCTTAAATGCTTACCTTTCCTTCTGCCAAAGTATCTGGGAGCTTTAAATTTACCTGGTTTATGGCAGCTAGTGCTGTAAAAAGGGGGCGTGGCTTCACTTCCGCTGATGCTGCAGCCCTGCACTGCAAGGACTCTGGAGCTGCTGCACTGCACTTTTCTCACCAGGCCCGGGACAGGATGAGGGATGTGCAGATCCATTACAGTGCAATTAAAAAGGAGCAGAGTGACAATCCAATGGTGATTGCCACTCCACAGAAGAGCTGGGCCCAGATGAATTCTCGAACAGAAGTAATTGACAAGGCTTTGAGGAAAGGGCAGGGGAATGGGGCTAACTGTATTGCTCTATCAATGAGATGGCACAGGCACAATGGGCTGAAAGATCTCCATCTGTGCTCGATCATTCTATCATTCTAATTGAACTTAGGCCCAAGTCTTACCATAAATGACATTTCTTACTTTTAAGTCATTGTTTCCAGGCTGTCTCAGTGAAACTATATTTGTGGCCCCAGTATTGAGAATAATGAGACACAGATTCCTATGTAGACACTGTCACATTCTTTTCTTTTTGTTTTCCTCGTCTATCTCTCTTCCCTCTCCATGAAGACTCTGACTCATTCTGCTCGCTCATTCAGATGGTCATTTTCCATATGTAAGGATAAATGGCGAGCCTAAGAAATTGGAGTAGGGCGGGAAACAGGGAGGGAACAGTTGTCACAAAAGGAACAACACAACCAATGACGTTAGCCCAAGGCCTGCCTGGAAATTAGATCCTAGGCCTTGTCTGCATAAAACCGGCAATCTGTGCAAGCCATTTGAATGACCCAGTGCAGCTTACTGGTCGGGGCCTCAGGAAAATGGATCACCTCCTGAGCTGAGCCCCAACATGGATGGGTCCTGATGGGGTTTGTCCTGGGTCAGCAACAGATGCAGTATTGATGAGAAGACAGGATTAGCGTTTTACCAACTGGTGTGAGCTCTGTGCAGTTTATTCCAAATTTGGAAGCAGGGTCCTAAAATAGACATTAGTACTCTGATTAGAACATTCAAGGAGCCTATCCCTGATTTGAGGAAGACACTCCAGATATTTGGATTTCCCATTTGTTAGGCAGTGCAGTTTCAAAGCAGTTTTGGCCATTTCTAACCTAATCAAGTAATGGCTGTCTATTGTGGTTTATATATTGGTACACGTGTTTACCTCACATCAGGTATGTGTGCCACAATAACAAGGTTTGTGTACATCAAATGCTGGGAACTGTAATTATGTAACAAGGTTACAAGATACATATAATGAGGACCATTTTACTTCATTCATCTAGAAAGATCCTACACCCCACCTCCAGGGTATTTACCGTAGCTGCTTTACCTATGAACTGATTTTAAGAGTTGATCACTCTTTGTGTGAAGAAGCACTGCCTCACATCAGCCCTAAAGTTTTTATTCACAAGTTTGTACAGTACCACGATTTGTATCATCCCCGCTTATCCTGGAAAGCCACCTATATTGTGCAAATGGAGCTAATTATTAGCAGAAACACTAATTATGAAGACACCACTTAAACACTGGTTGTGCTTTGACCATCCTGGGCAGTTCAAGCAGTTGCCTGCATGTTCTTCAAGGGTGAAGACATGCAGTTAAGCCCTTTGGGGAAGCTCCACCACCTTCAGGTGAAACTGACCAGGTTGCCTTCAGCACTCCTGCTTTTCCTGGGCCTGCAGACTAAGAATGTAACATTTTCTGGGCCTTTCTTTTGAACTTCCTCCATCAGTTCCTAAAGGACTGCTGGCTGGCAGTTCATCCTGTGCAACTGGGAAGAATTTACATGGGGCAGAATCTTGCCATTGACATGCAGGGGCAGGCCTGACACGCCGATGCGTAAAATGACACGTGGTGACATTGGGCATGCGTCCCAACGTCACTGCATGTCACCACGATATTTCAGAGGGCGGGCGCGCTATGACTTCCAAGCTGTGCCTGTCATTAATTAACGAGCCAGTTAAGGCCCTTGAGGCAGTAATTGACAGCGATTTTTCACAGCCCATGCAATTTTCAGTGTGTCGCATAGGCGCAATGGGTAGGCGGGTAGGCCACATTTTTAAAACCTCATCCACGGGTGGGATAAGAGGTTTGAGTGGGCTCACTAATGCGAGTTGTTTACACTTTACTTTTTAAACTTACTGCTGCTTCCTTGTGTGAATAGGACAAATTCAATTCTCTTCAGAGCTGCTTTGACAGAAAGAACAGGCTTCTGGTCAGGACTCCAGAGGAATCATAACACTTGGAGCCTTCTGGTTTCAGACAGCCTTCCCTTACCCTGGGAATGGGGGTTGTGCTCTCCACTGGAGGCACCTCCTCTGAGGAGGAAGAGAGGACCAAAAAGGGGAGGAGGCCAGGAGTCCATACTCAGTCTCCAGGGGAGGCACCTTTGGAAGGGGACAAGGGGCACAGGGCCATCAGGAAGTCCAAGGCAGAAGGGGCCACAGAAGATGCCACTATCTTGCTGCCCAGGTTTACAGGCGGCGATGCAGCTACCTCAATATGGCTGAGATGCAGTGTTGAAGGAGGCTCCGTCTCTCAAGGAGACAGTGAGTTGATCACTCCGCCATTCAAGAACAGAAGCTGAGCAGCGGTACAATAGGAACCATGCCTCCGCAAGGGCTGTGGTAGAGAGAACCATAGGTCTGCTCAAGATGCGCTTCTGATGCCTGGACCGTTCAGGAGGCGCACTGCAATACCCTCAACATAGTGTGTCATTGATAGTGGTTGCATGCTGCACTCTCCACAATCTGGTGCTGGAAAAGAAGGATGTGGTGGAGGAAGAAGATGTAGACGCAACTGCTCTGTTTACAGACGATGAGTCCAGTAGTGAGTCTGTGGATGAGCACAGTCAGGAGAATGCTGAGGGGATAGGCACTGACCCGGGCAATCTCCAGGGAGGCAGGGACACTCAGGAAGCTTTGATCCAATGCTCTTTCAGCTAGCCTACCATAGATGAACCTCCAACACATGCCAGGGCTGCAGGGTCCATACTCGATACCTGAGAGCAACATCTAACCTGGTTAGGAACATTAACTATATGCCATTTCAATAAAGATCAATGACAAACAAGTCACTCATAACATCAAGAGTTCCCCTTCACCTACAGAACTAATGAAGCACCCAGAGGCTTGTTGAGAACTAAAACATTTAATGATTGCATACTAGAATACAGAAATGAAAGTCCATTGAAAGGTGTTGAACAGCACTGAAAAACAACTGAAATGGGGGGCAAAAGAAAACCACCAGTGATAAGCACGTAAAACAAAAACAGAATTACCTGGAAAAACTCAGCAGGTCTGGCAGCATCGGCGGAGAAGAAAAGAGTTGACGTTTCGAGTCCTCATGACCCTTCGACAGAACTTGCATTCGAGTCCAAGAAAGAGTTGAAATATAAGCTGGTTTAAGGTGTGTGTGTGGGGGGCGGAGAGATAGAGAGACAAAGAGGTGGAGGGGGGGGGGTGTGGTTGTAGGGACAAACAAGCAGTGATAGAAGCAGATCATCAAAAGATGTCAACGACAATAGTACAATAGAACACATAGGTGTTAAAATTAAAGTTGGTGATATTATCTAAACGAATGTGCTAATTAAGAATGGATGGTAGGGCACTCAAGGTATAGCTCTAGTGGGGGTTTTTTTTTTATATAATGGAAATAGGTGGGAAAAGGAAAATCTTTATAATTTATTGGAAAAAAAAGGGAAGGGGGAAACAGAAAGAGGGTGGGGATGGGGGAGGGAGCTTACGACCTAAAGTTGTTGAATTCAATATTCAGTCCGGAAGGCTGTAAAGTCCCTAGTCGGAAGATGAGGTGTTGTTCCTCCAGTTTGCGTTGGGCTTCACTGGAACAATGCAGCAAGCCAAGGACAGACATGTGGGCAAGAGAGCAGGGTGGAGTGTTGAAATGGCAAGCAAGGGTCATGAGGACTCGAAACGTCAACTCTTTTCTTTTCCGCCGATGCTGCCAGACCTGCTGAGTTTTTCCAGGTAATTCTGTTTTTGTTTTGGATTTCCAGCATCCGCAGTTTTTTTGTTTTTATCTCAGTGATAAGCACGTGTTGTGCCTAAGGTGATTTACATTTACACTTGTGGGTGCTACATCTAAGTGCTCCCCCCTTGCTGGCACCTGCATTGGAGACAGCCTGCTCACTCTGCTATCCTGTTGGCCTTGATGAACTCGGCAGGCATCCTCTGGCCCGTGGGGCCTGTGCTGACCCCAACTGGAAGGGAGTGGCCAGTGGCATGGTTGGCATCTCTCCAGTCGCTGCAACCTCATCAGATGCCACGGTCACTGGCAGAGGGGCGGAGGAGCTGCTGCCTTCATCCAGAGCGCCCTGAGAGGAGCCCACAGAGACGACAGGCAGCTTGTCCACCAACATGAGGTCGCTTTGGACCTGCCTGCTCACCATTGATGGATGGTCACCTAGCTGGGATACTGGGTGTCTGATTCATTTCCCACACTGACACTGACCACCTGAGGTTAATGCTGCTGTGAGGGCTTGCAGGTCCAAGCGCATCCCCAGGAAGCCCTGATTGTTCTCCTGGAGGAGCCTGTCCATGAGAAGCACCACTCTCTCCATGGAGGAGGCATTGCATTACTCATGCTCCGCATGGACTCCTCCACAGCGGAGACCATGGCACGCATTCCCTCATGTATCTCCGCCAGATCCTCCCGCTCACCCTGCTGGATATCCAGCATCTGCTGCCTCAGGGACGACTCCAGAAACTCATCATCAGCCATCGACTGAGCATGTACCTGGTCCCCAGCTGTCCTCCAACTGCTGGCACCCTGGGCACTCTCTGCCTCCACCTGTGCCTCAAGTGAGTGTGAAGTGCCCTCACCACTGTGCACCGGGAGACTTGCCGACAATCTTACCCTCACCGAGGTTCTGGTACCTGTGCTGGCGCCTGCCCGGCTAAGAGGGTGTGACACTGGTGCGTTTATATCTTCTGGGCCCTCGGGGTCAGCGGCAGCCCCTCTGCCTCCTGAGTGTGGTTGTGCTGTGGAGAGGCTGAAAGGAAAAGCAAGGACATTTGATTAGTTGAAGTTGTTACACTGTTAATGTGCATGCCTGGCACCCAGATCAAGATGTGCTCCTTCTTCCATTATCAATGGGCAACATATGTTGGAGGCTGAAATCAATATACAGTCAACAATGGAAAGTTTGCACTGACAGACATTGTGACCTCAGTGAACAGCACTATTACCTCTCAGTGGCACCCCAACCTTACCACTGCCAGTAGACCTGGGCACATGGTGCATCTCCAGCTCGAGAGCCTCCTGCTCATATCTGGTAGGTAAGAGTAGCTGGGCCTGCCCTCCGCCAGTCCACAGCCGCTCTGCATTATTGTGTGCTGTTGTCTCCTGAAAGGAGAGAGGAGCACTGATTAGTCCACCCTGTACCTGCATCTCCATTTGCAGCCCCGCCACCCTCACCTGAGTGAAACATTGCAGGGCTCATACGATTCGTCACCCTGGAGCCGCCATACACTCACTCCAAGCAGCCAGGGCTCACCCCCTTGCCCAGATGCTGCCTCCATCACATTTGCCCGTCACACTGTAAGACTTTCCAAACCCACGTGTACTACCACCAAGAAAGACAAGGGCAGCAGATGGATGGCTACACCCCCACCTGGAAGTTCCCCTCCAAGCCAGTCAGCATCCTGACTTTGAAATGTTTTGGCGCTGCACCACTGAGCCTAGGTCCAAATCCTGGAGCTTTCCCCCACAACAGTACTGTAGGTGTTCCAGCACTACTTGCAACAGATGCAGAAGGCAGCTCACCACCACCCTCTCAGGGGCAACTAGGGATGGGCAACAAATGCTAGCCCACCCAGCAAAGGCCACATCCCGTGAATGAATGAATGCAAAAACAAAATTCTGAGTTGGGTGTGGGCCGGCAGGGAGGGGTGGGGGTGGGGGCGCTACATACCGCTGTGCTAAGTGACCCAGGCCAACATGGCTCTCATGCTTCCCGATTGCAAGAGGTCATTAAACCGCTTGTGGCACTGCACCCAGGTGCTTCTCACCACGTCGCGGGAGCTGACTCTTTCTGCCACCTCCTCCCAGGTATGTTTTGTTATGTGTGGGGGGGCTCCTCCTCCCGTCCATTGGCACTATGATGTCACCGTGTGCTGCCACCTCCTCGAGGAGGGCAGCGAGACACTTATCTGAAAATCTCGGGGCTGACTGCCCCGCCAACCTGCCCTCCCACCTGGTCTGCTCTCCGAGAACACGGTCGGACATTTTCCTGTGTGACATCGGTGGCAGCCTTTGGAAGGCTGCCTGCGCCATTTTTAAACAGACCGCCAGGTCGCCAATGGACCCAGCAGTCATTGGACTCCCTCTGCCACCTGCCCCTTCCAGCTGTTCTCGGGAGCTGCGATTCACGTTGGGTGGACCTTAATTGGCCCACCCACGTAAAATGGCGGCACGGAGCCAATCCCGGGCAGCAATCGGCTCTGCACCCGCCGTGCCCGCTGCCAACCAGCCCCCCCACCATAAGTAAAATCCTGGCCATAGTGTCCCTCTTCCCACTCACACCTGAATTTTGCAATTGGGCTCCACAATAAGCATTGAATCCTTGACTTATATCTTTAAGCAGCTGTTTCAGGTGGGCTGGCTGCTTGGCCATTTAGAGCCCTGCCTTCATATTGCATCTTGCAGGCCTTGGGCATCAAGGAGCTATCCAAGGTGACTTTCCCACTGCGAACCTTGCAAGTAGGAACATTGCTTTCTCTAAATTGCAATTGTAACATTCCTGCCACACAAATGCCAGGCAATGACCATCTTCAACAAAAGAGAGTCTAACTATCTCTTTGATATTCAGTGGCATTAACATCACTGAATTCCCCACCATCAACATCCTGGGGGTTACCATGGACCAGAAACTGAACTGGACTATTCATATAAATACTGTGGCTACAAGAGCAAGGCAGAGGCTGGGAATTCTGAGGAGAGTAACTCACCTTCTGACTCGTCACAGCCTGTCCAACATCTACAAGGCACAAGTCAAGAGTGTGGTGGAATACTCTCTACTTGCCTGCCCAAAAACACTCATGAAGCTCAACACCATTCAAGACAAAGCAGCCTGCTTGAATGGCTCCCCCTCCACCTCTTACGCACAGTGGCAGCAGTGTGTACCATCTACAAGATGTACTGCTCCTTCAACAGCACCTTCCATACCCACAACCTCTATCATCTAGAAGGATGAGGGCAGCAGATGCATGAGAACACCACCGCCTGGAAGATCCCCTCCAAGCCACTCATCATCCTGGAAATATATTGTCGTTCCTTCACTGTCGCTGGGTCAAAATCCTAGAACTCCCTTCCTAACAGCACTGTGGGTGTACCTACACCACCGGGACTGCAGTTCAAGGAGGTAGCTCACCACCACCTTCTCAAGGGCAATTAGGGATGGACAATAAATACTGGTCTAGCCTGCGATGCCCACATCCTGGAAACAAATTCTTGAAAATAGTGCAGATGTCTCAACATCCTCTCCACCCCCTCCATTTCTGGAATATGCAAAGGAAGCTGGGTGCTCTGGCTGAGAAAACCGTTACACATTAGCATGTGTCTTTCCAATTAAGAAACACCCAGATGACACCATAAGGCTGTAATATTATGCAATTTAGTTCAGGCACAGTGGCACACCAGATGGAACTGAAGTGAGTTTGTTTATCAGATTGTGGTGAAAGCAGCAGCTCCTCAACCTGATGCTTTGTAAAATATTTATATAAAGTTACTTGAGTCATCTGAAGGCCCTTCTGTGGGGTTCTGGAGCCAGTATTACTGTTTCTGTAGCTACTTCATAGATCTATGCAAACTGGGGCCCTATGATGTAACTTAGACCCTTAGCCTCTGGAGCATACTCCTTGGAAACTGCATTTAGTAAGACGATCTGGTACAGTGAAAGAAGCCTGAAAGGGTAAGTGTTTAAGATTACCTTTGTCGGATTGAGAGGGGTCAGACAGTGGACCCCATTTGATGGCTAAATCCATCCTATGAACTTCAATGCAGTATCCATTAGCATCTGCAAAGCATAAGCTTCCCTTTCCCACAGCCAAAATTGGCCCCATCATCCACACATTTCTCCTTAGTGCTTCTAATTCTGATAGAGATAGCTACAATTAAAAATCTGTTCCTTTTGTATTTCAGACTATTTAAATTTATTTAAGTGAAGTATAGGTTGTTTACTTTTCTTGCTTTCTCTCCACTGTCATTAGCTCACTTCCCCCAATTCCATGGTTTTATTGAGCTGTGGCTCTTCAGCAGGATGGCTGTTCACCTTGAAGTAGAACTGGCATTCATCTTGCACAGAAATTCCAGCGCAGAAGCAGGCCTTCGGCCTAACCAGCGCACTACACTAGGAGTATCTAAAATGATGCTGGAACAGTGGTGGTGGGAAAGGTCAGACGGTGATAGTGTCTGACCCTCTCAGTTGGAATTTCTTGTCTGGGCCAGAAAGGGTTGAACTGCATCAGAAATAGATTTTTTTCCCCTATGGTCTGTCTCTTTGCTCAGTACATTGGATTGCTGGCCTAAGAAGTGCAAAATTTATAGTCAATCAACTTGAAATTTTCGCTCAATGAGGATAGCTGGTTGGGAAAAGGACCAGTCACACTGGAGCATTAGAGACTGCTCGTCTGAGGCTGAGATGAGATTGTGCTTAGACTGTGATAAGCAGGATGTAGTTTGCAAGCAGAGGTTGATTGTTGGTATATAATGTAGCTTTCAGTTTATTAAAGTTATTTGATTTTTCATTTAATCATCAATTACATGTGAACCCTGAAGTAAGTTTAAAATTAGCAAGAATGGAAGTCATAATCCCATTACTGAGATATTCATTAGCCTCTGTCCTGCAAATCTATTTAAAGCTCCCATGGCTCCATTTCCCTTAGCAACTGCTGCCAAGCACTGTTGTGACATTTCCAACATTTGCTCAGCTATCACATCCTGACCTGTTTCCTGATTGACGTTTTTCATTTTGCAATCCCGCTTCCAATTGTGACACCAAAATGCAATAATGTGCAGTTGAGTGTAATAATTCTCTAAATAAAAATATATAAATTACCTGCCAAGTTGTTCAGGTTTCCCCTGAGCTCTCCCACACACGTTGAAACTACAAGTTAACAGGTTTTGGAAAAAAAGTAATTTGATTTGGCTCTAATTATGTTTATTTGACCGTGGCTGTTACAAAGTTCAGGTCTACACTAGATATCCTTCCAGGTTCAGTATCACCAGTCTCTCCAAAAAGTAGATTTCACATTTCTTATGATAAAGAGTCTTTCTTTACTATCCAATATCTAATTATACCACAATATGACCCAGGGGGTCAGAACAGTGAAAGACTTTGTTGTATGAACTGGATATTATGATCTCAAATATGACACTATATTTCCTTCTACAATCTTGCAGAATGCAGATTGATTAATATTTCAATGCATTAGAACTGGCTGTACCAAAAGCATTATTAAAAATAACATATTTATAAAGTGCTTTTAATGTAATCAAACATCCCAAAATACTTCACAGGAGCACTATAAAACAAAACATGACACCAAGACACATAGGAGATATTAACCTAAATGACCAAATGTTTGGTCAAAGAGGTAGACTTTAAGGAATTGAAAATGAGGTCGGGAGGTGAAGAGCTATAGGAAGGAAAGACAAGGGTTTAGAGCCTAGACAACCAATGGTGGAGCTATTAAAATTGGGGATGCTCAAAAGGGCAAAATTACATGAGTGCAGATACCTAGGAGGTAGTGGGGCTGGAGAAGATTACAGAGATGGGCAGTGGTAAGTCCATGCACGGATTTGAAACAAGGATGAGAGGCCTTGCTTGACCAGGGAGCAATATAGGATAATGAACACAGGAGTGATGGGTAAACCTGGTGCAAGTTAAAACACCGGAAACAGAGTTTTGGATGACCTCAAGTTTACAGAGGGCAGAATGTGGGAAACCAGCCAGGAGTGTGCTAGAATAGTGAAGCCTAGATGTAATGAATGCATGGATGAGGATGTCAGCAACACATGTGCTGAAGTAGGGGAGACATTAGCCAATGTTATGGAGTTGGGAATAGGTAATCTTAGCGATAGCATGAAAGTGTAGTCAGAAGCTCATCTTTGGGTCAAATGTGAGATGAGGGGGAAGTGGGATGCGATAAGGATTAGGTATGAGCATACCATCATCTTCGATTGTTTCAGCCCTGCTGCTGGCTTCAACCTCAGCATTGGTCACACTAATGCTGATGACTACTGTCTCGTCCATTGGTGTTGGACACTGCTGCCGTCCCATCCCCTGCTAGTTAGGTACTGCTCCGGTGGTGTACCATCTTGACCTGCAAAAGAGAAGGAAGTATGTCAGTGAGTGTGGCGCAATCTATTTGGATGATGAGGCTGTCATGATGAATAGCTGGCAATGTGTGCAAGCTGTGAGATGTGCTTGTGAGGCTTGTAGCAGTGCTAATTATGTGAGGATGAGCTGAGCTATGAATGTTATGTATCAGTCATGATTGGTACATTGAGATAAAAACAAAAAACTGCGGATGCTGGAAATCCAAAACAAAAACAGAAACAGAATTACCTGGAAAAACTCAGCAGGTCTGGCAGCATCGGTGGAGAAGAAAAAAGTTGACGTTTCAAGTCCTCATGACCCTTCAACAGAACTGAGTGAAATTAGGAGAGGGGTGAAATATAAGCTGGTTTAAGGTGGGGGGAGAGAAGTGGGGGGGTGGTGGTTGTAGGGACAAGCAAGCAGTGATAGGAGATAATCAAAAGATGTCACAGACAAAAGAACAAAGAGGTGTTGAAGGTGGTGATATTATCTAAACGAATGTACTAATTAAGAATGGATGGCAGGACACACAAGGTACATCTCTAGTGGGGGTGGGGTGGAAAGACTAACAGGGCATAAAAGGTATAGATTTAAAAATAATGGAAAAAGCACTAGATTGTGCTCGGGTCCCTCCCCTTCACATAAAGACTAGGCACTTTACAGCCTTCCGGACTGAATACTGAATTCAACAACTTTAGATCTTGAACTCCCTCCTCCATCCCCACCCCCTTTCCGTTTCTTCCCCCTCCCTTTTGTGTTTTCCAATAATTTATATAGATTTTTCTTTTCCCACCTATTTCCATTATTTTAAAATCTATAGTCTTAATTAGCACATTCGTTTAGATAATATCACCACCTTCAACACCTCTTTGTTCTTTTGTCAGTGACATCTTTTGATTATCTGCTCCTATCACTGCTTGCTTGTCCCCACAACCACACCCCCCCCACTTCTCTCCCCCCACCCCCCACCCCTTAAACCAGCTTATATTTCACCCCTCTCCTATTTTTACTCAGTTCTGTTGAAGGGTCATGAGGACTCGAAACGTCAACTTTTTTCTTCTCCGCCAATGCTGCCAGACCTGCTGAGTTTTTCCAGATAATTCTGTTTCTGTTTATGATTGGTACATTGTTAATGGATGAGTGATGGAGCATGGTACATTTTTAAAAATTCATTCATGGGATGTGGGCTTCACTGGCTAGGCCAGCTTTTATTGCCCACCCCTAATTGCCCTTGAAGAGGTGATGGTGAGTTGCCTTCTTGAACTGCTGCAGTCCACCTGGTGTAAGTACACCCACAGTGCTGTTAGGAAAGGAGTTCCAGGATTTTTTGACCTAGCGACAGTGGAGGAGTGGTGATATATTTCCAAGTCAGGATGGTAGTGGCTTGGAGGGGAACTTACAGTTGGTGGTGTTCCCATGTATTTGCTGCCTTTGTCCTTCTAAATGGTAGTGGTCATGCGCTTTGAAGTCTAAGGCGGCTTGGTGAGTTCCTGCAGTGCATCTTGTAGATGGCTCATAGTTGCCATTGTGCATCAATGGTGGAAGAAGTGAATGTTTGTGGGTGGTGCCAATAAAGCAGGCTGCTTTGTCCTGGATGGTGTCAAGTTTCTTGAGTGTTGTTGGAGCTGCACTCATCCAGGCAAGTGGAGGGTATTCCATCACATTCCTGACTTGTGCTTTGTAGATGGTGGACAGGCTTTGGGGAGTCAAGAGGTGAGTTATTCGCCACAGGATTCTTAACCTCTGACCTGCTCTTATAGCCACATTATTTTTATGGCTAGTCCAGTTCAGTTTCTAGTCAATGGTAACCCCCTGGATGTTGATTATGGGGGATCTAGCAATGGTAATGCCATTGAATATCAAGGGGCGATAGTTAGATTCTCTCTTGTTGGAGATGGTCATAGCCTGGCACTTTTGTGGCGTATATGTTATTTGCCACTTGTCAGCCCAAATCTCGATATTGTCCAGGTCTTGTTGCATTTGGACATGGACTGCTTCAGTGTCTGAAGAGCTGTGAATGGTGCTGAACATTGTGCAATCATCAGCAAACATCCCCACTTCTGAACTTATGATGGAATGAAGGTCATTGATGAAGCAGCTGAAGATGGTTGGGCCTAGGACACTACCCTGAGGAACTTTGAGTATTGTGTGAAGCTAGTGGTGCAGTTGGTGTGATATAACATTTGAAGATTAATTCACTAACACTGGCCATTTCTGTGAGATCATTGAACATTTTGTGGCACTGAATTCAGCTTCTTGAGACTAGACTCCTGATATTTGACCACTATGGCTACCTGCTCCAACTGTTTTCTCGCAGTTTCTCCAGAGGGCCTTGTGGCCCCCTGTAGAAGGAAGATATTTCTCCTCCTGCCCACTTCCTCCACCAAGGCATCCAGCACAGTGTCAGAGAGCCTTGGAGTATACTTTCTGCCTTGTTGTACCATAATTCAGTGTTTTTCCTGCTGACACTCCCTTCTGCAACCAGCTCCAACATCTGCTCCAGCAGTAGACACCTCCCCTTTAAATCATGGCTTTTAATGGTGCTAGTGTAACACAAGCTTGGACAAGCAGCCATTCGGCAGCATGTTAATGTGCTCCCTGCATTGGAAGCAATGGGCATAAAATGAGTTTGATGCTGCATTTCTCATGGAGACTTACAATTTAAAAGGCAAGATAAACTGATGGATATAGATGTTATCCGTAGATTAAAGACACAAAAGACAACAATGACCTAACCATACATCACAATAGATGGAAGTGACAAATAAAATTAATCATTTTCTGCGATCAGTAAATGCAAAATATAGCCGAGGACTGGAGAGAGGCAAAAGTGGCACCATTTTATAAAAAGGCCTAAAGGTTAATCCAGGAAGCAACACATTTAGAAGGGGAGAATAGTGAGGCATCAGGGGAAATATAGAATGTTACAATGGCCGGAATTTTCCGGCCTCTCCTGCCGGCGGGATCTCCCGGTTGCGCCAAAGTGAATGGCTCACCGCGTTTACTGGCCCTGCCGCTGCCATGATGGAGCCGGAAAGTTTTGCTGCAGACCATCATGACGGCTTCATAGATGGTAGTTCTTGTTTGTCAAATCTACAGGTGTTCTTGGAGGGGATTATGAAGATAGTTTACAAGAGTGTACTCGTCTAGAAAACCAGTTGGTAACGATAGTACTGGATCCAGTCTTTACTCAGTCTTACATTGATTGATAAAGTTAAACATTACAACTATACATCTATTAACTCAGCCACACTATATTTTTAGTAAACATCTCGTTATATGTGCTCAAGTGAAAACCCAATCAACATCCACCACCCGCATACAATTAAAGACAATTAATAAACAGTTAACAATGGGGAATTTAGTAGATTTATTATAAAATAAGTTGTATTTATATAGCATCTTTAAAGTACAAAAACCCCCAAATCACATCACAGGACCATAATTAAACAAAATTTAACTTCAAGCCACTTTGGAAATATTAGGGCAAATAACCGAAAGCTTGGTCAAAGACATAGGTTTTAAAAGAACATCTTAAAGAGGGAAAGATAAGTGGTAGGGAGGTGGAGAGGTTTAGGGCGCGAATTGCAGAGTTTAGGGCCTTGACAGCTGAAGGCAGCAATTATTGGAATGATTAAAATCAGGGATGCTTAAGAGGCTAGAATTGGAGCGAAAGCAGATATCTTGGAGAGTTGTAGGGCTGGAAAAGGTTACAAAGCTAAGGAGGGGTGTGGCCATGGAGGGATTCGAAAACACAAATGAGAAATTTAAAATCTATACTGTGAGTCTTTGACAAATTACAACATGAGAAATTACAAGGTGGAAAGCCATTAGCTAGCAGGAAGCTTTTAACTGATTCACTAACTGAATGAGTCAGAAGATGAAAAGGATAGTTGTAAAGGAAGCAACTGTGGAAAGAGGTGATAAGCAGGATACCACAGGGGTCAGTTCTGCGCCACAGTTATTTATGTCACATTTTAATCATTATAGGAGGGGATGGTAATATGGGGCAGAATGTTGCTCTTGGCGGGGGTGCTCAGCATGGGTGGTCGGGAAGCCGCCCGCGATCGGCACTGGACTGCAATTTCACGCTGGCAGGCAGATTAAGGCCTGTTCAGCATGAAACGCAAGCGGCAGCACTGAGCACTGCCTGTGGCAGGTCGGTGGGGGAGGGTGTGTGTGTGTGAGTGGGCCAAGTGTGAACTTCACGCCTCCATGCGAGTGAGCACTGCATAATCTCCCTGAGACACAGAGCTGCCTCAGGGAGATGAAGAGAATAAAAATGTAATGAAACATGTCCCCTCTGTCACATGAGCAGGGACATGTTATTAATGAAAAATTAAAGTTTTTATTTTTATTTGCTTTTGGAAACCTCATCCCGCCCGTAGGTGAGGTTTCCAAAAAAATGCAAAGGCCACTTGGCTTTTTCGCCTGCCCGCCAACCATTAGGTTGGACAGGCATTGACAATTTTAATTTAGTTGATTACTTAATGGGCTTAACAGGCCTTTTAATTGTCGGTGGGCACACTGCCAGCTCCGGTGTGTGCCCGCTGACTGAACTATCACGCGACTGTGCGTTGACATTGGCGTGCTCAGAAGACGTCAATGCGGGTCATTTCACACTTGAGCGGGTGAGGCACACGCCCGTCTGCTGAGCAAAAATTTCTGCCCATGTTCTCCATGTTTGTTCATACCAATTATGAGAGGAGTAATAAATAGTGGAAACATGTATGTGCACAGGCTTACAGCTTGAGTGATTCAACATAACAATGGGCCATGTTGTTTAATGCAGTAATAGGAAAAGTTATGAAAATGAGAAAGGGAAGCAAACAATAAGATCTCAAAAGAAATGTGGGTAGTTGACAGGAAATGTAACAGGAGAGGACACTAGAAGATGTTGCACCTCAAACTGTCCACGGAATGTGAAGATGTGCTGAAAAGGAAAGCAGGAAGTGGCGATGAGTCAACTGGTGCAAAAGAACGGTCTACACCCTACAGGAAGTGACAGCTTGTATATTGGTCTGCAACCATGTCGATTATCATTTACCAATCTGAACACTATACTATCGGGGACATGGGGAAGGGGGCATCATGACTTGGAGCATATACCAAATCTGACAACTAAGTTGATAAAGAGCATTAAGCATACAAGCTAGTAGGAAGCACTAAAGAGAGTGACGTTCACATACAGTAAAGGCTATCGAGGTAACGTTATTCTGGCATTCAAGATCTTATAGGGTGTAGAGAAATTGAGTCCCAGAGAGATGTTCAATATTAGTGATAGCTGTCAGACAAGAAGGTACAAATTCAAGGTTCAACGAGAAAAGGTGAAAATACCTTTTAGAACATGATGAATATGTGGAATTGCTTAATCAGGGATGCAACAGTATTAAGCATTTCAAGAGGGTGATGAATAAGTTTTTGGTACATTGGGCTATGAATGAGTACGAAAGTCTCTAATCTTGAGAGCAGCCCCGGAAAAATCATTGTTCTTAAGCGTAGGACATTGGGACACAACTGAGGAAGGATGAGTGTGGATTATTTAAATACATCTAGCAATACATCACGGGTAAATATAGTCTCTTGGATGAAAGCAAAATACTGCGGATGCTGAAAATCTGAAACCTGAAAATCTTTAATCTGAAAAATGATCTCTTGGAGTTTGCTTGTCTTAAAGCAATTGTCCAACCTGTTAGAGCTGAGGAATGGACTGCATGATTTTTCAGAAATGTGAGCCTTTATACACAGGAAAATATTCCAATGTGTAAAAATTAAACCATCAGGCATTAAATTTACAAGAACTCTGAGGCACAGAAAGCAAATTTGCCCATGCACATAAATGTTGCACTGCATACCAATAAAAATCAAGACCTCCCAACTGCACAAAATGTCAGCTTCCCACCATATACAGACAGATGGCCCAGGAGTTAAAACCCCAGGCTCAAAATCTGGGGCAATGAGTGCACTCGGCCCCCATCTGCTACTGAAACTAGTTGAATTAAAAAATCTACCTCCCTGTTTCTGCACTAGTTCAGCATGTAAAAAGTGTTCACACCCAGACAGGAGGCACAGGGAGTAGCTGAGACAACCAACTCCAGAAGGTCACTCACTCTCAAGTAAGTTTTGTAACGGCCAGAAAGGTGTTAAGCAGCGGAAGGTGCCTGATAGTGGCACTGATGTCAAGGAGGATAAGGACTATTTTAACGTCACAATATTTTTCACTCCTCCCATACTCACAAATCATTGAACAGTATCACAACGGCATTATTTATAAGTCGCATAGGACTAATTTTAGTTGAAGGGGGCAGACCCTTGGTAAGTTCTGGCCTGAGCTTGAACTCTTTTATCAGAACTGCTTTCTTCGTAGTTGCATGGAGAGGGAGAACACTCAGTGACTGAGGTATTTGCAACACTGACACTTGGAGACCCACCCTTCCCTTCTGAAAGCGAGATAAAGTGGTTAGATCCTCTTTTGTCAGAGGGGTGGGGTATTGCCTCTAGATATTTTCTGTTCACTAAAAAAGCTCAGGAAACAGCAGATGTTTGAAGAACTAAACAACTCGCCTTTCCAACGTACATTTGAACCACACATCCTCAGTAGGGTATCCTGTGCCAGCTGAAGTAGCTTGAGTACCAGGGCATCTTGAAAAGGTGTTTGCTGACAGATCTCCAATGTGTCAATCCAGGCTAACAATCCAAGGATGAGTGTGAGGAATGAGCTACTGAACTGGATCACTGTGGAGGTTAGTGGCTTGAATAGATGGGTAAACTCATTGGCTGAATAGTTGGCTCAGCAGACATTCCTTGTGGGGTGCAATGTTCCTTTAGCATTGTATTCTATTTTGTTTATGCTGTTGTGTCTCCGAAATCCAGGTGCTTCGAGAGGCTTATAAAGCAAGATGCCTGCAATCTTATTGCAATGCTGATGACTTTTTAACTTTAAGGGGTAGAAATTTGACTCAGCCAATAGTAAAAATTGGGCGATATCAAATGGGCTGCCTGTTATATACACTGCCTGACATTCAGTTCCATTGCAGTCAGTGGAGTTAAACATCAGATGTTGTGTATGACAGGCAGCGAATCTGACACTGCCTGTTTTACTTCATCACCTGAGATGAATTTCTAACCCTAAATTTACTTTTAAAATTGACTTACTTGAAGTTTTTTTTAGAAAAAACATGACACTGTTGAAATGACACTGATTATAGCAGCTGCTGTAGGATGAGTTCATCCACGGTCGGTATGAGGAAGTTCGGGTAGTACTGTTCTTGGTTATCCCAGGGACATCAATTACCTAACGGGAAAAGGATATTCCTTTAAATTTCCCCCTTCCTAGAACTACAAAAGAGACATATGGTATTTTACTCTTTACACATATTAAAATCAAAAGATCACATCACAGAATTGATCTGGATAAAGTCTTGGGTCAATTTGATCTGATCTTTTCAGATTATTCACCCTGCTCCTTCCCATTGCAGCTTCTCTCTGCTTCTTAAACTTATTTTAGTGCATTGGTTTTCACCATACGTGCTTGTACCCTGCTCCAGGTGTTGGTCGCCATCTATGTCACCTTGGCTTAGCTGATGACACTCTCAGTGCTGAGTCAGGTGGTTGTGAGTTCAAGACTCATTCAGGAATTTAAGCGCATAATTTAGCCTGACATTGCAATGTAGTGCTAAGTGGTTACCGTATGAGGTGCTGTCTTTTCGATGAGATGTAAAACAAGGTGCTATTCAGGTGGATATAAAGGACAAAATTCTCCCACGTCGGTGGGATCAATGGAGGGCGGGGGGGAGAAATCAGCAGGAGGTCCAAAAATCGCTTTCACGCCGGTGTGAAATGACAGCAGGATCTTCCAATGCTGCCTGCCACGGCGGATTGCGATTCCTGCTGGAGGCCGGCATGAGACCAATTTGAATCCTGCTAATGGGATGCAGATGAATGTCCGACTGGAATCTTGCCCCCATGCCCGATTCTCTGCAACACCAGTGGGAAAACATGCCCATCCAGGACGAGCCTGCAAATGTCAGGACTTACCTTAAGAGACATCCAACGACAAGGTGACAGGACCCTTGAGCACCACATGCAGCACAGGGTGAGTGGAGCTTCATCCATGTGGGTCCTCCACAAAGTGGCTTCCAGAAGGTGGGAGTTCTCCATGCAGCAACATCTTTCAGGCTTTGGACCTTCTTCTAGGGACATCACCATGAGATGGGACCATCTTCCAGGGCCCTCGCATTAGGGTCAGACCTTCATCTAGAGATGTCATCATGGGATCAGACCGTCTTCCAGGGACATCATCATGGGATCGGACCATCTTCCAGGGACGTCATCATGGGATCGGACCTTCTCCCAGGGACTTCGTCAAAGGATTGGACCATCTTCCAGGGACTTTGCCATGAGATTGGACATTCTTCCAGGATGGTCGTGATTGGAATGGACCATCTTCCAGGGACTTTGCCATGAGATTGGACCATCTTCCAGGGCCCTCGCATTAGGGTCAGACCTTCATCTAGAAATGTCATCATGGGATCAGACCGTCTTCCAGGGACATCATCATGGGATCGGACCATCTTCCAGGGACGTCATCATGGGATCGGACCTTCTCCCAGGGACTTCGTCAAGGGATCGGACCATCTTCCAGGGACTTTGCCATGAGATTGGACATTCTTCCAGGATGGTCGTGATTGGAATGGACCATCTTCCAGGGACTTTGCCATGAGATTGGACATTCTTCCAGGGGCTTCACCATGGGAATGGACATTCTTCCAGGGACATTGCAATAGGATCGGACCATCTTCCAGGGGCTTCCCAATAGGATAGGACCATCTTCCAGGGGCTTCACCATAGGATCGGATCCTCAAGCTGCAGGATGGAAAGCAGCAGGCGGTACTGTTGGGCGGAGAGGGTCTGTGGGGGGGGGGGGGGGCATGGTTAAATAAGGTTAGGAGAAGACTGAAGATTCGTGGGGGTGTGGAGGCCTAGAAGGGGTGTTGGCGGTTGGAGATGTTGGAAAGGGTGTTACAGGGGTATAGCAAGGTAGCAGAGGGAGCAAAAGGGGAGTTTGGGAAGGGCTGGGGTGGTGGAGGTTATGTCCAGATGTGAAGGTGGGGGGGAGGATGTGGTCATGTCCAGGTGTGAAGGGGAGGTTTATGTCCGGGTGAAAGGGGCTCTTGGGAGGGGTCAGTGGAGTCAACTGTTGACTTCGGGGCAGTGACTTCAGGGTGGGCATGGTACGAGGGAATGGTAAGGGTTGCAGGGGGCAGAGGGAGCTGGTAGAGTAGGAGGTTGAGGGTGCAATGGTGTCACATGAAGGGGCAGCAAGGGCCATTGGTGGAGACATGAGGTAGACACGGAATTGGAGGTTGAGGAGGAGGATAGTGGAATTTGTTAACCTGGACATTGTCAAAGGAAATGTAAGCATGTTGGAGGGTAATGGTGGGGAGGGCAAGCGTAATGCTGGGGGGTCAATGTTAATGGGAGAAAGGGTGTGGGCGGCAGGGGGAGTGAAAAAAGTGCTGGAGCGCAGGAAGAATGTCACAACCGCCATTGCTGGCCTGGTCAAAACTAAGCAGAGCCTCGTGTTGGAGGTCCTGAGATGCTTCATGAGAATTGGATCAGTGGGTGCGTGGAGATGCAGGCCAACTCAGCTGGATTGACTGAAAGGGAATCCCAGCAGTTTTTATTGACCATGCTAGGGACCTGGGATATGAGACTTTGATTGATGAAGACTCAGCATGTATGGGAGAGTGTTTGCACATGGCTCACCAAGGAGCTGCCACATACCCTTCTCCCTGCAGACTCACTCAGGGGGTTGGATGGCCACAGGAGAGGTGGTGGGTGGGGGTGGGCTTTTCTTTAAGTCTCAAGCACGACGCTGAAAGAAGACAGTAGACATTATTGTAGTGAAAGTGATTATATCTACATAACTTATAATTGTGACAATCATTTGTACACCTGTGCAACAGTTGTGATCAAAATTTCTTTATTTTCCATGGCCTGCTACTTCTTCCAGGTGCCCCCCCCTCCCTCCCAATATCTACGGCAGGGATGGTGGCAGCTTGCTGACTAATTGCCCCTTTGCCTTGGGTGACATTGGCAGCTGTCCTCTGGAGAGCCGTGGCTTGGAGGGCCCCAGCTTCCCTTGGCTGTCCTCCTGTGGGCGACCAGCTGCTCCCTCTGTGGGAACAGAGGATGAGGTTGAAGGGGTGACAGGCAAATGGGATTCATAAGGTTCGGACAAGCTTTGAGATTCCTGAGTGGATGACCCAGGAGTGTCCAGCTGCTGTTGCTCCTCCATTTGGGTGCCCAAAAGCTCTGGCCTGACTCCTTGAGGGGTATGGGCACCCTTCAAACAGGTTTCTTTCAATGAACTCAGAATAATTGATTTAATATGAAACAAAACTTTTTTTTAAACAAATTGCAGAACTGGTTATCATACAATTTTTAACCTGTAAATGTAATGATTTCCCCCTTTTAGAATTCCAACACACATACACACAACCACAAACACAAAACATAGGATAAAACAAATTAGACTTCTGCAGAGGTTGACATAAGGGAACACTATAAAAAGGATAAAATTTGAAAATGTCTTGGTGCTGTCAATCTGACAGAGCACTGGTCACAGTAATTATATGGAAGTCTCTTCAGGTAGATCTTTGATGAAACTCTGTCTTTGTTAATTCTAACTTGCTGCAGTTTCACCAGCTTTCAATACATAACGAGTTGTACTGAGATGAGAATTTTTTTAGCTGAAGGTGAACGCTCCACTCTGGACTGCAGGCAATACAGGGGGAGAGAGGTAGGGGGAGAGAGAGGAGCAGTCTTCCTTCACAGTTTGCTCCTAAGGCACACACAAGCACTGACTGAGTTCAAAATAAGATGTTCAAAGAGAACCTCTCCCAGGCCAGGTGTTTTTAGCCACTCAACAAGATCCGTCAACAGCAGTTTTTTTAAAATGTTAACTCAAGTAGACAAAATAACTCTTATCCCACCAGGTGTCTTGCTGGTCATCTAGCTGAAGTCATGTGATTTCTTGGAAAAAGCTGCTTGCTCACAGACCAAAGTGAACTTGTAGCCTTTAAAAAAAACTCAGTAGTCTGTCCAAATAATTAAATGTCTTTCCAATTTGCAAAAGCATATCATTCTTGGATTCCTAACAATAGCAACAAAAACTAAACGTCACAAATAATTCACTGGATGTGAAGCACTTTGGGTTTCCCCAGGAAGTCATAAGGAAATACAACCTAGTCTGACCAGGATTAAAGAAAATAGTTCAAATGATTTAGCAATGTGACCCAGCATCCTGGGCAGGATTTTTGAAGGCCACTGGGGCAGGACAAGAGGCAGGCAGGCCCAGAATATTCCACTGCCAGCAGACATGCTGGTTGACCAGCACCATCCTGCCCCTGAACCATTTTTGAGAAGGCTGGGTCAGGAGTTGAATCACTATCCACCCACAAGCAGCAGGAAACTGAATGCAGTAATTAAATGCCCTGTTAAGGCCCCTCTCCTATGGTGATTGGAAATTTTCATTGCCGGTGAGAAAAGGCAGCCCCCAGTGGGAAGCCAGGAGGGCCAGTGCTCCAGAAGATTTCAACCCAGATCCCCACCCCCAGTGCTCATGCAAATGGTCGCCATAGCTGTAGCCACAACTTACCTTGGTGAAGAGGCTTCTCTTCCACATAATAGCCTAGTAGCTGTGATTATTCAGATTTTTCGAAGTTTTCAAAGTGCTGAGAGGGCACCCCCATCTTGAGCCATCCTCTCTCTCCTTTGCCTGCTTCGGCAGGCTTCAGCTCACTAGGTACTAAAGAGCCTCCAATTTGCCCTAAATTAGATGGCAGCACACCCTCCGGCCTTTAATTGGCCAATGATATAAAATTTGTATCAGGTGACTGTTTCTGACACACTGTGCAGTCGGGATCCGGAAGTTTGCCCCGACACCGGATACCTGATCCCAAAATGAAAACCCAGCCCCTATTTATTTTGTTTATTGCCACCTCATTGTGTTTGAAGATGGTGAATGATGAGAATATTAACATCCATGATCGCTTTGAGTTCCCTTTAGCTGCATCGTATCCTCCCCACAGGACATTGGGTGAAATTTGTCTGGAGCATCACATTGAAGTCAATGGAAAGGAAAATCAGGCTGGGTGCAACATTGAAAAATTCGAGAATATTGAGTTCAACAACTTCAGATCATGAAATCTCTCCTCTTTCCCCGCCCCCTTTCCGATCCCCATTTTTCCAATAATTTATCAATTTAAAAATATTTTTCTTTTCCCACCTATTTCAATTATTTTTAAATGTATTTCCATCCATTGCTTTATCTCTACCTTTTAGCCTATTTCGATCCCTTCCCCCCACCTCACTCCCACTAGGGCCATCTGTCACTTGCTCGCCCTGCTTTCTACCCTTAATGTCCCCATTAGCACATCCTTTAGCTAATATCACCACCATCAACACCCCTTTGTCCTTTTGTCTATGACATCTTCGGCAGTCTCTTCTTTGCCTCCACCTATCACTGGTCCTCTATCCAGCTCTACCTGTCCCACCCCCCTCAACCAGTTTATATTTCACCTCATTTCTATATTTCCTTAGTTCTGATGAAGAGTCATAAGGACTCAGAATATTAACTGTATTCCTCTCCACAGATGCTGTCAGACCTTATGAGTTTTTCCAGCTATTTTTGTTTTTGTGGGTGCAACATTGTTGCCAACGCGCATTTTTTGCTACTGCCAAAGAGCAATTTCACCTACCATGTGTCTGTTTTTGCTTTCAATATTCATTTCTTTGCATTTGTCCATACTGAATTTCGTTTACCATTGATCTGCCCAACTAACCCTCTTTGCAGGATCTTAGTTACTTCCTCAATGTCCTGCACAGCTTGATAGCATATACAAACTGAATTACCTTGGACCAGGGTTACAAAGCAAAGCCGTTTATCAATAACAGGAGTAGGTTAGAATATTCCAGTCCAAAGCTTCCCCCATTTCATCTAATGGGAGCAGAAATGAATGGGACTCATTTTCCTGTATAGTGTTTAGGTATAAAGCAATGCCAGTGTGTAGGACATGAGAAACTTGGATGGGGAGGATTGCAGAAGATAGTTGTAAGCAGAGCTTGGCCAAAGTTGGAGGTTTGACACCCACCCCCCCCACATTAATTTCTCTCAAATAAGTAGATTTACCTTCACCTTTGGCTTTCAGATAAGATCTGTTATTGATGCATTGAATTCCTTGAGCATATACTTTTCTCCCTAATCTTCTGGAGAGCAGGTAAATAATACACTTCAGTACTGGGACAATATGGGAAAGTATGAGGACAATATGTGGGAGTTTTTTTTAAAATTCTTTCATGGGACGTGGGCTTCCAGGGCTAGACCAGCATTTATGTTGCCCATCTCAAATTGCACTTGAGAAGGTTTTGGTGGGCTGTTTCTTGAACCGCTGCAGTCCATGTGGTGTAGGTACATCACTGTGCTGTTAGGGAATTCATGGATATTGACCTAGCGACAGTGAAGGAACGGCAATATATTTCCAAGTCAGGATGGAGTGACTTGGAGGGGAACTTCCAGGTAGCGATGTCCCCATGCATCTGCTACCCTTGTCCTTCTAGATGGTAGAGTTTGTGGGTTTGGAAAGTGCTGTCGAAGGAGCCTTGGTGAGCTGCTGCAGTGCATCTTGTAGATGGTACACACTGCTGCCGCTGTGTGTCGGTGGTGGAGGGAGTGGATAGTGAAGATGTTGGATGGTGTGTCAATCAAGTAGGCTGCTTTGTCCTGAATGGTGTAAAGCTTCTTGAGTGTTGTTGGAGCTGCACTCATCCAGGCAGGTGGAGAGTATTAGATCACACTCCTGACTTGTGCATTGTAGATGGTGGACAGGCTTTGGGGAGTCAGGAGGTGAGTTACCTGTCACAGGATTCCTAGCCTCTGACCTGCTCTTGTAGCCACAGTGTTTATATGGCTGGCCCAGTTCAGTTTCTGATCAGTGAGAACCCCCAGGATGTGGTATTGGGGCATTCAATTGTGATTGTGCCATTGAATGTCAAGGGGAGATAGTTGGATTTTCTCATATTGGAGATGGTCGTTGCCTGGCACTTGTGTGGCGCGAATGTTACTTGCCAATTATCAGCCTAAGCCTGAATGTTGTCTAGCTCTTGCTGCAAATGGATATGGACTGCTTTAGTATCTGAAGAGTCATGAACGGTGCTGAACATTGTGCAATCATCAGTGAACATCCCCACTTCTGACCTTATGATAGAAGGAAGGTCATTGATGAAGCAGCTGAAGATGGTTGGGGTCAAGGACACTACCCTGAGGAACTCCTGCAGTGATGTCCTGGAGCTCAGATAATTGACCCAACAACCACAACTATCTTACATTGTGCTAGCTTTGACTCAAACCAGTGGAGAATTTTCCCCCGATTCCCATTGACTCCAATTTTGCTAGGGCCCCTTGATGCCACACTCAGTCAAACGTTGGCCTGATGTCAAGGGCAGTCACTCTCACCTCACCTCGGGAGTTCAGCTCTTTTTGTCCATGTTTGGACTAAGGCTTTAATGAGGCTAGGAGCCGGGTAGCCTTGGAAGAACCCAAACTGAGCGTCAGTGAGCAGGTTGTTTCTGAGCAAATGTCGCTTGACAGCATTGTCGACGACCACTTCTACCACTTTGCTGCTGATGAAGAGTAGACAGATGGGGCTATAACCGGCCAGGTTGGATTTATCTGTCTTTTTGTCAGTAGGACATACCTGAGCAGTTTTCCACATTGGCGGGTAGATGCCACTGTTGTAACTGTACTGGGACAGATTGGCTTAGGCTGCAGCTAGTTCTGGAGCACATTTTCTTGGACGTTGTCAGGACCCATATCCTTTGCAGTATCCAGTATTTTCAGCCGTTTGTTGATATCACGTGGAGTGAATTGAATTGGCTGAAGACTGGCATCTGTGATGCTGGAGACCTCAGGAGGAGGCTGAGGTAAATCATCAACACGGCACTTCTGGCTGAAGATTGTAGCAAGTGCTTCAGCCTTATCTTTTGCACTGATGTGCTGGACTCCCCCATAATTGAGGCTGGGGATATTTGTGGCTTCCGCTCCAGTGAGTTGTTTAATTGTCCACCATTCATGACTGGATGTGGCAGGGCTGGAGAGCTTAGATCTGATCCATTGGTTGTGGGATTGCTTACCTCTGTCTATCGCATGCTGCTTTTGCTGTTTGGTATGCACGTAGTCCTGTGACAAGTAGGAGAGTGCTCTCCCTGCTCCACACCGCCCCACCTCCTCCCATATCCCCACAAACTTACATGTGAAGCAGCATCTCTGCTTTGTCCTTCATGGTATGGAGGATTGATGGCACACAGGCCCACAGATTAGTTTTGTGCCTCCATATTGCACTTACTTTCATTTAATTTTCTCCTACAATTCTTCCCCCTCTATCTTGCCAGCCTTCTGAAGATTTGGACTACATTTTGAATCTTCCTAAAACCTATAAGAATTTTTTTCTGCCTTGTGTGGCCACTGATATTTTTACACTTCAGATAGGATGATTTCCTGGTTCCCCGATACAGCCTGCACAACACCCAAAATGTGCGGTCAGCTCTAAGTAATGAATTGATCCTGCAGAATTGAAGCCTCAATTAATTGCAGAGTTGGCTAATTTTATGTGAGCATACAGTGCACTTATCCTGCACTGCAAAATTGTGCCTTTCAATTCTATACACGCTGACCTGAACAGCTTAAAATGTCAGTTAGGAGAATAAATGCCAATACAGAGTGCGAGAGCTAACTGATCTCTTTCGACGTTATAATTTCTATGTAACTTTATGCAATACTATGGCTCCAACAACAGGCAGAAGCAGACTAACAAGAATCTAAATCATCTGAACTGGCTTGAAATTGTTACTGTTGGGCTCGTTGGTACACAAAGTGTATAGTGGGTGAATGGTCATGGAAGTGCCATAGCTTGGCATGGAAAGTATGAGGGGCCATGGGGGTGGGTAGAGAGGCATAGCTTGGCCTGGGGGGGGCATGGGTAAGACCTTTTGAACTTCCCTTTCACAAAAACAGATTATCTGGCCATTTTCAGATTGCTGTTTGTGAAAGTTTGCTGTGCATAAAATTTACTGCTGACTTTCCTGCATTACAACAATAACTAATCTTCCAAAGTAATTCATTGGCTGTAACAGTGCTTTGAGTCATCGATGGTCATGAAATGTATTATATAATTGCAAGCCTTTTTTTTTAAATTGCCCCAAGGTGCATTATAACTGACATGAACATTATTAAAGAAATCTTTACTTCAAACAACTGTAAATCACGGTGTATAAATCGACCTGGTGTAAAAGGCACCCAATTTTTCCAGTCTCAATAATCTTGTTTTTGTATATACTCGGCAAATAAGTCAATCCTCCCTTTTCAGCCAGGACATGCTATACACACATCAGTAGTCAGCCTCAATTTTTCACCCCATAAATGCATGTTTTACTTACCAGTACTTTATAACTGGGTGTAAGGGATTAAGCAGGTGATATGGGCTGTTTTGCGAAGTTGTATGGGAGCTTAAGACATGCCCACTCTTTGCATCAGATGCTGGTGACATTTCAAAATGGTGACCACCCACACCTATGGCCAGAAGTTCACTTTTATACTCAGTCAGTGCGTGGAAGGATTTTTTGAGGCTTCAAAGATCACTTATACACTGGCATCTATGGTACATTTAAATGTTAAGTTTTAAGAAGCTTTTTAAAGGAGGAGAGAGGGATAGAGTGATGGATATGTTTAGGAAGAGAATTCCAGAGCTTCGAGCTTAGACAGCTGAAGGCATAGCCATCATTGTTGAAGTGATGAAAATTGGGATTGCTCAAAAGGCCAGAATTGTCAGAGCACAGAGATCTTAGAGGGTAGTTAGGCTAGAGGAGGCTACAGAGATAGGGAGGAAGAGGTTATGGTGGGATTTGAAAATAAAGATGAAATTTTAAAGCCAAGGTGTTGCTGGACTGAGTTCATCATTGGTCAGTGAGCAGAAGGATAACGGGTGAACCGGCATCAGAAAGAAACAGGGTTTGCTCTGAGTGGGGAGGCAGCCAAACATGAATTGTTTGGACAATGTTTCCTACATTATAAGAGTGTCCACAGTTCAAAAGTACTTTATTGTCTGTAGAACCTTGGAATGTCCAAAGGTAACAAGAAGCACTTTATAAATGCAAGTCTTTTTTTTAATAGGATGCTTATATATATTTATGTAATGGAGTTAGAGCAATGCATATTGAGGAAAGATTAAGGAGGGCAGCTGAGGGATCAGGAAGAGACCTAATGGTAGTGGTGCACAAAGGGGGACATTGGGGGACATTTTAGAAGGTCCTTAAAAGTCTTGTATGTGGAGATTGCCTCAAGGCTAAAAGATAGGGCATGGGAAACCATATTCTCTGGTATTGTTGTTTCATAAAGGAAGCAAGTTCAGCAAAAAAATTGAAGATATAAATAAATTACTGGCAATCTGAGGTGAAAATAATTAAGCTACTTTCATAACTAAGAGGGAATATTTTCACATCAATAATGAATAGCAGAGATGGACTGCATCTAAACAAAGCAGAAACAATGAATCTTGTCAGTAACACTGAAATATTTTTTTCTTTAAAAATACTACTGCAATTTCACAGATGGTCACCAATCTAAGGACCAAGCAAACCTAACAATGCTTAACTTCTGAGACCATTCAGGAACAGGCACTATACAGAGCAACGTGGAAGCTGACTGGGATAATATAGAGAATTATTTAAACTAGATAGTTGAGAGGAAGTGGCAGGAGGACATTAAAAACCAAACAAGAATACCAAACAAGACTGATTGAAGAGTGGAATGTACCACAAGCAAGTATCAATACAGTAACTCAAAGACATTCAGGAGTTAAATACCAGGAAATGGCAGAAACAGAAAAGAGGATCTGAATCTACAGAAGAACGTGACAGTATTAGTTAAGGGAAAAACATTGGCCAAGATGTCAGGAGAACTTACTGCTCTTCTTTAGATAGTACCTTTAGATTTTTATCTTCTATCTGAGCAGGCAAACTAGTATATTAGTTAAACAAGTCTTTCAAAACTTTGCATTTCTATCAATGTAGCTCTCCCTCAGTATTGTCCTGGAGTGTCTGCTGATCATATATATATGATCATAAACTCAAGTTCTTGGGTGATTTCTAAGCTGATGACTGAGAGGGCAGAGCACTCTATGAAATGAATTGAACTGGCTCAATAAGCCCAAAGTTCACATCTGTGTCTTTGGAACAAAACCTCATCTGCCTGAAATGCATATCAGGAAACTGCAGATGCATTGCCTTTGACATTCCATAGCCATGCACCTTTCACTTGCTGATGCCCAGTGCTGGTAGCTGAGGTTCTGTGCCAGGAAAAGATATTCTGGACTCTGAAACAATTAGAAACTGCGGCCCATCAAATGTCAAAAATTGAAATTTTATGAGGGAATTCAGGGACGTACCTTTGGATCTACCTCCCCATCCCAAAAATGAGTCTTGTGTCTATTTGCATATTCCCTATCAGAAATTTCTAAATTAGCTGCCTCAGCAAAACACTTAATTTCTTTATCTATAATGCAACTGGTAGACTGCTGGGCGTAGTTTCAAGTTAGGTTGTGACAAGCGTGTGAACCAGTGGTTTCAGAATGTCATTAGTTTGCATGCCTCTACTCAGGGTTGGCTTTGAGTTGTCAATGTCTTTGGACGCTATGCGAGCATCTTTGGAACTGTTAGTCAGTATTTGCTACTTTTGTAGCTTGGTATTTACTGCACATGTCTGTCTCCCATTCTTTGCACACTAAATATGGATCAGTTGGGGAGTTCTGCAGTGTCTGCCGAACTTTGCAGTAGTTTATTTATTGCTTGGTGACATTGATTGCCTGTTGCTGGCTGAGTCTCAGTGCTTCAGTAGCAGTTGACTGGTATGATTTAACATGGGAGCCTGGTGCTTTAATTTTCCTGCTGATTTATACAGCACACTGATAGTTACTCATATTACTGTTTATATCAGTGATCAAAGATGGTACAATACAAAACTCCAATCAAAGTCTGCATAGCAATTGGGTTTTGCAGTGAATTCATCTGTTGCAGTGAGTGGAATCTCCATTTGAACCCCAGCCACATTCCTTAAATACTCCATCGCTGCCTGTTTAATGTCATATTCCTGTGTTATATTGATGTACATTTATTTATTTTTATCTTCAGCTGGATCAAACTTGGATCAGGAGAGCAAGAGAACTGCCCACTTCAAATCGTTATGGCAACAAAATGTAAATGTGTTCGGCTCCTCTTCCAGACCACCCTGTGTGGAGGAATTGCATCAAGAGGCCCAACTCAACCTTCAGGCTCTGCTTCAAGGTATGAATGGATTCTGAAATTTAATAGCATGACCAGCGATTGAAAAGTCAGGTTAAACGCTTAAACATAGATTGACTGTGTCACTCTTAATTAGGAGAAGGGATGGAATGGTTCTCACAGCAGCATCAAATCTTTGCTTTTAAAGTGCCATGCTTAGCAACTCCTCTGCTCCTGTTCTCCTGCTCATCTAGAACTCTGTCCAGGCTCTTCTTTCTCTGTGCTCCACTCTCTCTCTGAGCTCGTACTCTCTCTCCGTGCTCCCGCTCTCTCTCTTTGTGCTCCTGTTCTCTCTCAGTGCTCCTGCTCTTTCTCTGTGCCCCTGTTCTCGCTCAGTGCTCCTGCTCTCTCCCTGTGCTCCTGCTCTCTCTCTGTGCTGTTACTCTCTCTCCATGCTCCTGCTCTCTCTCTATGCTCTTGCTCGCTCTCTGTGCCCCTAGTCTCTCTCTGTGCTCCTGCTCTCTCTCTGTGCTCCTGCTCGCTCTCTGTGCTCCTGCTCTCTCTCTTGCTCCTGCTCTCTCTGTGCTCCTGCTCTCTCTTCCTGCTCCTGCTCCCTCCATGTTTCTGTTCTCTCTCTGGGCCCCAGCTCTCTTTGTGTTCATGCTTTCTCTCTGGGCTGCTGCTCTTTCTATGTGTTCCTGCTCTCTGTGCGCTCCTGCTCTCTCCGCCCTCCTACTCTCTCTCTGTGCTCCTGCTTCCTCCATGCACCTGCTCTTTCTCTAGACTCCTGTTCTCTCCATGCCCCTGCTCTCTCCATACTCCAGCTCTCTCTGAGCTCTTCATCTCTCTGCCTTCCAGCTCTTTCCAAGCTCCTGCTCTCTCCGTGCTCCTTCTCTCTCTTCATGTTCCTACTCTCTCTCTCCGTGCTCCTGCTCTCTCTCCATGCTTCTGCTCTTTCTGTGTTCCTGTTCTCTTTTCTGTCTCCAGCTCTCTCTCTGTGCTCCAGCTCTCTCCGTGTTCCTGCTCTCTCTCCTAAAGTACTAAAATACTAAAGTACTGAAGACTTGTGCTCCAGAATTTGCTGCACCCCTAGCCAAGCTGTTCCAATACAGCTACAACACTGGCATCTACCTGGCTATGTGGAAAATTGCCCAGGCATGTCCTGTACACAAAAAGCAAGACAAATCCAACCCGGCCAATTACTGCCCCTTCAGTCTATTCTCCATCATCAGTAATGGAAGGGGTCACCAACAGTGCTATCAAGTGGCTATTACTTAGCAATAACCTATTCACCAGTTTGGATTCCGCACGGGCCACTCAGCTCCTGACCTCATTACAGCCTTGGTTCGAACATGGACAAAAGAGCTGAACTCCCGAGGTGAGGTGAGTGTGATTGCCCTTGACATCAAGGCTGCATTTGACTGAGTGTGGCATCAAGGAGTCCCAGCAAAACTGGAGTCAATGGGAATCAGGGGGAAAACTCTCCACTGGTTGGAGTCTTACCTAGCACAAAGGAAAATGATTATGGTTGCAGGAGGTCAGTCATCTCAGCTCCAGGACAGCACTGCAGGAGTTCCTCAGAGTAGTGTCCTCGGCCCAACCATCTTCAGCTGCTTTATCAGTGACCTTCCTTCCATCATGAGGTCAGAAGTGGGGATGTTTGCTGATGATTGCACAATGCTCAGCACCATTCATGACTCCTCAGATCCTGAAGCAATCCATGTCCAAATCAGCAAGACCTGGACAATATCCAGGCTAGGGCTGACAAGTGAAAAGTAACATTCACGCCACACAAGCGTCAGGCAATGACCATCTCCAACAAGAGAGAATCCAACCATCACCCCTTAATGTTCAAGGCATTACCATCATTGAATCCCCCACTATCAACATCCTGGGGGTTACCATTGACCAGAAACTGAACTGGACTAACCACATAAATAATGTGGCTACAAGTGCAGGTCAGAGGCTAGGAATCATGCGATGAGTAATGATTCCTGACTCCCTAAAGCCTGACCACCATTTACAAAGCATAAGTCAGGAGTGTGATGGGATATTCTGCACTTGCCTGAATGAGTGCAGTCCCAAAACACTGAAGAAGCTTAACACCATCCAGGACAAAGCAGCCCGCTTGATTGGCACCACATCCACAAATATTCATTCCCTCCAACACCAAAGCACAGTAGCAGCAGTGTGTACCATCTACAAGATGCACTGCAAGAATTGACCAAGGCTCCTGAGACAGCACCTTCCAAACCCACGACCACTACCATCGAAAAGGACAAGGGCAGCAGATAGATGGGAACACCACCACCTGGAATTTCCCCTCCAAGTCACTCACCATCCTGACTTGGAAATATATCACCGTTCCTTCACAGTCACTAGGTCAAAATCCTTGAACTCCCTCCTGAACAGCACAGTCAGTGTACCTCCACCACATGGACTGCAGCGGTTCAAGAAGGCAGCTCACCACCACCTTCTCAAGGGCAACTAGGGATGAGCAATAAATGCTGGCCCAGCCAGCGAAGCTGACATCCCAAGAATGAATAAAAAAATATATTTTACAGAGAGACATTAACTCATTTAAAAGAAACAGATTGAAACCTCTGTTAAAGTCATGGAGAGAGGCATCTGATGACGGTGTTTTGCAGGAGTGGAAGTAGGCAATCTTTGTAATGGAAAGGATACATGAGCAGAAGCTCGGTTTGGGATTGAGATTGATTAGGATGCCAAGGTTGTGAGCATTATGATTCAACCTTCGACCATAAGTAGGGAGGGAGAAAGAACCAGTGTGAAGGGTGCAAGGAATTGTGGCTTCAGTCATTCTGCTGTTTACCTGAAGGGATTTGTCCCTCATCCAAGGTTGGATGTTGGACAAGCTGACGTTCCAGAGTTCCAGAGCTGTGGAACGTTTGAGGCAATTTGTGGAGAGGTAACTTTGTGTGGTGAGAGTGTACAAGTGGGAGCTAACAGCCTTCACTTGTTCCTTATCTACATCAGAAGGTAGTCCCTCTGAACTGGACAATGGAAGAGCTGTTGGGGGAAGATAATATGCATTAAGTTAGTCAAAGGCTGCAGATCAGGAGAGAGACCACAGTCTTTGCTTTCATCACAGAACAAATGAAGGTTCTGCAATTGGCCTCAATCAGTCTTTTTGGTTAGGAAGGTGGCAAAAAATTGTTCCCACTCTGATTCCTGTCCATTGACAGTAATTGGAAAATGTCTGCAACCTGACAGATATTGTCTGACAGGAAAGGTGGTGGTACTCAAACTTTCAAGTAAAATTGTGAATTGGGCCTGATGATGTTACGACCCTGACCTGTACATATAAGCAAGTCCTTGGCAACTTGGAGTGAGCATCCCCCTCGTCTGCTCAAAAGAGCAGGTTAACATTGAGACACAGCAGGAAGACACTGGGATCAGAGGGTAAATCATTGCCTTCATTTTAACTGCTGGGCGCGGGCCCAACCTGATCAGGCGTAAAATAGCACGCGATGTCACCGGGCGAGCATCCCGATATCATTGTGCTCTTGCACGGCATTTCACTCATTGGGTGCAAGCGGGTGCCGGAGCCTTGCCTACTATTAACTAATAGGCCACTTAAGGCCATATCAATCCAATTGATGCTGATGTTTCACTGCCCGTGCAATTTCGCACTTGTTGCACCGGCAAAACAGACCGGCGGCCAGCCAACATTTTCAAAAATCTCATCCAAGGGCAGGATAAAAAGGGTCAGCAGCATTGCCACTGTGAGTAGTGAGGAGTTTTGGAGATAGTTTGCTGCTGGTTGCTTATTGGTACTTGGTAGCTTCATCTCTCGGGGCTTCATTGTCAGCATTTCCAGCCTTCATTTCAAGACTCATTGCTGCCTGCCAGGCCCCTGGAGGATTCAGACCATGTGGACCTTTCCAGGTATCAGACAGCCTTCCCTTACCCTGGTAATGGGGATTGTGATTTCCACTGGTCGCATCTCCTCTGAGGAAGAAGAGAAGGGCAGAAGGGAGAGGAGGCCAGGTGTCCCTATGCAGCCTCCAAGGGAGGGACCTGTGGGAGGAGAGGCACAGGCACAAGGGGTGCAGGGCCGGCAGGAAGCCCAAGGCAGAAGAGGCCACAGAAGACACCACTATCCTGCTGCCAGGGTTTACAGGCAGCGATGCAGCTACCTCAATATGTCTAAGGTGCAATGCCGAAGGAGGCTCCGCCTCTAATAGTCAGATCATCAGGCTTGAGATTAGCTTTGACTGTGTGGGTGAACACCCCATGCCAGTGGTTCTGAAGATCACAGTGGCCCTCAACCTCCAAACCTCCGGCTCTTTCCAGGGGTCAGTGGGGGATCTGTGTGGAGTCTCCCAATCAGCTGTCCCTAGTTGCATCAAGCTGGTGACAGAAGCTGTGTTCAGACAGATACTGACCTTTATTCTTTACCGCATGGCAGAGGCCAGCCAGGCTGAGCGAGCCAGAGGCTTGGCAGCGATTGCTGGGTTACCGCGTGTCCAGGGTGCAATCGACTGCACACATGTGGCTATCAAGGGGCCAGCGGGTCAGCCGGGTGCCTTTGTCAACAGGAAGGGATTCCACTCCATGACCACGAGATAGCCTGTGACCATAGGAGGCACATTCTGCAACAAAAACAAGAATTGCTGGAAAAGCTGAGCAGGTCTGACAGCATCTGTGGAGAGAAAGACAGAGCTAACGTTTCAAGTCAGTATGACTCTGCAGAGGAAGAAGTCATACGGACTTGAAACATTAACCCTTTCTTTCTCTCCAAAGATGCTATCAGACCTGCTGAGTTTTTCCGGCAATTTTTGTTTTTGTTTCAGATTTCCAGCATCCGCAGTATTTTGTTTTTACCTGCAGATTCTGCAAGTCTGTGCAAGGTACCCTGGAAGCTCCTATGATGCTTACGTCCTCAACCACTCCCAGGTGCCGAGGCTCCTTAGTGCTCCAGCCCGACTGGATGCATGGCTGCTGGGTGATGAGGGATATCCATTGAAGAGGTGGCTTATGACGCCTGTCCACCACTTAAGAACAGAGGTAGAGAAGGGTTATAATACGAGTCATGTCTCCATAAAGGCAGTGGTACAGAGGACCATAGGTCTTCTCAAGATGCACTTCTGATGCCTGGACCGTTCAGGGGGAGGACTGCAATACCCCCCAGAGCGGGTGTCACTGATCATGGTTGCATGCTGCACTCTCCACAATCCGGCACTGGCAAGGGGGCACCCACTGGAGAAAGAGGATTTAGACACAGCTGCACAGGCCACAGAGGATGAATCCAGTAGTGAGTCAGAAGAGGAGCACAGTGAGGAGAACGCTGAGAGTGTGGAGCCAGACCTCAGTAACCTCCAGGGAGGCAGGAACACCAGGGACGCTTTGATGCAATGCTCCTTCAGCTAGGCTACCAAAGATCAGCTCCAGCTGCATGCCAAGGCTGCCGCCTCCATCCCGGGTGTCTGAAAGGACACTTTCATTTGAACAAAAAGAACACTCAGTGCCTGTACACTAAAGTTCAGAGCCACTTACGTCCAGTATTAAATACTGGCATACCCTGCACCAATAAGAGAAAAGGATGAAACATACTCAGTCCATGATGACAAAAACAAAATTAGTCTCATTTTGACAATTTCAAACGATTTTCATCAACTTCTCCAGACTTCATTTCCAGACTAGTATAGGTAAAGTAGACATAAATGAACATAAAATCACACGTGACCTGTCCTGTTTGTGCTCATGGTGTCTTTAACTTATGCATGCGAGTGTTATGCCTTGGTGCCCCCACCCCCCGCCCCTCACTGGCATCAGCTTTGGAGACAGCCTGCTGACTCTGCTGTCTTGTTGGTCTTGATGACCTTGGTGGTCATCCTCTGTCCAGTGGACCCTGTGCTAGCCCCACCTGGGAGGGAGCGGCCAGTGCCACGGCTGGCATATCCCCAGTCATCATCAGATGTGATGGTCACTGGCAGAGAGGCAGAGGATCTGCTACATCATCTGCAGCGCCCTGAGACGAGCCCACAGAGACGACAAGCAGCTCGTGCACCAACGTGAGGTCACTCTGCACCTCCCTGTTTACCATTGATGGACGGACATCTGGCCGGGATACTGGGTGCCCCATTCATCTCCCACACTGACACTGACAACCTGAGCACAGTGCCAGTGTGAGGCCTTTCAGGTCCGAGCACAACCCCAGGAACCCCTCACTCTGTCTCTAGAGATGCCTTTCCATGAGAGTTGCCACTCTCTCAATGTAGGAGGCAGAGCATTCGGCCATGAGTGTCAACGCACTGCTGCTCCACATGGACTCCTCCATAACGGAGACCATGACACACATACCCTCATGGATCTCAGCCAGATCCTCCCACGTATCTCGCTGGACATCCAGCATCTGCCGCCTATTGGACAACTCCAGAGGCTCATCATCTGCTTTCGACTGAGCATCGCCCTGGCCTCCAGCAGTCTTCCGACTGTTGGGACCCTGGGCACTCTCTGCCTCCGCCTGCACCCCAAGCAAGTGTGAAGTGCCCTCACCAATGTGCACCGAGATACTAGCCGCTGAACTAATGCCCACCGAGATGTTGGTATTTGCACTGCTTCAGAGAGCGGGTGTGTTGCAGGTACAACAGAAGCTCGGTGGTCCTCTGGTGTCGGGGTGGCCCTTCAGGGTCCACAGAGCAAACGCCTGCTGTTGAACCTAAAAGGGAGAAGAAGGACATGTCATTAGTTAAGATCATCACACTGTCACTGTACATGCCAGGTACCCTGGTGAGACAATGGAGATCTGCATCATGGTGCCATCATCTTCCAATGATCAACGGGGACTCCAGGCTCAAGGCTCATATCAGTGAAGAGACTACATTAGAATAGTTGCACAATCTGAAACTCTCACCTCTGTGCACTGCACTCTTATCTTCGTCTGGTACCTCCGTCTCTCCACGCCTAGTTGCACATGGAGCGTGCTGTCTCTCAAGCTCCAGGATGTCTTGCTTGAACCTGCTGAGCAGCAGGAGGTTGAGCAGCCTTCCAACTGTAAATGCCCTCTCTGCCTGATTATGGTTTGTCTTCTCCTGAAAGAACAGAGGAGCATTGATTAGTCCACTCTCTACCTGCAGCACCATTGCAGCCTGGCCAACCCCACTTGAGGAACACCATGCAGGGCACATCCAAGTCGTGGCCCTCGAGCCGCAAAGCACTCAGTCCAAGCAGCCAGGGCTCACCCCCTTGGCCAGCTCTGGCATCATTAACAGTTGGCACTCAGATTCTAACACCCCTGAGGTTCACCAGTGACGCCCATCTTAACACTTCTGCACACTGACCCATGTTAACATGGTACTCATCCTTCCTGAGCGCAGCAGATCATTGAAGTTCTTCCGGCATTGCATCTATGTGCACCGCACCATGTCATGGCTGCTCACCATTGCTGCGACCTCCTCCCATGTCCTCTTGGTGAGGTGTGGTGGCCTCCTCCTGCCATCTCCAGGGACAAGAGTGTCCCTCCTGGCAGCCAGCTCCTCCAGGAGGACAGTGAGCCACTTGACAGAAAAGCGGAGGGCTGAGTGCCCATATGACCTGCCCTCCCGCCAGCCATGTCCAGCTGCATTCGACTGAATAGGGAACATTGAACACATGTCCCTCCATGGCAGCCTTCCATGGGCTTCCTTGGCTGTTTTTAAACTGGGTCACCATTGGACCTGGCAGCTGACAGGACCCCACCCCTGTCCACCCCTTCTTTACCAGTGCAGAGCCTTAATTTGCCAGCCAGCACAACATTGCGTCTGGGGGCCAATTGTAGGCACTGGACCGCTTCCCAGCCGCTTCCAGGCCTACCCACCGTGCCCGCCCAGCGACCTCAAAATCCAGCCCCTGTTTTCTAACAGGTGAGGAGGTTAAAATTGGGGCCTTAGAGCGGAATTTTACTACGGCGGGACTTTATGGCTCCACCAAAGTCAATGGAGTTTTGAACAACTCGCCACATTTTGCGGCCCCACCCCCGCCGTAAAATTCCACCCTTAATATGTAGACTCATGTGTGAAAAATGACACTTGGATGAGGTGTCAAAGGACAATTGAGACTTTATGAACGACAGAGTTAGACTGCTCGGATATAAGGGGAGGAAACTAGACCAAGCTGTGCGAGTCAATATCTGAAAGGATGGCATCACTCGAGAGCATGATTGCTTGTTCACTTATCTTCTTTCAAAACTCATTTTCAGTTTGAAGGCATTGCTTAACATTTTGCTTCCTCTTTCTGAATATGTATCAGTTATACGGCTGCTCTCATGCAACATTTATTGCTGATGTTGTGCATTAACTCTGCCTGCACTGATTACAATTTTGCAAGGAGCTTTCTACATCCCCTCCTCTTTTTAAAACACTGAACTACACCAGGCCTTTGAATTCACAAATCCTAACACTTCTTTAATACCTCTTGTGAGTGTGCACTCTGTGTGAGATAGACGGTCCATTAATTATCGCTAATGCAGTTTATCTGGTCATTATCTCATTGCAGTTTGTGGGACCTTGCTGTGCACAAATTGGCTTATACACCGCCTCCATTACAATGGCACTTATTGTGCCAGCATTCCGATATAAAAACTCCCAATTGCAAATACACAGAAGCAGGCAGCAGCATTGCAGAATCAGTCACTTGGGGCAGAATATTCTGCCTGTAGGGTGGGCTGGTTGGGAGTGGGCGCGGAGCCGACCACTGCCCACAATCCGCTCTGCGCCGCCAATATCCAGATGTGGTCTTACCATGGCCCTGTACAGCTGCAGTAAGACATCTTTGCTCCTGTACTCAAGTCCTCTTGCATTGAAGGCCAACATACCATTTGCCTTCTTAACTGCTTCCCACTAAGTTTTGTGTTATCAGCAAATTTGGAAATATTACATTTGGTTCCCTCATCCAAGTCATTGATATATATTGTGAATAGCTGGGGCCGAAGCACTGATCCCTGTGGTACCACACTAGTCACCAACTGCCACTCCAAAAAAGACACATTTATTCCTCTCTCTGTTTCCTGCATGCTTGCTTTCAGTGACTGGTGTTTAAGGACACCCAGGTCCCTTTGTACATCAACATTTCCCAATCTATCACCATCTAAATAATACTCTGCCATTCTGTTTTTCCTACCAAAGTGGATAACTTTAAACTTTTCCATGTCATACTGCATTTGCCATGTATTTGCCCACTCACTCAACCAGCCTAAATCACTTTGAAGCCTCTTAACACCCTCCTCATCGCTCACATTCCCACTAAGTTTCATGTCATCAGCAAACTTGGAAATATTACATTTGGTTCCCTCACCCAAATCATTAATATCTATTGTGAATAGCTGGGGCCCAAGCACTGATCCCGGCACCCCATTAACCACAGCCTGCCACTCCGAAAAAGACCCATTTATTCCTACTCTCTGTTCCTGTCTGCTAACCAATTACAAAAGCTATCACTGTAAATGCAGGATAGAAATTGAAAAGAGAGAAACATTTCTCTTGATTTGAGTTTGCTGTGTGTAAATCCTCCCCTTCTAAGCTCCTGTAAAAGGAGTTTCCAAAATCCATCCCTGTCAGTCCCGGATAGAAATTCACAACATTCTCTCCTCCTACTGACAGAAACAGTGATGACCATGCATGCGCCCTGCTGCTCGTTGCCCCTGTAAAGATGGCGGCCGTTAACTTGCGCATCTCACCAAGGGTCGCGGCCCAGAGCAACTGCCACCCACAGATACGAGTGAGGGACTGGTACTTGTTCTTGCAGTTTCAAAACCACTGCACCAGCCGGCTTCTTCTCTCCCTCCACCCCGCCAATTGTCTTACTGCCTGCGGATTTGCTCTCACTCAAACTGCACATGCTTTATCTCACTATCGCCTCTCTCAACTCTTCCATTGTTGCTAAATGATCAGGCTGCTTATTCAGCACCCAGTACTGGATGAGGAGAAATTTCCTCCAATTAAACATTGGGAAGACTGAAGCCATTGTTTTCAGACCCCACTCCAAACTCTGTTCCCTAGTTGTGACTCCATCCTTCTCTTTGATCTCTCAGTCTGAGATTATAAGTCTGTTGTCACCTTTGAATCTGAGTTGAGCTTCAAACTTCATATTTACACCATCACTAAGATTGCCTATTGCCACCTCCATAACATCACTCAAATTCACCCCTATCCCTGCTCATCTACTGTTGAAAGCTTCATCCACACCTTCGTTTTCTCTTGACTTGACTATTCTAATGCCCTCTAACGAAATTGGAGCAGAAGTAGGCCATTCAGCCCCTCGAGCTTGTTCCACATTCCCATCCAACAATCTTTGATTCCCTTACCTAACAAGAAACTATCTACCTCTACCTTAAAAATATTCAATGACCTCCATCTTCATCACCTTCAGAGGCAGAGAGTTCCAAAGTCGCACAACCCTCTGAGAGAAAAAGTTTCTCCTCAGCACTGTCCCAAAAGGGCAACCCCTAATTTTAATTGTTCTGGCTCACCCACAAGAGGAAACATACTTTCTACGCCCACCTTGTCAATACCATTCAGGATTGCAGTCTGTCTAACCTTCCCTCATAAGACAACCCGCTCATTCTAGGTATCAGTCTAGTAAACCTCCTCTGAAATCTGGCCGGTTTCCCACATTCTACACTCTGTAAACTTGAGGTCTGCCAAAACTCTGCCTGTGTCTTAACTCGCAGGAAGTCCCATTCCTCTATCATCACTTTGCTTGCTGGCCTACATTGGCTCCAGGTCAAACAATGTCTTGATTTTAAAATTCTCATCCTTATTTTCAAATCCTCTTCAGTGGACTTTCTCTTTCCTATCTGTATAACCTCCTCCAACCCCACAACTCTCTGGGATATCTGGCCTCTTGTGCATTCCAAATTATGATTGTTCCACTATTGGCTGTGCCTTCTGTTGCCCAACTCCCAAGCTCTCCCTACACCTCTCTGCCTCTCTACCTCACTTTTCTCCTTGAAGAGACATCTTAAAGCCTACCACTTTGACCAAGCTTTTGGTCATCTGGCCTAATATCTCATCATGTGGCTCAGTGTCAAACTTTGTATTATAATGTTCCTGTGAAGTGCCTTGGGATGTTTCATTACATTAGAGGTGCTCTATAAATGTAAGTTGTTTTTGTTGAAGTTTGTGGAAGTAGGTTTGTGAAGCCAAAAGCTTGTAGAGTATTTAAATTTATTCCTGCCTGAAGTTTTTAATATTGCATATATTCCTGAAAGTTTCATTATATGTCCCACCCTCATGCTCTGGCTAATGGTCACCTAACAGGCATAGTGCCTGTCTGTGTTAATTGGGAAGTAGATTAGATGACCTGACTCTCAGTCAAAACAACCATTATTTCTATCTTCAATATTTTTAACAACTAATCAATGAAAGCATTCAAAAAAATTGAAAAAAAGTTTTTCAATATACCCTATGACTTATCTGCTGAGTTGCTTGCAGCAGCATCAGGGAGATAAATTCTCAATTCCTGGAGACTCCAGGACAACCCTGGAAGGTTGGCAATGCCAACTTGTCATAAATTGCTTAAATGTCTTGCTGGCTAAAGCTTTGTCTTGCATGCATCTGCTCTTCTTATTCTTGAGGTCCCATTCCCTTTTACTGTTTTCCTTGTTCTCTGGTATGTGTAGAAGATGAACTTTTCTTGACACTACCAGTCCATCCTACAAACAGAAAGAATTAAAAATAGAACTTGTTTTTATATAGTACCTCTCATATTTTCAGGACTAACACAAAATGTTCCTTTTTTTTCTAATGCTATTTGGGGACTAGCAAAATCCATCCTTATAACTACTTCAGGAGCAGGCACTAAATAAACACCACTAACTGGGACTCTCAGAAACCAGCAGCTCATTTTCTGTCTTGCCAATTCCTCCACCATCAACATTTTTCACTGAGCCAGAGCTAAGCTGGATCAGCCATCCCAGCATCTTGGCCACACAAGCAGGGATTGGGCACTCTGTAAAAGTGCCTCACCTCCACAATTCTCAAAACCTTTCCACTGTGTTGGCAGGTTCAGGAGTATAGTGGACGACTCACCACTTGCCTGGAGGGTGCAGTTGTAACAACACTTGAAGCTAGGAGATAGTAATGATTCCCTCTTTCTCTTAAATTGATGACTCATTTACTGGTGGGGCCTGTGGCTGATTTGTGATTCCAATCCACTGAAATTCATAAAATCAACCTGTAGAGTTCGGTGTGACTTTTTCCATTGGCTTTCAAGTTGCTTAAAAAGTGAAAGGAACATAGGATGGGATTTTCCAGCCCCAGCTGCCGTCGGGATCTCCCTGTCCTGCCAACAGTCACTGGACTTCGAGTCATGCGGACTCAAAATGTTACTTCTGTTTCTCACTCCGCAGATGCTGCCAGACCTGCCAAGATTTTCCAGCACTTTCTGTTTTTATTACAGAAGGTGAACTGATTTAGAAAGATGGGTGTACATACAGCATATCTGCAAAGGGGAAGTGGCTGGGCTGCTCAAGAGAGCTGAAGGGTACATCAAGTTTTGTTTGCTTGAGTTCTGAGCTTTTGTCTCTTAACTCCATCATTGCTAAGCAACCAGCCCTCATCAGAGTGCCGTTTGCATTGTCATTTAGATAACTAGCAACCTTTAGACAGTCAGGAATGAAATCATTATTGTGTCACCAACTACAGAGACTGGGATTCAGAAAGCCTGACTCTTAAACTTTGAACTGTTTGGAACCTCAAATAATAGCAATCTTTTCCAGCCAATTCCTGTCCCTAACCCTCCCCAAAATACTCTGACATATTAAAATGTGCCTCTTTCTTCCAGAAAAGTTTGGTGAGCCTACGGTACAAAACGACGTGGCTGCAAACACCTTCGGACACAAACCATTTCTCAACAGAGAGGTCCTTCCTGACAGCTGTCCCAGAAAAGGGGAGAAGCGGATGGAATTTGTATTGATGGTAAGAAGTCCTTAATGCACTATGCGGTGTGACACTTCTGATTGAGGAAGGTATACAAGAAAACACAAAACTATAAGAGTTTTACATATGATGACGCTGATAGAGTAATGTTCCCTCAGTTTCACTCTGAGCTGTTGTGTGTGTGTGTGTGTGTGTGTGTGTGCGCGCGCGTGTGTGTCTGTCTGTGTTTGTGTGCGTCTACGTGCCTGTCTGTGTGTGTCCCCGCGTGTATGTGTGTGCCTGTGTGTGTGTATGTGTGTGTTTGTGTGTGCGTGCGCATGTGTGCATGTGTATGTGTGTTTGTCTGTGTGTGTGTGTGTCCGCGTGTGTGTGTGTATGCGTGTGTCTCTGTGTGTCTGTGTGTGTGTGTTTGCGTGTGTGCGTGTGTGTATGCATATCTATGTGTGTCTGTGTGCACGTGTATGTGTGTGTGTGTGTGTGTGTGTGTGTGTGCCTGCCTGTCTGTGTGTATGTGTGTGCCTGCATGTGTGCATATGTCTGTGGGCATGTGTCTGTGGGTATGTATCTGTGTGTTTGTATGTGTGCGTGTGTATGCGTGTCTGTGCACCTGTGTGTGTGTGTGCAAGTGTCTGTGGGTATGTGTGTGTGTGTCTGCATGTGTGTGTGTGTGTGTGTATGTGTGTGTGTGTGTGTCTGTGTGTGAGTTTCTGAGAACAGGATAGTGCTTGGTTCTGATGTTTGTTACAAATAAATCTTCTATTGACAGTTACTGTCTGGGCTTCATGACTCCCGCCTACCTGAAAATTTAAATGGCGCGCGGTGAGGTTGGGAGCTCCGCTCAACATCACCACACCTCCCGCTTGCCGACAGGAAAATCCTGCCCTATGTTTTATGTTTGATGAGACAAAAAAAGCAGAGATTGCTAATGTTTCTTTTTAGCTCTCTAATATTCCTTTTATTCTGCTTTCCTCTGGCCATCTAAGGTTTTATCATTGGCCCAGGGGCCTGGCAGCTGACTTGCTTCCAGTGCTGTTTTAAGCCAGTGTCCGGTCTGGTTAAATGGCCAATGTAAAATCACTGCTGATGTAGCTGAGCAGAGCTGGGGTTGCAAATGAATTACTACAGTTCCCATCAGCAGCGTTTTTTTATTCATTCACAGGATGTGGGCTTCTCTGACTAAGCCATCATTTATTGCCCATCACTAGTTGCCCTTGAGAAGGTGATGATAAGCTGCCTTCTTGAACCGCTGCAGTCCATGTGGTGTAGGTACACCCACAGTGCTGTTAGGAAGGGAGTTCCAGGATTTTGACTCAGTGACAGTGAAGGAACAGTGATATATTTCCAAGTCAGGATGGTGAGTGACTTGGAGGGGAACTTCCAGGTGGTGGTGTTCCCATTTATCTGCTGCCTTTGTCCTTCTAGATGGTAGTGGTCATGGGTTTGGAAGATGCTTGTAAGGAGCCTTGGTGAATTCCTGCAGTGCATCTTGTAGATAGTACACACTGCTGTCATTGTGTGTTGGTGGTGGAGGGAGTGAATGTTTGTGGATCTGGTGCCAATCAAGCCGGCTACTTTGTCCTGGATGGTGTCAAGCTTCTTGAATGTCGTGGGAGCTGCACTAATCCAGGCAAGTGGAGAGTATTCCATCACACTCCTGACTTGTGCTTTGTAGATGGTGGACAGGCTTTGGGGGGGGGGGGGTGGTCAGGAGGTGAGTTACTCACCACAGGATTCCTAGCCTCTGACCTGCTCTTGTAACCACAGTATGGTTAGTCCAGTTCAGTTTCTGGTCAATGGCAACCCCCAGGATGTTGATAGTGGGGGATTCAGTGATGGTAATGCCATTGAACATCAAGGGTTCAATGGTTAGATTCTCTCCTGTGGTGATGGTCATTGCCTGGCACTTGTGTGGCATGAATGTTACTTGCTACTTGTCAGCCCAAACCTGCATATTGTCCAGGTCTTGCTGCATTTGGACATGGACTGCTCCAGTAGCTGAGGAGTCGTGAATAGTGCAATCATAAACGATCATCCCCACTTTTGACCTTATGATGGAAGGAGGGTCATTGATGAAGCAGCTGAAAATAGTTGGGCCGAGGACACTACCCTGAGGAACTCCTGCGGTGATGTCCTGGAGCTGAGATGATTGACCTCCAACAACCACAACCATCTTCTTTTCTGCTAGGTATGACTCCAACCAGCAGAGAGTTTTCCCCCTGATTCCCATTGACTTCAGTTTTGCTAGGGCTCCTTGATGCCACACTCAGTCAAATGCTGCCTCGATATCAAGGACAGTCACCCTCACCTCACCTTGGGAGTGCAGCTCTTTCGTCCATGTTTGAACTAAGGCTGTAATGAGGTCAGGAGCTGAGTGGTCCTGGAGTGCAAAAAAAATCAGCCAATCTTCCTTGTAACAGATTGCTATCAAATAGTTACTGTTGGAGACTAGGTTTGAGTGTCTATTAGGTGAAAATAGGATTTGGAGTGTGATGCCTCCACAGTATGTCTGCTGATAGTCACTGTCTGGACCTGATTTTCGTTCTCACTCACTGCAGAACTAACATGGATAAGATCAGAATTACAGTGAGCACCCAACCAGTATTGAAACTCAAAATTTAGTTTCACCTGGTAGTTTTGATCATTCAACATTAAAGAGTAATACTACTATTTTTGTCTTTAATGGTAGGACATAGACACACTGGGACCTTTCCCTGTTTTATGCATTGGTGTTCAACGTATTTTTCCATTATACATTTTCCATTGTATACTTTTATACACACCCCCTTCCTATTTCAAATGGATGCACTTAAATTGTTTTTCTGGTTCAGACTCCAGCCCTTTTCACATTTCAAGTGCACATTGATGTTCTTTTTCCACTTCATGTCTGCCGCTTATGCTCTTTTACAGTTTTACAAATATATGCTTGAGCCCTTTTGCGAATTAGACGATGAGTGATTGTACCTGATTTGGACACAGTCCAGCAATCTTTGAAATGCTGACACCATCTAGTGTGTGTCTGGAGAAAAGTATTCACCCAACTCTTTAAAGGGTTATACAGTGCAGCCCAGAAATGTCTTTTGAAATCTCTTCCTCAAACACTGGGAATTGTTTGTAAGCAGTGCTGCATTTTTAAAACATTTATTGAAGATGATGTTTATCTTTGGTTTTGTTTCGGTGGGTCAGCCAAGCACAAGGTCTAATAGTGAGGATGAGACAACCACCATTGGTATAAGACCACAAGAGCTATTTCTGAACTCGCCATCTACACCGGATAAGCCACGCAAGTGGATTCAGGCCATACCACAATCAACACCAGAGGAAAAGAGGTGGCACCCGACACGGACTGTTCAGGCGGATCTCGTACCCATCAATGTGACTGGTATGGAGCATTCTCTTTCCTCTTTATCACAGACACGTTGGTGTTTGGGTGGGGGAATCAGTGAGAAATGTAACTGAACTGTAGGGCTGATCAGTGCAAGTGTGGCTGGGTACAAGGTCAGTCAGTGCAGAGGGAGGCAGGGGGTACATGGTCATTGGGAACATGCCCCCAGTCCATGGGGCCTGCCTTTCCTGCCCAGGGGCCCCTTTTTGGGGATTGGAGCATGGAGCTTCCATGTCGGTTGGACACCTCCCGCACACACTGCTCCCCACCTCCCCCCACATCCATGGAGCTGGCAGCCTCCACCACCAGAAAAATGCTTCTGTTCAATGGGCAGCCAACCTGGGAAACTTTCCCAGCAGCCGGAATGGATCAGGGACACATCCTGGTACTGCACCCCACAGATTTCCCCATCTCCACCTCCAAGTCCACAACCCCGGGGTAGGAAAATTCTACCCTAAGTCTCAAGCAGTTTCACCAAGCTTGGAGGATGCCACAGCTGATATAGTCCTCACCCAGTTACCATACACATGGATAATGATCAGGAATGGCAATCCGAGCTGATCGGTTTACTTCCCAGACTAGGCTGAGTCATAAAAACTATTTCCCGCAACCCAAACAGTATCTCAGCTGGGATAAACCCTGAGACCTTTCCTGTTCTAGACCACACCAGACAGGTTAATCACAAACTGAAATACAGAGCGCTGTTCTCTGTAACGAGTGAGTCCTTATCAGGCATTAACAACTCCCCTGTGCATGGAAACTGGAAAAGTAGCCTGCCGACATTTACTGCACATGAAGTACAGTCACTTAAAGAGATACAGGAAGGCTTTGAACACATGCAGACACACACACACCCTACAATTAGTCCATCCCTTTAACACAAGCAAGGGAAAAGTGAAGATTGGGGGATGGCACTATTGGCAGGTATACCTCAAGGAACAATGAATAAATTGAGGAAAATTAATTTGTTTTTACCTTTGTTATTGTCCAGGGGAAACCCTTGAGCGGCACGCGAACACGCGCCACTCTTTATTCAACATAGAGACCGCAATGAACCCAAAGAGTACACTGAGGAGGAGACGAACAGTCACTGGCTTGCACGAGTCAGCTCAGCCTCAGCAAGGTGAGCTCCCCTCTCTGATTAAATCCCTGGGGAACTTTCCTGCTTCCTAAATATTAAGGAGCTGAGAGGATCAATGTACAGCTGAATTTGTGGATAATTGTTTTCTGTTGCTGAAAGGATCAGGACCCAAAGCAAAGATGATGTTGTAAGGAAAAATGCAAATTTGTTTTCGTTTTATAAAATTCAAATAGCACCCAAGATTCAGTCGTTTTACTTGGAATAGAGGTGATGTAATCATGGTTTTTGTAGAAGGATACATTAGAGTAATTCCTCCTCCCCCTTCAGGTACCATGCCCTAAGAGGGCATTGGTGAACATGAGCTTCCATTGGATTGGTCCATGATTACACTTAGCAAAATACTGCAGGGCAATTGCTATCCTTGTCTTGGTTTCAATGTTTCCGCCCCCATGTCAGTAATACTGATACCTCCATTGGCTTGCTGTCAATTTCATCTGATTATACTCCTGGGAAGTGCCCCCCTCCCCATGTTATATTATATCACATACAAGATGTTGTCTTTGCTAGGGATGCTACCACTGTGCCACAAGAGCTCATTTTTATTAGAGTTCCACCCCTTCTAAAATACACACTAAGTCCCAGTGGAACTGGACTTGTGCTCTGCCCCCAGAATGGAAGATGAATACAAAAGATTGGAAATCAATGACAAAAGCTGCTGCTGCTGCTTGATTCGACTGGCAGATGGGGTTGCGTTCACAGATTTTTCACCCATCTATGAGTTGCCATCATTCATGAGGGGCTGTCGGCATCTCTCTCTGTGCAGTGCAATTCTGGACGCTGCTGTCATTCCTCCCTCCATCCAGTCTCTGATGTTGTCCACCCATCCAGTCCTTGTCTGACCCTGGCCCGTGCTTTCCTGATGTCTTGCCTTCTATTGTCTCCAACGCTCGTGTCTCACTCTCTCAATTTCCGTTTCTCCACTTCAGCTGAAAGTCCATGAGATGTTGGGACTCTGATTTTCTTGCTTTGTCCAGCTGATCCTAAAGGCCCTTTGCTACAGCCACATTTTCAAAGCTGTAGCCTTCTCCCTGTCAATTTTACTGAGGGGTCAGCTCTTGCACCCATACAGTGCAATGTTCCACACCAGGAGTTTTGTAAGTTGCTGTTTCAAGTGTAAGCCGATGTTGGTGTCCTTCATGCTTCGCTCAGTTGACAAGTTTTAGAGTGGGTAGATACTAGCCTCGTCTTGGTTTCAGTGTTTCTATCCCCATTTGTGTTCACTTTCGATATCAGAAGTCGAAATTGATCTACGTTCGCAATAGTTGTGGAGTGGGTTGTCACACTGCTCCCACCATGGCTGGTCATTGAGTATGCCTTGTTGATGCTTAACCCAAACTTCAGACATGACTTTCTCAGCTACTCAGCCATCATGGATAGTTTTTACTTGTCCTTGGCCGTTGAGGTAATGTCATCAGCATATCTGATGCTCCAGATGCTGACACAGACTTTAATTGTCCACAAATCATAGTTAAAATATCAGCTTTGCTCAGTGTGACTGAAGAGGACCTTTCTCAGTTGTGTCAGAAGTGCACAGCATCTGTTATCAAATAGCCCCTGCATTGCTCTGCCACACAGTACCTTACAGATGTCAAATGCCTCACTTCTTACTTTTTCTTGTATCTGTGTAAAAGCTTCAAGTTAGTTTGGTCACTGTGTAAGAAGAAAAAACAGTATATGGAGCTGACTGTGTTTATTTGCTGTCATATAGGGTAGAAATCTAAATTAGCGCTTAATACACTTCTGCAACATTCCTACTATTTTCACAAAGACATTAGGTTATTTATTTTTAATGTTCAACACCTATGTAAAAATAACATCCACAGGAATGCAATGCAAGCACATTAAGCATTCTCATGTGAACTTTGACACTCAGATCAAGGCAATAACAAAATCAAATATTGTATTAGGATGTGTTGCTAGAACAATCCAATTTTTTTATCCATTGTTTCTCTTCCCTGTTTTCCTCTTTATTCCTCTATTTCCTTAACATTAATTGTTACAGATAGGAGCACTCAGCTGTTTTCCCCCATCTGTGAAGCACTCATTCACAATTTCTGAAGACATACTTTTTAATTGACATTTTGCTATATCAGCTCAGCCTTTAAAAACATTTCCTACATGCAGTCACTCAGTATAAGTACAGTACTCACAAAATGCTGATGGTGTAATGGTCTGCCTTCTAGTGGTCATTGTCATATATCACAGTCTTAACTTGCATTCAGTGAAGCCACAGTAATTCACATAAGTTTCAAACAGAAATAGTGGGGTCAATGTAAGTTTCTGTTGCTGTACATAAACATATGTAACAGGGAATGAAAACCAGTACAGATTGGTCCTGCTGGATCTCCACTCACTTGTGTTTGGTGGGTATTTCTAAATGTATTTTTCAACAATATCTTGCATGGATACAATATAACATGGGGAGGAGGCACTTCCCAAGAGTATAATAAGACGAAACTGGCAGCAAGTCAAAGGAGATATTAGCATTAGTGATTAAAAGCTTAGTCAGAGTGCTAAATTTTAAGGAACAACTTAAAGGAATAGAAGAGATAGAAAGACAGGGAAATGTTCTGAGGAATTCCAGAGTTTATGGCCTAGATGACTGACGGTACAGTCACCAATGGCAGGGTGAAGGAAGCGAAGGATGCACAAAAGGTCAGAGTTAGAGTAATTTTGAATTCTCAGAAGATTGGTGGGCTAGAAGCGGTTGCAGAGATAGGGTGGGGCAAGGCCATGGAGGAATTTGAACACTATGATGGGAATCATAGAATCAAGATATTAATGCACCAGGAGCAAATGTAGGTCAGCAACTGGAGGAATGGTGGGTAAATGGGACTTGTTGCAAGTTAGGGTATGGACATCAGAGATTTGAATGGGGATGGGAATCTGATTGGAGAGGTAAAGCCTGGATTTGTGGGAAAGCTGGGGACAAAGTTGGGAAGCAATAACCTGTTCAATGGCTTTATAGAGGAAAGGGAGGTTGGAGAAGGGATGGTGGGGCAATATCTGAGGAGAGAGAATCATCAACAATGTCACCAAGTATGGAGACAACAAGATGAAGTTTGGCGGTCATCAATTTAGTGGAAATAGAGTCCGGAGAGGTGGAAGAGGGTTTTGTGGATAGGATAAGTTCAGCGGAGGAATGAGAAGCACCAGAAATGGGTGAGCACCTCCTTGAAATTATATAATGTGGCAAGAATAATGTATTTTGAAGCTTGCATCATGTGTCAACATTTACACTGTTAGGTACACATCTACATAATTTTGCCCATCTAAAATGGCTATCTAGGTTTGCAAGGCTGTGACTTTCAATGGGAAGGAATTTAAAGGAACAGACAGCCACATTCAGAAGCAGAAGTAACATGGGTTTCCATTTTTCCAATCAGTACTGTTTGTATGGCCAGTTTGTGGGTGAAGGGATTTTTTAGGATGACTTCAGTTTTTGTGAGCATTTTCCACCTCAAGAAATTGGATGATCCTATTAGAATACCTCTCTGTGTGTTACTGGTTAAGTATGGTAGCACAGATAGAGATGATCATTTCTGAATAAAACTGGGTATGATGATAACGGGGAAGCAGACATTTATGCCGGGTTGTCCCTGAAGTACCATCATCGTGTCACCAGAGACAGTGGAAAGTTTTACACATAATAGCATCAGCCTCCATTCAGCAAAATACAGAAACAAGAACAAGTAAGTATCCAGGGTTATGTGGTGATTCAGAACAATTGAAACTTCCCTTTAAAATGTAATAATATTTCTAAATCTGAACTAGTTGGGCTAACTTTGTTGTGGAGCTGTATTTTCTGCTGCTTGTTGGTGTCCATTTTCTCCACTCACCCGAAATACTAACTCTTACTGTGGTACACTTTCACAGGCTCTGACAGCTTATGCAAACCTCAGGTATTTTTATGTCAGCTAGGGCAGCAAATGCTTGCAGAATGTCCATCTCTGATCTGGAGGCCATGGCAATCCCATCAGATCCTGTTCTCACCAGATGTTCACACAGCAGGACGTGCCAGCAAGAGTCACTGGATAATAATCCAAAGCAATAAACAAGTGACTCAGCTGTCCCAGGAGCAAATTGTAGTACCCGACTTATGGCTTTGGTTGAGGTCATCTTACGTAATACATATTGGGACTCGAGCCTTTGACCTTCTGTATTGCTTCATTATTGCTTTTAATATTCCTCTGCGTAGTGACCCATGAGATCATCATCGGGTTTGGATTGGATTCCTAACACATTGCTTCCTTCGGGATACAAATGATTGAATATAAGTGTTTATGATTAACATGCACACACCATAATTTATCTTTAGCTCATACTGTTAATGGGGATCCACACAATAGCTAGATATTTTAAACACTTTTTTATTGTAAAGACTTCATGGACCTGACCTCTGCTGTTATTTTAGAAATAAGACCACAGTTAAGCAAGTTATTGAGACTAGCATTTTGTGCAGCAATTAGATGATCCCAGCAGTTATGTCCTCATGCAGTATCACAGGCTCAGAGAGCAGGAGGATTAGTGGATTGTGCCAACAATAATGGGACAGATGTTTGGATGGTGACAATTGGGAAGAGCAGAGGAAGAGAGGAAGAGGCAGGAGGTGGGGAGGGTGAGGGAGAAAGATAGAAGAGAGAGGAAAGAATTGGGGAAACAGAGTGGTACAGAGGGGCAGGACAAAGAGAGAGGAGGGGATGAAGAGGGAATTTCTTTGCCTTCAGTTGTGTAGGCTCCAGGCACTGGAATTCCCTTGCTAAACCTTTCCTCCTCTCTCTCCTCCTTTAAGACACTTTTTAAAACTTACCCATCCTAATATTTCCTTATGTGGCTTCAAGCCAAACTTTATCTCATTATGTGCCTGTGAAGTGCCTTGCGAGTTTTACATTAAATGTATTATATAAATTGACATTGTTGTTATTGAAGAGAGGAAGGAGGAGAAGCTACGTTTTCTTTACAGAAAACGTGTGAGCTCCTGTGGTTTGTTATGTTTGGAATGTTGCTTTGCCACAAGGAGACAGGGAAAAATTAGTGGCCTAAAAATCTGGCTCTGTAACACTGCTGGAGTCGGAAGCCCCCTAAGTGGGGCGTGCAGCTCTCCCGGCACATCTGGTACTGTGCCCCGTGCTGGGAAGACACTGAGCATGAGTGTGCCACATGTGTAGGAGAAGCTTTCCAACTGGCCAGATCATGACATCCAACACTCATTCTGACTGATTAACCCATTTTTGAAACTTGGGTTGTGCAGGTCAACTGAGCACATTCGCTTGTCTTTCACCAAAGAACATGCATTCACACCCCTGACCCTCGCCACCATGAGCGTAACTTAAAGGTCAGTACCCAACCAGCAGCTAAAGTGATTTACTTTAACTTCCACTCTTGCAGATTTTTTTGAAGTGTTCTGAGTGTTGTTGAGTGTGGTGAGTTGCTGTATACTCACAGGGAGGCCAAAGAATTTGGTGACCTGTCTGCACAAAAGCTGCAATTATGGGGGCTCTAGTTGAAGTACCTCTGGGTTTGCAGCATGACAAGGGAGATTGAGCAGAGGCTCTGGAGCGGGGAAGCTCTGCATGGAGGGAGGAGGAAGAGGAGGAGGTGGAGGGGAGACATGGACTTTCTGTGAGCACCTACTCAAATTCTGGTTCCCTCAGGATAACATCTGTTCATAGTCATTGCTCCATTATACCCCACCTTCTAGCCAGTTGTAACATTACAGAGCCCTCTTGGTCAAAATCCTGCAGTAAAATGGATCAATAAAAACCTGACCACAATATCCTTATAATAAAATATATCTAATTATACAAGCAAGAATGAACATTCCCTTAGTGCCTGCCTGTGGTACCTTTGCCTGGTCAAGAGCTTCTGTGCAATAGTACCACAGTGGTCGCAGCATGGCTGGTGGAAGGCTTCTGACTTTCAATGGGGGCGATTGAAGACCTTGCAAGATGCCCTCTGTTATGTATTCGCTGGTTTACTGTGTATCTTATATGCCTGAATAATCCCAGAGCAATGCAGAGATGAGACTAGTTCTAAATCTACAACAGGTTTATTTACATTACTTACAAATTTCTCAGAATTTATATGATATTCTAGACACATATGCCTCTGTCCAGATCCTCAGGTCTTTCCAGAATCTTCGCAATTTCTTTAGGTCTTCAGTTCCACCCACAGGCTTCAGCAATCAAGTACAATTAACATAGATCAGAGAACCGACTAACGTAATCAAACACAGATCAATCAAACCATTGAATACTATACCCTTGAGCAGCCCTGGGTCATGAGTGCCTAGTTTTGGACTACACCACCTCAGCATGGGTGGCAGTAATCTGGACTAGCTGACTAGCTGACAGGCAATAGCAAGGGCATTGGGGGAGTGACAGTGGTAGATGTGGTGCAAGAATGCTATTATCCTGAGAGAGGACAGCAGGATTGTGCTCCATGACACCGCTCAGTTATATGCCACCTTGTCCTTCAAAAGAGGCGGACGAATGTCAGTGATTGTGTTACACTGTGTTTTGGTGATATCCCTGCCACAGCTGATTGGCTGGAAATATGTGGAAGCAGCAGGAGCTGGAGGTGGGGCTGGTTTGGAGTATATGTGAGTTTGGAGTGGAGTGTCTCGATGTTAGACATGAGTCTTGAATGTTAGGGACTGCTGATGGGTAAGTAATGGGAGTGGGGTGCATTGAGCAGAGTGAGAAGTTGGTTGTGCAATGGGTAAGGGATATCATATGAAGATACATGCACCGATCTTGACCACTGTGAGGTCATTAGATTTCTTGTGGTACTACTGACAGGTTCTATGCACTATATTCCAGGCATTGATCTCCCTGGTCACTTGCTCCTATTTCCTTCCAAGGGTTTGCCTTGAGGGCATCCTAGCACCTGTGGAACCATGATCTCTCTCCTCCTGTCAAACTCAATCACTAAAGCCTCTAGCGCCACATCCATGAACCTACGAACCCTTTCTTTTCTTTGCTTCTCCATTTGTATACCTCCTACTTGCACTCAGTGTCAGTACAGGCAGCCAGCTGCAGTACTTTTCCACTGAATGCAGCTCCTTTTTATGAGGGTCAGACTTTAAGACACACAGGTTGGCTGCACCACATGCTATCAGTGCATGCTGCTTGGTCCCCTGCTGAGCACTTAGAAAGATGACAACATGGGCCCTGCTCAGACCAACACTATAATAGGTAAATGAAGAGGCAGCACCAAGTTTGCATACTGCCTGCCTCAACGGGAAGCAACTCATGACCCCCATGACCAAAAATGGCTGCAAATCAATTTTTAGCCCAAACACCCGTAATCTTTACTAAGTCATCCCAAGAAAAGGAATGTTGCAGTGGACAAAGTTGGGTACTGTGATTTCAAAAAAGAAGCCTAAGACCTTTTGATTTATTCATGTTTCTGTGACTTTAACTGGGCTGCCACTTACACTGACAAGTAATTTATTGTTAGGCCAACAGTGCCAACTACAGTCACAACACATTTAAAACATTTCAATCATACACTGTTTTAATGTATAATAGATAAATCATCATTATCCTAAAGAAAAACATGGCTTGCATGAACCTTAATTACAAAGTGCTAAGCTCGTTGCACTTCATTTATGGTGTAGAGCACCTTTGAGATATTTTTTAACAAATGTCATTTAGATCAAAGGGTCCGGCATTACCAATATTTATTTGTGCTTCCTGCAGGGAATTTAAATGTGTTCAAAATCTACATTTCAATTCTTTGTGTCATTTGGGAGCATTAACAAGAGTTATTAAATTGCAGGACTTGAACTCTTCCAGTTATTAACGTTATTTGAGCTGTGTACAGTGTTCATCAGTTCAATTCTTTTTGCATTCTAGGCTCTTCAACAGAAGATTCCACATCTCCTCACATGCCAATGACTGCAGAGGCAACCCAGCGTCTCTTTACTTTTGATGAAGATATGAATGTTGCCAATGGGAAAAGGGATGTGGTCAGCAATCTTGGAATAGGACAATCTTTCCCCACTACACTCAGGAAAGTACATAGTGATCTGGGTCAAATAACCAATCCAAATCTAACTCAATCTTCAGGGAATATCACATTCACCATGAACAATGCACCAATGATGCACATGTCCTTTAGCGAACATAGTTTCTCTTCACTTAACTCTTCTTGGGATCAAATGAAAGGAATTAACTTTTCTTCTTCCTGGAATAATTCAAGTGGTGTAAACCCACCAAACTCTGTATCAGCAGAAGCCATGCATGTTGATGGATGTGCTCTAAATACATTCAGTCAGACTTACCGCAGCGTCCAGTCTCACACACAGCATGCATTTTGTTCCCCAGCTCAAAAACAACTGTTGCCTCATGCTAGCACATCCAATCCAGGAGAACCATGTCATTGTTCAGAGAACCAGATGGAAGGTCATCATTCCTCCAGCGGAACTTGTAATGGCAGCAATTCCATGTGTGCTCCTCACATTTCAGATATGGCTCTATCTGTGTCACTTCAATGTTTGAAACATTCTTCACAATGTGACTCGGAACTATCACTGAATGCTGGCTCCCATTCAGAATGCAATGTTGCATTATCAACCTTTAATCCAAGGGAAGGCCAAACACAAAATACCACACGTCCTGTGTTTGGCTCTTTCATGCCAAGTCAAGGGGAAACATCAGTGAGAGCTCAGAATCTTAAGGATATAAGAACTAACCATGAACGAATTATAGTTTACACAACCAATGACCCAGATGAAGAAAAAAACTCAAACCTGGAACTCTCAGGTCATTCTAATACAGATACTTGCAAGTTCCGCGAGAGATCATTGTCAACTCCAACAGATTCTGGGTCATGTTGTTCATCAGATGCTGTAAGATGCTATGATTCCAAGAGTTATGACCACTCCCGGCGGCATAGTGAGAATTACATCATGCGTTATCCAAGTGCCAGCTCAGAGGATAGCCAAAGCACTGAGAATGTATCTGTGATAACAGATCAGGAGGGATCACAGAAAACAAGGACTCGATCAAGAAGCATCTCTCTGAAAAAGCCAAAGAAGAAACCTGTTCCTCCAGTGCGCAGTGTTTCTCTGAAGAAATTTGGAGCTAGTCCTAAACTTGTGGAACCTGCACCAAGCATCTCACCTGGAGAAAGTAGACCTACAAAGCTCTTTATCCCTTCAGAGAAGCAAGTAGTTCAAAGTGAATCGGTAGACAGCAATGAATCCAGTGGCTTTATATCAGATGCCCGTTCTAGTTCTGCTACACCCACACTGAGAGATGGAGAACCCATTCGGTACCCAGAACATTGGTTCCTTAATGATTGGAAGTCCAATGATCCATACAGATCATTATCAAATTCTAGTACTGCCACAGGTATAACTGTAATTGAATGTGCAAAGTCTCGTGGCAGTTCTGAATCCTTGACATCTCCATCTATTTCAAGAGCCACTACACCATCCCAATTATCTGTGGAGGCTGAATCTAAAATGTCTTCTCCAGGGAAGCTCCCTGGTTTGATGTCACCGTCCAGTGGTTATTCAAGCCAGTCAGAAACTCCAACATCTGCTTTCTCTATGTCTGTTTATCAAGGCCATGTACCACAAGCAGTTGGCAAAGCAAAGCCCAAGGTGCCAGAGCGGAAGTCTTCATTGCAACCAACTTCCCCAAATGAAAAGAGCCCAAAGTCAAAGCGTGTCTTTGATCTACCCATTACTCCACCTGCTCATTTAGATCTGTCAGGACTTAAGCTATCTTTTAAAAGCAAATCCAAAGCCAGCAGACGGCATTCTGATTCCTCAAATAGTATTAAACCAAGCCAGAAACATAGCCCTAACCAAGCTTCTATGCCTGTGATAACACAGACTGTTCTGGAGTCTGTACGCCTACGCTCAGTCAGCAGATCAGAAATTGAGGATAATGCAGAAATTTTAAACTCACCACAGGAAACCCAAACTGACTCTTCTGAAACATCTCAGAAAAAAATCCGACCACCTGTTCCTGGAAAGCCACCAATGTCAAAGAGGCCTTCAAGTATTTTACTGAAGATTTCTCCCACTGAGCAGGCAACTCCTGTTGCTTCACAGCTTTCAGAGGCAACTTCAAGAAAATGTTTTGCCACGGTCTTTAGAAAGGTTGGGGTAAAGAAACAAGACTCTGTGGAAGGTGTAGCAAGTCAGAAACCTTTGGCATCACTGGAAACTGCACCCCATCAACCTAACTACCTTCAAAGTCACCACATGGGTAACAAACAAACAAGAGCAACTCCAGCCACTGCAGATGAGAGTCAAAGGAAAAGTTTTACAGAGCTAACCAGGAGTTCCACTCAATATACTGAGAAAAAGAAAAATAAGACTCCGCCCCCTGTACCTAAGAAACCAAATGTGCTGATTGTACCAACTAATACAGCACACATACTTGTAGTCACAGATAGATCAAAGCGGAGCCCACTACACAGCCCAGCTGCCACTCCAGATTCCAACAGTGCCAATATTTCATTTACCAATGTTACATTTGAAAAAAGTTTAGAAGCGACCGATATGATTGCATCACATGGTCGGAACGTTGATCCAAGTATAGAGACTGTACCAAGAAGTAGCATTCATTTCGAGGGAAACCCGAATAAAGAATACAGTGATGGATATGGGCCATGCCAAAATATAACACTGAGTAATGCTCCGGGTCAGAATCCTACAGGTATGTGAGAAGTCAGAAAAGAACCTAATTCTTTACAAATTTAAAACTTGTAGATTTCCTACTGCTAGGTGCCATTGTCAATGTTATGACCTGGGTAACTGGTAGTGGAAAATTCAATTTGCATCACTCAGAACTCCATCGACTTTACATCATGGTGTGGTTTCTGGTGGGTATGGACCATTGGTGTAGGAGGCATCCATCTCGAACAGGTGGGTAATATATTTAAATAATAATTTTGTGGTGGGAACATTGCCATGCAAAGTTGTGTCATCTGCTAAGGGGCAGCATAAGGTTCACTGTCCAGAGACAATAAAGATCAACTGTGCCCTGAAAGCAGGCTCCATCTCCTTGTGGGTAAGTGGCAGGAACTTATGAGGATAATGCTGTGGAGAGGCACAGAATGTCATCTTCCTTGAAACCGCCTTATGTAGCATTTCCAGTGGTACCAAAAAAGTTTTGGGTCATGGAATTGCATTATTTGTATGTTCCTTCCCATGAAATTTTGTCTGCCACAGCTTGGCTCCTCCCCCTTCAGCTTTGGCAAAAGCTGCATTGGTATGAGTTCTGAACATATCCAAAAGCAGTCCAAACTTCTGTCACTCTATTCTGGCACTCCCCTCTAATTCTCTCCTTCTGTCTTCATTTCACTGACATGCAATTTTCAACTCCCATCCATCCAAATTTGTACCTGCAACTTTGGAGTGAATGACCTTCAAAAAATTGATGCAAATGGCATGCTTCCTGTTGAATCTTACCAAAACCCACTATGACAAAAATGAAGTATTTCTATTTTGTTTTAACTTGATAGATGTTCCTTTAATTCATTCACAAGGTAAAAGAGGTTTCATTTTCCTGCATTTCATTGACATTGTTCCACTGGCCATGGGATGGCTGTGAGAGCAGAGAAAATTGGTGCTGGACACTTGCCCATTCGCTCATTGAGAAAGGTGAGAGATGGAAACAAGGGAATTATTGACCAGTTAGTCTAACATCTGTTATTGGGAAATTACTAGAGTCTATCATTAAAGATAGGGTGACTGAACACCTTGAAAATTTTGCAGCTGACCAGAGAGAGCCAGAATGGATTTGTAAAGGATAGGTTATGCCTGACAAACCTGTTTGGATTTTTTGAAGAGGTGACTAAAGTAATGGGTAGGGGAATGTCAGTGAATGATATTTTAATGGATTCCCAGGAGGCACCTGATTAAAGTACCTCATAAGAGCAGTTAACTAAAGTTGAAGTTTATGGAATTGAAGGGAAATTATTGACCTGGTTAGGAAATTGTCTGAGTGGCTAGAGACAGAGAGTAGGGATAATGAGAACTCTGATTGGAGGGAAGTGACAACTGGTATCCCACAAGGACCTGTCTTGAGCCCTCAATTATTCACTGTATTCATTAATGACTTAGATGATGGGATAGAAAGACACTTATCCAAATTTGCTTATGACACAAAGGTAGATGATATTGTAAGCCATGTAGATGGAAGCAGAAAATTACAGAGATATTGATAGGTTAAGTGAAATGGTCAAAACTGGAAAATGGATTTCAACGTAGGCAAATGTAAAGTTACTCACTTTAGAACTAAAAAAGACGAAACAGAGTTCTTTCTAAAGAGTCAAAAGCAAGAAACAGTGAAGATCCAAAGAGACTTGTGACTCCAGGTACATTAAAATGTCATGAAGAGATACAGAAAATAATCAAAAATATTAATGGAATGCTGGCCTTTATACCTATAGAATGAGAATACCAGTGGGTAGAAATCATGCTTCAGCTATATAAAGCTCTTGTTAAACCACAGTTGGAATACCTTGAGCAGTTCTGGGCACCACACCTTACAAAGGATAAATTGGCCTTTGAGCGAGTAGAGCATAGACTCACCAGAATGAAACCTGGACTCCAAATGTTAAATTATGTGGACAGTTAACACAATCTAGAAATGTATACCCTGCATTTTAGAAGATTAAGGGGTGACTTGATTGAAGCTTTCAAGATATTGAGGGAAACAGATGAAGTACATAGAGAGAAATTATTTCTGCTAATTGAGTAGCCTAGGGCCAGAGGAAATAGTCTAAAAATCGGAGACAAGCCTTCCAGGAATGAAATTAGGAAATGCTTCTACATACAAAGGGCAGTAGAGGTATGGAATTCTCTTCCACCAATAGCAATTAATGCTAAATTAATTGTAAATTTTGGTGGCAGATTTCAGACGCTGGGATTTATATATTTTTATTACCCAAAGATATTAAGGGACATGGGCAAAAACATATACTTGGAGTTAGGTTGCAGGCCAGCCAGGATCTCACTGAATGACAGAACTGGCTCAAGGGGCTAAATGGCCTGCTCAAGTTCCTAAGTTCACATTTCTGCACCGTCAGCAGATTTCCTTGTAATAACTACCACAACAAAAGTTTTTTAGTCCGGCGACAACAACTCCACTCAGATTCTAGCCCGAGTAGTTTTTAAACAATAAGCTTTATTTGCTTTGACTAATAACAGTATTAAGCTTTCATAACTGTTCTACAGTACTATATTAAATGACACAATGAGATGCAAATAATAAAAACTGATTTCCAGGTCTAGAGTGATCACTTTCAGCTCTCTGACTACCCGCATGGCTGTGAGCTTCCTAACATAGTAACACAACCTCTTTCCCAGGCAAGAACCTCTTTCCCAGGTGAGGACTGACCAGCTCCAACCCTCCAGTCCATTCACATAATGGCTTGGCTCCTGACCACCCCATGTATATTCTGACCCTTAAGAGAAAAATGTCCCTTTCTTATACTACTTGGCTACTTTTTTGAGGATGTAACTAGTATGGTAGATAAAGGGAAACCAGTAGATGTAGTATGCTTGAAATTCCAAAAGGCACTTGATAAGATGCCACACAAGAAATTCATTCACAAGATAAAGGCTCATGGAGTTAGGCATGATGTGTCAGCATGGATAGAGGATTAGTTAATGAACAGGAAGCAGAGAGTATGAAGAAATGGCACTTTTTCAGGTTGGCAAGCTGTGATTAGTGGAGTGCCATAAGGATCAGTACTAGGGCTTCAGCTATTCACAATCTATAATAATGACTTACACAAAGAGATCGAGAAAATGTACCTAAGTTTTCTGATGATACAAAGTTAGGTGGGAATGTAAGCTGTGAGGAGGACACAAAAACGTTTCAAAAAGATATAGACAAATTAATTGAACGGGCACAAAGGTGGCAGATGGAGTATAATGCGGAAAGCTGTGAGGCTATTCGCTTTGATTGTAAGAATAGAAAAGCAGAATAATTTTTCAAGGCATGAAGCATGTAAATGTTGATGTTCAGAGAGACTTGGGCATATTCTTACAAGAAACAGAAAGTTAGCATGCTTGTTGACATAATCCTAAGTGCTATCATTATAGCATTATTAATGTTTGGCTACTTTCCACAACCTATCATCATCACACTAAGGGGTTGTAAGTTCACAGTTTGGTTGACAGCTCAAAGAGTTTATTAAAGGATTATCTATCTTTGATGTGGGGTTATGAATGAAACTGTTTGTTTTGTTAAGGGATTAAGCATTTGAGGGGATTTAAATACATTGAATGGACTTTCAGAAATGGCGTGATTTTTATATATAGCGAAGGCTGTATTAGATATTCAGAACTTTACTTCATCTTAACATGACTCCTGAGGTCTGCCCATGATGGATACTGGGTGAGTTGGCAGGGAGAGCATAAGAGCAAAAGGGTGGTGGCCAGGAAATCATGGTTTGGCATGAGTAGGCATTAAGTTTGCATTGGGACTATAAGGGGTCATTACGAATGGGCGAAGGGTAAGGGGATGTGAGAGTTGCGAGCTAAAGAACCTAAAACATAAAAAAATTACTGGGCCAAATTCCCAAAGAACCAAGTCAGGCCTTTTAATCAGCCTGTCACAGCACTCAGGAACTCTTGTGGCCACCACTGACCTGCATCTTGGGGCAATGGGCCTGAATCCATCCTGCACCTGCACACCACCCACTCCCCCAACTTGGGAACCAAAATCCAGGCCATTGTCCACACTGGCTGAGGAATCTTACGACTTTCAAAGGGGTCATAAGTAAGCAAGGGAAGGTCATTAAATTTGTTTTTACCCAAAAGTAGAAGCAAGAGGGAAACATGAAAGATTTTTATATTTTGGAAAAGTTGAGTTCATAGTGGTGCTTAGAACAATGGGGTCTAAGATGAAAGAGGACAAGGATATTTAAGGAATTATGTTTAGTTGAGTTGGGTTGGCTGTGTGGAGGAGATGTCCTGAGACCAGCTTGTGCTGAGAAAAGGTGTGAAATCTGAAGCAGCACCCAGTTTCAAGCCAGAGAAAGCTTTGTCTCAGAAAGCAGTTTTTGAACTCGCTGGGATTTCTACTGCAGATTGGAAGACAGTGAGAAGTCATGTGTTATACCTTTACTGAACTGACAGCAGTTTTGCCTTGGGTAATATTACTTGATTTTTATGGTTAAGAATCTATAAGGGAATTGTTGCCAAATAGTTTACTTGGGTGTTCTGACCAAGTGGGTTTTTTGGGGGATGTTTTGTCAGACTGTTTTAACTGTATAATTTTCATCCTGTGTGCTTAAGTTGTTTATCTTCTTGTTAATAAATCTTTTATTTTTGAAATCTTAAAAGTGTTACTGGGGTTCTATGTTTCTGGCATCAGTAGTTTTCCCCTCATTTTCAAAATATAGAAAAAAGCATTATGATCAGTAAGACAAGTTTCCCTCTGGGTTTAGCTTGCTCAGCATATAATATCAGCGGTGGTTGTAACACCAGGTAAAGATGTAAAGATAGTTAAAAAGGTAAACCTACATCCCAGCCTTCGTAACACACACACACACACACACACACACACACAAACACAAGCATGCAAAATTACAAGTTACACCATAGGAAATTAATTGCTGACTAAATTTGAGATGAAATGATAGAAGGTTTAAGAAAAAAGAGAGTTCACTATTTTTGAATCCTTTGCTGGGATCTGTACTGAAGCAGAATTTCTCCGTAGCGGTCTTGAAATTTCAGTGGAGTTGAAGTCCATATAAACTGCAGTTTCTGGATGACTGTGTCTTTTTAAAATGTAATCTGCCTTTTCTCAAAAGTCGATGATTTTTGTACCTGTTCCTCTTATTTGAAAATTCTATCTCTGCACTGGAATTCAAACTGTATTAGAGATAGTGTGTTGAACTTGGGAGGGAGAGGAGAGAGAAATTACGTTTGCTGAATTGACAGAGTTCCTCCAGACTCCTGCTTAGCAGCTTGAGTGTTGTAATAAGACATTTCAAAAGGATTTATTCCTGTGACATGACCTCTCTACCCGTAATGATTTCAGATGGTATTTGATTAGCTCATGTCTGGACAGAATATGGCTATTGTTTTATGACCTAGGTGATTATATTCTGTAATATCCCAGCCATTAACTCCTGAATGATCCATCATCGGATCTGATGAGATATGGAAAACAGCTTCCATATAGCTATTGTCCTGGTAGACTTCCTGTCTCTGCTTGAGAGGTCACTTTATAGAAATGCAAATGCTGGGGTCCAGTACAGTTTCAGTAAATATTTTGAAGTAGTTCTTGACATCAGCAGGTGTGAAGTTCCATAGGATAATGTCTTGGAATGTTTTAATTGTAATGCACATTGGAACCTTCCAGAAACTGCTCAACTTGTAATACTTGACATCAGGTGGCTTGTGGCAGCCATCATAAGTCAGTGTCTCTGCTTGCTTTTTTAAAGCAGTTCAATTTCTGTTTGATCAGCTAATAAAATTAAAAATTAATACCACCTATGCACAAGTCACATCATCATGACAGTGTTTATTGTTCTTTGTCTAGTTTCCAAATTGTCTATTGTCATACATTTGCTGGAGAGCCAAAAATGCTAAAATAAAACAAATTTAAATCATTTTAAGACATTCTAATGTGCAGCCATAACAATCTTCTGGAATCCAATACAAAGCACCTGCCCAAATAAAGACAGGCATATTCATGTCAGATTTTTAATTTAACTACTTAAGTAATCTGGACACTATTGATGCCTGTGATAACTGATAGCCAGCACTACTAGACAATCAATAGTAACAAACAGACATCTGCCAACTGGGGTCAAGAGTTACTCTCAATAATTAACATCACAATGGGCACAAAGGAAGAACAGGGCAATTCATTTGATGTCCTTCATTGGCTGCAATAAAGTTTCAAATTGGATGCAGTTGAATAAAGATCTTTGGGGATGCCATAGTCCTTTCAGCTGCCGTACAACCAGCCATTTCCCATTCCACCCCTCTCACCCACCATTACTGAACTTCCAAGTGGAGGTGGCAACATCTAATGACCCTGCTCAAAATATTTAATTGATTTGTCAGGGTCAGCAGTAGATCAGATGGACACTTGGACGGGTGGGGAGTCCCACCCTGCCACACTTTGCAACTGCTTTAAGCAGCATTTCATGAACTAAACTAGGGCTGTGCTGAGTACAGTGGATCTGAATGGAGGGGAGTTGAGTGAGTCAGTGGGAAACACCAGACACAGATATGTTAACAGAATTAACAGAATTGGAAAAAACTTACAGGTAGAAAAACAATTCTAAATGTAAGTTACCTACAAAAAGGTTTAGCACATAGATTACTACCTTTTTGTTTATTGTTCAGTGCATTGGTCAATCTAATATTTACTGTAAATGTACATATAATATTGTTGACATGCATTACTTTGTGCATCTTTCGTTCAATAAGGTTGCTTGATGATTAAAAACCTAAAACAATCTTTTGAAACTCTATCACTTTTAAAAGATGTAAGGAAGTTCCTGCAGAGGTACAGCACTGATCCAGTGACCACAATAATTTAGAGAATGGCCTTCTTTTTGTTACTGAGAAAGAAAAAATAAAAAAACAAATTATTCAGAAATCCTATTTAGGCTGGTGTTACTAATGGAGGTACTGGGCTCTTTAAGTGCTTCTCACATTCTCTTGACCACCTAAGCAACTCTAGCTACTCATTTCACATGAATAAGAAAAGGGAAGGGCTCAAAGCAGGGGGAAATGAACATGTATCTCTTGAAGCTGCTGGATAGTATGGTGGAAAGTGGGACATGTGAAAAAGTGGGTGACGATCAATTGTAAAGGTTCCTACCTGATTTTCCAATTGGCTGATCTCCTTTCTCAGACAAAGGCTTCAAGGCAATTTGTGGCATACTGACTGTTGCCTTGGTTGTCATCAGTTTACTTGACACGGAGTAAGCATCAGTGCCACAGTGAGCAGTGGATGTGCACACTGAGTTACAAGAGCTGCTTCGGGTTGGAAGATGGGGTTGCGTCAGACTGTCTAGTGATATAGATGCAGTTTAGACCAAAATGGTGGCAGTATCATTTTATTGGTGTTTTCTGCCTCTCAGAGTTCACATTTGTTTGCTTCTATATTTTGGATTCCAATGACTGTTGGTTGACGGAACTGAGCTTTGACATTATCCATTGACGCACTTGAACAAATGCCATTTTGTTTGAAATGTAGGATCTCCCAAGATAGCTCATTCCTGTTTTCTTATCTTTAGACATTTTTTTGAATCTGGCAACTAAACAGAGAAGTCCCATAGGTGCACAGAGTGGAGACATTGTAATGGAGGATGACGATGATGTCTTTATCTCCTCAGGCGTCCTACGCTCCACTGAAGATCTCTTCACTGTTATTCACAGGTAAGAGAAAAGATAAAGCTGGTTTCCAGTATGTGCGCAGACATGAGTGAGAAAGTAGTGATGATTTACTTAGTCTATCTGGGGTTTCTGCTGATCTTCCTCCAAAGTTCCTCAGGTGAACCACTGAAGAATTTTTTTTGTTTTTATTCATTCATTCATGGGTTGTCAGCTTCGCTGGCTGGGCCAGCATTTATTACCCATCCCTAGATGTCCTTGAGAAGGTGGTGGTGAGCTGCCTTCTTTTATCACTGCAGTCCATGTCGTATAGGTACACACACAATGCTGCTAGAAAGGGCATTACAGGATTTTTACCCAGAGACATTGAAGGAACAATGATATATTTCCAAGTCAGGATGGTGAGTGACTTGGAGGGGAACTTCCAGGTGGTGGTGTTCCCATCTATCTGCTGCCCTTGACCTTCTAGATGGTAGTGGTCATGGGGGTTTTGGAAGATGTTGTCTAAGGAGCCTTGGTGAATTCCTGCAGTGCATCTTGTAGATGGTACACACTGCTGCTACTGTGCATCAGTGGTGGAGGGAGTGAATGTTTGTGGATGTGGTGCCAATCAAGCGGGCTACTTTGTCCTGGACAGTGTCAAGCTTCTTGAGTGTTGTGGGAGCTGCACTCATCCAGGCAAAAGGGGAGTATTTCATCACATTGCTGACTTGTGTCTCAAGGTGGACAGGTTTTGGGGAGTCAAGAGGTGAGTTACTTTTCACAGTGTTGATACCATAAGTCATTTTTAACAAATTAGTGAATGGCATATCCTACTGCAGTGGGCTTGTCACATACTGACTGACGTTCAAACTAACTGCAGTGCTCTGAGGGTGGAAAATAAAACAAAAATCTCAATGCAGACTTTATTAGAGACTTTTTTCTTGCTTCACTCTTGCACACACATTTGAAGCAGCACTATGCCCAATAGGGCTACTTGATTCTGTGATGACAGTGAAGGAGCAGAACAGTTATTCTTTTGTAACTGAGTTAATTAATCAGTGATTGGGATAGAGCATTCTTATTTCACATAACATCATTCTGCTGCACCATTATATTCTGAAAATGAGTGTGGGAAGGTAACTCTGCATCGTTTTCTCTGCTCCCTAGCCTTGGGAGATAATTGCAACTTCACTATTAACACCTTGGCTGAGATAGCCTAATTAAGATGGAGCCTGAGGTTTTGTCTAAGTGGCTCAGTATCTCTCCATAGGCTGTATCTCTTCTTTGTGCCAGAGATCCTTTGAAATGACTCAGGATCAGCCTTTTGGAATTTTATTTTGTGATTTTTTTCAATAGGTCAAAGAGGAAGGTGCTGGGATGGAAAGAGCCTGGAGAACCATTCAATATCAGGCACGTGGCTGTTTCACCTGTCAAACCCCCTGCAACACCTCCTAACAGTGGACTCAAACTTTCTCCCTCGACCAGTGGGAGTGGGGCCAAAACCAGCACCAGCAACGAGAACTTTAAGGCCTTATTACAGAAGAAGGGCAGCAAGCCTGCATCTGGCATGCGCATGTCCGCAGCTGAGCTCCTGAAAAGCACCAACCCACTTGCGAGAAGGATTGCAACAGAGTTTACACAGGAGTCGGAAAGGTGCCAGCCCATAATGGAGCCAATTTCGGAAAGGTGTCAGCCCATACTGAAGCCAGTTTCTCCTGAAAACACGTCAAGAAGTTAGAGCTATACCAATTCCTGAAGAGCAAGGAGAGGCGATTAATGTTTTCTGTCTTGTTGAATGTAAATTTTTAATTTTTGATCTATCACTGGAGCTATCATTCTGGTCAGAAGGAAGGAATAAGCTTTGCACAATCCTATGAATGCAAACTCGAGTGATGATGTGTTCTTCTTTTGGAAGTCAACAAAAATTCAAAACATTTAAGTGACAGACTTTTAATGCAAACTGTTATTTGGATCAAGAATTCTGAAGAAATTCCTCAATGTAAGGTGGAGGATATGGGATGGTCTGATTGATCTGAGGTTAGTGTTAGTTAGACTGGAAAAGCCTGGAGCATTGTAAAAATGTACAGCAGACAATCTACATTCCAGCCTGGCAATCTAGGTGTTCTAAGGCCTTATAGGGAACTGATCATTTAAAAGTCTGCTCCATGCACGATACTTTGAGCAGTCATGCTTAGGTTCTGTTTCTAAATTTTAATGCACCTTCAGTGAGTAATGCTTAACAATGTAAACCAATCCAACAGTAAACTGAATTTGTGGGGATTTTTTTTTTAACCATTGTGTACTCCTAATGCGATGATGGAAAGATTTCTTCCCAGAGCTGCCGGAGGTCCATAAATTCTGATCGAAGGTGTTCGTACTACAAGAATCCTGAGAAGAAAATGACATGATTAGAGTCACGCTTCAGCTCCACACTGCCACTTGGTCCACATTTATTCTGTGAGCCTCGACTCACAATGAGGCTTCAGGAGAAGAAGGACCTCTCTTTAAGATTGTAAAATAGTTGGCTTTCGCTCTGTGACTGAGAGACTATGCCCATGTTTACTGAGGCTCAAGAAATCTTATCTTGTTTCCCCACCCGTCTTCCCCTCATCCTCTAAAGAAAGCCCTGGAAACAAGAGTAGAGGCAAAATGCAGGGTCCAGTAGCTCCATTGCTGAGGTCTTGAAAATGGATAGCTGTATACTGATGTTCTGACTATTTGCTTAAGAAGCAGTTGCTTGCCTGATCTGTAATCTTTATTGAAATAGTGCCTCCTATTAAGTTGTTAATTTTATCAATATACTGTAATATGTAATATGGCATCAATATACAAGAGTTATTTCAAAGTTTTTTGGTTTTAGATCAAAGGAGACACCTTTGAATTTGGAAGCTTTCAAAAGGCCCAAGTGCTGCCTTGTCATGATATACAACAATGATCTGAATGTAGAAACTCTAGATTGTTTTTAGCCTTGGTTTGAGGGGGTCTGTTGTTAGCCCACTGGTTCTAATCATACAAATGGTTTAAATATTGCAGAAATTCTTTGTCCTTGTGCTTCTTTTATGTTTTATTTTATTCATAAGGTAAGCAAAATTCTCTATGAACTGGAAGGTGAACCACATCTTGAGGTGAAAATTTCTCATTCAGATTCACAGCCACATTCATCCCAACCATAAGGAAAGCTATACACCTTGCAGGCCACAGCCGATGCTGTGCAATTCTCAGCCCAGAGCCAGTGCTGTGCACCTCATAGCCTGCAGCCAGTGCTGTGTGCCTCACAGCCCAGAGCCAGTGCTGTATGCCTCACAGCCTGCAGCCAGTGCTGTGTGCCTCACAGCCTACAGCCAGTGCTGTGCACCTCGCAGCCCAGAGCCAGTGCTGTGTGCCTCACTGCCCATAGCCAGTGCTGTGTTCCTCTGTCAGCCCACAGTCAGTGTTGTGCTTCTGCCAGTCCACAGTGAGTGTTGTGCTTCTGCCAGCCCACAGTCAGTGTTGTGCTCCTCTCAACTGACAGCCAATGCTATGGTCCTGCCAGCCCAAAACCTGGGCTATGCCCAACTTAGGGTCAAAGCTATGATTTGTAGTGCCAAGCCAGGATGCACCTTTCACAATCCAGCGACAAGGTTGTGTCCATCTTTGGTCTTGTCCATTGCATCTTCGAACCCAATTTGTGCACTTTCCAGTCATATGTTTATCCCAATCCATATTAACAGTGTAACAATCCCTACACTGAGCCAGTGCTTTGTCCATTCCACTCTAGAACCATGGTTGTGGCTATCCTAACCTGAACTAGGTTTGTGCCCAGTGGCACCCCAGTTACTACCATTTTTGGCAGTAACTCTGTATTTGAAGCAGGAGGCAGGAGTATTTAACCTAAATATTTCTACTGGTAATTAGAAATCTTAATTAGTGTAATTAAGTTAACAGAGTTTTCTTGTTAAATTTATTTTGCTCCTGCCACTGAGGACAGCTGGATATCACTATCCCATCCACTTGAGAGCACATTAGCATACCTCCCAGTCCCTGTCTGAGTTTCATATTTATCTCAGGGTACTCTGTGTCTGGAGGAAATTCAATTGATTAAAGAGTTAAATATCTCTGATTAGTTAAAAATATATTGGTAATGGTAAAACTCTGTCTTCATAATTTGCGGACGGTGTGTTATTATCTGAGTGAGTTACACTTTACCAGTTAATGGATTGAAACTTTCTGTAAATATTCAATATTTTATCTTATTCTTGAATGTATGAGATTTTCCCTGCCCTCCCCCAAGCGTCACGCATTGAAAGCATCAACATTTCTTAACCAGACTGTGCTTGCGATGTCGCATTGTGGTGGGGATAAGCAATCAAATGCACCTTGTGATAAAAGCCATGTTCCACCATGTCAGAATGCAGTGATCATTCATCCTGTGAATAGGGAGAGAAGAGTGCACTTCACTTGAGAGAAGTTCATTGCTTTGTGTCTGTGATGTCTTGCACTTAAACATTTGAAATTAATTGTGCGTTTTAAAAGTGACTCAGGAAATTGGGAATGATCTACAGTTATTTTTACATATATTAGAAAATGCATTTGCCTCCCCCACAGCTTAGAGTGATAAATAAATATTAATTGTATAATCTTTTGAGACAATCATTAAAAAAAACTTGAAGCAAATTTTATTTCAAATTAGTTTTTCTTTCTTAGACCCCTCTTCGCCCACTTAAAATATTCTAGAATCAAGGTTTATTAAAGTTTAAATCTGCTCTGAAACACACAGTAGTTTTGACTGAGAAACTGTCTTGAATTTGAAAATTATACTTAATAACATTTTAAATTGTGTTCCCCCCTTCTCATAAGTGTGCTGTTACTGGCGTACAGTTCTACAGAAGCCAGCACATTTCCAGAACTTTAACAAGGTTCACTACATTTGAGCCTAAGCTGTGAATGGGCTAATGGCCTGTTAGGAGGATCACAACCAAACTTGATCCTGACCTCATCTGACATGCACAGCAGGGCCTATTGCTTAATAATCATGAGTGAAATCCCTGGCTGATTCTTCCTTGTCCCACTTTGGGAAAACTAATGTCCACTGTAACAACTTTACCTCTGAGGTCAGGTTTGGCACAGGAGATAACCCGGCACCTTCCTGAGCAGTATGACTTAGTACCATATCATGTCATTCATTTATCCTCTGAACCATCATGATAAAAATAAAATCTTTTCTCCCTGTGTTCTCCTCTAGTCTTCACCAGATCATGCCATCAGGCATAAGGGAGCGGGCACTCCTGTGCTTCTCCTGATGTAGTTATATACCAGCTGCTTGGAATCATCTGTGAGAGAACAAGCCCTTGGTGATTGTCTATTTGGTTTCTCCTCATTGTCCATGTGGGGAATCTTGCAACCTAATGTGCCAAGCCATAAATTTGAGTCTTACAACAACAACCATATATGTAATATAAACAAAACTTAACTTGTTTCAAGACCAGTTAAAGTGAGACATCGAACTGGAAAGAGTTTCTACGCTGCTGATTACAATTTTCAAGTATCAACCTTAAAAATCTCATCGTTCCATTCCAGTGACATCATTGCTGCCCCCAGATAATTCTATCCATGATTTCACTGGAACGGAACTGTATGAAGTCTTATTCAAAAGGGTTGCTCCTAAGCTTATTCTAACAAGCAATTTGAAAATGCACTAACAATGGATAACTTAGTAATTGTAGAGATATCTCCATTAATACCATTAAGGAATATATAGTAATTCAATAGAAGCAACTTGCCCTTATGGTCCCCAATACCAAGCAGTTAGCATGCCCTCTGACTAACATTAATCATCTGGAATTAAGGAACTTAACCCTATCACAGTATCTTTACAGTGCAAAAGGAGGACATTAGGCCTATCGAGGCTGCACTGGCTCTCTGAAAGAGCATTTCAACTAGCCCCACTCCCCTGCCTTATCACCATAACCTTGCACTTTTTCTCTTTTCAGGTAGCAATCCAATTCTCTTTTGAATACCTTGATTGAACCTGCCTTCACCACCCTTTTAGGAAGTTTGTTCCAGACTCCAACCACCCTGACAATGGTTAACGTATATTTGAGCCAACATCTTCGGTACCATAATTTATCTCCCAAAACATATTGTGTTGTCCCTTTGAAGCCATCATTAATAGCTGTTAATATTACTTAATTATTTCATTGGTTATATTATTTGGTTATAAGTTTTGATCAGTAGTATGACTTTTTGAGGTGCTGTGAAATATTGATTTTTTTAATGCTGTGACTATTATGCATAGAGAAGAAAAGGAAACTCTACAAATATGTTGTCACCAATTACTTTTTAATTATTAATTTCTTTATTGTTGAGTAACCCACATGAAAGGCCAAGACATCTATTGATAGGTGTCAAGTTTGATAAATGTATGAGAAAAGGCGGGCCTAATTAAGAGATAGTGTTTGGATGATTGCAAGGGTTGGTTTTAAAAGCCTTATATGCTGCTGGAGGGAGGTGGAGACTGAGAGAGGAAAGAATGCGTTAAAATAGAAGACAATGCAATGAATCTTAATTTCAACATTACAATCAGATCACTCCCTGACCATCACATACTTATTCACAATGTAGACATGGAGAACCTCTCAATGAACTTTTGTGGTTGTCACACTTAAGCAATACAATAAAATATTTCAGATCATGATGTTAATAGACTAATTCACTGTTTACATACTGCTAGTTTGGACTTCAGCATTGAGCAGATGCTGAGAAGGAGAAAAACCTGAGACAGGATTGACTCAGGACATCCCACAGACCTGCCAGAGAAATCAGACATAATGGCAGCTGCGCACAGCACAGGCCAGCTAGACACACAGCCCCAGTTACACTAAATACAGGTAATGGAACAGGTGGACATATTGTCTGTTACATCCAGATTTGGGCACTGCACAAAGCCACACCAACTACGGGGTAATATATCAGGTTTTATTCTGGTTATATAATCAGGTACACATCCTGTCTGTTACATTCAACATAATGAGCGGAATTGTCCCATGTTTGTACTAAATGCGGTAGCGGGTGGGCCGCAATGGCAGCTTTTCATGCCATATTATCCCAAACCCGCCACATTAATTATGCATTCCTGGAAAATACACCATTGATACGCTATGGTGGCGGGTTCTCATTCGCCCGCCATGCCATCATCTCACCGCTTCATCATGCTGAGCGCCATTTTGAAGTCCAGCCATGCGCACATTTCACGGCACTTCCAGCCCACGACTGCTGCATGGAAGACATGGCCCCGAGAGGCAAAAACACTGCAGCCCCCAGGCTCAATGATGCATCCCTCAAGCGCCTTTTTGATGCAATGGAAGCCCACTGTGAAGGCCTCTACCCCCCGCTCTGGCTGCAGGATGGGCAGTAACCTCAACAGTCTGGCATGGGAGGTGTTGGCAGCGGTGATCATTGCCAATGCCCTACAATAGAGGGCAGCCATCCAAAGCCGCAAGAGGATGAATGATCTCCTCTATTCTGCCAGGGTAACTCACTCTTCTCATCACTCTCAATTCACACATCCACAGGGCCCTCATTCAAGAGTCATCACCATTCATTCTCTCACACACACCTTCATTGCCCTCATCCCATCGATCGGACCGTTCACCACCCACACATGCCAGGCATATTTATCATCTGGTCTAGCAGGTGTCCCACTTACACTCTCTCCATCTCTATTTATGCAGGACAAGCTGGCACACAACAAGAGGGAGAGATCACTTACCAGTGGAGGAATGCCTGACATCAAGGTCCTCTCGGACTTTGAAAACAGAGCCATCCAGCTGGCCAGTGAGGATTTGGACCATTCCTGTGCTGACAGTGAGGTCGGCGCTGCTCTACCAAATGAGGATCCAGCAGTGCAACATCCATCAGACAACCATGCTGTGAGTGACGTGTCCTCTTTCACAGGCCACTACCATGCACTAATTATTTCTCCTTGCTTCCGCAGGCACATCTGCCAAACAGCCGACAGAGTCCACGACCCAGGGCCTCCAATCAAGTCCTGAAGAAACCTCTGACGAGGAATCTGAAGGCACCTCCTCTGAAGTCCTGTCATAGCGCTCACCCTCAACCTTCACCAGTGCAGAGGCACACATCTCAGTGGGACCTAGCTTTAGAGTAGCCTTGGGGTCACAATCTGGTGAGCACATCTCACTTTCTGATCCACAGCAGGTGGAGGCAGGGAATTCCCAGGTGTCCAGCACTCAGAGCTCTGCTGAAGGCCAGAAATTTGCTGAGTCCGAGTCAGATGATGAGTTTCTGGACTCAGTCATGTCACAATTGCTGGAGCTGCAAAGGCAAGCTCGGGAACATCAGGAAGGGATGTCCACTGCACTCCTCAGATTGCAAGGCATGATGGAGGAGTCCGTCTGCCCTCAAGCTGAGATGATGGTGCTGACATTGCAATGCACTGAGGTCAGCACTGGTAGGGTAGCCCCCGAAAGCAAACCAGGGCCTTCCAGGTCTCAGCCCTCCAGAGGATGCCCATAAAGGTCATCACAGACAGGGCATAGCAGTCAGCAGACTACCTCCACCTCCGCTGTGGATGTCCAGGGAGCACCAAGACGTAGCGACAGGGTTAGGAAGGTAAAGAAGATGTAGTTGCACAGCCGGAGCACAGGTGTTAATCACTTGTACATAAAGTTCACCGTTGTCAATAAACTCCCAAGAATGTCTCCCTGCCTATGGCTCCTTGTTCTGATGAGCAGTGTTCTTGTCACTCAGATGTGAAACCTTTTTGCACAAGATAAAAGGCAGATGTCTCAGTCCAGGGCCTCTTCCCTGTGCTTTGTGATGGTTCAGCCTCACATTTGCTGGGCACATTACTGATACCGGTACCTTGGCAGTGCTTGTCATTGCTGCCGGAATGTAGCGGGCAGACGCCTCAGAGTTCCGTCATTCTCTCTGTGTGCTCTCAGCACCTTTAAGGTGGAGCTGGCTCACAACTCTTCAGCATCTGTGACCAGTGATGCTGTGCTTCAGCTCCTGAAAGGCTGAGGTGCTGAAGGTGGACAAAGCACCAGATGCTTTTAAAGTTTCATGGCTGTGTCTCTATGATATGACCCTGATTACAGAGCGCCAGCGAGCTGCCCTCGTCCAGAAAGAAGTCAGACATTCTCAGAGGCTATGTGAAGATCTATGGTGTGTGCTCATTGCATGTCACCATCATTCCTCTGCAATCAAGCGACTTTTAGGGCCTCCACTGTGTCACCATGATTGGGGCATTATCGCCGAGGGCACGTGCGCTGCCATAAGCTAGAGTGGAGTCAAATGTTCATAGATGCAAAGTGAGGATCTATGGTGTCTCCTCACTGCACGTCGTCATCACCCTTCACAAATCTAGCAGCTATGAGGGCCTCCCGAGTGCACCTGCCTCATCTAGCCAGTGCGGGGGCCTTACCGCCGTCATCATCACTTTCAAGGGCCTCCTCACCCTCATCACCGTCAATGGCCTCATTGAAGGAGACCTCCAGCTCCTGCATCTCCTCCTCAGCCAGCTCCTCTCCCTGTTGAAGCACCAGTTTGTAAAGGGCGCAGCAGGCGACAACAACATGTGACACCCTCTGTGGTTCTGCAGGGCTCCACCAGACCCGTCCAGGCACCGGAACCTCATTTTCAGCATCCCGATGGTCTGCTCCACCAAGTTGCGAGTTGCAGCATGAGCATTGTTATACCTTCACTCTGCTGCAGTCTGAGGATCTTCATGGGTGTCATCAGCCATGCCTTCTGTGGGTAGCCCTTGTCCCCAAGGAGATATCCCTGCAGCCTCTGTGGACTTGGGAAGATGACAGGGATCTGTGACCGACTGAGAATGTAGGAGTGGTGGACGCTCCCTGGAAACTGTGTGCAGACCTGCAAGATGCGTTTGTGGTGGTCGCACACCAGCTGCACATTCAGTGAATGGAATCCCTTGCGGTTGATGTAGTTGGCCCCTTGTTGCAACAGAGATCTGAGCGTCATATGAGTGCAGTCAATCGCACTGTGCACCTGTGGGAAACCTGAGATCTGGACAAATCCAATTGCTCTTGCATCCTGGCTGTCCTGGTCCTGAGCGAAATGCACAAAGTTGTGTGCCCTCACGAAGATGGTATCCGTGACCTCATGGATGCATTTGTGGGCGGAGGCTTGTGATATCCCACAGAGGTCACTAGTGGAGCCCTGAAAGGAGCCACTAGCATAGAAATTGAGTGCCACGGTGACTTTCACAGCCACTGGCAGTGGATGCCCTCCATGTCCACATGGTGCCAAGTCCTGCAGTAGCTGGCAGATGTGACCGACTAGTTCCCTAGACATGCACAGTCTTCGGCGACACTGGTTCTCGGTCATCTGAAGGAATGAAAGGCGGCGTCTGTAGAACCTGAGTCTAGCTAGGCACCAACCAGCGGTGGCTCGCTGTGGTTCTTGGTCAGCGTGTGTGGGAATCCCAGCCGCCCCTTTCTCCTGAGGGTGCTGCTCCTCCCTCCGTGCAGCCAGGAGCCTCAGTCACTCTTTTCTCCATCATCTTAGTTCTCTGTACGGTCACAAGGCATACAGCTAGTTCACCAGACTCCATGCTCCTGATGTACTCCTCCTGCAGGATGAAGGAGAGAGACGCATGGGTTAACATGAGTGTACTAAGAACCTGTATTGGTTAAGTCTGAAGGCCCCTTAACATACCCCGGAGAGTGCTGGCCACCACTTGGATGGCCATAATTTAGTGTGTTGCATGGCTGCCCGAAACCCCACCTCCGCCTTACTCCACCTGACCAATTGGCAGCAGCTTTGCCCATTAGACTGCATGCTGTACGCTCAGCTCAGGTGCAGGCATTCTCCTAACCTGCACTGTAAAGCTGCAGTGTTTGCTTGAACCATGGGGGTGACTGGTCTAAACTGGGATGATGACGTTACAAGGGGCTGTGAGCATGGAGTGACTGCTCCATGGCCAGCCTTAGCAAGGAAATTGTACAACATGCCCAGTTGTCCAGCTGTTCTTCAGTCCACTAAAATGTTCTTTAGTTTGCAGTCTGTGCCCGAGGGGTGAAAAGCTCTGGAGCACTTGGTGGCACTTTCAGCCTTCTGCTTTGCTTGAATGGGCAGATAAGCTAGAGGCCCAATTCCAATCATATCAATGTGGCTGCGCCTGAATTGTTTCAGCTGCAGAGGAATGGTCACTTTATACAAGGTGTCCCTGGCTGCTTCCCTCACCCATCCCACCCTGCACATGCTTGTGCACTACCTTCAACCACAGGGCAGCCTTTGCGCCCCCCCCCCTCCAACATGCCTCAACCTTGAAGCCCAACAGGCATCTCTCAGAGTGCTCTGCAACATTACTGTGCACTCACCTCTGAATTCCCCTCAAAGTGCATCCTGCCAAGTGCGTACCTTTTATATGCTGTTGTGAAACACATCGGCATGCAACCACGCCAACATGGGTGGACAATCCAGCGATGGGGGGGTGGGGGTGGGTGAGTCTGACGGGCTAGCCTTATAATGCTATGCTGATGTATTACAATGACGTCCAATGGCGGGAAACACAGCCTACCATTGATGGGCTGAGTGGACGGTCGCAAACTGGTTTCATGGTGTTGTGAAACCGATTTTTGGCCTTCTCGCCATATTGTCCGCTCACGCCACTGAACACTCCCGACACCAGCTGGCACGGAAGATTTGCCAAGGGTCATTTACCAGCTGAATGCTGCCAGATAAACTAAATGTAGGTTAATGACAAGCACAACGCTCAATATAAATTAAAACATATGAAGTGACTCTGCCTGCACAAGGACTAGCGCTGTGAACCTAACTTGAGGCAGAAAACTTACTTTGAAATATATATCTTTTAATGAAGTGTTTATTTTACAGGATAGTATCAAAGGCCATAGAGGACCCACAATAAAATTTAAACTTAAGCTTTAACTTGGAATACGAGGCATTGTAAAAGAAGCATTCCTAATGGGATCATGAAACCATATTTGTGCATTATGGGTTGATTTAATCATTCATGTTGTCAATGGGAAGAAGTTAATGATGTTTGAGGAAAAGCAGAGCTAAAGAAAGCTTGCTTCCAGACTGCCTTTGAGCATGGGTGAGTAATGGATGCTGAGAGAAGTGTACATGTCCATTTATGTGCTTAGGACTGTTAAGTAAAATCTTTGCTTTTAACTTGAAGTGTGGATTGTCCAAATTATTTTCTTAAAAATATAAGTACAGAAAGAGGTTATTGAACACCAAATGATAGTTGCACCAGAGTCATTCCTCAATCTTTTTATGAAGTTTTATGTTTCTCTTTCATTATTTAGATATTCTGGGCTTTTTGTTATATCAGGGAGGGCAGATGATTAGAATTTAGGATTGGCACTTGTCCACTTCTTGAGCGTGCTGTCAACTTTTCCCACTTCTGTATCTAATGATCCAAATGCTTTAGTTATTAAAGTTATCGATGAACTTGCATCAGAAGCAGTCAGAATCAAAACTAAAGCTAGCATCAAACTTAAACCAGCAGCAAACTTAAACCATCAACACTTAAGCTATCAAAACTTAAACCTTACTTTATAAATAATAAAAGGTGGCAATGGAAATGCCATTGTGTCCATTTGGCCATTTGGCCCATTGTACTTCTGCTGGCTCTTTGAAAGAATAGTTCAATTAGTCCTATTTCCGCTCTTCCCCATAACCTGCAAATAGTTAATAATGGCATTTTCTGTTAGCTGCTTGACAATTGTGTGGAGGTAGGTGAGAATTGCCTATTTTTAAGCATGTGATTGGAGTCTCTCTGAAATGGCCTTCATTGTAGTCAGTTAATTTTATTTGTCTGGATTAATGCTTTTACACTCAACCTGGTGGTGTTAGGGCACTAGTGGAACATTTGAAACATTAATGGTGAAGGTTTAAGCAGATACTTTTGATTTGAACTGTGAGTATAAAACTAAAGAACATCAGTTCCAAGTTAATAAACCTCAAGTGACACAAGAGATTAGAAGGTCCCTTTTTATTGCCAGCTGTAAAACAGAAAAAATATAAATGCTGTTGATTAATTTATTCATTTAACCCTCTCAAAGGAAAAGGCTGAATATCAGCATCAGATGCAGAATTGAAGGTAATGGGGAAAAGTATAGACTGTACTGATAATCCTACATGTGGAGTGGTTCCTATTTGGGTGGGAGGAAGGAATGTGGTGTTTATAGAAGTTACAATTCAGGTGTTTGTTTATCATTTTCCTTAAAGTGCTTATGAGCGGGATTGAACAACGCAACTAGTAAGTGTAGTCCGTGAGGCAAGATTAATAACAATTACTCTTAGTTTCACTGACCTTTATGTAGGTAACCATCTATTTCAAGTGTGGCAACTATCAAATGTGAAACATGGGGCCATTTAGGCTACAAACTGGTACTAGTAATAGCATAAAGAAAAAGTGCTACAGGTTCAATACCTTGTAGCACTTTCTGGAATAATATGTGGTAAGGGGTTAGTCTCCATTTTCGAATTCCTCCTGTGAAATTGAGATACATATTAAGAAACTTAGGTGTAGATTTGACACATTAGTGCCACTGGTGCCAAGTTCATATGGTGGGAGCACTTATCAATGTCCACTGCGTGCTATACAATTCAGAATATATACCTTGGCAAATTTTTTCAAAAAAGCTTATGGAAAAAAATCTGATAAGACTGGACCTCAATCTTTTCCTTCTTCTATCAATTGCTTAGTCAGTGAGTCCTTTTCACATATCACTTTCTCAAATTATACAGGTCTTGTGGAGTGAACCAAATTACCTCATTCCAGGACTTCTTCTGTTCCTAAAGTCTGCAGGCTAGATGATGACGTTCACTGTCAAAGTTCATGGGGGTCATGGGGAGTTAGGGAGAGGGACCTTGTGATTAGGCCTTCAGAGGATTGTGGGCAAATCTGTGCCATCCCCAGATGGAGGACTCGTAATGCAAGCAGAACTAACCAGCTTTGGGTTGGGGAGGGAGTTAGCAGTGGTTGGCTGGGAGGAGATTGGGTTGATAAATCCTACCCCAGACAAAGGGATCTGGCTACTTATAATGTATTAGGAAGCCCCTTTTGAATATAAAAAAAGGAACATCTTAACCATCAGGCTTCCAGATATGCCTCACTTCTGCTATTGAGCATTGTAGTCTTGGTGAGGACAGGCATACTAGTACCAATAATATATTGGGTTCTGATTAAGATCAGGAAAGCTGGACTTCGGTGGTTCCTAACAGCACCCCCCCGCCCAACCCAGCACACACACACCCCCCCGCCCCACCCCCAACTCCACACCCATCATTGCCATATACGATTTGCATCAATGACATTGGAAAGGTGAGAATGAACTTTGTCCACAGGAGGCTCACCTTTAAGCCAAAGAACCCGGTGTATCAAGGTCCCTGCCATTTGTATCCTTTTCAATGGATTTCTGCTGCGTTTCCAGAGGGTTCTGCCAGATTATGGGGCCTGGTCCTGTAAACGGTTATTAATTGAAAGTTAATGTTTCATTCAGCTCAAGGCAGAGCACACAACAATATGGACTGGTAATGGTTGGTTCTATCCCCTCCACTTTTCACGGTTCAGTGCTCCCTATTTTAGATGTTTTTTCAGACAAGCAAATAGGATGGGATGGGATGAAAGTGCTACAAGAAGGAAGTATATTTTACTGAAAAGTTAAATAATAAGTCTCTTAAAAGCAGTTAAGTGTTCCCTTGTTGTGGTGGTCTCTGTCCTATTGTATTTTATTTCATATTCAAAAATACATTAGAGACAATGTGAGAGCATTAGAATTTCACCTAGTGAATTCATCAATAGACATTGCTTCCATTATTATATATTCATGAGGTCATAGGAGTGGGACCTCATGGCAGCACATCAGAGGATAGCTCTTTACATCATGGGCATTCCAAAACAGCACCCACCCAGCAGGTTGTAAACAAAACACAATAAGTTACGACAACAGAGAAAGGCCAGGTCGTGTATCGGCATTTCATTCCCTCTTCAAAACATTAAGTATCACTTGACATTTTACTTGTAAACACTTCTTTGATAGTTGCATGAATGATCTTTCTGGTTCTTGTTTTTTAATGGGCAAAGGTGAAAACGTTTTGAAGATCAGGTCCTACATGTTAAACTATTACAAGTAACCTTGACCAAATTGTGCATGTGTACAATCAAATGATATGGTGTGTTAAATCAAAATTCCAGAGATTACAAATTGCTTTCCCAATGGCATTGTGAAATGTCTCTGTTCCATTTGATATCATATGGGGTACAGGGGGCTGGAAAGGGAAGAGGGAGATATTTCTGTCATGTTTTTTCTTTTCTTGTCTTGTGCCTCTCTCAGGTAACATCCCCTCAGATCTCTGCCACTGGTACTCTAACCATTCTGTATCTTAAGGCATATATTTTACCCCTTGGATAAACCAAGACAGGCATGATGGCATAATGGGTTTTTTATAATATAATTGCTATCTCAATGTTGTCTTCTATTCTAACTTATTCCTCCTGGTAGGTTTAGCTTTTTTTTGACAAAAGCCAAAGATGGCAAAGCGAGTAAGTATTTTTCTAACATGAGTATGAGTTCTAATCCGAGTGAAATTTTCCTGTCTGCTGACCAAAAAAGGTGCTAAGTAAAATGATTCTTGGTGGCTTTAAAGGGTTAAGTACTTTCAGGAAAAATTATTTTACAAATTCATTTAATTTGATTTGATTCATTTAATTGGATATGTAAAAAGTGCACACACACACACACACATAGATAAACACACAAATACACATACACACACACACCCACCCACAAATACACAGCCACACAAAGGTACACACACAAGTACACATACACACATACACACACCCACACCCACCCTCAAATACGCACACACACACAAGTACACATACACACCCACAAATACACACACACACAACACACACACACATTGAGTTGAAGCACAATATTGCATCACATCCAAGAGAGCTAAACGTTTCTGTCTTAGAGTCTGCTCCCAAGGTGTGCTACTTTTACATGAAAATATATTCCTTCAACTGATTTTTTACTTGATACATGCAGACAGAACAAAACTACCCTTAATTTGGCACTTCTCAACACGTTGCCAACCTCCCTCCAAAACTATTAGAGAGAAGAAAAATCTCTCACTAGTACAATTGGGATATTATTTCAAGATTGGGATTAAGTTACGTTACAGAAAGGACTTTACCCCACACATAACTCATGTTTGATAATGCTTGATAGGATCATGTGGAGCAATCGATGTCTTGCACCTAATCCTTGTTATTACCAGATCTGAGAGTTTTCAATATTAACCAGAGTGCCAAAAAAGAGTGTTCTTATTATATGTAAATAAAATTTAAAATAAAGGCCCCCATTTGGTTGTAATGTATATCCATGTACACAGATACTGTATCTTTATGCTTCTGTACATTTGTAAGCTTGGTGTACTGTAAAATATTTATTTTTTTTTTAGTACAAATGGTTGGCCTTATTCTGTCGTGGAAAGATTGCTTTGTCAATAAAATAAATCATATAATTTCAGTGGCTACATAGAATGTATTTCTTTCTGTTTGACTTTGTATTAATGCTCAAAAGGTTAGGCCTAGTAATCGGGGAACAATCTCAGTGTAGTGATTAATGCAGAGGCCATGAGGCCAGCAGCAACACCACAGACAATTGCTGAGCTGCAACAGCCCCACAAGCAACTCACCAATCACGTGGGAGCAGTGACACTGGCCACTTTGAAAACCAGCCAAACGCCTGAGGAGAGTCTGGGAAAAAGAAGAGGTGAGGAGAGGAGAGAGGGGTGCAGTTCTGCTCCTTCCATAATCTGCATAATAGTTTAAGTAAAAATCTTTTTGGGTGGTAGACTCCAGATCAGAAACTTTTGGTTTGACTGCTAAGTGCATGAAGAAATTTAACAGCAGTATGCATGGTGAATGGAAATCCTATTTAAAAATAATTGTTAATAATGAGGCCATTTCAGGCTCTGGCCTGTACGTGCTGTGGATCAAGTTTATGAATTCTACATGTTAACTCTTGTATTAGTATAAACAATATGCTTTTCATCAACTGAATCAACAAAAGAAAACATTACTCTTGTTGAAACAGCTGTGCTCCGGAGAAAACATTGCTTGATTGACAGCTCTGGCTCTCTGATTTCTGTGATCAATTTTACAATGTTTATTTACAAAAGGTTATGTGGTTTCAAGGGCTTGTGGTTTTTATTATTGATACTTCAGAAGGTCTGCATGATTGGCACTTTTGTTGCCTTGTAGTGAAATTACTTTTTTTTAACATGCTGGAAAGTTACGAATGAACTTTTCTTAAAAAAAAGCTTTTGATTTACACATCCTACTGTTATTATAGGGTTCATTGGTTCTATACAGTGCATAATGGGTCAATGGGAATGGAAGTGCCCTAGCTTGGCATTGGGGGCATAGGGGCCATGGTGGGGGAAGGTGGTTGGAGGAGTGTAACTTGACATGGAGGGTATGAGGGGGCCATAGGAGGTGGATGAAGGGCCATAGGGAGTGGTTGTCGGGCACATGATGGCTTGGATAGGGCATGGGGAGCGTGCGGGGCTTTGAGGGGTTGTGAGGGGTGAAGGATGGAGTGCCTTTCTGTTTTATTTTAACTGGGACAAAGTCCCACAGCACTGAGGCAGGTCTTTTAAACAGCCTGCCTCCGCACCTGTCAGCCCCTGTGGCTGCCTGCGGCCTCTTTCCCGGGTTGGCTGGTCTGAATCCAGCCCACACCTGCACCCACACCCCCCCCACCCTGGGAATGAAGTTCCCACCCATGTGGGCACCTTCCTGATGCGGGCGGACTGAGCTGGAAATTTTCTCGGCTCCCAATTCCTGGCTCCAGGATGAAAATTCAGGCCTTTAGCTCTGACATTTGATAAGACCTGATCTGCAATGACTGTGCCATGTTTAGTGACAGTGTTAGAAATGCAGGTCCCTTTAAGAGTGAACCAGGACAAGCTTCAGAGTGAATTGAGAGCAGCTGATGCTCATTAAAGCCTGTACTTAAGAGCTGGGTTTTTCCCCAGCATTAGAATTTGCTTCTGGATGGGGAGGAGAGATTCAGAAGGGAAGAATGGAAACTGGAATATTTATGGAACTATAGTTTAACAATAAAATTGTTGTGATTCACAGAATATCTTCTGCTGCTTCATTCAGTGAATGGATATCCACTTATTAAACATTCAATACCATTCACAACTCCTCAGATACTGAAGCAGCCTATGTCTGCATGCAACAAAACCTGGACAACATTCAGGTATGTACTGATAAGTGGAAAGTAACATTTAGACCACACAAGTGCCAGGTAATGACCATCTCCAACGAAAGAGAATCTAACCATCTCCTCTTGACATTCAACGGCATCAGCATCGCTAAATCCCCCACTACCAACATCCTGGGGATTACCATTGACCTGAAACTGAACTGGAACCATCCATAATAATACTACAGCTACAAGAACAGTTCAGAGTGGGAATTCTGCAGTGAGTAACTCACTTTCTAACTTCTCAAAGCCTGTCAACCATCTACAAGGCAAAAGTCAGGAGTGTGATGGAATACTCTCCACTTGCCTGGATGAGTGCAGCTCCGACAACACTCAACACCATCCAGGACAAAGCAGCCCACTTGATTGTCACTCCATTCACCATGTTAAACATTCATTCCATCCACCATTGATCGACAGTGTGTACTATATGCAGGATGCACTGCAGCAACTCATCAAGGCTCCTGTGACAGGACTTCTACTACCTAGAAGGATAAGGACAACAGATCCATGGGAACACCACAAGAACCCCGCTAAGTCATGCAAAACCCTGTCTTGGAACTATATTGCCATCCCTTACCTTGCTGGGTCAAGATCCAGGAACTCCCTCCTAACAATATTGTGAGTATACCTACACCAGATGGACTGTAGCAGGTCAAGAGGGTGAATCATCATTGCCTTCTCAAGGTCAACTGGGGATGGACAATAAATGTGCGCCTTGCCAGCAATCGGCTTACGCTGATGACGTGCTCCTTATGTTTAGTGACCCGGCTGACCTGCGGAGGATGCGCGAGTGCCAGGAGGTCTACTCTGCCGCTTCTTCTGCCAGGATCAACTGGGATAAATGTTCTGGACTCCTGGTCGGTCAGTGGCAAATGGATCCCCTACCCGAGGAGCTTAGGCCTTTCACCTGGAGCAGGACCAGCCTCCTCTACCTGGGGGTCCATCTCTGCCCTGCTGAGGAATCCTGGCCGGCGAACTGGCAGGAACTGGAGACGAAAGTTACCCCTCGCCTGCGGCGCTGGACAGGACTGCTCAGAGTGCTATCTTACTGGGGTCGAGTTCTGGTCATAAACCAGCTGATCGCCGCATGTTGTGGTATCGACTGGTCACTTTGACCCCTTCCCCGGACTTTGTCACAAGAATCCAGAAATTGTTAGTCGACTTCTTCTGGGACAAAAGATTGCACTGGGTCGCTGCTGAGGTTCTGAGTCTCCCGCTTAGGGAGGGTGGTCAGGCGCTAGTGTGCCTACGCACACAGGTGGCGACTTTCCGCCTTCAGACCCTGTAGCGATACCTTTACGTCGAGCCTCCTCCTAGATGGTGTGCCCTGATGACGTATTTCTTCCGTCAGGTGCACGGCCTGAATCATGAAGTGCAGCTCCTGTTTATAGAACAGAGGGGCCTCGGTGGCTCCTTGCAGGCGTTGCCCATCTTTTACCAGGACCTGATCAAAGTCTGGAAAGTGGTCGCCTCGCGATGCAGCTCTCCCCCGTCAGGAGTAGCGGCTATCGTCAGAGAGCCGCTGCTCAGGAATCCGCCCCTCCATCCTTTTCAGTGGTTGGCGGACAGGAGGGCTGTGGCCGCAGGAGTGACCAGGATCGGGGACGTGCTGGGTGGCGGAGGACTGGGCTGGATGCTCCCGCAGGAGTTGGCGCGTCGCGCGTCTGTGAGCGTCCAGGTCTCAGCCGATGCCATCCAAGACCTGAGAACGGTCGTGCTCAGACCCGATGTTATTTTGGGTCTTGAGGTGGCCCAGGTGCGCGGTGGTCTTCCGTCTGAACGTTCCCCTGTTCGGACAGAATTCCACATTGGCTCCAAGCCCCGAACCCTCCCTCGGGTGCTGGTGCCCCGCAATATGAGCCGCCTCGGGGACATGCCCTCTGTGCCTTTTGGCACGGCAAAGAGGAGCTTTCTGTGTGGACTGCTGCTGCACACCTTCCATTTTCTCACCCTTGTCCGCCGCCCGGACATGCCCTGGAGTGCCGTTGCCGTCCGGCGGTGGGGGCCCCCGATGGGAGGCCCTCTACGGAGGTGTCCTCCCCCTTTCTATCGGGGACCTGGGTTGGAGGGTGTTGCATGCAGCAGTCCCCTATAATAAGAGAATGCATAGGTTCACGGACTCTCAGGACGCGTGCCCTTTTTGCGGTCTTGTGGAGTCCGTGGACCATGCATATATAGGGTGTTGTAGGCTGCACTCCATTTTCAGTTATTTTAAAAACCTTTTATTGATGTTTTGTTTGCACTTCAGCCCCACGCTCCTGATCTATGGGCACCCGGTGCGGAAGGGGGTCGGGAAGGAGGAGGACCTCCTCATGAACCTGCTCCTGGGCCTGGCCAAGTTGGCCATTAACAGGTCCAGGCAGCGAGCGATCGACGGGGGAGTCCTGCCCGATTGTTTGTCCCTCTTCCGTGGCTACGTTCGCTGCTGGATGTCCCTGGAGAAGGAGCACGCGGTGTCTGCTGGCACTCTTGAGGCCTTCCGTGCTCGGTGGGCACCGCGGGGACTGGGGTGTTTTGTTGACCCCTTTAATCACATTTTGATTTAAAGTTTGTAAGGTTCCTTTAAATTTTGTTCTTGGTTTTACAGCTGACCTGAATTAGGGGCTGTGCCTGATTTATCCCAATTTTGTTGATTTGTTTTAATTGGTTTCACGTGAAAGATTATTGCTGATAATGAATTAATTAGTTTCACTTGAAAGATTATTGCCAGCAATGCTCACATCCTAAGAATGAAAAGAAAAAATGGGCATGGGGATCACGCACTTGATGGTTCTAATGCAGGCAGCACATAAACTTTGTGCTGCCTGATTATTTAAATGATTGCTGCATGCTTATTTAAATGGTTGTAGCATGCAGCAGTGCTGCCTGTTTATTTAAATGGTTGTAGCATGCAGCAGTGCTAAGTGTGCTGTTGAGGTGGGGCACAAAATTGTGAGAGACTAGCACCACTTAAAGCTAACCATCTTTAAAGAGAGCCTGCAGCTCTTAAAGGATAGCTGTATTCTAGCTGGAGCAGGTCCTGGACTGTTGCAGAAGTGACTTTAGGCAAGAAGAATACTGAATGTTGGCACACCAACATGGCTGAGAGTGGAACCCAAACTTTTCCAGTATTACTCTGGAGGTCTTCACAAAGGAGCTGCAGAGGAGGAGAGAATTCATTTATCTCCATGGATCAGGAGGCACTCTAGACAGTTTCTCAGAAGGCAATGGGACCAGATAGCTATTGGGATCAATGCAGCCATGCAGATCTGGATGCCGTGCAGCAAGAAGTTCCATGTCCTCATATAAATGGTCAAGGTCAGTCAAAACATCTTCAAATGCCACATCCCACAAGCTGCACCACCAACCTCACACGCTAATCAATTCAACACATCTCCAGCTCTCACCTACCAATATTGTCTATTAATTATGACTCATAACTAATATTAATAAGCTACACATTATGCTCACATACTTAACACTGCTGCAATCCCTAGGCTCACGCCTCATATCTTGCACATATCACCAGCTATTGAACTGTGACAGACACATCAACCAATCGCATTGCACCACACTCACTGAGACATATCCCTCTCTCATCAAGGTGGCTTATTACTGGAGGCAACAGCACCTAAACTGTAGGGGATAGGCACGCTTGCATGTCCTCACCCCTATGAAGGAGAAAGCACTCACCATCAATAGAGTGGCCATGGCTGAGGCCATAACTGATGACAGAACTGAAATCATTGAAGATGACAATATGCTCATATCTAATCCTCCTTCTCACATCCCACTTCACCCTCATCTTATTATCTCTTCTGATTTACAAGCAGCAGATGGGGTAAACATGAACCTCATGTTCTCACCTCCCCTCACTCAACTCTGGCCTTGTGATTTTGCCCTTTCAAATACACAAGAACTGCAACTTGGCCAGGCAATGGTGGAAGAGAAGGAATCGGAGTAGCAGAAGGACAGTGATGATGAAGGAGCAACATCACGGATCCCCACGCTCACAGCCGCCATCTCGGATACTGGCACTGATGTACTTTAAAGGCTAACTTAGAGGCTGGATCTGGATATGGTGAGACATTGGACATAATTAGCCTGCAGCCAGGGCAATGGACAATGATAGCAGAGTTGCTAGCTCTCTGAATAGCTAAGTCACACATTGGCTCTGTTGCAGAGGATTCAGATAAAGACTTCAATGAGGTGGCCTACTGAAGGACACTGTTGGCATGCACAATGAATTATTTGGTGCATTGGCAGGTCTCCCAAAAAACCTGCCATCCCAGATGATGCCAGCCTGGCATAGGGCTTTGTGCAGAGCATGGAGCCCATCCTTTTTAGCATGGAAGTGGTGGCCAACTCCATGAGAACATTTATGGATCCATCCATGATACAGCATCTGATTGCTGATATTCTGATTTCCATTTCCGCACAAGCAGAAACCAGCCAGTTGGCAGAATCATCCCAGATTTGCACTAAGTGCGGTAACCAGTGAGAACAAGGACGTTTTACCCATTGGCCGCAATGGCGGGTTTTCATGTCGTATCATTCACATCTTGCCTCATTAATTATGCAGCCACAGGAAATACGCTGTCTTGCTGGCGGGCGGCCTCTGAATCGCCTGCCACACCATTACCTCACCGTTTCTTCACTCTGGGTTCCATTACTAAACTGCAGCCCCGCACCCAGTTCTCAATGCTTGCAGCCCAGGACTGCTCCAGTGAAGACATGGACCTAAAAGCCAAGGAGAGTGGCCTGCCTTTTGGAGGCCAGCCGTGCTCCACCCCAGCTCTGGCCGCAGACGGCCCAGCAATCTCACCATTTGGGCATGGGAGGTGGTGGCTACACAAAAGAGGTTGGCCATCCAGTGCAGTAAGAGAATGAATGACCTCATCTGTGCTGCCAGAGTAAGGCAACCATCTCATCACTCTAAACTCACACACTCGCAAGGCCATCACACGTTCACTGGCATCTCACTCACTGCCAGCTCAAGGAACATCACCACCCGCTCTCTCTCACACACTCTCACATCTGCATCTGGCCTCATCTGCTCTGGAGACTGCCTGCTCAGTCCTTATCATCTTGAGGCCACTTGCACAGATCATGTGCCCCCACACACACTCTAGGACACCCCCCTTCTCCAAGCAAACCCTAGCCCTGCAGCTGTTGAAAAGCCACCCCTGCCTTACGATTGGTCTGGTAGGTAGAGACCAGCCCGTGAGCCCCCCACTAAAAGTGGTGTGGTGCTGCCTGCGAAGCCTGGTGCTGGTGACCATGAATGCTGCCTGAAGCAATGTAGGCAAATAAACCTTGAAGTCCTGAGCGAAGTGCAGCCTGCCAGGTGCACATTGCTTATGTGCAGTTGTGAAACACGTTGGCATACAATCCCGCCGATGTGCCCGGATGATCCAGCTTGGGGGGATGATTCTGGCAGGCAGGGATTATAATTATATGCAGATGTATTAAAATGACATTCCCGAAGTCTGGCAGCAGGAAATGTGGCCCAAGATTGATGGGTGGAGTGGACAAATGCAAACTGATTTCCCGAAATTGTGAAACCAATTTTTGGCCTTCCCGCCATATTGTCCACTCATACCTGCCATGATGCCCAAAACCAACAGGGATGGAATATTCTGGCCAATGTCTGAATGCTTCATTGGAAGTTCAGATAGAAGTCACACAAGCCCAGTTTGCTACCACAAAGGTTCAGGCTGCTGCCATCATGGCTATGGATACTAGTGTTCCAAGAGGCTTGCAGGGTCTCATAACAGCCCAGCAACCTGCCCTCAAACATATTGCTAGGATTCTGAGACATGACCTGGCAAAGTGGCAAGGACTTCATTGAGCACATACAAACATATGAACATACGGATTTGGAGCAGGAGTAAGCCATTCAGCCCTTTGTGCCTTCTCTGCCATTTGATCATATCATGGTCAATTTGATTGTGTCCTCAACCCTCCTTTCCTGTCTACCCCTATACCCTTTGACTCTCTTGACCCAGCCTTAAAAGTATTCAACAACCTTCATGCCTCCTCTGCCCTCTGGGTAAGAGAATTCCACAGACTGATGACCCCCTGAGAGAAAAAAATTCTGCTCATCTCCATCTTAAATGGAAGACTCCTTATTTTTAAACAGTATCACCTAGTTCTAGTAATTCTAGCACCAACCTGCTGCACTCAAAGATAGAATTCATCCTTCCACCCACTGCCACTTTGCCAGTGCCCTTGACGTTGCCTGTCAGCAGCCAATCCAGATTGCTGTCACTCAGTGTCAAGGTGATGCAACCCAAAGCCAGGCCTTCTAACACCAGAGCTGCTCAAGTTTTGTCCTGCAAGGCCATCTGCAGCCTCCTTGACTGAAAGTCAGCAGCCATTGGGATAGCACTGATTAAGAGCCCTTGTACAGGTAAAGGCATTTGGAAGGCAGGCACTAAGGGAACCCACAAGGACGGTTAGTTGACTTTTGTATGAGATTTGACAATGGTTGATTTATAATTATGGCTTGAAATGTTTTTCTCGAGTGGCTTTTATTTTAGCATTATGACCAGGAGAACACTGCGATGGTCAGTAACAGAGGGAAGGTAAATTGTGGGAATTTTTATGAGCGGTGAATTGAGATTGTATTCACTGGTATTGTAGTTGGTTGCACCAATCATGGACAGGGTTGCAAGAAAGTGGCAGCACTGATTGCCTCTTTCCTTAATCTTCCACTTCCTTTTTTTTAACCTTTTATGGGATGTGAACATCACTGGCACTGCCCATCTGTGATTGCCCTTGAGAAAGTGGTGATGGACTGGAGCCAAGTGACACTGGTGGAACCCAAACTGAGCATCAGTGAGCTGGTTATTGCTATGTAAATGCCCCTTGATAGCACTGTCAATGACACCTTCCATCGCTTTGCTGATGATCAAGAGTAGACTGATGGAGCGGTAAGTGGCCAGATTGAATTTGTCCTGCTTTTTGTGGACAGGAGATACTTAGGCATTTTTTTACATTGTCAGGTAGAGCCTAGTGTTGTAGCTGTACTGGAATATCTTGACTAGGGGCTTGGCGAGCTCTGGAGTAGAAATCTTCAGTATAACTACTGGAATGTTGTCAGAACCTAGAGTTTTTGCTGCATCCACTGCTTTCAACCATTTCTTGGATTGAAATGGCTGAAGACTGGCACCTATGATGCTGGGAAACTTAGATGTCCTCCTGCCCTTCTTTTACTTACTCCTCAGCTGCTCACTGTATTCCTGGTGCTAAAGCTGTGCTCTCATGATGGCAAAATTATGCAGCATGCAGCAGACCATAACAGATCTTGACACACACTCTGCCAAGTATGGCAGGGCTCCTCCAGAGTGGTCCAGGCAACAGGAGCGTTGTTTAAGCACGCTTATGGTCTGCTCAATCACATTTTATATGACAAGATGGCTTTTGTTATATGCAGTGCACAGTCCTTGTTGCCCAGTAGGCGCCCTCTGCTTTGCTGTGGCTGCTCAAATGCAGCTGGTGCAATGGACTCTCTCGGATTGAAGGCATCATGACTGCAGCGAGGCTATCCGACATGCCTTGCTCTGCATTGTTTCTATTCATTCCACCTGTCATTCTGTATTCTAAGGGCGATGCAAATACTACACCCCTGTATGGAGTCTTTGCAATCAGGAGTAAGTATTTGAGCACATGTCATGTCACTCCTTGTTCACTTGAGCAAGTTTACAGAACTTTGGAAACCACCAAATACTTCTACAATCGTAGCAACAACCAGTAGAAATCAATATCCAACTAAGCTTTCAAGAGTGTTAGTCGGGGGTTGGTGGTCCTTCTTCCCGCTGAACTCATGTACAGTTGTGCATGTGTAAGAGAGGATGTTAGCTGGAAAATCGAGCTCCAAAATGGCAGCCAGGACTGATGATTTAAAAAGAGGGGGAGCTGAGAGTGCAGATTTAAAGAGGGCAGGAACTGAAAGCAGAGATTTAAAAAGAGTGGGAGCCGAGAGTGGAGATTTAAAAAGAGAATGAGCTGAGAGTGGAGAGTTAAAAAGGGCAGGAGCTGAGAGTGGAGATTTAAAAAGAGTGGGAGCCGAGAGTGGAGATTTAAAAAGACTGGGAGCTGAAAGCGAAGAAGACTTGGAGTTGAAAACAAAGATTTAAAAAGAGCTGGAGCCGAGAGCAGAGAATTAAAAAGAGCGGGAGCTGAGAGCGGAGATCTAAAAAGAGCAGGAGCCAAGAGCAGAGCTTTAAAAAGAGAATGAGCTGAGAGTGGAGAGTTAAAAAGGGCAGGAGCTGAGAGCAAAGATTTAAAAATAGCTGGACCAGAGAGCGGAGATTTAAAAAGAGCGTGAGCTGAGAGTGGAATGTTAAAAAGGGCAGGAGCTGAGAATAGAGATTTTAAAAGAGCAGGAGCCAAGGGCAGTGATTGAAAAAGAGTGGGAGCCAAAAGCAGAGATTTAAAATGGTCAGGAGCTGAGAGCGGAGATTTAAAAAGAGCGGGAGCCAAGACCAGAGAGTTATAAAGAGCAGAAACCGAGAGTGGAGATTTAAAAAGAGCAGGAGCTGAGAGAGGAGATTTAAAAAGCGGGAGCTGAGAGTGGAGATTTATAAAGAGCAGGAGCTGAGAGCAGATATTTAAAAAAAGCTGGAGCTGAAAGTGGAGATTTATAAAGAGCAGGAGCTGAGAGTAGAGATTTATAATAGCTGGAGCAGAGAGTGGAGATTTAAAAAAAGCTGGAGCTGAAAGTGGAGTTTTGAAAAGAACGGGAACTGAGAGCAGAGATTTAAAAAGAGCGGGAGCCGAGAGAGGAGATTTAAAAAGAACAGGAATCAAGAGCGAAGATATAAAGAGACCGGGAACTGAGAGCATTAGCAGAGATTCAAAAGAACACGAGTTGAGCAGCCAGAGCGGAGATTTATGAAGTGTTGGAGCTGAGCTGTCAGAGTGGAGTGGGTTTGGGCTGTCCCAGAAGCGAAGTGGCATCACAGGACAAGGAGCCACATGGATTGAGTTTCCCGGTTAGCTTATAATTGAATCAAAATTAATCATATATAAATTAAAGCTAGATTGATTAAATAACATGCTAAAATTGGAAGCCAATTTTACAATTTATCATATAATTGCATTATCATATAATTTCTTATATTTTTGAAATATCGGGGAGTTGAAGGCTATGAGGAGCTGGCACGAAGGAAGAATTGAGGCCTGGGGCAGATCAGCCATCGTTATTGAATGGTGGGGCAGGCTTGAGGGGCCGAATGGCCTACTCCTGCTCCTATTTCATATGCCCTTATGTTCTTATGCAATCAGTGCTCAAACAATTGATCAGTAAAGTTAAAATTAAATAACAAGAGATACTAAAGGTTTCTGAATTCTTTTAGGAAATTAAAATCCAAGGCTTTTAGATAATCAGAATTAAGTGCAAACATTTCAGTTATCTCCCTAAAAGATAACGTTACTTCAGCACAAGGGAAGCAGCTCATTGGTGAGGAGCTGGTGTATCTTTATTTACTTAAGAAATAAGTTTAATAGTCTAATAAATAGAGGGGTGACAGCACCCCTAGAGGGCACACCCTGTTCCATGCATGTACAACCACATGTACAAGAACTGTCATCAGCTGCAATAGCTTGAACCCTGGGTTCTGGAGCTGGAGAAGCAGCTGGCATCACTGCGGCGCGCCCACGAATTTGAGAGTTTCATGGCTAGCATATTTATAGAATTGGTCACCCTGCAGCTAAAGGGTGTGCAGACAGAGAGGGAGTGGGTGGCCGCCAGACAATTGAGGAGGACCAGGCAGTTAGTGCAGGAGTCCTCTGAACGCACCTCACTCTCCAACCATTCTTCAATTCCAAATACTGGTGAAAGTGATGCTTCCTTTGAGGAGTGCAGCCTGAGCCACTCAGCTGTACAGGGGCACGGGAGGAAGATTGGATAAGCAATAGTGATAGGGGGAATTGAAATGTTAGGGAAACAGACAGACATTTCTGTGGTCACAAATGTGAATCCAGGATTATATGTCACCTCCCTAGTGCCAGAGTCAAGGATGTCACTGAGCGACTGCAGTGTGCCCTGAGGGGGGCAGAAGATGAACAGCCAGCAGTCCTGGTCCATATTGGTACCAACAACATAAGTAAAAAGAGAGATAAGGTCCTGCACTCAGAATTTAGGGAGCTAGGAATGAAACTAAAAAGCAGGACCTCAAAGATAGTAATCTCTGGATTACTCCCAGTAATACGCACCAATGAGTATAGAAATAGGAGGAAAGAACAAATGATTGTGTGGCAGGGGAGGTGATGCATGAGGGAGAGCTTTAGATTTCGTGGAACACTAGGACCGGTTCTGGGAGAGATGGGACCCGAACAAGCTGAATGGGTTGCAACTGAACAGGGCCGGGACCAATATCCTTGTGGGCAATTTGTTAGTGCTATTGGGGACAGTTTAAGGTAAAAGCAAAAAACTGCGGATGCTGGAAATCCAAAACAAAAATAAAAATACCTGGAAAAACTCAGCAGGTCTGGCAGCACCTGCGGAGAGAAACACAGTCAACGTTTTGAGTCCTTATGACTCTTCAACAGAACTAAGTAAAAATAGAAAAGAAGTGAAATATAAACTGGTTTAATGGGGGTGGTGGGACTGGTAGAGCTGGATAGAGGGCCAGTGATAGGTGGAGTTAGCCAAAATATGTCATAGACAAAAGGTAAAAGAGGTGTTGAAGTTGGTGATATTATCTAAGGAATGTGCTAATTAAGGGTAGAAAGCAGGACAAGCAAGGTACAGATAGCCCTAGTGGGGATGGGGTGGGGTGAAGGGAAGGGATCGAAATAGGCTAAAAGGTAGAGATAAAACAATGGATGGAAATACATTTAAAAATAACGGAAATAGGTAGAAAACGAAAAATCTATTTAATTATTTGAAAAAAAGGGGGATCGGAAAGGGGGTGGGGATCGAGGAGAGAGTTCATGATCTAAAGTTGTTGAACTCAATATTCAGTCCGGAAGGCTGTAAAGTGCCTAGTCGGAAGATGAGGTGCTGTTCCTCCAGTTTGCATTGAGCTTCACTGGAACAATGCAGCAGGCCAAGGATGGACATGTGGGCAAGAGAGCAGGGTTGAATGTTGAAATGGTAAGCGACCGGGAGGTCTGGGTCATGCTTGAAGACAGACTGAAGTTGTTCTGCAAACCTGTCACCAAATCTGCGTTTGGTCTCTCCAATGTAGAGGAAACCGCACTGGGAGCAACAAATGAAGTAGACTAAATTGAGGGAAGTGCAAGTGAAATGCTGCTTCACTTGAAAGGAGTGTTTGGGCCCTTGGATGGTGGGGAGAGGGGAAGTAACGGGGCAGGTGGTGCACCTTCTGTGGTTGCATGGGAAGGTGCCTTGGGAGGGTGTTGAGGTGTAGGGGGTGATAGAGGAGTGGATCAGGGTATCCCGGAGGGAATGATCCCTGCGGAATGCCGCCAGGGGGTTGAAGGGAAGATGTGTTTGGTGGTGGCATCATGCTGGAGTTGGCGGAAATGGCGGAGGATGATCCTTTGTTGGCGGAGGCTGGTGGGGTGATGAGTGAGGACAAGGGGACCCTATCATTGTTCTGGGAGGGAAGTAAGGTATGAGGGCGGGTGCGCAGGAGATGGGCTGGACACGGTTGAGGGCCCTGTCAACCACCATGGATGGAAAACCTCGGTTAAGGAAGAAGGAAGACATTTCAGAGGAACTGTTTTTGAAAGTGGCATCATCAGAACACATGCAACGGAGGTGAAGGAACTGAGAGAATGGGAAGGAGTCCTTACAGGAAGTGGGGTGTGAGGAGCTGTAGTTGAGGTAGCTGTGGGAGTCGGTAGGCTTGTAATAGATATTGGTGGACAGCCTGTCACCAGAAATTGAGACAGAGAGGTCAAGGAAGGGAAGGGAAGTGTCAGAGATGGACCATGTGAAAATGATGGAGGGATGCAAATTGGAAGCAAAATTAATAAATTTTTCCAGGTCCAGACGAGAGCATGAAGCAGCATCGAAGCAATCATCAATGTACCGGAGAAAGAGTTGTGGGAGGGTACCAGAGTAGAACTGGAACAAGGAATGTTCCACATACCCGTTAAAGAGACAGGCATAACTGGGGCCCATGCGGGTACCCATAGCCACACCTTTTATTTGGAGGAAGTGAGAGGAGTTTAAGGAGAAATTGTTCAGTGTGAGAACAAGTTTAGCCAGACGGAGGAGAGTAGTGGTGGATGGAGATTGTTCGGGCCTCTGTTCGAGGAAGAAACGGAGAGCGATCAGACCATCCTGGTGGGGGATGGAGATGTAGAGGGATTGGACGTCCATGGTGAAGAGGAGGCAGTTGGGGCCAGGGAACTGGAAATTGTTGATATGCTGCAGGATATCAGAGGATTCACAGATGTAGGTGGGAAGGGACTGGACAAGGGGAGAGAGAATGGAGTCAAGATAGCATTAAATGAGTTCCGCGGGGCAAGAACAGGTTGACACGATCGGTCTGCCAGGACCATCCTGTTTGTGGATTTTGGGTAGGAGGTAGAAGCGGGCCGCCCGAGGTTGGGAGACTATGAGGTTGGAAGCTGTGGAAGGAAGATCTCCAGCGGAGATGAGGTCAGTAACAGTCCTGGAAACAATGGCCTGATGTTCAATGGTGGGGTCATGGTCCAGGGGGAGGTAGGAGGAAGTGTCTGCAAATTGACGCTCAGCCTCTGCGAGGTAGAGGTCAGTGTGCCAGATAACAACAGCACCACCCTTGTCAGCAGGTTTGATGACAATGTCAGGGTTGGACCTGAGAGAACAGAGTGCAGCAAGTTCAGAGAGAGACAGGTTAGAGTGGGTGGGAGGAGCAAAGAAATTGAGACGACTAATGTTACACTGACAGTTCTCAATGAAAAGATCAAGAGAAGGTAAGAATCCAGAGGGAGGGGTCCAGGTGGAGGGAGAATACTGGAGGTGGGTAAAAGGATCCGTTGAACAGGGAGAGGACTCCTGCCCAAAGAAGTGAGCCCGGAGACAAAGGCGGCAGAAAAAGAGTTCAGCATCATGCCGAGCCCGAAATTCATTGAGATGAGGATTCATGGGTATGAAACTAAGTCCTTTGCTGAGCACTGAACGTTCAGCATCGGAGAGGGGAAGGTCAGGAGGTATAGTGAATACACGGCTGGGGTTGGGATTGGAAGATGGGGTGGGGACGGAGGGACAGGCAGGGGTGGAGGGTTCTGGCTGGGTGTTGGTGTCGATGAGTTGTTGGAGCTTGCGTTCCTTTGTACCTGAAAGAAAGAGACAAAGTTTCTTGTTGAGGCGTCAGATGAGATGAAGAATAAAATGAAACTGGGTACGGGCAGCTTAGAAATAGGGTGCAGTGGTGCTGCTGGAGGGAGAGGTCAAGTGTGTTCATATGGCGGCGCATGGCACTGAGTGTGGATCTCAGAATGCGACGAGAACAGCAGTCTGAGGAGCATTGTATGTCCCGGAGATACCTGTAATCCTGGGTGGGTTCAAAACATGAGGGATGGAACTTCAGTTGAAATCCACATGGGGTAAGTTGGAGATGGAGACAATCACTGAGGAATGAAATATGGATGTGAAAGTGGGTTTTAGTAAACACCTTGTCAAACACCAGGAGAGAAATGGAAAGTAATGAAGGTGAACAAGGCAAAAGAGAGATACGGAAATCCTATCGGAGTGAAGAGCAATACTTTTTCAAGGTCAGCATTCCTTGAAGAGAAGTAAACTAACTTGGCAGGAATGTGGGAACCAGGAAATATTAGTAAGGCAAAACAAGGTGCACAGAAAATTGGAAGAGACAAGCACTAGTGTAGGAGACAACAAGGTATTAGTTGGGCTCAGATTAAGAAGGAATGAAATAAGGACTAAATTAAGTTTAAAAGCAAAATACTGCAAACGTTGGAAATCTTAAATCTATAGGCCAGTTAGTTTAAGCTGGAATGGTTCCAGATATGAGGAACGTGGATAGATTGGAGAATGCAATCTGGAGTTGCTTTTTGGAGAAGAGGCGATTAAAATGATATTTGATAGAGGTTTTCAAAATCATGAGGGATCTGGACAGAGTAGATAAGGAGAAACTGTTCCTGTTGGTGGAAATATTGAGAACCAGAGGACACCAGTTTAAGTGATTGGCAAAAGAGCAACATCAAAATGAGGAAAATCTTTTTTACGCAAACATGGTTATGTTATGATCCCAGCAGGTGTTACCACTGGACAAGTCAATTCCCTGGGTAAAACCTGGCTTGATAGATCCTAACTTTTATTTTTTGTTTAGAAACATGGAGGGCGGCTACTGAACTTTTAACAAAAGAATAAAATATTCATTAAGCAATAAAAGATGAACTATATTGCACAACTCCTTCACCCATAACCATACCTTTACAGATATATACAGATTTGTGAGGATAACAGAAGCTATAAAATCTATCTTATACTCTAATGTTGACAGTAAGAAAGCAGTCCATGTAAACCAATAGGCACCCTGTGGTCGGACACACCACACTCTAAGATCAAGTGACAGATGCCACCCAAAGCAGACGCTATGGATCTCTCATCTACTCCCCCAGACACTCATCACACTGTAAGCCAACTGGTCTCATGGAAACTCAATCTTTCACACAAGGGTTTCTAATCTCCACACTCAAAGAACTCTACTTGGAGTTTTCTCCCAAACGACGCTTTCACTTGGGTGTCTTTAACAAGGATCCACTTCCAGGGTTTCGATCTCTCCTTCCGATGTTCCTCTCCCTGGATCGCTATGTGCTTTCAAGTTTCGCCTTCCACACTCTCTCTGATACTCAACCATGCCAACAGAACACTGCAGCTTCACATGCCCACAGTAATGAGTCACCAACCTTTGGCTGTCTCCCTGGATCTTCTTGCTTCTTGTAAGCCCACTTTGCATTGATTCGGCTCCCTGCAGTTTTCTCTCTTGAATTTGGAGCCCTCTCCTCTGCTTCTTACTTTAACTTTACTTAACAGGACCTTTTTCAGATTCATGTTCATTTCCTTTGACTAGAAGTTCTTCTTGAGTCTTCCTTTCTGTCCCACTCTCTGGTTTTGGGACCTTTTTTCTTCATTCTGAGAACTTTCTGTCTTCACCCTGTGGCATCCACATACGAACTAAACTAAACCTGCTTTCTGTTTATCCCTGTCTCTCTGTGGGTCTCTCTCTCTGGATTCCTGTTGCTAGGCAACAGCACAGTGTTTTTTCTATCTTGTGTTTGTTTTAACTTCCCTAAATTACTAACCCTCTTGGTAACACAGATCTTCATTTCAAGTGTCGTAAAACCTCATTAAAATGCAGGTTATACAAACAGAGCTTAGAAGCTTCTCGGCTCCATTTCACAGAATCTCTAAAATGGAATTAAACCTAGGGTTCACCTTTCTCAACACAGAAATAAATATATATATATATATATATAGGTTAAAATTAAAGCTGTATCTTGTTACTAACACCTACAAAACACAAATATAAATGATGTAAAACTATCTTTAGTTCCTAACAGTTAGGATCAAGAATACTCTGCCAGAGAGTATGATAAGAGTCAGTTTCAACTAAGGCTTTCGAAAGAGAATTTGATAATTAGCTGAAAAAAAATGCAGGGCTACAGGGAAAAGATGGGTGAGTGTGACTTGATGTGTTGCTCTTCCAGATGGCCAGTACAGACATGATGGGCCAAAAGGCCTCCTCTGTGCTGTAACCCCTCTGATTCTATGATAATATGACTGCGAGGTTGCAAGAACATTTTTAAAAATTTGAGTCTGCAGACAGTTACAAGTTCTGACCACTGAGTAGCGCTATAGACCAGTCATTTGCTTCCTCATGTTTAGAGAATTTTCAAGTGCTTTCCCCTTCTGGTTCTGTTGTCTCATTCCCCATTCTATAGCACTTCTTGTCTTTGTTCTGTCTCTCACCAGGCACTTTATTAATGGCTTGTTCTGAAACTGTTGCTGCAGAACATAAGGACATACAAAGAAGGAGCAAGACTAGGCCATTCAGAAAAATCATGGCTAATCTTCTCAGCTTCAGCTTTGTGCACTTACCCCCATTATCCCTTGATTCTCCTAGTATCCAAAAATCATAGCATCTTCTGTCTATTGGTGGTGTGTACTTCCTAACTTGCAGGAACATGCTGGTTCTCATTGCTCAGTACGTTCTCCCTATTACCCAGCATGTCTGGACCAATAATGATTATATGGGCCATGGCCCTTTCCTGGACCATTCATTATAGCCTCAGATGGCCTTTAGGTGTAGAGAGAAAAAACAGAGGATAGTTAAGATTGTGGGGCAGGAGTAAGACTTAAGAGGTGGAGACAAAGTGCAGGATTTTTCTTCCAGACAAGGGAAATAGGGGTCGGGACTATTTCTGGGTCCTGAAACCCAACTCCGATGTGGGCGGGGGCGGGGGTGGGGGGGGTGTGGGCAACAGTCAAAGACCCTGATTTACATGGGGGTAATCAGTTAATAACCAGAGGAGGGTTCGCCTTCCAATTAAGGATTGTGGGAGGGTTCTCAAAGCTGGAGGCCAATCACAGGCCTTCCAGCTTGAGAGGAACTGCAGGTAGTGAGTAATTGGGACAGCATGCTTCAAAATGGAGGCGCTCTCTCTGAAACTTTTTAAAACAAATTAAAAATTGTCTTTTGAAGCCAGGTCACCAATGTTGAGGGGATGGCCTCTATAGAGTGACCTGCTCCTCTACTGAAGGTAGACAGAGACAGCCTCTAGGCCCGCCTGGAGCCCTGGCCCTTAGTATGCTGCTGGGAGGCCACCTCTGGGCAGTTAAACTAGCCCCTGCCACCTGTGGGAACCTGGAGGCCAACAGGCAAATTCCAGTCAACCTCCTTTAACTGAGCTCAATAGACTCTCAATGAGATATGTCAGCAACGTACTGCGTGTGAGTGGGTACTCTGCTGCTCCTGCCACCTCTGCATAAATGGTCCATGGGTGGGATGGAGCTGGAGAACTGGCATGATGGCCAGTGGGGCTATTTTTAGTGCCTGGCTGCCTCAGAACTTACCGCTGGCGAGGGCTAGAAATCAGGGCCAAAGATACAAACTCTGAGGGGACATAAAAAGACAGACACTTGGAACAGAGAGGTGAATAGAGATTAGGAGGCTCAAAAACAGACATTGGGAGATTGGGGAGAGAGAGATTGGGATGAAGGGACAGTGATTGGGAACATGAAATAAATTAGCTGTAGAGCGATGTTGGAGTCACACACTGTAAAAGATCACCAGGCACAGAGAGAAAGTGATTCAAGGCACAGAAAGGCATTCAAGCCAATACAGAAAATCCACCACCCTCTGCATTAAATCAAAATGTTCTTTACACTCTCTCCCTTCTAACTTTAAGTTTTTGCCTTCTTATTGCGGAGAATAAGAACGCAAGAACACAAGCGCTAGGAACAAGAGTAGATCATACAGCCTGTTGAGCTCGCTCTGTCATTCAATTCAATCATGATTGATCTTAGAATCATAGAATCATGGAATTGTTGCAGAAGGAGGCCATTCGGTCTGTTGTATCTGTGCCAGCTTCCTAATTAAGCAATTCACCTTGTACCATTCACTGCCTTCTCCCCGTAACCCTGCACGTTCTTCCTTTACAGATAATAATCCAATTCCCTCTCGAATGCCTCGATTGAACCTGCCTCCACCACATTATCAGGCAACACATCCCAGATCTTAACCACTTGCTGCATGAAAAAGTTTCTCTTCATCTCTCGATTGCTTCTTTTTCCAATTGAAACCTGTGCCCTCTCGTTCTTGATCCTCCCACCAGTGAAAACAGTTTTTTCCACATCTACTCCGTCCAGATCCCTCATGATTTTGCATACCTCTATCAAGGGCTTCAACTCCACTTTCTTGCCCATTCCCCATATCACTTGATTCCCTGAGAGACCAAAATTTTGTTTATCTCAATTTAAATATATCCAACTGGGTCTATGGCAAACATTAACATTTATTTTGTCAATAGCATTTAGGATTTTGACTATTGTGGGCTAAAAATTCTCAGCTTCTGCAACCTCTACTCATAACACTGGTGTCCAATTTATGGATGTTTCTTTCAGTTAACAGAATTAGACATCATACTTTCAGTGGGGTTAAGTCAGCAGTCTGTACGATCTGGAGTAATTTCCTGAGATTTGTGCTTAATTTCTATGTTCTAAGATCCAATTTGCTCTCTGTTGCTGCTTATTAAGATGATGGCTTTACTGATTATTTACCAGGACCCCCACATCATTTCCCCTTGTCATGTCCTGTATTATTTTCAATTTTGTTGCTTCTAAAAATTGTCCCAATTCAGCATCTTGTTGAATCATTTTGCTTCTGTAAATTAAACTGATAGTTTCACATGAGCTTGTTGACCCTACATTCTGGCATTTTTTACCTTTACTAAGAGAGGGACCAACATGGTAAAAATTTCACTTGAACTCTGCTGACTACCCATTGCCTATCAGCCTGGGTAAAATGGGTACATTCACTGAAATGCTCTTTCCTTGCGGTGGAGGAAAAATACTTGTTTTGCTAACCATGTTCATTTTTAGTCAGTGTTGTGCAGGATAAGAGGTTGGAGGATTTCCAGGTAGTTGTGCTCCTGGACTTGGCCTAATGCCACTTCCAGGTCAAGGACAAGTAGCAGTTCAGGACAGGGCTCCCTCTGGTAACCATTGTTTCAAGCTTTGAAATGTATCCAGAAGATTTGAGTGTAAAACATGTGATGTTTATTGGAACACTTCGCAACTAAGGGGAACTGCTTGGAATTAACTGCTCCCCACAAGCTAATCTCATTTAAATTACTCTACATTCTTACCTCTCTTCAGTTCCGAAGAAGAGTCATATTGGACTTGAAACATCAACTCTGTCTGTCTCTCCACACATGCTGCCAGCCCTGCTGAGTTTTGCCAGCACTTTCTGTTTTTATTTCCAATCTCCAGCACCCGCATTATTTTGCTTTTATTAAACTATTGTATATTTACTTTAGAATTTCATTTTGGACCAGCTGCTCCTTTTGATGATGATCTTTATCTGGCCTGAGAGGCACTTGTAGCTGTCTATGGTGACTTTAGAATCATGGGTCAGAATTTTAGACCCCTTCATTCCCCACCACCTTCCCTCCCCCCCACCACCGCCCAACTTCCTGGGAACAGGCTGGCTGGCAGGCCAGGGGGAGGGGCGTATATAACACCAGGTGGCATGGAGGGGGTGCCATGCCTGACTCCGCTGGAATTGTATCAGTGCAGGATGGTTGTCAGGCAGCCCACCTGCCGTTAGACCAATTGAGACCCTTAAGTGGCCAATTAATGGCCACTTCGCACCACCGCTGGCATTTTACCAGTGGCGAGGAAGGAGTCCTTGCCTCATGGCAAGTTTGCCAGGTAAAATCTGACAACCTGGCTGTGGTTCGGGAGGGGAGCCCTCCAGATTGGCCACCCTGTACCCAATGGAAGCCCCGAAATTGGAAATGGCTGCTTGTCCCATCAGCACCCTCCCCCTGCCTCCTGGCCTCCTGACCGTGGCCCCCCTCTCCTCTTCCTGCTACCTGTCTGACTGACTCTGGCCAAGACATCCTAACGTACCTCATTATCTGCCTCCTCCATGGATCTTCATGGGAAACTTCTGCATTCTCAGCAATGGCCATAGCTCCTGGTGGCGCTGCTGGGATATGAACTTTGAGCCATCACCAGCAGCTTTGGGAGGCAGGACATCCTCCCACATGGAGGCAGAAGCCATGACCTCAGGCAGCTGAGGACTGTAAAATATGACCATGTCTTCCTGGCTGGATGGAGGCGGACGTGCAGCTGACTTTTCAGCAGCTGGGCAGGCCACTGCCTCTGTGCAAAGTTCCAGCCTTGGAATCTTACAGCACAGGAGAAAGCCATTCGGCCATGGTGCCTGGGCTTTGAAAGAGCTATCCAATTTAGTCCCACACTCCAAAACTTTACCCATAACCATACAAATTAGTTCTCATCACACCAACTACCTATCTGCTGTGAAATGAGACAATCACTGAAGTAAGCTCATGACCAAACTGTATCAAAGCAGGCCAACTGGTTTTATTTTGTTTTAAAAAATTCTCCAGAAGAAGAAAAGTCCTCTAAACACTGGGAAAATATCTCAAATCCAAGTTGTGTTGAAATGTGCTGGTCTGCCCATCCCTCTGTGAGGCAGGGTTAGGTAAGGGTGATAGGTGTGGGAGAATTCAACATGATTCCTGGTTCTGATGCCATTCAGTGACTCTTGCTAGGATGTGTGTTTGGGAGAGTGGCTTGATGACAATAACTGGTCCACATTCATACCTGAGGTTGTGAAAGATAGCTCCTGAGATCACAGCATGAATCTGTATCTTATCAGTAGTAAACATGAGCTATTACTCAATTTGGAAGTAGAGTTTACAGTACAGTACCTCCCATTAAGCCAACTTTCTGTGATGTGCAGGTAATTTTGCCAAGTGCATCAATATTAGCCATTCAACTATAGGGGTTAACTCCCCTACTCTGCATTTGTTCACCAAATAGTAAAATGACCTGCATTTCTCAATCAAAAATACAACTTTATGTCCCCTTATAATTTTAAACTGGAGGGCCTATTTGGTGTTGTACTGAGATGTGGTTGTTTGACCCCAGGCTTGTGTCAGCTAATCATGACTGGGGTTACAATTGGCTTTGGTATCCCTGGGCGCATAACAGAAAGGATCAGCTCTGATTCTTTTTCTGTTCTTCAGTGACCCCTGCTGGTAGCATGGATATGCCTGTCATTCAGGAATAAACAGAATTAGGTGCAGCTCTGATACATTCATTTTTTCAAAGGAAAGACTCAAGTTTGTATCACAGAAATGTCTCAAAGTAATTTATCTACAATGCAATACTTTGAATGCAATGACTGTTATGTAGATAAATGTGACAGTATTCTGTGAACCTCACAAGACAACATTGACCTGGATCATCAATTTCTTTTTGTTGGTGAGGCTTGGGGAAGATCAGATGAAGATACAACAAGCCTTTGTTCTTTGAATGTTTGGATGTTTATTGCCCATCTGAACCATTGAATTAGACAGATTGAACCTTGGTTTAGCAACACATCTGAACAGTGCCTTCAACAACATCACACTAGGTTTCAACTTTGATTTTTGTGTTTCATTTTTGGACTGGGATTTGTTGACACTCCTGTTTAGGTTTACACATAGGATGAATGTAGTGCCTTAGGAGATAAAGGAGGACAATAGATTGGAGGTGGGGGGAGATGGACACATATATAGAGGTTATTTAATTATTAAATCAATGGCACTTTAGTTGTTGCACCTCAGAGCTCAGATTAACCTGTAAGGGGTGTCCAAGTATGCTCCTGACTCGAGGCATATACTCAACCAATTAACAACTTTGTGTGGAGTCTTGTTATTGTGTGCAATTTGGGAACCAGCAACATAGTGCATCGCATTATGGCACAAAGAGCCCTATTTATTTCCACTGCAGCTGCAGCCAACTTTCACCAGTACCGTGAAAGTGCAGGAAATTCAATTTAATTCAGAACTAGCTGGCAACTTTAAAGGGCTACTCAGTACAAAGAGACAAACATCTATCAAAACACAGATGGAGAGCATATTTAAAGAGAAAACCTGTCCTACTGATTGCCCCTGAATGACTCTTGTTATAAAGGTAACATTCTACTCTGTTAATAGAGTGTCTCAGTTGCCATTTGTTTGCATGTTAGAGGCAGCCTTAAAGCAGGCATTTTACAGAGGGCATTTTCACAGAATCATAGAATTGTCATGGTGCAAAAGGGGGCCCTTCAGCCCATCATGTCTGCACCGGTTCTCCAAATGAGCATTATGACTTAGTACCATTATCCTGTCTTTTCCCTGTAACCTTGCACATTTGTTATGTAACTTCAAGAATGGAAAATGGGTTGCTGTTCCTATTCATTCTGCAAATGAAGTTGAATGGAGCCTAGGTCCAAGGCATGAATAGCCAACATGCTAACTCAGGAGGATCATTTGAGTGTCAATGTACATTAAAGTTCATTTTCAATCTTTCTTTTCAGCAACTACTTCATTCTCAAAATGGCTGCTGAGGCTTTTTGCAGGTAAATGCCTGTCTTTTAGTATGTTCAGTCTGGAAGTCTTGTTGCCCAGTAGATAATACCCCCTGCCTCTGAGCCAGAAGAAATGGGTTCAAGACCCATTCCTGGACTTGTTGCCACAGAAGGAGCATTCATGATGTGGTGCAAATAGGTTGATAATCAGCCTGCAAATCCTTCCAACACTTCTCCACAAAGTGTGTGAAGATATGAAGCAAACAAACAATGAGTATGGATTAAATCTTACAGTGATTTACAGTGATGGGAGTGGTGATGCATTGAAATTAAATTGCTGGTGTGGATTGGGACCCTGGAGAAGCCTTGACATGCATACAGATGCTATAATTGCCTAGGAAGTTTAAACTTTGCACTGGGACACTATGAGAATGTCTTTGATATTGATCTCAGTGCTGGAGACTTGGGCTAGATATGTGATATTTACCCTAGAATTGTTATACCATTTACACTCTAATAACTTAGCTCAACCCATTAACTCCAACTCGCACCCCACCAACCCTCCCCACCCCCCGCCTGACCTGACTGTGCTCCCCCGATCTGATTACCCACTCCCATAGGGAAGCTGATGTTGTTTAAAAAAGGGTGTCCTCTGCACTGCTCCTTTTCACCAGTCTTCTCCTGGATCACTGTGCCTAGGGTTCATTGTTCCTGTCAGGATTGAAAGCCTTTGCTGGAAGGGTGCAAAAAGTTAAAGCATCCAGTGACCTCTGCAGTCGGTAGCGATACACACAGCGTTGTCACTGATTGGAGGATACAGCCTTATGTCTCAGGAAGGTCATCTGCTACATTGCATTAAAAAGACATTTCTGTACTGAACAGCAGTTCTGATTATGGTGCACAGGAGGGGCACATAGCAGTTATGATACATTATTATCCAAGACTAAGAACAATGCATAAAAATGCATGCAGTTCTTTCAAATAATACCCCCTTTCTGCATCATTCCTGAGATGGTCCAGGGGCATGAATTTTGGAAGATATCAGATTTTATAATTAAAATGGTGCATTCAGATTGATTTCAAAGCAACTTCGATTGTTCATGTGACAGTTCCCAAATTAACTTTTTGACCCCGACTGACTCAGTCTCATGTGCTGACATCATGTATTCATTCCCGTGCCCTTTCCTCAAGATCTTTTGATCTTTTCTTTTTCACATATTTACCCACTTCCTTTTTAAATTTAATTATGAACTTGCTTTTGTCACTGTTTCTGCATCCTAACAAATTGAACAAAAATCTTTATTCTTATGGTAAGAATCTTACATTTATTCCCTTCTAGTTATGGTGAAAAAGCCAGATAATTCAGTCAGAATTTCACCCCTATGTATTCATAAAACTTTTAGGGCAGAATTTTACTGCCCTGTCACAGCCGGGCATGGTGGTAAAATGCGGCGAGCCATTTAATGGTCCATTGACTTCGGTGGGACTTGAAAATCGCGCCGGCAGGAGGGGAATTCCACCATTAGTATTTCCATCAATGTTCCCTGTCAGTCTTCCTTGATGAAAAGTTCACTTAACCAGAGAGCATGAGCTCTAACTATACCTGAAATAAAGACAAAAAATGCTGGAAAAAATCAACATGTCTGGTAGCATCTGTGGAGAAAGAAACAGTTAATGTTTTGAGTCTAATGTTTTGAGCCTGTTGTGATCAGTGGGCAACTAATGGGTAAGTACTCCAACTTCATACCCTTACCGTGGTTTACAATGTCAAGCCTATTGGTAAACATAACTTGTGGAGGGACAGGGTCAGTTGCACAGCAAATTCCTGATTTCTGCATTTAACTGCACACGTGCTGACTCCAAAAGTTGCCAACTGATTTACTCCAGAATAATTATGAGCATTTATTCGTCTCAATGCAAAATCTGGGCCATCATGTTTTATACATAGTCAGTTAGATTTATCATCTACTTCTTTCTTACTTGTGTTCCTTATTTATTTTAATTTTTCTACAACTCCAGCTGCACTCCCTTTTACTCCTTGGGGAATAATTTGTCCTTCAAAAATTTCCCATTGTTTGTCCGTTGGTTTATCTGCCAATTTGTCTTTTTCATTTATCTGGGCAAGTTTCCTTATTTATCTTATTTTGTCTTACTTTTCTTCTATTCCAAGCACAATTGTTGCCTACCACCCCCGCCCACCTGCTTTTTGATGTTTATGTTCAATTTAATTATATTCTGGTTGTTGTTTCCATCCTGTTAAAATATAATTCTGGAGTTAATTCTGGTTCCATTAGATACAAGAGGATTTATAACAAAATTGTCCATTAGAGACAATGACAGAGAGAAATGGGAAGAGATGGAAGACTATTGATTTTCTGTTCAGGTAAAGATTCAAAGACCTACTGATCCTGAGCACCTTTAAAAATTCAATCACTGATTTGTTATTGAAGAATATGAAATATGTCTATTTGCGTTTATTCCAAGCTATCCTGTATTTCATGTCAGTTTTATAAATTGGGAAGAAGCTTATAAAACTGGAGCAATAATAAAGAACATCTCGCTTGAGACTTTAACAGCAAATGAGGACATATAGAGGTATCCACAAATTTATTTTCCTTTTAAATTTGAAACGTTTATTTCTTTCATCAGCAGAAGTTGCATGACAGCTATTTGTTTTACATCAGAAATGCCACAAATGAGGAATTTGAACCTGCTATGCATATGTACGTGCTCTTCCAGTTCTCGATGTACTAAAAGAAACCACTTCTGCAGTTAGATTTTGACTATTAGTTTGTTTTACTTGTAAAACCTGTGTTAGAAAAAAAAATCTCAAATGTCAAAGATAGATTCAAATCTTGGTCTACTATTGATTAGCAACTAACACTAAAGGAGTTTGGTGTAGTTCTTTTAAATTGCTATTATTCTGACCATCTGTCAGAAGGTTATGAGTTTATGCCCCAATGCAGAGGCTTAAGCACCAAATCTAGGCTAACCTACCAGAGCAATCCTGAGTGAGTACTGCATTGTTGAAAACATCAGATGAGAAGTTGAATCGAATTTCCATCTGCCCCCTCAGGTGTACCTGAAAGATCCTATGGCATTATTCTGAAGAAGAGCAAGTGCCTAGGACAACATTTATATTTCAACCAGAATCACTAAAACGGATTACTTGAGCATTTCAGAAAAAAAAGAGACATGCTGTCAAAGATTTTTGTCATGCATTCATCAGGACAGAAGCAGGAATACCAAATTTCAAAGGGAGCAACAATTTATACTACATAAGAAAAGACTGCTGATTGGTTGGCAAGTCAACTCTGATTGGTTGAGGTGTTGCCATGGAGAATGCACCAGGGAACTATTTGCTTATTTCAAAAGAAGATGCAATGCCTGGGCATGCTCCTTTTGCCTGCAGAAGACATGTTCCTGGGTTTGAATATATGTAGCTTCTGGCAAGCAAAAGTGAGTCACGTTATGAGCCTGGCTGATAATTTTAACTTGGTTGTTAGTTTAATTCTTAGCACACTTGGGATTATTTAGCAAGTGCTGTTTAACTGTGGAATTGCATCTAACATTAGACATTGGGTGGAACAATCCCCTCCCACCATTGGCGAGATTCATGGAAGGTATGGTGGGATGCAAAAATTTGGTTTCCCAATGTCAGGAAATGAGGTCAGGATCTTCCTCTCCCGATGTTAATGGTGGGTTGATGATGGGTTGCTTGCTGCTGAAACTTGATGGGAACCCATTTTGTATCTCATGCGTGCTCATTAAAACCCCAACAGACAGGAATTATGCATTCCTGTCAAATCTTCTTCCCCACCAGTGGGAATTTACACTACTCCGTTACCCAACTGCACTTGTGTAGCATGTACCTGGTAAGGGAGAATTTTAGAGCACTTACCTTACAGCCAAAGCTGTCTGCACCACTGCAACTGGCTGCAGGTATAGTTGTGCACTAAGGCATAATATGGGGGAGGTCTAGAGGACATGAAGAGGTGGAGGGCAGTGGGTGGAAGACACGAAAGGGGGATGGATGAAAAACACAAAGGGTGGGGGTCTGGAAGTAATGTAGGGAGGGATCTGGAAGAGACGAAGTGGGGGATCCAGGGGAGACCAAGGGCAGGGTCAGGGTTTGGGTATGGTGGGTACAGTTTTCATCTGGAGGGTCATTGAGGAGGACAAGGATGGTGGCAGGGACTACAGGAGTTGGGAGGATCAGGAGGAGGCGATGGCATAGTAGTATTGTCATTGGGCTAGTGATTCAGGGACCCAGTTTCGAATCCTGCCACAGCAGAAGGTGGAATTTGAAGTCAATAAAAATCTGGAATTAAAAGTCTAATGATGACCATGAAACCATAGTTGATTGTTGTTAAAAACCCATCTGGTTCACTAATGCCCTTTTGGGAAGGAAATCTGTCATCCTTACCTGATCTGGCCTACATTTGACTCCAGGCCACAGCAATGTGGGTGATTGACACTTAAATGCCCTCTGAATAACGGCAGTTAGGGATGGGGAATAAATGCTGGCCTAGCCAGCGATGCCCACATCCAGTGAAAGATTTTTTAAAAAGGATGGGCATAGGAACAGTGACAGGGAAGACATGTTAAAGTTGATCCTGATAGGATCCTTGGGGGAGGCTCAAGGATTATCGAGGGGAGAGTGAAGATGGCGTTGTGAGGGAGGGTTTGGTGTTGATGTTGAAGGAGGGATGTTGGTAGGTAAAAGGAGGAGGGTGTAAGGTGGTGGAGAGTGTGTGATATATGATACGCACCGTCCTGAGACAGAGACAGCTCCAGGCCAAGACAACAGCCTTGTTGTCCTGCTGTAAAACATTGAGGTGTGGGGAGGGTAGTTGGAGCTGAAGGTCAGAACTAGATAACTAAAGGGAAACCCTCATAATTAAGTGGAGACTACATGAGAGCTTTTCGCTTTGCAAGTCCTCAGTATCTGGTGAAGGCCACATGGCAGCTGGTCTGGACCAGAGGATTCTCATTACAACGAGATGCCAAAAAGGTGTAGTCACGACTTTGCAGTCATGACTCAGCTACCATTCACCTGCATGCCCCTTGTAGGCATTCCCTTTCCACCACCCCCATCTGTAACTCTGACTGGAGGGGTGGTGGGAAGGGAGTGCCTACAAGGGGCATGCAGGTGAATGGTAGCCGAGTCGTGACTGCAAAGCTCCATCCCCCGGGGGATTGGACCTGCCTGACAAGGGCGCATGTGGTTAGTCTTTCCATCTTGACAAGGTCTCTTCATGTGGTCTCAAGGGCAGTGGAAGCAAGTGTAATAGTGTGAGTGGGAGGTCTCTCACACATGTCACTCATCACCCTTATCAAAGAGCAATGTCTTCACGTGCAACCATGTATCTTTTTAATCATTCATGGGATGTGGGCTTCGCTAGCTGGGCCAGCATTTATTGCCCATCCCTAGTTGCCCTTGAGAAGGGGGTGGTGAGCTGCTTTCTTGAACCACTGCAACCCATGTGGTGTAGGTACACCCACAGTGCTGTTAGGGAGGGAGTTCCAGGATTTTGACCCAGTGACAATGAAGGAACGGCAATATAGTTCCAAGTCAGGATGGTGGGTGACTTGGAGTGGAATTTTCAGGTGGTGGTGTTCCCATTTATCTGCTGCCCTTGTCCTTCTAGATGGTAGTGATCGTGGGTTTGGAAGGTGATGTCTAAAGAGCCTTGGTGAATTCCTGCAGTGCATGTTCTAGATGGTGCACACTGCTGCCACTGTTTATCGGTGGTGGAGAGAGTGAATGTTTGTGAATGTGGTGCCAATCAAGCTGGCTACTTTGTTCTGGATGGGTCAAACTTCTTGAGTGTTGTGGGAGCTGCACTCATCCAGGCAAGTGGAGAGAATTCCATCACACTCCTGACTTGTGTCTTGTAGTGGTAGACAGGCTTTGGGAAATCAGGAGGTGAGTTACTCATCGCAGGATTCTTAGCCTCTGACCTGCTCTTGTAGCCACAGTATTTATATGGCTGGCCCAGTTCAGTTACTAGTCAATAGTAATCCCCAGGATGTTGATAGTGGGGGATTCAGTGATGATAATGCCATTGAAAGTTAAGGGGCGATGGTTAGATTATCTCTTGTTGGAGATGGTCATTGCCTGGCACTTGTGTGGCACAAAGTTACTTGCCACTTGTCAGCTGAACCTGGATATTGTCCAGGTCTTGCTGCATTTGTACATGGACTGCTTCAGTATCTGAGGAGTCACGAATGGTGCTGAGCATTGTGCAATCATCAGCAAACATCCCCACTTCTGACCTTATGATGGAAGGAAGGTCGTGGATGAAGCAGCTGAAGATGGCTGGGCAGAGGACACTACCCTGAGGAACTCCTGCAGTGATGTCCTGGAGCTGAGATGACTGACCTCCAACAACCATCTTTCTTTGTGCTAGGTATGACTCCAACCAGTGGAGAGCTTTCTCCCAAGTCCCATTAACTCCAGTTTTCCTAGGGCTCCTTGATGCCACACTCAGCCAAATGCAGCCTTGCTGTCAATAGCAGTCACCCTCACCTCACCTCGGGAGTTCAGCTCTTTTGTCCATGTTTCAACCAAGGCTGTAATGAAACCAGGAGCTGAGTGACCCTGGTGGATCCCAAACTTGTTTCCAGTGAGTAGGTTATTGCTAAGCATGTGCTGCTTGATAGCACCGTTTATGACCCCTTCCATTACTTTACTGATGATTGAGAGTAGACTAATGGTCTACTGGCCGGGTTGGATTTGTCCTGCATTTTGTGTACAGGTCATACCTGGCCAATTTTCCACAGAGCAGGGTAGATATCAGTGTTGCAGCTGGCCAGGGGCGCAGCAAGTTCTGGAGCACAAGTCTTAAGTACTATTGCTGGAATATTGTCAGGGCCCTACCCTTTGTGGTACCTAATGCCTTCAGCCATTTCTTGAGAGAATCGAATTGGCTGAAGACTGGCATCTATGATGCTGGGGACCTCCAGAGTAGGCTGAGATGGATCAGCCACTCAGCACTTCAGGCTGAAGATTGTAGCAAATGCTTCAGCCTTATCTTTTGCTGGGCTCCCCTATTATTGAGGATGGAGAAATTTGTGGAACGTCCTCCTCCAGTGAGTTGTTTAATTGTCCATCATCATTCACGACTGGATGTGACAGGACAGCAGAGCTTAGATCTGATCCGTTGGTTGTGGGATTGTTTAGCTCTGTCTATCACTTGCTACTTAATCTCTTTGGCATGCAAGTAGTCCTATGTTGTAGCTTCACCAGGTTGACATCTCATTTTTAGGTATGCCTGGTGTTGCTCCTGGCATGGTCTCCTGCACTCGTCATTGAACCAGGGTTCATCCCCTGGCTTGATGGTAATGGTAGTGTGGGGGATATGCTAGGCAATGGGGTTACAGATTGTGTTTGAGTACAATCCTGTTGCTGCTGATGGCCCACAGTGCCTCATGGCTGCCCAGTCTTGAGTTGCTAGATCTGTTGGAAATCTATCCCATTCAGCATGGTGATAGTGCCACACAGCACAATGATGGGTATCCTCAATGTGAAGGCAGGACTTTGTCTCCACAACGACTGTGCGGTGGTCACTCCTACCGATACTGTCATGGACAGATGTATCTGCGGCAGACAGATTGGTGAGGATGAGATCAAGTATGGTTTTCCCTCTTGTTGGTTTATCTCACCACCTGCCGCAGACCCAGTATCACAGCTATGTCCTTTGGGGATAGGCCAGTAGTGGAGCTGCCGAGCCACTCTTGATGATGGACATTGAAGTCCCCCGCCCAGAGTACATTCTGCAGCCTTGCCACTCTCAGTGCTTCCTCCAAGTGGTGTTCAACATGGAGGAGCATTGATTCATCAGCTAAGGATTGGGCAGAGGGTTGGGTGGGGTTGGCAGCAAATGGTAATCAACAGGAAGTTTCCTTGCTTACATTTGACCCAATGCCATGAAACTTCATAGGGTCCCAAGTTGATTATGAGGATTTCCAGGGCAACTCCCTCCCAACTGTATACCAGTGTGCTGCCACCTCTGCTGGGTCTGTCCTGCTGGTGAGACAGGACATACCCAGGGATGGTGATGGATGTGTCTGGGACGTTATCTGTAAGGTACGATTCCGTGAGGATGACTATGTCAGGCTGTTGCTTGACTAGTCTGTGAGACAGCTCTCCCAATTTTGACACCAGCTCCCAGATGTTAGTAAGGAGGATTTTGTAGGGTTGAGAGGGCTGTGTTTGCTGGTGTCTTTTCCGGTGCCTAGGTCAATGCAGGGTGATCCGTCTGGTTTAATTGCTTTTTGTGACTTTGTAGCGGTTTGATACAACTAAGTGGCTTGCTAGGCCATTTCAGAGGGTATTTAAGAGTCACCCACATTTCTGTGGGTCACACGTAGGCCAGACCAGGTAAGGGTGGCAGATTTCCTTCCCTAAAGGGCATTAGTGAACCAGATGGGTTTTTACAACAATCAATGATGGTTTCATGGTCATTAGACTTTTAATTACAGATTTTCATTGAATTCAAATCCACCATCTGTCTTGGAGGGATTGGAACATGTGTCCACAGAACATTGCCCTGGGTCTCTGGATTACTAGTCCAGTGATAATACCACTAAACCACTGCCTCTCACTTAGGGAAAGGAAGCCCCATCCTGGTTCCCCCACCCTCCCTCTTAAGAAAAGGAAGGTCCATCCTTGGTTACCCCTCCCCCACCCCGGAAGGGGTGGAGTGCACGTGACCATTAAAACAACTAGCAGCAAGAATGAATGCAGGAGACTTCCAATCAGTGAAAGCTAACATATATTTAGAAATGCCAAAACTATATACAATGATTGTACACCCATGCCACCAATGTTAACTCAAAGCTTCTTAATTTTCCTAACTCTACTTCTATGTGTAGGTGCATCCTGCCATCCTCAGCAGAGGTAGAGGCAGCCTGCTCACTGCTATGCCCTCTTGTTTGTGATGAGTTTGGCGGGCATTCTCTGGAGGTCTGAGACCTGGAGGGCCCTGGCCTGCTTAGGGTCTCCTGCTCAGGGGCAGGTGCAACCTTCTTGCCTGAGTAGCTGGAGCTGATGGGGTCACAGGAAGAGGGGATTGGGAACTCCTGGGCACCCTTGGAGTGTCCTGGGTGAATGCCCCTGGGATGTCTGCCCGACACCCCTCCTCCCTTTGGGTCCCTGAGGGCCCCTCCCTGACTCCTTGAGAAGAAGGGGCACCAGGAGGGAGGCCGAGGTGCCCCATCCCCCTCTTGTATAGCCACTGCAGAAGCTCACCCATGGTTGGAGCAATGTAGTGCAAGTCTAAATGCATTTCCAGTGGCAGCTGGGTGTTCTGCTGAACCAGGGTCTCCCTAGCATCCACTATCCTCCCCATGGAGACATTGATATCCTCATATGTCAGAGTCACAACATCAGAGAGCATGCGGACGGACTCTTCTGTCTATTGTGCCACTCTATTGAGGGCCTCTGACACCTCAGCCTGAAGTTCCCCTGTGAATTGCTGATAATCCAGCATCTTTACAAAGGACATGTCCACCTTCTCAAATGCAATTATGTATGAGCAACATATGCTAACCCTGTGAGTGACACTCATATTCCATGAAAAAATAAGAAAAAACTCAGCAGATTAAGGAATGTCTCTGTGGAGAGAAACAGAGTTAACAGGTTGGATTTTCGCCAATTCAGGGTAACTTGGGGGCCCTTTAAAAGTGGGTCTCTTTTAAGGGTGTGATCTGTTTTGGGTTGCAAGCACGGACCCTGCACTCCCGACCAGGCCAGCTCCATTGCGGGGATAGGCATGCCCTAGTCCTCCACAATTTTCATTGAGATGTTTGAGTATTTCAAAGAGTCATAGTTCACTGCACCTCAGAGGTGTCATGGACCATAATCTGCATGAGGGAACCTTTTGAAAGGTAAGTTCAAAAGGTCCTCCTTATTCCCCCCAGGCCAAGGTACGCTCCCACTCAACCCCTCATGCAAAGACTCATTATGTATTCTTGGCTGAGAGCCCATAAATCCATTAGCCAGTTGAAAAAAACTAAGCCCCAGAGAAAACATTGCTTGATCGGCAACTCTGGCTCTCTGATCTATGCTGTCAATTCCACACTGTTTATTTACACAAGATGAAGAAATTTCAAGTGCTTTTAGGTTATGTTATTAATACTTAAAAGGGTCTGGTTGATTGACACTTTTGTTGGCCTGTAGTAAGAATGAGATTTTTTTTATGAAAGTGGAAAGCTTTCAATGAATTACTTTTTTATAAAGCTTTTATTTAACACATACTTCTGTCACTATAGCATTCATTGCTTCTCTACAGTATCTGGTGGGTGAATGGGCATGGAAGTGCCATAGCTTGGCATGGAGGGGGGAGGATGAGGGGCCATAGGGATTTTTTGGGGGTATTATTAGCGAGAAACATAGTAACGGACTGTAAAAGCTTCGATAAGCACGTAAAAAGAAAAAGATTAGCAAAGACAAATGTGGGCCCACTAAAAGCTGAGACAGGACAATGTTTAATGGGGAATAAGAGATTGGTAGGGAAACTAAAGAAATACTTTGGCCAGAAATTTTCAGCCCCTCATGCCGGCGGGATCTTCCGGTCTCGCTGATGTGAATAGAGATTTCAATGGCTCGCCGGCCCCGCTGTGGGGGAACCTGCCGAGGAGGACTGGAAAATTCCAACACTTCACAGAAGGAGATACAAAAAACCTTCCAGGAATTCTAGAGCATCAAGGCATAAATGAAACTGAAGAACTGAAAAGAATCAGCATTAATAAAAAAAGTCATGCTGGAGAAGTTACTGGGACTGAAAGTTAATAAATCCCCTGGACCTGATGATCTTCATCCCAGAGTGTTGAAACTCATTGCTGTCCAAATGGTAGTCATCTTCAAAAATTCTATAGACTCTAGATTGTTTCCTGCAGATTGGAAGGTAGCAAATGTAACCCTACTATTTAAGAAAGGAGGGAGAGAGAAAACGGGAAATTACAGACCTGTTAGCCTGACATCAGTAGCAGGAAAGATGCTAAAATCTATTAGAAAGGATGTGATAACTGGACACGTAGGGTTGAATTTTGCCATTGGCGAGCAGGGGTTGGACACCTGCTTGCCGACATGTAAAATGACACGGGATGATGTTGGGGGAAACCCCCGACATCATCCCGCCCCAGTTAAGTTTTCAGGAAGGCGGGCCCACTGCAAAATCAGCTGTGCGCCCGCCGACCTGTCAATGGCCAAATGAGGCCATTGACAGGATCAATTATATAATTCAAGGACCTGCCCGTCCAACCTTAACGTTGGTGGGCAAGCCAGGAGCCCCAGCGGGGGATAGAAAAAACATGAAACCTCATCCACTGTCAGGATGAGGTTTCATGTAGGGATTTTAAAAGTTTAATAAACTTTTAATGTAAATTATGAACATGTCCCATCTCATTGTCACATGAGGGGGACATGTTAAGGATTTTCTTTCTATTTTTAATGTTTTTAGAACTGTCAGTGACCTCCCTGTGGCAGCACTTAACCTCAGGGAGATGTGTGCTCTTTCGTGCTCATGCGCGAGAGAGTGCACTCTCGCATTTGGGGAATTCCCCCCACCCCCCACCCACACAGAAAGCACATAGCCTTTCCCGGCAGACATCACACTGGGAGGGCCTTAATTGGCCCGCCCACATAAAATGGCAGCGGGGCCCATTTCTCCGGCAGGGATCGGCTCCCCGCCCACCAGAGATTGGGTCAGGCCCACCCGCCCGACAGGGAGAAAATTCTGCCCATAGAGAATAATGGCAGGATTGGACAGAAATAACATGGATTTATGAAAGGGAAATCATGTTGACAAACCTGTTGGAGTTTTTTGAGGGTGTAACTAGCAGAATAGATAAGGAGGAACCAGTGGATGTGGTGTATTTGGATTTTCAGAAGATTTTTGATAAGGTCCCCCTCAGGAGATTAATAAACAAAATTAGAGCTCATGGGATTGGGGATAATATACTGACATGGATTGAGAATCAGTTAACAGGCAGAAAACAGACAGTATGAATAAACAGGTCATTCTCAGGTTGGCAGGCTGTGACTAGTGGGGTACTGCAAGGAACTGTGCTTGGGCCCTAGCTACTCAATCTATGTCAATGAATGGATGTGGGGACCAAATGTAATAATTCCAAGTTTGCTGGGGGCACAAAAGTGGGTGGAAATATGAGGTGTGAGGAGGATGCAAAGAGGCTTCAAGGGGATTTAGACAGGCTAAGTGAGTGGGCAAGAACATGGCAGAATGTGGAAAAATGTGAAGTTATTAACTTTGGTAGGAAAAACAGAAAAGCGGAGTGTTTCTTAAATGGTGAGAAATTGGGAAGTGTTGATGTGAAAAGGAACCTGGGTCTTTGTTCATGAGTCACTGAAAGCTAACATGCAGATGCAGCAAGCAATTAGGAAGGCAAATGGTATGTTAGCCTTTGTTGCAAGAAGATTTAAGTACTGGAGTGAAGAAGTCTTGCTGCAATTGTATAGAGCTTTGGTCAAACCACACTTGGAATATTGTGTACAGATTTGGTTTCCTTACCTAAGGGAGAATATTCTTGCCATAGAGGGAACAATGAAAGATCACCAGACTGATTCCAGGGATGGCAGGATTGTCCTATGTGGAGAGATTGAGCAGACTGGCCTAAATTCTCTAGAGTTTAAGAGAATGAGAGGTGATCACATTGAAGCAGACAAAGTTTTGTAGGGCTCGACAGGGTAGATACAGGAAGGGTGTTTCCCCTGGCTGGGGGTTCTAGAACCAGGGGACACTCTCAGAATAAGAGGCAGGCCACGTAGGACTGTGATGGAAAGGAATTTCTTTACTCGGAAGGTGGTAAACCTTTGCAATTCTCTACCCCAGAGGGCTGTGGTGGCTCAGACATTGAGAGTATTCAAGACAGAAATTGATAGATTTCTAGATGTTAAAGACATCAAGGGATATGAGACAGTGAAAAAATGGCATTGAGGTGGAAGATCAGCTGTGATCTATTTGAATGGTGGAGCAGGCTCCGGGGCTGAATGGCCTTCTCCTGCTCCTATTTCCTATGATTCTATGTACCTTGGAATAGGGGGTCTGAGGGGCCATAGATGTTGTTTGGGGGACATAGATTTGCATGGGGCCATGAAGAGCCATATGGGGTGGGTGGGGGGGAATGAAGTGGCATTAACTGGGCATGGGGAACGTGTGGCTGGTGACTGGGGCGAAGGGCCTTTCTGTTCACGTTTTAACTTCTGACAAAGCCTCACAGCAATGAGGTGGGTCTTTTAACCAGCCCGCCTCAACACCTGGCAACCCCTGTGGCTGCCTCTGAACTTTTTCCTGGATTGTTTGACCCAACTGCAGGCTGCCCTCACATCCCCCACCGCCCCCCCCACCGCCACCCCACCCCACTCCCCCAACCCCATCCCCCACCCCACAATGAAAATCCCGTCCTTGCGCCTTGTGGGTACTTTCTTCTGAGGAGGGTGGGCTGAGCTCGGAATTTTCCCAACTCTCGCTACTTGTCTCAAGGCTGAAAATACAGCCCCATGTTTCAAGGTCAATGACCTTTCATCAGAACCAGGAAAAGCTAGAAATGTGATCAGCTTTAAGCAAGTGGAAGGAAAGAGGGGAGGATAAAGAGCAAAATGGAAGGTCTATGATAGGGTAGACGACAGAAGTGGTTAAATGACAAAAAAGCTGATTGTGCAGGGCCAATGGGAGTGGTAATGAGACAAGTGAAGAAACAAAAGATGTGTCTAGAGGAGGAGTGAGCGGCAGAATGATGAACTACTGTTGTATGAAAGCAAAATGGGAAAAATGAGAGTAAAACTGAGACCAACAAAGGGAAAGGAAATAAAATGGTGGCAGAGAGCACTGAACTCAGTGTTGATTCCGGAAAGCTCTGAAGTGTCTAATTGAAAGATGAGGTACTGTTCCCCAAGCTTATATTAAACTTAACTGGAACATTGCCAGAGGCTGATCACAGAGAGGTCAGATAGAGAGCAAGGCAAAGAATTAAAACGACAAGCAACCAGAAGTTCAGGGCCATGCTCGCAGACTGAATGCAGGTGTCCTGCAAAATGGTCACCCATTCTGTGTTTGGTCTCCCCAGTGTAGAATAGGCCACATTGTGAGCAGTGAATACAGCATACTAAATTGAAAGAAACTCATGTGAACTTTTGTTTCACCTAAAAGGAGTATTTGGGGCCTTGGTCAGTGAGGACAGAGGAGGTAAATGGGCAGGTGTTGCAGTCCCTGTGCTTGCATGGAAAGGTGCCATGTGAAGGGGAGGGGTTGTTGGGGTTGAGTGAGGAGTGGTCCAGGAATGGCTCCTTTGTAATGAGGAGGCAGGGGAAGATATGTTTGGTGGAGGCAGCAAATTTAGGTGGCAGAAATGTGAAGGATGATCTGTTCAGTATGAAGGTTGGTGGGGTAGAAGGTGAGGACAAAGGGCAGGGAAGAGCAAAATTCCAGAAAATGGGATGGATATGTTCGAGGGCCCTGTCCAACACGGTGAGGGCAAATCTTCAGTTGAGGAATAAAGAAGATGTATTAGAAGCATTGGTACCACATGAAAAGATGCAATATAGATGGAGAAACTGGGAAAATGGAATGGAGGGTGCAGGGTGTGATGAAGCGTAGTCAAGGTAGTCCATGGGCTTATAGAAAATATTGATTGATAGCCTATCCCAAGAAATGGAGACAAAGAAGTTGAGGAAGGCATGGTTCAGAGATGAACCATGTGAATGTGAGAGAAGGTTAGAAAATCGGAAGCAAAGTTGATAAAGTTTTCCAATTCAAGGCAAGAGCAGGAAAGTTCACCAATACAGTCACTGACGTACTGGAAAAAGAGGTGAGGAGAGGGTGGCCTGAGTAGGACTGGAAACAGCATATCTCTCAAAATGGCAGTCATGGAGCTAAAAGAGAAGTTGTTCAATGTGAAAACAAGTTCAGCCAGGTTGAGAAGAGTGGTGCTGGATGGAGACTGTTTTGGCTTCCATTCAAGGGAGAAAAAAAGAGCCCTCAGACTATGCGGGTGGGAGAAGGAGGTGTAGAGAAATTGGATGCTCATGCTGAAAACAAGTTGTGTATGGCCAGGGACTTGGAAGCTGTTGAAAGGATAGAGGGCATCAAAGAGCCACAGGTGTAGAAGAAAAGATAGGGAACAAGGGATGAACAAATAGAACCAAAATAGGAAGAAATCAGTTTCACTGGGAAAGGAGCAGGCTGGAATAATGGATCTGCCAGGACAGTCCTGTTTGTGGATCCTGGGAAGGAGGTGCAGGGTTGGGGAACTATGAGGTTGAAAGCTGAGGAGGGAAGATTTCCAGAGGAGGTCAGATCAGTAACAGTCCTGGAGACAATGGCTTGATGGTCGGGGATGGGATGATGGTCTGGGGGTATTTATAGAAAGGTATCGGAATTGCTTCAACTAGGTAGAGGTCAGTTTGCCAGGCAATAATCCCACCCTTATCAGTAGGTTTGATGACAGTGTTAGTGCTGGAACGGAGAGGAACAACATTTCATCTTTTAATTAGGCACATTACAACCATCCTTACTCAACACTGAGTTCCACAATTTCAATCCATAATCACTAACCCATTTTGTTTCCTTTATCTTGCAGGTTTTGGTTTCACTCTCACTTTTCCCGTGTTTTTGCTTTCTGATGGCAGCTGTTCATCATTCTGCCATTCACATCTCCTTTAGATCTATCTTTTGTTTCTCTCCTTGTACCATTACCACTCCCTTTGGCCTTGCACCATCAACTTGTGTTGATAAGTGGCAAGTCACACAATTGCCAGGTAATGACCATCTCCAACGAGAGAAACTAACCATCACCCCTTGACGTTCAATGGCATTGCCATTACTGAATTCCCCACAATCAACATCCTGGGGGTTACCATTGACCAGAAACTGAACTGGACTGGCCATATAAATACTGTGGCTACAAGAGCAAGCCAGAGACTGGGAATTCTGCAGCGGGTAACTCACTTCCTGACTCCCAAAGCCTGTCCACCATCTACAAGGCTCAAGTCAGGAATGTGATGAAATACTCTCCATTTGCTTTGCTGAGTGCATATCCCCCAACACCAAAGGAGCTCGACATTATCCAGGACAAAGTAGCCTGCTTGATTGGAATCCCATCCACCACCTTAAATGTTCACTCTCTCCACTTCTGATGCACAGCAGCAATGCGTACCATCAACAAGATGCACTGCAGCAACTCACCAAAGCTCCTTCGACAAGACCTTCCAAACTGACGACCTCTGCTCCCTTGAAGGACAAGGGCAGCAAGTGCATGAGAACACCACAAACTGCAAGTTTCCCTCAAAGCCACACATCATTCTGACATGGAACTATATTGCTGTTCCTTCACTCTTACTGGGTCAAATCCTGGAACTTCCTTCCTAACAATGCTGTGGGTGTACCTACACCACATAGACTGCAGTTCAAGAAGGCGGCTCACCACCACCTTCTCGAGGGCAACTGGAGATGGGCAATAAATGCTGGTCTAGCTAGTGATGCTCAGATCCCATGAAAGAATAAATTTAAAGAAACTCTGTTCTCAGTTAGGATATGATTTTCAATTGGATGTGGGCGTGTTTTGAAAAGAGTGCTCTCTGATGGTGTGTCAGCCTTCTAAAACCTCCAAATTTTTAAATGAAGGGTGGAAAGGGTGGACAACCCACACATTTTCAATTATTTGTTGTAATGCTCATTGAAGAGTTTGTTAACAGGCTGGAGATAAGAGGACAGTAATAAATTTTCTAAGTTAACAATGGGAAAAGTGAACAGTCTGGGACATGTTAGTACAAAGCTATTGGGAGTACAGCAGGAATCCATTAATGCCTGTGGTTTTTGATGGAAAATCTTGTATTGAAAAGGATAGTCAAAATGAAGTGCACATAGAGTGGCACAAAGTTTCATCTCTTGAACAGAGTGGCCTGAGTACTTGAGGAGTGAACATTTGAGCATTTGTGTGGACAATGAAGCTGCTGGCTCTCTGCTGTCATGCTTTCTCCATTCCCCCAGTCAACAGCAAGCCCAGTAATGGCTGCCATGTGTCTTTTAAAATCATCCTCCAGAACTCGTTCCCACCTTCTCCTCATGCCTGCTGTCTTTAATTGGGGAATATTTAATTTAAAAGACATTATGTGACTGTTGCAGATATGGTGCAAGTTCTGGGCCTAGATATGGTCCTGACATCAAGTTTCCAAAATCAGACTGAAATTTTAAGCTTTAACCTCCCCTGTCTTCCACCCCCTCAGAGACTTCCCTTTTGTCCTTTTTCCACCCTCCTGCCTTTCACTTGCTCAAGCTCTGTTAATTTCTAACTTTTCCTAGTTCTGATGAAAGGTTATTGACTGGAAATGTTAAAACTGTTTCTCAGTCCATAGATGCTGCATGACCTGCTGAGTATTACCAGCATTTTCTGTTTATATGTAACATACCCAATTTTGCTGACAATGCAAAATTGGGTGGCAAAATAAGCTTTGAGAAGGATCTAAAAAAGCTGCAAAGCAAAATTGCCCGGTCAACTGATTGAGGAAGATGTTGCCAGATTAAGCATAATGTGGGGAAGTGTAACATTAACCAGTTTGGTAGGAAGAATGGAATAGCAGAATACAGTAAAGTCTTTGTGCATTGACGGGCAGAGGGATCTGGGTGTACAGGTCCACAGGCCACTGAAAGTGGCAATGCAGGTGGATAAGGTAGTCAGGAAGGCATATGGCATGCTTGCCTTCATTGGCAGGGGTACTGAGCATAAAAGCTGGGAAGTCATGCTGCAGTTGTATAGAACCTTGGTTGGGCCACACTTGAAATATTGCGTGCAGTTCTGGTCGCTGCATTACCAAAAGGATATGGAGGCACTGGAGAGGGTGAAGAGGAGGTTTACCAGGATGCTGCTTGGTCTGGAGGTTATTAGCTATGAGGAGAGCTTGGAGAAACTTGGATTGTTCTCACTAGAGTGACGGAGATTGAGGGGCAACTTGATAGAAGTTTACAAACTTATGAGTGGCATGGACAGAGTAGATAGTCTGAAGCTTTGTCCCAGGGTGGAAGAGTCAATTACTAGGGGACATAGATTTAAGGTGAGAGGAGAAAACTATAGAGGAGATGTGCGGGGCAAGTTTTTTACGCAGAGGGTAGTGAGTGTCTGGAATTTGCTGCCAGAGGAGGTGGTGGAAGCAGGTACGATTGTGGTGTTTAAGAGGCAGCTTGACAAATACATGAATGGGATGGGAATAGAGGGGTACGGACCCTGGAAGTGCAAAATGTTTTAGTTGACGGGCAATATGATTGGCGCAGGCTTGGAGGGCTAAAGGGCCTGTTCCTGCGCTGTACTTTTCTTTGTTCTTTGTTCTTCCGCAACTTTTTTGTTCGTGTTTTCATTTACCTGTGATTTGTACTTTGTACACTGCATTTCCCAACATGTGAGCAATATTCGCTTATCCGCATTTTCTTCTCCATCTCTCCTCTTTTCCCAGGGAGATGGCAGCCATGGCAGAACAGAGACTAGAATGGTTGCAGCTGAAGTACAGCCTGAATGAAGGGATTAACCCGAAAATGTCCGAACCTCTTGGTCCAGAGCTGCAATAAAGACTCTTCTCAATTTTGAAATCTTCACTGAAGTTTTGCTCAGAGGCTCCCCTGCCTGTCGTATACAGGTACTGCACCACAGTTTGCTGTAGAGTAACTGCCCAAACCAAAGCTGCCCTCATATGGCTAGAACCTATCTAATTGAGTGTCATTGAAAAGCATGTTCATCATTCGCATTCATCGTTCGCGATTTCGCCATTTGCTAAAGGAATGTAACCCCCATGAATGATAAAATTTACAGTATTTTTTAAAAGGTGAGAGACTAGTAAATATTGGTATGTAGAAGGATTTGCCTGTTCTTGTACAGGAGTCATAGAAAGTTAGCATGAAGATGCAGTAAGCATTTAGGAAGGTAATACGTAGCTTTTATTGTAAGAAGGTTGGAAAATAAGAGTAAGGAAGTCTTGCTGCAATTATCCATGTGGAGTTCATTTGGAAAGACTACACCTGGAACACTGCATGTAGTTTTGGTCTCTGTATCTGAGGAGGATTATATTTGCCTTAGAGGGTCAACCATGCAGAATGACTATATTGATTCCTGAGATCAGAAGGTTTTTTTATGAGGAGAGATTCAATAGAACATGCCTATATTATCTGGAGTTTAAATAAACGAAAAGCAATCACATTGAAATGTATAAAATTCTTAAGGGTCTTTGACAGTACAGATGCTGCAAAACTGTTTTACTTGAATGGAGAGTCAAGGACTTGAGGTCACAGTCTCGGTATGAGGTTGGTCATTTAGGGTTGAGATGAGGAGAAATTTCTTCACCAAGAGGGTAGCGAATCTTTGAAATTCTCTACTTCAAAGAGCTGTCAAAGCTCTGTTGATGGGCATATTTAAAACTGAGTTGAAAGCATTTTGGGCACTAAGGGAATCAAGGGGTATGGGGATAGAGTGGGAAAGTGGATTTGATAAGGAAGTTTAGCCATGATCTTATTAAATGGTGATGCAAACTAGCTGGCCTACTCCTGCTCCTATTTCGTGTTATTATGTTCTTAAGAATTACTGGAGAATAATCAGAAATGAGAATCCTGGGGGAGAGTTTTCTCCCCATTTGGGGAGGGCTGAACAGGAGTGGGCGCAAGTGGACGCGCAACCGATCACAACCCGCAATCGACTGCCTGCCGCCATTTTATGTGGACGGGCCAATTAAAGCCCGTCCAGCGTGACGCACACCCAGAAGTGCTGAGTGCTCCCTGTGTAGGTGGGGGGTGGGCAGGCTGAGTTGGAGCCTGCACTCTTTCGCGCATGCACATGAAAGAGCACAGAAATCTCCCTAAGGCACGGAGCTGCCTCAGGGAGTTTAATTTCATTATTAAAAATTTAAATAAAGAAGAAAAAAGAAATTTCAAACATGTCCCCTCATGTGACAGTGTCACATGAGCTGGGACATGTCAATGAGTTTTAATGGAAAAATTTATTTGATTTATAAATCCTTCATGCAATCTCATCCCGCCGGGGAAGAGGTTCCATGAAAAATGCAAAGGCCGCCTGGGCTCTTTGCCTGCCTGCCAACCTTAAGGTTGGACAGGCAGCTCTGTTAATCCTTTTAATTAGTTTGTAAATGGCCTTAACAGGCCTTTGACAGTTCGGCGGCCACGCAGCCGACTTCTGTGCATGACCGCCAAACCGAACATCAGAATGACACACAGTGAAGTTGGGATGCACGCCCAATGTCACTGTGTGTCATTTTACACATCGGCGAGTGGGACCCACCTCTGCACACTGACCCAAAGATTCTGCCCCTGGTCTATTTTGGCATTCTCTAGTCCATTTGGGCCAATTGTAGCTTCTCTATTGTCCACCTATCTGGGATTAACTAATCACCTGGTGTGGTCTGAACTTGTATAGGAGCTGACATCGTAACAGATGCAGGTGTGCAACACCAGAAATTAATGAATTCCCTTTCCCCACAACACATCACTGTAATGAGAACAAGACTTAAAGTTGTTTATATATTTTTTATTGTATTCCCTATCTTTCAGGCTTATTTTTGTGCACATCTTAACTTACCATTTTGTTGTTTCTAAATCCTTATTAAGACAATATATGAATTGTTCAGTTGTGTTTAATGTAGGTTGATGGAGTTGTTGAATAAAAATTGAGTTCATCTGATTTTCATTTTTATTCCAAAAATTATGTTCAATCAAACTGAATCAATTTAACATGTCATTAGATTTAATAAACATAGGCATGAAGGTAGTAGCAGGTTCCTTGGAAAATGTTAAGTTAAGTTACACATGTTGCAACAAGTTTGATTGTGTAAGGAGAGATCTTTAAGCCTTTTCATGGTATTTAGTACAGCCTACATAAAGAATTTAATTTTCTCACAAACCATATATTGTATCATATAAGTTGACACGGCATATAAGATGACCAAATTTTCTCAGCGCCAAAATTCATGCTTTTGCATATACTCGCCATATAAGTCAACCCCCCCCCCCACCCCACTTATCAGCTATGAAATGCTATACTCGCATTAATGACCAAGGATTTGTAATATTGGCACCTAGGCTGATGCTCTGGGGCATGGATTCATATCCCAACACACCAGTTGGTGGAATTTAAATTTAATAAATAACTCTGGAATATATAAAACTAGTCTCAGTAATGGTGACTGAAAGGAAGTTCAAGCACCCTCCGATCCTGCAGCAATCCATGAGACTCAAGCTTCTTTCACCTGTTTTATTCAGGCAGATGCAGGGGAGACTCTAACCATACCAGATGGGTACAAGCTCACCGAGTGGTTACATTTCCCTGCAGTTATACTTTTTTCCTTATCTTATCCTATTTGCATGCACCAATGTTCAATGTCTACATCTCATTTACACACACAATTAGTTTCATCTATTCTATTCATTCACACACATAACTAGTTTTGTCTATCCTATTATCTTCGATGTGTACATGTTTTAACCTCATTGCAGGACGCAATCATTTTCACACATACTTAGCTTGGTCCATTCTATTATCTTCGAGACACTCGTACATGATCACATTATCTGCTCCTATTATCCGTAACTACCATTGATTGCTATAAAAACCCCTCTGCTTCACTAATGCCCTACCATTCTTACCCAGCCTGGCTTACATGTGATTCCAGATCCACAGCGGTTTGGTTGACTCTTAACTGCTCTTTGAAAAAGCCTAGCAAGCCACTCATTTCAAGGGCAATTAGGGATGGGCAACAAATGCTGGCCTTGCCAGAGATACCCACTTCCCGTGAAAGAATTTTTTAAAAAGTCAACCTCAATTTTTCACCACAGAAATGCATGTTTTATTTATCTTCTGTAAATTGGCGTATGGGATCAAGCAGGGAACACAAGTTCTGCTGGGAAGAAGATGCACATGAGTTTAAGACACAGCCATGCAGAGCAGACTGCATATGACATGATGAATGATGAACGGAAATTGGCCCTCCAGCAAAACGCATGAAGTATAAATCTGCTTTCAAGCCAAAAGTCAGCAAATTTGCTAACTCGTCAAATAACTGTGCTGCAGCAAGGGAATTCAGTGCATATGAAAAATTGGTGTGAGAATGGAAGAAGCAGGAATCCATTCTGAAGAAGATGCCCAAGACCAAATGCACCATCAGAATAGGGACCAACCACTGAGCTAATCTTAAAAAGCCTGTATTGGAATGGGTCCTCAAAAATTGTTGGAAAGATTTCACAATCACCAGAAATGCAATGCATATAAATTTACTTACATGGGTCAAATCAAACCCTGAGTCCAGTAAAGGATTTCAGACCAACAGCTGGTTGGTGAAGCCACTTTATGGAATGAAACAATCTAGTGTTGCGACAGAAGGCCAAGATTGCTCTCAGGCTACCAAAAGACCTTGATTCAAAATTATCTGCAGCGGTTCATCACCAAACAGCAGTAAAAACATGACTACTCATTAAATACCATTGGCAACATTGATGAAGCACCCATGAATTTTGATTTGCCCAGCAGCCAAACTGTGGAGTGGAATTGTTCAAAAATAGATCTAGTGAAAACAACAGGACATGAGAAGACAAGATTCGTGGAAAGAAATTAAAGCCTTTGGTAATTTTCAAGCATAAAACCATGCCAAACGTCAAGTTCCCTGCAGGAAATTTTGTGCACGTCCCAAGATAGTGGATGGGTGCATGAAGATGGAGTGAAGCTATTGATTGATACTATGTGGAATGGGCATCCCGGTGGCCTATGTAAAGAATGCAGCTTGTTGGTGTGGGACAGGTTCAGATCCAATATAACCGATGAGATCAAGAGGTCTCTGCAAAGAAATACCACCCACACTGCTGTTATACCTGGGAGTCTAATGGATGTGTGCCTCAACAAGCCATTCGAGGATCATTTTGCATCAAGTGGAATAGGTAGGTGGTTGACAGAGCAAAAACCTTCACAAAGAATGGAAATGTGCACGCTGCTCCACTTGATGTTTTGTGTGGTTTCATTATCAAATCATGGGGTGATATTAGTGCAGTAAGTGTCATCAGATTAATCAAAAAATGTGGAATATCCAATTCAATGAATAGAGTGGAAGATGATTTGTTGTGGAGGGATGATTCTCAAATCAAAAGGGCCAAATCTGATCCAGAGTGGGATCCTTATGATGATGCTATAGCCAACATGATTCAGAATTTGATAAGCTCTTTGCATCCAATGCCAAAGACAATGGCCAGAATGTTACCGTTGGTGAGTTGGGGACGGGGCCCACTCACTGACACGAAAATGATGTGGGATGACATCGGGCGGAACCCCCGACGTCATCCCGCGCCATTTAAATTTTCAGGAACACGGGCAGACAGCAAAATCAATTGAGGCCATTGACAGGATAAGTAAGACAATTAAAGGCCCTGCCCGTCCAACCTTAAGGTTGGCAGGTAGGCCAGGACCCCCAGCAGGCTTCTGAAAAACATGAAGCCTCATCCATTGGCTGGATGAGGTTTCATGTTGGTTTTTAAAAAGTTTATTAAAGTTTAAGTCATATTTATTAACCTGTCCCATCTCATGTGACATTGTCACATGAGGGGGACATGTTAATCATTTTTTTACTATTCCATTTTTAAACTTTGAAGCACTGTCAGTGATCTCCCTGAGACAACACTTAGTCTCGGGGAGCAGTGCACTCTTTCGCGCGCATGATTGAAAGAACGCAATTTGACAGTTGGGGAATCCCTCCCCACCCCCGCACAGGAAGTGCATAGAGCTTCTCATCAGGTGGCCCGCTGGGTGGGCCTTAATTGGCCCACCCAATCAAAATGGTGGCGGGTCCCATTTCGGCAGCGGAGTTCGGCTGCATGCCTGCCGCCGAGCCGGTGGGGCCCGCCCGCCCATCGAGAGCTAAATTCTGCCCAATGAATTTGATGTCTGTAGAACAGTTCAATTATATTTGTACAATTAATTAATTCAACAAACTTTGCCACGTAACTTTAACATGAAATACCAGTGTTATGTTCTTCTCACATTTCAAAATGGGGACCACCCATATCCACACCCGCATCAGCAGTACATATTTTATATTCAACATATAAGTTGACCCCCATTTTTGGAAGGATTTTTGGAGGCTTCAATTGTCGACTTATATACTGCAATCTATGCTATGTAACGTGCTAATTATCTTTTTCTCTCTCTATTTGGCTGAGTTTCGGTTAAATTTATATTATGCTGTTGATTCTATAAGCTTTGATTCAGTTGACAATAAATGGCAAACAAAGACTAAAAATTGGTTTGTAAGTGTAATGAATGGCTGGCACCATTCCATTGCTGCTGACTGCAAAATCAGGACCAATAGTAAATCAGTTGGGAGTGCTGGTAATAGCACAGTTAAGCTCCCATCTGTTTCTGTTTCTGGGCTGGAGAAGCTGATTCTCACTCCAGGAACACAAATCTCATTTTAAAGGTATTTACACCATTGTTTATCAGTCCTAACTTCCTCTGGTGAGTTTTATTGGCAATTAATGGACAACTGCAGTAATGTTATGAAACTACAGGAGTCTTTTTGGTTTGGCTTAAATAACCAAGTGGTTATGGTACTGGGTTTGTAACCCCAAGATCAAGAGTTCAAATCTCACAATGGTAAACTATGAAGCAATGTAACTTCATCTGAAACAGATGGAAATGGGTTTGTACTCGAAAGAGTTACAGGAGTCTCTTAGCTTCAATATTTCCAGTATAAAGAGCATATTTTCCTGCAGATATGGTATATTGAATAGATTCTCAGCAAAAATGCATAATACTGAATATTTGACAATTTTTACAACTTGATTGCGTGTATAATATATAAATAAGTCTTAATGAGACAACAGTGGACAATGATAATTAAAAAGATCCATCAAAGTGGACAGCTGTTTTGCTGCTGGGACCAGGAAATTGACTCAGAATTTGTTGCCAAAATAACATGTGCTGGCTGTTATAAATGAGTAATTAGTCCAGCAACCTGCGGTGAGAAATTGCAAATTGTCACAGGTTGTTGGGTAATTGGCAGTTCTCCATGCTTAGCCTCATGGAAACGGCAACTCACTTTCAGCCTCCCTGTGAATTTCATGAAGTTGCTGAATTTGCATGTTAATTGTCAATTAAATCCCTCACAGAAAGTTAGGGCTGACAATTAATATTGATACTCTTTTAACAAGATTTATGTTCATGCAATGCCAATCAACCTCAAATTCCCAGAAAATGAGCAATCTAAACTGTGGCAGTAAATTATTGTTAGCATTTTAAAAAATTTAATATTTTACATTTTTTTTACTTTATCACTGTGTCTTTCTTTCTCTGTCTCTCAATCCAAGCTTTCTATCTCACTTTTTGTCTCTCTTTCTCCATCTGATTTTTGACTCTAATCCACCCATGCTATCCATTGTTCCTTTGTTCATTTCTGAATCCTTAAAGTTTATCACTTAACGAGATACCCTGTTGGCCGCATTGTTCAATAAGATTCTAGAAGCCCCATTGTCCTTTCCTCAGCTCACACTTCCAGTAATTTATAGGGCAAAAAATAATTGAGCTGAAAATTGAGGAATAAAGTCCAACAAATGAGCATTCTGAGAGATACCCGAAACCCAGCAAATTCTGGGCCGTTGTCTCTTGTGGAATCCAACTGGCTAGGATTAAGTGATGTGGTTGTGGGACTAAATTTTGGAGCTTGATTACCTATAGTGCTCAGGGTGTTTTTATTCAAAACTTTCCCTGATGAGATTAATTGGTTGGGGCAGAATATACAAAATGGTAGATTGTATATGTCCTGTGGAATGAGTGGTTTTAATGGTCCAAATGCCTTTCTTAGCTCTGCACTTAGGCTTTTTGAATGACTTTGAAATCACTAAAATATTAAAAGTATTATTTCTACTTGCAGACCTGTCAAATCAAGTTTCTCCTGAAGTATTGCATATGCTGAATCTGTCATAATAATTGTATTTGCATATTTCCTCTGCTCTAACCTAATAATACATTGGAAAACTTGAGTGGAGACTTTCTTTAACTAAATTACATTCAAATTAAGATATTTTGAAATCACATGATCTGATTCAGGTAGTGTGATTTCAGTCTGACCTCTGTTTCTACACTGTGCAGACCCTACAGTGTGCAGGGTTGTTAACTGATGAGAACAATAAACTATTTATTCACCTCGGCAATGTTAGGTTAAGGAAGTTGATCTTCCATCTATTTTTAAGTTTGAATAATAACCAGTTCCTATAGTTTATAAATATATACAGCTATACATTCTTGCACATTAAGCAATAGAACATGAAACAATTAACAAGTGGGGATTGTAATCATGCAGGTTGCTGGGTGAGGGAGAGGGTTGAGGAGCCCCTTTACTTATAGTATAGGAAATGCTATTGCTGGAACAGATAGTTGGGGTCAGGGGATTTATGAGAATTTTTAATGCCGTCTCCCCTTCACTTCCTCGATGTTTTTCCCGCCGAGTGCATTGGCAGCTTTTTATGTATCATCCCAAACCTGCTGTATTAATAATGTATTCCTGGGATACATGCCGTTTCGATGGTGGGTGGGCTCTGATTCACCTACCACGCCATCACTTTGCCGCTTCATCATGCCAGGCATCACATTTAAAGTACAGCTGCACTCAGTCCAGGACTGCAGCAAAGAAGACATGGTCCCGAAAGGCAAGAAGACTGCAGCCCTTGAGCACCTTTTGGACACACTGCCCGCTGTGATGTCCTCTAACCCCACTCTGGCCGCAGGAGGGGCAGCAAAATTACCACTCCAGCTTGGTAGGCGATGGCAGTGGTGATCAGTGCCACTGTTGCACAGGAGAGGTTGGCCATCCAATGCAGATAGAGGATGAATGATCTCATCCATGCAGCCAGTGTATGGCAACCATTTCATCACTCTAAACTCTCACACTCATGCCTATCACATATTCACTGGCTTCTCACTCACTGCCATCTCAAGGGACATCACCACTCACTTTCTCACACACACCCTCACATCTCCATCTGGCTTCATCTTCCCTGAGACTGCCTCCTCAGCCCACACCATCTTGAGGCCACTTGCACAGATCAGCATGTGCCCCCTCACACACTCTGGGGTACATCCCTTCCCCAGTCCAGCCCTTATCCTGCAGCCTCTTCCCTTGCCTGAGGCCACTGCTCCCCCTTCACCAAGCAAGACCTAGCCCAGAAGCCACTGAAAAGCCACCCATATATGGCTGATCTGGTCGGTAGAGACCAGCTCGTGAGCCCCCATAAAAGTGATATGAAGCTCTCTGCAAAGCCTGGCGCTGATGACTGTGAGTGTTGACCGAAGCAAGGTAGGTAAACATACCTTGAAGTCTTGAGCAAAGTGCAGCCCGCTAAGTGCATGCCTTATATATGCTGCTGCAAAACACATCGGTATGTTCTCCTACTGACGTGGGTAGATGATCCAGCAGCGGGGAATGAATCCGGTGGGCTGGCCTTATAATGATATGCTGATGTATTACAGTGAGGTTCTTGACATCCGATGGTGGGGAACGTGATGCACCATCGATGGGCTGAGTGGATGATCACAAACTGGCTTTATGATGTTGTAAAAGCGATTTTTGGCCTTCTCGCCATAATGTCCTCATGTCACTGAACATGCCTGATGCCAGTGGGCATGGAAAATCCCAGCCTAAGTCTATATTGTCCATAAAAGATCAGCCTTCAGGTAAAGCTGGCAGAGTCTAAAGGACAAAAAGTTTGCTAGCAAGTTTGGTTATTGGAAGATGAACAAATCAGCAGACAACACAACCATAGAATTATAATATAGCACAGCACAGAAGGAGACAATTTAGCCCAGAGAATCTTCACCAGCCCTTTTGAAGAGCAATGCAATTAGTCCCACTCCTCTGTTCATTCCCCAAAACCATGTAATTCTTTCTCCTTCAAGTATTTATCAATTGAAAGCTACCATTGAATCTGTTTCCAGTACTCCAGCAGGCAGTGCATTCAAAGTCCTAACTACTTGTTGCAGAAAAACTTTTTTCCTCATGTTGCCTCTGGGTTTTTTTGCCCATCATCTTAAATTATGCTTTCTAGTTATCAACTCTTCAGCCATTGGAAACAGTTTTTCTTTACTTACATTTTTTTAAAAACACTTCATGATTTTAAATACTTTTATCAAATCTCCTTTTAGCTATCTCAGCTCAAAGGAGAAGAACCCCAGCTTCTGCAGTCTATTCATTTAACTATTAATTCCACATCCTTTAAACCATTCTAGTAAACCTCAAGTGGACCTTCTCTAAAGCCTTTATATCCTTTCTAAAGTGTGGAGCTCTGAATTGGACACAATACTTCAAATAAGGCAGAATTTACAGTTTCTATAGGGTTAGTATAACTTACTGGCTTTTGTAATATATGCCTGTATTTATTAATGCCAGGATCACATATGTGTTTATTAATTGCTTTGTTAACCTGTCCTTCCATCTTCAAAGATTTGTGCATGAACACCTCCATGTCTCTCTAATCTTGCACCTCTTTTACCATTGTACCATCTAGTTTGCATTGTCTCTCCTCATTCTTCCCACCAAAATGTATCATCTCACACCTTCCAGTGTGGAATTTCATCTGTCATGTGGCCACCCACACATCCAGCATATGTCCTCTTGAAGTTTATTACTATCTTCCTCATTCTTTACAACACATCCAAGCTTCATGCCATCTGAAAATTTTGAAATTGTTCCCTGCACCCAAAAATGCAAGGGCTGGAATATAGACTGTGAGCAGGCTCCCTGCCAATGGAGATATACAACTTAGATGTGATAGGAAGCGTATGCTCAAAAATTGTAATTCTAGGATATTCATTAAGCTTTTTGACAAAATTTTATGTTGCTCCTAGCTCCCTGTTTTAATATCCTCTATATAAAATTTATTGATTTGCACCACCAGCACATCTTGTGCATTATTGTGTCCCGAGTGTTAACTTGCCCTTGCTATTGATTCATGATTAATTTTAATAAATGACTGGTTCCATTGGGCAGATGGACGGTTGAAGGGCTGTTTCATTCAAAAGGAGGAACTTGGTGGTGATGATGATAGGAGCTTGCTGTTTATTTGATGCTTCTTTTTCCCCCACACTAATTAATCTTCTCATATGAGGGTATCCCTGATATTCAGGGTGATAATATATGTGGCTGGTCTGATGACGGATGTCCCACATTTATATTGCTCATCATCCTCCATTTCAATGTTGTCATCATCAGAAGATGTGTGATGATCCCCTTTGTCCCCCTCCACCTCTAGCCCACTCTCTTACAATGTTGTGAAGGATGTACTGTTCTGAACACACTAACTGGTGAGTATTGATGGATGCCTGCAGACCTATCAAGTCATCTGAAGCACATTTTCAACATGTGGATTGCTTGCTCACTGCCACACCTGTGGTTATTTGGCTTTGGTTGTAGCACTCCTGCATTTCGTTGGTGTCATGGACCAAATCTGCGATCACCTGTTGGCTCAATCTAAGCCTGTGTGGGCACTGCTCTTTAGATAGTACCAGGAAGCTCAGCTCAGCCTGTAGACCCTTTCACATAAGAAATGCCTCCTGCCAACATAGCCCCTGTATTGCCCTCCTCTTTGCTGTTCTTCACTCAGCTCCCCGCTCTAAAGTTCTGCAGACATATATTGTACACCTCACTCTTGTACAAATGCACATCCCCAAAGCAGCATGACATTACTACTGTGGATGGTCATTATCTTCCTTCCTTTGTTCTCCCAAATCTATTGCGCGCCCACCTCATTCTGATTTTGTTAGATTGAAAGGCTCCAAAGTTCTGAAAAAGCTTTTTTAAATGGGCAGAATTTTCTGCCTGTCGGGTGGGCCGGTGGGGAGAGGGCGCGGGCGGGCGCAAAGCCGATTGCCACCCGCGATTGGCTGCGCACTGCCATTTACGCACCTTAATTGGCCTGCCCAGTGTGACACATGGCCGGTAATGCTAACTGCTACCTATGCGGGCGGGGGGAGGAAGGAGAATCAGGGCCTATGCTCTTTTGCACATGCGTGAATGAGCGCAGAAATCTCCCTGAGGCATGGAGCTGCCTCAGGGAGATTAAATTCACAATGAAATATATAAATAAAGAAAGATAAAAATTATTTAGACGTGTCCCCTCATGTGACAGTGTCACATGAGCTGGGACATGTTTCTGAAGTGTGAAAAAATTGTTTATTTATTTAATAAAGCCTTCAGGAAACCTCATCCCGCCTGTGGATGAGGTTTCCTGAAAAACCCGAAGGCTAATTGAGCTCTTCGCCTGCCCGCCAAACTTAAGGTTGGATGGACAGCATTGATAATTACGTTAACAGGCCTTTGACAGTTCAGTGGTCACGAAGCTGACTCTGGCGTGCGCCCACCGAATGAAAGAGCTGAATGACGCATGGTGATGTCGGGACGCACCGACATCACCGTGTATCATTTTACGTGTCGGTGTGCCGGGCCCCGCCCCCACACGCTGATGTGAAAATTCTGGCCAATATCTTTATTTTTATTGTTAAGAGTCTTCAGCTCCCCGCGGTAGCTCTGTGCTTCAGGGAGCTTTTGCTGCATGCACCCCGGCGTATGTGCACACTCCCGAGTTCACACTCCTCCTGCCCCCACCCTGCAGCACTGCAGTGTGCGTTTCACACTGGCTGACCGTTAATTGGCCGGCCAGCATGAAATCCATGTTGGGGCCTGATTGCAGGTGATGGTCGGCTTCGGGACTGCTCCCGGGCCCACCCACCGCGCCTGCCTGGAATAGATTTGACAAGGAATGGAAGATTGCCTGAATTTTGTTCTCCTAGGGAATCCCTAGAGTAAATTAGCTTTGACCTCAGTGCCTTTCACTGTTAGTTAAAATATGGATGGTTTACCATTTTAAAACCAGCAATTTGTCACACAATATTACACACTGGCCCCTCAGTAATTTAGAAAAAACATTTAAGAAATATACTGAAACACAATTTTCTAATACATTTAAGTTTTAGTGTGTTGATAACCTCTTCTCAATGTAACTTTTGTGCACTGTTCATTGTGACCTCTTAATAAAGGGCTGCTCTCTGGTCTGACCTTCATTGAGTAGGGTTTGATGCTGAGTGATGTTCCTTGCATCACTTTATTAGTTTAACTAAATGAATGCAAATTGCAACAGTTCTATTCTGTGCACAGTGCTCTGTTTATAGAGTTTCTGTTCAGTCTTTGTTGAAACTAGTGAATTCCTACTTCCTTGCGTAACTTTTCTGTTACAAAATCACCTGGGTTTCTTGTTAAAAGATTAGGTGTTTCCTTTCATACTTTAAGCATAACTTGGGTCATGCTGGGAGCAGGGGGAGGGGTGGCGGGGGTCAGGGTAGGGTGGAGAAAGGAAACTTGAACAATGAAATCCCTTGTTGTTAACTGGATACTATACTTCCATTATGGTCCATCATGTGCATTCTTTTATCCATCATCTTTACAACTGATTTTGTCAATAAATTGGTGTGTGAGTCGATCTATGAATCATCACAGAAACACAAAATGTTACAGCAGAGAAGGGAGCTATTCTCATCTCATCCCTGGAACCATTCTTGTAAACCTCTTCTGCACTCTCTCCAAAGCATTTACATCCTTCCTATAATGTGGCACCCAGACCTGTATATAATACTCCAGCTGAGGTCTAATTACTGCCTTATATAAGCTCAGCATAATCTCCCTGCTCTTGTACTCTATGCCTCTATTAATAAAGCCCAGGATACTGTATGCTTTTTTAACTGCCTGTCCTGCCAACTTCAATGATCTATGCACATTTACACCCAGGTCCCTCTGCCCCTGCACCCCTTAAGAATTGTACGCCTTATTTTATGCTGTCTCTCCATGTTCTTCCTGCCAACATGCATCATCTCACACTTCTCCACATCAAACTTCATCTGCCACCTATCTGTCGACTCCACTAATTGTCTGTGTCCTTTTGAAGTTCTATACTGTCCACCTCACATTTTACAAGGCTTCCAAGTTTTGTATCATCTGCAAACTTTGAAATTATCCCCTGCAGACCAAGATCTAGATCACTAATATATATCAGGAAAAGCAAGGGTCCCAATACCGACCCCTGGGGAACTCCACTACAAACATTCCTTCAGCCTGAAAAATATCCATTGATCATTACCCTCTGCTTCCTATTATTCAGCCAATTTTGTATCCATGTTGCTACTGTCCCTTTTATTCCCTGAACTATAACTTATCTCACAATTCTGTTGTGTGGCACTGCATCGACAGCCTTTTGAAAGTCCATGTACACCACATCAACAGCATTACCCTCATCAACCCTCTCAGTTACCTCTTCAAAAAATTCCAACAAGTTAGTTAAACACAATTTCCCCTTTAGAAATCCCTGCTGGCTCTTCCTAATCAACCCATACTGGATGATTTATTTTACAAACTGTACATGAACAAATTGGACAGCACTTATTCTAACTCTCACTTTAGCTTCAACACGCCTACAGTAACTCACCAAGCTTCCTTAGACAGCACCTTCCAAACCCATGTCTCTACCATCTAGAAGGACAAGGGTAGCAGTCACTTGGGAACACCAACCAGCTGCAAGTTCCCCTCCAAACACTCACCATCCTGACTTGGAAATATATCGTCGTTCCTTTACTGGCCGGGATTTTCCCTGCCCGTCAGTGTTGGGCGTGTTCAGTGGCATGAGTGGACAATATGGCACGATGGTTTCACAACAATGTGAGACCACTTCGGATCGTCCACTCAGCCCGCCAATGGTGGGCTGCGTTCTCTGCCATCGGGCGTCGGAAACCTCATTGTAATACATCAACATATCATTATTAGTCTTGCCCACTGGAATCATTCCCCTGCTCCCTGCTGCATTGTACGCCCACATTGGTGGGAAAATACGTCAGTGCAGAACACGTCTTGACATCTGTGACGTGCAGAAGTTGGGACATACCTGCCAGGGCTTTGCTCACATCACAGACATCCGAGGAGCAAAAGATGCTGGAACCCAACACCAATGGCACACAGGAGGAATGTCCATGGCATGCTGGGTGGATTCTCATGGACATGGCTCTGCTGTGAAGCAGCTCACGGAAGTTGGAAAGTCACCGATGATGCTCACAATGGATGATGGTTGAGCGGGTGGGAGAGGAAGGGCTAGGATCGGCTGGGGGGTGAAGAGGTGTTGGAGGTGGTGAGGTTGGGGGGGGCGGGGGGAATGAAGGTCTCAGGATAGGGTGAGGTCGGGGGGGATTGAAGGTGTCAGGATGGGGGGAGTTAATGTGTCAGGATGGAGTGAGGTTTTGGAGGGGTAATTAAGGTATTCGGGGACAGGTTGGGGGAAGGGAGAATGGGAGAGGAGGGGTAACAGGAGGAGAAGACGGCAATGGGGGAGGTAGGAGTAAGGTGGGTGTAAGGTGTAAGGGAAGGAGTACGGAGAGGGGAGGGTCCAGGGGGAGGAAGGGATATGTAGAGGGAGGGTGTCCATGGGGAGGAAGGGGTGCGAAGAGAGGAGGGACTAAGAGTGGAGAAAGAAGTAAGGCTGGAGATAGGAGTTAAGAAGGGGTAGGTGTATGGCTGGAGGAAGGAGTAAGGAAGGGGAAGGACTAAGTGGGGAGTCCGGTGAGAGGTGCGTGGTTGGTGGATGGAAAGGGGGGGCGAGGGGGAGGGATTCCGAAGGGAAGGGGTTCCAGGGAGAAGGGGTGCAAAGGGGAGAAGAGGTGCGGAGGGTGGAATGTGCAGGTGAATGTGCATGGGAGGGATTGGGTAGGTCCATATCTGCCTCTTCGGGAGTGAACTAAAAGTGGGCGTGATATGGAGGAAGGGCGAGAATGATTTAGGGCAGAATGAGGCGGTAGGGTGGGAGAGTGAGGGTTCAACAATGGCGATAGAAGGGACAGCGAGGTTGGTTGGTATGGTTCTGGAGGCAGACACGGTCCCTGGGGTTGGGAAGGAGGAGGTTAGGGAGGTGAATGTGGATTGGGGTGGGATTTTTGGGAAGGAAGGGAATGTGCACGTTCACCTGGACATCCCCAAAGGAAAAGGGTTGGAGCTGGTAGATAACGAAGGAGAGGTGGAATGTGGTGCTGGGGTGGGGTCAACTGTGATGGGAAAGAGGAAATGGGTGACAGGCGAGGGTAAAGGATGGGGGAGCAAAAGTAAAACTGCGCCATGCTGTCCAAATCAAAAGTGAAACCAGAGTCGCGGTTGGTGAGATCAGCTGCTGCATGGGAGTGTGATCAGTGGGTGGGCGGAGATATAGGTCGGCTCAGATAGACAACTGAAAGAGAAACCCAGCTGGCAGCACTGAAAATGCTCAGGACAATGAAATGAATGTGAAACGTTATGGATCTGCGTGCGTGGGAGAGTGCTTGCACGGAGCTATGAAAAGACTTGCCTGACACATACTTTTCCCTCCAGAATCAGTTGTGGGCTGGATGTTCCATCTTCAGTGACAGGTCTTCCAGGCTGCTTATTTCCATCTCTTCACTGGAGGAGGTGTCCTCTTGGCTGCAGATGAGGACATGGATGGAGCGAGGGACTGGCTTGGCAGAGCTCCCAGTGAAGCAAAGTAGAGATAAGTAGTGCTTGGCAGCAGAGTCAAAAGCAGGAGAGAGAGCACTCATAGTTGTGTTGAGAGAAGGATGATGTGGGGCATGATCCTTAGGTGGGTGTTCACCATTGACCACATAGTTGCTGCAGGCAGAGTCCACATCCTCACCAGTCAGCGCGATGGCATACTGCTAGGGCAGAATTTTGCCGTTGGCGAGCAGGGGTCGGGGCTTGCTCGCTGACATGTAAAATGACGCAGGATGATGTTGGGGGAAACCCCGACGTCATCCCGCCCCATTTAAATTTTCAGGAAGGCGGGCCCACAGCAAAATCAGCTGCGTGCCCGTTGATCTGTCAATGGCCAATTGAGGCCTTTGACAGGATCAATTATACAATTAAAGGACCTGCCCGTCCATCCTTAAGGTTGATGAGTTGGCCAGGAGCCCCAGCGGGGATTAGAAAAAACATGAAATCTCAACCACAGGCGGGATGAGGTTTCATGTAGCGTTTAAAAAAAGTTTAATAAACTTTTAATGTAAATTATTAACATGTCCCATCTCATGTGACATTGTCACATGAGGGGGACATATTAAGGATTTTCTTTCTCTATTTTTAGTGTTTGTGCAACTTTCAGTGATTTCCCTGAGGCTGCATTTAGCCTCAGGGAAATGTTCGCTCTTTCGTGCGCATGCGCAAAAGAGCGCATTCTCGCTTTTGGGAATCCCCCCAGCCCACAGAGGTAGCGCTAAGCACTTCCCGCTGGACGTCATGCTGGGCGGGCCTTAATTGGCCCACCCACGTAAAATGGCGGCGGAGCCCTCTTCTCCAGCGGGGATCGTCTCCCCACCCGCCGGAGATTGGGTTGGGCCCGCCCATCCGACAGGCATAAAATTCTGCCCCTAAATTGAGTGGAGGGCCTAATGTGGGCCACTCCACCGCCGGTCTGGGACCTCTCCCTGTTGATGTGAGCCAGCTTCTCCTGCATGGAAACAGATGGAGAGTGTGAGAGCAGGACACATGGCATTGCAAGCTAGCAGCTGTGCAGCTCTGAAGAAGAGTTTGGAGGAAGTCCCGCCTCCAAGAGCTGCCAGCTAATCAGATAACTGCATCCAGTTCTGAATGAAGATTGTTGCTGGAGCTCGATGGTAAGTTGGTAAGTTTGGGGTGAGGGGGGTGTGGGGAGTGGTGTGGTTTCAGTGGGGCCAGAATAGGAGGCCCTGGTGAGGTGGTGAGGGGCGTGGGGATCATTTTTCACAGGCCAGAGGGGAACCCAGGAGGGGCAGGTATTGTGGAGGGCATCCAGGGAGCATGTAAAATAGGTACTCACCTTTTCCGCATGTAGCCCCAGGAATGGGACTTGGCAGGTGACAGCGTAGTGGTATTGTCGCGAGACTAGTAATGTAATGCTTGGGTTCAAATCCCACCATGGCAGATGGTGGAATTTGAATTCAATAAAAATTACAGAATCACACAATGCAGAAGAGGCCCTTCAGCCCATTGAATCGGCACCGACACCTGACCTACCTACCTAATCCCATTTACCAGCACTTGGCCCATAGCCTTGAATGTTATGACATGCCAAGTGCTCATCCAGGTACTTTTTAAAGGATATGAGGCAACCCGCCTCCACCACTCTCCCAGGCAGTGCATTCCAGACTGTCACAACCCTCTGGGTAAAAAAGTTTTTCCTCACATCCCCCCTAAACCTCCTGTCCTTGACCTTGAACTTATGTCCCCTTGTGACTGACCCTTCAACTAAGGGGAACAGCTGCTCCCTATCCACCCTGTCCATGACCCTCATAACCTTGTACACCTCGATCAGGTCACCCCTCAGTCTTCTCTGCTCCAATTAGAACAATCCAAGTCTATCCAACTTCTCTTCATAACTTAAATGTTTCATCCCAGGCAACATCCTAGTGAATCTCCTCTGCACCCCCTCAATCACATCCCTCCTATAATGTGGCAACCAGAACTGCACATAGTACTCCAGCTATGGCCTCACCAAGGTTCTATACAATTCCAACATGACCTCCCTACTTTTGTTATCTATGCCTTGATTGATAAAGGCAAGTGTCTCATATGCCTTTTTCTCCACTCCACTAATGTATCCCTCCACCTTCAGAGATCTATGGGCACACACGCCAAGGTCCCTTTGTTCCTCAGAACTTCCTAGTGTCATGGCCATTCATCGAATATTTCCTTGTCAAATTACTCCTTCCAAAGTGTATCACCTCACAATTTTCAGGGTTAAATTCCACCTGCCACTTATCTGCTCATTTGACCATCCTGTCTATATCTCCCTGTAGCCCAAGACACTCAACCTCACTGTTAACCATCTGGCCAATCTTTGTGTCATCCGCAAATGTACTAAACTGGAATTAAAATTCATGGATGAACATAAAACCATTCTCGACTGTTGTAAAAACCCATCTGGTTCACTAAAGTCCTTTAGGGAAGGAAATCTGCCATCCTTGCCTGGTCTGACTCCAGACCCACAGCAGTGTGATTGACTCTGAAATGACCTAGCAAGCCCCTCAGTTGTATCAAACAGCTACAAAGTCACAAAAAAGGAATGAAACTGGACAGATGACCTGGCATTGACCTAGGCACTGGAAACGACAACGGCAATTTCCTGTCAACCCTGCAAAGCCCTCTTTACTTACATTTGGGGGCCAGTGCTAAAATTGGGAGCAATGTCTCACAGGCTAATCAGGCAACAGCCTGACATAGTCATTCTCACAGAATCATATCTTACAGATAATGTCCCAGACATCGCCATCATCAGCAGAGGTGGTGGCACAGTGGTATACAGTTGGGAAGGAGTTGCCCTGAGAGTCCTCAACATGGACTCCGGACCCCATGAAGTCTCACGGCATCAGGGTAAACATGGGCAAGGAAACCTCCTGCTAATTACCACGTACTGCCCTCCATGTTAAACATCACTTGGAGGAAGCACTGAGGGTGGCGAGGGTGCAGAATGTACTCTGGGTGGGGGGCTTCAATGTCCTTCACCAAGAGTGGCTCGGTAGCACCGCTACTGACCAAGCTGGCCGAATCCTAAATGACATAATTGCTAGACTGTGTCTACATAGGTGGTGAGGGAACCAACAAGAGGGAAAAACATACTTGACCTTGTTCTTACTAACCTGTCTGCCACAGATGCATCTGTCCATGACAGTACCATTGACCAGAAACTGAACTGGACTGGCCACATAAATACTGTGGCTACAAGAGCCGGTCAGAAATTGGGAATCCTGTGATGAGTAACACACCCCGTGACTCCTCAAAGCCTGTCCACCATCTACATGGCACAAGTCAGAAGTGTGATGGAATACTCCCCTTTTGCCTGGATGAGTGCAGCTCCCACAACACTTAAGAAGCTTGACACTATCCAGAACAAAGCAGCGCACTTGATTGACACCAGGTCCACAAACATTCACTCCCTCCACTACCGGTGCACAATAGCAGCAGTGTGTACCATCTACAAGATGCACTGCAGGAATTCACCAAGGCTCCTTCGACAGCTCCTTCCAAACCCACAACCACTACCATCTAGAAGGACAAGGGCAGCAGATAGATGGGAACACCATCACCTGGAAGTTCCCCTTCAAGCCACACACCATCCTGACTTGGAAATATATCACCGTTCCTTCACTGTCGCTGGGTCAAAATCCTGGAACTCCCTTCCTAACAGCACTGTAGGTGTACTTACACCACATGGACTGTAGTGATTCAAGAAGGCAGCTCACCACCCCCTTCTCAAGGGCAACTAGGGATGGGCAATAAATGCTGGCCCAGCCAGCGAAGCCCACATCCCATGAATGAATTAAACAAAAGGCTTCAAAGCTGGCTCCCTCCTCCACCCTTCACATGAAAAATTGCGGTGGTGTCAGGGCGGGTGGATAGGTACCTGGTGGAGGTGTCCATGGGATTACACCTAATTTTACATCCACTCCCCCACCTGTTGACCCAACGCTGGGGAATGTAAAATTCTGCCTAGTGTGTGTGCACATTGAATCAGGATTAAATTAAGCTTTGCTGTGATGTTCCTGTGGTTGAATAGCGCATTGATATTCAGTATTCAACTCGAACATGAAGAATGGTAGCTTGGGTGAGTTATCAGATGGTCACTGCCACCTGGCACAAGAAACTATTTCCAAGTGAAGGGAGCAACAGTTGAAATAACTTATAAAAATGAATGATCAACTTGATTTAAAATGTCCATTCATTTTATTACTATGCAATTAACACCATGCAAATATAATGGGTAACACATTCATTACATTGCAAAATTTCTCTTGGACAAAAGCCACATACTAGGAACCTTATTTCTTCATTTCCCCTCTTTTTTAGTAAACACTACTTCTGCAAAGTTAATGATTGCTGCCTTTAGTCTCTGCGGATTTCTAAGTCTGACTGTTAGCTGCACCTCCAGCCCTCTTTGTTGTGTCTGCAGTGAGAAATTCATTATGATGTCCTAGGAATATGCCTTCTGTGTGCCTGTTAACTCTCTACCTCCTGTTGAGTGTGGGAAGCAGCCCAGACAGACACGAAGCACCCAGGCATCTGAAACTGAACAGTGCCATCTGACCAGAATTCAGAGACACAACAGCAGGAAAGAAAAATGTACAGCAAGCAGAGATCTAACTCTCTTAGTTGTTTTCTTGAGCCATTTTTATCTGGCGCAGTTCATGTTCTGATGTTAACAAGGGACCATCCTTACTGATTCTTGTGTACTGTGAATTAAAGTGCAACGATGGATGATTCAGTCTTTATTGACAATCCGTTATACTACATGGTGAGTCAAAACTGTTTATTTTCTGTCTTTGACGCTCCAAAACCTGTGATAAAATCATTCTTCCAAACTTGTGTTCTGGCATACAGCACATCAGTCCTGTTGAGTACATTCTAGCTTCATGCTCTTTAGCTTTCTGAAGTAATAACTCTGTATGAATCAATGTCATCTTTGTAATTTAGAGTGTTATTAATTTGACGTGATTGATATGTACAATCTGGTGATGTGTTTCTCTGAGACGATTAAGTAACTCAGGATCCATAATGGGAATGGGATATGTTTTATGAAGGTTTAGCTTTGAAATTTTGGAATCACTGGATGTGCAATTTGGTAGCAATTCTACTGTAGCTCTGACATTTAAAGCAGATCAAGCTATGGCTGAGTAAAAGGTAACATAACTGGAGAAATCCACAGGTGTGCTCAATTCAAACTTTGGAAATTGCACTCAGGTCCAAAGTCCAATATTTTTGCACTTTCACCTCTTTTCTGCCCAGGAGTGAACACCAATTTACACATACTTCAAAATGGGGTTTTGAATGTTCTGCAGTCAATCTGAACATCAAAATTGCTGCAAAGCTTTAGCATTTACACAGGAATGATGAAGGTATCAGGGTGAATAAGCACAGCTATTCTTTGGGCATTAATTCGGCAGAGACCCTCAGACAGTAAAGTTGGCTGGTGCTACATTGTGGTGTACCTGGGGATTTCTATGAGAAATTAAGCTAAAGTTATTTATAGAGAAAGTGTATATAAGATATACACTGATGACATTTGATGTGCTTTGGATACATTGGGGGAGAAATTTGTTTTGCAGACGATTCCCCAATGCTGGCAGTCCTGTGAGTTGCTATCTGTGCCAAGCGCACGATGATCTTCCTTGATATCATTAATATTGAACACATTTCTGCCCCATTGTATCCTATATTAATTCCACAGTTTCCTGCATTAATTCAGTATCGGGTGCACTTTAAGTCGTTGATACAGAATTTCCTAGAGACTTACACCATTGGAATTGCACATCTATGTCATTGGGATTGACATGGTAAAAACCCCAAATATTATGCTGTAAGTAGGCTACCCGATTAATTACAGAATGCCATAATTTCCTGAGATGTTTGTACTATTTCACCAATACATTCATGAAAACCATGCAAAATTGACGATTATTGCTCTGCCCCCTGAGTCAATGGTGATCGCAAATTTCCTTGGTTTGTGCTAATTTTCTCAGTACACAGCACTGAAAAATAATGGCACAGGTAACTATATTTAAATTCATTTGTTCAAAATAATTTAATAAAGTAAAATGAATCTTTGCTCTTTCTTGATTTTTAATTTCTTTAGCTAAAACCCATCAAAACCTTTTTTGTGCTGAGTTTGGAGTTTATTGTCGGTGTAATGACCACTTGAAAGGCATTTTCTTAAAGTGGTCTGTAAACTAAGAACTTGTGTGTGCGTATATAGCCCCCTTTCAATTTATTAGTGGTTCAACTGAAAAATAATCCAGCGGACAAACTTTAGTCTTAAACAAGATAAAAAAGGTTAGTTTATTACAAAAGCTACAGTAAAACGTTACTCAGGTAAAAGTGATTAAGTTACTAACTAAAACAGATATAAAGATTAAAAGCAGATAAAGATACTTAAACATGAGATTTCAAATGAGTCTCTATGAGATATTGTTGTAAGTCCATTGCTTGAGTTCCTTCTTTCCGATGTGAAGGGGCTGAAGCTTGAAGTTTGGTTTAGCAGCTATGATGGTTTCTGCAGTTGAAGAGTTGGAGTTTGACTTTGCAAATGGACTCAGCCAGTAGAACAGATTCTGGGAGTGAGTGAAGGCTCACTGCAGGTGGCAGCTCTTGGTAGCCTTGGTAGCCTGATTCAGTACAGCAATCCAACAGATATTTTTGGAAATCCTCCTCAGTCTCTCCTGTTGAGAAGCAGTTTCTGTTCCAAGATGTCGCTCTCATAACGTTCAAGATCACACCAAAAATGGCTGTTCGCAGTCAGGTTTTATATAGTTCCAAAACTTAAAATAGCTGCTATACCAAACTGTTGAATCATACTTCCATATTGGGTATTAGGTTAGTCTGGTGGTGGGAGGGCTGGGGATTAATTGTCCCATCCATTGTCTTTATCCAAGGTAATTAACCAAGGTCTCAGCCATTAACTTCAATGGACCCCATTCTCCCAGGTTTTTGGAGATAAGAAAGAGCCCTTCACACTTTCAGGGAAGCCACTATGAGTTTCTGTTCACTGTGGTGAAAGTGTACATTGAATTTCAAATATCTTCACATATCTGAGTATGACTACCTGCAATTCATTTGGAGCTTTCTGGAAGCTTGACCACATTGCCATGGAAAAGGTCAAGTGACTTTTGGCAGCCATTTTTAAGGTTTATTGTGTCCATTTAAAAAGGAAGATTAGCCTTTTTACAAAATCTATAATATCAGTGACACATTCGTAACATAGGGCAGTGAATTGATGAAAGTGAGTGAGGGGAGAAACTTTTTGGACCCATTTTTGGGTATGACATAATTGGTGGGCTCGTGGTTTGCCCCAGATGCCAGAGGCCTAAGGCTTATTCGAAGTCTCAGGCCTCTTATGAATACTTCCAGAAAGCAATGGGCACCTGCGAGTTTCCACTGGCCCAAAAAGACGTCGGTTGTTATACCGGCAGTGGCTGCCAGGTAGGATCTAATAAGAGGTGAACATGGGCTGGCTGTGGTCCTCAGGTAGGATCAGAGAGAGTGGCAAGTATGGGCTAAGTGAGGCCCTCAGTAGTGTTGTGGAGCCACAAGGACCGGTCCTGTTCTTCCTGGCTTCCCATTAAGGTAAGTTAAAAAGAAAAAAAAATGTATCCTTATGTTTGTAGTTGGCAGCAGTCACTTTGTGGACTCCTGGTTAGATCACAGAAAAATGTAAAGAACCAGGTGGAGCATGTTTGGCACATGCACTATTCTGTTTCCAACCAATTTTGGCCAGGCTCGTTAAAGAGGCGTATATCTCCTTATTAATATATGAAATGAGGCCTGATACCTGCTTAAGACAAGCTCCAGTGATCCTGAAATGTCGTCTGAGCCAGTATAGTGAGGCACACATTTCAGGTGCCCATTCAGTATAAATAGCTCTCAAATTTGGACCGTTTTGTTCACATTGTGTATCCAAGAAGCAGGCAGGATGAAAATAAATTTAGTACCCTGTATGCTTAATAATTAAGCAACTTAAATTACTAATTTTATCTTTTGGTTAAAATAAATCTGTGACTTTAAAATAAATTCTGAAAATGGAATACAGCAGCTGAGTGGGTCCATAACTCAAACAATTATTTGCAAGTGATCAATACTGATCTGCTTAATTAGTTAATTTATGTAGTTGGGGTATTAGCTACACTGGTTCTGAGGTCCCTAATTTGCTGCTGTGCTTGCTGTAGCAGTTTAGAATGGAGGAAGCAATGAATTAAAAGTTAGTTACAGTAAATTGTCATCTTGCAACACCTTACTTGCTGACTAAGTGATTCAATAATTGCAATCTATGAGCTAGTATTGCAGCCTCTGCTTTTTCAGTTTGATTTTGCAAAATGGAATAAAAGCTATACACTGGTTCCTGCTGCTAACCTCAAGCAAGCACTGAATAAAATTGAGATTGAAGTTATAGTGTTGATACCAAGTTCAGCCTGACAATTACAATATTCAATTGCAGTTGGCAGCAGCACCTTGTTTATGCTGTCTGCTGCTGATTATCTGATCTTGGGGAGAGCACTGCAAGTGGGTATGCTGGCATGCATGCTTGGTTATCTGCTTCTAGATGTCAAATTTTATGGGGGTTGATTTCCAATTTGCTGGCACCCCATTTTCACTCAGAATCAGAATCAGCTAGTTGCAGTGGTTTACAACTGGTTCCATGTTTTGATTTTTGAGTGGGTCAGCATCCCAAAATGGGCCTTGAGCTAACTGTCAATGAGAAATGGTGATGTTACTTGATCCTTCTGCCTGCCTGTTCCCACCATCAGCAGTACAAGTCAGGATTTGGCTGCTTGGAGTGATAATTGAAGGGATCCTCAGGTTGTAAGCAAATATTGAGTGTTCAGGAATTCAACGATTCAATACTTCTCAACATTTTGTCCACGGGTGGAATGAGGTTTCCAAAAGCAAATAAAAACAAAATAAAAATTTTAACATTTAATTAATAACATGTCCCTGCTCATGTGAGAGAGTCACATGAGGGAACATATTTTATAACATTTTTCATATCTTTTTTTCTAAAACTCTTCATCTCCCTGAGGCAGCTCTGTGCCTCAGGGAGATTCTCAAGCACACACTGACACACATGCATGAAGTTCCCTGCTCGCCCAGCTCGCCCTCCTCCCCCACCCGCACATGCAGCGCTGAGCGTTTCACGCTGGGTAGGCCTTAATTGGCTCGCCAGCGTGAAATTGCCTTCCGGCCTTGATCGTGGGCGGCGGTCGGCTTCCCAACTACCCCTGCCTGCCCCTGCCTGTCCCCGCTGAGCATGTCCGCCAAGCGATAAATTCTGACCATAGAATCATGAAATGGTTACAGTACAGGAAGAGGCCACTCGACCCATCATGTTCATGCCAGCCCTCTGTCAGAGCAGCTCAGTTAGTCCCATTCCCTTGCATTTTCCCCATAGACCTGCAAATTTTTTATCCTCAGATAATTATCGAATTCTCGTTTGAAAGCCTCGGTTGAATGTACCTCCCGTTATGATTGATGCAGTTGATAAAGCGGAGTTATTTTAAAATCCCAGAGGGAAATTTTAAACAGTTGTCATAACCTATAATTCTAAGTGTTATTTTTGAGATGCAACTCTAAATTCAGCAGACTACTAGTTCTCGAGGTTTTACATTAAACTAACTGAAACATTTTATTAATTTACACAGGTTAAAATATATATACACATGGCTACAAATTCCTACTATCATAACTTTTAACAAGTTCTCAAACTAAGCTCCATTAAGGCAACAGCAACCCATAGACTTAGCCAAACACCAGGCAAAACATTTTCAACTTACAAATTCAAAACCTGTGGAGCCAGTTGGAGGCTGCAGCTGCCTTTTGATCTTACATTGCCTCTGCTCTGCACACCCGAAAACTACTGAATGATTGAATGTTAATTCTCATTGCATCAACAACCTCTTTGAACTCCACCTTTTAACCCCTTCATAGTACCAATTTTATTAGTAATATAAACATATTGCTTGGTAGCTGCTAGAAAGGTGTCAGTTTTCACCCTACTTTTTGAATGCTCTACTCACAAAATGCAAATGCATGTTATCTCTCTTACATCTCAAAACTAGTACCTATCAAAGCACCCAGACTAGCTGCCTTTAATCCAATTAAGACACACCCGCAGACTAAACCTCTATTTTAAAAGAAAAATATTTTCCAAAATATTATATACATTAATAGCTTCATGACACTCCACCACACTCTCAGGCACTACACTCCAGATCTTAACCACTCACTGAGTAAAAAAGATTCTCCTCATGTCACAGTTGCTTCTTTTTCCTATCACCTTAAGTCAGCGTCCTCTGGTTCTCAATCCTTCCACTAATGGGAACATTTTCACCGTATCTACTTCATCCAGACATCTCATGATTTTGAACACCTTTCACAAATCTTCTCTCAATCTTCTCATTGCTAAGGAGAACAGCCCCAACTGCACCAATCTATCCACATATCTGAAGTCCCTCGTCCCTGGATCTGTTCTTGTGAATCTTTTCTGCACCGTCTCTAATGCATTCATATCTTTTCGAACATGTGGTGCCCAAAACTGGACACAGTACAACAGTAGAGGCCAAACCAATATTTTGTAAAGGTTTATCTTAACTTTCCTGCTTTTGTACTCTATGGCTGGAATTTTACAGCCCCATCGTGAAGGGGTCAGGGCCGTAAAATGCGGCAAGCCATTGTAAACTCCAATGACTTTGGTGAGAACGTAAAATCCCACTGGCATAAAATTCAGTCTTATGTGTCTATTTATGAAGCCCAGAATTCCATATGCCTTATTAACTGTTTTCTCAAACTGTCCTGCCACCTTCAATGGTTTATGTACATATACACACGGCTCCATCTGCTGCTGAACTCCTTTGGTTGGTGTGCTGCCTACATTATTTTGAATGGACCTGGATTAATTTCACATTGCAATCACTGCACCTGTTTTTGGGGGATCTCCCATGTTTTATCTGGCTGCAGAGCACCATCACCAGTTATAACTATGTTGCACATTCAATGGCAGCAGATTTAATTGTTCAGGCTGGGTAAATGACTTCATTATCATAGGAAATGATAATGGAAAGAATTGACCTGAATTTACAGATAAGTGAACCAGGATGCTTAGCACTGTTTTTTAAATAGATAAAGTACTGTCATATCCAAGTTCTGAAGATCAAGACAGAAAGCTGAATGGGACAGCAGTGACTGGGCTGAAGGAATTATATAACTGGTAATATAATACATCATAGTTGACAATAGATTTCCAACACATACAACACTTAAAAATATAAAAGCAAATATATGCATTAAACGTTTGCGACATTGGGCTTGATTTTAATCAGTGCACCCGACGGTTTCCAGGACAGAGGGGAGGGAGAGGGGTCATTAAAAATAAGGTGGCCAGTGCCAGAAGCCACCAAAACCGGACACCTTTGCGACATCATCACATGCGGGTGATGTCACTACCTATGTGGGTGACATCACTCTGTTCATGGTGACATCATCACATTCAAGGATTCTGTGCCATTGGAAAGACAATGGCATGGGGGTGGGGGGTGGGGGTGACGGTGGGAGGGGTGGAAAAAATTTGAAAACAAGCCTAATTTTTGTGTCCGCTATGGGGATGGATGTGGATATGGGTCTCAATGAATTAGCACTAAGTTGGTATTGGAACTATAAAGAGCAATTGCTTGTTGTGGAGGGACATGGGTTGGCTTGGAGAGTATTGGGGTAATTGGGGGTGGGTGGGGAGCATGGGTTGCCAGGAGTCGACATGAATAGGGCATGGGGAATGTGCGGGGGGGGAGGTGGAATGAGAGGGTGTGAGGGGTGAGAGCTAGAGGGCGTAATATTTAGCAGAACAACTGGGGTCAAGTCCCAGAGAACCAAGATGGGTCTTTTAGCCAGCCTGTCTTGGCATTTGGGAGTCCCTGTGGTTGTCTCCGATCTGAATCCGGGGGCAGTGGGTCCAACTCCATTCCACACCATCTCCACCCCTCCCAGAACGAAGATTGTGTCATTCAGGACACTTAATCCCAAGGCAGGTGCGCCAAGCTGGGAAGTTTCCTGACTTGACCTATCCGCCTTGATGGTGAAAATCTGGTCCAACCTGTCTACTGATCCACTGAACTGATTTATGGTATGAAACCAGCCAATAAGGGAACTAATAATAGTGCTGCCATTGGTTGTCTGGAAGCTGGTACATTTACATTACAAGTGCCATTGACGATTAGAAACCTGAGTTGGAAATCCAGTGCTGGAATGAAGTAAACATGCCTTTCATGATCTGCCTTAATATGAGTCTGAATAATTGGCTGGGTTAAATTAGCATTTCACTCACTGATATAATAAATACCCTCAACATATGCTGACAGGAAAGTCTGTTTTAGCTGCTACAGATAATTATACCTGCTCTTCACTGAACTGTTTAGTCATTGTGCTTAAAGGATTGTGTTTAACGGCTGCAAGACATTCTGCCAAATTGAACACTCATGATCCAGTATTGTTTCTACAAATGCTAATTGGTTTTTAGTTACCTCTTTACCTGTTAAATACTTGCATTTTTTAATTCAACATGCTCTATATTAGGACTGTGTTTCCATTTGTAGCTGTGGGACTGATTAGTAAATCACAACTACCCCATGGGCTGTGTATGATTAAACCACTTGAATCAGGCACAATAGTGTTTGAGCAGATTCAGCTCCTAATCTATTTTCCAACTTTTGGTCATCATGGCACCTGCAATATTGTTCACTTTTGTCTGTCACAGCTCCACTTGCATTTCTCATCATCTGGATCACTCCCAGTTTAGCTTCCGTCCCAATTTGGTTTCTCTTAATTGCTCCTCCCTCTCTTTTCTGTCCCATCAAACTTCCTTCAATTTCTCCTTCCACTCTCACTAGTGCTCACATTCATTCCCTTTATTCTTTCTTCAATTTGTTTGTTTTTGTTTATTTTCCTCTCTCTCTCTGCCTCTTAACTTCTGTCTTTTCTTTCTCGTTCTTGTTTGTCCTTCACCTTTCTCTCTTACTTCCACTCACGTCCCCTTTCCCCTCATTCCCTGAATTTCTGTGGCCTCCTTCACTTTGTACTTTGCCTCCAACTTTCACTCTTTCTCTCTTCCTTCACTTTCTCTAACAGTCTCCTCTTTGACTTTCTGTCCCCTTTCACTTTCTCTCTCATTATCCTTCATGTTCTCGCTCATTAATTTTTTTTCCTCACTTAAATCCCGATCAAGCTTGCCTTGTGTTTTGAGTCAGACGTGCATGGTAATGCAGCATTGGAGGACGTTAACATGCCTGTGCTGTGCCAGGTTGGCCAAATGTGGACTCTGCCCCCTGTAACCCTATGACCTCAGTTCCATTCTTGCTCTGCCTCATCCTTCTCCTTCCAAATACTTCCCCTCCAGGTTTTCTTCCCCAGCCTCTGCTTCCACACTATCTTTCCCTCCCCTATGTACAATCTTTCTCTCTCACTCCACATTTCTTCCTTTCCACAACTTCTATTGCCTCCCGCTCTGTTCAATCCTCTTTGCTTGTTCTCCTCTTTCTCCTCCATTCCATCTCTCCTCTCCACTCTGTAGTCCCCTCCCACTTCCACTTTTATTATCCACACATTCTCTATCTCTCTCACTTTCACATGCTCTCTAGCTCTTTCTCTGTCCCTTACATTCTACTTCACTATATCTGTGAATCTATAATGATAATAAGCAGTTTTTGTCTGTCCAGACTGTTTTGATTGGTTAGTTTTAAGGGCTGTATTTGTTGGTGGGTTTATCTGTTAGGCATACACTCAATGCCTGAATGCCACAATAAAGTTTTAAAATATTTAATTGACCAACTGTCATCCCATAGATGCAGAACAACAGAGATTTGCAAAATAACCTCACCAAATATGCAATGCAATGGGGACATGGCATGGGAGTGATTGCCACAGGGGGCAGCAACACAAAGTGGGTGGTGGGAGATGGCATGGGGGGGGGAGAAGCATGGGGGAAGGAAAGCCCATGGGAGAGGATTGGGGTGGAGGACATGTAAGGATGTTGGATGCATAGGAGGTATGGAATGAGGAGGCATGGAAGGATTGGAATGAGATTTGGGGATGGGATGGCATGCGAGGGATGGAATGGGGATAGGGATGACATAGGAAGAAAGGATGGGATGAGGGATGGGATGGGAATGATATGAGAGGAAATAATGGAATGGGATGGGCATGGCATGAAAGAGATGGCATGGGAAGGATGAAATGGGGATTTAGAAAGCATAGTTGCAATAAAGATACTAACTGTACTTCAATTGTTTTTGGGCCTCTGCTAATACGATAAGAATACCATTATTTTGATATTTAATCAGTTCATTCAGGCTGGACAACAAGAGCATTAGCCCTTGCAATTTTTCCACCTAACAGTTCCACCAGCAAAATACAGTCAATAGGTTATTCAGCATCTGTGGAGAGAACAGTTAAGTTAATATTTATTGGGTGTAACTTGTTCACCAATTCTGCTGAAGGGTTACAACCAAAACACGAACTTGACTTCTTTAATAATGCTGTCTGACCTATATGTTTTTGTTTTGCATTGTCAGCATTTTCAATTCGTTTGCTTTTTATCCAGCAGTTGTCCATTTGGTTCTCACTCTTTCTCAGGTTTTCCTGTACACCTTGAAGGAGGTCTTCATTGCGAGAGGACTTGAGTGCAGGAGCAAGGATGTCTTACTGCAGCTGTTCTGGACCTTGGTGAGACCACACCTGGGGCAGAATCTTTTGCCCCGTGGGTGGGCACGTGCCTGACCCAAAGGGGAGTGAAAAAGTGCGTGATGAAGTGGGGCGAGTGTCCCGACGGCATTGCGCACTCTCATGATATTTCGATCGGCAGCAGCGCACCCACCGACAATTAAGAGGCCAATTAATTAAATTGGATTTTTCGTTGCCCATCCAGCTGTTCGGCTGGTGGGCGGGTGAATAGACCAGGCAGCCTTCGCATTTTAAACAAAACCTCATCCACGAGCGGGATGAGGTTTCAAGCAGTAAATAAAAAAAAATAAACATTTTTGAAACTCATTTTTAATATGTTCCTGCTCATGTGGCAGAGTCACGTGAGGGGACATGTTTTCCTTACTTTTGAAATCTTTCCTTTTAATGTTAAAAATCTTGAACTCCCTGATGCAGCTCTGTGCCTTCAGGGAGCTTTCACTGAGCGCACCACTTCAGCGCTCATGCTCCTCCCTGGCTGTTAATTGGCCAGTCGGCCTGAACTCGTGATCGGGGCCCGATCGGGGTGCGGTCGGTTTTGCAGCTCCCACTGCACCCACCCGACAAGATAAAATCCTGCCCCTGGAGCATTGTGGGCAGTTTTGGTCTCCTTACCTCAGAAAGGATATACTTGCCATAGAGGGAGGGCAGCAAAGATTACCAGACTGATTTCTGGGATGGCTGGATTGTCGTATGAGGAGAGATTGTGTTGACTAGGACTGTATTCACCGGAGTTTAGAAGAATGGGAGGGAATCCCATTGAAACGTTTAAAATTCTGACAGGGCTGCACAGACTGGGTGCAGGGATATTTTCTCTGGCTGGGGTGGTCTGGAACAAGGAGGCACAGTCTCAGGATACAGGGTGGGCCATTTAGGACTGAGATGAGGAGAAACTTCTTCACTCAGAGGGTAGTGAACATGTGGAATTCTCTACCAGAGAAGGCTGTGGAGACCAAGTCACTGAATAAATTTAAGAAGGAAATAGATAGATCTCTGGACTCTAAAGGCATTAAGGGGGTATGGGGAGAAAACAGGAGTTGAGATAGACGATCAGCCATGATCATATTGAATGGTGGAGGAGGCCCAAAAGGCTGAATGACCTACTCCTGCTCCTATTTTCTATGTTTCTATGAAGTAGGTATGGGTTTTAACCCTACCTGCAGTGCAGGTGGGCAGTAAAATTCACACAGGTTTCTTATCCATCCTGGCAATAGCAGGAGGTGATGGATCCTGGCTTTAACTGGTTCAATTGCTTAAGTGGCAAGGGCACCACCACCCAAACCAGCAATTGTTTTAAACAAATGCATGTCAGGTACGGATGACATCATTGGAAATTGATTCACATTTTGACTTGGAGACCTGAATAGGATTGTCAACCCTCCAGGAATGTTCTGGAATCTCTAGAAAGTGAACAATAATCTCCTGGACATTACCATGAGCAACCCAGGAGAAAAGACATCAGGGCATTAAAAAAAATGAATTTTTTCATTTTTTTTTTAAGAACGTTTTGTATTATTTGTAAAAATGTTAGGGACAGAGGGAAAATGTTTTACTGCCTGGGGTGATTAGAGGTGGGAGGTCATGTGACAAAATCTCCACCCAAACAGAGTTAGTAAACTAGCCCTGACATGAAGGGCACAGTGAATCTTCTGTTGGATGTAAAGAGTGTGAGACAGCATCAGAGCCAGGAGAGGCCTGAATGGGAAGTTTTCTTTGAAATAATTCTTGCTGGGCTTAGAGGAAGAGGAGTTGAAGGCTTGAACTGTTTGTGTGTGCTCAGATGTTCTCTAAACAAAGATTTTGTGTTCAGTTCATATCCTTAGCATGTCCTATAAATCAGATAATGCTGAGCAGGAAGATTCATGGCGACAAGGCAGGGCTCATGATCTGATGGGAGCATCAGTGAGCCAGATAATGGAATCCGATGACTGGCCTTCACATGTTAGGATTTGGGATCTTGGCAGGAGTTAGGCCATGGTTATCTATTTATCACATACAGCAATTCAAGTTTTGCACAAAACACACTGAAATTGAACAGACCGTGACTATTGCTGGAAGCTGAATACCTCTAAACTCCACAGTGCAATGGTCAATTTACAGATCTTCCCACGCACTTCCTGATGAATTAAGCACTGAGAAATTAAAGCACAAAGCACTTAACAAGGTATCTATCTTGCCCAAAACAGGCTCTGAGCTTTGGCGTGATCCATGCATGCAATCTGAGAATAGGGTTCATTAGACTGAGTTTACTTGCCACTTAACAACTGATGACTCAGTCAATGTTCTTACTTCCTCATCACAATCCAATGATAGTGGCTGACAAGTGCGTTTTAGGAGCTGAGGACAGGTTCAGGTTCATCTGTGATGCCTGATGCAGTTGAATAGTCAATAAAAACTCATTATTTACAAGAGACCAGAGGGGAGCTATAATATGTGAAATTGTCCCCTGGTAGGAATCTAACACCATCAGGAGTGGATGGGAGTGAATTGATATAAGAGGGCGGAGGTAAAACAAAATCTCAATTTATTAAGTACCTTTCATCAAAAACAGAATGCTTCAAAAAAAAAGGAAGTAGATAACTGCACCATAATAGAAATTTAGCATAGGATTTCTGCAGAAATTCCCTGATCTCCTCTCCTGCCATAATTTTGGTGGAAGAATCAACAAGAACTCTGGAGCAACAAAAGAATCCAACTTCCTGCCAAAACAGCAAGAAAGCAAAGAATTCCCTAGAAATTCTGAGTGGTTACAATTGAGTTCTGAGGCTCTGAGGGAACCTGTATAAGCGTTGTGAACAGGAAATAGTTCTATTCCTTGAAATTCTTTGATTGGGTGTATGCTTTTGCAGAGATAGCTGTATACTGGGAGTTGCACAAAGATGCATATCTTTCCCCGTTCTGCTAATCTATCTTTTTTACAAAAAAAAACTATAAGAGATCATTTTCCTTTCCTACCTGGTGACATTTTTAGTACAGAGTGTACCGGAAGTGTGCTCCTGCAAGGTTGGGAGGTGACTGCCCAGACTTTTGCCAATTGGGCTTAAACGATGCACCAGGTTGGCCACAATTGCAAAGAGAGGAGCAAGTTTGGATGCAGAAACGAATTACCGCAGATGCTGGAAATCTGAAATGAAAACGGAAAATGCAGGAAACACTTAGCAGGTCTGGAAATCTTTGTGGAGAGAGAAACAGAGGCCTGAATTTAACCTTTGGCATGTGGGCATTTACCCGACATGCTGGTGGGCGCACGCCGGAGTTGGCTGTGCGTCCGCCGATAATTGAAAGGCCTATTAAGGCCACTAAGGACCTAATTAACTTGAAATTTATGCTGCCCATCCAAACAAGCAGCCTTTACATTTTTTAGGAAACCTATTCCACGAGCAGGATGACGTTTCCTAAAGCTAATACTAATTAAATAAAACCTTTATTTTTTTAAAAGCGCTTCAATCTCCCTGAAGCAGCTCCGTGCGCGAACTGCGTGCCAGGCCCGCTCTCCCTCCTCCCCTCATCCGCACAGGTAGCGCAGCACTACTGCTTAATTGGCCCGCCCGCGTGAAATCACGGCACGGAGCTGATTGTGGACGGTGATCTGCTTCAGGCCAGAGTTACCGGTTCAGGTCAATGACCTTTCAGCAGAATGTTAGATGCAGCCTGGAAATGCATTAAAGGTGCAGTTAGGACCATTTTTGGCAAGGAATAGAATAGGATTATTAACTGATGAAGAATAGTAAGTTTTTAAACTTACTTGTAAAGCCAGCATTGAATTTATTTAATTTTGGTGTTTGTGGGTTAGGAAATGGCCAGGCAAATGACTTTCGCAGCTGTCAAGGGTCCTAGTGGCAGATTTTCAAAGGACAGATGATAAAGTACTAAATAATGTCACCATGCCAAAAATATAAAGGCATTCTGCACCATGGATTGGAGCAGCATGCCTGCTGTCGCCAAAAGCACATTACTATGATTGTGGCTTTAATGTCCCAAGACTGACCCAACAGTTGTCTTTAATATATGAATTTTTTTTAAAGTAGACAATGTGGCAACTATCAGGAAAACAAACATTTACTTGCAAAATGCAATGTTGCTGGTCACAAGTGAAATGAGCTTTGAACAATTTATACAATAATCTGGTAGTAGACAACATGGATTCAGGACTGGAAAGTAACCAGCCTCCTCCATTTCTTTGAGGAAATGATATCATAAGTGGACAGTGCCGGTACTATATCATAGACACTTGGTAAAATTCCACATCAAAGTTTATTAGTCAAGGTCAAAGCTGTAGGCATTCAGGATAGACCTCAGGAATGGATAAGAAGGGTAGAAAAGAACAAGTATTTGTGAGAACAGGAGTGAAGGGTGTTATGGAGTCTCCCAGGTTTGATATTGGAACCACTAGTGTTTCTCATTAAGAGAAATGATTGGGCAGAAACACTGAATGCAAATTGTCAAAATACACACATTAGCAGAACAATGGCATACAATTTAAATGCAGACAAGTAGAACAGACTGCACATAAGAAAGGGAAATAAACAACATGGGTGATATTGAAGTCAGTAAGCATAAAGCTTAAAAAGGCTTGAGATTCATGGTGGAAATGATGCACACCATACCCAACCATTGCAGAGAAAGAATCAACAGAACTAATTGAAAGTTGAAATTTACCAGCCAAAAGAATTGAATTACATAGGATATACAACACAGAAACAAGCCATTTGGCCCAACCAGTCCATTCTGGCACTTATGCTCCATTCAAGCCTCTTATCTTTTCTCATCTAAATCTATCATCGTGACTACCTGTTCTTTTCTCCCTCAAATGCTCAACTAGCTTCCCCTTAAGTGAATCCAGCATTCACTTCAATCACTCTCTGCAGTAATGACTTCCACATTCTCACCACTCTTTGAGTAAAAAATTTTCTTTTGAATTCCCTATTGGGTTTCTTGGTGATTTTCTTATATTGATGACCTCTAGTTATGTTCTTCCCAGAGGAAGAAGCATTCTCTCCATAGCAACTCTGTCAAAACCTTTCATAGTTTTAAAGACATCTATCAGGTCACTCTTCAGCCCTCCTCTTTCAAGAGGGATGAGATCCGACCCGTCAATCCTTTCCTGTTTTGTTAACTATTTTATTTCACGTTCCTTGATAATTTAATTTCACAGTTACCCTTAGCCTTCCTAATTGTTTTTTGACTTCTCTCATTATTTCTTCATATTTTCTCTTATCATGCACTCCTTTGCTGTCAATGTATACCTCTTTCCTAACCCTTAATTTTTTCCTTGTCGGGGGGTTGTGTGGGGTTGGGTGGGGGCGGGTGCGGAGCTGATCAGCGCCTCCGATTGGGTTTGCACCGCCATATTATGTGGGCGGGCCAATTAAGGCCCGGCCAGCGTGACACACGCCTGGAAGCGCTGAGCTCTCCCTGTGCGTGCGGGGGGTGGGGGGGTGCGGGGGGGGGGGGGGGGGGGGGGGGTGGTGTGCGGATTCCCTAAGTCAGGGCCTGCGCTTTTCTGTGCCTGTGTGAGGTGCCTCAGGGAGATTAGTTTAGGTTTTAAAAATTTAAATAAAGAAAAGAAAAAAATGTCAAATCATGTCCCCTCATGTGGCAGTGTCACATGAGTTGGGACTTGTCAATGAAATTTTGTAAAAATTTTTATTCCATTTATAAACACTTCATGAAACCTCATCCCACCCGTGGATGAAGTTCCATGTAAAATGCGAAGGCCGCCTGGCCTCTTTGCCTGCCTGCCAACCTTAAGGTTGCACGGGCAGCCCTGTTAATAGTTTTAATTACTATTTAAATGGTCTTAATAGGCCTTTGACAGTTCGGCGAGCATGTAGCCGACGCGGCTGCACACCTGCTGAACTGAATATCTAAATGACGCACGGTGACGTCGGGACGCCTATCTGACATCACCACACGTCATTTTATGCGTCAGCGAGCAGGCCCTTCCCCCGCTTGTCGACCTGAAAATTCTGCCCCTTATGTCTTTATTCACCCATAGAGTCTCACTGGTGTTTAGCTTGTTCTTTCCTTTTGGTGGAATATATTTTCGCTAGGTCGGAGAAAGCTTTGCAACACATACAACATGACAGATGGGTGGGAGCCTACTGCCAGGTGTGGCACAAAAATGAGAGACACAGCATCAAAGCAAAAGACAATATCCGCTGTTTGAAACATGAAAATGCCTGGTAGAAACACTTCAGCAGTGATGCCAAGGTTAATTTGTTATAGATATGGGGGTGACCGCAGACTGGACACCTGCAGTTTCAAGGAGACAGAAATTTTTTTTAGTCATTCACAGGATGTGGGCTTTGTTGACTGGGCCAATATTTATTGCCCACCCCTACTTGCCCTTGAGAAGGTGGTGGTGAGCTGCCTTCTTAAACCGCTGCAATCCATGTGGTGTAGGTACATCCACAGTGCTGTTAGGAAGGGAGTTCCAGGATTTTGACTCAGTGACAGTGAAGGAACGGCGATATATTTCCAAGTCAGGATAGTGAGTGACTTGGAGGGGAACTTCCAGGTGGTGGTGTTCCCATCTATCTGCTACCCTTGACTACAGTAGTGGTCGTGGATTCGGAAGGTGCTGTCGAAGAAGCCTTGGTGAATTCCTGCAGTGCATCTTGCAGATGGTACACACTGCTGTCATTGTGCATTGATGGTGGAGGGAGTGAATGTTTGTGGATCTGGTGCCAATCAAGCTGGCTACTTTGTCCTGGATGGTGTCAAGCTTCTTGAATGTTGTGGGAGCTGCACTAATCCAGGCAAGTGGAGAGTATTCTATCACACTCGTGACTTGTGCCTTGTAGATGGTGGACAGGCTTTGGGGGGGTCAGGAGGTGAGTTACTCACCACAGGATTCCTAGCCTCTGACCTGCTCTTGTAACCACAGTATTTATATGGTTAGTCCAGTTCAGTTTCTGGTCAATGGTAACCCCCAGGATGTTGATAGTGGGGGATTCAGTTATGGTAATGCCATTGAACATCAAGGGTCAATGGTTAGATTCTCTCTTGTTGGTGATGGTCATTTCCTGGCACTTGTGTGGCATGAATGTTACTTGCTGCTTGTCAGCCCAAGCCTGCATATTGTCCAGGTCTTGCTGCATTTGGACATGGACATGGATAGGCTTTGAGGAGTCAGGAGGTAAGTTACATCTCACAGAATTCCTAGCCTCTGACCTGCTCTTGTAGCCACAGTATTTATTTAGCTAGTCCAGTTCAGCTTATGGTAACCCCCAGGATGTTGGTAGTGGGGGGATTCAGTGATGGTAATGTCATTGAGCATCAGTGGGCAATGGTTAGATTCTCTCTTGTTGGAGATAGTCATTGCCTGACACTTGTGTGGCACGAATGTTACTTTCCACTTGTCAGCCCAAGCCTGGATATTGTCCAAGTCTTGCTGCATTTGGACATCGACTGCTTCAGTATCTGAGGGGTCGTGAATGGTGCTGTACATTGCGCAACCATCAACGAACACTCCCATTTCTGGCCTTATAATGGAAGGAAGCTCATTGATGAAGCAGCTGAAGATGGTTGGGCCAAGAATACTACCCTGAGGAACTCCTGCAGTGATGTTCTGAAGCTGAGGTGACTGACCCCCAACAACCACAATCATCTTCCTTTGAGCTAGGTATGACTCCAACCAGCGGAGAGTTTTCTCCCTGATTCCCGTTGGCTCCAGTTTTGCTAGGGCTCCTTGATGCCACACTCGGTCAAATGCTGCCTTGATGACAAGGGCAGTCACTCTCACCTCACCTCAGGAGTTCAGCTCTTTTGTCCATGTTTGAACTAAGGCTGTAATGAGGTCAAGAGCTGAGTGGCCCTGGTGGAACCCAAACTGGGCATCAGTGAGCAGGTTATTGCTAAGCAAGTGCCGCTTGGTAGCACTGTTAATGACCCCTTCCATTGTTTTACTGGTGATTGAGAGTAGACTGATGGGGTGGTAATTGGCTGGGTTGAATTTGTCCTGCTTTTTATGTACAGGATATACCTGGCCAATTTTCCACATAGCCGGGTAGATGCTAGTGTTATAGCTGTACTGGGACAGCTTGGCTAGGGTCGTGGCAAGTTCTAGAGCACAAAAACTATTGCCAGAATATTGCCAGGGCCCATAGCCTTTGCAGTATCCAGTGCCTTTAGCCGTTTCTTGATATCATGTGGAGTGAACCTGAATTGGCTGAAGACTGGCACCTGTGATGCTGGAGACATCCGGAGGAGGCCAAGATGGGTCATCCACTTGGCTCTTCTGGCTGAAGATTGTAGCAAATGCTTCAGCCTTATCTTTTGCACTAATGTGTTGGTCTCCCCCATCATTGAGGATGGATATGTTTGTGGAGCCTCCTCCTCCAGTGAGTTGTTTAATTGTTCACCACCATTCACAACTGGATGTGGCAGGACTGCAGATATTAGATTTGATCCATTGGTTGTGGGATCGCTTAGCCCTGTCTATCACTTGCTGCTTATGCTGTTTGGCACGTAAGTAGTTCTGTATTATAGTTTCACCAGGTTGACGCTCATTTTTAAGTATGACTGGTGCTGTTCCTGGCATGCCCACCTGCACTCTTCATTGAACCAGAATTGATCCCCTGGCTTGATGGTAATAGTAGAGTGGGGGATATGCCAGGCCATGAGGTTACACATTGGGTTTGAGTACAATTCTCTGCTGCTACTGATAGCCCACAGCACCTCCTGGATGCCCAGTCTTGAGTTGCTAGATCTGTTTGAAATCTATCCCATTTAGCATGGTGGTAGTGCCACACAACAAGATGGAGGGTATCCTCAATGTGAAGATGGGAGTTTGTCTCCACAATGGCTGTGCAGTGGTCACTCCTGATACTGTCATGGACAGATGCATTTACGGCAGGCAGGTTGGTGAGGATGAGGTCAAGTATGTTTTTCCCTCACCACCTGCTGCAGACCCAGTCTAGCAGCTATGTCATTTAGGACTCGGCCAGCTTGATCTGTAGTGATGCTACCGAGCCACTCTTGGTGATGGACATTGAAGTCCCCACCCAGAATACATTCTGCGCCCTTGCCACCCTCAGTGCTTCCTCCAAGTGGTCTTCAACATGGAGGTCATCAGCTGACAACATCGGGGCAGTACTTGGTAATCAGCAGATTTCCTTGCCCATGCTTGACCTGATGCCATGAGACTTCATGTAGTCCAGAATCAATGTTGAGGACTCCCTCCTGACTGTACACCATTTTGCCGCTACCTCTGCTGGGACAGGACATACCCAAGGGTGATGGTGGTGTCTGGGACATTATCTGTAAGATATGATTCCATGAGGATGACTATGTCAGGCTGTTGCTTCACTAGTCTGTGAGACAGCTCTCCCAATTTTGTTACTAGGCCCCAGATGTTAGTAAGGAGGACTTTGCAGGGTTGAGATTTCCATTGTCATTTCAGGTGCCTAGGTTGATGCCGGGTGGTCCGTCCTGTTTCATTCCTTCTTTGTGACTTTGGTGTGGTTTGATACAACTGAGTGGCTTGTTAGGCCATTGTCAGAAGGCATTTAAGAGTCAGGTCACATATTGACAGACCAGGTAAGGACAACAGATTTCCTTCCCTAAAGCGCATTAGGTATAGTGCCATCTTAGTGAACCAGATGGGTTTTTAACAACAATCGACAATGCTTTCATGATCACTATTAGGCTTTCAAATCCAGATTTTTATTGAATTCAAATTCCACCATCTGCCAAGGCAGGATTCGAACCCTGGTCCCCAGAGCATTACCCTGGCTCTCTGGATTACTATTCTAGCGACAATATCACTACGCCATTGCCATCATAAGAATGGTCAAGTAATAAAGTAATGCAGGGTGAAATTGAAATCGCACATAAAGCAGCAAACCAACATGACTGAATTGAATAATGCAGCACAACCTGAAGCTGCTGATACCAACATCTATTCCGCATATAATGTCTCTGCTGTAAAACCCGAACCTATCACTGTCAATATCCAAGTTAATGGGAAACCATTAATAATAGAGGTAGATACAGGAGCATTAACCACAGTGGTGGGAAAGCATACATTTAAATTCCTAAATTAATATAAGCAGCCACTAAATTTGGAACAGACAACTGCTGAATGGAAGACATACAGTGGAGAATCTATTCAGATAAAGGGCATTGCCACAGTGCCAGTGTCTTATTGGCAACAGACAGCCCAGCTTCCAGTGATCATAGTGACAGAAGAAGGACCTAGTCTTCTGGGCCAAGACTGGTTACAGAAAATCAAGCTTGACTGGTCTGAGATATTTCACCTGAAAGCAGGAGTAGCTCCTGATCTGCTAAGCAAATACGACAGTGTATTTCCGGACAGAGTAGGGAAGTTAAAAGGTTTGCAAGCAAAAATATATGTGGATCCTCAGGCAACACCACGTTTCTTTGAGGCCAGACCTGTGCCTTATGCATTGAAGCAGAAGGTGGATGCAAGAGTGTGCCGGTTAGAAAAGCTGGGCATCATCCAACCTGTCCAGTTCTTGGAATGGGTAGCACCCATAGTTCCAGTGGTTAAGCCTGACCAAACCATATGCATTTGTGGGGACTATAAATTGACCATAAACAAGGCGGCCAAACTAGTTAAATACCCCATTCAAAGGATAGACAACTTATATGCAAAGCTAGCTGGAGGCAAATTCCTATACAAAATTGGACATAAGCCATGCCTATGAACAATTAGAGCTGGTTAGCATGTCTAGAAAATACATGACTATCAACGTGCATAGGGGTCTTTATCAATATAGTCTACTATCCTTTGGAGTATCGTCTGCATATGCAATCTTCCAAAGGACAATGGAGAGTTCTTTGCAAGGATTTCCTTGAGTGGTAGTATACCAAGATGATGTTCTGATCACAGGGTCAACTGAGACCGAATATTTGGCCAACCTGGAGGAGGTGCTAAGAAGGTTCATGGAAGAAGGCGTATGGTTAAAGAAGGAAAAATGTACATTCCAAGTGCCTGGGTCACAGGGTGGGCGCCATGGGTTTGCATCCGGGTAATGAAAGATGCATCCTCATTGTCCAATGTGACTGGTCTCAAGCCTTCCCTGGGTATGATTATAGCCGCTTCTTGCCTAACTTATCAACTGTATTGGCGCCATTATACTTGTTGCTAAAACTGAATCACCATTGCTTGTGGAATTCACAACTGGTGGAAGCCTTTGTGAAAGTAAAGAAACAGTTGCATTTGCCGTGTTTGTTGGTACACTACGACCCAACAAAAGAATTGGTATTAACATGTGATGCTTCTCCTTATGATGTAGGAGCTGTGTTAGCACATAGAATGGAAAATGGACCAGAAAGACGCATTGGCTATGTCCCGAGACCCTCCTCACAGCTGAGAAAGGTTTTTGCCCAGCTAGAAAATGAAGGTTTATCAGTGGTATTCAGATTGTAGGACTGTTCTTAGGTACCATGCTTTTGTTGATTGTAAATGTGCATTCTAAATGGATGGATGTATGCGAAGTCAAATCACCAACATCGAGCACAACTATCAGGAAGCTGCTTCATTGTTTTAGCACACATGGCCTACCGGAAATCGTTGTTTCTGACAATGATAGTCTTTACCAGTACAGAGTTTCAGAGATTCATGAATTTAAATGGAATCAGATATATTAAAACTGCTCCTTACCATCCCTTATTAAATGGTTTAGCTGAGAGAGCTGTGTAAACTTTCAAATCTGGAATGAAGAGGTTATCAGATGGTACTCTAGAAACTCAACTTTCCCACTTTCTTCTCACTCATCGTGCAATGTCACATTCAACTATGAGTTCAACGCCATCTGAGTTATTGATGAAATGCCGCTTACATACAATGCTAAGTCTGGTGTTTCCAACTTAGAGGGGAAGTTAGAGACAAATCAGATTGATCAAAAATTGAATCATTATATTCACAGCAAAGCTCGTGCATTCAGTATAGGAAACGCTGTTTTCATGAGAAATTTGGGAAGTGGACCTTGTTGGGTTCCTGGAACCATTGTCTCAGAGATTGGTCCCTTAACATTCCAGATGGAAGTGGAAGACAGAATCGGAAATGCATGGACCATATTGGTGATAGAGAGACATTCCAACAACCAGCTATTCTTCCAGTGATCAATGTCAATTCATCAATCCCCGAGGTGACAGATTGACCTAGAATAGACAAACCGATGTCCCTGGAGTGTTGCCTAAGCCAGAACTGCCACTTTCTAATGATGCATCTCATGTTGCAGATCCTGATCATGTAGATCCTGTGGAGGAACCTCAAGTAGTTGAGCTATGCTTCTCTAATTAAATGAGGAGAACACTTCAGAGACTTAGGCTGGGATTTTCCGTGTCACTGGTGTTGGCATGTTCGGTGGCATGAGTGGACAATATGGCGAGAATGCCAAAAATCGGTTTCATAACATTGTAAAATCAATTTGTGATAATCTGCTAAGCCCGTCGATGGCGGGACACATTCCCCACCATCAGACGTCAGGAACCTCATTGTAATATATCAGCATATGGGCAGCCCAGCGGACTCATCCTGCCCATACTGGATCATCCGCCCACACCAATAAGAAAACGTGCTGGTGCAGAACATGTCTCGACGACTGTGACATACAGAAGTTGGCACTTACCACCAGTGCCTTGCTCACATTGTGGACATCCAAGGAGCAGAAGACGCTGCAGCTCAAAAGCAATGGCACATAGAGGAATGTCCAAGGCATGCTGCGTGGATTCTCATGGACATGGCTCTGCTATGATGTAGCTTGCGGAAGTTGGAAAGTCACCATTGATGCTCACAACGGATGATGGTCGAGGGGGTGGGAGAGGAAGGTCCAGGATTGACTGGGAGAGGAAGAGGTGTCGATGGGGTGAGGTTGGCGTGGGTGGAATGAAGGTGTTGGGGAGTTGCGGTTCAGAGAAAGAGAAAGAAGGTGCCGGAGGGCAATGTTGGGGGGGTGGGAGTACAGGGGGAGGAGGGGGGAATGGGGAGAAGATGGCAATTGGGGATGTAGGTGTAAGGGGGTGCAAGGTATAAGGGAAGGAGTTCAGAGGGGCGAAGGAGTGCGGAGAAGGGAAGTAGTCCTGGGTTGGAAACAATGAGATGTGTGCATGTGGCTGGACTTTAAATATGGCGCCCAGTATGCTGAAGTGGTGAGGTGATGGCATGGCAGGCGAATGAAAGCCCCCAACCATATAAACGGCATGTTTCCCAGGAATGCATGATTAATGCAGCAGGTTTGGGATAATATGGGGTGAAAAGCTGCCATTGCAGCCAAAGGGTAAAAACGTTGTTTTACCCATCTGGTACTGCATTTAGTGCAAATCTGGGACAATTCCGCTCTTAATCTTTAATCTCTTGAGTTGCATATATGTAGATGCTATTGGATATTCAAATGTCCTCTGTAAATAGAAACTGGAAAAAACTAAAGAGGGAGGAAATGTAGTAACTGAAGGTGTAGCCTGTCCTGCTGTCTATCGGGATCATGTGATGTTCTTGGAGGGTCGACCAATGAGCCCTAAGCGCGGGTAATCCAGGGTGCGGGGCTTCCTGAGGAGCAACCTGATCGAGCATATAGCACCTGAAAAGCTCTCTGTAATAAAGTTTAGTTGTTCCTTGTTGAAACCTGTCTGCTCTGTCAAGTCATTACAGCCAGGTTGCTGAAGAATTTGTTGATCAAATTCTTTGGCTTATGTTTGAATTTCAGACGACATTTATTAATTTTCTTTGGAAATCCTTAACAAGCTGATTTCACAATTAGTTCACAAGAAATAGTTTTAATGAGTGACTGAAAGCCAGTCCAGGCACAATAACTCTCCATAAATAACTGATGAGAAGGCTATGGGATCCATTATAACTCATGATAAAGATAGCAAAAACATAGCCAGGTGGCAATGAAAGATCTTAACAGTCGCAGTTACTCAGGAAAATAGTTCAATATTACATGTGACTGTCATAAAGAATTTTTCACAGAGCCCTGAATATCTAAGCAGTTTTCTCAGTGGTGCATCTATCTAACTGCATGTTGTGCTCTTTAATTTTATAGTTGCCATCTCTGGGCTCCCCTCCTGGCTTTAGCATTGCTTGTTCAACATGTGTGACAGATTCAACTTTCCCTCACTCACATATTTCATTAATTAGCTGTCAGTCAAGTGAAGCTCTGTCTTGTAAGGTCAGTGCACAATAGAAGGTATGAGTCATGCATCCATTCCAGTAAGGCTGTTAAGGGAAAAGTTCACCTTAAAGCTCAACAATAATCGTGCTTCTTTATAATATTCACCCCAAATGAATCAGTGTTATTATTAATCCAACAAAGCGCTTGTTTTAGTGCACCACTTAGTAATTTGTATAAACCCATAGAATCATATTTCTCAGTCCCCAATAAAATATTCACTTGCACCGATGGGGATCAGTAAGTTAGATCTTGGAATTTGTGGTTTGTATCTAGACCCTCTTAAAATCCTAAAAATCTCAAAGATGAATCTTGTGCTAAATGCGGTGAGAACACAAAATCGAAGACATGACTCTATTCATAAGCTGTAAAAGGAAGAAAACATTTTCACAGGTTTATTTGCCTAGCTTATAATTAGAACTTGGTGATAAATAATTTTAGTCTTGTCTGGGCTATTAAGAGCAACAAGCACGGCATGAGAAAAGGCCAGTCAGCAAAAGAAGCCATTTCTTCCACATATCAGATGTTCTTTTACAGAGGTTTTACTCGATTTATCTAACCTTCTGAAGGAAAGTGCATGAGATCACTTTGACCTCCAAAGTTTCAGAAAGGAAACAGATGTTAAGCAGAACATGATAAATGCCACAGAACGATATGGCACAAACTGATGCATGATAGATATAAGACAGGTGTCAGCAAGTTCTTCACAAAAGAGGTAATTTCTCATAACTGCTGTAGTGCTTGTCATGTGCTTCTTCTCTGCAGCACCTTGAGACCTTCACTGCATTAAAGGTGCAATATAAATCCAAGTTATTGTCACGCTGCACTCTTAATTACTATCTCTTGACTAGGTGTAGTACTCCAGAGACACCATGCCAAGATTTTAAGCTCAGTTAATTTTAATCTAAGCTAACCAATAATACTTTGCCAAAAACTATTGTATTTGGTTGAGGTATCATAAAAAGTGCACAAGAATCAATTAATTTAGAGAACACTATTGTATACAGACCATTGGAACATTCTCTTGCCAGCTAAAGAGGACAACAGAAAACAAGGAACAAAAGCAGAGTTCCTATAAATTACATGAGAATTGTAAAATTTGAGATGGAAAGAGCACATAAGATCACTCTGTCTCTCTCCTCCCCCTTTTCTTCAGTCTGCTATTGTTCACACTTCTATTTTTGTCATGTGCAGACCCCATTGTAAATACTGACCAGAATTTTACATTTGGCGTGCGAGCAGGGCCCGACACATTGGAACATAAAATGACGCGCAATGACGTCAGGCGTGTGTCCCGATGTCACCGTGCGCCATCACAATATTTCGATAGGTGGGCACACTATGAGGACAGAGGGGCACCTGCCAATAATTAATGGGCCAGCTAAGGCCTTTGAGGCACCAATTGTATTTGATTTTTCACAGCCCGCGCGATTTTCAGGGTGTCACATGGGCGCAACGGGCAGGCGGGTAGGCCATATTTTCAAAAACCTCATCCACTTGCGGGATAAGAGGGGTGAGTGGGCTCACTAATGCCTGTAGTTTGTATTTTAGATTGTAACTTACTGCTACTTGCTCGTGTGAACAGGACAACTTCATTTTGCTTCAGAGCTGCTTTGACAGAAATAACAGGCTTCAGTTCAGGACTCTGGAGGAGTCATACCACTTGGGGCCTTCCAGGTATCAGACAATCTTACCTTACCCTGGGAATGGGGATTGTGGTCTCCGCTGAAGGCACTTCCACTGAGGAGGAAGAAAGGGCCAGAAGGGGGAGGAGGCCAGGTGCCCCTTTTCAACCTCCAGGGGAGCCACCTGTGGGAGGACAGGCGCAGGTGCAAGGGGTGCAGGGCCAACAGGAAGTCCAAGGCACAAGGGGCCACAAGAGACGCCACTATCCTGCTGCCAGGGTTTACAGGCAGCAATGCAGCTACCTCAATATGTCTGAGGTGCAATGCTGAAGGAGGCTTCGCCTCTCAAGTGAGACAGTGACTTCCATCTGTCAGATGATAGGCCCTGAGATCAGCTCCGACTGTGTGGGTGGACACGTCATGCCAGTGTCACTGAAGGTCACAGTGGCCCTCAACTTCTATGCCTCCGGCTTTTTCCAGGGATCAGTGGGTGATCTTTGTGGAGTCTCCCAATCAGCTGTCCACAGTTGCGTCAAACTGGTGACAGACATTCTGTTCAGGTGGATATTGAATTTCATTCATTACCTCAAGGATGAGGCCAGCCAGGCAGAGCGAGCCAGAGGCTTTGCAGCGACTGCTGGGTTCCCCCGCGTCCAGGGTGCAATTGATTGCTCACATGTGGCCATCAAGGCGCCAGCGGGTCAGCCGGGAGCCATTGTTAACAGGAAGGGATTCCACTCCTTGAACGTGCAGATAGTGTGTGATCACAGGATGCAGATTCTACAAGTCTGTGCAAGGTACTCAGGCAGCTCCCATGATGTCTACATCCTAAGACACTCCCAGGCCCTGAGGCTCTTCAGTGCTCCAGCCCAGTTTGATGGATGGCTGCTAGGTGATAAGGGCTATCCCCTCAAAAGGTGGCTCATGACGCCTCTCTGCCATCCAAGAACAGAAGTTGAGCAGCGGTACAATAGGAGCCACGCCTCCACAATGGCTATGGTGGAGAGAGCCATCGGTCTTCTCAAGATGCGCTTCCAATGCCTGGACCGCTCAGGGGGTGCACTCCAGTATCCCCCAGATCTTGTGTCACTGATAGTGGTTGCATGCTGCATTCTCCATAATCTGGCGCTGGAAAGGGGGGGATGCAGTGGAGGAAGAAGATGTTGACGCAGCTGCTCTGGCAGCAGATGATGGGCAGAATTTAGCCCTTGGCTGGAGGGCGGACCCCACTGGCTCGGCGGTGGGTGGGCAGCCGAACCCCGCCACCGAAACGGGGTCAATCGCCATTTTGAGTGGGTGGGCCAATTGAGGCCCACCCAGCGGCCTGCCCAACGTGAAGCGCTTTGCACTTCCTGTGCGAGGGGTGGGGAATCCCCAGCTGTCAAAGTGCACTCTTTCACTTATGCGCAGAAGAGTACACTGCTCCCTGAGGCAAAGTCCAGTTTCAGGGAGATTTGTGAGAGCTAAGTAAACTCTAAAAATAGATAAATATTAAAATTATTAACATGTCACATGAGATGGGTCATGTTAATAATAAATGCATAAAATTTATTAAATTTTTAAAAAACAGACATGAAACTTCATCCCGCCAGTGGATGAAGTTTCATTAATAATCTGCAGCCCACTGGGGCTCCTGGCCTGCCTGCCAGCCTTAAGCTTGGACGGGCAGGGTCTTTAATAAGGTTAATTAGCCTGTCAATGGCCTTAATTGGCCATTTTCAGGTTGGCGGGCGGACAGCTGATTTCGATGTCCCCCCGTCTTCGTGAATATTTAAAGGGACCAGGATGACGTCAGGGGTTCCACCCGACGTCATCCCGCATCATTTTCCTCTCAGCGACTGGGCCCCGCCCCCAAATCGCTGATGGGAAAATCCTGGCCCATGAATCCAGTAGTGAGTTCGAGGATGAACACATTCACGAGAACGCTGAAGGGATAGACGCTGACCTGGGCAACCTCCAGGGAGGCAGGGATACCTGGGAGGCTTTGATTGGCCGCGTAAAATGGCAGTACAGACCTGATCGCTGGCAGCGGTCGGATTCCCAACCGTCCCCACGCACTCCTACTGAGCCCTCCCAATGAAGGAAAAGTTCAGGCCACTGGCTTTAAAGATTTGTATCATTATATGCTCTGTATTTTTTGCTCCTGCACTGATAAACTAGAAGTCCTTTAAAAAACTGTTTTAGTGATGTTGGGTTGGGCACATCCTGTGCTTGCTCAATACAGTTTTACACAGATGTTATTGTAAGTATCAAGTTCCTGTCTGCCTGAGCTAATAACATGCGTTATGGTGATGTGTGTTGTTTAACAATTGAAAATCAGGTTTTTAAAAATTATTCATTTACAAGATGTTGAAAACCCTGGCAAGGCCAGTATTTATTACTCATCTTTAACTTTTTAATGTTAGTTCCAACAATCCTAATTTCAGTACAATATATACAGTATTTCTGTCTGTGTATATCTCACTTGTACTGTTCTCCACGGGTTATGGTGAACTGGATCTTTATATTATGATTGTTAAAGCCCCCATCATTTGTGACTTATCAGAAAATCATGGGCAGTGCCATTACCTCGCCTTTACTCATAAACTATCTGCTAGATGCAAGGTTCTGCCAGTAGCACACGGCCTCAGAATCTCTGCTTATGGAGCTTTTTTCTCTAATTTCTAAGGATTTTAGGTAGTTTATGCTCAGTAAGATGAAGAATGTTAGTGTAAAAAAAGAAGCCCTTTCCATCTTAGCCACGTTTGTGATGGCTTAAGGACTTCTTAGATAGATATAGAATGTTGTATGATCAAGGCCAGGCATAATATGTGTTAGGTACAAAGCAGAGTTGCCCATAAACTGCTTTGTCAAAAAATCTCAGGTGAGAACCATATAGATTAGATGCAAAGCAATGCTTGCTCTACAGCAGCCCCAACATAGGTTAGGTGCACAGTAAAGATCCAACTACTGCATTCCAACAAATAATCCCAGCTTCAGATAAGTGCCTTCTGCTACACCAACTTCTTTCATTCCTGTAGTAGTGATCTGTGGCCTCTAAGATCGTCAATCACTGCCAGTTTATGTTGTTGATCCACAATTCTGAGAAACTGGATTTAAACTACAATTTCTTATTAAATCACAATAGACATTAGGGACAGCCCATTTTAATTTTTAATGATTTGGCTTTCAGTTAGCTGAAAATTGAGATTGCATTGCTCCTACCTCCAGAAAAAATGGATAATGGGAGCCAAGCTATAGGAGAAATGAGCTTTATAAAATGATGTGTATTATAAATGCTCTCCTGATGAAAGCAAGTGCATAGGGCTAGAAATTGTCCTGTACCTGTTTTGGGGACAAGGGTTGTGATTGGCAATCTGCCTCCACATTTCCATGATTGTAACATGCAACCAAACATGACCCATGATGCTGGTATGCTGTATGGTCAAGTAGGAGCCTAGCAGTGTATGAGGCCAGCTACCCTTGAGCCCTTAAAGGCAGCCTGTCCCTCTTAAAGGGGAGCTGCACTGACTGAAAGGAAGCTGCTGCTGATTGCCAGTAATGCAAATTGAAACAAAGCAAATAGAGCACATGGGCAGGAAGATGGCTCCCAGGTTCAAGAATGAGGCATTGAAGGCCTTAGTCATAGGACTTTCATATGGAACGTTTGAGGACTCTGGGTCTATACTTGATGGAATTTAGAAGGATGAGGGGGCATCTGATTGAAACTTACAGAATACTGAAAGGCCTGGATAGAGTGGACGTAGGGAAGATGTTTCCCTTAGTAGGAGAGACTAGGACCCGAGGGCACAGCCTCAGAGTAAAGGGAAGACCTTTTAGAACAGAGATGAGGAGAAACTTCTTTAGCCAGAGAGTGGTGAATCTATGGAATTCATTGCCACAGAAGGCTGTGGAGGCCAGGTCATTGAGTGTATTTAAGACCAAGATAGATAAGTTCTTGATTGGTAAGGGGATCAAAGGTTACGGGGAGAAGGCGGGAGAATGGGGTTGAGAAACTTATCAGCCATGATTGAATGGTGGAGCAGACTCGATGGGCCTAATGGCCTAATTTCTGCTCCTATGTCTAATGGTCTTATGGACTTGACAGAACGATTGAGGCGATGTTTCCATGGGGGGCAGGGAATTGTTGCAGATGGCTAGGGAGATCAATGCATGGAATCTGGCCCCAAGAACCTGGAAGCAGTGCCGGAAAAGGATTAAATGACCTCATGTGGGTGGGGTCAGTGAATGCAACTTCTCATTGACAATTCCTACCCACTGCACCACCAACATCTCATGCTACTCAATGCACCACATTGCTGATCCTCACCAAGCGGCAGTCCGTGATGCTCAGGCCTTACATTCAGATATTCTGCCTCATCCTCACACACCTTCTAATGATTTCAGCCTTACAACTGCCTCTCAGTGCTATCATACGCCTTCAGCCATTCAGCTGCGGCAGGCACATCACCCAAACACTATGCAACGCACTCACTGATATTCTATCCTTCTTCCGGCAGGGCAAAAGAGGAAAGCAGAAACAGCGGCACAAAGGCACCTGATTCTCCTAGGCCTTATGGAGATTTCCTGGCCCAACTGTCACTAAGAACATTGAGGATGATGATATGTTCCTTCTTATTGCCTCTTCTCAACTTGTATCTTGCCCTCCTCCAGTTATTTGACATAAAGTGAATGCATCAGATGTTGTCATCATGAAATTCTTACTTTCCACCCCACCTCCTTACCCCAACCCTTTTCTTCTGATTTTCTGCTTTCTGGTGCACAAGAGCTGCCAACTACCCAGCCACAGCACCCACAGGAAGAAGAGAGCGATAGCTCAACACTGACAAGGATGACCTGTCATGTGGTCTGACACTTGGAGCTGCCAGCTCAGATAATGGCACTATAAAAGCTTTAGAGGCTAGTACAAAGTTGGGATTAGCACGTGGTGAGACACTGGGCATGGGTGGGCTGCAACCAGGCCAGGGGGAAAGGCTAGCATGTGTGCCAGCTCGCTCATGTATGAGGTTGTAGATGAGGCATCGGACTCAGATGAGGTGGCACACAGGACAATGCTGATGCAGATGCAGACTGAAATGCTTGGCATATTGATTGACAACTTCCTGTCACTGCCAAGAAGGGTGGAGAAGACCAGCCCAACTTGGCACAGGGCTTTGGACTGAAGCCAACCTCTTTTCAGCATGGAAGCCATGGCTAACTGTATGACAGGGCTTACAGGCCCAGGCATGATGCAGTGTCTCAGTTGTTTCAGCTTCCATTCCAGCACAGGAGAAAGCTATCCAACATCTCAGAATTGCATTGGAAGCTCAGACTGAGGTCATGATGTCCATGCTTGCTGCCATGCAGGCTCAGGCTATTGCCATCCTGACTGCGAATCTCAGTGCTCAAAGCAACATGCAGATTCTCACAGCATACAACAATCCATCCTCTGACAGGTTATTATGATTGCTGAGGTACTACCCTGGGGAAGTGGCATTGGTGCCATAGATCACAAACCCAATGTTTTCTCTCAGGATGACAGCATTTGTAGTCTCAACACCGCCACTCCAGCAACTTCCTTTCCGCTGCCATCCATGCTGAAGTGTGTAGTCCAAAGCTGGGCCTTCTAGGTCCACAGCTGTTTGAGGGCGTTTATCTACAATCTTCATCAGTGAAGGCAAGCAGCCTTCCACAGCCATGCAACAGCCACAGGGGTAGCACTGAATAGGAACACTAGGATAGGCAAAGGCACCTGCAAGACAGGCATTAAGTGAATATACAAGGATGAAAAGTTCATTTTTATTTGTATAAATTTTCGATAAGGATGTAATGGAAAGGTTTTCTTGGAGGTCCGAAGATGGCATGAATGGCCAACTGCAGACTGTGAGCATCATTGTGCTGCAAAAGCAGGCATTCACCAACATGATTGTTTGTGTATGGTTGCACACCAACTTCATATGATAAAATAGTAGCCCTTGAGGTTTCTGTACCTCTCCCTGTTCACATGAGGAGCCCACAGAGCCACATGCATGTAATCATTGGCTCCCTGCACCAACAGAAATCCTACTGTCCTGGCAAATATATCTGCTCACTCCTCCTGCTTTCTCTAAATGACTAAATTACCTCCCTTCACATATAAGGTCTCTGACAACTTCAGAATACATCAATGGAGAGTGTGCTGGGAGATGTTCACAATTTCATCATTTCTGCCTGGAATGATCTAATCGGGTAGCAATTTTATGTGACTGTGATTTACGGCAACTGGCAGTGCTCACCCTGCCCTTTGTGAGGCTGCAGGTCCTATTGAAGGAGGTGGCGTAGTTATATGATTACATCCTTGTTGAATCTGAGATGTCTCAGGCATTGCTCCGGGGGAAGATAGAGCTAGGAGGAGTTTCCTCTGAAAGCCTGTGATGTGTAGGGCCTTGAGTGGGGTCCTCCTTCTCCTCCCTCTGTGCAGAGCATCATGTCTCTGGAGCCTCTGTTCCATCTCCCTATCATGTTGCAAGACCCAAATGCACTGTGACTACTTCTCCTAAACCTGTTGCAGATTTGGTATGGACAGATGACCAAATCCTCTGCCCTCCTTGAATAGATATCCCAAAAAAAAAACCAAGAACAAGCCAGAGTACTTCCCTAAACTTTTCCACAGTGCATGTAAGTCAGAAGCACCACACCTGCAGTTGGATGCGGATTGTTATAGAGTTGATCTTCCACACAATTTTTCTTAGTGGAAATATTTAACTTTATTTACATGAAAGCAGCAGCAATTACACATGTGCATCAAACTCCATAACTAAAGAAGAACTCTCCTGTGGCTGTTCCCTGCATGGTTAACACATTAGTTTATATAGAGCATGTGATATACAACACAGGATTATTCTTAAAGCTACAATCCTACATTTCCCAAAACTATAATTACTACACCTGTCCATTTAAATAAAGCTACTGGGTAGTCTCTTGTACAGCTGAATGCACGTTTAATTGAGAGTGGTTAGCACAGCCGTTCACTGGACCTGCAGTTTCTGAGCCTTATAGCATGTTCCAGTCAGCTGGAAAGGCTGTTTAACATCACAACCTGATGATTCCTGATGCTTTTGGCACACACACATTACACCCATTCTAATGTCCTTCACAGCATGGTGCCAGTTGCGCAGGCTGGAAACAGCTAGAAGAACACTACATTTTCATATTTTGGGGCTTCTATATCGCTGAAGATTTCTCGATAGTTTGAAATAAAAGTGGTGATTACATTACTATACCAAGTTTAGTCTTTATTAAGAGATATAAAAAATGTGGGGATAAAATGCAAAAAAATGAATGGATGAAAGGAAATAGGGCATGCAGTTGTAAAGTATTAAGTTTTTATTTATTTTTAATTAGAATAACATTTCAAATGTACTTAAGTGGAATGGTGCACAGGACAGTAATAGAACTGTCCCTGACTTTTAAGTGCATTTGATATTTGTGATGCTGATACAAACACAAGTACAATATTAAATGTCATGGCCAAGCAAAGGTTATTTCCATTTCAGATGAGACACCCAGCACATGCTCCAATTCTTGAATCATTTACTTCATGGGGCAGAACGTTTCCCTCGTCGGGCGGGCGCGCGCCTGACCCGAGTGGGAGTAGAGCGTGCTGACATCATCGTGCACTCTCATGATATTTCGCACGCGAGAGGCGACAGCGTGCTCGCTGACAATTAAGAGGCCTATTAAGGCCTTTAATAAATTCATTAAATTGAATTTTTTGCTGCTGTCCAACCATTTGGTTGGTGGGCGGGCCATTAAGCCAAGCAGCCTTTTGCATTTTTTGCGAAATGTCATCCACGGTTGGGATGTGGTTTTGGCCAGTGATTTAAAAATAAAAACTTTTAAAACTCTTTTTTAACATGTCCCTGATCATGTAACTGGGACATGTTTTCCTTATTTTTCAACTCTTCATTCGTAATGTTAAAAATCTTCTGTTCCTTGAGGCAGCTCTGTGCATTGAGCTTTCACTGCGCGCATCCATGTGCATGCGCAACTTCAGCGTTTGCGTTCCTCCCACCCCCACTCCAGCAGCGCTGAGGCTCCTGGCACCCCCCTTTCATGCTGGCTGGCTGTTAATTGGCCAGCCAGCGTGAAATTGCGGTTGGGGACAGATCGTGGGTGGCCCGCCCGCCACACCCGCCCAACGAGGTAAAAATCTTGCTCATGGTTATTGCTCATTTGAATAAATATCATTCTTTTGTATCGACTCAGAAGTTTCTTCTGCATCTATACTCTCAGAGTTATGCTCAGATAGCACTTCAGAACAATTGTGAAGGGAAATGCACCAGGGTCCAAACTAGTGAGTCACGGTGGGAAATATATATTTTTGGTATATATAGGGGCTCTCAATGTATTGTACCATTTAAATTTGTATCTCTGGCAGTTTTTTTGAGCTTCCATCACAGCTGAAAAGGCTGCTGAAACAGCCTCCTGGTGTGAGAACCTGGTTACAGCATCTCCTGAGGTGACCACATCCTCCAAGATAGACTACAGGGCGCTGATGTTGTGTGACAATGCACCACACAAGCTGGAAGCAGACGTGCCATGCTCTCTGGAATGGTGAGGCAACTCCTTTTCAGGCCTCCCCATAGCTCTTAGAATTGCTCTTGTGCCACAAGGTTTCTTTCAAAGGCTGGGGTACCTGGTACCTACATCTCAGGCCTGCTCAGCAGAGCTGGGAGACGAGCTTACCCATGCTGTTGGTGAATCATAAGGGAACATGATACGAACAATCGTTCTCATTCCAATCGCACATACACAGTTTTTGCCTGCTTGGGATTGGTGATGAAAAATGTGATGCAGGATGAAGGAGGTGAAAATCAGTTGGGAAATGCTGTGTAGACAGGTGGAGATATGAAAAGTTTTATTCACCCTTGCTGTTCCTGTCAGGTTATTGAACTGGTTTCTATGTTAAATCTGGGTGTGACAGTTGATGCTCCTAAAACTCACTACTCTCCAGGTCTGTTTTGGAATTTTCTTCCATATTTGGGAAAATAAAACATTTTTCCTTGCCCTGATCACTGTGACTAGAACCCACCAGGAAGTTGTCAACGAACTTCAGAGCAGTTTTGCAATTCATTTTGAAAAAAATCAGCTCTTTACAGTAATGTTGTACAACGGTTTGGCAGAATTGAAAACAGCCTCCCTCTCAGAGGTTTACATAGCCCTCAGAATCCAGAGATTCCACTCTGAAGGCATGTGAATGGTCTTTCCTTGATATGGTTGGGTAAGCAGCTCACTAATCAATTGAAAATGAGACCCAGGAGTTATCATTATACCAATAATGATTGGGCATCATACCAATAACACTGGGTGGGTTTCACACTAGTCCTGATGACCATCCCAAACCTGTAGCCAGTTAAAATCCCCACATATGAATGAGTAAGGCCCTTCAGCTCACTTGAGCTGATCCATCGAGTGGGATCGTTTGACCCCTCTATCCTCCTTTTTTAAAAAATGGATTCCAGGTCTTTGTCTTCAAGACCCTCCCTAGAAATTAATTGTGATGTCAGTATAAGCATCACTACAATTTCATCAGCATACCATAAGACCGTAAGATGTAAGAGGAAAAGTAGGCCATTCGGTCCATCAAGTCTGCTCTGCCATTTAATGAGATCTTGGCTGATCTGATAATCCTCAACTCCACTTTCCTGCCTTGTCCCCATAACCCTTGATTCCCTTACTGATTAAAAATCTGTCTATCTGAGCCTTGAGTATACTTAATGACCCAGCCTCTACAGCCCTCAGCGGTAAAGAAGTCCACAGATTCACCACCCTCTAAGAGAAGAAATTCCTCCCCAGCTCTGCCTTAAATGGGCGACCCCTTACACTCATTGCTGAGCTAATGACACCTGCTCTGACTTAGCCACGCTCATTGATAATAGCCATATGCCCAAAAACCTCCTGTACGGTAAACTGGGCACTGGATCACAACTCCTAGGGCATCCACACCCCTGCTATATGGACACCTGCAAGGGAAATATGAAGATCGTGAACATTGACAGTGGCAGCTGGGAGACAGTAACTGATGGCCATGGCTTCTGGAGACTGACTGGAAGGACATTGGAAGAGGCGAACAGAAATGAAAAGAAGAGAGCCCAGAGAAAACAAGAGGTCAGCAGAATCCTGCACCTTCTCAGCTCACTGTCTGCCTCTACAGCAAATGTGGCAGAGACTGCCATGCCAGAGTACGGCTCATGGGTCACACCAGGCAATGTTAAAGAAAAAATTGATCACCACGCACAAGCCATCATCTTATAAAATGGAAGGCTGTCACCACTACCAACTAAAATGCAATTTTCTGATCACCAATAAATATTGTCACCTATTTTTAATAGAGCCCACACCTGCATCCCCCCTCCCCATAATTAAAGGTAAAAAGGAAGTACTAAGGCCATAAAATATTCTACATATTTCTTTCGAGTCTGAGCGCCATAGGTTCCGGAGGTTTAATGTTCCCCATTGGCAAAAAACTGAACCTGAGAAACAATTGGCAACAAAGGTGCTTACAAAAAGACTTGAGGGAATTCATGGGGCAAAGAATGAATATGTATTTATATAATTCTGATGTTTCCATGAATTGTTCTTCCTTGTAAAAGTGGATAATTGGATTGCAAGTTAATTTTAAAAAAGTTTTGTCTTTTGCTTTCAGGGCCTTGAGTGCTTTTTCACAATTCATTTAAAAAAATGTTTTCATATGCAAAAAACCAACTTAGCTTAGTCAATTTACAATGTGTTCACACAGTATTCCAAATATGTGCATTGCTTGCTTGGGCCAGCTGGGACCTGTTTGGGTGGCACTGTGAATGAGACAGTTGGAGTAGATGGTGTATTCTGGCTTAGTGAGAGGCAGGTCAGCAGGCATGAAAGAGCACTAGAGAAGATGCACAGAAGGAAGGCCTATGAGATGTACCTCCTGCATCCTCAACCCAATTCTCATGCAATTCATAACCACTAAATTTCCCATCCTGACCCCTACTTTAGCTAATATTGTAAGTAGTTGGCTTTCCTCAGGTACTGTCCACCACACCCCCTCCTTTTTCAAATACTTTCATCGCCCTCTTCAGCAAACCAAACCTTGACCCCCTTTGCCTTTGCAGACTACTATTCCCATCTCTAGCCTCCCTTCCTTCCCAAAGGTCCTTGAACATTAACACACATCACTTTTACTGCAGTCCCAAATCCCTCAAATTAGAATTCTTCCGACCCCAAAGCACTGAAATAGCTCAAATTAAAGTTATAAATGATATTCTTTGTGATTACTGTACAATATTCCTTCTTGACCTTTCTGCAGCCTTTGACACAATTGACTACATCATCCTCTTCCTCCATTGCCCAGTGTCATGCCCAGTACTGGCATGTCATAGTTTGAACTTCAAACTAATTTTATATTTTTAAAAAATTGAACAAAAGGGCTGGAAAAGATGTCTAGTGAATTAGAATGATTCCTTTCTCTCAAGAGGGAACAAAAGAACATTTCAGACTGATTTGGATCAATACACTTCCCAGAAACCAATCAAAAGAGTATTATCTAATTTGATTAGTTCATTTTAAAACAAAGACATTGACTGTCTCAAACCCTCAGAGGTGTTAACCCACAACACAAGGTGTGTAATCAAAATGAAAACCCCATCTTTGAACTTGTGAAAAGCCACATGGAGGCAGCCATGCTAAAAGCAAAATACTGCAGATGCTGGAAATCTGAAACAAAAACAGGAAAATGCTGAAAAATCTCAGCAGATCTAGCAGCATCTGTGGAGAGAGAAACAGAGTTAACGTTTTGAGTCTGTTTGACCCTTCTTCAGAGCTAAAGAGAAGTAGAAATGTGATGAAATTTATACTGTTTAAAGCAGATGGAGCAGATGGAGCTGGATAAAAGGTCAGTGAAAGGTGGAGGACAAAGGAAAGATTTACAAAGATTTCATGAACTAAAGGGCAAAGGGAGTGTTAATGGTAATGGCAAGGGCTAAAAAAGGTGCTGACAGTGGCGTAAAGGTAAGTAAACAGGATGTGATAATAGCAGAACAAGGGTAAACACTCTGGGAAAAAACAACATGGAACAAGTAACAGGGACAGGGTGGGGGGGGAGGCGGCAGTGGTGGGGAAAAGCAGGATAGAAACTGGGATAGAAGGGGGATGAATAAAGGGGATAAAAAATGAATACATTATTTTTTAAAAAGTGGATAAAAGATAAAAATGAATGTAGAAAAAAGGGATTATAAAGGGGTGAGGGTAGAGAAGAGAGTTCATGAACTCAGAATTCATCCTTTTCCTGTTCTGCTGGCTGGTTCTCTTATGGGCTCAATGGGCACTAGCCTGTGCTGCAACCTCCACCCAGGCTGCCATGGTCAGATTGGAGGGCTTCCTGCTGCCATTCCTGGAAAACGGCACTTCCTGCCTTTCCTAGATGGCCTGGAGGAGAATTTCCAGGGAGGCTTTGCTCAACCGTGGGTCTGCTGAGGGACATTCTCATGATCGTCTTGAAAGACAGGCAAACTGAAGTTCCTGGCCTGCAATGAATGAATGGCTGTCTGGGTGCCCTTTAAATATGGCACCTGGACCTTTGACCTCTTAAGGTAATGGCAGGGTTGCCGACTTCCTGCCCACCCCAGCCACGTGATTTGGCGATATCCTTGAAGATGCATAGGTAATGAGCTTAACAGCGCAAGGTCACATGTGGTCAGCCATCCTGTCCTCCAGTGGGAATCACTCTCACTTCTGTGCCTGCCACAAAACTTAGGCTTCAGAATTGAAGTCTCCAGCCCAGATGTGCAGCAAGCCTCCCGCTTACTGTGCGGGAGCAAAGAGTCGGGGACAGAGGACTGCTGCAACATAAAGTCATCACTGAGGCCGACAGAAAAATAGACAGGATGCACTGCTGGTAATTAGATACCAGTTGCATATTAACGGAGTGGAAGCCATTGTGATATGTGAAAGCAGTGGGTCCCTATGAAAGGGTCCACCGAGTAATGTGGGTGCAGTCAATGATGCCCCGGGATTGGGGGAAACTTACAATTTGTGCAAACCTCAGAGTCCTATCTTGTAGTTTCTGCTTGTCACTGGAGAAAGTGTTAAAATAGTTTGTTTTGGCAAACCTGGCATCAATCAACTGCTTAGGGCAAGTGTGAACTGGTGATGTTACTGACATCGTCTGTGATAGCCAGGAATGAGCTGGAGTTTCAGGGTTGCAGTGACCTTGACTGCAACGGAAAATGTATAGACAGCTATGGCAGTAATTTGTAGGTTTTGTTGTAGGAAATGAAACAACTCTCATGTAAAGTGCAGTCTCCTTATGCAAGGCTCCTCACATAGGTTCATGTATGTTGTCCTGAACTGATACACTCTCTTGGGAGGAAAAGGATTCCTATAAGATTCCAGCTGGCATCTGTGCAGCTTCAGCTCTATTTATCCACTCCCCTTATGGCTCCTCCTCTTTCTCCAGCCAAAATGGAACTGCAGGAAGGATCCTCCCCATGCTTGCAAGAAGCCCAGTAAGATTTCAGAGGTTGTACAGTCTTTCGATACTATCCACATAGCCAACTATAAACTACCAGAAATGTGTCTCCCAAATCTTTGCTGTATTTTGAATGATGACATATAAAGATCCCTTTAATGGCATTGTAATGTCCACCACTTGACCTGTAACACCCAATGGCTTGTGGGCAGTTTGAGGAACTAGCAGTGGCAGCCTTTTGACATAAGTTGGTATTCCAAGTCCTGTTAATATCAGTGGGCCTCCATTTGCCTAAAATTAAGAGGGCAGGCACACTGGCTGTCTAAAATCAGAATGGACTGGAGCAGACCTCCAATGTCGGTAGTTATTTTCCCCCCCAGTTTACATCCTGCTACAGTCCCACTTACAATGGATATGGGATAATTGTGAGGTGAAAATGAGTTTAAATGAGTTTTGGAGTTTAACAGGCCCTGGAATTGCAGCCTGTTCATTGTTGCAGTGAATTATCCAGAAGCTTCAAAAATGTAAACAGGAAAAGCATATTTTCTAAAAATACAAATAGTTTCTTACTTTGCTCCAGTATCTTCTAATCTTTAGACATTAATTATTAGATTCACCAGCAGCAAAGTAAACCTCTGAACCCGAGCCATGTATCATGATCCTACTTCTTCCCTGATCCTTTGGGTAAAAGTGACAACTCCAGGTGAAGCAAACATAATTCGATTTTGACATTCTGATTCTAGGCTTGAAGGGGTTAATAGAATCACATTGCCTAGGGGAAAAGTTAAATTCCGTAAAGAGTCAATTAGAAAACAGTCTGGTAATCACTGTTACATTTAATGTGACTGATTTCTCTTTGCAGTCCATTAAAAGTGCATTAAAAGTTTTAGGCTTCCAGTAACTGCCTCAAATTACCATCACACTGTCTGAGGAAGCTCTCTCAATTATTTTAGGTTTTGAACCAGCTTTTACATAAAGCTTTGAACAATGACTAAGAAAGGTAGGTTAATGGGCAAATTACTAGAACATTGCATCAAATAAGTTCACGCCCCTGCTTCCGTACGGATAGCACAGGAGCACGGATATAAACAGTCGTGTTTGTGTTGAAGCTTTTTCAGTTAGAGTTATCTGAACACTTAATTATTGTTGAGATGAGCCTGAGTTTGTCACTTCCAACTTTCCTTTTGAAATCAATGAAGGTCTATGGCTCTGTTCTGGTAAGTATCTTTCACAGTTTTGCTTATCAAATGTAGCTAAAGTTTCTGTTATTCAAGTTTGGGGAAAAATGCTGTTCCTGTATGTTTCAAGAAAAATGAAGAACGAAAGGAAACTTTAACTTGGCCCATCTCCTATAATTAGACAGAAAAAAATGTATTCTTCCAGTCCATGAAAGTAGTTCCATAAAGTTTTCAAATGGTCCCAGAAAGCTTTTAAAATGTTGAAAAGTTCAAACTAGGAGGCTATTTTAACCCTGCCTAATGAAAACTGAGGGTGTGTTTTAGGCCTTGAGTCTATGAGTTCACTAGTCAAGTAAACTTGGATTGCACACCTTCATATACGCTTGTTAGTTGATGCTCGCTATCAATAATGGAGAGAGACTGGCATAAGAACAAACTGTGATTGTTTATTGTAACAGAAGGCAGAGCACTAAATCCTTGCTTGCTCCCATAACCACCTACAGCTCTGGACTTACAGTTAACCAGAAGCTTGTGCTGTACATTGATTGGTTAGTACTGTCACATGTTTAGTCCACTTACATTCTCTTAAAGGTACATGGTACTCCACTTTACCACATCCCTTTCCCTTTACTTAAAAAATACAGTTGACAAACTTAATAACAAGTGAGCTATTTACAGTAATACCCAGTTACTAATCAAATCTCTCAGGAGGCTTTCTCAGATGTGTTAAGCATCGCAGTTCAACAGCGTCGGTTGTTTTATCTGAGACCTCCTTTTTAGGGGATAGTTGTCCACGAGTTTCCTCAGTGGAAATTGGCAGGTTTGTCTCCCTGGCCCCCACCCCTCCGGGTCCCACAGGCCCCACCAGTACTTCTAAATCATGTGACCATAAGACCACCTAACTTCTACAAATGGAACAGACTCAAGTGTAGAAGAAGATTGCAATTCTTCTTGTGGGTCTGGCATTCTTTTGAGGAAATGATCCATGTGTCATCTAATTATTTGGCTGTTTACCAACATATAATAGGAGAGGGGCCCAGTTACTGCACTCACCTCACCTAACTGACAATTGGTCCCATCTCCAAAGTTCTTCGCGAGGACAGCATCTCCCACTGTGAAAGTTCTTTCGGGACCATGACCATCATGCCCGGTCTTCTGCGCCTCTTGGCTTTTCTTCACCCTCCCCTCTAAATTCAGCCAGATAAGGGTCAGGCGAGTGCAGAGACATCTCTTCATTACTGGTTCTGCAGGGACAATACTGGTCATCGATCCAGTATGCAAACAAAAACCAGGACAATCTTGTGCTGATGGAATCCCCTTCCATATTTTTCATCCCGGATTTAAAGGTTTGGATTGCCCGCTCAGCCATGTCATTCGATGCTGGGCAGTAGGATGCGGTTTTGATATGGGTAATGCCGTTAAGAGTCGTAAACCTATGAACTCCCTGCTGGTAAAAGCGGTCCAGTTGTCGGACTTGAGGACCTCCGGCAACCCATGCACTACAAAACTCTGCCGTAAATGGTCTATGGTGGCAGCCAACGTGGGTGACTGGACTTCACAGATGTCCATCTATTTGGAGTGGGAGTCAATCAGTAAAAGGAGCATTGTGACCAAGAAGGGTCCCACATAATTGATGTGGAGGTGCACCCATGGCCAACCCAGCCATTCCCATGGGTGCAATGGGGCCAAGGGCAGGAGGCGGCTTTTGCACCTGCTGGCATTGAGGATAGCTTGTGACCAGTGTTTTGATATCCAAGTCCATGCCTGGCCCTCACAAATAGCTGCATGCGAGCATCTTCATTCTGTTACAGCCCGGGTGGACGCCATGTAGCTTGGCTAATAACGGCCTTGGGGGCATGATAATCCTTGCCCCTAAGAGCAATAAGCCATCCTGACTGGAGAGTTCGTTTTTGCGATCAGAATAGAGCTTCATTTCCTCAGAGTTAGATCCACCTGACCAACAAGAATTTAGACAATATTGGGCCCCTGCTTGACCAGTCATGGATTTGTCTGGTCCGAACAGAGGAGGAATCCAGAAAATTTAGCACTAAGACCAGTTCCTGGGAAGCGGAGCCTCCCCGTTATTAGCTGGCAGGGGAAGACAGCTTAGTGCGTTGGCATGTGCGATTTGAGTTCCCAAACAGTGAACAAAAGTGTATTCATAGGCAGCTAATATTAGTGCCCATCTCTGGATGTGAGCCAATGTGATTCGGGGTATCACTTTATCTTCTCTCTTCTCCAAGTAATCCCAGTAGAGCCTTGTGGTTGGTTACAATATGAAAACTGTGACCGTGGAGATATTGATGAAACTGCCAGATGCTGAACACAATAGATAAACCCTCTTTTTTGTTTTGGGAATATCGTCGCTCCGCACCACTGACTGTATGAGATGTATAATCAATGGGTCGTTCAGAGCCATCTACCATCCAATGTGAAAGGACAACCCCCATTCCACAAGAGGATGTGTCACATGTTAAAATTAATTCCTTCTTAAGGTCAAAGTGGACCAACAAGGCTGACAATCTTAACAATCGCTTCACTTTCAGGAAGGCATCCTGGTGCAGGGCTTGCCAACTCCATTTCTGGTTCTTCTTAAGCAGTCCATACAATGGGGCCAGCACAGTTGAAAGATTTGGGAGGAATGGGCCGCAATAGTTTACCATGCTTAGGGAGGCCTTAATCTCTGTGGTATTTCTTGGGGAAGGTGCCTTATGAATGGCCTGGACTTTTTCTTTCACTGGAAGCAAGCCCTGCACACCAATCTTATGGCCCAAGTAAACTATTTCCTTAGTTTGGAACAGACACTTCTCTTGTTTTAATCGTACCCCTGTTTGTGCGAATGTTTGAACGCCTCTTCTGGATTTGCTAAGTGTCCATCATCGGTCAGTCCATGACCAATACATCATCCAAGTAAATGATAACATGGGGCAATCCTTGGAGCAAGATTTCCATTGTTCTTTGGAAAATTGCACTAGCCTAGGAGACCCCAAAGGGTAGACATGTATATTGATATAATCCTCGGTGTGTAATAATGGTGACAGGTTCCCTAGAGTCCATTTCCAACTCTACCTGCTGGTAGGCATTGTTTGTGTCTAATTTTGAATATGTGGTGCCCCCTACCAACTTTGAATACAGTCCCTCAATCTTAGGTATCGAGTCTATCAAGTTTGGCCACTTTATTTATAGTTAGCTTAAAGTCACATGCTTTGGTCTGGCTTCAGTACAGGTACGATGGGTGCCGGCCACTTAGAAAATTGCACTGGTTATAGGATGCCCAATTTTTCAAGTTTGGTTTCAGCCTTGTCTTATAGAGCATGAGGGGCTGGTCTATCTCTTAAAAATCTGTGGTTTGCTTTTGGGTCTACATGAATTCTTGCCTGTAGCCCTTGAATCCTTCCTAATTCATTGTTGAAAACAGAAGCAGACTTTTGCAACAATTCCTGTAAGCCTTTTGTTGTAATTTGAAAAATTTTGGCCCATTTCAATTTAATCTGCTCTAGCCAGTTGTGGCCTGTTAAGCTGGGGCCCTCTCCAACTACCACTATCAATTGATCTCCATAAGTCACCAAGACTTGACATAACCCTTGCAATCTCATTTCTTCACCCATGTATGTTCTCAGTTTAGTGTCCAAAACTTCCAATCTTAAAGGATGGGTTCCTTTATTCAAGTATCTGAATGGATGTTCTTCAATGATGGACATCAACGATCCAGTGTCACCTTCCATCTTAACAGGTTGTCCGTTGGCTATAATGACTTGTTGGATTGGCTCGGTTCTACCCACTTTCGGGTTACATAATGAATGGATGTCTGATTCTATTTCTTCTGTTCCTTCCATGAGACATATTTCATGATTTCTCCTTTGGCCTTTAAAATGCTGTCTCTGCTGTGCCGCATTATGTGACCATAGGGGTGGCAGAAAATGCATTCGACTTGTTTGAATTGTCGATTGCCCACTGGATGCCTGGATGCATTTCTCTCGTTCAATTTGTGGGTTGTTACTGTATTATTGCTGTTTTTACTGATCTGTACATAGGGGGTATTTCCCACCTTTCTGTGGGGTCTGATGTTTTCACACCTTGTGGTGCTGGTCTGTCCCGTCTTACCAGATGGACGGCGCCATTTTGTGCATCTCTTATAGCTTCCAAATTTTTAACAGCGCTCTCCATGGCTGTGGCTAATTCTAATGCCTCATTGAATCCTAGATTAGCTTCGGCTAGCAAATAGTATCATCTCCAATCCTGCATATCAGTCGGTCTCTCAACATATCACTAATGGACATTCCGAATTCGCAATGTTCAGTTAATGTCTTTGAAACAGCAACATAGTCAGCTATTGTCTCCTCTGGAAGTCTGTTCCTTGAATTGAACTTGAAATGCTACATAGTAACTGACGGCTTTGGTCTCAGGTGGTGTTGTACAATTTTTATTAATTCGTCGAAAGTCTTCGTATTGTAGGCGTTAGGTGATGGAAAGCTATGGATCAGCCCATATATTTTGCTCCCGCATGAGGACAAAAGAACCGCCCTCTTCTTTTCCTGCCCCACGATGTTGTTAACGATTTTTAAAAAACACTAGGCGTTCGACATACTAGTCATCTGAAATGAGGTCGAACGGTCGACACGCCCAAACTCCTGCATTGTGAACAACTGCAAGGGGACAGTGCCTCTGATGGGCTTCCCAGTTAATGACAACTTCAGGTGTTTGGCTTACCGTGGCTTTCTTGACTGCCATCGATCGATTCGTGTTTTGCCTTCCGCATAGTTACCCTCTCTCTGGGTCTCTTATAATTTTCTGTCCATAGCTATTTTTCTTGCATGTACGTCTTTAAATGTATTGCCGGTTTAAGAGCAGTCACCATTTTTTTTAACTCTGTCACTGCAGATGTCAGCTTTTCTGTGCTGAGTTTTGTGCTCTTTTTGAGTTTTGGTGGGATCCCAGCAATCGTGATTCTGCAGGGTTTTTTTCTTTTCTCTTTTTTTTCAAATTTAAAACTGCAGCACAGCCTTCTGCTCTGATTGACGCCTATTTTACAACTAAGTACAGGTTCTCTTTCTAATGTTTTGTTCACCCGTCTTGTGGATTCTCACTCAGGGGTCTTACAATTTTGCTATTTTAATCCTTGTCACCAGTTTTATGTCTTGAGTCCATGGGCAGGATCTTTAGCTTGGTGGGTGGGCACGCGCCCGGCCCACTCAAGTGTTAAATAAAGCGCCTTGATGTCGGCTGAGCGTCAATGGGCACTCACGCAATATTTCGCTAGATGGGTGCTCGATGGAGATAGAGGCGCTCCTGCCATTAATTAAATAGCCAGTTAACAACAATTGTCCCCGACTTACGTAGCCCGTGTGATTCTCAGGCCGTCACATGGACAAAACGGGCAGGTGGGCAGGGCACAATTTTCAAAACCTCATCCACAGGCAGGATAAGAGGAGTTAGTGGCCTTGTCAATGCAATTAGTGAGGAGTGCTGCATATCACTTGCTGCTGGTTGCTTCTGTGAACAGGATAGCTTCATTTTGCTTCAGAGCTGCATTAAAATATTTTAGAGGTTTCAGTTCAGGACTCGGTGTTGTTTTCCAGGCCCTCGGACGATTCAGACCATATGGGGCCTTCCAGGTATCAGGGAGCCTTCCCTTACACTGGGAATGGGGATTGTGGTCTCTGCTGGAGGCACCTCCTCTTCTGAGGAAGAGAGGGCCAGAAGGGGGAGGAGGCCAGGTGTCTCTATTCAGCTTCCAGGGGAGTGACCTGTAGGAGGAGAGGTGCAGGCACGAGGGGTGCAGGGCAAACAGGAAGTCCAAGGTGGAAGGGGCCGGCGAATATGTCACCATTCTGCTACCAGCATTTACAGATGGCGATGCAGCTACCTAAATATGTCCGAGGCTCTGTCTCTCACGGGAGACAGTGACTTCCAGCTGTCAGAGGATAGGCCCCGAGATCTGCTCCGACACACCATGCCAGTGGCTCTGAAGGCCCCTACCTTCTTTGCCTCTGGCTCTTTCCAGGGGACAATGGGGTATCTTTGTGGAGTGTCCCAATCAGCTGTCCACAGTTGCGTCAAGCTAGTGACAGATGTTCTGTTCAGGCGAGCATTGACTTTCATTCATTTCCATATGGACGAGGCCAGAGCGAGCCAGAGTCTTTGCAGCAGTTGCTGGCTTCCCCCGCATCCAGGGTGCACTAGACTTTACATATGTGGCCATTAAGGCACCAGCGGGTGAGCCTGGAGCCTTTGTCAACAGGAAGGGGTTCCACTCCTTGAACGTGCAGATAGTGTGTGATCACAGGATGCATATTCTACAAGTCTGTGCAAGGTATCCTGGCAAATCCCACAATGCCTACATCCTCAGACATTCCCAGGTGCCGAGGCTCTTCAGTGCTCTGACTTGGCTTGATGGATGGCTGCTGGGTGACAAGGGCTATCCCGTCAAAAGGTGGCTCATGACGCCTCTCCGCCACCCAAGAACAGAGGCTGAGCAGCGGTACAACAGGAGCCATGCCTGGGCAGTGGTAGAGAGAACCATTGGTCTTCTCAAGATGCACTTCCAATGCTGCACCGTTCAGGGCGCGGACTCCAATACCCCCCAAATCATGTGTCACTGGTAGTGGTTGCATGCTGCGCTCTCCATAATTTGGCACTGGCAAGGGGGGCGCTCAGTGGAGGAAGATCTTGACACAGGCAACAGAGGGTGAGTCCAGTAGTAAGTCTGAGGACAACAGGGTCAGGAGAACACTGAGGGGATAGATGCTGACCTGGGTAATCTACAGGAAGGCAGGAATGCCCAGGTTGTTTTGACCCAACGCTCTTTCAGCTAGACTACCAAATAAGAACCATTACCACATGCTAGGGCTGCAGGCTCCATACTCAATTCCTGACAGGACCAATTCCTTGGTCAACAACATAAACTATGTGTCTTTGCACTAAAGTTTCAGGGGACACATGTCCATTGTAACATCATGGCTTACTCTGCACCTACAGAACAAATGAAGCATCCAGAGGCCAGTTGCACAAAATAACATACCATTTAATTATGAATGTTAAAAGTAGCAGAAATTAACATGAACAGGTGTTTTCCAACACCATTAAAAAATGAAGAAAAATGGGGGAACCAAATATCACCTGTGATAAGTCCATGTTGTGCTTAAGGTGCTTTAGGTCTTCACTTGTGGGTGCTACATCTAGGTCCTCTCCCCACACTGGCACTGGTATTGGAGACAGCCTGCTCACTCTGCTGTCTTGTTGGCCCTGATGACCTTGGCAGGCGTCCTCTGGCCTATGGAGCCTGTGTTGGCCCCGGCTGGGAGAGAGCGACCAGTGTCACTCTGGCATCTCCCCAGTCACCGCAGGCTCATCGGATGCCACGGTCACTGGTAGAGGGGCATAGGAGCTGCTGCCCTCATCTGGAGTGCCCTGAGAGGAGCCCACAGAGATGGCAAACAGATTGTGCACCAACACGAGGTTGCTTTGGATCTCCCTACTCACCATTGATGGATGAGCATCTAGCTGGGATATTTGTTGCCCAATCCATTTCTCACACTGACAGTGACCAGCTGAGGGCATTGCCGGTATGTGGGCTTACAGGTCGGAGTGCATCCCCAGGAACCCCTGATTGAGTCCCTGGAGGAGCCTCACCATGAGAGTCGCCACACTCTCCATGGAGGAGGCATTGCGCTCGGCCATGAGGGTCAACGCAGTGCTTATGCTCCACATGGACTCCTCCACAACAGACGCCATAACACGCGTTCCTTCACGTATCTCCACCAGTTCCTCCTGCTCATCCTGCTGGACATCTGCTGCCACAGTGACAACATCAGAGGCACATCATTAGTCACTGACTGAAGATGTTCCTGGTCCCCTGCAGTCCTCCAACTGCCGGTGCCCTGGGAACTCTCTATCTCTGCCTGCACCTCAAGTGAGTGTGAAGTGTGCACCAATAGACTAGACAGCGATGCTATGCCCACCGAGCTGCTGGTATCTGCGCTGGTGCCTGCTTGACAGAGAGGGAGTGATGCAGGTGCATGGTAAGCATCGTGGACCTAAGGGGTCAGGGATGGGCCTTCAGGCTCCTCAGAATGAAGGGGTGCTGGTGAGCCTAAAGGGGAGAAGAAGGACATGTCATTAGTTTAAGTCATGACACTGTCAATGTGCATGCCTGCCACCCTAGTGAGACAGAGATTTGCACCATGGTGCTCTCGTCTTTTGATTATTAATGGGGATTCCAGGTTCCAGGCTCACATCAATATAGAGAGAGCACTGGAATGGTTGCAGTAACCAACATTCTCGCCTCAGTGCACTTCACTCTTACCTTCCTCTGGAACCCCAACCTCACCGTGGCTGCTTGACCGAGGTGCATGGTGCCTCTCCAGCTCCAGAGCCTCCTGCTTGTATTGACTGAGGATTAGCAGGTATGGGGGCCCCCCACCAGTCTGCAACCTCTCAGCATTGTTATGGGATGTTTTCTACTGAAAAGACAGAGGAGCATTGATTAGTCCACCCTCTGCCTGCAGCGCCATTGCAGCCTGGCCAACCCCGCCTGAGGGACACTTCACAGGGCTCAGCTGATTCATGACCCTAGAGTCGCAAGGCACTCAGTCCAAGCAGCCAGGCCTCAATCCTTTGACCAGACCCTGCCTCATTGGCATTTGGCACTCACACCCTAATGCCTCTGAGATCCACGGGTGGGGGGGTGGGGTGGGGGGGTGGGTGGATGGGTAGCTCTTAACTGTTCTGCAAAGTGACCCATGCCAACACGCTACTCGCCCTTCCCAGTCGCAGGAGATCATTGAAGCACTTCCGGCACTGGACCCATGTGCGTTTCACCATGTCGTGGCTGCTGACCCTGGATGCCACCTCCTCCCAGGCCTTTTTGGTGAGGTGTGGGATCCTCCTCCTCCTGTCCCTGGGGACAAGGGCTTCTCTCCTCACTGCCACCTCCTCTAGGAGGGCTGTGAGGCACTCATCCAAAAACGCAAGGCCAGCTACTCCACCGGCCTGCCCTTCTGCTTGCCACGTCCGCTACGGTCTCCATTGACAACACTTCAACGTCCTTTGGTGGCAGCCTTCCATGTGGTGCCGAGGCCGCATTTGAATCGGCCACCAGGTCACCATTGGACCCAATAGACATCGTGTCCCCACTCCCGCCTGCCCCTTCACACACATTCCTTAATTGGCCCGCCCGTGTAAAATCATGGAGCGCGGTTGGATTCCTGACCACTCCTGCCTGACCCCACTGATCCCACACGCCAAGGGTAAAATTCTGCCCTATGAGTTCACTAGTCAAGTAAACTCGAACTGCACGCCTTCATATACACTTGTTGGTTGATGTTCGCTATCAATAACAGAGAGAGACTGACATAAGAACAAACTGTGATTGTTAATTGCAACAAAAGGCAGGGCACTAACTCCTCGCGTGCTCCCACAACCACCTCCAGCTCTAGACTTATAGTTAAACAGTAGCCTGTGCTGTACATTGATTGGTCGGTACTGTCACATTGTTAGTCCACTTGCACTCTCTTTAAGGTACGTGGCACAGTGTGGGAAATTAAAATTACCTGTCCTAAAGCTGGTGAAAGCTGATCATAGGGGATTTTAATTTGTTCTACTGTTATCCAAAGACAGCAAAATCCTCAGTTACATGTGCCTGCTGGGTCTCAACAATGTCACTAACATGCTACATTATAAGTCACCAGTTATTAAAGGAATATATACATACATATAAATGCTTACACAATATTGTCATTTGTAATGAAAACAGAAAACACTGGAAACACTCAGCAGCTCAGGCAGCAACTGTGGAGACAAATATAATTAATGTTTCAGGTCAATGACCTCTCATCAGAACTAATGAAAGATCTTGGACTTGGAATATTAATCATATTTCTCTCTGCACAGATGCTGCAGCCACTGCTGAGTGTTTCCATCATTTTCTGTTCCTATTTTAGATTTCCACCATCGGCAGTATTTTGCTTTTTGTCACTTGCTATGCCTGATTAGGTTGTTTAATATAATATTCAAGAGGGACCTTAACTCCATGTTTAACATACGGTGTACCTGACCAGGGAATGTTTCAGAGATGTTAAAGTAAGCTTTTCTCTGAATCTAATTCTTGCTGCACCTTATCATTTATTGGAATAATATAATGGGTATTTACTCAGCATCTAATCTGTGCGTACTTTTCCTAGAATGCTCACAATGTGTACTAAATATTAATTCTCCAGCATGACTATTTCTGATAAACAAGTGTCACAATTAGATTTTATCACACGCAAAGATTAAATACAGATAAAAGAAAAAGCAATACAATTACAATTTGTGATTGCCTCAGTTTCCTTTCATGGAAGGCCTGTGGTTTCTTAGTATGTGATGTTCAATTTGAAATTATCCTTTCGAATTAGTTTCAGGAAAATGAATTGTGTCCACATCAGTACAGAAAGGTCATTTTGTTCTCTTTTTAGATCGGGGAGAGTTTCAATCCACAATGGAAGATGACCTCAGACAGCCATCTTTTTTGTAACCTCTTGTGTTTTTTATTAAACAATGAAGTATTGACTGAAAGTTCATAGTATAGCGCAACATGAAACAAGCAATTCAAGAGAAAAAAAAAACCTGAAGGATTCTAATAAACTGTTGGAATTAATTAAATTTACTCCTGCAAACCTAAAATGATACACATGTAATGAATTACTTTTTTCCAGTAAAAGTGGACTAAAGACCAAATTAACAGATAAAAGTAGCTAGTCTAGCTGATTATGCATAGCTCAGGAGGTTCTTGATGTGCATGGATTGATTACCATCATTTTCAGATAGAGACTTGTCTCATGGATTATTCAGTGTTGTAACAGATGAATTAATATTTCAGCAAAGTGTCAAGCCATTCTATTCAATTGCTGTTTTGAATTCTGTGACCGTCTGACCATCTAATACATTTGCATTTAATATAGTTGAGTTATCTTCAAACCAATTCAGTTGTTTTTCTTGGTTGGCTTGCACCAATACGGCATTCAGGCCAAAATCAGCAGTGATAGTGGAAATCAGCAACTTCAGCACAGCTACATAAAGGAACCATAACTTTAAGAGTCAGTATCTTGCTGAGTATAAGTAGATAAGAAGCACATTTGTTGTTTTGGCACAGTAAGAAGATTTTTTTAAATTAACATAAGTATGTAGTTGAGTACTTTTTCACTTATCAGTTTAATGTTCAATAAAGTTGTTTATAATACAAAACTCAGAACAGTGTCCACATTAGATATAATTCTGTGATTGGACAATACTTACTAAACAATCTTGATTGTGCTAAGAATTGCACTAACAGCCAATTTAAAATTATCAGTCAGGCTCACAATATGGCTCAATTATGTGTGCTACAAGTTACAAATATTCACATACAGGGCCCTGCCCTATGCAAACAGAAAGAACGTGTCTACGCATTGTACCTATTTCAACAAAATTTACTAAAATGATACCAGGGATGAGGAACTATGGTTATATGGAATATCTAGAGAAACTAGGATTATTCTCCCTACAGCAGAGAAGGCTAAGGAGAGATTTGATAGATGTGTTCAAAGTCATGAATGGTTTTGATAAAGTAAACAAGTAAACAAGAAGTAACTGTTTCTAGTGGCAGATGTGTTGATTAGCAGAGGACACTGATTTACGATAATTGGCAAAAGAATCAGAAGTGGCATGAGGAAAAAAAAGTTATGCAGTGAGTTGTTATGATGTGGAATGCACTGCCAGAAAGAGTGATGGAGGCAGATTCAATAATAACTTTCAAAAGGGAACTGGTTAAATATTTGGAAAGGGGAAAAAAAAGCTAGTCTACAGTGAAGGAGTGGTGGAGAGAGACTAATCAGATAGCTCTTTCAAACATTTGGCACAGGCACAATGAGCTGAATGGCCTTCTTCTCTGCTGCATAATTCTATGACAATTGGGTTAGTACAGTAATTATTCTATTTTCTGAGCTTTAGGGGATTCTGTGATGGCCCATAATATATTCCTATAGGGTGGAGTACACAGTAGGTCTCTGATTTCTGGGTGTGCCTACTAGATATTGGGCAGGTAAAGCCACGCTCTATAGCAGGTGCAAAGCCCACTTATATATGGTGTTTGTAATACTGGACTAAGGTAAAAACCTTGCATCAAAATACAACAATGTAACCAAGATGGCATTTGTAAGTCATTTAATCACTTTATCAGGCAATGGTACATGTGAATGATGGTGAGAGGTATACTGATCTATTTTTAACATCACATCTATTACAGTGTGAGAGACAATACTTTTATATTGTCAAAAGTTGTCACCCTCTAGAATACAAAGCATCATGTAAACCAAAGCAATTTCAGTGTTTATCATTGGACAGCTGGTTCCTGGCTTCAATGTAGTCCTGGTTTAGAAGCTTTGCTGTAACGCTGCACGCTTTTAACTGAAGTAAAAAACATCGCTTCTTAAAGGTTAGTGCTGTCAATCACGATCTTGTCTCTGCTCTTAGCTTTTTCTAGCTTCTGAATTAATTAGTTTACAGGTTCATTGCTCCAATGTTTCATTAACCCTGCCCCTGCTGAATAAATTCAACTCTGTAGTTAATGGAACAGGTGTGTCAAGTCTTAGGTGTTGTCTATTTGACACAGTGGTGAGCTGTCCTCCAGACCCAACAGGAAAGCTCTGCCGTGGACTAACCCTCCTTCCCAATTGTGACACAACTTGCAGTTAATCTAGCTGTGGGTGGCAACAGGAAAGAATGGCCTGGTGTCTTGATCTGGAAACTCTTTGGAACTAGAAAGGAGAGTTTCAAGGGGCAGAAGGATGTGAAAGGAATTGGGGCCAGGACAAGCCAGAGACATGGGAGGTAAAAGATATAAAGGGGACAATTTGGAGATGAGAAGTTAGGATGCTGACCAGTTTTCTGGAAACAAAATGGCAACTGTAATCCACGGGAGTAGACATAAATTTGTCCATGGCTGTTACAAGGAGGCAGATTTGTCAGAGAAATGCAGGTACAAAGTTTCGAGAATTGGCAGAATAATCTGTAATTTGAGGCACTGTGAAGCAGTTGAGCAGCTCACATCTGCTGAGCACAGGCAAGGAAAAGGCAGGAAGTGAGTTACAGGATCAGGATCAGCCTTACATGCTGTGAAAAGGAGGTTGATGCAATGTGTTTTTCTTAGAAACCTAATACAATTATTTGGCACAATTCCTAGTGTCTGGGATGGAATTTTAAAAGCATAATACAATTGGTCTCCCTGAGTGAGACTACACAATGCTGCACCTAGACAAATGGCTACCTAAATTCGATATGAATGAGCCATTGGGCAGAATCTTCTGCCTGTCAGGCGGGCTGGTCAGAAGCAGGCACAGCTGGGCACAGAGCCGATTGCTGCCCACGATCGGCTGTGCTCCACCATTTTATGTGGGCGGGCCAATTAAGGCCCACTCAGCGTGATGCGTGCCCGGTAGCGCTCAGCGCTACCTGTGTGGGCGGGGGGGAGGGGGTGAGAGTTGGGGCCTGCGTTCTTTCATGCATGTGCAGAAAAGCACAGAAATCTCCTTGAGGCACGGAGCTGCCTCAGGGACATTACGTTCAATTTGAAACTTCAAAATAAAGAAAGTTAAAAATCTTTCACACACGTCCCCCCATGTGACAGTGTCACATGAGCTGGGACATGTTTATGAAATGTTTAAAAAATATTTAATAATTTAATAAACCCTTCATGAAACCTCATCCCGCCGTGGATGAGGTTTCATGAAAAATGCAAAGGCCGCCTGGACTCTTCGCCTGCCCACCAACCTTAAGGTTGGACAGGCAGCCCTGTCAAATTTGTTAAATGGTTTATTAATGGCCTTGACAGGCCTTTGACAGTTTGGCAGGCATGGAGCTGACTCTGGTGCATGCCTGCCGAATGAAAGATTGGAATAACGCGTGATGACATCAGGACGCATGCCCGAAGTCACTGCGCATCATTTTACATGTCACCGTGCGGGGCCCAACCCTGCACGCTGAATAGAAAATTCTGCCCATTGATTCTGGATTCCATGAAGCCTCATGGTTTCAGGTCAAACATGGGCTTGGAAACCTCCTGCTGATGACCACTTACTGCCCTCCCTCAGCTGACGAATCAATAATCCCCCATGTTGACACTCCATGGAGGAAGCATTAAAAGTACCAAGGGTTCACAACATATTTTGGTGGGAGATTTCAATATTCAATATGAAGATTGGCTCAATGGTACCACCACTGCTTGAGCTGGCTGCAATCTAAGGGACACAGCAGCCTGACTTTTATCAAGTAGGGAGATGCATCTGTCCATGACAGCATTGGTAAGAATGACCACCATTTAATCTTTGTGGAGACTAAGATGGAGGACATCTTCCATCTAGGATCTAGTAGCTCAAAACTGACTACCCATGAGGTGCTGTGGGCCTCATCAGCAGCAGACTTGAATAACACCAAAATCAGTAAACCCATGGTCAATGTAACCCATACTCCTCTATCATCACCAAGCTAGGTGGATTACTCTGCTCAATGAATGTAGGAGAGCATGCATGCCAGGAGGAGCATCGATCATACTCGGAAATGAGGTGCCAACCAGGTGAAGCTAATACACAGGAATACATGAATGTCAAACAGCAAAAGTAGCATCCTATCAACAGAACTTAGTGATTCCACAACCAGTGGATCAGGTTGAAAGTCAATAACCCTGCCACATACAGGTGTGAATGGTAGCGAACAATAAGCTACGAAGAGGAGATGGAGGCTTCAAGAACATCCCAATCCTCAACAATGACAGATGCCTGCCTGTGCAAATGATGCAGTTAAAGCATTTTCAACCACCATCAGCCAGAACTGCTAGGTGGATGATTTTTCTCAATCTGTTTCTAACATACTTACTATTATCGATGCCAGTCTTCGGTCAATTTGGTTCACTCCAAGTTACATCAAGAAATGGCTGAGTGCAGCAGGCACATCAAAGACAATGGGCCCTGACACCTTCCCAGCTGTAGCTTTGAAGACCTGTTCTGGATAACTATCTGCATTCCCAGGTAAGCTGTTCCAGTACAGGTATGAAACAACATTTACTCACCAATATGGAAAATTGCCCAGATATGCCCTGTCTACAACCTGAGCAATTATCATCTCATGAGCCTACTCCCAACCATTAGTGAAATAATAAGAGGAGTTGTCAACAATTCCAATACAGGACACTTACAAATAGTCATCAATGCTCAGTTTGGATTCTGTCAAGCCCACTTGCCACCAGGCCTTATTACACATGGACACAAGAGCTAAATTCCAGAAGTGAGATGCATGATAACTGCCCTGGACACCAATCATCAGACAGAGAATGACGTCAAGGAGGTCTTGTAAAACTGAAGTCAGCGGTAATCAGGGAAAATTGTCCAGTGGCTGGAGTCATTACTGGCACAAAGGAAGATAGTTATGATGTTGGAAGCCTATTATCTCAGCCTCAGGACATTGATGCTGGAGTTCCACAGGCCAAGATACCAGGCTCAACTATTCTCAGCTGCTCCTTCCATGACTGTACCAACATCATAAGTCAAAAATGGGGCTGTCCACTTATAATTGCAGTGTACTGCTTCATTTGTAGTTTCTCCGATAATGAAGCAGTCCATGCCTGGAGAACATCCAGACTTGGGCTGTTAAGTGGCAAGTAACATTCTCAGAACGATCACCAGTAATGGGACGATTAAAATGGGGGAAGCTCAAGAGGCCAGAATTGGAGGGATGTACAGCAGTAAGAGATTACAGAGATTAGGAGGGGCAAGGCCACAGAGAGATTTGAAAACAAGGTTGAGAATTTTAAAATCAAGGTGCTGCTTAACTGGGAGCCAGTGTAGGTCAGAGAGTACAGAGGTGATGGGTAAATGGAACATGGTACAAATTAGGATAATTAGAGATAATAAAGGCATAAATGAGAGTTTCAGCAGAAGATGAGCTACGGCAGGGCAGAGTCAGGTGAGTCATGGGATTGGTTAGCTCAGTTGGCTGAATAGATGGTTTGTGGTGCAAAGCGACACCAGCAGTTTGGTTTCAATTCCCTTACCAGCTGAGGTCATCTATGAAGGCCATGCCTTCTCAACTTCACCCCTTTCCTGAGGTGTGGTGATCCTCAGGTTAAACTCACCACCAGTCATCTTTCTCTAATGAGAGAGCAGCCTATGGTGTGGATATTGAAATAGGCAGTTTTAATGATGGTACAAACCTATGCGCAGAAGTGTCAATATCTTATCAATTACATTGTTGAGGTTTATTAATGTCAGTCACATTGTTAAGGTAAACAGGTGTGGGGTATTTGAACACGTATAAATTGAGGATAGCTGGGACACTGTGTGGAGTGTTGACTCTGAGCAAAGCCAATAAGCTCTCTCAGGCAGGAAAGGCTCTGTGTCTTAGTTTTGACTTCACCAACCAGCATGGATCATATTAACAACATTTGGTTCAGTCTCAGACAGTTGCCAGAGACCGAAATGGAGTCAGTGACGATGGGATTTGAGGTTGGAGCCAAAGGCAATGGCTTCAGTCTTCCTGATTTAGTCTGGTTTATCCCCATTCAGTACAGGGAATATATTTATTATGTAAATGAGAAAAACTCCAGGATCCCCTAATGGACAAGTGCAAAAATGGAAACAACATTCCGAGCTGGTGGGTCTCTTGTGTCAGTCTCATGAAGCCTGCAAGCATTAACGTAAAAATGCCCGGTGATCTATTTGTAAAGGCCCGGATTGTAATGAATACAATCAGGCACTGATCCATCGAAAAGAAGTTGATAGCATTGAAATACTTACTAGCGGTAATGGTGTGTGAAAATGTTCCAATTTAAAAGCTCACACTGCCTGGAATTACTGTCAGCAATAACGATGTCCTGTTCAGTAGAAGAGAAAAAGGGCCTTGGGCCAGATTATCAGCATGGGTGCAGGAACTGGGAGTCAGCAATTCCCCTGGCATCACAAGCCTGCCTCTGACCTGTCAGTGCTGACTTGTAGGATTTCCTTCTGGGGGAGGCGGAGATGGATTTGAGATGGGCCTGCTCCATACTGCAGCAGAATGGAGCCAGAAATAGAGGATGAAGTAGAATAGTCAAACCTTGACCTGGGCCAAATAAAAGACCCACCTCCACCAGCATCTTTGACCCACAAGACATTGTACTTTGTTGCGAAACTGATAAGTATCCTTGGAAGTGCTGTCTTAACTTCATTCTGCAAATATTCACTTTCATTCTTTACTGGCTAATAGCTTAACGTCCCTCTGAGTTGGCCCAGCATGCAAGAATCCTCAGCAAACTCCCAACATTTTACAGACTCCCCTGAGCTCTTCCACTGCTACCTCAGACACTCAGCACAAGGGCTGATGGCCAAAAGCTGTCTCTGATCTCCCCTGTAAGTGGCTGCACTCTCTCTCATGTGCAGCTGCTCCCCATATTCAGCTCTCAGCTGAACTGCCTCTTACAGAACCCCATCACTCCAACCTCAACAGAACAGTGCAACCGATGAGCGATGCCCTGGTCCCTCCTAATGTAAGTGTGCTCCTCAAGGAGCTCTGGCCCCCTGGAATGTTTCCACACTATATTAAGCCATGCCACGTTGGCATTCATACATCAACAGTGAAGCCATATAGAAAACCCATTACTGGTTTTCAACCCACAACTCCGCAGCCTCTCGTTATCATACAGTCATGCCTATCTAAAGGTGAAGGTACATATTGATTCATGTCATTCAACTACTCCAACAACAGTGTGTTGCAGTAATCCAGCAGTCAGAAGAGCTGGGTCTCAGTGCTAAGATTCTGCGACCAGGACTTTGTCTTTTTGTGCAGACACTGAGCAACAGGAAAGACATCCTGTACCCAGCAGACTGCAAACTGACCCTCAATGAGACCATGGATGCAAACCACAGAGATGGTGAGCTCAGTGGGGAGTACTGCCGAACATGAAGGCAGTGCTGTAAGAGGTTTCATGAGCTGCTGTGTTCTGGAAAGGTGAGTGAAACATTCAGCTATTGTGTTTCCCCTTGGCTTGCAGCAGCAGGAACACATGCTGCCTATCAACCTTGCAGGAGTGCACAGCCAGGACACTGAAGCAGTGCCCAATGCTTATGAGTTTGACTGACAATGAATAAATGTTGCCTCAAACCATAATGTGACCTTCTTTTCTCCTTGTAACCATCCACTGTTTTATCTCCCTCTCCATCTTGTCCTTGCATGAGAAATGGTTCCATAATGTCCTTAATGGCACAGACTGGGGGTGGGATGCCACTGCTGAGGGTAATAAAGGATGTAGAGGAGAGGGCAATGGTCATTTCCAGTGACCCCTCACAAGATGGTGTTGGTGATAGTAAGACAGCCATTCCAGGTGCACATGGCCGTGGAAGAGGCTCTTGCGAGTGTGGTGTTGTGCAGTTTTGGTGGCGGTATTCAGGGAAATGGTCTTGGTGGTGGTGGTGGGGATGGAAGGAAAGTTGGGTGGGTGGCACTGGCTGTGCACTGTGAAAAGCTGGTCTGACATCTTGGGGAACATTGGGTGGTGTGTAAAGTCCCATCTTGCAGAACTTTCAGGGTCGCCAAGCCAAGTTCTTATGAACTTCACAGGGGTGCCAATGGTGTACACCATCTCTGTGAGCCAAGGAATCCCTTGGACATCAGAAGGAAGAGATGCCTGAGGATGCAATGTCAGATTGGATTAGTGCACCATACACCAGTGCACTAATAAGATAAGTGCACTTCAGTGGATCCATGTGGGGAAATAGAGTGGGTGGCACTTGATGAGGAGCACAGCAACAGTGAGCAGGAGGAGGTGTCTGAAACTAGAGACATCTATGGAGAGTCCTCCTCGGTGGGGGAGGACAGTCACAGTGATGCTCTGCTGGGCAGTAAGTAAGGGCCTCAGGAGTCATAGTTTGGGGCTCGATACTTGGAACAGTAGCAGATATGTGGCCACCTGTTGGAGTTCCCTGAAGCTTTTGCGGACCTATAGATGCAAATGGAGGAGTCCATGGAACAGATGAGCTCAGTCATATCTTGGGACTTCTAGCACATGAGCTCCTCCCATGAAAGAGTGACCAGCTTCATGGAAGGCCAAAATTAAAATAAAAATAGCTGGAAAAACTCAGCAGGTCTGACAGCATCTGCAGAGAGGAACACAGTTAACGTTTCAAGTCCGTATGACTCTTCATGGAAGGCCATATGTGGCAGCACCTGGAATGCATGCAAGAACAGTACGATGTCCCGCACAGGGTGCATAGCTCTCTCTGCAGCCTACACCAGTCAGTTCAGACTCTGAACTCTGATGTCTGTGGAGTATATGAGGAGCTGTGGACTCTGAATAGGACATACACACAGGTGGCCCAAACATTGCTTGAGGGGATGCAAGCTATGCCCCAGTGGAAAAGTTCACCAATGGCTGAAGATGTTCAGGAGGAAGATGAGGGTTCCATGCAGCTAGCAAAGCCCTCAGTATCCTTAGCTTCCCCCAGCCCTTTGACAGAGTGAGCATTGGTGGTTCAGGTCCCAGTGATGATGGCTGTCCCTGCAGAGATGCAGGCAACAACTTCACTAGTGGGACCCTGCAAAGCAAGGCCAACTGCAATGCTTCTCACAGCCACGTAGCCGAGGAGGTGAGCAGGCTACCTCCACCTCCTCTTATGGCAACTAGGAGAACCTTGTTAATATGGCAAACATCTTGTTAAAACCAATTGGTAGTTAAACAGGTGATGGGCATTAATTATCCCAACTGAATTAAATAAAGAGGTAGAACAGCTGGAACACTTTGGATGGAAGCTATGAGGGAGTTGTCAGCACTGAGGAGTTGTCTTGGAAATAAGTCAGCTTTAAGCAAGAGACTGGCTTGGATTAATTCTTCCATCATAACCTCTTATTGTCAGTAACATGATGAACTTTAAGCTTTGCTGATTGATTGCTGTATATGAAGCTTTCTGTCTCAGTCCTCTGAGGGAAAAGAAGTTTACTGTTGCTGACAATTTAAGTTATGGAAAGACAGTGCAAAATTGCAAACTTTGACTATCTACCAATTCTTTCTGACTCTGAAACTTATCAGTAATGGAAGGCTGAAGTTGAAATATGGACATGGGTTACAGCTGTACCCTGGAAGAAGCAAGATATGGCTTTGGTGTTATCATTACCAGCCAAAAGTAAGATAAGGAGTAAAGTATTTTCAGAGTGAAAAGTGAGTGATCTGGTTTGGATCATGAAGAGGGATTGAACTGTTTGATATAATTTTTGGATAAGTTTTACAAAAAGGATGAGTTATTGGAAGCGTATGAAACTTGGATGATCTTTGATAGGTTTAGGAAAGAATATATCATGGATTTTTCTAAATGGTACAGGAGACTACAGCGATTTGAACTTGAAATTCCAGAATCGATATGGGCATTTAAACTACTGGACTGTGCTCGCATTTCCCATGTTGATAGTCTTTTAGCACGAACAGGGGTTCAGCTCTGGGGGAGAGAATCTCTCTTAGATCAAATGGCTGCTGCCCTAAAAATTTCTGGGGAAACAGTCATTCCCTGCCACTTTTTTTAAGCAAATGTGAACAACTATGCTGTAAAACAAAGGATGGAGGATTCAATGGTGACCGAATTTCACGGTCGACCAAGTATTAGACGAAGATTCCAATACAAAGATGGGGTTAATGATGAGGTCTGGGATGGTGATCGTAGATATTTAAACCCAAAAAATGCACGGGGAATGGTTAATTGGTGTTTTTGGTGTGATTCCCAGTACCATTATGCAATGACCTGCCCACAGCAAAGGAATTGTGTTTTTGAAGTGATCCATGAGATGGATTCATCTGAAACTGAAAATGATGATGGTGACTGCCATAATGGAATTATATTGATCAGAGTTTGAATCTGGTGATGAGTATCTTGATGGTAGATTCCTTCAACTGTGCAGTTCTGGACAGTGGTTGCACTTCTACAGTGTACGGCATGGACTGGCTTGACTGCTATCTGGAGTCTCTCGATGAGGCAGACCGGCAGAAGGCCAAGGAGTATGGAAGCTCCACCTGCTTCAGGTTTGGAGATGACAATACATTAACATCCTCCAAACGGGTAGTCCTCGCTTGTAAGATATCAAGGATCAATCTGTTTATCAGTGCTGATGTGGTTTCTAGCAAGATACTGCTATTGAGTCGATCTGTGATGAAGGCTCAGATGATGCTAGATATGAAGAATGATAGAGCAGTCATGTTTGGGGGAAAAATATAGATCTCCATTTTACTCAGTAAGGCCATTATTGCTTGCCACTAAGGAAGCCAGAGATTTCTCATCAAAAAGTTCATGAAGTTTTGTTAACTGCTGAGAATGAGATTTTGATGGACAGAAAGATCATTTGGAAATTACATAGACAGCTTGCACATCCGCTGCTACAGAAACTGAAGACTACGCTTCGAGATGTGGGAGTGGTTGATAAAGGATATGATGATCTTATTGAACGAGTCACTGCTCCGTGTGAAATTTGCCTTAACTATTGCAAGACACCACTGCGACCTGTTGTGAGCTGCCACTAGCCAGGAAGTTTAATAATGCAGTGGCAATCAACTTGAAAGTTTGGGACAAGGATAGGGGTATTTTTTTTTACTACACTTCATAGATATGGCAACCAGATTTAATCCATCCATTGTCATACATAATAAAGACAAAAGAACCATTGTTGATAAGGTCATGGAGAAATGGATAGGAGCAGGATTACGAACACCAACTAAATTCCTTACAGATAATGGTGCGGAATTCGCCAATGAGTAATTTTGAGATATATGTGAAAATTTAAACATCATAGTTAAGCACACTGCAGCTGAGAGCCCATTTAGTAATGGTCTTTGTGAAACAAACCATGCAGTAATAGTTGACATGTTACACAAAATATTAGCTGATCAGCCAGGTTGTAAACTGCAAACAGTACTAGCATGGGCGGTGCACACAAAGAACTCTCTGCAAATGGATGGGGGGGAGTGGGTGGGGGGTACAGTCCATATCAGTTGATGTACGGAAGAAATCTGAAGTTACCTTCGGTGTTGTCAGATGGTCTCCCTGCTCTAGAAGGAATTAGCATTAACTCCACTTTTCTGCTCATCTGAATGCTTTGCAAGCGGGCTCAAAAGCTTTCATTAAAGCTGAGGTTTCAGAGAAAATTCAGCAGGCCCTATATCACTGCATAAGACCATCGGGAATGCAGTTTAGACAAGGAGACATGGTATATTATAGACAGGAAGGTCAGAAAGAGTGGAAAGGTAATGGCAAGGTTAGAGAGTGATGGGGAAGTAGTAATTGTGCAACACGGTAATCAAACTGTTAGGGTACATTCTTCACGGTTAATTGGTACTGACTATACCTTTTACAGGTTCTGAACAGGACATAGAACACGAGGAAGCACCATGCACTTCACATACACATACACTGGGTAGTTATGAGGAGCAGACAATGGCAGATACAGGGTTGACTGACTATGAACAAAATAATACTGAGGTACTGGACAACACTATTTGTCCAAAAGGGCAATTACCCAAAGTAGGAACAAAGGTAAAATATATGCCAGAAGGGGCCAATGTGTGCAGGGATGCCACCATCATAGGCAGAGCAGGAAAGGCCACTGCTAAATACAAACATTGTCTAAATGTGCAGGATGAAGGACAGGAGACAAAACCTATCAATTGGCAAACCAAGGTAACGACGTGGAAACCCAGAAAGCAGTATGAGTTCTGACAGTAGACCAGAAAGATCTGTGGTCATGGCCCTAGAAAAATATCATGGACTTGTGAATGGAGTTCTGTTCGCATGGGAGAACGATCATATAATAGCAGTCCATTAAGGGAGAGGAATGTGAGTAGAGGCTGTAGCTTAATAAGGAAGACTAAAGAGCAACCTAACAATCTCAATAGAAGTAAAAGTCCTTATGACACAGATTCTAGTAGCTGCTAATAAATTGGAAAGTAAGCTGATAAAGGAAGCCAAACGGAAAGTGTTGGAAGGAATTTGGGGTATATTCTGAAATAGCTGACAGAGGACAGCCAGTTTTAAATCTCAGATGGATCTGTACAGAAAGGGTACTGCCAGATGGCACATAAGGCCAAAGCGAGATTAGTAGCCTGAGGCTTTGAAGAGAGACTAGGAGGTCAGGATGTCAGTGGACTCGCCTACTGTGGGGAAAGTGAGTTTGAAGATTTTTTAGCTATTTTGGAATCCTATTCCTGGGAGTGCAAATTGATATAAAGGCTGCATTTTTACAGGGGGAGAAATTTCAAAGGGAAGTTTTTTTTTTAAATCATCCAAAGAAGCCAGGGATGTAGAAGGAAAGGGATGGAAATTGAATAAGTGTGTTTATGGGTTGAATGATCATCAAGAGTATGGTATTTTTCTGAGGGGTCTGTCCTGTTGAAAATTGATTGCATTCAGTTACAGGCAGACCCTGCGATGTTCTACTGGTACCATAAGGAGAAACTAGCTGGGATCTTTATCATGCAGTTGATAATTTCCTGTGGGGAGGATCTGTAGAATTTGAACAATGGGTAATCGAAAATAAAGGAGTTCCAAGTCTGAAGTCAGTATTTTGGGGCCTTTAAATGCATAGGTTTAGATATTAAGCAGAGCGAGTTAGGGGCGACATTGAATCAACAATTACATCTAGAAAATGTTAATTACATCCCAATAACTCGTGGTAGATCCTCACAAAGAGGATTCTGCTACCAAGGAAGAGATGCAACAGTTGAGAAGTTTGACTGGGCAGCTGAACTGGTTGTGCACTCACATTAGGCCTGGTGCTAGTTATCTGTTGGAGCTGAGTACCATGTTGAAGCATGCCACAGTTGAGCAAATAAAACACTTAAAATTAAATTCTGAGAGATGTGTGCTCAAGTTCACAGCCTTGGGTGATCTAGAAGATGAGGTTGGTCATATTTCTAGTGCTGCTTCACATGCCAATCTTCCAGATGGGTACTCTAGCACAGCAGGGTTCTTGATGGGAAAGAACGATAAATGTTGCCTACTGGGTTGGGAGGCCAAGAAAATAAAAAGGGTAGTGAAAAGCACCTTAGCTGCTGAAACGTTAGCCTTAGAAGAGGCATTAGATATGGGGATTTACTTGTCCAATATATTGACAGATATATAAGGGGCAATGTAGGAAAAGTTTGCCCATAGAATGTTATGTTGATAACCAGTCTCTTTGGGACAACATTCATACCACAAAGTGTCATGGAAAAAAGACTACAAGTAGACCCAGCCAGCATAAAGGAGATGCTAGAAAGAAAAGAGATCTTTAAGGTAAAATGAATTGATGCAAGGAACCAACTATCAGATGTGTGTGCGCATGTGTGCCCTTCTGTTTGCTTTAAAAAAAGTGTTCAAGTTTTTTTAGTAAGATAAGAGGAATCTGTTAATATGGCAATCATCTTGTTAAAACAGGTGATGGGCATTAATTATCCCAATAGAATAGAATAAAAAGGTACAGCTGGAACACTGTGGAAGCTCCTAGGAAGTTAGTAGGACTGAGGAGTTGTCTTGGAAATAAACCAGCTTTGACCAAGAGACCTGCCTGGATTAATTTCTTCCACCACAACCTCTTATTGTGAATAACAAACCTATTGTAGGAGCCTGGTGTTCGCAGGCACAGGTGTCACCTTGATCACTGAGTGGGCCACTGGTGTGCCATGGATGGAGTTCATAAATGGTTAGTCTCACTCACAATATATTTAAAGCCATTGTTTTTTGCAATGGTTAGCATGCTGTCAATAGCAAAACAGTATTTACAATGTACACAGATATCATCAGGTTCTCTCTGATGCCAGTGGAGACTGCAACCAGTAGTCCATCTATGTGTGACGGGTTGTGAAGCATGTTAGCATGGTTGACCTCCCTAGTGAAGGCTTAGGCTTGGTGCATTGTCATGCCTGTGTTCTGTGTTCAAACACTGAACTGTTGCTTGATTAGTAGAATCCTTGCAACAATGATGTCCTGCATGGATTTCTCCCTGGAGCCTGGGCCCCTATGCATCTGAGGCCTTTTCCTGAGTCCCCAGCCTTCCTTCTGCCTTGTCCTGACCCCTTTATACTCAAATGATATGTGGCCTTCCTTGTGCTTTGCCTTCTCAAGCATCACTCCTCTTTGTTATGCCATGTTGTGCAGTATACACTGGCAGGCTGGGTGGCCTTCTCAGGTCCTGGTCACCCAGAATCCAACCATCTATCTGGAGGTGGGGTAGAAGAGCTGAGGCATGCTTGACTCTCCTAGTATAAAGGCATCATGGCAGCTGGCTCAGAAGTGTGCACAGATATATAGGAAGTTCTTCCTGTGGTCACAAACCAGCTGAACATTGAGGGAATGGAAGACATTCCTGCTTATAAATCTACCAAGTCTGTCCGTGGGTGCCTTGATAGCTACATAGGTGCAGCCAGTTATATCCTGCACCTGGGGAAATCCAGCTATTGTGGCAAAATCCATTGCCCTCTGCGCTTGGGAGGTTGTACCCACAGGGAAGCTGCTGAAGTCAGTGACCTTGGGTAAGGGGGTGGTGTAGATGCAGCAGTGATCAATCAACAGATGCAAAGGAGGGTGGTCTGCAGCAGAGCTCTGAAATGACCCTGCAACAAAGAAATTGAGAGCCACAATCACCTTCAGTGCTACCAGCAGGACCTGTTGATGGGTAATTTTCGGTGAGAGGTCATCATGGACAACCATGTTGTAGCTATCTGAAAGTTCACTATAGCACTTAAACCATTTGTAATGCATGAAGTGGGCAACTGTAAGAAAAACAGAAGATTTTGGAAATACTCAGCAGGTCAGGTACCGTGTAGGAAGGAATACAAATTACATTCTCCAGTTTTTTATGAATTTTTGAAACCTGCCACAACAGATGGTGGAGTTTGAATTCAATAAAAGTCTAAAATTAAAAGTCTAATGATGACCATGAAACCATTGTCGATTGTTGTAAAAACCCATCTGGTTCACTAATGTCCTTTAGGGTAGGAAATCTGTCACCCTTACCTGGTCTGGCCTACATGGCCTAGTAAGCAACTCAGTTGTATCAAACCACTAAAAAGTCACAAAAAAGGAATGAAATGGGACGGACAACCTGGCATTGACCTACATACCGGAAATGACAACAGCAATCACAATCTTGTCAATTCCTTACTAACATCTGGGGGCCAATGCTAAAATTGGAAGAGCTGTCTCACAGACTAGTCAAGCAGCAGCCTAACATAGTCATCCTCACGGCAGCATACCTTGCAGATAATGTCCCAGACTCCACCATCAATATCCCTGGGTATTTCCTGTCCCACCAGCAGGAGAGACCAGCAAAGGTGGCAGCACACTGGTATACAGTCAGGAAGGAGTTGCCCTGGGAGTCCTCAACATCGACTCTGGGCCCCATGAAGTCTCATGGCATCAGGTCAAACATGCGCAAGGAAACCTCCTGCTGATTACCACTTACCACCCTCCCTCAGCTGATGAATCAGTGTTCCTCCATGTTGAACATCACTTGGAGGAAGCACTGAGGGTGGCAAGAGTGCAGAATGTACTCTGGGTGGGGGACTTAAATATCCATCACCAAGAGTGGCTCGGTAACAACATTTCATATTAAGCTGGCTGAGTCCTAAATGACGTAGCCACTAGATTGGGTCTGCAGCAGGTTGTGAGGGAACCAACAAGAGGGGATAAACATACTTGACCTCATCCTCGCCAACCTGCCTGCTTCATGACAGTATCAGCAGGAGTAACCACTGCACAGTCATTGTGGAGACGAAGTCCTGCCTTCACATTGAGGATACCCTCCATTGTGTTGTGTGGCACTACCACTGCTAAATGGGAGAGATTTCGAACAGGTCTAGCAACTTCAGACTGGGCATCCATGAGGCGCTGTGGCCATCATCAGCAGCAGCAGAATTGTACTCAAGCACAATCTGTAACCTCATGGCCCAGCATATCCCCCACTTTAGCATTACCATCAAGCCAAGGGATCAACCCTGGTTCAATGAAGAGTACAGGAAGGCATGTCAGGAGCAGCACCAAGCATACCTAACAATGACGTGTCAACCTGGTGAAGCTACAACACAGAACTACTTACATGCAAAGCAGGCTAAGCAAGTGATAGACAGAGCTAAGCGATCCCACAACCAACGGATCCAAGCTCTAGTCCTGCCACATCCAGTCCTGAATGGTGGTGGACAATTAGACAACTCATTGAAGGAGGAGGCTCCACAAATATCCCCATCCTCAATGATGGAGGAGCCCAGCACAGCTGTGCAAAAGATAAGGCTGAAACATTTGCAACAATTTTCAGCCAGAAGTGACGAGTGGATGATCCATCTCTGCCACCTGCAGAAGTCCCCAGCATCACAGATGCCAGTCTTCAGCCAATTCAATTTACTCCACATGATATCAAGAAATGGCTGAAGGCACTAAGTACCACAAAGGGTATGGGCCCTGACAATATTCCTGCAATAGTACTGAAGACTTGTGCTCCAGAACTTCCTGCGCCCGTAGCCAAGCTGTTCCAGTACAGCTACAATATCTGCAACATCTGGCATCTACCTGGCTATGTGGAAAATTGCCCAGGTATGGCCTGTACACAAGCAGGACAAATCCAACCCAGCCAATTAATGTCCCATCAGTCTACTCTCGATCATTAGTAAAGTAATGGAAGTGGTCATCAACAGTGCTATCAAGCAGCATTTGCGTGGCAACAACCTGCTCACTGCCCAGTTTGGGTTCTGCCAGGGCCACTCAGCTCCTGATCTCATTACAGTCTTGGTTCAAACATGGACAAAAGATCTGAAACACAAGATGTGGTGAGAGTGACTGCCCTTGACATCAAGGCAGCATCTGACCAAATGCGGCATCAAGGAACCCCCAGCAAAACTGGAGTCAATGGGAATCGAGGGGAAAGCTCTCCATGGATTGGAGTCATAACAAGCACAAAGGAAGATGGTTGTGATTGTTGGAGGTCAGTCACCTCAGCTCCAGGACATCACTGCAGGAGTTCCTCAGGGCAGTGTCCTAGGCCCAACCATCTTCAGCTGCTTCGTCAATGAGCTTCTTTCCATCATAAGGACAGAAGTGGGGACGTTTGTGCAATCATCGGCAATTTTCAGCACCATTCGCGACTCCTCAGATACTGAAGCAGTCCATGTCCAAATGCAGCAAGACCTGGACAATATCCAGGTTTGAGCTGACAAGTGGCAATTAAAATTCAAGCCACAAAGGTGTCAGGTAATGACCATCTCCAACAAGAGAAAATCCAACCATCGCCCTTTGGTGTTCAATGGCATTACCATCACTGAATCCCCCACTATCAACATTCTGGGGGCTACAATTGACCAGAAACTGAACTGGACTAGCCATATAAATACTGTCTCTACCAAGAGCATATCAGAAGCTAGGAATTGTGCGACAATTAACTCACCACCTGATTCCCCAAAGCCTGTCCACCATCCACAAGGCAGAAGTCAGGAATGTGATGGAATACTCCCCACTTGCCTGGAGGAGTGCAGCTCCTATAACACCGAAGAAGCTGAACACCATCCAGGACAAAGCAGCCCGCTTGATTGGCACCACATCCACAAACATTCACTCCCTCCACCACTGAGACACAGTAGCAGCAGGTGTGTACCATCTACAAGATGCACTGCAGGAATTCACCAAGGCGCTTAAGACTGCTCCTTCCAAACCCACTACCACCTAGAGGGACAAGGCAGCAGATAGTTGAGAACACCACCAATTGGAAGTTCCCCTCCAAGTCACACACCATCCTGGCTTGGAAATATATCGCCATTCCTTCACTGTCACTGAGTCAAAATCCTGCAACTCCCTTTCTTCCTAACAGCACTGTGGGTGAAGCTACACTACATGGACTGCAGCGGTTCAAGAAGGCAGCTCACCACCACCCTCGAGGTCAACTGGCGTTAGGCACTAAATGTTGGCCCAGCCAGCAAAGCCCACATCCCATGAATGAATAATAACAAAAGCACTTTTGACAGCAGCTGTGACGAGTTTTTTGGACATTCTTCCTCCTGAGTTATTGTGTGCATGTTATCATAAATCAATATTTTGTGTTTACTGTAAGAATTCTGGTTGGAGTCTTTTTATGCTGGGAATAACAGTATCAAAGGGTAACAATTGGCCAGTTTTTTTTGTGGGTGAATTAAACATTTAAACTATTGCCATGAGAAGTGGGATTGGAATTAACTGTGCACTCCTCCCAAAACACTGGGATGAATATTTGTGGCACTTTCTAAGCTGAACTATAGTTTCAGCTTGGTGTTTCTGTCTGGATGCTATTCCTGGCAGATGGTAATTTAGTTGAAGTTTCAAAGAATGAAACACAACCAATTTTTACTTTGAGAAAGATGTAAGAAGGATTAAGTGAATGATGAAATAGATTTTCAAAATATCTCAGTGGAGATACAGGTCTCCTTTTTCTTTGTTTCCAGTATCGGTGGGTCTCAACTGGGGCCTCTGGATCCCAGGAAGTCTATACATACTTCCTAGGGTCTCTACATAATGTGAATGTGTATGACAGGAGGTGGGAGGAGAGTGCAACAGCCACATGTGCAAAGGGGGCTATGTCACACCCAGGAAGGGAGAGCACATGACGGAGTGCTGAGTGGCAGGAAAGTGAAAGGCCGTTTTCTTAAAAGCATTATTAAAATGCTGTTTACGTGCAGCACTTCCACATTAAGTATCATATAGCATTGTAATTTTAGATGCGGACTGGTGGGGTCAGAGTACGAGAGGCTGTGATCATGAATCAATTTGTTAAGGGACCCTTCAAGCAATAAGTCTGAGAACCACTGTTCTATATTACAGCAGTTACAAATTAAAAGTACTCCATTGGTTGTAAAGAACTTTATAACATCCTGAGATCATGAAAGGCATCACATAAATGCAAGTCTTTCTTTCTGGCTGAAAGGATGCTAAAGGAAATGAGGGTGGATATTCTTATTTAAGTCATTTATGCAGATGAGTCTGGATAATTATGTAATAATTAATATTAAGCATTAAACGTTGTTTACCCACCGGCAGCAAAGGCAGGTTTTCACGCCGTATTGTCCCGAGCCCGCCTCATTATTTATGCACTCCCGGGAAACACACCGTTTCCATGGTGAGCGGGCTCTCATTCACCCACCTGCCATCACCCTTCTGCTGCATCATGCCAGGCACCACATTTAAAGTCCAGCCGCAAGCACACTTCAGTGCTTCCAGACCACAACTGCTCCATGGAAGACATGGCCCTGAAACTGAAGAAGACTGCAGCCCCCAGGTTGAGCAACAAGTCTCTCGAGCAATTTTTGGATGTGGAGGGATGTCCTCTATTCCTGCTCTGGCCACGGAATGGGCAGCAACAGCACTAACCCAGCATGGGAGGTGGTTGTCAGTGCCAATGCCATGCAAAAGAGAACAGCCACCCAGTGCCGGAAGATGAATGATCTCCTCCTCCTCCTCCTCCTCTGCCATTCCGTCAGGGTAATTCACTCTTCTTGTCACACTCAACACTTACACTCTCAAACCTATAACACATCCACAGGGCCCGCACTCACTGCCCATTCAAGAGACACCAGTCACTCTCTGTCATTCACTGTCTTTGTCCTCATCCTGTCCTTGAGACCACTCAACACCCACAGGCCAAGCATACTTGTCATCTGGCCTGGCAGGTGTCCTGCTTATACTGTCTCCATCTCTGTCCATGCAGGACAAGCTGGCACACCACAGAGGTAGCAGACTGGTGGCGGAATTCCCAAAATCAAGGTCCTCATGGACTTTGAAAACAGAGCCATCCAGCTGGCCGAAGATCTGGACCGGTCCTGTGCTGACAGTGAGGTTGGTGCTGCTCTACCTGGTGAGGATCCAGCAGTGCAACCTCTATCAGACAACCATGCTGTGAGTGACGTCCTCTTTCACAGGCCACTGCCATGCAATAATTATCTCTCCTTGCTTTCGTCGACATATCTGCCAAACGGCTGGCAGAGCCCATGACCCAGGGCCTCCAATCAAGTCCCAAAGAAAGCTCAAGAGGAATCTGGAGGCACCTTCCCTGAAGTCCCATCACAGCACTCACCACACACTCCACTAGTGCAGAAACAAGCAAGCACGCACGCACGCGCACACACACACACGGTGGGACCTAGCTTTACAATGGCCCCGGGATCACAATCTGGGGAGCACATCGCACTGTCCACTGCAGGGACTTCCCAGGTGTCTGGCACTCCAAGGATTGCTGGAGACCAAAACATTGCTAAGTCCAAGTCAGATGACGAGCGGTCATGTCACAGTTGCTGGAGCTGCAAAGGCAAGCTCGGGAACATCAGGAAGGGATGTCCGCTGCACTCCCCAGATTGCCAGGCATGATGGAGAAGTCCATCTTTCTTCAGTCTGAGGTGATAGTACTGGCATGCCAATGCACTGAGGTCAATACTGGTAGGATGGCAGCTGCCAAGAAGACCTTGGTCCAAGACATCACTGCTGCACGGGCTCAACTTCATCGCTGATGCCAAAACTGGACTCCAACAGTGTGTATGCGAGAGGGGTGCTGGGCAGCTCGGTCTCACTCCAGCTACCCCTGCTCCTCAAGGAGTCAGCCTGTGGCCCCCGGATACCCACAGGGAGGAGGATCTGCAGGTACACACTCCAGGCCCATCCACTCAGGTGACTCCGAGTGTCCACCCCATCTGACTCCCCTCTTCCTGTGATCTCTGCAGCTCTAGTTCCACAGGCCGAGGAGGGTGCCACTGCCTCTCAGCAGAACCCTGAAAGCTGTCTGGGGCCCTCCAAGCCTCGGCTGTCCAGATGACGCCCTCCAAGGCCATCACAGGGAGTAGTAGTCAGCAGGCTACCTCCACCTCCACTGTGGGTGTTGGGGAGCACCAATACGTAGCAGCAGGGCTAGGACAGTGAAGGAGAATTAGTTGCACAGCCTGGGCACGGGTGTTGATCACTTGTACATACTGTTCACTGTTGGCAATAAACTCCCAGGAACGTCTCCCTATTTATGGCTCCTATTTCTGATGAACAATGTTCGTGTCACTCAGATTTGAAACATTTCTGCATAAGGTAAAGGCAGGTGTCTCAGTCCAGAGCCTCTTCACCTTGGTCTGAAGGCTGCACAGAGCACAGGATGGTTCGCCTTACACTCTGTGGAAACATTACTGATGCCTGCACCTTGGCGGTGCTGGTCATTGTTGTCAGAATGTGGTGGGCAGGTGCCACAGAGTTCTCTCATTCTCTGTGTGCTCTCAGCACCTTTTTTTTATGGAGGGGCTGTCCCCATCTCTTCAGCATCTGTGACCAGTTATGCTGTGCTCCAGCTCCTGAAGGACTCAGGTGCTGAAATTGGACAAAGCGTTACATGCTTCTAAAGTTTCATGGCTGTGTCTCTATGCTATGACCCTGATCACGGAGCACATGTAAGCTGCCCTCAGCCAGACAGGAGTCGGACATTCTCACAGGCTACGTGAAGATTTATGGAGTGTCCTCAATGTATGCTGTCATCATCCTCCTGCAATCTAGCAACTATTAGGACCTCCACTGTGTCTCTGACAGGAGCATTCTCGCAGAGGGTATTCGCACTGCCATAAGGCGGACTGGTGTTAAACATTCACAAATATGATGTGGGGAACTATGGGGATCACCTCACTGCGTGTTGTCGTCACCCTGCAGACAGGTGACCTTACTATCTGGTTATCTGAGACCTTTATCGGTACTCTAGAATACCTAAGAAGAAAATAAATAGATCTTTGTTGGTTGCAACTCAGCAAGCTGACCTGTTGCTGAAAAGGTTAGCTCAGACTGCCCAAGCTTAATGTAGCCCACTGTGTGTTGCGACAGAGATCTGAGCGCCTCATGAGTGCAGTCAATTGACATCATGAAACCTCTCACCATGATGCCCAATGCCAGTGGGCCAGGAAAATTCCACCCCTAGGTTTGTTACTGACTCTCAAACACTTTGAGATACATGTCCGAAAAGGGTACAGAGACCACAGTCTATACTGACCACAACCCTTTGACCTTTGTAGAGAAATTCAAAATTCAGAATGCAAGGTTATTCTGCTGGAGTTTGTTTCTCCAACCATTTTACCTAAAATCACCCACAATGCAGGGAAATCAAATATGATTGCAGATGCCCTGTCCAGAACTTAGAGACCCAATTATAACTGATGAGATAATCCACACCAAGGCTAAGAGAATGAATGGGAGTAAATGTTTTTGTTTCGGATTTTTTTAATACCTTTTTTTTATACCTTGTAATGTTATGAGAGTGAATATTATTCATTTCTTGTGGAGGTGTCATGAGGTAATGCCCCTTTTATTTTTGAGAATATGATTTTTTAACTTTCAGCTGACTGGAAATTTTGCAACTTGAAATGAGACAGAACAAATGTTTAAAAATCAAGGTCACCTTCCAAGGTGAAGGTAGAAAAAAAATCACCATCCGGGGAGTGTGAGGAGATATTTCCTTTAATTCAAAAACCCATCAAAACTCATAACTGTCTAAGAGGCATTAAAATGCAAAATGCTGGTTATTGAAAGAATGGCTGCCATAGACGGACACACCCAACCTCTCTCTCTCTCTCTCTGTCTGTCTTTGTGTGTCTCTTTGGAGAGAGACAAAGAGTGCAAGCCCCAACACCCTCCTCCCAGGTAGGTTAACAGGATTAATAAATTTGCTTTGTTTGGCTCCTTATTGCTCATAGCTTACTTAGTAAAATACATTGGGAAAAACATCCTCATGAAAAAGAACTTAAACTGTTGTTGTGACAATTCGAGGAGGTTGAATAGAGGGGAGCCAGCTCTCTCTCTCACCTAGTCGTAACAAATCAGATGGGGTGGCATCAAATGAATGGGGTATGTGCAACAAAATGATTAATCTTGACTTGATTGAATGGCAGAAGAAGCTTGTGGGACAGTATACTCTACCCCAGCTCCTATTTCTTATGTTCTTGGTGCATTGGCAGGTCTGCCAGAAAGCCTATATGCAATGTTAAGGAGCATGGAGGAACCAGTCATCAACTTTGCACAGAACTTGTAGTACTTCCAGCATCGAAGCGGTGGCTAACTCCATGTGGACCCAATCATGACTCAATACCTGATTGTCAGTGTTGCAGTTTCTGTTGCAGCATAAACTGAAGTCACCCAAGTCTGGGTGCTGCCATGCAAGCTCAGTCTATTATGGCTGTGGATACAATGGGGCATGAGTGTACCCCAACACATTTACTAGGATTGCCAGGAGGTCTCCCCTGGGGAGTGGCATTGACTCCTTAGAAAATGAATCTGCTTCCTTCTCTCACCACTATAACTCTGCCAGTGTCTTTCTTGTTGCCTCGGACCAGTCAGCCCAGACTGCTGCCACCCACACTGAGGTGGTGCAGTTCAAAGCTAAGCCTCCCCGGCTTCAAAGCTGCTCAAGGTCATGTCTGCAGTCTTTCACCAGTCCTAAGGACGCTTAGAGGCAAAAAAGAAGGTGCTAATAACCGTAGTTTCTCATCTTATGCAGTTTTTGATCAGAACCTTTCTGGGCTCTGTCCTGAATACCTGCACAGCAAAGTTACACAGAATGAAGGCACCATGATTGCCTTTAGGAGACATTGGACCACTGTGGAGGAGTCCTGCAGTTTTAGGCAAAACAGGTGTCAAGATCCATGGTAGTCTGCTGCATGCTACATGACTTTCTCATCATGAGGGACTGCCCTTGACACCAGCTCCCATTCAGTAGCATTTTCATACCTTGCCTTCCTTCCGTCACTTTCACATACAGCTTGGCCACAATACAAAACAAAAGCCAGTAATACATATGTAAAATAGCCAGGGGAATCCAAAATAGTACTTTAAATCGTCAGAGTAGAACAAGGTCACAGATATTCAAACTTGTTGTATGTTGTGGTCCTCTAAAGAAGAGGTTCAGAGGCATAGAGCTTGAAAAGTAACTATTTATTGTAGAACATAACTATGTTCAGATATACAAGAGAGTAGGCTTCTTCAGTCCAGTCCAAGCCATAAACTATCTCCATTTCGACTACGGCCAGATTCTTTCAAGTCATGTGGCTCCCTTTACATCATGTGGATGGTACAATTTCCCCAGTCCCAAATTAACCTTTGCAGTCTTGAGCACCCTAGTACTATAAAACTAATATAAAAGATGAATTTAAGACTGATGTCAAGAAAATCTTCTTTCCATAACAAATGATTATTGACTTGTTTTAAGAAATAATTGGTGTTTGTCTTTTGGTAATTCTAGAATCTTTGTGGTCAAGTGAAGATGGGCCTTAATGGCTCCCTCTTGCAACTGTTGCTTATCTTATGAAAAACTTTGAAACATTTTAATTTGATAACACTTTTCTTAAGGCAAGTAAGTAGTTTATTATCCAATCCTATGTATTCATTTGCTGATGATTCCATTTATCAACTTTCTTTGGTTCCTAGTTGCCAAAGGCTGAATCACTGCACCTTGATTTCATCTATGATTCTCAATGCTGCAATTAAAAACATAGTGGTATATTTTCTTTTGTTTTCTGATCTAGTTAATTCTCTGCTGACTTTTTTGTGAACATTATCAAGAATTAATTATGTTTTTATTTATTTCAGCCATCATAAGACCTATTTTCTTATGTCTACATTGGCTGAGGAGGTATTTATTTTTGTGGAAATGTACAATAGGACAGCAGAATTTTTTCTGGTCCTGTGCTTTCTTATGCCCCATTCACAAATCCAACCAACATTTACCACTTTTCCTTTTTATTCATCACCTATTGGTAGTCTTGGCCTTACTTTGTACTTGTTATGTCACAACCAATGATAAATGCTGATTTGTTCAAATCACAAGGGAAATTTATAACAACTGCCACAACTTGATTTGCAATATGTATACATTTTGAGATGCGTGTCCTGAATTCAGTGGTAATGAGACCGCCAAGTCTTACAGGTTTTTACAAATCTAGATTAAACATTTATTAATAGAAGAAATGGCTTTAAATACATATATAGAGCTACAAATTACCACTAAATCCCCTAAACAATCTAACTCCCAGTTACACTTCTGTTAAGGCAATAGTAAGACACAGATTGTAAAAGACCTAGGCAAAGAAACATGATACCCTGAACTAGTTGACTTCCAAGTTAGTTTTTTTATTTCAGTCCTCTGAAGACAGCAGCTTGAGGCATAGGTGCTGAAGGCTTTTCACACACTTGTAGGATCTTAAAAATGCCTTCTCTTACACACAGCCCTTGCTCCTTCTTTATTCATATCTTCCTCTCTGAATGTAAATACCCATTATTTCACTGTCTTTTATTATCTCCCTGAAAATAAAACCCTCTCATAGCACTAAGTTTTAAGAGTAATCTTTGGGGGGAAAAAACACACCGTTTCTAAACTTCACCTGGCTAGGTAACACGTTTCACCTCTCCTTTGAAAACAATCTAGTCCGGTTTATTTCAAAAGGCAAATGTTCTCTTGACACTTATGTTTCTAAACTTTCCCATGTTTATCTAATTAATATTTCAAACCTGACCTCTCTCTCCTTAGATGAAAGTACCCAGACCAGCTGCCTCTAATTTAATTAAATCTCGTGTGCACACACACACACACACACACACACATTCTACTATTACTCTATTTTACAATAAATTCCAAGAACATTGAGAATTATTACATCTTCTTGACGCTTCTATCATTGCCAACTTTGCTTTTTGCATCAACAAGGATTTTTTACAGGCTCCTTTTGTGCTTGTTTCATGTGTCCAGGAAAACTGCTGTTGCAGAAGTCACACACAATGCACAGAGACTAGAAGTATCAATATATTATAGAGTGACTTGGGAATTGGCTGCTACTATTAAAGAAACTAAATGGAGCTTTCACTTCTTGACGGATTAACACTAAATCCAGTAAGTGGCTTTCCTGTTGGAAGGAGTATGCAGTCCACATATTTATGCTTCCCAGCTATGATGAAAGGAAACCACTCAGGGAAGGTATATTTGGAAATATTTCTTAAGGTTTAGCTAATAGACTCTCAAGAATCTTATAATGAAGTGATGCATTGCATCAGCTGATGCCATGAAAACCCATATTAGCAGCATATCGGGAGCCTTAATGCTGTCATGAATAATTTAAGCTAAGGAAATTTCAGTTTCTGGAAATGAAGCATGTTTCCATCATTTACTGACCAAAAACAATAACAATTCCCCTTTGAAAGGGTGCAGAGAAAATTTACCAGAATGGTACCAGAGATAAAGGACTTCAGTTATATGGAAAGACTGGAGAAACTGGGATTGTTCTCCTTAGAGCAGAGAAGGTTGATTGAATAAAGATGCTCAAAAAGGTGAGGGCTTTTGGTGGAGTAAATAGGGAGGAACTGTTTCCAATTGCAGGAGAGTCAGTAAACAATAACACAGATTTAGCATAAGTAAAAATATCTAGGGAAAAAAAGATTTTTTTATGATCTGAAATGTACTGATTGAAAGTATGGTGGAAGCAGATTCAATAGTAACTTTCAAAAAGGAATTGAATAATTACATGAAATGGAAATATTTGCAGGAAGAGCTGGAGAATAAGACTAATTGGATAGCCCTTTCAAAGAACCAGCACAGGCAACTTGCAATTTAGTGCTTCACAGAGGCATAATCAGAAAATTGCATACTAAGCCCAAAAGGAAATGAAGGGTGAGCAGAAGTTTGGTTAATCAGGACAGTTTAAGGAAAGGGTGGTTGAAAGGCAAATCTAGATTGTGGGGCCTGGGTGGTAAGAATCACAGCTGTAAACAGTAGGAAGAAGCTAGGGGAGAAGTGGCCAGAATTGGAGGAATGTTCTGGAGGAGAGTTGTCGACCTGGAGGAGAGTTGTAGACCTAAAGGAGGTAACAAAGGTGGGAGGGCACAAAAATGGTGTGCCCTTATTGCAATTTGATAGGTAAAAGTGGAACTAAATGAGGACAATCCTGAGTTGGACAACAGAGGAGAAGCAATGTAGGGAGTTGATATGGTCAACCAAGGCTGGAGGAGGGCACATGTTTTACTGGAGAAAAGGCATCAAAGGTTGATGTGTGGGGTTGGTTACGCAAATTGTCAGTTGCAGAAATATCATGGCAAGTAGAAGGCCAAATGTTGGAAAATTCAAATTTTCAAAGTGCAGCTGTAAGTGACTTGGAGGAGAGCTCTTAAAACAATTCTGGTAAGTAAAATGTTACAAAAGATGAAAAAAATCCATAGAATATGTAGAAGTTTCTTCATTAATACATGTTGAAGATAATCTATGGGTGGAATTTCACACTGGCAGGATATTACAGTCCCACCAAAGTCAATGAACATTTGAATGGCTCACCGCATTTTATGACTCCGCCATACAATTCTGCCCTGTGTATTTTTTCATAGGAAGTGCACCTCAAATTTCAGGGTCACAGTGCAGAAGAGGCCCTTCGGCCCATCAAGTCTGCACCGACATGAGAGAAACACCTGACCTGCCTACCGAATCCCATTTACCAGCACTAGGCCCATAGCCTTGAACGTTATGACAGGCCAAGTGCTCATCCACGTAATTTTAAATGATGTGAGGCAACCTGCCTCCACCACCCTCCCAGGCAGTGCATTCCAGACCATCACAACCCTCTGGGTGAAAAAGTTTTTCCTCATATCCCCCACTAAACCTCCTGCCCCTCACCTTGAACATATGTCCCCTTGTGACTGACCCTTCAACTAAGGGGAACAGCTGCTCCCTGTCCATTCCCATCATAATCTTGTACACCTCTCTCAGGTCCCCCCTCAGTCTTCTCTGCTCCAATGAAAGCAACCTAAGTCTATCCAACCTCTCTTCATAACTTAAATGTTTCACCCCAGGCAACATCCTGGTGAATCTTCTCTGCACCCCTCCAGTGCAATCACATCTTTCCTATAATGTGGCAACCAGAACTGCACACACTACTCCAGTATTCACACCAGTATTCCATTTATACACAAAGTGGTGAGCTTTATGGCCCAACAAAACCATCTGGAAAAGATGTTCTGCCTTCAATGTTAGAAGTCTGGGTGATCCTCCTTCAGTTCACTGAAGTCAAATTCGCAGAAAAGAACTTTGTACTGCTGAGTAGGTGCTACCTAATTCCATGACTCAAGGTTGTTTTTATGATTCCAGCTAACGATTCCAGCTAACACCAAGGCTGTGGAGAGCAAGCTGCAGAAGTTACATGCTTGCTCCAAAACTTCCAGCTCCAGTGAAGACAAACAATGGAATTAAACTCGGGTAGTTCTTCCCAAAAGAACAAATTAAATTGATTTAATTGTTTTGCTGTTTCATTACAACTTTTATTATTAGTATTTACTGTACTAGCTCCACCTGGTGGGAATCAAACAATGTTCAGAATGGACATTTTTCTACACCCACTTGTATACATGTCTACAAACTGAGGCCTCTATAGGTCTGAAGTACATCAGTCGCTTGTGCATTAATAGAAGCGCTGCTTGGTTGCTAGGATGGCTTTACTTTGAGTTTAGTACGTGGAACTCATAGCTGCCTATTAACTACAAATAGAGTGTCACTTTGCGTTTACCATTTTAGTTGCTGTATGATAAATGTGCCACTGACTGTAAGTCAGATTATACCAGATATGGGAACCAAAAGTCAGTAATTCAATGCCATTAGCTTTAGCTCTGAATAATTACATCCAACTTTAACATCGGTTAGACAGTCACTCTATTCCTTCTCGTAAATGAGTAAATTTTGGCAAAGTTTCACCAGCTATACTCGCTAATCTGGCTCTTACATCACATGGCTCTTACAGCAATAAGATTGAATTGATAGGTAACGTACCAAGTTTGCACTCATAACATTACCAGGAGCAGGCAGAAGAACAGCATTGTCAGAAGACATTGAGGAGATCTACGGTTTGCCATTCGGGGGGGGGAATCCAAATACAGAGCGCAAATTAATCTAACTGTATTGACTCAATGCAGCCGCCAGGTTTCAAGAAGAAACAGACTTTATTACAGAGAGCTTTTCAGGTGTTACATGCTTGATTAGGACTCTCGTCAGGAAGCCCCACCCCCGGATTGCCTGCGCTTAGGGCTCATTGGTCAGAGCCTCCCAGAATATCATATGAGACCTGATAGACAGCAGGAGAGGCTATACCTTCAGTTACTACACAAACTTTATAAGCAGACTCATGGGGCTCAATTTTAACATAGGGTACCCTGGAGTGGACAGATTGCCAGGCACAAGGTTCTCTCTAAACTTTCCTAGTTGTGCAGTGCCTATTTGTTGCACCACATGGTAATTCAACATTGTTGCGGGTGGCACATGTGCGCATCTTAAAGGGAACATTGTACGCAGCCTGGTTGTTTCACTGTACAGTATGTTCCAGATTTCTGCAGGCGCTCACACCCGTGCAGCTTAGAAGAAACATTGGCTGGGTGGGAGTCAATTCCCCTGCAAGAAGGCTCAGCATGAGGTCCAGTCCTTTTTAAACTCTGGGACCTCATTTAAGTATTCCAGCATGGTCTCCCACCTCTCAATGGGAAGTGATGTTAGGCCTAGTGGGAGAGAGCAGAAATCAGATCGGGAATTCAGAGCTGCAAGGGAAGTCTTCCCATTATAAACTTATAAGTGACTGGGTGGAGGTTTCGGTGAAGGTCCCTGATTGAGGAGGGAGTGACAAACCTGGGCCTGAGAAAGCCTAAGGATGCCTTGTGGCAACTGATGGGCACTCCTTACCCCTCTTGGCCCACAAGGATTACAAAGAAAAATGAAAGCATTAAAATTCCCTTGGCCTTTTCTGGCCAGATCCCAGTGTGATAGATAGAATTGGTGTTGGCATTGTGTGGGCCTCCCAAACCTGACAGTAAAAATGGCATAATGGCATTGATTACATCATTGGACATCCAGTGTCTGTCTGCAGGTAAATTACAGCTTTGGAGTGATTAGAATCTTCTCAGATACAGCGATTATATTCATTGTAAAATGTGGCATTCTGGCACATTTTGTCAGACTGCATTGAGTAGCACTAGCTTCGTACATTGACTGTAGTGTCATTCATATTAAACCTTTATGAAATAAAGGCCCAGAATTTCCGATCTCCAGATGGTCATAGCCCAGAAGTACCCCCTAAAAAAGTGCACTGGGGTGCCCTTTGGAAGTCCCCACACATTGACTACATGTGAATTTTCCGGGAAGTTTAGACTTCTAATCGTCAATTCCCTGTGCCTGGAACCCTGCAAAACTCTTAAGTCTAAGACTTCGGATAGTTTTGACTTCCCTACCAGAATAGTTACCCAGGAAAATTTAGACGGATTGAAACCAATCCTGGGTAACTATATCACTGACCCCACCACCCCCTGCAACATCTCTGACTCCCCACTGGACCCCCTGATTACACCCACGACCCAACTACCTGCCGACCGTGTCCCCAACCCAACTACCACCACAACCACACCCCCGCACCCCGGCTACCCCACGACCACCTGACTGACCACTGACCCATCATACCCAATAACCACTTATCTGCCAACCTACCCCTCACCCACTTTCCTTACACACTTACCTTCCATCCGTAGCTTCTGAAAGTAGCTTTGGGAATTTAAACTTGCTGGAATACAATAGTATATCTTCTTCCGATGCTCCTGCACTGCGAGGAAGGACCCTGAGAGCAGGTACGCTTCACATCTCTGAGCAGGCCCGGTTTGGAAATCTGGCCGAGAGATGTGGATCTCCGGTGCAAGGTAACTAAATAGGAGCACAGTGGCAAATGACGGTGATGCCACTCCTCGGAAGATTCAGCCCAAACTTTTAAACTGACCGATTGACACAACTTAGAAGTAGTTTTGTTTTCAGTTTTAAATGATTGACCCTTCTTCTGAATGGAATAATATTAAGAATCTCCAGGCTGTTTAAAATCATCATTTTAATTAAAGAATAAAAATTACCATTTGGCATTTTGAAGAGGCAATAAAGATCACACTAGACATAAATGTTTAGATCTTCTCTGATGTATATAGTAGCAAACTGTAGAACAGATTAGTTAAGCAATGAGCTCAGCACAGATGATCAAAATAGATCTCAGCAACTCAAAGAGCTGTCAGCAAAATGCATAACAGGGAATTAGAAAATAAGGAGCACATAATGATTTTCCCCAAATACTTTAGGTGGTAAAGAACCTTCAAAATGGCCAGGATGAGGTCTTCAACTGCAGTGCCAGTTTAACTACATTTGGCACAAGATGCCATCTTGGTAAAGAAACTGAAGCACAAGCTATGAATAGTCACTAGAGGATTGTTACAGTCTTACTGACAATTAAATTGCCTGCTAGTGCTCATGAAAGAGACTGCACAGCACTTTGATGGCTAATGCTACAACTAATAACCTCTCTTAACAGCAACTAGCTGAACAGGAAGAGATATGTCATTGTGAGGATTTCAAGTGCTACCTTAAGCCACGCTTAGGTTTCACTCTGCACTTGCTGCTGGAGATTTGAAGAAGAATTTTGAAATACATCAGCCTTTCTAGGGAAGTTAGTCAAGATTTCACCAAGACTATCAACTTTTATTCTTGCAATTCACTGAAGACTTCACCTAGAGAGTGAGTACTGTGTTACTCTACTTATTTGACATATTATAGTAGTCAACAAGACAAAGGAAGTCATTGGTCATGGGCATCTTACTAGGAGTCCCTCTTGCTTGGAGAAGGAATGGGAGGAGGAGGAGTGTGGCATGGACTCCTACCCTCACAAATACAGGACATCTTTCCTCCTCTGAACCTTCTTCACTACAACCTCCAGTGCTGCAACTGAGAACCTGTACCCCCTGTCCTTCAATTCCTGAGCCATCCTGAAAAGTGCAGAGATAAAAACAAAAAACTGCAGATGCTGGAAATCCAAAACAAAAACAGAATTATCTGGAAAAACTCAGCAGGTCTGGCAGCATCAGCAGAGAAGAAAAGAGTTGACGTTTCAAGTCCTCATGACCCTTCCACAGAACTGAGTGAATATAAGGAGAGGGTGAAATATAAGCTGGTTTAAGGTGGGACTGGGGAGGTGGGGTAGGGGGAGAGAACTGGGGCAGTGGTGTGGTTGTAAGGACAAGCAAGCAGTGATATGAGCAGATAATCAAAAGGTGTCACAGACAAAAGAACAAAAGAACACAGAGGTGTTGAAGTTGGTGATATTATCTAAACGAATGTGCTAATTAAGAATGGATGGTAGGGCACTCAAGGTACAGTTGTAGTGGGGCTGGGGTGAAAAGACTAGCAGGGCATAAAAGATTTAAAAATAATGGAAATAGGTGGGAAAAGAAAAATCTATATAAATTATTGGTAAAAACAAAAGGAAGGGCAAAGAAACAGAAAGGGGGTGGGGATGGAGGAGGGAGTTCATGATCTAAAGTTGTTGAATTCAATATTCAGTCCGGAAGGCTGTAAAGTACCTAGACGGAAGATGAGGTTCCTCCAGCTTGCGTTGGCCTTCACTGGAACAATGCAGCAAGCCAAGGACAGACATGTGGGCAAAAGAGCAGGGTGGAGTGTTAAAATGGCAAGTGACAGGGAGGTTTGGGTCATTCTTGCGGACAGACCGCAGGTGTTCTGCAAAGCAGTCGCCCAGTTTACGTTTGGTCTCTCCAATGTAGAGGAAACCACATTGGGAGCAAAGAATGCAGTAGACTAAGTTGGGGGAAATGCAAGTGAAATGCTGCTTCACTTGAAAGGAATGTTTGGGCCCTTGGACGGTGAGGAGAGAGGAAGTGAAGGGGCAGGTGTTGCATCTTTTGTGTGGGCATGGGGAGGTGCCATAGGTGGGGTTTGAGCAGTAGGGGATGCTGGAGGAGTGGACCAAGGTGTCCCGGAGGGAACGATCCCTACGGAATGCCACCGGGGGGGTGAAAGGAAGATGTGTTTGGTGGTGGCATCATGCTGGAGTTGGAGGGAATGGCGGAGGATGATCCTTTGAATGTGGAGGCTGGTGGGGTGATAAGTGAGGACAAGGGGGACCCTATCATGTTTCTGGGAGGGAGCAGCCCATCCACCACTACTCTCCTCCGTCTGGCTGAACTTGTTCTCACACTGAACAATTTCTCCTTTAACTCCTCTCACTTCCTCCAAATAAAAGGTGTGGCTATGGGTACCTGCATGGGCCCCAGCTATGCCTGTGTCCTTATGGGGTATGTGGAACATTCCTTGTTCCAGTCCTAATCCGGCCCCCTTCCACAACTCTTTCTCCGGTACATCAATGATTACTTCGGTGCTGCTTCATGCTCTCGTCGGGACTTGGAAAAATGTATTAATTTTGCTTCCAATCTCCACCTCTCCATCATTTTCACATGGTCCATCTCTGACACTTCCCTTCCCTTCCTTGACCTCTCTGTCTCAATCTCTGGTAATAGACTGTCCACCAATATCCATGACAAGCCTACCGACTCCCACAGCTACCTCGACTACAACTCCTCACACCCCGCTTCCTGTAAGGAGTCCATCCCATTCTCTCAGTTCCTTCGCCTCCGTATCATCTGTTCTGATGATGCTACCTTCAAAAACAGTTCCTCTGATATGTCCTCCTTCTTCCTTAACCGAGGTTTTCCACCCACGGTCGTTGACAGGGCCCTCAACCCTGTCCGGCCCATGTCCCGCGCATATGCCCTCATGCCTTCTCCTCCCTCCCAGAAACATGATAGGGTCCCCCTTGTCCTCACTTATCACCCCACCAGCCTCCACATGCAAAGGATCATCCTCCGCCATTTCCTCCAACTCCAGCATGATGCCACCACCAAACACATCTTCTTTTCACCCCCCCGGCGGCATTCCGTAGGGATCGTTCCCTCCGGGACACCTTGGTCCACTCCTCCATTACCCCATACTCTTCAACCCCCACCTATGGCGCCTCCCCATGCCCACACAAAAGATGCAACACCTGCCCCTTCACTTCCTCTCTCCTCACCGTCCAAGGGCCCAAACATTCCTTTCAAGTGAAGCAGCATTTCACTTGCATTTCCCCCAACTTAGTCTACTGCATTCTTTGCTCCCAATGTGGTTTCCTCTACATTGGAGAGACCAAACGTAAACTGGGCGACTGCTTTGCAGAACACCTGCGGTCTGTCCGCAAGAATGACCCAAACCTCCCTGTCACTTGCCATTTTAACACTCCACCCTGCTCTTTTGCCCACATGTCTGTCCTTGGCTTGCTGCATTGTTCCAGTGAAGGCCAACGCAAGCTGGAGGAACCTCATCTTCCGTCTAGGTACTTTACAGCCTTCCGGACTGAATATTGAATTCAACAACTTTAGATCATGAACTCCCTCCTCCATCCCCACCCCCTTTCTGTTTCTTTGCCCTTCCTTTTGTTTTTACCAATAATTTATATAGATTTTTCTTTTCCCACCTATTTCCATTATTTTTAAATCTTTTATGCCCTGCTAGTCTTTTCACCCCAGCCCCACTACAACTGTACCTTGAGTGCCCTACCATCCATTCTTAATTAGCACATTCATTTAGATAATATCACCAACTTCAACACCTCTGTGTTCTTTTGTTCTTTTGTCTGTGACATCTTTTGATTATCTGCTCCTATCACTGCTTGCTTGTGCCTACAACCACACCACCAAACCCCCCCCACCTCTCTCCTCCCAACCCACCCTCACCTTAAACCAGATATATTTCACCCCTCTCCTTATACTCACTCAGTTCTGTTGAAGGGTCATGAGGACTTGAAACGTCAACTTTTTTCTTCTCTGCCAATGCTGCCAGACCTGCTGAGTTTTTCCAGGTAATTCTGTTTTTGTTTTGAAAAGTGCAGTCATGTGTCAACCAGCACATTCCACACCTTCATTGGAAGTGGGCATGAGAAGGCTACATAAACTGCTCATGAAAATTACTTCTAATCAACATTTGAGGTGTCTGTTTTAGCACCTTCAGGAAAGTTTTACTCAATTAGCTTCAAAATTGTCTGCTAAAACCAGACCTTTCAAACAGGTGCAAATCACTAGCATAGTGTCCACTTAGCACCTTAGCACCTTTTCATCAAAATAATCTCCATAAGGTCTAAATGTCAGCAACGCTTGAGACACTTCAACTTAACATATGTAGCAACATACCCTCAAATTTTAATTCTTACTTTAGTAGATGCAATGAATTGAACAACACAAGATCATATAATTTAGCAACAAGCAAGTATGACATTGTATCTAGGCTTATTTACTGTGGGAGTAACAAAACTGTCACATTAGACTGTTGGTGATTATGCAGTGTTTTGGAAGCAGTATGTTAAAGGGATAATATGTAGTATAGAGAAACAAATCATCTCCAGTGACTGAACAACTATAGATACACTTAGCCTAGATACAATTGTAAGAGATTTATGACAGAGAGCAGGAGAAACTATTAATGTTAATTGTACCGCCGAGATAGTAATTGAAGCAAAGACCTCAACAGTATAAAAGAACGGGTTCAATAGGTGGTTGAAGTAAAGGAGAATAGGGGGATGTAAGCACATGAGTTTAGGATTATTATTTAAAGTATAAACACCAACATGGGCTGGTTGGACAAATGTGCCTTTTATAAATATTGTGATTTTTAATATAATAATCAAGTCTGGTTGTTTAACATCAGACATGATTAGCTCTTCTTTGATGCCCACAAAAAATATATCTGTAAACGTTTTGAGATCAAATGTTCCCTTAAATACATGTGTAATTCTATCTTTTTCTTTCTGTCTCTCTGTCTATTTCTTCCTGTTTCCCAATCTCTCTTGAATTTACCCAGTCCCTTTTTTGCTAATTAATTAATGTGGCATTTGCTGGGGTCTCTTCTTTGTACCCACTTTTTTGGCGGAAAAATTAGTTGAATCTCCAGTATTGTTTATTTTAGACTTGTGTTCCCCAGTACTGCCCTCATAGGCCAAGTTAAATATCCCATTTAAATTTTGTATTTACATCTACAATATCTGCCTCGTTCAGCATTTTGCAGATCCAAATATCATTAAGTCATGGAAAATCTGCAGTTGAGTAGTTTTCTTTCATAATCGCCTGTTCACTGAGTTAAAAGTGCCGATGAAGAATGTGAATCATTTACGCTCTATCCATCGAGGTTGCAGCAATTTGTTAGCTGATGCTGAAGGTTGATTGTTGTATTAGCCATTCCAATCTGTTGACAGAAAAATTACTGTTCAGTCTTGTATGCCATCATTGGAGCACTGAATTAATCAGTTCCAGCAGATGTGAGATGCCAGTTTTCAGCTTTATTGGATGCAGTAATGCTGGAAATTTCCACAACTAACTTGTCAGGCACAATTTTCATCAACAATTCAGTATTTATGTGTAAACTTGCATTGATCGTGGCTTGTTGATTTAGATAGTGAACAAAGAAGCCAATATTACTAACTTCACACAAAATTATGTTAATTCTTCTTGGGGTGCAGTTCTAAACACCTCACCCTATCCCTAGTTTGTGAGTATAAATAATAAATGTTGGCAGACTATTTGACCACAGGCAGCATCATATTTAAAGTTGATACTGTCCTCACTCAATGATCACATGCATGAACTGTTCAACAGTGTTCACTGGATGGTGATTAGTGAGGAAATGCTTGATTGTTAGACACATCCCGAGACTAATGGTGTTGAGGCCAGCTATTGCCTCCTGAACACCAGGATGCTTTGAGATTAGGTTACAGCACAAACCAGGGAAACTTCCAACTCACAACAGTGTAAGGTGGAGCATTTACACCTTGAGCTATAAATAGAACCTACATTATTTAAAATATTTTACAATAAAGAGTGGACTATTCAATATACAGAATGTTCTATTACATACTGCATTCACCACAGATGTGGAATAGTCACTGGAATTGTGGTGGGATGAAGTCTAGTTCATTGTGGGGTGGTTGTATTCTGGTATATTGTGCCATGGAGTGGGGTCTGGTGCAATGTGTGGTAGGATGTGATCTGGTACCTTGTGTCTGGTATATTGTGGTGGCATTTAGTCTCATACATTGTACCATGGGATATGGGTCTGATACATTGTGCCATGGGGAGCGGTCTAGGACATTGTGCCATGGGGAGCGGTCTGGGACATTGTGCTAATGTTATGTCAATCATATAGTTAAGATTAATGGTAAACCGTTGGTGTTCATTGAATGATCAATTGACTTGGAGCACATATAAAATGTTCTTACAGCGCTCCTTTAAGGGGCTGCCAATTAGGTAATCAGTTTTTTTTTGTTTAGTTGCTAGAGGGCACAGATCTGTAATGCTGCATTCTGTAAATAAATCTACTATCTAGAAAAGGATCCGTGTCTTGTTTTGTACTACACCATTTGGCATAATTCCATTTAACATGGGAGCAGAAGATGGTTGCTCAAAGGTGAAGATTGAAAAGGTTGTAACTTAAGTTACTTTTGAGAAGAATGGCTGGGTGTGGGTGAAGTATCAGGGTATGATTTCCCACCAGTGTTCTCTGAATGTCAACTTGGGTTAGGTCATTACCAAAGAGAGAACAAGGTATATCTTGACATTGTTATTTTCTAACAATAACAAGATAAGGTGCAAGGTATTTTTTGAACTAGAGGCTCCTCAGTTGGTCACAGAGGGAGGTTTGGATAATCTTAAGGTTTCTGGATAAAATATATAAGAAATATGATCTGTTAAATGCACATGGAGCATGGTAAGACTTTGACAAATTTAGAAAGATAGATGATTTTCCAATAAAGGAATGCATCAGAATTTTACAGACTAAAAGTGGCAAAAATTCTATTTGGAAATTCCTTACTCAGTGCTTGCTTTCAAATTGTTGGATTGTGCTAAAGTGTCACATGTGGATAGATTCCTGGTCTTAACTGGAGCTAAATTCTCAGAAAAAGACTCACTATTGGATCAGATATCTTACGTTTCAAAAGAATTCCTGGGAAAATAATCATTTCCAACGACCTTCATGGCACAAATAGGACATTTGGCTGTGTCACAGAAGATGAAGGATTCAATGGTCACAGCATTTTGGGACTATTCAGATATGGGATGCTGGCATCAATACAACAGAATTGTCACAGACAAAAGAAATGAAGATGGAGACCATTTTCATAACTCAGTTTCATGCCTTTGCGCCCTCATCTCAATGAATTTCGGGCTCGGCATGATGCTGAACACCTCTTCTGCCACCTTCGTCTCCATGCTCACTTCTTTGGGCAAGAGTCCTCTCCCTGTTCAACGGATCCTTTTACCTGCCTCCAATATTCTCCCTCCACCTGGACCCCTCCCTCTGGATTCTTACCTCCGCTTGATCTTTTCATTGAGAACTGTCGGCGTGACATCAGTTGTCTCAATTTCTCTGCTCCTCTCACTCACTCTAACCTGTCTCCCTCTGAACTTACTACACTCCATTCTCTCAGGCCCAACCCTGACATTGTCATCAAACCTGCTGACAAGAGTAGTGCTGTTGTTGTCTGGCTCACTGACCTCTACCTCGCAGAGGCTGAGCATCAACTCAGAGACACTTCCTCCTACCTCCCCCTGAGCCATGACCCCACCACTGAACATCAAGCCATTGTTTCCAGGACTGTTACTGACCTCATCTCCTCTGGAGATCTTCCTTCTACAGCTTCCAACCTCATAGTCTCCCAACCTCGGACGGCCCGCTTCTACCTCCTACCCAAAATCCACAAACAGGACTGTCCCGGCAGATCGATCGTGTCAGCCTGTTCCTGCCCCACAGAACTCATTTCTTGCTATCTTGACTCCATTCTCTCTCCCCTTTTCCAGTCCTTTCCCACCAACATCGGTGATTCCTCTGACACCTTACATCATATCAACAATTTGCAGTTCCCTGGCCCCAACCGCCTCCTCTTCATCATGGATGTCCAATCCCTCTACACCTCCATTCCCTACCAGGATGGTCTGATTGCTCTCCGATTCTTTCTCGAACAATCCCCATCCATCACTACTCTCCTTCCTCTGGCTGACCTTGTTCTCACACTGAACAATTTCTCCTCTCACTTCCTCCAAATAATAGTTGTGGTTATGGGTACCCCCATGGGCCCCAGTTATGCCTGTCTCTTTATGGGGTATGTGGAACATTCCTTGTTCCAGTCCTACTCCGGCCCCCTGCCACAACTCTTTCTCCAGTACATCAATGACTGCTTCGGTGCTGCTTCATGCTCTCGTCTGGACCTGGAAAAATTTTTTAATTTTGCTTCCAATTTCCACCCCTCCATCATTTTTCCATGGTCCATCTCTGACACTTTCTTTCCCTTCCTTGACCTCTCTGTCTCAATTCTGGTGATAAACTGTCCACCAATATTCATTACAAGCCTAATGACTCCCACAGCTACCTCGACTACAGCTCCTCACACTTCCTGTAAGGAGTCCATCCCATTCTCTCAGTTTCTTCACCTCCGTCGCATCTGTTCTGATGATGCCACTTTCAAAAACAGTTCCTCTGACATGTCTTCCTTCTTCCTTGACTGAAGTTTTCCACCCACGGTGGTTGACAGGGCCCTCAACCGTGTCCAGCCCATCTCCCGCGCATCCGCACTCACACCTTCCTCTCCCTCCCAGAACCATGATAGGGTCCCCCTTGTCCTCACTTATCACCCCACCAGCCTCCGCAATCAAAGGATCATCCTTCACCATTTCCGCCTACTCCAGCATGATGCCACCACCAAACACATCTTTCTTTCACCCCCCCGGTGGCATTCCATAGGGATCGTTCCCTCCGGGACACCCTGGTCCACTCCTCCATCACCCCCTACTCCTCAAAACCCACCTATGGCACCTCCCAATGCCCACACAAAAGATGCAACACCTGCCCCTTCACTTCCTCTCTCCTCATCATCCCATCCCCCCCACCCCGAGGCGGCAGGGATCATTCCCTCCAGGACACCCTGGTCCACTCCTCCATCATCCCCTACACCTCAACCCCCTTGCACGGCACCTTCCCATGCAACCGCAGAAGGTGCAAAGCCTGTCCCTTTACTTCCCCTCTCCTCACCGTCCAAGGGCCCAAACTCTCCTTTCAAGTGAAGCAGCATTTCACTTGCATTTCCCTCTATTTAGTCTACTGCATTCGCTGCTCCCAATGCGGTTTCCTCTACATTGGGGAGACCAAACGCAGACTGGGTGACCGCTTTGTGGAACATCTTTGATCTGTCCACAAATCATGACCCAGACCTCCCTGTCGCTTGCCATTTCAACACTGCACCCTGTTCTCATGCCCACCTGTCCGTCCTTGGCTTGCTGCATTGTTCCAGTGAAGTTCAATACAAACTGGAGGCACAGCACCTCATCTTCTGACTAGGCACTTTACAGCCTTCCAGGCTGAATATTGAGTTCAACAATTTTAGATCATGAACTCTCTCCTCCATCCCCACCCCCTTACCGATCCCCCCTTTTTTCCAATAATTTATAAAGATTTTTCTTTTCCCACCTATTTCCATTATTTTTGAATATATTTCCATCCATTGTTTTATCTCTGCCTTTTAGCCTATTTTTATCCCTTCCCCCCACCCCAACAAGGGCTCTCTGTAGCTTTATTATCACATTGCTTAGATAATATCACCAGCTTCAACACGTCTTTGTTCTTTTGTCTATAACATCTTTTGGTTATCTCCACTTATCACTGGCCCTCTATCCAGCTCTACCTGGCCCACCACCCTTAAACCAGCTTATATTTCACCTCTTTTCTATTTTTCCTTAGTTCTGTTGAAGAGTCATACGGACTCGAAACATTAACTGTGTTCCTCTCTGCACATGCTGTCAGACCTGCTGAGTTTTTCCAGGTATTTTTGTTTTTGTTTTGGATTTCCAGCATCTGCAGTTTTTTGCTTTTATCTCAAAGCATTATTACATCCCTTTTACAAAACCTAGCATCTCTACAAAATGTTAAAGAAATTTTAATATCATCAGGTGATAAGACTTTGAGAGAAAAAGGAAAAGCAAATTGTCTTAAAGTTACATCAGCAATTTGTTTATCCCTTTGCCACAGATTAAAAATCCTACTAAAGGATGCAGGGGTAGTTGATGATGAGTGCACAAATCTTTTGAAGAGATTAGTGGAAAATGTCATTTGAAAAAAGTATTAGAGGACACCACCATAGCCTATTGTAAGCCTCCCTTTAGCATAAGACTTTAATGAAGTAGTAGCTATGAATTTAAAGGTGTGAGACAAGGACAGAAACATTTTCATTTTACATTTCATTGACGTGGCAACAAGATTCTGTCTTTTTATAGTAACATATGGTAAAGACAAAAGAGTGATTGTGGCTATAATCATGGAAACATGTACAGGGACCAGACTCGGGGCACAGGCTAAATTCCTGACTGACAATTAGCAGGGCTGGGGGTGGGGGAAGGGGGGAATTTGCCAGTGATGAATTTAGAGACTTGTGATAAAATATGAACGTTGGAGTGATAACCACTGCAGCTGAAAGTTCTTGCAGTAATGGACCCTGTGAAATAAATCCATGCAGTGATTGATGAGATGCTGCATAAGCTCTCAGCTGACCAACCAACTTGTGAGTTAACATCTGCCCTGGTGTGGGCACTCCATGCAAAAAATTCACTTCAAATGGTGGGGGCTATAGCCCATATCAGTTGGTCTATGGGAAGAGTCCAAAAATACTTTGTGCTGCGTGATCATCCCCCTGCTTTGGAAGGGACTGGTTAAAATGTATTTGTTCACGGGATATGGGTATCACTGGTTAGGCCTATTTATTGCCAATTGCTAATTGCCCTTGGGAAGGTGGTGGTGAGCTGCCTTGAACTGCTGTAGTCTATGTGGTGTTGGTACATCCACAGTGCTGGTAGGAAGGGAGTTCCAGGATTTTAACCCAGCAACAGTGAAGCAATGGTGATATAGTTCTAACTACAATTATTTCTGCCTTTTTCTGCATGTTTGAATCCACTACATGCAGGGAGAAGGGCATTCATCAAAGCAGAAGTCTCAGAAAATTCAGCAAGCTTTACAGCATCACATAAAACCATCAGAGATTAACATTATTTCTGAGGATTTAGTATACTATAAAAGAAAGGGTCAGAAAGAGTAGAAAAATCCAGGTTATGTGATAGGTTGTGATGGGAAGTCAGTAATTTTCCAACATGGTAGTCAAGCTATCAGGGTACATTCATCTAGGTTAATTGGGATTGATTATAAACTTGCAGAATCTGAGTAATTAGTGGAGGATGATGAGGCATCCTGTGTCTCACATACTCATATGATTAACAGTATTGAGGAGCAGATTTGGGTAGATAAGGGTCTGGATGATGATAAATGAAGTGATACCATTGCACATGATAGGGCTACTTTACCCAGAGGACAACTGCCGAAGTCAGTACTATGGTACAGTGGTGGGACGCGACTATTGTAGGGAGAGCAGGGAAAGCCACTGGCAAAATCAAACATCCAAGATGTTGGACAAGAGGTAAGATCAATGGACTGGCAAAATGAGGTGATATGGTGAAAAGCAAGAAAACACAGTGCAAGTTCCCATAGTGGATCTGGAAGTGACTTGGGCAATAAGAAGCAGTCGCATACTGGAAACAGAACCTCTGTTTGTGGGAAGGAAAGATCCTATAGCAGTAGCCCCGAAAGAGAAGGAGGGCAAGTAGAGGCTGTAGTTTGATCATAACAAGAACTACAGAACAATCTAGGCACCACCGGAAGTAGGAGCCTTTATGATCTGGAGGTTTTGGTGGCTGCAAACAAATTAGGAGGTAAATTAATAGGAGAGGAAAAACAAAGAGTTGGATAGTTGGAAGGAATTCATAAGACATCCAGCCTGATCACACAGGTGGAAAAAAACCCTTCCTGATTGGACATATAAAGCGAGACTAGTGGCTTAGAGTTTCGAAGAGAGACTTGATGATCAAAATGTTAGTGTGGACTCCCCCACAGCAGGAAACGTGATCTTGAAGATTTTCTTATCACTCTTAGCTACATATTTATGGGAATGTAGGGAGATTGATATAAAAGCTATATTTTTGCAGGGTGAAAAATTTTGAAACCACCTAAAGAAGCAAATGATATAGAAAGGAAGCTGTGGAAATTAAACAAATGTGTTTATGGATTGAATGATGCGTTGTGGCTTTGGTATTTCTTGGTTAGGTTTGTTTTGCTGAAAGTAGGCTGAATTCAACTGAAAGCAGATCCAACAATGTTCTACTGACATCACAAAGATAAACTCACAGGCATCCTTATGATGCACGTCAATGATTTTTTCTGGGGAGGTTTTGCGGAATTTGAGCAATTTGTTATAGATAAGATAAAAGGGGAATTTAAGATTGGAAGTCAGATTTTGGGGGCCTTTAAATATATAGGCTTAAACATTAATCAGAAACAGTCAGGAGTAATCTTGAATCACCAATCTTACCTAGAAAATGTTGATTGTATCCCAATAAATTGGCCAGGTCCTCACAGAAAAATGAAGAAACCAAGAAGGTAAGAAGCTTGACTGGGCAGTTAAACTGGCCAATTAATCAGACAAAACACAATGCCAGTTATGACTACTGGAACTTCGTACTATGATGAAACACACTACAATTGAGAAGGTTTTAAAGGCATTTAAAACATTAAAGAAGTCACATTCGGAGAAATGTGTACTCAAATTTCCAGCCTTGGTGATCCGAAAGATACAAAATTAGTCCTTTTTAGTGACGCTTCCCATGCCAACTGACCAGATGAGTATTTCAGTACGGCTGGGTTTATTATAATCTTAGTAGGAAAAAAATGGAAGGTGTTGTCCCTTGGCCTGGGAAGCCAAGAAAATAGGTAGGGTGGTTAAAAGTACTCTAGTTCCAGAAACACTTGCTCTGGTGGAAGCGATAAATGTGGTATTTTACTTATCTAACATATTGAAGGTAAATCTATACAAGGGGGATTCAGAGAAAGGTTTACTCATTGAATACTATGTAGACAACCATGCCCTGTGGGAAAATGTACATTCAACAAAAAGTGTGACGGAAAAAAAGGCTAAGGATTGACCATGCCAGTATAAAACAAATGCTGGAGAGGAAAGAGATGGGAAGAGTGTCCTGCAATTATCATCGTGGTGAAGCAGTCTGGAAAGAGTGTCCTGCAGTTAGCATCATGGTAAAGTAGTCTGGGAAGTGGCCTGCAGTTAGCATCACAGTGAAGTAGTCGGGGAAGAGTATCCTGCGGTCAATTCTTGTTGAAAATAACAAGAGTGACATCATAAGACAGCATGAGAGAGTGGCAGAGAGATCAGAACTAGCGCGACTGCGGGGAAGCTTCAAAAGGTGATGTCAGCACAAAGGTGAGAACTGATTGGTGAGAAGTGGTAAAATTTTTTTTCTCCAGTTTAAAATAGATTAAACTAAGGAAAGGTAAGGGTTCTAGTTTTGTATTTAAAGTACGTAAATAATTTAATTTTTTTTATTGTATTTAACTTAAAGTAAAGGGTTTTTTTTCAACTAGAGGAATGGCAGAGCAGCTCAGCCCCGTGTTATGTACCACCTGCAACAGGTGGGAAGTCCAAGACGCTCCTTGGTCTCTGACTGACCACGTGTGCAGGAAGTGCCACCAGCTGCAGCTACTTGAGCTCCGGGTTTCGGAGCTTGAGCGGCAGCTGGAGGCACTGAGGTGCATCCGCGCGGCTGAGAGTTTCATGAAAAGCACGTTTTTAGACGTGGTTACCCCACAGTTTATGGAAGTGCAGACAGAGAGGGAATGGGGGGCCATCAGTCAGAAGAAAGGTGTCAGGCAGGTAGTCAGGAAATCCCCAGGGTGCATCTCATTTGAGAACCATTTTTCTGAGTTGGAAAACGGTGAGAGTGACAGTTCCTCAGGGGAATGCAGTCATGTTCATGGCACTGAGAGTGGCTCAGCTGCACAGTTGGGGAGGAAAAAGAGGGGAAAGCAATAGTGGTAGGAGACTCGATAGTAAGGGGAACAGACAGGCGTTTCTGCGGCCATAGACATGACTCCAGGATGGTATGTTAATTCCCTGGTGCCAGGGTTAAGGATGTCACTGAACGGCTGCAGGGCATTCTAAAGAGGGAGGGTAAACAGACAGAGATTGTGGTACATATTGGCACCAATGACATAGGTAGAAAGAGGGATGAGGTCCTGCAAGCAGAATTTAGGGAGCTAGGAAACAGTTTAAAAAACAGGACCTCAAAGGTAGTAATCTCTGGATTACTTCCACTGCCATGTGCTAGTGAGTATAGAAATAGGTTAGTCCAGATGAATGTGTGGCTGGAGAGGTGGTGCAGGAGGGAGGGCTTTAGATTTCTGGGACATTGGGCTGTTTATGGGGGCAGTGGGACCTGTACAAGGCGGATGGGTTGCACCCAAACCAGAATGGAACCAATATCCTTGTGGGGAGGTTTGCTAGTGCGGTTGGGGATGTTTAAACTAACTTGGCAGGGGATGGGATCCCGAAAGGAGGTTCAGCAGGGGGAGATGCACAGCCAAAATTAGAAGAGAGAGCAAGTGAGTCTGGAAGGCTTAGAAATTATAGGCCAGTTAATGGACATGGGAGTTTGGCAAGATTGGATGGTATTTATTTTAATGCAAGGAGTCTGACGAATGAGGCAGATGAGTTGAGGGCACAAATTACCACATGGAAGTTTGATGTTGTTGCTGTCATAGAGACATGGTTGAGAGGGGGGCAGGATTGACAGCTCAATATTCCAGGATATAGGGTCTTCAGGCGAGACAGGGAAGGAGGTAAAAGAGGAGGGGGTACTGCAATATTGATCAAGGAATCAATAACAACAGTAAGGAGGGATGACATCTGAGAAGGCTCCTCAAATGAAACCATATGGGTAGAACTGAAAAACAAAAAAAGAGCAATCACATTTCTGGGGATGTACTAAAAGCCCCCAAACAGTCAGAGAAATAGAAGAACAGATATGTAGGCAAATTTCAGAGAAGGGTAGTAATAGTGGGGGATTAACATTAACTGGGGAACTATCATAGTGTGATAGGATTAGAGGGAGCAGAACTCTTAAAGCATCCAGGAGATGTTTTTCAGCCAGTACGTAGAAGGTCCTACAAGATGGGGGCAGTCCTGGACATAATTTTAGGGAATGAGGCCGGACAAATGATAGAGGTATCAGTGGGAGATCATTTTGCAGATAGTGATCATAACTCCATTAGATTCAAGGTTGTTATGGAAAAGGACAAGGGTGGGCCAGAAATCAGAGTTCTAAATTGGGGTAAGGCCGATTTTAATAAGATCAGATATGATTTGACCAGAGTGGACTGGGAGCAGTTACTTTTAGGTAAAACTTCGTCAGAGCAGGGGGACTCGAAGGAGATAGCGAGAGTACAGGGCCAATATATTCCAGAAAAGACAAAGGGTGGGACTAACAAATCCAGGGAACCCTGGATGTTGAGGGATATACAGGATTGGATAAAGAGAAAAAGGGAGGCTTATGGCAGATACCGAGGGCTCAAAACAGCGGAAGCCCTAGAGGAGTATAGAATGTGTTGGGGGGGTACTTTAAAAGGAAATTAGGAGAGCAAAAAGGGGCCATAAAAAGACATTGGCAGGCGAAATAAAGGAAAATCGAAAGTTATTTTGCAAGTACATTAAGACTAAGAGGATAACGAGGGAAAGAATAGGGCCCATTAAGGACCATTGTGGTAATTTGTATGTGGAGCCGGAAGACATGGGTAGGGTTCTAAATGAATACCTTGTGTCAGTGTTCACAAGTGAGAGGGACAACATGGGTATTGAAATCAGGCAGAAGGACTGTGATATAATTAAAGAAATTGGCATAGAAAGGGAGGAGGTTCAAAGTGATCTGGCAGGCTTAAAAGTAGATAAATCTCCAGGCCTGGATGAAATGTATCCCAGGCTGTTGAGTGAGGCAAGGGAGGAGATAGCAGGGGCGCTGGCAATAATTTTCAATACCTCTCTGGCAACAGGAGAGGTGCCAGAGGACTGGAGGACAGCCAATGTGATACCGTTATTCAAGGAGGGAGGGAGGGAACTACAGACCAGTCAGTCTAACCTCAGTGGTGGGGAACTATTGGAAGCAATTCTGAGGGACAGAATTAATCTACACTTCGAGAGGCAGGGATTAATCAAGGACAGTCAACATGTTTTTGTTAAGTGGAGGTCATGCCTGACCAACTTGATTGAATTTTTGGAAGAGGTAACCAGGTGTATAGATGCGGGTAATGCATTTGATGTGGTCTACTTGGACTTCAGCAAGGCTTTTGATAATGTCCCACATGGGAGACTGATAATGAAGGTAAAGGCCCATGGGATCCAAGGCAATTTGGCAAATTGGATCCAGAATTGGCTGAGTGGCAGGAAGCAGAGGGTGATGGTCGAGGGATGTTTTTGTGCCTGGATGCCTGTGTCCAGTGGGGTTCCACAGGTTTCAGTATTGGGTCCCTTTCTTTTTACGGTATATATAAATGATTTAGACTTGAGTGAAGGAGGGTTGATCAGTTAGTTCGCGGACTACACAAAAATTGGTGGGGTGGTAAATAGTGAGGAGGATAGCCTTAGATTACAGGAGGATATAGACTGGCTGGTCAGTTGGGCTGATCAGTGGCAAATGGAATTTAATCCGGATAAGTGTGAGGTGATACATTTGGGCAGGACAAACAAGGCATGGGAATACACAATGAATGGTAAGACTCTGGGAAGTAGAGAGGATTGGAAGGACCTTGGTGTGCATGTCCACCAGTCCCTTAAGGTAGTGGGACAGATGGTTAAGAAGGCATATTTGATATTTGCCTTTATTGGCTGAGGCATAGAATATAAGAGCAGGGAGGTTATGTTGGAACTGTATAAAATGCTGGTTGGGCTACAGCTAAATTATTGCATGCAATTCTGGGATCCATATTATAAGAAGGATGTAATTGTGCTGGAGATAATACAAAGGAGATTTCCCAGGATGTTGCTTGGGCTGGAGAGTTATAGTTATGAGGAGAGATTGGAGAGACTGGGTTTATTTTCCCTGGAGCAGAGGAGATTGAGGGACGACATGATAGATGTATAAAATTGGGGGGCATAGATAGGGTAGACAAGAAGGAACCTTTCCCCTTGGTGGAGGGACCGATAACCAATGGACATAGATTTAAGGTAAAGGGCAGGAGGTTTAGAGGGGATGTGAGGAAGAATTTTTTCACCCAGAGGGTGGTGGGAATCTGCAACTCACTGCCTGAAAGGGTGATAGAGGCAGAAACCCTCATAACATTTAAGAAATATTTGGATGTGCACTTGCAATGCCATGGCATACAAGGCAATGGGCCTAGTGCTGGAAAATGGGATTAGAGTACTTAGATACTTGTTTGAATGGCACAGACTCGATGGGCTCAAGGGCCTTTTTCTGCGCTCTAGACCTCTGACTCTATGCTTCTGAGATCTCCAAGTTAAAGTGGGTTCGTGTTTGTCACCAACTCTTGTCCTATTTTACAAAGAATAATGCTTGCACTATGAAGTTATTGGTGGCCCTCTAATAGAGACATTCTGTATTATAATGTGATGTATGTAGAATATAGAAAAAACATTTTCCTTTCTTTTCCTTTGATAAAATTTGAATAACTGTTTGGGTGTCAGGATATTTAATTTAAACAAAAGAAGGAATCTGTTAATTTTATGTCAATTATTTAGTTAGCCTTAAGGGTAATCAGATGGTGGGTATTGATTGATTCTCTTTGAGCAGATATAAAAAGGAACACCTGGGACACTAGGTTGGTGAATAGGTAGAAGGCACATCTATAATGCTGCATTTTGTGAGTAAATCTACTATCTAGTGAAGGATTTGTGTCTAGTTTTGTAATTCACCATCTGGCATGTTTCCATTTAACACATTGTGTCATGAGCTGTCATCTGGTATAACGTGCTGTGGGGTGTAGTCTAGTACAGGACTTCTCAAACTTGGTCAGCAGACCCTCAGGAGTCTATGAAGATGGTTTCAAGGGATTTACCAATGTGCAGACTAAAGATGTTTTCAAAAAACCAGATGAATTGTGCCCAATACATTGCACCACCAACCCCTAATTCACTGTGGATCCATCCTTTTTTCACAGGCTCAGACTTCAGCTGTGTTGGGGGCCATAATTTAGTCAGCTACAACTAACAGCTTCAATAACTCTTGAGACAGGAGGTCAGGCTTAGCAAGTCATCATTCATTACCTCCCCTGTACTGGGAATTAATGTGTTGTAGGTTCACTGTATGAATTACCAATGTGGTAAGGAAGTAAAAAGCAAATTACTGGAACAGGACACATAATGGAAAACAAAGAGTCATTGAACAGTTATGGAAAGAATGCAGAAATTGGCATGTTCTTAAGTTACATGATATGTTCTCCCATTATGTAAAGCTATTTCAGAAAGCGCAAGATAGAATTACAGAAAGAAAAATATTTTAAATGCATGTAATAAATACAAGTATGAAAAAATGTTTAACTTGACCATCAGCTAAATAAAACCCACAGAGCAATGATACCGAACTTTCAATATCAAGTTTAACCGTAAGGACTAACCGCAGTGGTAGACATTTGGCTAATATATCTGAAGCTTCGCTAAGCTGGCAAAATTAAGGAAATGCAAAGTTTGCTACTTGAATTTCAGTTTTATTTGTGCTGGGAATGGGATTTGGTCAGCAGTCTCCAGGGGACCATGAGTTGGTTTCAATGGATCCACCAATGTGTAGGACAAAAAAGTCATTATTTTGCAACATCCATTCTCAAATTGTCATAGTGCCCCCACTGCTGTGTTGCACGTGGTATAGTGAATTACTTGAAAATTGGCGGCAATTGAATGGTGTCAGCAGTAGCAGTAAGTTTGAAAAAGATGATTCGTTCTAAAGCTCAGAGTGATGGACAGGGCTCAGACAGATTATGGTCCTTGAAGTGCGTCTGAGCAACTCAAATGAAGACAGTAAGGCCATGGCTTTTAAGTAAATCCTGATTTTCCTCTGGTGTGGGAGGTGGGGCGATGATGTCAGATAATTAGATGAGTTGCACCCCACCCTACCCCCAATTCCCCGCAGATCCATCCCTTGCCACAGGCTTTGCCTTTCCCTGTCCAGGCCCCAGCTGTGCTGGTGTCACTATTTAGTGAGCTGCTGGCAACAGTTGAAATAGGTGGTCAGAGTCTGGCAACTAATTGAGCAGAATCTCTTCAGTACTGAGGATTAAAATGTGGGAGTAGCCTGGTACATTGACTGACTACAGTGTGTGGGGTGTATCCTGGTACATTTCCAGATTGCAGGGAGTACAGTGGCTGAGTATGCATACAATAGAGCAGATCACATTTATGTTCAGTGTGACCTTTGTTGTGTGTTCAAATGTCAAATAGATATTTCTTCCTTTGATTTGATTTGATGTAAGTGACCTGGAAATTCTTAACACTATACCATTCAAAGGAGCAAACCTTTCAAAACAGAAAACAAAATTACTTTAATCCAAATTATGCCTATTGATGAGTTTATAGATTTATTTCACAGAGACTTAACATGAACTACACACTACAGTCTGGCAATGTACCAGGCTCCTGCCATGCACTCCAGTTTGGCAATGTACCAAGCTACTGCTACACATTGCAAGCTGGCAATGTGCCTATTGCCATGCACTGCAATCATTCAATGTTCAAGGATACTGCCACACACTACTGGCTAAATTATATCCAAACTTCCCTTCCCCCAACTCTCCACAGATCCATCCTCTGCCATAGCTCACCACCACCTTCTCAAGGGCAACTAGGGGCAATAAATGCTGACCCACCCAAGGAAGCCCACATCCCCTGAATGAATAAAAAAACACAAGCTCTTCCTCCCCCTGTCCAGACTCCAGCTGTGTTGGGGTCATTATTTAGTCAGCTGCAGGCAACGACTCCAATAACACTTGAGATGGGAGGTCAGGCCCGGCAACTCATTGAGCAGCATCTCCACAGTGCTGTGGATTAATATAGTGCAGGTTCGCTCTATGAATTACCAAAGCATCCCCCTTGTCGGGAGGCAAAAAGCAAATTACTGCCACAGGGCACAGGTTGGAGAGCAGGGGATCAATCAACAGCTACAGGAAGAGCAGGCAAAATTTCGAGCAGGGGTTGGGGTAACTGATCCTTTACTAATCCATGTGGAATAAAAAATGATGTGTTCACCCATTTGAGGTTGTGTTATTATACTTTACTCACTATTTGAGCGATGGCTGAGATTTTTTTACAATTATTTTGATTCTTGGATTTGGGTAAGGCTAGCATTTTTGCTCATCCCTACTTGGTGCATGTTTATTAAATGCTGAAAGCGCAGAAATTAGCACGTTCTCGGGTTTCGTTACATGTTCTCTCATTGTTGTAAAGCAAATAACAATATTTCAGCGAGTGCAAGATAGTATTACATGGAACAGGAAAATCATTTTAAATGCACACATTAAATACAAGTATGGAAAAAAATTTTAATTCGAGCATCAGCTTCAAAACAACAAAACCTACAGAACAAAGATACAGAACTTCCTTCGTCAAGTTTAACGGTAGGAATTGACTGCAGTGGTGGACGTGTGAGTAGAAAACATAAAGCCGCCACTAAGCTTGCGAAATTAAGGAAAATGAAGAATTGCTACTTGAAGTTCGGTTTAATTCGGAAATGGAAATATACCACAACCGCAATCTGTAAGTTTTGCACAAGTTCTGGCAAATTAATCTTTGAAGAACAGAGACATTTAATTAAAAGGCATGAAATACATCAGGTTAAGCAATGTTAATTTCCTGCAAGTGTATAATTGGTTTTCAGATGGAAAAATAAAACTACTGTGATATCAGGGGCCCATGGAATTTTTAAAACATGGAAATGGGAGCTTCAAAAACAAAATGATTAAAAACCCATGATCGAGTGAATTTTTGCATTATACAAAGGTACATTGTGTTGTGGGATGTAGTCTGGTATATTGTGTGGTGGCGTTTAGTCTGACGTATTTTGTGATGGTGTTTAGTTTGGTACATTGTGTGGTGGGTTAGAATGGTACATTATGTGGTTGATTAAGTCTGGCAGCTTGTGTGCTGGCCTGGGACCTCTAACTCCCCAAGTTCATAAGCACTTGCCCCACTATAGTTTCTGGGGTCATAATGTTTTTTTTAAATTGAAAGGAACAGTGGAAATGCCTGTCATTGGGAGTTTACCCATTTTGGTCAGAAAAGGTGTGCTTCAGTACTCTATATAGCTTTGTTGCCACTTACAAGGGGCAAATCTCAACCTTCATTTGAATACTTACGATACAATATCTTCCTTTAAAATCTCAGAGAACACTTTTATCTTCACAGACCCCCATACTGCGTAGATTCTGAAATTCAATTGCCACTTCAGGAGTTTTTGCTTAGAAAGGAAACCTTTTTTGTAATGGACAGAAAGTAGACCCAATGCAGAGATATAGCAAATTAGAAAGAGGTGGCAAGGGAAGTCAATGAATGCTGATTTTATCCTTCAAAACAGAGCACTTACTGCCACAAAATGTTTAATAACTTTACTAATTAATCAAAGTAAGAATAGCAAGTCATAAACTTATGTGTAACCTAAACATTCCTTTACGCCATAATCCTTCTTTCATAAACTCTTGTAACATTTGTACTGCACTTCCAGTCCCTCACTAATATCCAACTTGGCTTCAGAGATAAAAACAAAAAACTGCGGATACTGGAAATCCAAAACAAAAACAGAATTACCTGGAAAAACTCAGCAGGTCTGGCAGAACTGAAGTTGAAGTTCTGTTGAAGGGTCATGAGGACTCGAAACGTCAACTCTTTTCTTCTCCGTCGATGCTGCCAGACCTGCTGAGTTTTTCCAGGTAATTCTGTTTTTGTTTTGGTTTCAGAGATGTCAACTGTATTGAAATTCTCAGTGATACTATCCCCAGCATTATGAATTCGATGTTTTAGCTTTAATTCTGCGAACGTCAACATTAAAGCATTTCAAGGAATTCCAAGCATGCTTTATATTATTTACTCAATGTAAACCTTGATCCTGATGGGGGAGGTTCATTAAATTGTTGCTGCTACCATCAGCTGGCCTGCCTTCCTCATTCCTGGTGGGACTGTACACATTATTAGTTATGGGTTCTCCAGTATCAATAAATACTTCTAGTCCCACAAACCACTCTCCAGGATTTGAGCACATAGGCCAGAATTTTCCCTTCCAACCCCTGGGCCCCGCACGCCTGCGTGTAAAATGACCCGCGGTGAGATCAGGTGAGTGTCCCGACTTCACCATGCACCATCACGATATTTTGTTGGGCAGGCGCGTGTTGACCTCCGATGCGTGCCTGCCATAATTAATGGGCCACTTAAGGCCCTTGAAGTGCCAATTGACGGTGATTTTTCGGCACCTGTGCAATCTTGGGCCCACGGATGCAACAGGCAGGAGGGTAGGACACATTTGTAGAAACCTCATCCATGGACGGGATAAGAGGGCTCAGTGGGAATGCGAGTGTGTTCTGTCAAATATTGTTTTTCAAAGTTACTGATACTTGCCTGTGTGATCTGCAATACTTCAAAACGCATACCAGCTGCTTGGTTTGGACTTGCAACCTTCAAGTCAGCACTCTGCAGTCAGGAATCTTTTTTGGGCCTGCAGGTTTCAGGAAGCCTTCCCATAGCCTGGGAATGGGAGTTGAACTGTCCACTGGAGACACCTCCTCTGTGGAGGAAGGGAGGGCTAGAAAGGGGAGGAGGCCAGGAGTGCACATTCAGCCTTCAGGGGAACCACCATTGGGAGTACAGGTGCAGGCACAAGGGGTGCAGGGCCGAGAGGTAGTCCATGGCTGAAGGGGCCGTAGAAGATGCCACTATTCTGCTGCCATGACTGAGGTGCAGTGTCGAAGGAGAATCCATCTCTCAAGGGAGACAGTCAACTATATCTGTCAGAAGATTGGGCCTGAGATCTCCGCTAACTGTGTGGGCGGACACCCCATGCCAATGGCTCTAAAGGTCACAGTTGCCCTCCACTTCTATGCCTCTGGCTCCTTCCAGGGCTCGATGGATGATCTTTGCGATGTCTCCCAATCAGCTGTGCACACTTGTGCCAAGCAGGTTACAGACACTCTGTTCAGGCGTGCATTGACCTTCATCCACTACCGTTGCGACCAGACAAGCCAGACACAGCGAGCCAGAGGCTTTGCGGCAATTGCTGGCTTCCCCCGTGTCCAGGTTTCTATAGACTGTACACATGTGGCCATTAAGGTGCCAGCAGGTGAACTCGGTGCCTTCGCCAACAGGAAGGGTTTCCACTCCATGAACGTGCAAATAGTGTGTGACCACAGGATGCTGATTCTATTAAGTCTGTGCAAGGTACCCAGGCAGCTCCCACGATGCCTACAACCTCAGACACTCCCAGGTGCCTGGGCTCTTCAGTGCTCCGGCTTGGCTGGATGGATGGTTGCCGGGTGATATCCCCTCAGAAGGTGGCTCATGACGCCTCTCTGCCATCCAAGAACAGAAGCTGAGCAGAGGTACAATAGGAGCCACACCTCCACAAGGGCTGTGGTGGAGAAGACCATTGGTCTTCTCAAACTGTGCTTCCGAAGCCTGGACCGCTCAGCCCTCCAGTACCCCCCAGATCATGTGTCACTGATGGTGGTTGCATGTTGCGCTCTCCACAATCTTCCACTAGAAAGGGGGGGATGCTGTGGACAATGAAGACGTTGACACAGTGGCTGCTGCTGCACACTGAGTCCAGCAGTGAATCCGACGATAAGCATGCACAGGAAATGCTGAGGGGGTAGACGCTGACCCAGACATACCCCAGGGAGGCAGGGACGCCCGGGAGGCTTTAATCCAATGAATCTTCAGCCAACACACCACAGATGGACCTCCTGGACAAGCCTGGGCTGTAGGCTCCATACTCGATACCTAAGTGCCAAATCTGCCAGGTTAGGAACAGTAGCTAAGGGCCTTGTTAATAAAGCTGAATGTCCCACAAAGCACTCATGATATTTTTTGGAAACCATCCACCTGTAGAACAAAAGAGGCACCCTCAGCCATGGTCACATGCCTAAATTTAATATCGCAATCAAAGAAACTTAAGAAAACAAAATGACAAAGGTGTTAAAAATCACGTCAACTCAAAGACCTTATCTTGGGCCAACACAAAAGCACCAGTGATAAACCCGTGGTGTGCCTAAGGTACCTTATGTTTACATTTTTGGGTGCTATGTTTTGGTGCTCCCCCCTTGCTGGGATTGGCATCTGAGACAGCCTGCTCACTCTGCTGTCATATTGGCTTTGATGACCTTGGCGGTCGTCCTCTGGCCCATGAAGCCTGTACTGGCCCCGCCTGGGAGGGATCTGCCAATTCCACAGCTGGCATCTCCCCAGTCGTCGCAGCCTCACCGGATGCAACAGTCACTGGCAGAGGGTCAGAGGAGCTGCCGCCCTCACCCGGAGCATCCTGAGAGGAGCTCGCAAGGATGACAGGCAGCTGCTGCGCTGATTTGAGGTCGGTTCAGACCTCCCTGCTCACCGTGGATAGATGGGCACCAAGCTGGGAAATCTGGTGCCCAGATCATCTCTCACACTGGCACTGACCAGCTGAGGTCAATGCCGATGTGAGGGCTTACTGGTCAGAACACATCCCCTGATTGGTCTCCTGGAGGAGGCTCTCCACGAGAGTTGTCAGTCTCTCCGTGGAGGACACATGGCACTCGGCCATGAGGCTCATTGCTTCAGTGATCGTCCATGTAGACTCTTCCACCATGGAGACCAAGCCAAGCATAGCCTCATGTATCTCTACCAGATGCTCCTGCACACCTGGCCACATTTCCTGTGCTTGCTGCATTGCGGACGACTCCAGAGGCACATCAGCCACCAACTAAGCCTGTGTCTGGTCCCCTATAGTTCTCCGACTGCTGATGCCATGGGCACTCTGTCTCTGCCAGTTCCTCCAGTGGCTGTGAAGTGCCCTCACCGCTGTGCCCCGGGACAGTAGCCGATGTTCTAACTCCTACTGAGGTGCTAGTCTCTGCTCTGGTGCCTGCCTGGAGGAGATGGTGTGACGCTGGTGAGTCCGTGACTTCGGGGCCCACAGGTGTGAGAGGGGGCCCCTGCTGGTCCTCCACCCGGCCCTGCTCTGCTGATGCTGAAAGAAAGAACAAGGACATTGACATTGTCTCCACGTTAACTGATCCAATGTGCATCCCTGTTCCCTGGATCATTACGCACTTATCCCTCCATAAGCAATGGTCAAGCCATGTTGCAAACTTCAATCACTGAACATTCAGCACTGCCATGGTTGTTGGGAGAACAATGGTGACCTCACTGCTGGGCAAACATACCTGCCTGTGCCACCCCAGCCTCACCGACACTGGTGGACATGGGTGCATGGCGCCTCTCCAAATCTAGGGCCTCCTGCTCGAAGTGCCTGAGAATCACAAACTTTGCTGGCCCTCCGCCAGTCCTCACCCGCTTGGTGGCATTGTGTACATTCTTCTCCTGAAAAGGAGAGAAGAGCACTGATTAGTGCTACTTGTACCTGGATTCTCTTTATGGACGGCCTACCCCAGCCAGGGTGGGACATTGCAGAGCTCCAGTGCCTCCTCACCCCCCTGCTGATGAACACTCACACAAAGATGCTAGGCCTGCCCCCAACCCCCACCTCCTTGGCCAAATGCTGCCAACATCACATTAGGCACCACACAGTCTAATCTTCCATAGCAAGGAGGCGCAAGCATGTGGAGCGCAGAGGACAGCTGATCGATCAGTGCCATGCCACCTTGAAGCTCCCCATCAGCATGTCATCACCCTGACTTTGACATGTCGTGAAGTTCCAGCACAATGCCTCAGTGCAGCTCTCCAGGTTGTCCTCTCAGTGTACCACATGCTGCGGGGGCAGAACCCATCTCATCACCACCCTCTTCGGGTGACCGCGGCATGGGCAATATCTGCTGGCCCACCCAGCAAAGGACATGTGCCGTCAATGATCCAATGCAGTTACTACACTCAGGCTTCCCCCCGCCCCAAGTCTACCTGCTGGGTTAAGTGACCAACCAACACCAACATGGTACTCACCCTTCCTGAGCGCAATAGGTCATTGAAGCGCTTGTGGCACTGGATCCAGGGGCGCTGCGCCACGTCGTGAGAGCTCACCCTCCAACACCTCTTCCCAGGCACATTTGGCCATGTGGGGGGGCCTCTTCTTCCAGTCCTGGGGAACCAGCACCTCCCGCCGTGCTGCCACCTCCTCTTTGGAGGGCAGCAAGACAATCATCAGAAAAACGAGGGGCACAATGCCCCGCTGCCCTACCCTCCTGCCTGGCCTGCTCACCAGCAGCACTCTGGGGAGCCCTTCCACTGAACATGTTTCTCAGCTTTTGAAAGGCTGCAGCAGCTTTTTAACAACAGGCTGCCGGGTCGCCATTGGACCCAGTGGTCATTGCAGTCCAGCCAACGCCCGCCCATTCCCACTGTCCTCGGGAGCAGCGATTCATGCTGGGTGGGCCTTAACTGGCCCACCTGCGTAAAGTGATGGCGTGGCCCCAATCGCGGGCAGCAATTGGGCCTGCGCTCACTCCTGCTCCGCCAGCCCGATAGGCAGAAAATTCTGCCCATAATCTTCTAAACTGACACTTCAGTACTGTATGGAGGGAGTGCTGCATTATTGGAGATAGTGTTTTAGGTCAGACATTATATAGATATCGGTTGCTGAATTTACCTACGTAACAGTAGCAACTCCACTTCCAATGTAATTCATTGGCTGTGAAGCACTTTGGGGTATTCTTAGGATGTGAAAGTCACTGTATAAATTCAAGTTTGTTCTGCTTTTTCCCAATGCTACTTTCTGAATTCTTAGCTGGTCATTTATACCTCACAAGCAATTCAAATGCACCTCATTTGAAAAATTGACTACCCAGAAAATATTTTTCAGTTATCAACAGACATATTTTGTGATAGAGGTTGGTCCTTTTTGCAGCTGTTTTACACAAATAAAAGGAAGGTCAAAAAGACCAGTGTTGGACCACAATATACTGTGTCCCACTGTATCCTATCCAAAATTGTAAGTTTTAATCGTTGCTTACTTGCTTACTATCAAATCATGCTCACATGAATCTAATTGACTAAAGACTATGATTGTGGGAACCTCAGGAAGAGGCCGAAATAGATCTTCCACTAGGACTTGCAGGATGGCTGTAGAATAAATCATCTTCACTCATATAATCTACCCAGAAGTGTACACAAAGTATAATTAAACCCACTTATATACAAATGAAGAATAGAATCAATGGTTTGGCATAGCCAAAGATGATAATTTAATTTGCTTAACTATTATCATACTTGAGTTATCACCTTTATTTTTTTCAGTGTCCTGTGCAAATTGTAGGGATACCCCATACCTTCCAAATGCTTCAGCCTTGTCTTTTGCACTCATTTGCTGGGCTCAGCTGAGGATGGGGATGTTCAGGGAACTTCCTCCTCCCATTAATTGTTTAATTGTCCACCACTGTTTACAACTGGATGTGGCAGGACTGTGGTGCATTTATCTGATCCATTGGTTGTGGGGTTGCTTGGCTGTGTCTATGCTATGCTGGTTCCACTGTTTAGCAATCACGAAGCCTGTGTTATAGCTTCTTGACCTCAGATTTTGATATAGCTAATGCAGATCCTGGCATGCTCTCCTGCACTCCTCAGAGAAGCAGTGTTGATCTCCTGGCTTGATGGTAATGTTGGAGTGAGGGATATTTTGTTCTCTGAGGTTACATGTTGTTGTGGAATACAGTTTTGCTTTTGCTAATGTCCCAAAGAATCTTATGGATGCCCACTGTTGAGCTGCGAGACTTGTTCTTAATATTTTCCCGTTTAGCATTGTGGTAGTGCCGCAAGCACAATGGATGATTCCCTCAATGTGAAGGCGGGACTTTGTCACCACAAGGTCTATGCTGTGGCTACTCCTACCAACACTGTCATGGATAGGTGCATCAATGAAAGGTAGATTGGTGAGGTAGATTTTCCGCTTGCGTTGATTCTCTTTGCACCTGCCACAAGTCCAGTCTGGCAGCAATGTCCTTTGGGACGTGGCCAGTTTTGTCAGAAGTGGCGCTTAGCGAGCTACTTTCGGTGATGAACATTGAAGACCCCCCACCCAGAGTACATTATGTGCCCTTGTTACCCTAATTGCTTCTTCCAAATGGTGTTGGACATGGAGGAACAATGCTTCAGCTGAGGGAGGGCAATAGGTGGTAATCAGCAGGTTTCTTCGCCCGTGTTTGGCTAGATGCCATGAGACTTCATTGGGTTCAGGTCAATGTTGAGTACTCGAATGGCCACTCCCTCTGACTGTATCCCACTGCGCCACCACCTTTAGTGGGCCTGACTTGGAAAATCCCGCCCCTTGCCAAAAAAACTTAATAAAATTCGTGTGGACTATATAACCATGCTACCCTCATCAACCCTCTTTGCTACCTCCTTCCTGCCTCTTCCCATCTTTCCCTGTTGAGTTGAGTAGCTGAGACATATTGTCAGACAGAAGTAGAGTCAATTTGGAAGAAAAGAAGAAAGCAGTTATTTGTACTTACAGAATGTTTATGTGAATTAGATGTGGCTGTGGGGGGCCAATGAAGTAACTGCAGACATCTTGAGGTAAACAGCAAAATCAACCAAATATTTTAAGTTTCCACCTCCCCAAGAAGATTAGTCATTCTCCTTCCAGAGAAGTAACTTGAAACAAATTGGACAAAAGCCCAATGCCTCCTGTCTATCCCCCATCCCTTTCTAGTTGAATTTTAAAAAGGGTACACACTACAGGTACTGAATTGCAATGATTTTCTTACTTCAGTCGACTTCCCACTGGCATAACTGCTCATCTTCAAAGTCCTGTTTAGAAAGGGAAAAATAAACTATTTAATAGGCCACACAATATTGTTACAATTACCGCAAGACTGATAATGGTTAAAAAGAAATTCAGACTTTCAGTTAATAGCTGAAAGGATGACACAACAAGATTTCATATGTTAAAATGTTTACTATAATGAACAGGTTAAAAGCACTATTGACTAAACATTATTTTTGTAGGTAACGTATGTTTTAAACTACAGAACAGAACTTTTAATCACAACCGAAATAAACAACTATCAGGTATACATTATGTTGTTCTTTAAGTAGACACCCAATCTCCCAGAACGCATCCAAAAATGATTCCTAGTTCCCAAAGATTTACATTCAATCCTTTCCTTTCCCAGCCGGGCAACTTTTAACTTCAGAACTGTCTTTCATGGTGCAAGTTTTCCTGGAGACTTCTCTGTCTAGCTAAAGCTAGGCAAATCCTCCGGTCCCTTTTAACTCCTCATGAATCTAATCTTTCCAATCAGAGTGAGAGATCCCAGCTGCATTCCTGTGCACTGAACCAAAAAAACTTTAGGCCTCTAGATGCTCTCTCTCCTAGACCTTCGTATATAAACTTAGTTTTGAGTTTTCAGGGATATTTTAAAAATGGGCTTTGAGAGGAGAAGGTTTTCTATAGAAACATGAATCAGATGGGTCTTGTATCTAGGTACAAATGTTGAATAGCTATCCTTGAGAGCCCAACTCTCTTTCACCTTGGAACCAAATGGACAATTTAAAGCACAACCTTTTGCAGCCCTAAATGCTCAACTGTTTTATGGGGCTTTGGAGGTTCATAGTGTATCCAGTATTGGCATACAGGTTGCTGCCTTTGTCTCCAAGTGTAAATACCTTGGATCTCCTTCTCAGTAAAACAATTTGGGCCCCTGTAATCTCCAATAATCAAACTAATTAGACTTGCTGTCAGGTAGACTTCAGAACAAGTCATATGACCCCCTTCATTTTACCTTAAATTAAGGACAAACTCCCAAAACATAACAATCTTTTAAACCCCATAATTATCACAATATGTCAAAAATCAATGATATTTGGGCTAGCCCTTCCCCCAGATTCCACTAGAGAAAAAAACCTCAAAATCGGTATCTGCAGAATGAAGCTTCTGGTGGAAGCTGCACCAGTTGGCTTCTGTCTTGCTGATGTTGAACTGTAAAATGCCTTGGTTTTTCCATTGCTAGCCATGGAACATAAAGTTGTGGTATGGAGTCAGTGTTAGATGTCATTGGCTGACATATGAATGTTTCCTCCGTTCTTACTGGTACTGTCCATAATGGAAGGCATGTAATTGAGGAATAAAGGACTTCTGAGAATGGAACTTTGGAGCACATCAGAAGTGGATGGGTTTGAGGGGAACAGGAGAAGAAACTCTAAGCAAGTGTACTGACTCTGCTGGAGCAAATTGGAATGGAGCTAAGGTTTGAAAGTGCAAGGAGATGGAGCTCAGAGGAGAGATAATGGAGGAAGATGGAATGGTCAAGTTCATCAAAAACTGTGTCATGCCAAGAAGGCATGAAGATGAAAAATCTTTTAAAATTGTTTCTCTTCCATAATCTCTTGTTTAAATTCTGTTTTTTTTTAAATGGACAAAGGCTAACTCACCAACCTCCTGGAATGTAACACTCCTTGCATTGTATGAACATTCCAGCCAAGCCAACACAAAGGACTAGTAGATGAGTCGTCCACACCAGCCAGCTCTGGAGAAAGGCAGAATTATTGGGACCCCTCATCTCTAACATTGTGCTGATGATTCCACAATTATCTGCTCAAAATATAATGGATTTTAATGAAGGTCCTTAAAGTCCATCATTAGCTGAATGGTTCGACCTGAAACCATCCTGTTACATGACTGAGACTTGAACAGTTTAAATTGCTTTAATTTTACAGTTTTTGAATCTGTCTTCAGTTGTGGCGTGACATCAGAAGAGGAAACCAGACTCCAGGCTAGCAGCCTGCCTCTGACCTCCAACACTCTCAAGGTCTGATCTCCAGAAAGAATCTTATATTTTTCCCAGAGTGAACGTATTCCCAGAATGCAGGAATATGTTGCTGCATCTTCAACTACCTCAACCGAGTTCCAAGGACAAAGACCAGGAATTCTGCCAGCCAAATCAACCTGAAAGAACCTTCATTGGACATTGACTTACTGGACTCCACTCCCGTGAATTAATGCCAATAACTTTTTAATTTTTTTAAGTAACTCTCCATTTGTACCTTCTTTCCATTTCTTTCTCTGCCTTTCTATCTTATATGCTCGTGCATATGAATATGGCACAATCCATTCCTTGGGTTTTGAATGTGTTGTTAAATTGTAGGGCTGGATTTTCAGCTGGGCGGGTGGGCGTGCCCCTGACATACACAAGAATGAAATAGCGTGCGATGATGTTGGGCGAGCGTCCTGAAGTCATCGCACACTCGCGTGATATTTCAGTTGGTGGGCGTGCGCGCAGGAGTCGGCAGTGTGCCTGCTGATAATTAAGAGGGCTGTTAAACCCATTTACCAATTAATTAAATACAATTTCTCCCTGCCCATCCAACCTTACACTTGGCAGGCAGGCAAATAGGCCAAGCAGCCTTTGGATTTTTGAGAAAACTTCATCCACGGGTGGGATGAGGTTACTGTTGTTAATTAAAAGTAAAATAAAAGTTTTGAGAACTCATTTTCAAAAAGCCCCTGCTCATTTGACAGAGACAAATGAGGGAACATGTTTTCCTTTTTTAAAAAAACTTTATTTTTAATGTGAAAAACCTTCAACTCCTTGAGGCAGCTCTGTGCTTTCATGGAGCGCACCCACATGCATGCGCTGACTTCCGTGCTTGCCATCCTCCTCATCCCCTCTTTCCAAACCCACCCCCTCCCCCGCCAGGCAGCATTAAGCATTTAAATGTGCTATTCATGCTGACTGGCTGTTAACTGGCCAGCCAATGTGAAATTGCGTTCGGAGCCCGCCCGCCTGCCAAATCTGCCCGACGAAGGGAAATTCCTCCCCCTAGTTTTGTTTCACCTTAAAGAATTTACTATGGGGTTATTTTTAACATAGGACCTCATAAACCTTGGTTTGGAAACACACCATGGCCCATTTCAACAAAGGAAAGGATATTAAGGGAAACAAACTAAGTTAGACCACTGTCATGGGCAGAAGAATGGAACAGTAATAATAATTCAATTCAACCTGCCCTCAGGTCCATAACAACTGCAAAGAGAAAAATCACACTTTGGTCAATTATATCAGCATCATTAGTAAAGCTGATTCAAATGTCTCAGGTTGTTGGCATGGCAGAAGCCAAACCCAAGGGATTAAAATAGGAATTAAGAAATAGGCAATCTTATGTTACAGGCATGTTGCCAGGTGGCATTGAAGTGGGAGAAGTGGATGCTGAATAGACATTGATACCATGGAGAGGAAGGGAGGTTAGAGATGCCAATGTATCTGGAATATATCTTGCCTATCTGGCCTGGCTGCTGAATACCTATCGCACTTCTCAACTTGTGTTGGAGACATAGAATGGACTGGGGGCAGAAACATTACAGTTGGTGAATTATTCTTCACTGATCCTGCAAAAAAGTCAAATTCCAAATCTTTATATTTGGACTCAATCCCTCTAGCCTCTTTATGCCAATATTTTAGGATATGGCCCAGTAAATGTCTTGAGAAACCAATTGGACTCTTATGCTGAATGTTTCATAAGAAATAGGCAATCTCATGTTACAGGCATGTTGCCAGGTGGCATTGAACATACACTTGTGGTAAACATCCAACAGTATATACTGTAAAATCCATTTAGAGATCCATGTTGCAACCTGCAAAACTCCAGCAAATGATTTCATTTTAAGGTGCTTCTAAAGAGTTAACAACTTAGTAACCAGAACTTTCAACATTTTGACAAACTATGTCATAAATGACATTTCCACAGTGGCTGACCATAAACCTTCAATCATAGTGCATGGAAAATAGATGTGAACTGAGCAGAAACATCAGCAGTAGACTGCAATAAACATGCAACATTCGAGTTCTAAACCCCTAATGTCATCATCTGGCTTTCCTGGAATTACAAGCACTCAGACTAAATTAAGTCATCTGGCTATTGTTTGCACAGGAACCAGCCATAATTATTATTTCTGTCAGACAGCATCAAAAGCCCTCTTTGCTTTAATTTCTTATAGATCCCAAAGACTACTAAAAAAATTAATGCTTTTAGCACTTGTAAAAAGTGAATCTTGAGCATAAAATCTCTGTCTCCCTGGAATAATTTTTATACAGTTTTGAAACTAATGGCAGTTTTGGGTAGCCCCTTACCACCCTCATTATAATTTTTAATGAATAATGCTCTTTTCTATAATACCACAGATACAAGTAATGTTATTTCTGATTTGTATTAGTTTTCTGTTTTTCCATTGTCTGTTCAGGAAGATATCCATAGACATCAGCTAAACAAATTTTCCCAACCCCAGTGGCCCATATTCTTTGATGTTGTATGTGCCTCCATGCCTTTGTAATGCAGAGCAAGAGTTAACATGGGACTGGAGAATAGCACCGTCCACAATATGATACATACAGTCACATGCTAATAGACTGAGAGAACACTCTAGAAGCAGCCTACCTGCCTAGCAGCAATGCCATGTATGACATTAACTAAGATCTGTACATAGTTAAAAATTGACAATAAATGGCTTATGTTTAAACATACAAGTGTCAAGACCCCATTTGTGAAACCCAAACAACCTTTAAAACATAGGGATCAGTGGTGGTGTGAAAGGTAGCATTTTAAATGATGAATCCAGAACAGAATCCCAAGATATGAAAAACTAAAAGCAATTGTAGCGGGACCAGAGAGAAGTGTGCACCTAAGAAGAAAAATTGAAGAAACAATTGAAGAAGCTTTGAGACAAACTTAGAAGTTGAGGAAACCACTAGAATGAGTGGAAGTCTATTCCAAGAACCCCAAGTGTCATATAGTAAAAAAGAAAAAAAACCTGGTCAGATCCCAAAGAAGGGTGAGAAAAACACACAAAAATCTGCAAGACCCTGAGTGATGCAGTATGAAGAATACTGGTCAGTTCACAAGGCAGTGAGCAAAAATACAAAATTGCAAGGCCCTGAGTGATGCAGAGTCAACGAATCTGGTCTGCTGACACGATGGTGAGCAAAAATTATTGAAAAGAAGCTGCACTTACATTATAGAATGGGTGGTAGTATCAGGGGCTCAGCAGTTGTGGCCATGCTGCACTGAAGTTAAAAAAAAAAGTTAAATAAAATGTCAGCTGGCAGAGATAGGAGAAAAACCTGCAGAGCACAGTAAAAAGGAAAGGGAAGGGCCTGCAGTGTTTAAGAGAAAGTGAACCCTTTTCAGTCGGGTCCCTGGCTTCTTGTATAGGAGAGAAAAGTGCTGCAGAGTTAACAGCTCATAACTTATAAAAAAGCTCACACCTGCCGAAATTCTCAAAGCATGGGATGTTCAAACTTAAAAGGACCTGCAGAGTTAAAGGGAAAAATGCCCAGAAAAGAAATGCTGCTATTTTTAAGCATTTAAATGTATTTTTGTAAAAAGGCCCATGATTGCTGGGAAGCCCTACAAAAGTAAAAGTAGGGGAAACTCACAACAAAGAAAATCGACAGGCTGCAGACAGCCTGAGTGAAAAAAAATGGTTACTGCACTGATAACCTTAAAGGGGCAATGACATTCAAAGCTGTAACTACAAGGAAAATAAAGTGACCATGGACAGAAAATTAGAGGAGCTAGACATATTTTGCTAAGGAAAGGACTAAACCAGACCAAAGAATGGGAATCTTGGAGAAAATAATTTTTAGTTTACAGGAGAATTATAGGATTAAATACGGAATCAGAAGAAGTATAAATTGATAAGATTTTATTCCTGATTGCTGGTGAAGCACTCCACGGCCAATGTATAGATCAATACTCAACAACATTTGGTAAGATATTAAAAGGCTTTGACACATTTTAAAGTCCAAATTCTGGAGAGTGCAGACCCTAGAAGAAGGTATAGCACACTCTCAATAAAGTGCACGGGCAAAAAGAGACCCCAGGGTGAGGGCAACAAGAGACCCCAGAGAGAGGGCAATTCCCAATAAAGCGCAGAGGGGAAAAGGACACCAGAAAGAGGGCAACAAAAGACCCCAAAGTGAGGGTAACAAAAGACCATAGTGAGAGAATGACAGAAAACTCGAGAGAGAGGGAGACAGTTGACCCCAGAACAAGGGAGACAATATTCAAGTAAGCCATAAGATGGTTGCTGGCCATGTCAGTGCAATGAAATGTACAAGCCAAAGAGTTTAGTGCAGAAGAATGAAATGGCTGAGAAGCAAAACATACAAAAGAAAATGAATCTGTTCTGTGGGAAAATGTTCGTATCAGAGCTGACCTGGGAGATTTGAAGCAGCTGATACAAGCTGAGTAAATGCCTTTGAAAATAGATGATAAACTGAAGTCTTCAATGAACCAAGCTGTTTGAGATCTGAAAAAACAAATTTCAGAGAGGATACCAGGAGTAAATAACGACCCTCAATTCCACAGCTGGCTGATCAAAGCGCGAGTTGTGAAAATTCAACCAGATGTATAGACAGGCAAAACAGCAGGCAGGAAAGGTATGCAAAGAAGTTGCAACCCTGAAAGACCCCTTAAAGAATCAATATGAAGCTATGGAAAAACATGAGGAACTAAGACGAACGTTGAATATTGCTTCAGAAAAAGATGCATTGGAACTATCAGTAGCAAAGAAGCAATGCACAGAAGCCCAGTGTGAGTTGATAACTGGTCAACAAGAAAATAAACAGTTGAAAGAACAGTTGCTTGTCCTTCAAGATCAAACACAAAAGGAATGCTTAACCATTCAGCAATATGAAGAAATGAAGCACAGCAGAAGAAACTGAAGGAGACTGTACTGGATTACAGGGAAACTCAAGGTGAAGCAAGTGATCTTCGCAAAGAAAAGGAAAACTTGTTGAAGAATCTTCACAGGCTACAAGAATCCCTCAGGACAAAGTTTGTACCTCTGAAAAATTACGTAGAGAAACAAAATTAATTTAATCCACTCTGAGCAAACTGAAGAACCAGTTGGCAGAGAAGACTCAGCAATGTTCTATATTCCAGGAGGAAGCCAAAAGCTACAAGAAAAAGGCTGAAGTACTGAAGAACCAGCTGAATGAAAATGAGGCGCTGAAAAGAAAAGCGGTAGAATTTTCCAAGCTGTGAGCGGATAATGAAGTCATGAGTAGCGTAATTACAGAACTGAAACAAGTTAAGACTTCACCTGGGACAGGCCTGACCAATAGTAAAACCAAAATGAAGCACAAGGACAAAGTTCTGTTGCAGACAAAGAAAGAACAGACAGAAATATGACCAGGAAATTTAAATCCAACACTGAAGCGCAAGGAACAGGAGGTGAAACTGCTGAGCTAAATGAAAAGATTCATAAGCTTGCAAAATGATTTGAAAATAAAACAGAAAACGACTGTTTGGCTGAGATTGTGAAACAAGTGGATATGAAGGTTCCATTTACAAAACAAATACATCCAGCAAGAACATGGCAAACACAAAGGAAAAAGAAAACCTGATCTACTGTAGGAATGAATGCACATTCCCTTCGAAGGGAACCGTACAAACCCACAGTGTCTGAGGAAAGCAGACATGTTGTTAATAAAGCGAAATGAAACTTGAAGGATCACAAAAAGTGAATCAAATGGAGATAACCAAGTACCAGAACACAGAGTACTACTACCATTCCTCCAAATGTGACAGACCGAGATGTGAAAGAACTGTCAAACTTCAAGACTGTCTGAATTTATAAAGTCAGAGAATGGATAGCAAGTAAAGATTGTATTACAAACATTATACTCCATTAGAAGAGACCAGTGGACAAGCTAGGCACGAATTTCCAGTGGCATCATAGCCTGGAGACTCTTTTCCTTAGGTTCCTTCCAGGGATCTTAAGGTGATATTTGTTGAATCTAACAATCTGAATGCCGCAAGTGCTCTCACAGGTAGCAGATACCATGTTTGCCAGGCCTACACTTACATCCACTTTTTTGCTGATGAGGCCAGTCAGAATGGGAGGCCCCTGGATCTGGCTTGATTCCCACAGATACAGGAAGTCATAGATTACTCATGTGGCAATCAAGGTACCCTTAGATCAACCAGCAGCGTTCATCAACCGAAAGGGATTGCGCTCCATTAGTTGTCAGCAGGAATGTAGCCACAAAAAGATGATCATGCATAATTTTTCCTTGGAGAAAAGAATGGTGACAGGAGACTTGATAGAGGTGTTCAAGATCCTGAGGGGTATGGGCAGGGTAAATAGTGAGAAACTCTTCCTACTCAAGAGAGCATCAAAAACTAGAGAGCACAGATTCAAAATAATTGGCAAAAGGACTAAAAGTCATGTGACAAAATATATTTTCATCCAGAGAGTGATTTGAATCTGGAAAGAACTTCCTGAAAGGGTGATTGAAGCAGGTTTGATCAAGGTATTCAAAAAGGAATTGTATTGCTATCTAAAAAGAAAGAATGTGCAAGGTTACAGGGATAAAGCTTGAGGGTGGGACTAGGTAGAATGCTCTTTCAGAGAGCCAGTGCACACTTGATGGGCCAAAGACTGGCATCAGTGATGGGGACCACTGGTGGAAGCCTAGATAGATCATCCACTCTGCCTAAAGGTAGTCACAAATGTTTCAGCCTTATTGTATTTTGCACTGATGCGGTGGGCTCCCCCATATGTGAGGATGGGGATATTTGGCGAGCCTCTTCCTTTGATTTATTTTTTAATTGTCCAGCACCATTCACAACAGGAATTGACAGGACTGCAGAGCATTGATTTGGTCTGTGTTGTGGGATCACCTAGCTCTGTCTATAGGATGCTGCTTCTGCTGTTTAGCACACATATAATCTTGTGTTGTAGCTTCAACAGTTAGCTTCATGGTTACCATTATTGAGACTAAAGTTCAATCCAGATTTTATTAATTGAATTTAAATTCCACCAGCTGCCTTGATAGCATTTGAACCCAGAGCATTAGCCTGTGACTCTGGTTTGCTAGTCCAGTGACGTTGCCACTACCCACCATCTTTCCCCAGCCAATTGCAGCTCTTCAGCTAACAGCCCCAACTGAAATCAATTAGTTCACCAGAGCATATATCTGTGCAAAGCTGAGTGGCAGGTCAGACAATTGATCAGAGTATAAAGAACAGCAGGGAATGAATAAAAGGTTAATCAGGAGAAATAAACTAGAGCATGAGAGGAAGCTAGCTAGAAATGTAAAAATAGATAGCATGAGCTTCTTCAGGTATTTAAAAAGAAAAAGTAAACAAAGTGACTGTTGGTCCTCTAGAGAGTGAGAATGGGGAGTTAATAGCAGATAATAAGGAAAGGGCAGATGAAATGAACAAATATTTTGCTTCAGTCTTCATGACAGAGGATACAAAAAACATTCCAGTTATAGCTGTAAATCAAGGGGTGGGTGGGAGAGGAGAACTTGGTGAAATCACAATTACTAGGTAAATGGTACTGAGCAAACTGTTGGAGCTGTGGGCTGACAAGTCTGTGGGTCCTGATGGACTTCATCCTAGGGTCTTTAAAGAGGTGGCTAACGAGGTCATAGATACATTGGTGTTAATTTTCCAAAAATTGCTAGATTCTGGAAAAGTTCCATCAGACTGGAAAGTAACAAATATAACCCCCCTATTCAGGAAGGGAGGGAGGCAGAAAACAGGATACTACAGGTCAGTTAGCCTGAAGTCTGTCATCTGTTCCTATTCAGATGAAGTTACATTGTTTGCCATTGTGAGATTTGAACTCTTGATACTCTTTTTGAGTAAACCTGTTTCCATCTGTTTCAGATGAAGTTACATTGTTTCATAGTTTGCCATTGTGAGATTTGAACTCTTGATCTTGGGGTTACAAACCCAGTACCATAACCACTTGGCTATTTAGGCCAAGCCAAAGCTCATGGGTGTAACTCTTTCGAGTACAAACACGTTTCCATCTGTTCCTATTCAGATGAAGTTACATTGTTTCATAGTTTGCCATTGTGAGATTTGAACTCTTGATCTTGGGGTTACAAACCCAGTACCATAACCACTTGGCTATTTAGGCCAAGCCTCAGGGGTGTAAGGGGTAGCATATTAGCATAGATAGAAGATTGGCTGGCTGGGAGAAAAAAAAAGTATGCATAAATGGATCATTTTCTGATTGGCAGGATGTAATAAGAGGAGTCCCGCATGGGTCTGTGCTGGGGCCTCAACTTTTTACAATTTATATCAATGACGTAGATGAGGACAGCAAAGGCATGGTAGCTAAATTTGCAGATGACACAAAGATTGGTGGAAAGTATGTTGTGAAGAGGGCATAAGGAGGTTGCATATAGATATAGATAGGTTGAGTGAGTGGGCAAAAATCTGGCAGATTGAGTACAATGTGGGAAAATGTGAAGTTGTTCACTGGCAGGAAGAATAAAAAAGCAGAGTATTACTTAAATGGAGAACAATTGCAGAACTCTGAGGTACAGAGGGATCTAGATGTTCTCGTGCATGAGTCACAAAAATTTAGTATGCAGATACAAATAATTAAGGCTAATGGAATGCTATCCTTCATTATGAGAGGAATTGGACATAAAAGTAAGGATGTTTTGCTCCAGTTATACAGGGCATTGATGATACCATATCTCGAATACTGTGTGCAGTTTTGGTCTCCTTATTTAAGCCAGGATGTAAATGCATTGGAGGCAGTTCGGAGAGGGTTTATTTGATTGATGCCTGGAATGAGCAGGTTGTTTTATGTGGATAGGTTGGACAGGCTGGGCTTGTTTCCAGTGGAGTTTAGAAGGGTGAGGGGTGACTTAATTGAAGTATATGAGACCCTGAATGGTCTTGACAAGGTGGATGTGGAAATTATGTTTCCTCTCGTGGGTGAGTTCAGAACTAGGGGGCACTATTTTAAAATAAAGGAGCACCATTATAGGACAGAGGTGAGGAGAACTTTTTTTCTTGTGAGTTGTATGACTTTGGAGCTCTCCGCCTCAGAAGGCAGTGGAAGCGGGGTCATTGAATATCTTTAAGACGGAGATGGATTGATTCCCTTGCCGAACAAGAATCTAAGGTTATCAGGGGTAGATGGGAATGTGGCATTAGCATTACAAACAGATCAGCCATGATCTTATTGAATGGCGGAGCAGGTTTGATGAGCCAGATGGTCTACTTCTGCTCCTAATTCATATGTTTGTATGTAGAATGAAAATCAAGTCCTGTACTTCCTGGTCTATATGACTTACTTATGCATTTGATTTATCAACTGCGCTATCAGGAAAATTATTTTATTATAATGAAATACAAAGAGACTCAGCCTCCAATTAGAGGCAGGAGTCCACAAACTAAAAATTAGCAAAGATACCCACTCTGACCTATTTTAAGTACCCCCACCAAAAACATGCCCAGTGGGGGCATGTACTATAGAGTGCCTAGAGCACCCCAACTCTAGGGCACAGAAGTTTAGTTTCATTGGACACTAGGGTCTAGTCTGCAAATCACAATGGGACAGGGAAGTACTTTAGTTCTTAGATTCTACACACCAGCTGAACAAAGTTCATTAAATGGTGCAATATTACTTAAGTGACATGCTTTCCCCATAATGTAATAGGGGTTGGGAGATGGTTGAGAGAATGACATAATAGGTTTCATAGTTGTATAAAATGGCTGTGGCAAGAGAGGTCTGTTCCCTTCACTTGGGTCCTTATTTGTCCTTATTGTTGCTTTTGCTGGACTTGAAGTAATTGATTATTTCTGGACTGTTGGACAAAGAAAATTATTTAAGCCTGTTGGAGGCTTCCTGATCACTACTTGAAGATATGTTGCATCTTTTGTCGGTGGCAGTCTAGTTGCAATTGTTAGGAATCTCATTAATGTCTAACTACAGTATCCCTTTATGTCCCTCCATGAGAAGAGGATCAGAGCAGGCATGGCAGACAGTTGTTGAAATTGCATTTATGCCGGTCTCTTAGTTGAAGCTGTTAGAAGATAACAGCCAGCAGCAACAAAGATTCCCAAAAGAAGCCATTATTGAACTCTGCGCACTGTAGTGCTCTAACTTGGAGTCAAGGGTTCCAGTAGAGGACAACTGTCAATAGTTGTCAAGGTTACAGCTGCTTTAAACTTTTATGTGACAGATCTCTTCCAGGCAGGTCCAGGAAATATGTCATATCTCCCAACCATCAGCCCATAACCGTATTCAGCAGGTTACGTACCTGGTTTGTCAGGGCTAGGCATTTCATCATATTCCCAATACAAAGCAGCTAAATGTAATAAAGAGCCTTTGTGACAGGATTCTTACATGGAACTGACAGTACTTATGTGGCTACTTGTGTGCCTAGTCTAATTGCTAGACCGTTCTTGGGGAAAACAGGCTACCATTCCATAGGTAACTGAGTAGTCTGGATCACAGGAACGGAATCATGCACAATCATAGCAACCTTCATGATTTGATGATCTGGCTAGTTTTATTTTAAAAACAGAAAAGCTACCAGGAATGGCTTTTGGGGGGTGCAAGGGCACGTCCTGCAACCATAGATTATGACAATACTGTTGTCCCCAGGAATAAGAGGTCAGGAGGAGTAAAATGTGGTCCTTGAATCCATCAATTCGACAGTGGAATGTATAGTTGGCATCCTGAAACAGGGTTAATATTCACCTTCACTATTTGGGCAGAAAACTGGCAAAGCAGATTGCCTGATGATTACAAAGGCTCTGTGATTTTTGTTGATTTCATCTCTAAGATTCCTTACCTACATCGATAGCCCCAGCTATACCTTGAAGTCAACACTGGAAATTTGTCAAGTATTAGCCCAATCAGCCGCTACATCTTTGGCAAAAGTTCGTATATATGTCTAGTTTATGTCTTTCTGGAGTTACTGCTGACCTGATCTTCCACTGAAATTACAGTAGCCAATTAGGAAAAAATTCTAGTCCGCTTAGGGCAAACATCAACTTTTGTAAAACTGGGTCAAATGGAACTGTACTTATCCAGTTACAATGTAAAGTCGCAGTATCTGAAGGTGGAATCACCCAAGGTTTACATGAAGTGGGGTAACGGGTGTGAAAAAGGACTTTTTACCCGCCAGCCTTGATGGTGGTTTTTTTGTGCCATAGTGCCCCATTCCTGGTGTATCCTGCCTCAGTAATAATGTATTTCCAGGAAACACGCTGGGTCGCTGTTACCCACCCTGCCGTCACCTCAGGCCTTCAGTAGCCCGGGTGCCATATTTAAGGGGCGTCCCTGCACAGAGCTAGCACTCTCTAAGGGAACGGAAGTTGCTGCAAAGTCATGGCTGCAAAAGGGAGGAACAATGCTGCCCCCAAATTTAGCGATGCCTCCCTTGGGTGCCTACTGGATACTTTAGAAGCCCTCTGTGCAGTGCTCTAACCCAGCTCTGGGCGAAGACCAGTAAGCAAGGTCACCAATCCAGCATGGAGGGTGGTGGCAGCGCTAGTCAGTGCCAATGCCCTGCGAAACAGGACGGCCACCCAGTGCCGAAAGAGGAAGAATGATCTCCTCTGTTCCACCAGGGTAAGTCACTCTTCTCATCACTCTAAACTCACACACTCTCAAACCCATCACATATCCACAGGGCCCTCACTCACTGCCAGTTCAAGGGACATCACCATTCACTCTCTCACACACACCTTCATCTGGCCTGCACATCGTGTCCTCATCCCACCCATGGCACCACTCGTCACCCATACATGCCAGACATCCTTATCATCTGGCCTGGCAGGCATTCTGCTTACACTCTCTCCATCTGTATTCATGCAGGACAAGTTGACACACAGCAAAAGGGAGAGGTCATAGATTGATGGAGGAATGCCTGGTATCAAGGTCCTCAAAGACATTGAAAATAGAGTCACATACCTGGCCAGCAATGATCTGGATGTTCCTGTGCTGACAGTAAGATCAGCAGTGCTCAACTAAGTGAGGATCCAGCAGTGCACCATCCATCAGACAACCATGCTGTGAGTCAGTTGCCTTGTTCTACAGTCCCCTGCCATGCACTGATTATCTCTCTTTGCTATCACTGGCACATCTGAGAAGTAGCTGAGGGGGTCCTTCCATTAGCACAGAGACACAAACCTTGCTGGGACCTAGTTCTAGAGTAGCCTCGGGATCTCAATCTGGTGAGCACATTGCACTGTCTGATTCACAGCAGATGGCAGCAGGGACTTTCCAGGTTTCCAGCATTTGAAGAACTGCTGGAGGCCAGAAATCTGCTGAGTCTGAGTCAGATGAGGAGCCTCTGGACTCAATCATTCTTCAGTTGCTGGAGCTGCAAGCTCGGGAACATCAGGAAGAGATGTCCGCTGCACTCCTCAGATTGCAAGGCACAATGGAGAAGTCTGTCTGCCTTCAGTCTGAGGTGATATGCATGTGAATGCACCGAGTTCAACACTGGCAGGATGGCGGCTGCCATGTAGACCTTGGTCCAGGACAGCAATCCTGCACTGCTGCACAGGCTAAGCTCCATCACCGATGCCATAGCTTGTACAGGGGAGGGTTATGGAGCAGCTCGATCTCACTCCAGCTTCTCCTTCTCCGCAAGTAGTCAGCCAGGGGCCTTGGTTACCCAGAAGGAGGATCAGCAGATGCACACTCCAGGAGTGTCCAGCCCATTCAAATCCCCTTTTTCTGTGACTCCAGCAGCTCCAGCTGCACAGGCCGAGCAGGGTGCCACTGCCACACAACAGGACCCTGAAAGCAGGCCGGGGCCCTCCAGAGAATGCCCACAAATGTCAGCAGGCTGCCTCTACCTCCACTGTGGATGTCTGGGAAGCACCAAAATGTAACAGCAGGATTAGGAAAGTTAAGAAGATGTAGTTGCACAGCCTGGGCACAGGTGTTAAACACATGTATGTAATGTTCGCTATTGTAAATAAACTCCCAAGAATGTCTCCCTGCCTATGGCTCCTTGTTCTGATGAGCAGTGTTTGTGTCACTCAGATGTGAAACCTTGGTTCCTGCACAAGATAAAGGCAGGTGTCTCAGTCCAGGGCCTCTTCTCTGTGCAGTGTGTAATCTTCAGACCAAAGTGATGATCCAGCTTCACACTCACTGGACACATCACTGATGACTGCACCTCGATGGTGTTTGCCATCACTGCCAGAATGTCGTGGGTAGGTGTCACAGAGTTCCGTCATTCTCTCTGTGTGCTCTCAGCACCTTTGAGGCGGGGCTGGCCCCCATCTCTTCAGCATCTGTGACCAGTGATGCTGTGCTCCTGAAGGGGTCAGGTGCTAAAGGCTGACAAAGGATCAGGTGCATTTAAAGTTTCACGGCTGCATCTCCATGATGTAACCCTGATCACAGTGCACAAGCCAACTGTCCTCAGCCAGACAGGAGTCAGACATTCATAGAAACAATGTGAATATCAATGGAGTGTCCTCACTGCAAGTCATCATCATCCTCCTGGAATATAGTGACTATTAGGGCCTCCACTGCGTCTCCATGACATGAGCCTAAGTACTGAGGGTACGTGCGCTGCCATCAGCCACACAGGAGTCAAACATTTACAGATTCAAGGTGAGGATGTCAGGACTGTCCTCACTGCTTCTCATTATCATCGACCATGAATCTTGCAGCAATGAGGGCCTGCCTTGTCTGGCCAGTGCAATGGCCTCATTGCCAACATCCTGGCCTTTGATGTCCTCCTCTTCGGAGAATACATGGAGCTCCTCAGTCTCCTCCTCAGCCAGGTCATCCCCCCTTTTCGGCGCCAGGTTGTGGAGTCTGCAGCAAGCGACAATGATGCGCACACCTTCGGTGGACTGTATTGAAGTCTTGCACCGGACCTGTTGAGGCACTGGAACCTCATTTTCAAAATGCCTATTGTTTACTACACCAAAGTCAAGGTTGCGGCTTGAGACTCATTATACCGTTGCTCTGCTGCAGTCTGAGGCTGCCGCATGGGTGTCGTTAGCCATGGCCTCTGTGCGTAGCCTTTGTTCCCAAGGAGCCATCCCTGCAGCCTCTGTGGACGCTGGAAGATGTCAGGGATCTGAGACTTGCTAAGGATGTAGGAATCATGGACACTGCCTGGGAATAGTGCACAGATCACACACCAGCTAAACATTCAGTGAGTCGAAGCCCTTGCGATTGATTTAGTTGACTGCTTGTTGCCATGGAGATCTAAGCACCATTTGAGTGCAGTCGATGGCACCCTGCACCTGTGCAAAACCTGAGATCTGTGCAAATCCCAGCACTCTTGCTTCCTGGCTTCCCTGATCCTGGGCAAAATGTTGTGCCTTCACAAAGATGGTGTCCTTGACCTCCAGGATACACTTATGAATGGAGGCTTGCGAGATCCTGTACAGGTCTGTGGAGCCCATGAAGGAGCCACTGGCTTAAAAATTGAGCGCTGCAGTCACTTTCATGGCCAGGAGCAATGGGTGACCTCCATGTCCTCATGGCACCAAATTCTGTGGCAGGTGGCATATGTGACCGACCAGTTCCCTAGACATGCGCAGTCTTCAGCAACACTGGTTCTTGGTCATCTGCAGGGATGACAGGTGCCATCTCTTGACCCTGGGTCTAGTGAGGTGCTTACAAGTGACAGCATGCTGTGGATCTCCAGCTGCGTGTGCAGCAGGCCCTGCTGTCCTTAATCTTGAGGGAGGTGCTCCTCCCTTTGCTGAGCCAGATGCCTCCGCCACACTCTTCTTCTTCTCTGGTCTCTATAAACCATGAGGCATACCACTAAATCACCAGGCTCCATGATCCTGATGTTCTCCTCCTGCAGCATCAAAGAGAGAGGCACTTGGTTTAGCACATGTCCTAAGAACATCTCTTGGTTAAGTATGAAGGTCCCTTCATGCTTGCAGGGAAGTTCTGGCTACCGCTTGGAGGCCAGTGTGTAGTGTGCTCATTGGCTGTCCAAAACCCCACCCACCTCCGCCCCACTCCACTTGACCGATTGGTGGCAGCTTTGGCCGCTGGACTGCATGCTGTGCTCCCAGCTCAGGCACAGGCATTCTCCTACCCTGCACTGCAAGACTGCACCTTTAGCTTGAACCATTATGGATACTGGTTCACACCTTAATAAAAACATTGCAAGAGGTTGTGAGCACCTCCACCAGTGACTGCGCCATGGCCACCTTTCGCAAGGGGATTGCACAACTTGCCCAGTCGGTGAATTGCTCTGCCACCCCCTAAAATGCACACTAATTTGCAGTCTGCATCCAAGGGGTGAAAAGTTCTAGAGCATTTGTTGGCACTTTGATGCTTTTGCATTGCTTGAATGGACAGAAGAGCTTCAGAGGCCCAACTCCAAGCATTTTTAACACTCATTTACAGGATGTGGGCATCGCTAGCATTTATTGCCCATACCTAGTTGCCCTTGAGAAGGTGGTGGTAAGCTGCCTTCTTGAACCGCTGCAGTCCATGTGGTGTAGGTACACCCACAGTGCTGTTAGGAAGGGAGTTCCAGGATTTTGATCCAGTGACAGTGAAAGAACGGCGATATATTTCCAAGTCAGGATGGTGAGTGGCTTGGAGTGGAACTTCCAGGTGGTGGTGTTCCCATGTCCTTCGAGCTGGTAGTGGTCATGGGTTTGGAAAATGCTGCCTAAGGAGCCTTAGTGAGTTCCTGTGGTGCATCTTGTAGATGGTACACACTGCTGCTACTGTGCATTGGTGGTGGAAGGAGTGAATGTTTTTGGAAGGGGTGGTAATCAAGTGGGCTGCTTTGTCCTGGATAGTGTTAAGCTTCTTGAGCGTTGTTGGAGCTGCACTCATCCAGGCAAATGGAGAGTATTCCATCACACTCCTGACTTGTGCCATGTAGATGGTGGACATGCTTTGGGGAGTCAGGAGGTGAGTTACTCACTAGAGGATTTCTAGCCTCTGACCTGCTCTTGTAGCCACAGTATTTATATGGCTAGTCCAGTTCAGTTTCTGGTCAATGGTAACTCCCAGTATTTTGATTGTGGGGGATTCAGCTTTAACCCTAATGGATACTGGTCCACAACTTAATAAAGACACTGCAAGGTGCCGTGAGTGCCTCCACCGGTGAGTGCATTATAACCACCTTTCACAAGGGGATTGGATTGTACAACTTGCTCAGTCGGCCAATTGCACTGCTGCCATTTACTGTCAAGGGGCAATGGTTAGATTCTTTCTTGTTGGAGATGGTCATTGCCTGACACTTGCAAATGTTACTTGCCACTTGTCAACCTAAGCCTGGGTACTGTCCAGGTCTTGCTTCATTTGGACATGGACTGCTTCAGTATCTGAGGAATCGTGAATAATGCTGAACATTGTACAATCATCAGTGAACACCCCCACTTCTGACCTTATGATGGAAAGGAGGTCATTGATGAAGCAGCTGAAGATGGAAGGCCTTCAGACACTACTCTGAGGAACTCCTGCAGTGATGTCCTGGAGCTAAGATGATGACCTCCAACAACCACAATTATCTTCCTTTGTGCAAGGTATGACTCCAACACAGAGCTATGTGGTTCCAGAACCAACAGATCAGATCTAAGCTCTGCCGTTCTGCCACATCCAGTCATGAATGGTGGTGGACAACTTTTCCCCCCTGATTCCCATTGACTCCAGTTTTGCTAGAGCTCCTTGATGCTACACTTGATCAAATGCTGCCTTGGTGTCACCTTAGCTCTGAAGTTCAGCTCTTTTATCCCTGTTTGAACCAAGGCTGTAATGTGGTCAGAAGCTGAGTGACCCTGGCAAAATCCAAACACAGCATCAGTGAGCAGGTGATTGCTAAACAAGTGCCGCTTGATAGCACTGCTGATGACCCTTTCCATTACTTTACTGATGATCGAGAGTGGACTGACAGGGCGGCAATTGTTCAGGTTGGATTTGCCCTGCTTTTTGTGTACAGGCCATACCTGGGCAATTTTCCACATAGCTGGGTAGATGCCAGTGTGAGAGCTGACTGGAACAGCTTGTCTAGGGGTGTGGCATGTTCTGGAGCACAAGTCTTCAGTACTATTGCAGGAATATTGTCAGGGCCCATATCCTTTGTGGTACCTAGTGCCTTCAGCCATTTCTTGATATCACATGGAGTGAATTGAATTGGCTGAAGACTGGCATCTGTGATGCTGGGAACCTCCAGCGAGGCCGAGATATTTGTGGAACCTCCTCCTCCTATGAGTTGTTTAATTGTCCACCACCATTCACGACTGGATGTGGCAGGACTGCAGAGCTTAGATCTGATCCATTGGCTCAGTCTATCACTTGCTGCTTATGCTGTTTGGCACCCAAGTAGTCCTGTGTTATAGTGTCACCAGGTTGACACCTCATGTTTAGGTATGCCTGGTGCTGCTCCTGGCATGCCCTCCTGCACTCTTCATTGAACCAGGGTTGATCCCCTGACTTGGGGTAATGGTAGAGTGGGGAATATGCCGGGCTGTGAGATCACAGATTGTGGTTGAGTACAATTCTGCTGCTGCTGATGGTCCACAGCACCTCATGGATGCCCAGTTTTGAGTTGCTAGATCTGTTTGAAGTCTATCCCATTTAGCATAGTAATAGTGCACACAGCACAATGAAGGGCATCCTCCATGTGAAGACGGGACTTTGTCTCCACAACGACTGTGCAGTGGCCACCCCTACCAACACTGTCATGGACAGACGCATCTGCAGCTTGCAGGTTGGTGAGGATGAGGTCAAGTCTGTTTTTTTCCTCTTGCTGGTTCCTTTACCACCTGCCTCAGACCCAGTCTAGCAGCTATGTCCTTTAGGATACGGCCAGCTCAGTCAGTATTGGTGCTACTGAGCCACTCTTGGCGATGGACATCGACCCCCCAACCCAGAGTACATTCTGCACCCTTTCCACCCTCAGTGCTTCCTGAAAGTCGTGTTCAACATGGAGAAGCACTGATTCATCAGCTGAGGGGGGATGGTGGTATGTGGTAATCAGCAGGAGTTTCCTTGAGCATGTTTGACTTGATACCATGAGACTTCATGAGGGCCAGAGTCGTTGTTGAGGACTCCCAGGGCAACTCCCTCCCGACTGCATATCATTGATCCGCTACCTCTGCCGGTAAGACAGGACATACCCAGGGATATTGATGGTGGTGTCTGGGACATTATCTGTAAGGTATGATTCCATGAGGATGACTATGTCAGGCTGTTGGTTGACTAGTCTGTGAGGCAGCTCTCCCAATTTTGGCAAAAACCCCCAGATGTTAGTAAGAAGGACTTTGCAAGGCTAACAGGGCTGAGTTTGCCATTGTCATTTCCGGCGTCTGTCAATGCTGGGTGGTTAGTCCAGTTTCATTCCTTTTTATTGACTTTTTACTGGTGTGATATGACTGAATGTCTTGCTAGGCCATTTCAGAGGGCATTAAGATTCAACCACATTGCTGTCTGTGGAGCTGCAGCTGAACAGTCTCAGCTGTGGAAGAATGCTTGCTTTGACAGGCTTTTCCAAATGCATGGCCATTTCCATCCCCCCCCCCCACCCCCCCCATACTCTCTGGCATGTTCTTGAATCTTCCTTCAGTCTGTCTTCACTGCCTTGCCTCACACCTGCCTGACATGTGCTTGAGTTTTACCTTCAGACTGTCTATGCTACCTTGCATCCCCTGCACCCACCCCCACACTGACCCACACTGGAACACTTGCCCTGGCACCACACTGAGCCAGCTGAGTAAAAAGCGAATTGTCTGAACACCCCATGATTGCACAGTGCCTCATCCTTGATGTCCTGTGGGTATTATGATCAACGCAGTTGGTAAAACAGAGTTATTTTAAAAATCCCTGAGGGAAACTCTAAACAACTGTTATAATCAATAATTTTAAGTGTTATGTTTGAGATACGACTCTAAACTCAGGAATCAGACCACTAGTTCTCAAGGTTTTATATTAGACTAAATGAAATATTTTATTAATTTAGACAGATTAAAATCTTATGTACACATGGCTACAAATTACTATCATAACTTTTAACAAATTCCCAAACTAATCTCCACTAAGGCAACAGCAACCCATAGACTTAACCCCAGCTACAAAGCAAAGCATTTTCACCTTATGATTTCAAAATGAGGTTCTTTTCACTGTGGAACCAACTGGAGGCTTGCAGCTGCCTTTTGATTTTACATTGCCTCTGCCTGCACACCCGAAAACTACTGAAGTTATACCTACTAGCCCTATTAAATGTTAATTCACATTGTATCAAGTAACCTGTTTGAAGTTCACCTTTTAACAATTTCATAATACCAATTTTAATAGGAATATAAACATATTGCTTGGTAGCTGCTAGAAAGGTCTCAATTTTCATCCCACTTCTTGAATGCTCTATTCAAAAATTGCAAATACACGTTATCTCTCTGTTTACATCTCCAGCTAGTACATCAAAGCAACCAGACTAGCTGGCTTTAATCCAATTAAGACATACCTGCAGACTAAACCTCTATTTTAAAAGAAAAATATTTTCCAAAATATTATATACATTAATAGCTTCGTGACATGGGTGATGCTTAGAAGCGCTGCGCAAGTTGTGTGCACTCACCTCTGAGTTCCCCTCAAAGTTCAGGTCGCCAGGTGCATGCCATTTAAAGGCAGTCATGAAGCAATTGTTCTGAAGTCATGCCATGTAAATATGGCATGGGGATATGATTCTGATGAGCAGGGCTTATACTCAGATGCAAATTAATAATTAAAATATGACATGCAGCAGTGGGGAAATGTGGCCCGCCAGTGATGGTTGGAGCGGACGATCACAATCTGGTTGCATGACAGCATAAAACCGATTTTTTGCCTTCTCACCATATTGTCCACCCTGCCCGATGCCAACATGGCAGGAAAATCTCAGCAAAGCTTTTAAATTCAGCTTGTTGGTCCGTTAATTAGTTTTTTGACTGATGCTTCCAGATCTTTGGTTAAAGTATTGATCTGATCAAATCACAGGAAGTTCATGTTAAGAAGAAGAGTCACGTTGGATTTGAAATGTCAACTCGGTTTCTCTCTCCAAAGGTGCTGCCAGACCTACCGAGCTTTTACAGCACTTTGTGTTTATATTTCAGATTGCCAGCATCCGCAGAGTTTTGCTTTTATTCATGTTACACACCTCAGTTGCTCTGCTTGCATGATGGATAGCATACTTGCAGTTGCAATGATTGTTTTTCGGATAGCTTTTTTTTCTGCCAAATTTTCTCTTTTTGTCTAATGAAAATGTGGTCACCTTGATCATAGTTTTATCGTTTTGCTGGCCCTCCAGTACCTTATGCCTGTTACCAGTATTCATTCATGTTTGAAATATCGCAGTGAGTGTTAGTGGGCTATTTATGATTGAGGGGATTGCATTGAACCCTAACCCTTCCCAAAAATAAAGTCCACACATGGACACTTCCACCATGCAGACATTGCTGAATAGCATTCAGGAGCAAGATACAGGCCAAATTTTCCTTCCCTAACTCAATTGCTGTTCCAGCTGACAGCAGTTAGCATTGGATCCTTCCTGGTTCATAAGGATCAGCTACTGACTAGTAAGTTCATTGTTGCAAAACTTTGATGTTAGTGATCCTTTGTATCCCAAACAGACTGCACAGTTCCCTGTTTCTCTTTTAACATGTTGGACGTTTCATGTTTGCAGGATAGCTTTTATGTTAGACACACAATATGTCCCTTTGTCATATTGAGATCAAATTATTAATTAATTAATATATTATCTAAAACCTGGTGCATTAGACTGAAGCGTTCTGAAATAATTTTCTTTTCATAATTACAACCCTGACACACAGCAAAGACAAAATACTCTGAGATTGCCAGATGAGATATATAAAGGATATGTTATGACAATATTTTTTAATAAAAGAATTTTAAAGGGTCACATTTTCTGGCAAAATATCCACATGAATCTGGGTTACTGTTCTTTATGATCTCTAACTAGTTTCATTTTTATTATCTGAAACAAAAACAGAAAATGCTGGAAAAACTCAACAGGTCTAAGAGCATCTGTGGAGAGAAAAACAGAGTTAACATTTCAAGCCTATGTGATGACTCTTCAGAACTAAAGAGAAGTAAAAATGTGATGAAATTGATACTGTTTAAGGGGGATAGAGCAGGTGAAGCTGGATAGAAGGCCAGTGATAGGTGGGGGCAAGGGAGAAACTGACAAAGATGTCATGAACAAAAGGACAAAGGGCGTGTTAATGGTAGTGGTAAGGGCTAAAGGAGGTGCTGATGGTAAACCTCTATTTTAAAATAAAAATATTTTCCAAAATATTATATACATTAATAGCTTCGTGACATGGGCGATGCTTAGAAGCGCTGCGCAAGTTGTGTGCACTCACCTCCGAGTTCCCCTCAAAGTTCAGGTCATCAGGTGCATGCCATTTAAAGGCAGTCATGAAGCAAGGCTAAAGGAGGTGCTGATGGTGACATTAAGGATAGAAAGCAGAATGTGATAAAAGCAGGACAAGGGTAAGCATTCTGGAAAGAACAACATGAACAAGTGACAGATGGCCCCTGTGGAAGTGGGATGGGGGGAGTGGACAGTGGTGGGAAAAAAGATTTTAAAAAAGGATAAAAGATGGGGATAAAATAATTAATAAAAATGAAAATAAATAAAAATAAGTGGATAAAAAACAAAAATTTAAAAATAAAAATGAAAATTGAGAAAAGGAATTAAAAAAGGGGTGAGGATGGAGGAGGGAGTTCATAGTCTGAAGTTGTTGAACTCAATATTCAGTCCAGAAGGTTGTAAAGTGCCTAATCAGAAGATGAGGTGCTGTTCCTCCAATGTGCGTTGAGCTTCACTGGAACATTGCAGCAGGCCAAGGACGGAGATGTGGGCTTGAGGGCAGGGTGGTGTGTTGAAATGGCAAGCGATAGGGAGGTCTGAGTCATGCTTGCAGACAGACCGAAGGTGTTCCGCAAAGCAGTCACCCAGTCTGCGCCTGGTCTCTCCAATGTAGAGGAAACTGCATTGGGAGCAGCCAATGCAGTAGACCAAACTGAAGGAGGTGCAAGTGAAGCATTGCTTCACCTGAAAGGAGTGTTTGAGCCCTTGGATGGTGAGGAGGGAGGAGGTAAAGGGACATGTGTTACACCTTCTGCGATTGCATGGGAAGGGTGCCGTGGGAGGGGAATGATGTGTTGGGGTTAATGGAGGAGGAGTGGACCGGTGGTCCTGGAGGGAACAGTCCTTATGGAATGCCGTCTGGGGGGTTGGGGAGGTTGGGGGGGGTGGGGGTGCGGGGTGGGGGTTGGGGACGAAGGGACGATGTGTTTGGTGGTGGCATCATGCTGGGGTTGGCGGAAATGGTGGAGGATGACCCTTTGAATGTTCAGGCTGGTGGGGTGAAAAGTAGGGTCAAGGGGGACCTTATCATGGTTCTGGGAGGGAAAGGAAGATATGAGGGCAGAGGTGCTGGAGATGGGCCCTGTCAAGTACAGTGGGTGGGAAAACTTGGCTAAGGAAGAAGGAAGACATGTCAGAAGCACTGTTTTGAAAAGTGGCATCATCGGAACAGATGCGATGGAGGCAAAGGAACTGAGAGAATGGGATGGAAGTAGGTTGTGAGGAACAGTGTCCGAGGTAGCTGTGGGAGTCAGTGGGCTTGTAATGAATATTGGTGGACAGTCTATCACCAGAAATTGAGACAGAGAGATCAAGGAAGGAAAGGGATGTGTTGGAGATGGACCATGTGAAGGTGATGGAGGGATGGAAATTGGAAGCAAAATTGATAAATTTTTCCAGGTCCAGACGAGAGCGTGAAGTGGCACCGAAACAGTCATTGATGTACTGAAAAAAAGAGTTGTAAGAGGGAGCCTGAGTATGACTGGAACAAGGAATGTTCCACATACCCCATAAAGAGACAGGCATAACTGGGGCCCATGCGGGTACCCATAGCCATACCTTTTATTTGGAGGAAGTGAGACAAGTTTAAGGGGAAATTGTTCAGTGAGAGAATAAGTTCAGCCAGACGGAGGAAAGTAATGGTGGATGGGGATTGTTCAGGCCTCTGTTCGAGGAAGAAACGGAGAGCCATCAGACCATCCTGGCAGGGGATGGAGGTGTAGAGGGATTGGACGTCCTTGGTGAAGAGGAGGCGGCTGGTGCAGGGAACTGGAAATTGTTGATATGACATAGGGCATCAGAGGAATCATGGAAGTAGGTGGGATGTAAGTCTTTTACCTGTTGCTTGGATTTATGCTGCATTTAATCTGACGGTTGGTGCATTGTGCCACACAGATATTTTCTGGCAAAATTGAGGACAGTTGGACAATGGGGAGGTTGATGTATTTTAGAAGAATTGGTACAGTGTTGAAGACTGCAATAATCAGATAAGCTGGAATGGTCTAGAGCATTTAGGGGAAAATGGGCCAGACAGCAACAGGCTGGGGATAGTTTGAAAGGATGGGATAGAATGGGTGGATGGAGCCTTACAGGAGAACTAGTAGCAACAGCAATTAAACAGCAGCAGAAAACTGAAAAGACTCTCGCTGGAATCCCAATTCCTGACCATCTAATAACATGTAAATGAGCATTCTGCATAATGAATCCTAAGCAAGTAGGCTCAGTTTTATTTCTGACTTATTCCACTCCCCTCTTAAAGGTAGCCATTCCTATTGAAGTATGGGGCAGAACTTTGCCCTCCGTTGGCGGGCGGGCCCCACCGGCTTGGCGGTGGACAGACAGCAGAACTTCGCTGCCAAAACGGGGCCCGCCACCATTTTGAGTGGGCAGACCAATTAAGGCCCACCCAGCGGCCTGCCCAATGGAAGGGCTTCATGTTTCCTGTGCAGGGAGTGGAGCAATTCTCCATCTGTCAAAGTGCGTTACGCGCGAAAGAGCGCACATCTCCCTGAGGCTAAGTGCTGTCTCAGGGAGATTACTGACAGTGTCAAAAACATTAAAAATAGAAAAATATAAAAATTATTAACATGTCCCCATCATGTGACAATGTCACATGAGATGGGACATGCTAGTAAAAAGGATATAAAGTTTATTAAAGTTTTTTAAAATGGACATGAAACCTCATCCTGCCAGTGGATGAGGTTTTATGTATTATCAGAAGCCAGCTGGGGCTCCTGGCCTGCCCGCCAGCCTTAAGGTTGGACAGGCAGGTCTTTAATTATCTTAATAACCCTGTCAATGGCCTCAATTGGCCATTGACAGGTTGGTGAGCGGACAGGTTGGTGCCTTCCTAAAAATTTAAAGGGACTGGGATGACATCGGGTATTCCTCCCGACGTCATCCCGCCTCAGTTTCCTGTCGGTGAGCGGGCCCCGCCAAATCGCCAACTGGAAAATTCTGGCCATGGTTTTTTGGGTGCGGGTCATGCTCCAATACTTCACCTTCAGGCCATTCTTCGTGGCAGAGCCCATACAGTAAATGTTGGCAAAATGTTTGGTTAAGAGATAGGGAATGATAACCCAGCTTAATCCTGTTTTCATCCAACATTCACTTATGCACACTTCTTAACAGCAGTGCCAGATTTGCAGATGCCAGTTCTAGCACAACTATTTGATGCCCTGGGCTTCACACTTGGGAATTTTGGCCGAGTAAGTTATTTAGTTCATCGAGCCAAGGAACCATGGAGGTCTACAGCACAGAAAAAGGGCCTTCGGCCCATCGAGTCTGTGCTGGTCAAACAAGTCCCTAACTATTCTAATCCCATTTTCCAGCACTAGAACCATAGCCTTGTATGCCAAGGCATCACAAGTGCACCATCAAATGCTTCTTAAATATTATGAGGGTTCCTGCCTCTACCACAATTTCAGGCAGTGAGTTCCAGATTCCCACGACCCTCTGGGTGAAAAAATTCTTCCTCACATCCCTCTAAACCTCCTGCCCCTTATCTTAAATCAATGCCCCCTGGTTATTGATCCCCCACCAAGGGGAAAAGTTCCTTCCTGCCTACCCTATCTATGCCCCTCAATTTTATACTCAATCATGCCCCCCCCCTCCCCTCAATCTCCTCTGCTTCAGGGAAAATAACCCCAGTCTATCCAATCTCTCCTCATAACTAAAACTCTCCAGCCCAGGCAACATCCTGGTAAATTTCCTCTGTACTCTCTCCAGTGCAATCACATCCTTCCTATAATGCAGATTCCAGAACTGCACACAATACTCTAGCTGTGGCCTAACCAGCGCTTTATACAGTTCCAGCATAACCTCCCTGCTCTTATATTCTATGCCTCAGCTAATAAAGGCAAGAATCCGATAGGCCTTCTTAACCACCTTATCTACCTGTCCAGCTACTTTAAGGGGCCGTTGGACATGCACACCGAGGTCCCTCTGACCCTTGGTACTTTCCAGGGTCCTACCATTCATCGTGTATTCCTGTGTCTTGTTTGTCCTGCCCAAGTGCATCACCTCACACTTACCCGGATTAAGTTCCATTTGCCACTGATCAGCCCATCTGACCAGCCCATCTACATTCTCCTGTAATCTAAGGCTATCCTCCTCACTATTTACCACCCCACCAATTTTCGTGTCATCTGCAAACTTACTGATCAACCCTCCTACATTCAAGTCTAAATTGTTTATATATACCACAAACTGTATGGGACCCAACACAGATCCCTGTGGAACTCCATTGGACACAGGCATCCAGTCACAAAACCACCCCTCAACCATCACCCTCTGCTTCCTGCTACTTAGCCAATTCTGGATCTAATTTGCCAAATTTCCTTCGATCCCATGGGCTCTTACCTTCATTATCAGTCTTCCATTGTGGGACCTTATCAAAAGCCTTGCTGAAGTCCAAGTACACTATGTCAAATGCATTGCCCTCATCCAAAAATTTTCCTTTTTAAATGCTGAAAGATTCACCAACAAATTTGGCTGCTTTCTGCAGTCAGCTACTCTTGAGTACCTGAGGCTGTCTCTGATATAACACAGTAATAGACGCCATTCAGCAATCATCAAAGAATAAAATGAGAGTGCAGAGGAGAATCATTCTCACTATGTATATTAAAGCCAGTGGATGACTAATGCACTTACAGAGACATTTTTTAACTGATGACTGCTGATCGAGGGCATTAATGAGCTGTATGTAAAAGCGCTAGATAGAAAGATAGTAAGAGGCTTGTTCATTTGTCCTCTTGGTCTCCCTGTTTTGTAGTGGTTAACAGTTTGTGTAAATTTTAGTCTAAGCTTACTGCAGCCTGTTTTTCTGTCAGTAGATCGTTTAACTATGTTGGGTGTTCTCCCTCATTCACATACAAACTCTTTCCCCATACTCTGTTTCTCACTGTCTATCTGGAGCATGCTTTTTGGCAAGTTACACCCTTTTCTGGACTTCTCTAACTCCCACAGATGGAAGGGAAACTGGTCACATTCCCAGCCTGTATAAACATCGTGATTAATGCAAATGGAAAGAACAGTTTTTGAGGGATATTTTCCCTCCAGCTTTCTCTCTATCTCTCACTATCTCTCAGTCACATGCACAGACACGGTCATTTTGCAACAACAGCTCTGAGCAGCAAATGGAGTGAACAGGATCCATGAGCATTGTTAATTTTTCAGAGAGAGAGAGAGAGAGGCATTTTGCTTGAACTGTTGTCAGCATCTCAGATACGGATATCGAGGCATTCACAGTGAGTACTGATGTGAGACTTGTAAATGTCACATTTTATTGTCTCATAGGGTAATCTGATGAAGCCTGTTTCCTTTGAAGTTAACACTACTGCTAATACATTAATTTATGCTGCTGAATTTAATTACCATATTTATTCCAACATGCCATGTGAATTGCATTTGTACCTTTCCAGAGTCAAATGTAAATCAGATAACACTATGCAGATAAGCTAATGATGTAACTGCCTTTAATTCCGTGAGATTTTAAGCAGTTTGATTTTGTTGGTAATAAAGTCTATGAAACTTATAGTCCCAGTGGGTGTAGTTTTCAGTTTGTTTGTGTATGACAGAGCTATATTAAAATCTAGTGGAAACAGAAACAATTGTTGCACTGAAATTTTACAACCTAAAAGGCTTTACTAATACCTACTCTAATACAGTGATCCTGATAAAGCTAAGATTGCACTCTATAGTTCTCTCCACCTAATTATAATGCGCACTTTACTGTCAATCCTGGCTTCATTGCGGCATTATAATGTGATTGAAGTGTCTGAAGATGACTTCAATGACAGTATCATGGGGGTTTTTATATTAAAGGAGCTGGATAGAGACATTGGGCTCCTCTGTCAGCTGCACTGTCTAGCATAAATGCCCTTACAGTTCAGAAATAAACAAGTGTACTATACTTGTGTAAATGTAGATTTACAAATGAACCTGAAGGATAAGTGAGCCAGTTTCAGAGAAGTATACATGGGAGAGTTGGACTATGCTTTTGCTCTGATTATAACAATTAGGTTTCCACACTATTCAGCACAGCCTAGCATGACCAGAATCCAACAATAACAAATTGCATTAATAAATGTAAGAAAATGCCCCAAAGCATTTTAATCACCCAATTAAAAAAAATTAAAGAGAAGGAGGAAAGAAGGTCAGTGCAGGAGCAGTGGGAAAATTGGCAATCTCGAACCTCGCTACGTGAGTGAGTGGAGCTGCTGCCTGAGGAGAGCATCACACTAGGTTTTCCCTTTTGCCACCCAGAGCTGTTGGCATTAACTGCTATTCTTTCTGGCAATGAGCAGACTCAGTATATGTGCCAGCAGTGTGGTTTTGTGTAAAGGTGCTTTACTTCCCTTTTATCCACAGTGATTATTTTGTTTTGTGCCAGTCTGAAGTTCTCTATAATTTAGAATTCATTGAATATATTCAGCAGCACAAAATGAAATCTGTGATTTCAACTCTCATGTTACTGATGCAGTCTGTAGTGTAAAGGATAATAGTTCAGTACCAGGAACTCCAGCATATTATATGATCACTTCATATATATCAACAGGATGTGATCTTTATGGCATGTATGTTGTTAATATTAGTATTGACCTCCTAAATCAAGCTTCTTCTGAATGGGAGTAGACTGGGTCTAAACTGTGGGAGGGTCTAAACTGAGAAGAGCTGCATGCTATTAATATTATACTGAGATAATGTGCAAACAATATTTGATATTATCTGACCAGATTTACTTGATGTCACGGTGTGTTTGCATACAAGCATAGTGTAGTAATTCTAAAAAAAGGTAGGGCCCTTTAAGGGGTGCTCGTTTGATTACTGGAGAGGGGTGTTGAATGTTTATTCTTGTCTGGTTACCAGTTCCTTTTTTCAAAAGACCCCTCATGAAATTTGCAAAATCAAAGCATTTGGAAACAATGCAAGTAGAAGTTGTCCAACTTAATTATTTCCTGTGGTAACAGCCCATGCTTAAATAAGAAGTTTCATGTGGAGATATGGTTGGAAAGGTAAAAAATAAGTTTGTGAGTGGTATTCACATATCAGTATTATGGTTGCAGTTATTTATTGAAAGTGTGGCCTAAACTTGAAGATTGATATAACAGTTTCAAAACATATGGGTGACTCAAGTGGGTGAGAAGGCTAATTCTGATGAGGATTGTGAAATACTGAGGAAGAACATGAAATGGCTAGATGGATGGGCAGCTTATTGTAGGAAAATATAAAAGAATACATTTTGAAAGTAAGAATGAAAATAAGAAATACATCTGGAATGATAATATTTTAATTTACAATTAAGGAGCAAAGGTACTTTGATGTGCAAATACACACATCATTAAAGATGGCAGTGCAAACAAATAAGGCAGTCAAAAAGGCAAATGAAATCCTTGGTTTTGTACCACGAGACCTACAATACAAGAGAACTTGTACAAAACCACAGGCAGGCTACAGTTGGAATATTGTATGCTGTTTTGGCCACCCTTTTATCAAAAGATTATTAAAGTAATAGAAATGATGCCACATAGATTCACTAAGGTATTATTGGAGCAGATGGGTGAAGGTTATTAAGAGACCCAAGAATTTAGAACTTTTATTTGAGCTGATAAAGATAAAGATAGAGGTCATGAGCACCATGAAGAGTTATAATAAGGCGGCTAATGATAAATTGTTTCCACTGGTTGATGAGATAATAAAGAGAGTACACAAATGAAGATAATCATAAATCAAATAAAAGGAAGGTTAGAAAAATTGTTTTATTCAAAGGAATTCTCTGCCATGAACTACTTTTAAAACAGAATCCAGAAGATTTTGTGAGGGGAAGTGAGATAATTGCTCGATGGGCCAAATGGTATTTTTCTACAGTAAGTTCAATCATTGTATAAGTCTATCAATATTTTGATTTCGATGACAAACAGTAAGCAGTGACAGAGTGTTAAAGGTAAAGATTGACAAAATATTGTTTGAAGGGTCCATAACTCAGTGGATACGTGTACCATAAAGTATGGTCCTAAACATTACCTTATGTTCAATCTCTGATGAGTGTGGAAATAGCTATTCATCATTGGGGTAGATTGGGGGGACTAGATGTGGCCTCAACACCCATGTGTGAGGAAGGGAACAATCAGATTGGAATGCATTATGCTGCAAAGTGTATTAGGTTTTATCAGCTGAATGTAGGATTAGGTTTGTAACTTGCTGCACTAGGACAGTTTGTCGACACTAAATATGTGACAAGCACCACATAAGCGTTAGGAAAGAAGCATACTTTAAATGAACAGAGGAGTGCAAGATAAGAGAAAATATGAAAAGATTATGAGAGAAGTCAAAAAAGAAACAATTAGAAAAGCAAAGAGGAACAATGAAATTAAATTATAATGGGACATATAACAAAATGATAAATATTTTACAGGCACATAAATCAAAATGGAAGGCTGGGATGGGAATAGAACCATTAAGGGATAGAGAGGGTAATACCACAGGTAACAATAGAGAGATGGCAGGAATATTAAATAATTATCTCTTTGGTATTTACCATGAAGATAGAACAGGTAGACATGACTTGGATGATCCGATGAGTTATATAAATGCATTTAAAATAAAGGATATGTATTAAAATAAACTAAACAAACTCCAGGAGGATAAAACTCCTGTCCTGGGTGGATTTTAAAAGAACCTAGGGAAAAGATAGCAAAGGCTTTACTATACATATTTAATAATTCATTAGACAAAGGTGTAGTGTCAGAGGACTGGTGGATAGCTATTGTAATTCCTACATTAAAAAAGGGGGACAGGACATGTACAGGGAATTATAGCCCAGTCAGCTTAACATCAGTTGTAATGGAATCCTTACTAAAAAAAGATAATAGAAGAACATCTGGAAATGAAAAATATAATATTGAATAGTCAGCATGAATTTCAAAAGGGAAAGTCTTGCTTGGCAAACCTTATTGAAATTTTTGAGGAGGCTGCAGAGAGAATAAACTATGATAATGTAGTAGATGTAATTTATTTGTACTTTCAAAAGGTGTTTGATAATGTATTCCATAATAGACTCGCGAATATGGTCAGAGAATATGGAGTCATGGATAAAGGGGCAGAATGGATTGTTAGCTGGCTTCAAAGCACAAAGCAAAACGGGTAGTTATTCAGAGTGGGAGAAGTTGAGAAGTGTATGGTGTTCCACAAGAATCAGTGCTGGGACCATCTTTATCTGAAAACAATGACAGAATTCTGCAAACAACAGTGTTAGCTTGCATTTAAATTAATTCACACAGCACTCAAACTGAATGAATTGCAAACAGTCATTTGCTGCAAATGTTCAGCTGTTGCCATTCGTGTTCAACTGACATGGAATGATGCCGAATCAGCTCTCAGCTAGCTTCAACTGTGCTCACAGCAAGTACCTTAGTGATGTTTAAGTGCCCACAGATAGAAAGGTTTTACGTCCTTGTAGTTGTTGGAAATTTAACTAAGTCCCTGTAATGTGGTTTAAATGCAGGTACTAGCCTTTATCATGGGCTGGCCTCTTCACATCCTCTTCCCAATTTCCAGCGTCACAGAAATGTACTCACCAACCCCTGGACATACCCCACCCTCTCCTACCCTACTGACCGCCAGACCTCCCAACCTCCCCAATCCCCACCCACCCAGCTACCCTCTCCTACCCCCTACTCCCATCACCACCTATCCCTTCCACCACATACTCCACTCCTACTCCAACCCCCTACCACCACGACCCACTCCTACCTCCCAGTGACCACCCCCTCCTTCCCTCTGTCCTACCCCATGACCCCACATCCTTCTAGCCCCCACTTAGACCTCCAACCCCCTACCACCCCTCCTAGCCATCAGGCCAAACATGGGCAAGGAAACCGCCTGCTGATTACCACATACTCTGTTCGCCCTACCCCACCTCAGCTGATGAATCAGTACTCCTCCATGTTGAACACTTGAACACAACTTGTACTGAGGGTGGCAAGGGTGCAGAACATGCAGACCTGGGTGAGGTTTTCAATATCCATCACCGAGAGTGGCTCAGGAGCACCACTAACAACCAAGCTGGCCAAGCCCTAAAGGACATAGCTGCTACACTGGGTCTGCGGCAGGTGATGAGGGAACCAACGAGGGAAAAACATACTAGACCTCAACTTCACCAACCTGCCTGCCGCAGATATATCTGTCCATGACATTATTGGTAGAAGTGACCACTGCACAGCCCTTGTGGAGACAAAATCCCACCTTCACATTGAGGATACCCTCCATCGTGTTGTGTGGCACCAACACCGTGCTAAACAGAATAGATTTCAAACAGATCTAGCAACTCAAGACTGGGCATACATGAGATGCTGTGGACCATCAATAGCAGAAGAATTGTACTCAACCACAATCTATAACCTCATGGCTCAGCATATCCCCCACTCTATCATTACCACCAAGCCAGGGGATCAACTCTGGTTCGATATAGAGTGCAGGTGGGCATGCCAGGAGTAGTATCAGGCATGCCTAAAAATGAAGTGTCAACCTGGAGAAGCTACTACACAGGACTACTTGCGAGCCAATCAGCATAAGCAGCAAGCAATAGATAGAGCTAGGCAATTCCACAACCAATGTATCAGATCTTGCCACATCTAGTCGTGCGTGGTGGTGGACAATTTAATAACTCAATGGAAGAAGAGGCTCCACAAATATCCCCATCCTCAATTGTGGAGGAGCCCAGCACATCAGTGCAAAAGATAAGGCTAGAGCATTCGCAACAATTATCAGCCAGAAGTGCCGAGTGGATGATCCATCACGGCCTCCTCCAGAGGTCCCCAGCATCACAGATGTCGGCCTTCAACCCATTTGATTCACTCCACACGATATCAAGAAACGGCTGAAGGCACTGGATATTGCAAAGGCTATTGGCCCTGACAATATTCCTGCAATAGTACTGAAGACTTGTGCTCTAGAACTTGCCGCGCCCCTAGATAAACTGTTCCAGTACAGCTACAACGCTGGCATCTACCCAGCAATGTTGAAAATTGCCCAGGTGTGTCCTGTACATAAAAAACAGGACAAATCCAACCTGGCCAATGACCATCCCATCTACCCAATTACCATCCCATTTGTCTACTCTCAATCATCGGTAAAGTGATGGAAGGGATCATCAACAGTGCTACCAAGCGGCATTTGGTTAGCAATAACCTGCTCACTGACGCTCAGTTTGGGTTCTGCCAGGGTCATTCAGCTCCTGACCTCATTGCAGCCTTGGTTCAAACATGAACAAAAAAGCTGAACTCCAGAAGTGAGGCGAGAGTGACTGCCCTTGACATCAAGGCTGCATTTGACCAAGTGTGGCATCAAGGAGCCCTAGCAAAACTGGATTCAATGGGAATCAGGGGAAAACTCTCCACTGGTTGGAGTTGGACCTAGCACAAAGCAGGATGGTTGTGGCTGTTGGAGGCCAATCTTCTCAGTTCCAGGCCATCACTGCAGAAATTCCTCAAAAAAATGTCCTAGGCCCAACCATCTTCAGCTGTTTCATCAATCATCTTCCTTCCATCATAAGGTCAGAAGTGGGGATGTTCATGATGATTCAATGTTCAGCACCATTTGCGACCCCTCAGATACTGAAGCAGTCTATGCCCAAATGCAGCAAGACCTGGAAAATGTCCAGGCTTAGGCTGACAAGTGGCAAGTAACATTCACGCCAGGCAGTGACCATCTCCAACAAGAGAGAATCTAACAACCGCCCCTTGACATTCAATGGCATTACTATCACTGAATCTCCCACTATCAACATCCTGGGGGTTACCATTGACCAGAAACTGAACTGGGGTAGCCATATAAATACTGTGGCTAGAAGAGGAGGTCAGAGGCTAGGAATCCTGCAATGAGTAACTCACCTCCTGACCCCCAAAGCCTGTCCATCATCTACAAGGCACATGTCAGGAGTGTGATCGAATACTCTCCACTTGCCTGGATGAGTGCAGCTCTCACAACACACAAGAAGCTTGATTCCATCCAGGACAAAGCAGCCCATTTGACTGGCATCATATTCACAATTATTCACTCCCCCCACCACTGACAAACAGTGGCAGCAATGTGGACAATCTACAAGATGCACTGCAGAATCTCACCAAGACACACTTGACAGCCTTTTTCAAACCCATGGCCACTACCACCTAGGAAGACAAGGGCAGCAGATACATGGGAACACCACCACCTGGAAGTTCCCCTCCAAGTCACTCACCATCCTGACTTGGAAATATATTGCCATTCCTTCACTGTCGCTGGGTCAAAATCCTGGAACTCCCTTCCTAACAGTACTGTGGGAGTACCTACACCATATGGATTTCAGTGGTTCAAGAAGGCAGCTCACCACCATCTTCTCAAGGGCAATTAAGGATGGGCAATAAATGCTGGCCTAGACAACGATGCCCATGTCCTGTAAATGAATGAAAAATAAACCCCTACCCTCTACACCCCATCTATACTTGCTTTCCCTCTCCTACCCCACCCCCCTCAAGCCCTGCCACCCATCATTCCCCCCCCTCCCGGCCAGTCACCCATGTCCTTTCCTCCATCACTGTTCACCCCCCTGGCACCACCTTCCAGCTTCCCACTGTCACCTACCAAACAGAACCCTTTACTTTCCGGGGATGTCCAGGTGAACTTCCATGTTCCCTTCCTTCCCGAGAATCCCACCCCATCCACATTGACGTTCCGACCTCCTCCTTCCCACTTCCTCAGAGTCCCCACTAACTACCATTGCACCCTCACCCTCCTCCCCTATCAGCTTATTCTGCCCTCTCTCATTCTCAGTGCTCCCTCCTACCATGCCCACTCTCATTTTCCTTCCCAGAAGGCATTCATCAACTCCACAGACCCCTTCCTTGCATGTTCACCTGGACATGACCACCTCCCCTTACTCCTTTCTCCACCTTTACTCCTTCCCCCCCTGGAATCCTTCCTCCACCTGGACTCCTTCTTCCCTCTGGGCCCCTTCCTCCCCACCACTCTTGTGGTGACCAAAGTTCAATACAGATTTAGAATATCTTACTTACTTTTCAATTCCATCCCTCCAGAAATAATGCCCAGTGACTGTTGTATTTTTTATGGCCTTGCTAATCTGTGGTGCAACTTTTAGCCATATTTGTACTCTGAGATCCCTTTGTTCCTCTACCCCACATACTTTCACCTTCAAGTAATAAGTAACCTTCCTATTCTTCTTAGCAAATTATACTACTCACATTTAATTGTGCTGAACTTCATTTGCCAATTATTTGTTCATTCTACAGGTTTATCAATTTATTGTAGTCCTCCTTCGTTTTGACTATCTGTTGCAGGGTGGCCGAGTTGTGCTATTAATGATAAAGTTGATCTGCAGACATTTGTTTGGTGGAAACTTTAAATTTATTTGCAATACACTCAGCAGCAACTATACATGTGCTTCCAAATCCAATTCTATCTCTACACTTACTGCTGAGGTAGCATATGTTACTCTCCTATTGGTTACTAGAGATCATGTGATCTTGCCTAAGTATTATTCTTTAAGGTACTGTACACACTAAATAAAACCATAATTACTATATTCCTCCTCCTTTAACTCGGTCATGCATATTATATTTGCAAGTACATATTTTTTAAGACAAGACAATATTTACACTGGGTAAGGAATTTACAAGTTCAGTCTTTCAGGTGGTTTCCTGGTGCGTGTAGAATGTTGTAGCTCTACAACTTCAGATTCTTTGTCAGGAACCTCCTTTTCCGGAGTTGCCTGAACATCAGGTGCTTCGGTGCGTACTTGCAGTTCTGTATCCTCAACACTTACAGGAACATCAGACATGTCAGTCTTGGGTTGAGTGTTCTCAACAGGAAATGCAGACCTGGTCATGGTCACTGGTGGAACCAAATCTTGGTGATTTGTCTCTTTCTTCGTTAAATGGTCCACATGTTTATGGATGACCCTGCCTTACACTTACATGTGGTAAGATAGAGGTCCAGTCACCGCACTTATTTCACCCGGTAACCACTTTGGTCCTTCCCCGAAGTTATTCACAAAAACCATCTCTCCCATGGTAAATTTACTCTTACGACTATGCCATTCATATCTTGTTTTCTGGCTTCCCTGACTCCTTTCCACGTTTCCTTCTAAGTTCGGCCTTATTTCAACAGGTGTGACACCTATTGTTGTATGAGGGGTAGTTCTGTAATGAGAAAGAAAGCATACTAGTTTGGTTGCTAAGGAATCACCAGTTAGCTTTCTCATGCCTGCCTTGAACCTTTGAACTGCCCTTTCGGCCAGTCCACTTGAGAAAGGGTGGTATGGTACAGTTTTACAAGTGATACCATTGAGACTGATAAACTCTTGAAGCTCAGCACACGTAAATGGCGTGCCATTATCAGAAATGATTCCTTCTGGTAGTCTGCGAATGGCAAAACTCTGGCGTAGTTTTACATTACACACTAAATAAAACCATAATTACTACATTATCCTTCCCAATTTAGTGTCATCCACAAATTTAGAAATTGTGCTTTTGATTGCAAAGTCCAAATTGTTAATGTAAACAATTGTGAACAGCAGCCCCCACCTGAAAGATCTGCCTTCGATTTATCATTGATAAAAGCTCGTAAGCGATCAGTGCTGATCCGACATCAAATGGTGTAATTCACAATGAGTATTGATCACAGATCATTGAAGAACTCGCACCTTGCTTGTCAAATTTGTGAAAGTTTGGAAGTGATCATTAGGCATTTAGTGCTATCATTAGGCATCAAAGTGATCCAGGAGAATATTAATGCAGCTTCCTACATGTTATGATGGAAAAATTAAACAAATATTACTGCTTATTTTCATAACTTTTCCTCAAGAGCTTCCCTCAGCTGTTCCATTTCAGTTGACATATTACCCCTTCCTTCTGATCATTCTCCGATGCCTCTGCTGTGCCGATTCCTCCAGGGTCACCAACTCTGGGGAGAAACAAGGGCGCTTCACAGGGTGTGGGGGAGGTGGCGGGGTAAAGATATAGCTAACAATGTAAGTAACAAAGTAAATGTGGCACCATTGAGAAGTAACAGTGCAGTGGAATTAAATTTAGAAGTATATAATGAAGTAAGAAAGCTAACAAATCACCAAGGCTTCTCAACGATCCTTCCAAACCTGCGAGCTCTATCCCTAGAATGATAAGGGCAGCAGACACATGGGAACACCACCACCACTTGCAAATTCCTCTCCAAGCCACACACCATCCTGACTTGCAACAAAATTTCACTATCACTGAGTCAAACTCTGGAACTCCCTTCCTAACAGTCTCCGCCTGCTTGGCTGCTGTTCTTTTTAAAAAAGTATATATTTTTATTTATTCATGGGATGTGGGTGTTGTTGGCTTGGCCATTCTAATTGCATTTGTTCAGAGAGCATTTAAAAGCCAACCATACATTGCTGTGGGTCTAGAGTCATATGTAGGCCAGATCAGGTAAGGATGGCAGATTTCCTTCCCTAAAGGACACTAGTGAACCAAATGGGTTTTTACGACTATCAGCAATGGTTTCGTGGTCATCATCAAACTTGTAATTCCAGATTTTTCTTGAATTTAAATTTCACCATCTGCTATAACGGGATTTGAACCTGGGTCCCCAGATCATTAACCTGGGTGTCTGGAATAACAGTCCAGTGACAATACTACTATACCACTGCCTCCCAAGACAGAGGATGAGGTTGAAGGCAAAGTGGGTCGGAGGGAGAGGCCAGATTCTGAGATTTCTGAGTGGATTACCCAGGGGTGTCCAGCTGCCGCTCTCCTCCCTTGGGGTGCCCGGGGGCTCGGCCTGACTCATTGAAGGGAAGGAGCATTCGGAGGGATGTTGAGATGCCCCATTACTCTCTCGCATTGATACTGCAGGCACTCACCCATGGCTACCTTGATGGAGTACGGGTCTGCACGCATCTGCACATTCTGCTGGACCACGGTCTCTATGGAATCCGCTTTCCTTCCCATGGGGACCTCCATACATGCACCTGTGGGCACCACTTCAGCAGAGAGCAGACGGGCGCCCTCCTTCAACTCATGTGCCACTCTGTTGATGGCTTCCAACAGTACTGCATGATGTTCCCCTGCCTTCTGCTGACTCTCCACGATGAATCGAAAGGTCAAATCCAGAGGTGGTTCGTTATCTGACTCGGATCTCACAGATGTTTCTTCCCCAGCAGCCCTCTGAGTGCCATGGAGTTTGGCTGAATCTGCCTCCTCCTGCTGCGGACATGTGCCCTTGCAGTAACCACTAGATTGTGAACCCGAGCCTGCTCTAGATCTAGGTCTCACTGAGGCGTGAGTCCCTGCACTGGTGGAGGGTGTGAGTAAGCGCTGTGATGGGTCTTCCAGGCTGCTTATTTCCAGCTCTTCAATAGAGGAGGTGTCCGCTTCACTGGAGGTGAGGACCTGGATGGAGCTGAGGGACTGGCTGGATGAGGGTGTGGGTAGAGCACCCTGTGAACCAAAGTAGAAATAATTAGTGCATGGCAGCACAGTGAAAAGCAGGAGAGAGAGCACTCACGGTTGTGTTGAGGGAGGGATAATGTGGTGCAGGATCCTCATGAGGGTGTTCGCCACCAACCTCATCATCGCTGCAGGCACAGTCCACATCCTCACTGGTCAGCTCCTCAAAGTGAGTGAGGGATCTAATGTGGGCCACTCTACCCTTCATCTTGGATCTCTCCCTGCTATTGTGAGCCAGCTTCTCCTGTATGAAAACAGGTGGAAAGAGTGTGAGCAGGATGCATGGCACTGTGTGGAATGTTTGTGTGCTGGGCGGAGCCATGGATGGGATGAGGATGTGAGCTCCAGAGAATTTGAGCCTGATGGAGATGTGAGGGTGTGTGTGAGAGTTAATGGTGTTCTCCCTTGAGGTGTGACATCCCTGTGGATGGATTTGTGAGTGTGTGAATTGAGAGCGATGAGAAGATTGACTTACCCTTGCAGAATGGATGAGACCATTCATCCTCTTCCTACACTGGAAGGCTGTCCTCTCTTGCAATGCATTGGCACTGACTACCACTGTCACCACCTCCCATGCTGGATTGGTGACCTTGCTTGCTGGTTTTTGTCTGGACTAGGGGTAGAGGACATCATGGTGGGCCTCCACTGTGTCCAGTAGGCGCTTGAGGGAGGAATCACTAACTCTGGGGGCAACATGTTTCCTCCATTTGGCAGCCATCAGTTCCCAGCAACTTCCAATCCCTTGAAGAGTGCTAGCTCTATGCAGGAGCAGCCTTCAAATTTGGCACCCGGTTTACAGAAGGCCTGAGGTGACGGCGTGGCAGGTGAATCAGAGAACGCCCTGCCAGCAATCCAGTGTGTTTCCCGGGAATGCATAACTAAAGAGGCAGGAATGGACGATAATGCGCGAAAACCTGCCATTGCACCTAGCAGATAAAATATCCCTTTTCCCGCCTGCTACCGCACTTAGTGAAAATCTGGGACGACTCCACCCACTATCTTCAGAAATGGGAGCAGAAACTAATCTACAACATATGGAATTCTAACTGTCAAAACAGCGTTTTAAAAGAAAACAGATTTAGTGAATTAAAATTTTGATCCTTTTGTTTGTTTCTGTCCTCCATAGCTGCACTTTAAATATTTTTTATTCTGTCTGGGAAAGTGAAATGTTTGGGAGGAGTTACTGAGACTAACATTATGCCAAGCCTGAATTCGCATCACTGGAGCAAAAATACATCTGTGATCTTTTCTTTTTATCTACATATGTGTTAAATCAACTTGTCAAGCAAGTTCGGTTCACTTGTTGTTCAGTCCCAGTCCTTTCCTCATGCTTCATGTGGTCAATTGCCTGCTCTATTTTCCACTAATTTGAGGCAACTTTGATGTCATCATTATAATGAAATTCAAGGTTAATTTTCTCTCTTCTACTTAAGTGAACTTTTCCTTGGTTGTAAGTCAGTGATGATGCCAAAGCAGAGCAATGACAAAGAACAAGCTGTCTGACCTGATAGCAAAGTTAGATCTTATAACCATAAGACTGCTGCTTTAATGGATCTACATCTTAAACCGCAATTTTACTTCCCCATGCTGAATGATGACAGGTAAATGAGAGCTTCGTAAATATGCAAAAATATGGCAAAAATAGGACCCAATGTGATTTTAATGCATAGTCACACTGAGCGCCAGAACCACTGAACTCGCAGCAAATAGGATCGGATTTACAAAATATATTATGGTTACTTTATTTTCCAGGAGGATTATACGTTTAGAATATATATTTGTCCAGTTGAAACAAAGGTTTAGATATCTATAGATAATAATATAAAAGTTACAAAATTCCCTGACCAAACATCCAGTAAATTCTGAGTGATCTCACTAAACAGAAATTAAACATAGTGATCTTAGCTTCTCTTTATTTAATAATTAGACTTTATGGTCTTCATTACTTACAGAAAGGGAAAAATTCTCACCTGACCATTCTTTTTGGCATTTATCTCGAGAAACAGGAGCAATTGCACTTTGTACTCTGAAAGAGAAACACATCAACACCTTATCAGCAGAATAATGTATTGTGCCTGACATATTATGCTCCTGCCCTTATTAAATAGCACATCATCTGACTTAGCGTAACTGGGACTATGGAAGGTTATGCATTATGTATATATGAAAAAGTATGGAAGAAACTATGAAAATTTCATCTGATGTTATGTGCTATTTCCAAAGTACAGTGAATTATTTTGTGATTGACCTTCTCGCCATACTGTTTGTGATGTTAGTTTGATTTGAGTGGTAATCTGTTGTTATCTGCCCTTTATTCTGTTGTATTCTCCTTCTTCCCTCCATCCTTGTCTAATTAATTTCCACCTGAAGAAGTCTCCTTTGTCTGTTGCCTTAACTTCTCTAGATTGGTAAAATAACCTATGCATCAGTGAAGATCAGCAATTTTTCCAGCTATGCATCCAGCAGAGCAGGGCCTGAATCTATATATGTCCTGCATAGACCTACTATGAATTAGTGCCTCTTGGTCAAAAACTGCACTGCACTGCTCTTTGGTCACGGGGAGGAGGCAGCTAAGGAGCATCCTTGCAATGATCTTCCTTATGTCAGTCAGCAAGGATACTCTTCTGTAGTTACTGCAATTGGACTTATCCCTCTTCTTGAATATATTCACGATCATTGCATCCCTGAGATTCCCCGGTATGCGCTCTTCTTCCCAGTTGAGGGATGTGGGATTGTGCAGCCTTGCCAGGAGGGCCTCTGCCATGTTTCAGAATTTCAGTGGCTTTGTTGTTTTTCAGCTGTCGAATGATTTTTTCACCATCACTGTGGATCCTGCTGGTGCCGAGGCTGTGTGGGATGGAATATTGAGGAATTAATTTGAAGTAGTTCAAGTTGAAGGCATAGGCCAGAATTATCCAGCCCCATTGGCAGCAGGTGGCATGGTGAGTGGGAGGAGTACAGTATGGCGAGTAGGTCAATCATGAAACCAGTTTGCGATCACCTGCACAACCTGTCAATGGTGGGCCACGTTTCCCATCGCTGCACATTGAGAACTTAATTTCAGTACTGTAGCATCTCTTTATAAACTCTGCTCACCGGAATCAACCCCCATGTTGGATCATCCAGGCACATTGATGTGTTTCACAACTGTACATAAGCGATGTGCACCTGGTGACCTGCACTTTGTTTGGGACTTCGAGGTTTGTTTGTCTAACATGCTTCGGGCAGCACACACAGCCATCAGCACCAGCCTTTGCAGACATCACCACCATCACCTTTAGGGGCATTTACGGTCAGATCTCTGCCTGCCAGATCAGCCATAAAGCAGAGGTGACTTTTCAATGACTGCAGAGTCAGGGCTTGCTTGGGAAAGGGAGGATATGGCCCCAGGCAAGGGAAGAAAGAGGCTGCAGGGTAAAGGTTGTACTAAGAAAGAAGGGTCACCCATGGTGTGTGTGGGGACACATGTTGATCTGTGCAAGTGGCCTCAAGATGATAAGGGCTGAGGAGGCAGTCTCCAGAGGAGATGAGGCCAGATGGACATGTGAGAGTGTGTGTGAAAGAGTCAGTGGTAATGTCCCTTGAGCTGGCAGTGAGTGAGATGCCAGTGAACGTGTGATGGCCTTGTGAGTCTGTGAGTTTAGAGTGATGAGATGGTTGCCTTACCCTTGTGGCACAGGTGAGGTCATTCATCTGTTTTTTGCACTGGATGGCCGATCCCTTATGTGCAGCATTGGCACTGACCACCTCTGCCACTGCCTCCCAAGCTGGAGTGCTGAGACTGATGAGACTCGTGTGACCAGACCTGGGGTAGATCACATTGACAGGCCTCCGTGGCATCCTGAATGTGTCCCAGAGATGCATCCCTGAATTGGAGGGCTGCACTCTTATTGGTTTTAGGGGCCATGTCTTCACCGGAGCAGTCCTGGGCTGCAAGCATTGAGAAGTGTGTGTATGGCTGCAGTTTAAATACGGTGCCCTGTGTGAGAAAGCAGCATGGCAGGCATATTGGTGGGCCACTCACCAGCAAGACAGCATGTTTCCTGTGACTGCATAGTTAATGAAATGGGAATGGGTCAATATGGCGTGAAGTCCCACCATTGTGGTCAGCAGGTAAAATGACTTTTTCCTGCCCCCTACCATACTGTGTGCAAATGTGGGATGATTCAGCCCAAAGTCTTTGTTGAGGAATTTTTCAAAGCATTCTCTCCAGTGAGCACTGACTACCTCTCTGTTCTTGATGTGCTCTTCTCAACATTTGGCTCTCAGTGGGGTGGGCCCTTGAATGCTTAATTGGGCTTTAGATGGCCTTGTCAGCACTGAAGAAACAATGCATGTTGGTATCTGTGAATTGTTGGATTCTCTGTGCTTTTTCTACCCAGCATTTATTCTTTATGTCACAGTTTTATGCTGTGTTGTTGCCTTCAGATGCCTGTAGGGCTATTGCTTTCTCTTGAGGTGTGGTGAAGTTTCCAATCTGTGAAAGCTTTGCACTTGCACTCAATTAGGTCCCGTGTCTCTTGGTCACTTCCTGTTTCCTGGTAGAGAAACCAAGGATCACTTTGCAGGTGCTTCTTATAGTGGACTTGATCCTCACTATGTGACAAATCCAAGAAAAATGCGAAGAACATCACCAAACACTGTTCATGGCCTTTTCCAACCTCACAATAGTCTTTGACTCTGTCATCTGTGAAGACTTTTGGAGTATTCACTTAAAATTTGGCTGCGCACAGAAATTTGTCACCATCCTCCACCAATTCCACAATGACCTGAAAGTTGGCATCCTCACCGATGGAACCACCATAGGCCCTATTTCATTGAAGACTGGGGTCAAACAAGGCAGTGTCATCACACTAACCCTCTTCTCCATCTTCCTCATTGCAATACTGCACCTCACCTCCAACAAATTACCCACAGGCATCGAGATAATTCACCAAACAGACAGGAAACTTTTCAACCTATGCTGCCTTCAATCCAAAACCATTCTAACCTCTCTCATAGGGCTTCAGGATGCAGGTGACACGTGTGTGTGCAGAAACTCAAAAACTGAGCTCCAAGTCATTGTCAATTCTGAAGCATATGAGAAAACGAGCTTATCACTAAACACACAGGAAACTAAGGTCCTCTTCCAAACAGTTCCCACAGAAAAACACCTCTCTCCATCAATTAGATCAACAGCGAGATCCTGAGGAATATGAACCATTTTCCATATCTTGGGAGCCTCCTCTCAGCAAAGGCAAACAGAGACGATGAAGTACATCATCACTTCCGATGTGCCAGCTCAGCCCTTGGTCGACTGAGGAAAAGCTTATTTGAGCACCAGGATCTTAAACCCAAGACTAAGGTTATGGTTTTCCGGGCAGTTATGATCCCCATGCTCCTATTTGCTTTGGAGACTTGGATGGCATATAGAAAACACCTGAAAGCACTGGAAAAGTACCACCAGTGATGTGTTTACAAAAGCCTCTGAATCCAGTGACAAGAAAGCTGGCCCCATAGCAGTGTCCTCTCCTAAGCCAACACATCCAACACCAATGTGCTAACTACTCAAAACCAGCTCTGTTGGGCAGAACATGTCATTTGTATGCCTGACACCAGACTTCCAAAGCAGCTGCTCTACTTAGAACTCAGTCGCAACTGGAGACTCTCAGGAGGACAGTTAAACCGCTTTAGGTCAAACATCTCTGCCTACTCATAAAGGTCACTGGCCTGTGACCAACCGCAATGGAGAAGGTGCATTCATGAAGGCACCCAATACATCGCGACACTACATCGGGAACACACAGAAGCAAAGTTGAGGCATTGTGGAGAGAGCACACAACCCTCCAAACAACTCATCTATCCTTCACGCACCACCTGCCCTGTATGTGGCAGAGTCTGCAGATCACACATTGGACTTATCAATCATCTTCAAACCCATCGAACTGGAGTGAAAGCAAGTCATCCTCGATCCTGATGAACTGCCTAAGATGAGAGGCTATGAGTTGGACCAATTTTGCCAACAAGCTTATCCACTCTTTCTCATTTGTCAGGGACTTACTCATTTTGATTTATCAAGATCAGCATAATTTGTTTAAATGGGTTTGTCATCTGCTAATCTTTTAATCAGAAATTTCAATCCTACCCTCCAATTCCTCAGCACTACTATCTGTGAGGAATGAATGGTTGCAATATACACAGAACAAGTGGGATTTGCAGCTCTTAGGAGCTCTGTATTCATTTTCAGATCACTTTCAGGAAGCGTACCTTGGCATGATTGCCTAAACCTTCATAACATTGTAGCACTTTACTTCAATTGTCTGAGCATTTGAGAATTGTACAGCCTAGAGCTACAAGTTCATCCAACACAAAAGGAGATGCAAGATATATCTGGAAGAGGCTATTTGACCTTGGATTCTTCACAGTCAAGCCACATGTTGCCTCTATCTAACACCACACTTGCACACCTTCAAGCAGGAACTGGAACCTTGGCAGATTTTTCCTCTCCCTAACCATATAAGGAACACTGACAAGGGTAACACCCAATTGCCTCCCCAAATGAGATCCAGGGAGCAAAGGACAGAGAGCAAACCTATGACTTCCTTAGGCCATCAGGTGAGTCTGTTTAAGCTGTTCTTTGTTTTCTCCGTCTACATTTTCCTTTGCTGATTTTTATTTTTCTGGATGAAGCTGAGCAAATCCATAATAGAGGAGTGGGGTGTGAATCTTGTAAATAAAGTAAATGTTTTCTGATGATGGAGTGCAACATTTCAAGTGGGAGCAGAGTTTGTAGAGTTTTCCTGTATACACCGTACTGAAGCAGGAGACCATCTTGCCCACTATACATATAACGTACTTGCACTGTACCTCAAAATTATGTTCTGTGAGAAAGTAAAAATAGACAACTTCTCAGACTTGTAACTGTGGAGCAACTTGACCTATTGAAGTTGATCCTTCAGGCGCCAGTCCCATTGCCATATATCACAACAAACTTCAGTGGTCAACAGATTATCAAACAAACTTGGTGTAGTATCACAGTTCAGGATTTAAGTGTGTATGAATTGATATTCAAAGTTGTGAAGGAGTTTGATACAGTAAATAAGAAGGTGTTTCCACCATCAGAAAGTTCAGTAACCAGAAGACACAAATTTTGAGTAATTGGCAAAAGAATGGGGGACACATGAGGGCAATTATTTTTGTACAGAGTGTTGTTGTGATTTAAAAACACACCGCTTGAAAGGTTGGTGGGAGCAGTTTCAATACTAATTTTCCAAAGGGTATTAGATATATACTTGAAAAGAAAAAAAAGTTGCAGGATTTTCAGTAAAGAACAGGTGAGTGGGGCTAACAGCTGCCAGGGGAATGACGGGCTGAATGACTTTCTTCTGTCTGTGTGTAACTTTTCTTCTCCGCCGATGCTGCCAGACAGCTGAGTTTTTCCAGGTAATTCTGTTTTTGTTTTGGATTTCCAGCATCCGCAGTTTTTTTGTTTTTATCTCTGTGTAACTTTCTTCTATGATTGTATGCACGTGAAGGCTGTTTTTTTGAGTATGCATTGCTGATGGGGAGTTTTAGTCCCTGGCCAAATAAATCAAGAGCAAACAACTCAGTTTAGTCCATAATAACATGATAACTATTTTAGTTGCCCAAATATATGACAAGCTGATATGCTTAGTTTAGAAAAAAAGCATCTGGACAAGTCTGAACCAGAGAACAGAGGTGTAATGAGGTCCCTGCAACCACATGAACAGATGTGGCAGTGTCCCCATGCTCATTTTCAGATGCAATCAAATTTCTAGGCATTTGTGTTTCTGACACCAATGGTTACTCTATGTAGGCAAATGCCACCATTGTTGTTTAAGTAACAAGAAGCTGGGATTGGACAAAATGTTCATAATGTCAGCTTCTTTGTTAATTGTCTTAAACATAAAAAATTGACAAATTAAAATTTAAGTCACTTTTACATGAAGTTGAAGTTTGCTGCCATGTCAATATTTGAAAATCTTAACTTCATCCAGAGATCTTCAATGTCTATGTTATCTTCCGGATACCAGCAAAGGCTAATTTTTGTTTTGGTTCCTGTCTCTTGTGAGAGTCTTTAGGCTAATCAAGCTTCCTTTGTAGTTTAGGTCTCATAGTGTGAGAGGTGTTATCTTCAAGGACATAATGCTCCAGACAAGCTGCTGGTCTGACCAGCATTCAGCACCTTTAAGGCAGCAAGCAGACCACACCTCCTTGACGTCTCTCTGTTGTACAATAATGTGGTCCAACACGTTACAATATTTAGATCTGAGGTGCATCCACGTTGTTTTCAGTTTATCAACTTGATGGAAGTTTGTGTTTGTACATGCACTTGAACAGAACATTTAACACAATAAAAGACACTTCGGATGGAAGGAAAATAGCCCAAGGCACAGCTGTGAAGTGGGACTAATGCATTAGAGCTTGTGTCACGGTGACTTAAGATTTGGAGTTCTTGCCTTGAGCATTCAGAGGCTGAGTTGCAAATCACAGCCACAACAGTCAACAGGGTGCAAGGGGAAATTGATAAAGTCAGCCAGGTCCACAGGTGGTAGGTGAATAACTAAAGGATATAGATTTAAGATAATTAGCAAAAGCGGCAGAGAGGAATTTCTTTTATGCAATGCATTGTTAAGATCTGGGATATACTGTTGAAAGGATGGGAAGCACTTTTAATAGTAACTTCCAAAAGGAGATTGGACATATAATAGAAAGAGAAAAATTTGCTGCAGCAAAGGAAAAGATTAGAGGAGTGTTACAAATTAAATCACTGTTTCAAAGGGCTGGCAAAGGCACAATGGACTGAATGGCTTTCTGTGCTGTAAGACTCTATCATTTTAAGAGGACATTTTTAAAGGTCAGGAGGAGAATGGTAAGGTGAAGAGTATTGTCCTGATGATGGATGCAAGAAGGGGTTTCAAGCTTAACTCAGGGAGAACACTGAGCTTATATGTTGTCAGGTTTTATCTAAATAGTTGAGGAAAGGCATAGAGTATGGAAGAACGATTGGGAGTTATGGATGGGAGCTAAATAAGATTGCTTTGTTTCCCACTATTTAACATATTTTTATTCTTTCACGGGATGTGTGCTTTGCTGGCTAGACCAGCATTTATTGTCCATCCCTAATTGCCCTTGAGAAGGGTGGTGATAAGTTGCCTTCTACCCGCTGCAGTCCATGTGATGTAGATACACCCATAGTGTTGTTAGGGAGGGAGTTCCAGGATTTTGACCCAGTGACAGTGAAAGAACAGCAATATAATTCCAAGTGAGGATGGTGAGTGATTTGGAGGGGAACTTGTAGGTGGTGGTCTTCCCATGTATCTGCTGCCCTTGTCCTTCTAGGTGGTAAAGGTCAAGGGTTTCGAAGATGCTGTTGAAGGAGCCCTGGTGATTTGTTGCAGTGTATCTTGTAGATGGTGCACACTGGCTGCCATTGTGCGTTGGTGGTGGAGGGAACGATTGTTGAAGGTTGTGGATTGAGTGCCAGTCAAGTGAACTGCTTTGTCCTGGATAGGGTCAAGTTTCTTGAGTGTTGTTGGAGCTGCACTCATCCAGGCAAGTGGAGAGTATTCCATCACACTCCCAACTTGTGCCTTGTAGATGGTGGACAGGCTTTGGGGAGTCAGGAGGTGAGTTACTTGGTGAAAAGTTCCCACCCTCTGATCTTCTCTTGTAGTCACAATATTTATTTGTCTGGTCCCATTCAGCTCCCGGCCAATGGTAACCTCAAGATGTTGATAGCAGGGGATTCAGCAATGGTAATGCCATTGAATGCCAATGGGAAATTCTCTCTTGTTGGAGATGTCATTGCATTTGTATGGCACAAATGTTACTTTCTATTTAACAGCTTAAGCCTGGATGTTGTCGAGATCTTGCTGCAGATAGACATGGGCTGCCTTAGTATCTGAGGAGTCACATATGCTGCTAAACCATTGTGCAATCATCAGCAAGCATTCCACCTTCTAACCTTATGATGGAGGGAAGATCATTGATGAAGTAGCTGAAGATGGTTGGGCTTAGACACTACCCTGAGGAACTCCTGCAGTGATGTTCTGGATGACTGACCTCCTACAACCACAACTATTTTCCTTTGTGCTGGGTATGATTTCAACCAGTGGAGGGTTTTCCCATGATTCCCATTGACTTCAGTTTTGCTAGGGCTCCTTGATGTCAGTTGCAGTCACTCTCAGCTCACCTCTTAAGCACAGCCTTTTTGTCCATGTTTGGACTAAGGCTATAATGAGGTCAGGAGCTGAGTGGCCCTGGTGAAACCCAAACTGAGCATCAGTGAGCAGATTATTGCTGAGTAATTTGATAGCCCTGTTGACAATACCTTCCACTTTGTGTTTGTCCAGTTTTTTGCAGATAGGACATACCTGGGCAACTTTCCACATTGCCAGAGAGGTGCTAGTATTGTAGCTGTACTGGAATAGCTTGTCTAGGAGCACGGCAAGTTCTGGAGCACAAAGCTTCAGTACTATTGCCAGAGTACTGTCAGAGCCCATACCTTGCAGTATCCAGTGCCTTCAGCCATTTTTTGATATCATATGGAGTGAATCGAATTGGCTGAAGACTGGCATCTCTGATGCTGGGGACCTCAGGAGGAGGCCGAGATGGATCATCTGCTTGGTACTTCTGGCCGAAGATTGTTGCAAATGCTTCAGTCTTGCCTTTTGCACTAATGTGAAGGGCTTCTCCATCATTGAGGATGGGGATATTTGTGGAGCCTCCTCCTCCAGTCAGTTGTTTAATGTCCACCACCATTAACAAATAGATATGGCAGGACTGCGGAGCTTAGATCTGATCCATTGGTTATTGGATCGTGCAGCTCTGTCAATCATGCTGTTTACACGTTGGCAAGCAATAGATGTATCTGGTCATGTTGTAGCTTCACCAGGTTGGCACCTTATTTTAGGTATGCCTGGTGCTGCTCCTGGCATGCCCTCCTGCACTCTTCATTTAACCAGGGTTGATCCCCCAGCTTGGTGGTAATGGTAGAGTGAGGAATATGCCAGGCTATGAGGTTACAGATTGTAGTTGAATACACTTCTGCTGCTGCCGGTGGCCCATAGCACCTCAATGATAAAAGCAAAATACTGTGGGTGCTGGAAATCTGAAATAAAAATGGAAAATGCTTGAAAAACCCAGCAGATCGGGCAGCATTTGTGGAGTTGGAATCCCAGTTTTGAATTGCTAGATCTGTACAAAATCTATCCCATTTAGCACAGTGACAGTGCCACAGAACACAATGGAGTATATCTTCAATGTAAAGGCCAGACTTTACCTCAACAAGAACTGTGCATTTGTCACTCCTACCAATACGTCATGTACAGATGCATCTGTGATATGTAGATTGATGAGAATGGGGTCATGTAGATTTTTCCCTCCTGTTGGTTCCCCCACCACCTGCTGCAGATCCAGTCTAGCAGCTATATATGTATCCTATAGGACTTGGTCAGCTCAGGCAGTTGTGAGGCTGTCGAGCCACTCTTGGTGGCAGACATTGAAGACCCCATCCAGAGTACATTCTATGCTGTTGTCACCCTCAGTGCTTCTTTCAAGTGGTGTTCAACATGGAGGAGCACTGGTTCATCAGCTGAGGGATGGCGATAGGTAGTAATCAGCAAGAGGTTTCCTTTGAAACATTTGTCCTGATGCCATGAGACTTCATGAGATGCGGAGTCAATGTTGAGAACTCCCAGGGCATCTCCCTACCGAATGTATACCACTGTGCCACCACCTCTGAGGGACAGGACATAACAAGAATTGGTGTTGGTGGTGTCTGGGACATTGTCTGTAAGGTATGACTCCGTGAGTATGACTATGTCAGACTGTTGCTCGACTAGTCTATGAGACAGCTCTCCCAATTCTGGCACTAGCCCCCAGATGTTAGTAAGGAGGACTTTGCAGGGTCGACAGGGCTGGGTGTGCCATTGTCATTTCGGTTCCTTGGTCGATGTCACGTGATCTGTCTGCTTTCATTTTTGATTTTTCTTTAGCATCTTGATACAACTGCTAGGCCATTTCAGAGGACATTTAAGAGACAACTACATTGCTGTGGGTCTGGAGTCACATGTAAGCCACATCAGGTAAGGACGGTTATGTGAGTGGGCAAATACGGGAAAATGTGAAATTGTCCATTTTGGTAGGAAGAATAAAAGATAAGAATATTATCTAAATGGTGAGACGCTGCAGAGCTCTGAGGTGCAGAGGGATCTGGGTTCCATGAGTCACAAAATGCTAATATGCAAGTACAGCAAGTAATTAGGAGAGCTAATAGAATGTTATTATTTATTGTGAGGGGAATTGAACACAAAAGTTGGGAGGTTGTGCTTCAGTTATACAGAGCATTGGTGAGACTACATTTGGAGTGCTGTGTACAGTATTGGTCACCTTATTTAAGGAAGGATATAAATGTGTTGGAAGCAGTTCAGAGAAGGTTTACCAGACTAAAACCTGGAATGGACGGGTTGTCTTACGAGGAAAGGTTGAACAGACTAAGCTTGTACCCACTAGAGTTTAAAAGAGTAAGAGGCAACTTGACTGAAAGATATAAGACCCTGAAGGGTCTTGAAAGGGTGGATGTGGAGAGGATGCTTCTTCTTGTGGGAGAATCTAGAACAAGAGGTCACTGTTTAAAATTGAGGGGTCCCCCATTGAAAATGGAGATGAGGTGAAATTTTTTCAATCAGAGGTTTGTGAGTCTTTGGAACTCTCTTCCCGAAAAGGTGGTGGAACCAGAGTCTTTGAATATTTTTAACCCAGAGGTGGATAGATTTTTGGTAAGCAAGGGGGTGATAGGTTATCGGGGGTAGGCAGGATGCAGATTTCAGGGACAGAGTTGTCCTGTTGGCATGCGGGGGCGGGCCCCGCATGTCTGCTCGTAAAATGATGGGCGGAGACGTTGGACGAGCGCCCCAACGTCACCGCACGCCATGGCAAAATTCTCTTTGGGTGAGTGCGCAATGATATCCACTGTATGGCCGCCATTAATTAAAGGGCCACTTGAGGCCCTTGACTCACCAATCGACGCCGATTTTTCAGTGCCCGGGCGATCTTCATGTTGGTGCACGGGCGCAACAGGCAGGCGGGTAGGAGACATTTATATACACCTCATCCACGGCCGGGATAAGAAACCTCACTGGGGTCACGGGTGTGCTCTGTCAGATATTAATTTTTCAAAGTTACTGAAACTTGCCTGTGTGATCTGCAATACTTCAAAACACATACCAGCTGCTTTGTCTGGGCTCTTAACCCTCAGGTCAGCACTCTGCAGTGAGGAATCTTTTTTGGGCCTGCAGGTTTCAGGAAGCCTTCCCTTAGCCTGGGAAGGGGAGTTGAACTCTCCACTGGAGGCACCTCCGCTGAGGAGGAAGGGAGGGCTAGAAGGGGGAGGAGGCCAGGAGTGCACACTCAGCCTCCAGGGGAGCCACCTTTGGGAGGACAGGCACAGGCCCAAGAGGCGCAGGGTCAAGAGGTAGACCAATGCGGAAGGGACCGCAGAAGGTGCTACTATCGTGCTGCCAGGGTACACAGGCAGTGAAGCAGCTACCTCAATGTGACTGAGGTGTCGAAGGAGGATCTGTCTCTCAAGGGAGACAGTGACCTCCATCTGTTAGATGATTGGGCCTGAGATCTCCGCTGACTGTGTGGGCGGACACCCCATGCCAGTGACACTAAAGGTCACAGTTGGTCAATTTCTATGCCTCTGGCTCCTTCCAGGGCTCAGTGGATGATCTTTGCGGTGTCTCCCAATCAGCTGTCTACACTTGTGTCAAGCAGGTTACAGACGCTCTGTTCAGGTGTGCATTGACCTTCAACCACTTCCCTTGGAATCAGGCAAGTCAGGCACAGCGAACCAGAGGCTTCGCGGCCATTGTTGACTTCCCCTGCGTCCAGGGTGCTATAGACTGCACACATGTGGCCATCAAGGTGCCAGCAGATGAGCCCGGTGCCTTCATCAACAGGAAGGGTTTCCACTCCACGATCGTGCAGATAGTGTGTGATCACAGGATGCAGATTCTACAAGTCTGTGCAAGGTATCCAGGCAGCTCCCACGAAGCCTACATCCTCAGACACTCCCAGGTGCCGGGGCTCTCCAGTGCTCCAGCCCGTGCTGGATGGATGGCTGGTGGGTGACAAGGGCTATCCCCTCAGAAGCTGGCTCATGATGCCTCTCCGCCATCAAAGAACAGAAGTTGAGCAGAGGTACAATAGGAGCCATGCCTCCACAAGGGCTCTGGTGGAGAGAACCATCAGTCTTCTCAAAATGTGCTTCCGATGCCTGGACTGCTCAGGGAGCGCACTCCAGTACCTCCCAGATCGTGTGTCGGTGATAGTGGTTGCATGCTGCACTCTGCACAATCTTGCGCTGGAAAGAGGGGGCACAGTGGACGATGAAGATGTTGTTGCAGTGGCTGCGGCTGCACACGATGAGTCCAGCAGTGAGTCCGAGGATGAGCACACACAGGGAAATGCTGAGGGAGTAGCCGCGGAGCCGGGCATACTGCAGGAAGGCAGGGACACCTGGGAGGCTTTAATCCAATGAACCTTCAGCTAGCACAACACAGATGGACCTCCAGGACAACCCTGGGCTGTAGGCTCCATATTCGATACCTAAGTGCCAAATCTGGCAGGTTAGGAACAGTAACTAAGCGCCTTGTGAATACAGTTGAAAGTCCCATAAAGCACTCATAATATTTTTGGAAACCATACATGTGAAGAAGAAAAGAGGCACCCTCAGCCATGGTCACATGTCTGAATTTAGTTTCACAATCAAAGAAACTTAAGCCAAAAAAATGACAATGGTGTTCCAATTCAAAGTAAATCATAAAGACCTCATCTCATCCAACACAAAAGCTCCAGTGATAAACCCGTGATGTGCCTAAGGTACCTTGTATTTACGTTTCCACTTGCTACTTCATGGTGCTGCCCCTCGCTGGGACTGGCATCTGAGGCAGCCTGCTCACTCTGCTGTCCTGTTGGCCTTGATGACCTTGGCGGTCATCCTCCAGCCTGTGGAGCCTGTGCTCGCTTCGCCTGGTAGGGAGCTGCCAGTTCCACAGCTGGCATCTCCCCAGTCATTGCAGCCTCACCGAATGCTACGGTCACTGGGAGAGAGGTGGAGGAACGGCCGCCCCTCATCCGGAGCATCCTGAGAGGTGCCCGCAGAGACGACAGGCAGCTGCTGCGCTAACGTGAGGTCGGTTCGGACCTCCCTGCTCACCATGGATGGATGGGCACTGAGCTGGGAAATTGCTGCCCAAATCATCTCCCACACTGGCACTGGCCAGCGGAGGTCAATGCCAATGTGAGGGCTTGCTGGTCCGAGCACCTCCCCAGGAAGCCCTGATGGCTCTCTTGGAACAGCATCTCCAAGAGACTCACCACTCTCTCCATGAAGGACACATGGTGCTTGGACATGTGGCTCATTGCTTCAGTGATCGTCCACATAGCCTCCTCCACCACGGAGACCAGGCCAAGCATAGCCTCATGCATCTCCCCCAGATGCTCCCGCACACCCTGCCACATTTCCTGCATCTGCTGCATCACGGACGACTCCAGAGGCACATCATAAGCCACCAACTGAGCATGTGCCTGGTCCACTGCAGTCCTCTGTCTGCTGGCGCCACGGCCGCTCTTTGTCTCTGCCAGCTCCTCCAGCGACTGTGAAGTGCCTTCACTGCTGTGCCCCAGGACACTAGCTGATGTTCTAACTCCCACTGAAGTGCTAGTGCCTGCGCGGATGCCTGCCTGGCAGAAATGGTGTGATGATGGCAAAACCTCAGGGCTCTCGGGTGTCAGAGGGGGCCTTTGCAGCACCTCCTCCCAGCCCTGCTCCACTGATGCTGAAAGGAAGAACAAGGACATTGGATCAGTTAACGTGGAGACAATGACAAACTGCATCCCTGTCCCCCGGATCATTATGTGCTCATCCTTCCATAAGCAAAGGTCAAGCCATGTTGCAAAATTAAATCACTGAACATTCAGCACTGCAATGGCTGTTGGGAGAACAATGCTGACCTCACTGTTGGGCAAATATACCTGGCCATAGCACCCCAGCCTCACCGACACCAGTTGACCTGGGCTCATGGCACCTCTCCAAATCCAGGGCCTCCTGCTCAAACCAGCTGAGAATGGCGATCTGCGCCTGGCCGCCACCCATCCCCACACGCTCTGCAGCATTACGAGCATTCTTCTCCTGAAAATGAAAGAAGAGCATTGATTTGTGCAAATTGCACACGGACTCTCTTTGTGCACGGCCCACCCCCAACCAGAGTGGGACACATCAGGGCTCCAGTGCCTCCTCACCTCACTGCTGCCGAACACTCTCACCAAGATGCTAGGCCTGTTCCCAATCCACCAACAACCCCCTTGGCCACATGCTGACTACATCACATTAGGCACCACATATCCTTCCATAGCAAGGAGGCGCAAGCCCTTGGAGCGCAGAGGGCAGCAGATGGTTTGTTGCCACGCCACCTTGAAGCTCCCCCCACAGCATGTCATCACCCTGACTTGGACATGTCCTGAAGTTCAAGCACTGCGCCTAGGTGCAGCTCCTCCAGGTTGCCCCCAAAACAGTCATGTGGGTCTCAGTGTAAAACATGCTGTGGGGGCAAAACCCATCTCTTCAGCACCCTCTCAGGCTGATCTCAGCATGGGCAATATTTGCTGGCCCACCCAGCGAAGGACACATGCCGTCAATGATTCAATGCAGACACCACACTCAGACTTGTTGAGTGGGGTGGGGGACAGCAGGGGGAAAACTGACCTGCTGGGTTAAGTGACCAATGCCAACATTGTCCTCACCCTTCCAGAGCACAACAAGTCATTGAAGCGCTTGTGATACTGGATCCAGGTGCGCCACACCATGTCGCAGGAGCTCACCACCTCCGTCACCTCCTCCCAAGCATGCTTCTTCATGTGGGGGGGCCACCTTCTCCCATCCTGGGGAACCAGCACCTCCCGCCATGCTGCCACCTCCTCGAGGAGGGCAGCAAGACAATCATCGGAAAAACGAGGGGCACACTGGCCCCCCACCCTACCCTTGGTCTTAATTGGCCCGCCCACGTAAAATGGCGGCGCAGACCCCATGGCGAGCGGCAATCAGGTCCACGCCCGCTCCCACTCCTCCTCCCCCCCCCCCAACCCTCTGCCCCCGGCCAGCCAGAAAATTCTGCCCCAGGCTATTATGAGATTAACTATGATCTTATAAAATGGCAGAGCAGGCTCAAGGGGCTGAATGGCATACACCTGCTCTTTGTTCATAAATTGATGGCAGATTTTCTTTCCTAAGGGACATTAATGAAGCTGGAGGGCTTTTACAACATTCAACAATGGTTTCATATTCATCATTACTGACACTAGCTCTTTTAATTCCAGATTTATTAACTGATTTTAAGTTCCACCAGTTGCTATGGTCACATTTGAACTGTGTCCCTAGAGCATTAACCTGGGCTTCCAGCTTGCTAGTCCAGCGACATTACCAATATGCCACCACTGCCCCATTTAGGGTATGTTCTGGCTCATCAAAAATTTAATATCGGATTTCCATTATTTTTGACTTTTAATACAAAAAGTCAATTAATACCTTTCATCTGGCAGCTTGACATGATAGTGCACAATCACTCAGAAGCCCACCCACAGCTAGGTGCTGAGTGATAGTTCTGACACAGTGCTTGGCTGTTTCCAACTGAGTCAAGTGTACAGTCAATTATTCAACTATGTGCTCTTCCCAGTGAGTAATGAAGCGGAGACCTTGAAAAAAAAATCCTAACTGAGAAGGAGGATGAGAAACAAAATCTCAGCATCAACATTGGAGAGAAAATTATAAAATTTCTCCAAAGATGTAGAAATGGACAAGAAAAGGGAATATTGATGTCTCTTTATTGCAATGATTTCTTTACACAGTAAGATCAGATTTTACTGCATCTGACTGGTACATAGATTAACAAGAACTGACTGTAGTTTAGTTTCCAATGTAAGCTGATGCTTTATAAACTCAAATAATCTTTTTGGCAACAATTTATTTCCCTGTTTGAGATGAATATGAAATTACCGTCTACTACTGTTGTGTAATGAATTCAGTGTTATATGCTGTCAACAGTGTGAGTAAATGACTAAGTCTTGACTCTTTAAGGAGTTTCTGAAAGTATGAAAGTTAATCAAATGTTGGATTTGGATCAGATGATGCAGCTGCTGGGCCAGAAAGGAAATGGTATTAGAATCCAAGAGGAGCCTATACTCTGTTTCCTTCTTGGCTAAGGGTACAAGGTTTTAGTTTGTGCACCAGTTCATTCTTTCCCAGGACCTCAAGACTGGGGCTCTTTACACCCCTTGCTCTCTTCCTATTATAGTCTACTAAAGCTTGCTGTCACTTAGCCATGAATCAATTTATCTCATCTTCTACGCTTTCCAAAATTGGCAGTATTCTGCAAAATGGATCATGGGCCTTAACCTTAGCTTTTCAACGAGTAGTGGTTAATTTCTGGCCAGTGCATCAAAACCAATGAACAATATATGAGACCACATGCCTGATTGGGAGATCATTCATCTTGCTAGGAACATGTTCCTGTGAACTTCAGGTAGCCATTTGTATTGTAGGTGTTTGCTGTCAGTTCAGGCAATACGAATAAGTAACCAAGATGTAAGGAACAGTTTAAAACATTGCTAATCTTGCTTAAAGCACATAAAATGCTTAAGAAATTTAACAGCTGATCCTCCACAACAGGAATCAATCATTCTTAGTGGCTTAGAGAATATGGAGAATGGCAGCTATGTTAGGGAGTCGCAGCAATTGGTGGGTGGGAAAGTGATCCTTGATCATGGCTGGTTAAGATTCCAGGTTCCTGATGGGCAGCAGCTTCAAGGCAACAATAGTCAGTTTTCACCATCGTGAAATCCCATCTGCCAGTCTCAAAAACTGGTTCCACTGTAGACAGGCACCAGTTTCAAATTTCTTTAATTGAGCTCTTTTCAAATGATTAGCAACATTTTGGTATATTTAAGGCTGTTCAAATTTTTAAAGAAATGTCAAGGTAATTTTTGGTCACAGGAGGAGCCTGGTGCCAGGCCAAAAACCAACCAAGATGCGGAATCTGGTCCACAGGCAGGTGTTGCAGTGAACAGCCACCTCCTTTGGAAACTATGGAGGGTTGTTGGGTGGGTGGGGGGGTTGGAATTTTAACCTATTAAGGTGTTAGATTTCTGCGTAGAAACTGCTGGCATTTTGGAACCTGCTAACTTCCGCCTTTAAATAAAAAGTATTCTTCCCCCAATAACAGATGCACTATGTTACTTATGTACACCTTACTGCTGATGAGGCCTTTCAGAATTTTTTTATGCATTCAATGGATTCCTGCATTGCTGGCCATCCCTAACTGCTCTTGTTCAGAGGGCATTTAAGAGTTAACTACATTGCCGTTGGCCTGGAGTCACATGTAGACCAGGCCAGGTAAGGATGGCAGGCTTTCTTCCCTAAAGGGCATTAGTGAATCACATGGGTTTTCACAGCAATCAGCAATGGTTTCATGGTTATCATCAGACTTTTAATTCCAGATTTTTATTGAAGTCAAATTTCACCATCTGCTGTGGCGGGATTCAAACCCAGGACCCCAGAGGATTACCCTAGGTCTCTGGAATACTAGTCCAGTGACAATACCACTATATCACCGTCTTCCCCCAACGAATGAGTAGTCAGATTTACTGTTTTCCCATAAGACCCTCACTGTATCGGGAGCAGTCACCCAACATTGATTTTGCCTGAATTGGGCAATTAGTTGCTCAAGGGTGTGCCCACCATCCAATTAAGGATGGTGGGTGGACTTTGGAAGTTGAAAGGAGTGAGGAGCCCTCCAACATAGAAAAAGCTGCAGCATGCTGTTGCAGGTAAGCAAGGGAGAGGGAGCCTCCATCTTGAGGCACCCTATCAGCAATTTTAAACCTTTTGAAGTAAAATAAAAAGGCCACAGTTTTTGGACCACCATTATGGGGGGGATCCATTGTAGCCAGGTAGGTCAGGTGGCCTTAAAAGCCTCCTGGAGTGCTTGGCCCTACTTTGTCACTAGGAGGCCACATGTTGTACTTCTGATGCTGCAAGGCCTGTAGGACAACTCAAAATTTCCAGTCAGCCTCTGATCAATGGCCTGAATGGTGCTGCCTTTCCAAATTGAGCCTCCATTTATGCAGGCTCTGGGTCTATTAAAATACTTCTACCATCCCTGACGGGGTTCCTTTAAATAGTGGAATTGAAAGGGAATGATGTGGCCATCATGGTGCTCACTCATTCTAATTGGTTGGAAAATTCTGAATTTAGATTTAAATGCAATGTCTGCACTAAAAATACACTGACAAATGTGCAGCTGAGACTTTCATGTTCCGGATGTACAACTGGCCTGTCCTGCTGCAGCTGGCTCTGGAAGATAAAAATCACTGCTACAGTTTGGAAGGTGATCTACCTTGCAATGGATACCAGGGGCTCAATCAAGGGTATAAATTTATAAAATGCAAATATATAGTTAGAATAGAAGGATATGCTGATAGTATAGGGATGCGGTGAGGGATTGAGATGTGAATACTTCTTGAAGCTGGTACTTGGCTGTGGGACCGTTAACGTGCTGAACAAAGAGAGAGGGGGTAGCAGTTACAGCTCATAAGGGAGGGTTTGGGAGTCTGGCAGTTTATTTGGGGGAGATGTGGGAGAATGTTGGAGCCTATTGAGAAGCTAGTTTCTGCCATATGCAGTAAAGCCAGCACAAATACGTGAACAAGAAAGAAACACTTGTAGGTGTTTTAGACCTCGAAATTACTTTTCACAATAATAGCATATAAATGTTTCAGACAATCACATGAAATTCCTTTTATCACTTTTCATAACGACTTTAACATGTTTAAAATGATGCTTCTGCTACAAAAACAGAGAAAGAAATTTAATGTGAACAATTAAAGAATGTTATACTATTGTCACAACTTAATTTACAGGCCGATGTGCCAAGAAGAGCAATTAAATGCTGATGAAGCAAGGTTACATAAGTTTCATTAGGTGGAAATCTATTTCATTTAAATAGGGCAGTACCTTTAGCCTTTGTGTTCAAGTTAGCTGAAAAGGCAGTTTTTAATCATCATTATGTCATGTTATGATATGTTTGTAGTTTGTTAGTCTGCTTTCCACTGTGGAACTGTGACAGACTGGCCAGGGAGTCTGCAGGTTTAACCACTGGTAAATGTGGTTTGTACATTTCAGCCAGAGTGGTGGTAGGGACTTTACAGTGGATTTTAGCACTAAGGAACAAGAACAAAATAACAGGGTAGCTGCTAGTCCCTCACCAATCACTTCTGATAGTAATTGCATGTTGTGATGGAATCTGTGGTTTCAAAGTTTGAGTTTCTTTGAGGCAGAGCCTAACTGAAAATGGAAACTAAAAACAAAATCTGAAAAGGGAAACTGGAAACAGAGAGAAAGGAAACAGACCCTATCAGTTTCTAAGGAAACAAAAACTGAGACTGGAAACTAAAACTTCTATGTGAACTGAAATTGGTTGAGGTTACAGTATATAAAGGATGCAGAGCTATCCAAGCTTAGTAATAGCAGGTGATGAGTCCAGAGGTGAAATACAGACAAGCTGAAGAAGACAGCATCCAGATCCAGAAGCTGAGAATAAGTTTGTGCAGCTGTTTCTCTTACTTAACAACAATATTGTTGGATCCATGCCATCCAGACTGTCACAAGCAGAGTTGAGGAGGTTCTGTAGACGAGTGTCATTTTTGGTGAAAACTGTGTTCATGGAACTCAAGTTGGTTGCAAGCTGTTAGCTGAGGACCAGGCTATAACCTAAAAGAGCTGAAATTATTTTTTAGGAAGATAGAGTTTTGAAAGACTTTGTGACTGAGTTTGATGACTTATGTGCTGAGTAGACTGCTGAGCCAATTCTGAGGATCTGTCTTAGTTGTATCTGCCATTCAATGTAATTTACAGTTTATAATTAGTGCAATTTGTATGTTAATTCATGATTAGCTTATGTTGATTCTGGGTGTTAAAAGAGTATAGTGTGGTGAGCTAACATGTTTAGTGCTTGCTTTGTTGACATGTGCATAGTAAATGTTCTGTTTTAAACCATGGAATCTTGTGGCTTCATTCTTTTAGTAAGTAGCTTGATGTCATTCAAAAAAAAAGTTATTGCTCTCCACGAGATTGTAATAAAGTGAAAACATGATTACATTCAACCTCTGCCCACAGCTGAATATGCTGCTGACATTAGACTGGCATATGATAATTAGGCATTGAGATATGAAGTGTTTCTGAGAATTAATGATGAAAGCACCAACTCCGATCTCTGGTATTGATATAAATATTTCCAAATGACACTTTATTTTCCAGCTCTATTCTGGGAAAAGAAGTCTGTTTGAATAGATCATGTAATTCTTTATCTTCTTACATTCTGTACCTTTTGAAAAGCTGCAGCAAAAAATGGACTGAATGATATCGCTGGAGAGTCCATTAGTTGTAATTATAGTTGCTATGTTGTTGGTAGCTATTTGTGAAAATGTTCCGATCATTGAGTTTCTTAATATACATGAGATTTAGGATTAGAGTGGAAGGACACTCCCTTTTGTTGGAATAATCATACCAAAATGCTGCTAAAGAAAGATGCGTGCCAAAGCAAATATGTTTCGCAAGGCTCTGCACCCATGAAAATTATTTCCTAAAATGGCTCGAAGTACTTCCTGGCTATAATAGTTTTACAGGGCGACATAGGATTTATTAGAATCTATGAGCCAGGTATTTTCCGTCTGCAATGGAAACTCAGAAGAGTATAAAGGATCACAAATGTGCTGTAGAACTACTTTCATCCCATCAGCCATGCGCTATTGATTTTCTTATATTTTCCCAGATCCCATTGGACCACGTTTTTTACAAATGAGAAGTCAGAATTTTTATAAAAGCAAAATACTGCAGATGCTGGAAACCTGAAACAAAAATTGCTGGAAAAAACTCAGCAGGTCTGACAGCATCTGTGGAGAAAGACAGAGTTAACGTTTCAAGTCCGAATGACTCTTCTCCAGAACTCAGAATTTTTACTTTGTTTCGATTGTTGGCTAGATTTGAACAATGCCAACTTTTGAATAACTGGTAACACTTGACAACAGTCTGGTAAGGACTTCCCCAAGCATCTTTCCCCTGGATGCTCCATCACGCAGAGGAGAGCATGTGGTATACTCAGATCAGTAAATGACCTAAACAAGCAATCAGAACCTCTACCCGCTCCAGACCAGTTCCCCATTTACATATTATGACCACTTGGCCTTCCTAAATCCATAGTAATGATCTGTAAGCAATTTGTCATGTCCTCATCATAAAAATGTTAAGTGATTTTGAAACTTTTACTACATTTCTGAGTAATTGTGAGCAAGCCTGAGTTCATTGTGGGTTGGAAGAGGAAAACCTGGTGTTCCAAAGATGCTGCAACAGGCCTCAGAATTGCCTCTGCAATCCCAAACTAAACTCTGTTGACATAGAGAGATGTTACGGCTGCCAACCCTTCAGGAATCTCCAAAGGTCTCCAGAAATTAAAAATTAACCTCCAAGACATTGCCTCTAGCAACCAGTGAAGAAAATAATTGGGGCTTTTTAAAAGTGTGTACTTTTTTTTTCATTTTCATTGAATAGTTTTTATTAGTTATGGAAATATTGGAGGTAGGGAAAGGAACAGTCAAGAATCATTCAATCAGAAAAGAATAGTCTGTTCACTTTCATGTTAGCCTAAGAAGGTGTAACTCTGGAGGATTAATGTGTTTGAGTGACCAATGGTGGAAGCATGGGGGCAAGACAGTTGTGAGTCTGGGGTTTTGGTTTGAAACCTCCTGGAATACTTTCAACCAGAGTTGGTCACCCTAAGAGGAATAGAACCAAGACCAGCAACTTCCCCAGAAGGGTGGGGTCTTGTCTTGTTTGGGGATACTAGTACAAATGCTAGTGAAACCATGGGCGGGATTTTCCAGCCCTGCATGCTGCCAAGATTGTCTGTTCCAGCTGAAAGTCAATGGACTTTTGTCTGGGCTGCTGAACCTGCCGTGGCAGGATATGGGTCTGGAAAATCCTGGCCCATATTCCAGCATAAATCAACAGCATCAAGAAAGGAGGCAAGAAATGGAGGTCGAGGGAAGGAGTACAAGGCTGCACTAATGCGATCTTCTTTAATGGAGGCCATAACAAATAATGACACTTATTTTAAGGACATCTGCCACATCTAGTGAAAGCTTAAGGAAAAACATTTTACAACAGAGAAAAATAATCTAAAACAATTAGAGGAAAGGGATTGCTGGAGACCAGCTGTAGAGCTATCAGTAGAAATATCTGGGCAAAGGGCCCAGGAGCTGGATTTATTTCCTCATTAAAGCAAATAAAGAGACTGGGGGAAGCCAAGCCAGTAATCTTACTGGTGCAACTGAATCAGGCTGCTGTATGTAAATAATTTTTTCAAAATGATCAAAATATATAAACCTTGGGGTGTTGGTGATGATGGCAAGGACATATTTATTACCCTTCCCTGAGAAGGTGGTGATGGAATGACTTCTTGAAACATGGAAGTCATTGTGGTAATGGGAATGTTGTGTGATCTAGCCATTGTAGATGCTAAAACTGTAATAAAAATGTTAGTGCTAGGTGGCAGAAAATGGGCCAGAATTTCAAACTAACCTGCCGGCGGCTTTTTAGGTGGTGGGGTGGGGAGCATGAAATTGAAGGAACAAGATTCCCTCTGGATTCCTGCCCACCTTGACCTCACAGCGATTTTATGCTGAGGCGGGCAAAGCCTTGGACGTGACGCCCACCCTTACCCCAATTGAGGCCCATAAGTGGCTAATTATTGGCCACTTAAGGGCCGTTTTCCACCCAGCTTCAATTCTTAGGCGGGTGGGAGGAATCACCTGGTGCGAGGGAAGCCCGAGAAAGAATGGGCTTAAATCTTGGGCTGGAGGAGGGGTGGGGGGGTGCACTTCCATCAGAAGCCTCCTCTGACTGCTGGCGCCGCTTCCCCCCACACCAGCCCCACTTAAGTTCCATTGGCCACAGGACATCCCCCACCACCCTCCAGCCTTTCCAACAAACCCCTGACTACCCTTCCGACACCCACAGTGGCTGCCCCACCACACCATGGAATACCCTCCCAACATCTCTACCACAGCCGTGACTATCCTCCTGACCCACTGACTGACCCACCACATCCCCGGCTATCCTCCCAACTGCCCCACCACACCACCGGCTACCCTCTCAACAACCCCAACTGCCTCACCACACCCCCGGCTACCCTCCCGACCCCCCCAACTGCCCCATCACACCCCCAACTACCCTTCCAACACCCCCAACTGCCCCATCACACCCCTGACTACCTTCCCAACCCCCAACTACCCCACCATACGCATGACTACCCACCCGACCACCCTGACTACCCTCATCCTGACTATGCCCCCTCCTCCCAATTTCTCCCGGACTAGCCTCTCCAACCCCCCCAACTACCATCCTGACCCCACAACTACTCCTGATTACCCTCACTACCCCCAACTACCTTCTTGGCCCTCCCCCGACTACCCCTCACCCCACTGACAACGTCCGATAACCCCCACCCCACCAACTACCCTCATAACACCCTCGACTTCCCCATGATTACCCTCCCTGCCCCCCAACTACGCCCTACCTCCCTGACTGCTCCCCTGATTACCGTCACCACCTCCTGACCCCTCTGACTAGCCCCCATCCCACCAACCATCCCCAACTATCCCTCATCCCACCAGCTACTCTCCAATTAATCCCGCTCCCCCCCAACCAATCTCCCGACACTCCGACTACCCTCCACCCACCACCCCCCCCCGACTACCTCCGATTACCCTCCCACTCCCCGACTATCCTCCTGACCCCCCCCAGAATACCCCCCTCTTCCCTGAGTACTCCCCAACTCCCCCCCACAACCCCATGCTTCCCCCCCACAACCCGTTCTACAAAACCCCACCCCCCCTACACCGCGCCTGCCCCTATCATCCTACCCACTTAACTTACACACTTACCTTTTTCCTGACTTCTCAAAATGGCTGGGACCTTTAACATTATCTGCTTTACAGCAGCTAGTGTTATAAAAAGGTTTCACATCTCCCGAAGCTGGAGTCAGGAGGTTGGCTGAAAAATGTGCAGCTCCCAATTAAGGTAACTAAAAAGGAGCGGAGTGCCAATCTGACTGTGATTGTCAATCCTCAGAAGTTCTGGCCCAAGATGTCCAGCAAGAAAAGAATCAAAGTTCGTTATGGGTAATGAACAAGACTGCGGGAGTAGGAGAGCATATTAATAGTAATGATCGCAACATAGTAATGTTTAAGATTAGGATTGAGAGTGGCATAATTAAGACAAAGTTAACAGATAGGAAAAAAGGAAATTAAATTGGAACTGAGAAAGGTAAACAGGAGAAAAACTTGAAAAGCAACAAATGGGAAAATCTTTAAAAGGATAATCTACGAAGAGAACGGACCCTGTGTATGTTGGAGAAAAAGGAACTTGTGAATGTTTTAGTGAATTAACTCTATGCATATTCTAGAGAATGAACCATGTGTATATTATAGAAACAGATGCTGTGTACATTATAGGAAACAAACCCTGCGTATTTTATGCAAAAAAGATCCTATTATAGAGTGCTATTGCGAGCACTCTGTGTATGTTGGAAAGAATAGACATTGTGTGTATTGGAGAGAATGGACTCTGTGTATGTTGGAGAGAATGGACATTGTGTGTATTGGACAGAATGGATTCTGTGTATGTTGGAGAGGATGAACATTGTGGCCTGAATCTTCGGCTCGGCGAGTGAAAGCAGGACCTGCTCGCCGAGGCATAAAGTGATATGGGGTGACATCGGCTACACGCCCGCCGAACTGTCAAAGTCCTATTAAGGAGAATATATGTGAAAGAGCACATTCCCTGACTCAGGGACCCCTCTCCCCACCCACCCCAGCCCGCACAGGGAGCGCTCAGCGCTTCTGGGCGCACATCACGCTGGGCAGGCCTTAAATGGCTTGCCCATGTAAAATAGTGATGCAGATCTGATTGGGGGTGCGCCCTGACCCCTGCCCATCAGAATGGACATTCTGTATATCGGAGAGAATGGACATTCTGTATATCGGAGAGAATGGACATTCTGGATATCGGAGAGAATGGACATTCTAGATATCGGAGAGGATGGACATTCTGGATATCGGAGAGAATGGGCAGTCTGTGTGTCGGAGGGAATGGGCAGTCTGTGTGTCAGAGGGAATGGGCAGTCTGTGTGTCGGAGGGAATGGGCAGTCTGTGTGTCGGAGGGAATGTTCACTGGGTGTATTAGAGAGGATGGACACTGTGTATGTTGGAGAGAATGCACCCTCTATATATTGTAGAGAATGAATCCTGTGTGCATTATAAAAACGGATGCTTTATATATTATAGGAAACAGACCCTATTGATACAAAACAGATCCTCGATGTGTTATGGAGCGAAATTGGGAGGAAAGAAGTTTAACAAACAATTAAACTAACTTGGATTGTTTGCACATTAATACATATCTTTGTAAGAGTTTCATATTGATGCTAAGGAAGTCCTGCTTACATAAAATATATAAATTCTGGACTTTTTATTCTAGTCCTTCCTTAGTGATGCAGTCCTTCCAGAGTTACCCTTCTTTATGTTAACACTTTGCTGTTGTTGTTCCCATGTTCTGTCTCAGTTACATCAGGGAACAAATCAACAAAAGAGGTTCAGCTGCCCAAACCTTTCAACACCTATTCCAAAAGTAATCAAAAGCAAACTGTCAATTGCAAGTTTTGGTACCACACAAGTGTCAGGCAATGACGATCTCCAACAAGAGAGAATCTAACCATCTTCCATTGACATTCAATGGCATTAACATCATTGAATTCCCCACTGTCAACATCCTAGGGGTTACCATTGACCAGAAATTGAACTGGGCTAACCATTTAAATACTGTGGCTACAAGGCTCAAAATTCTCCAGCGAGTAACACACCCCCTAACTCCCCAAAGCCTGTCCACCATCTACAATGCACAAGTCAGGAGTGTGATGGAATACTCTCCATTTGCCTGAATGAGTGCAGCTCCAACAACAATCAAGAAGTTCGACACCATCCAGGACAGAGCAGCCCATTTGATTGTCACCCCATCCACCACCTTTAACGTTCACTCCCTCCACTACTGATGCTCTGTGACAGCAGAGTGTACCATCTACAAGATGCACTGCAGCAAGTCACCAAAGGCTCCTTCAACAGTACATTTCAAACCCACGTCCTCTACCACCGAGAAGAACAAGGGCAGCAGATGCATGGGAACACCACCATATGCAAGTTCCCCTCCAAGTTTTACACCATCCTGACTTGGAAATATGCCACTGTTCCTTCACTTTGGCTGGGTCAAAATCCTGGAACTCCCTTCCTAACAGCACTGTGGGTGTACCTACACCACATGGACTGCAGTGGTTCAAGAAGGAAGCTCACCACCACCTTCTCGAGGGCAATTAAGCCCAGCCAGCAACACGCACATCCCATGAATTAATTTGAAAAAAGGAATAGTAGACAGTGTGGATGTTATACAAAGTAATGGACCTTTGTCTATATGTTAACTATTATCTGTGCAGTTATTATGTACAAAAAGACATTAACAGTCTGTAATAGGATGATGCACATACTGTGGTGCAACCTAAAGCCAGAGATGCCTGATAAGGATGTTATGACATCTTAAACAATTTTGCCAATTTACCAGTTTATTTAAAAGGGAATATTCAACTCTTTTTAATAGGCTGTCCTTTCAATTTGCTTATCTATTTTTCTAGCAGCATTATGGAAGTGGCTGTTCTCCTTTAAAAAGATGCTGCTTCCCAATCCATATAGATAGTACCAATGTTAATAGGGTGGAGCTTGACTTTAAGGCATTTCACCTTATGATGTAGCGCTGAATTGTTATGTGTAGATTGTAATCTTGTCTCAGTAATGGTCTTATTATGATTCCCATAGAGACTGATAACTTTTGAAAAGAAATTGAAATTTCCAGTTAATAACTGAAAGAATGGCATGTCAAGATTTCACGCTTTAAGACATTTACTGTAATAATTGACTAAAAATACCTGTAACTAAACATTTTTTCAGGCAATTTACACTTTAAACCACAGAACAGAATACCCCCATCCCCCCTTTTTATTCATAGCCCAACCAAATAAACACACTTCACAAGTATACTTTACACCAGAGATTCAATTTTCCAAGAATCAATCTAAAGTGATTCTTAACTCCCAAGGATTTATTCATGTTCTTTCCTTTTTTCAGCCTGGTAACTTGCAATCTCAGAGCTGCCTTTCACAATTAGGTTTTCTTTCCCAGTGTTGTGAATATCTAGATCATGATTTATCTGTTTTAGAATGTAACTTTTAGTTTTAGGAATTAACATTTTAACTATAGATGTATGGTGGCATTGGCTTGAGAAACGGGTGAACACAACTCTGGTCTAAATGCAGCTCCAAAAAGCCTGTGTCTAGTACACTTAACAGGTAGCCTGTGCTTATTCAATAAGGTCAGAGTTCACAGAAGGAACATTTGAACAATGGATGACCTATTGTTTGGCTTGTGGTAGAGCCAAAAAGTCTCCACTTACTTCAGTAAAAGATTTATATTATGAATGTTGATCCAAGATGAAAAGAGATTGGGGGCTGTTGGTCAACAAGGGAGTTCCTGGATAGGGGCAGAATTTCTGGAGAAAGGGTTGTAAACTCCATTGACAACATAAATTATTCATATGGGTTACAGAATCAAAGATTTGGGTTGAAGATAAAATAATTAATTTATATTTCTCTTTGTGAGGACATCCCAAGGTGTGCTATAGAGATGGGCGGTGGGGTGGGGGAGTAGAAGGTTCTTTTGTTTAAGTTGTCTGGGTGTTTTCTCACAAATCAGGAAGTTGCAGTTTTGCTTTGGTGTACATTGCACCTTGCTGGATTAAGAGAGCCAACTGAAGATAATTGTTAGTCAGGCCTGCACTTTAAGCAGAGAAAATATGAACTTTATTGTTTATCACATGGAATGTGGGTGGGCTCAAGCTCAGTTTAGATTTTGTGAAGGGGAAAGCAGCTGGGGGTTTGCCTAGTTGGCAGCTAGAGAAAGAAATCTGGAGTGATCCTCAAAGAGCTTTGTGGCAGAAAAGCTTCCAGCAGAGCTAGCTTCAAAAGGTGTGAAAAGTCATTGGGCTATCTGCCAACAACCAGAACAAGGGGCTGAGGCATCCACAGTCATGAGGTTGTAAAGCCTTGGAGGGCTGCTTTTCCAGAAAGATAATGGAAGGGTCCCCATAAAACCTTACCTCGGAGAATAGCTGGAGTACTTAGGGAAATTAAAGTGAATTCCGAAGCGTTGTGGCGTACCTTTGGGTTGGTCCCTAAAGATTTTTGAAATGTATAAGGGAACTCTTGGGGTGGTGGTGGGGTGGGGGAGTGGGGAAACGATGGTGGTGGGGAAGTAAAATGTATAAATAAGTTCTTAGCATAAGTAAGTTATAAACTATATTGTCAAGTTAATAGTGCTTGTTTGGTTAATTCTTTTTATATACATTAAAATTTGTTTTTTAAAAACATGAAATCTTGTGGCATTGCTTTTTCCATTAATCACGGGGCGCTCATATTTCTTTTTAAACATTCTAAACGGTCTCTGACAGGATCGTAATATCGGAGAATCTCCCTCTTGTCCGAGCTAGGCAACTCTTGCAGCTTTGTTTTAACTCCCCACAAATTTGGTCTTTTCAACCCGAGTGTGACCTCCCACCAATAATCCTGCACGCAACCATAGAAACATTTTGGTACCTAGCTGTTGCCCCGCTTCCAGATCCAGGCAAGCTCCCAAAAACTGTTTGTGATAGTCAGTGATATTCTTGGAAAGTCTATAATCAGATCTTTATAATAGCTTCCTCTGCATTCTTCCCCATGGCAATGTAAATCACATGGGCCTTGTATCTAGGTAGAAATGCTGATTATCTATCCTTGAGAGACTAATTTCTATTTATCTTGGAACGACATGGACTGTTTAAAGCACAGTTGTTTACAATCCAACATTCTCAACACTTTTCTGGGATTTGGAGACACACACTATCCACTGTTAGCATATAGACTGTTGCCACTGTCTCCAGGCATAAATACATTGCGCCTCCTTCTTCCCAGTAAAACAGTCTAAGCCTTTCTTTGATCTCTAACAATCAAACCACTCAGGTAGACTTCAGAAAAGGTCACGTTGCCCCCTTCATTTTACCTTAAAATTAAAGACACAGTTCAAAATCATAACAATCTATAAACCTCATAATTGTAACATACTGTTTTAGTTTGATCAGTTCATGTTTTAATACTCTGAGCTCAATTTGTCTGTGAATCTAGAATGTAGGTGCACTATTCAAATGAGACACTTCTCAAAGCTTAAGGCAGTTTTCACCTCTGAACAAGTTGTTAACACGCTACTTCCATAATTGTTAGAAAAGTTAACATTTAGGGTGGTGGATATTTATTTACTCAATTACACAGTATGCTAGGATATTTGTTAGACTCTCCCTTATATTTATAACAATCTATAATCCTTTGAGATATCTGCTTTCCTCCAATTCTGACATTTTGCGCATCTCTGATTTTCATCGCTCCACCAGTGGCAGTGTGCCATCAGCTTCCTGGGCCCTAAGCTCAGGAATAGTCTCCTGAAACCTCACTGCCTCTCTACCCCTCTTTCCCCCTACCTCTTTGATCAAGATTTTGGTTGCTTGTATTAATATTTCCTTTTTGGCTCTATGTCAATCCTTGCTTGATAAAACTCCTTTTAAATACATTGGGACATTTTGCTATGTTAGAGGCACGATAAAACTGCAAGTTGTTGTCTTTTTGAGAATTGAAAAGGTATTTTCGGACATCCTGAATAAAATTGAACATTCTATCTGATTGATAAATTGCATTAATTTTTTCATATAATCAAATTCTATATGTGTGTGTGGACCATGCAAATGAAAATGTGTTACCACAAACAAACAAGGAGGAGGTGCATTTATGAGAGAGAAAGGGAAGAGAAAGAGGTAGCAGGATATAGATAAATATATATTAAATAATTTGACATTGGAAACTTTGAGTCCCTCCTAATTGGTGATAAAACAGGGTAATACCACTGTTTACAAAACCTGATGGTGGAGATTAATGTTCTTATTTTGAAGAGCACCTAATTGTGTTTGGTGCCTTTTACCTTCTTTATTTAAGGACTAAATCTTAAAAATCTATTTGTCCTAAGAGTAACCTATGTTCACCTCTCTTGTTAAGGGACAGCAAAATTTCCCAAATTTGGTGATAGCTTATGAGACTATGAGCTTAATTTTGGATGTGCTGCCGTCCCCACGCACCCCCCTCACTAAAAAGTCAGGATAAGCCTACCCTATGATCCCGATGGCTGCCCCGCAGCAATTTAACATTGAGAGCAGCATTAATTCCATAAAGATGAGACATCCGTCCCTATCTCAGAGGAAATCCCACCTCAGACAGCTGTCAGCCAATCAGATAGCCGGCAGCCCTGTAGTCCCAGCAGCACCAGATGGGCACGGTGGCCACTGCTGGGACTACAAATTAAAGAGCCCGGGTAAGTCCATGGCTGGTGGTCTCAGACAGTGGGGTAGGGGCCTGGTTCAACTGGCCAGGGGGGCAGGGTTAAAGGGGGCATGAACTTTGAATGGGGCTGCCTCCAATAGGAACACCCAAAGGAAGTCACTCCCTCGTCCATCAGCAGCCCACGCAGCTAAAGCTGTGGGCTTACTACGTGACATCGGCCTCCCCCACCGCAGGTAGAATACCAGCTGGGCTAGGATAAGCCTCTTAAATGGCCATTATTGGACACATACAGGCCTCCATGGGCTCAAGGGCAGGCCACTGATACCTTCATCGTTCTCCCCACCAACCCTGTAAAATTTCATACAGGTTGGGAGTGGATGGACAGGCAGTGGGCAGGCTGCCCTCTGAATTTCACAAGCCCCCCCAACCTTCAAATCCACTGGCAGAGGAGCATAAAATCCATCCGTATGTTTGATTCTTCATGGATGATCCTTCATTTGTATTTTACATGTTTTAACTGAAGGTTGATTTGTTTGGTTGGGGCAAGGGGGTGAGTGTTGGTGACAGCAATTAAGGAGATTATTGTGAGATGGAAATGGTTTAGTCAACTAATCATGCAATACATGGCAGGCATCGAGTTCTCAGGCACCTTATGCCTCCTTCACTCGCATCAAGATTTTTTCTTCCTTTAAGCCCTTCACTTGCTGCTTAGGAATAAAGAGATCTGAAGACCCTTGCATGAAGTATGTAAGTAATTAGGCACAGTAACTGTTGGGTAATTTTAGTTAGATGGCTGTGTTATGAAACAATAAAATACTCAGTTTAATCTCAGGTGCTAAATTACCCCAATAAATCATTCCAATTATTCCCAATTAAATCAGATGATGATAGCAGTTCAAATTTGGATTGGCCATATTGTTCAGCACAAAAAGCAAAGACATTGATTAGCCAGAGGAATTAATTCAAAAGTTACGGTAGTAAAGGTGCCACGATAGGAGAGTAACTGTGGAATAAGAGTGACAAGATAGTGGAACTTGTACTTGTATGTTAGATTCTACATGAAATAAAATGACATGGGAATGGAAATTTCAACTTTGGTGATTGTGTAACATGACTGACAGTAGATCCACCACTTGTATGCACCCACTGGGCAGAATTTTCTGCACCCTGAAATATTTCAGGGACCATCGGGACCATTTACAGGTTCTGGCCCACACGGGTCAGAGGTGCAGCGACAGGTGGCCAATTAAGAAGCTGCCTTCATGTTCGTCATCCAGTTAAGGATGGCAAGCGGGTTCCCAAGGCAGGAGGACCAACCAGAGGGTCTGCAACATTTGACAGATGGCTGTCCTGCCAGGTAAGGTTGGCATTGCTGATGCAGGTAGAGGATGATGAGGATGCCTCAAAATGAAGACGCCCTCAGAAGACTGTCAAAGATTTGAAAATAGGGAAGACCTACAACCCTTACTGCCATCCACAAGAATAGTCATCGCCCAGGCAATGTCCTTTGCAATCATGTGGATTAATAATAAAGCCAGTGAGATGAGGGGCTGATGACCCTCTGGCCTGCTGCTGGGAGACCACCTCCCAGTTGCTGCTGCCCTTCAGACTAAGTGAGGGGATGCTCTGACACTTCGAGAATCTGCTGCCAAGTGGGTAGACACTGCCACTTAGAATCCACCTCTGGCAAGATCGTTTGGAGTCAAAAATGGGTAGGGAGCCCAACCTGGTGCTCTATTCACTCGATTCACTCCCAGTCCTGCCTCCAAACCTGGCTCCATGGGGTCAGGAAGATTCCAGAAACATAGAAACATAGAAAATAGGAGCAGGAGTAGGCCATTCGGCCCATTGAGCCTGTTCCACTATTCATCATGAACATGGCTGCTCATCCAACTCAATAGCCTGCTCCCGCTTTCTCCCCATATCCTTTGATGCCTTTCATCCCAAGAGCTATATCTAACTCCTTCTTGAAAACATACAATGTTTTGGCCTCAACCACTTTCTGTGGTAGTGAATTCCACAGGCTCACCACTCTCTGGGTGAAGAAATTTCTCCTCATCTCAGTCCTAAATGGTCTTCTCCGCATCCTCAGACTGTGACCCCTGGTTCTGGACTCCCCCACCATCGGGAACATCCTTCCTGCATCTACCCAGTCTAGTCCTGTTAGGATTTTATAGGTTTGTATTAGATCACCCCTCATTCTTCTGAATTCCAGCGAAAATAATCCTAACTGACTCAATCTCGCTTCACATGTCAGTCCTGCCATCCTAGGAATCAGTAAACCATCCCTGCACTCCCTCTATAGCAAGAACATCCTTCCTCAGATAAGGAGACCACAACTGCACACAATATTCCAAGTGTGGTCTCACCAATGCCCTGTATAATTGCAGCAAGACATTCCTGCTCCTGTACTCGAATCCCCTCGCTATGAAGGCCAACATACCATTTGGCTTCTTTACCGCCTGTTGCACATGCATGTTTACCTTCAGTGACTGGTGTGCGAGGACACCCAGGTCTCGTTGCACATTCCCCTCTCTCAATTTATAGCCATTCAGATAATAATCTGCCTTCCTGTTTTTGCTACCAAAGTGGATAACCTCACATTTATCCACATTATACTGCTATGCATTTGCCCACTCACTCAGCTTGTCCAAATCACACTGAAGCATCTCTGCATCTTCCTCACAAATTTGTGTCGTCTTCAAATTTGGAGATATTACATTTAGTTCCCTCATCTAAATCATTAATATATATTGTGAATTCTGTGCCATGCTGCTAAATCCATTCTGCCTAAGTTTTCAGAAAAAGCATATCCTTAGATAAAATGAAAACAATCAGGGGCCTAACCTTTGATGTAGCAACACACCTCTTAAATTGTATGCTTAGTGATAAAAGCATGATTCTTTAGAATTGATACTTCACTGAGGTACTCTTCTCATCTCATCAGCAAACACAAGCTAAAAGTTTCCCAATCCCATTCATCATAATAGTTCATATGGGGGGGGAGTCGGTGGTGTAGTGGTCATGTCATGGGACTCATAATCCAGAGACGCAGGACAATGCACTAGGGGCATGGGTTCAAATCCTACCATGGCAGCTGAATTCAATTAATAAATCTGGAATTGTAAAACTAGTCTCAGTAATGGTTACCACGAAATTCTCATCAATTGTCAAAAAAGCCCATCTGGTTCACTAACCAGCCATCTTTACCTTGTCTGGCCCACAAGGGAAATTAGGGATGGAAAAATATTTTTAAAAATTGACGATTTAACATGAAGGCTGTGGCTCCTACCCAATGTTTGGAAAGTTGGGAGCAGGCCTGCCTCTGCGGGCCCTGGAAGGTACAACACTATTCTGAGGGCCTTAGGCAATTAGTTGCTCATGGCTTTTGCTTCCCTGAGGCAGGATGTCCCACCTCCAACAGCTGCCAGTCAATCAGAGGGCTGGCAGCTCTTCAGTCCCAGCCGTGCCACCAGGAGCAATGGCCACTTTCGACTGTGCAGCCTGTTCTAGACCAAGCCAGCAGTGGGGCGAGTTTGCTGCGACCAGTCAGGCAGGCCTCGGTGGGGGGGTGTGCGGGTGTGAGTGTGTGATTGAGAGAAGTGGCATGGGTATTGAAGGTTAGGGGGATCCCTTTCTGCTGGGTTTTGCTCTTCATGGGGCAGCTTATGAGCTTCAACTGGCCTAAGGCCTTGCAGGCTGCCTAACACCTACCCCACCGCTGGTAAAATATCAGTGGAAGCAGGTAGATGACAGACATGTGTAAACCACCCCCCCCATCCTGATTTTACCCCAGCCCCTCCATCAGCCAGCCTGCTACGGTTGGGCTGGGGGGTGATGAGGTGGTATGGTGGGTGGAGGGATGTGATGGGGAGCGTAAAATTCTGGCCATGGAGAATTTAGCCTTATTACCCCATGAATATTTAATCTCTGGATCTGGATGATGCTAGCAAGAATACATTTATTACCCACCCATTGTTTGTCAATCTGAATAGATGGTGGGCTGCTTTCTTGCTTCATAGCAATTGCTATTCTACTTCAGAAGACCTTGAGTCAAGAAATAGTAAAATATTAAAATTAAAGTTGCTTTTTCTCAGTGCAGGAAGCATTCATAACAAGAGAGACAAATTAATGGCCCAATAGAATTTAATGGGTTTGATCTAATAGCCATTACAGAAATGTGGCTGCATGTGGTATTAAGGGGCACTTAGAACATTATAATATGGCTAGGGAGAATGAACATGGTTTTATGAAAGGGAAATCATGTTGGATGAATCTATTAGAGTTTTTTTTTTCAAGGATGTAACCAGTAGAGTGAATAAAGAGGAACAGTGGATGTAGTATATTTGGATTTTCAAAAGGCATTCATTAAGATGGCCCACAAAAAGCCATTACACCATTTAAGGACTTATTAGGGCTGAAGGGCGTAATATATTCTCATCCTAGATTCTGGAGTGTTGCCAGCAAATTGGAAATTAGAAAATGTAATACTGCTATTGAAGAAAGGAGGGAGAGAGAAAATAAGGAACTACAGGCCAGTTAGCTTGACATCAGTCATCAGAAAAGTGCTGGAATCTATTATTAAGGAAATCTTATTAATGCACTTAGAAAAGCGTAGAATGATTAGAACAAATTAATATGGTTTTAAAAAAAAGAAATGATGCTGAGCAAATTTATTAAAGTCTTTTGAGGATGCAACTAGTAGGGTAAATAAAAGGGAACCAATAGATGTAGTATACCTGGATTTCCAAAAGACAGTCGATAAGGAGAGCTGGATACCCGATGGTGCAGGAAGAATATACCTGAGGTGAGGAGAAATCTCCTCACTCAGAGGGTTATGAATCTTTGAAATTCTCCATTGAGTATACTCAAGGCTTGAAATCAATAGATTTTTGGAATCTAAGGAAATTGAGGAAATTGAGGGATATGGAGATTGAACAGAAAAGTGGATTGGAGGTCGAATTCAGCCATGAACCAACAGGATGGTGGAGGAGGTTTGAGGGGCCGCATGGCCTACTCATGCTCATACTTCTTATGCTTCTTAAATATACCCAAACAAGTTATGGGTTGTAGGCCAGACTGGAGAGGTATTGAAGAACAATGACTCAGTTAATTGTGGATTTTTTTGCAGCAATACCCTGTCTGCTTTCATGATGGCCCTGCTCAGAAATTACAAGCTGAATTCGGTTTCAAAACTTATTGTGGTGGACATTGAACTTAAAGCTTGTGGGTTGTTCATCAAATTTCCCAACTACTACAACACTGTACTTGTATCAGTTCAAATTATTGGGCTTGTATAGAGGCTCTATTCTGCCAGTGCTGGCTTTCTTTTAGATTTATCTATCCCTTTTACCTTGCCTTTCTTTTTTTAATTTTCCAGAAGAATATCTTGCATTAGGTAGCTCTTTTCACAACTACTAAGACATCTCAAAGTTCCTCATAGCCAATTATGTACTTTTGAAGTGTAATCACTGTTGTAATGTAGGAAACACAGCCGCCAAGCTGCACACAATAAACCCCCACAAATAGCACTGTGATAATGGTCAGATAATGGGTTTTTGTGATGTTGATTGATGGATAAATAATGGCCTAGACATTGGGGATAATCCTCCTGTTCTTCTTTCAAGTAGTGTCATAGAGTCTTTTACATCCACCCGAGCAGGCATGTGGAGCCTTGGTTCAATGTCTCATCTGAAAGATGGCACCTTCCAAAAATGCAATACTGCGCTGAAGTGTCTGTCTTGATTTTAAGTCCTGGAATGGAACTGGAGTCCAGAATATTGTGACTCAGAGGCAAGTGTGCCACCCACTAAGTCACAGCTGAGCCTCTCACACTTCAAAGGTGACAGGTGTTATTCTTCCCCTCTCGCCAAAGAGAAAATTTTAAAGACATCCTAGACAAATAAGCTATTCTTATGGAGTCAGGCCCATGGGTGACCAAAAAATAACTATCCTGAAGCATATACCATGACTATTGGACTGAGCACACTCTTCAGTATTTCCGTCCACTAACCCAGTCCACTAGCTAAAATATATATGAGTTAACGAGCATCTAGAGGTAATTCTGGATACTTGATCCAGCAGAATTCCTGAATTGGTTTGAAATCTCATCTCAGTATAAATTAGATAATTACTAACTTGGAAATCATGCTTCCACTAAGGTTTACAATTCTTTGGTGGGTTTGTTCTAAATACTACCATGTGTTAAAAATTTTGCCTTGTTTTAGTAAGAAATACCTGTTTTTATAGCAATTTATACATTTTAAAGCACTTAAGTGCCAAATTTTGCTTCTAAGTCAGAGGGTTGTAGTTCAAGCACCAAGGCCGGAATTTTACATTCCAAGGTTGGGTGTGTGCAATATTGAGGCAGCGGACGCATGCGAGACTTAGAGCTGCACCCGCTGACAATTGAAGGGCCAATTAAGACCATTAAAAAGCCTATTGAGCATTTTCACGCTTGGTGCGCAGGCAAAACTGGCAGGTGGGCCAATTTCTATCAAATTGTCATCCAAGGGTGGGAAAAAAGGCCCCCGGAGCACAAGCACTTTCATTTTCTTTGTGATTTTGCTACTGTCATGTTTTTGAGTTTTGCCAGATTTCCCTCTGATCGCCCTAGCTTTCTAAGCTGGTTCATCTATAAATCTGTGCCAAAGTTCCAAGAAAATAGATCAGTCTGTACAGACCATGGGGAACATTGATGTTTACAAAAGATATTGACCTTGAAAATCCATGGCCATTTGGCATATTGCCACTGTAATCAAATGGGGAGGGCAGAATCTTGAGCTGAGGGTAGGAGCTCACTGAACGGCAGACTCCCCATGACCCAGGCCTTCATTATGACCCAGCATACAGATACTGCAGGTTTGTCATTGGAAATGTCCCAACTGACCCAGCAGTAGATATGGAATATGACCAGATCCCTGCATAAGTAAAAACAGTTTTTTTTTAAAAGGATTCCCCGACAAAAGGGATAAACCACACTTTGTTTGCAGCCCCCAGCACCCCCTCACTCAATTCACCCTCCACCATGGCCACTATCCCAAGCTGCACTGCCTCAGCTGGGTAGTCCAGAACTGCTGCAATAGCAGGTAGACCAGATGCACCCTTGATGAAATGGGTATCTAACATGTTGGAGCATTCAGCTCTCTGGAGTTCAGTCGGTTATGGGTTCAAGTCCCACTCCAGAGGGTTGAGCACATGGGCTTACAGTCCCAGTGCAGTCCAGGGAAAGTGCTGCACTGTCTGTGGTGCCAGTGTTCAGGTGAGATATTAATCTGAGACCATATCTAGCCTCTCAGATAGATGTAAGAGATCCAACATTGCTGTCTATGGGAGCTTACTGTGAGCAAACTGACTGGCTGGCACATTCTCCACATTGTAACAGTGAGGCATTCTGGGACCTCCTGAAACCATGAAAGATGCTGGAGAAATACTTAGTTATTACTTTTTTCTTTCTTCACTGATATAAGTAAAACAGGGAACCCAACTCTTTCCCCCTCCCCCTACCCATTGCTTCCTTACTGCTGGCAGAAAGTTTAGTTAGATCAGTGGCAGATGCTGGACATGACTTGTAGATTTTTAAGGCATATTTCAGAGCTACTATTCAAATACATTGAGTCAGTGAAGGTTTTAGACAGGATCAGTTCATAGCTGCACTATTAACACCAAATTTGATTCCATGTTGTAGGATCTATCTGTTTTTCCACTGGAAGTTTAATTGAAGTTACCAAAATCATGGGGGATACCACTGGACCCAGCACCTGACTTGTTCCCACCCCTGCCGGCACTGTCAGACCAACTGGAAGACACGTTTTATGCTGGGTGGGCCTTAATTGGCCACCCAGGCTGAAATCGTGTTGAGAACACAATCTCACCCAGGAGCGAACTCTACATCCGCTTCTGGGCCCGCCAACATGGTGCACACGCCAATGGTGTAATTCAGGCCCATGTTGCTAATCAATTTATTTTTACTCCAGTAGAGAGGAGTTGCGAAATCTTTTGACTCAGGAGCAGGCAAAGTCACTTGCTTCTTGCATCCTGAAGACAAAACGGTGCTTGGCAACATGCTATATAATTCTATGTCCTTTCATTCACGATAGCAATCTACAATGCCAGCTGTCTATAGGTCTGCTTCAACTTAAGTGAGTGACTGTTCTGTCAATTTACGTGCAATGTACCGTTCAGGTGCATTTCGAGCCAGAATATAATTGTATGAATTTACAGCAACAATGTGCATTTACATAGCACCTTTAACAAAAATGTCCAAGGTGCTTTACAAGAGTACTATCAACAAAAATTTGACATTGAGCCTCATATAGCAACATTAGTTAAGATGCCCAAAGCCTTGGTCAAAGTGGTAGGTTTTATGGGAGCATCTTAACAGAGGATTGAGAGGATGAAAGGCAGAGATCTAGGGAGACAATTCCAGAGCGTAGGACCTAGGCAGCTGAAGGCAAGGCCACCAATAGCAGAGTAATTCAAATTGGGAATGCTCAAGAGGCCAGAATTGGGGGAGCACAGAGAACTTGGGGCTCTGTAGGGCTGGAGGAAATCACAGAGATGAGGAGGGGCAAGGCCACAGAGGGATCTGAAGACAAGAATAGGAATTTTAAAATTGAGGTGTTGCTTAACTGACAGCCAAAGGGAGATATATGAACACAACATGATGTGAACTAGGCTACAGTGAGCAGAGTTTTGAATGACCTTAATTGTGCATGGGTAAGCCAGGAATGCATTGGAATGGTCAAGTTTAGAGGTAACAGAGGCTTGGATAGGTAGCTGATTCAGCAGCAGTTAAGCTGGCAAGGCTGGAGTCTGAGGTGGAAATACACAATCTTGGTGATGGCACAGAAATGTGGTCAGAAAGTGATCTTGAGACTAAATATAACACCAAAGTTGAAGACAGTTTGGTTCAGTTCCAGACAGATGCCATGAAAGGGGGGAGTTGGTGGCTATGAAATGAAGTTTGTGGTGGTACTGAAGAAAATGGGTTCAGCCTTCCCAATATTTAATTGGAGTAAATTTCTGCTCATCCGCTACTAGGTATTGGACAAGTAGTCTGACAGTTTAGAGACAGTGGAGGGATCATGAGAGGAGTGATGAGGCAGAGTTGGGTATCGAGAGCCTAAATGTGAAAACCAATGCTGTTTTCATATGGTGTTGCTGAGAGACAGCATTTACATGAAAAATGTGAGGAGACCAAGGATACATCCTTTTGACAATGCGATGGTAATGGTACACAAACAGAAAGAGAAGCCATTGCAGATTAATTCTCTGGCTATGATTGGATAGATAAGAATGGAACAAGATGTTGTAGCTCCTCTAAGCTAGGTGACAGTGGAGAGGTGTTAGAACAGAATTTAGTTGTCAGCGTTATCAAGGGCTGTAGACGTGTTGAGGAGGACATGGAGAGATACTTTGCAAAGGATGTCAGTAATAATTGTGTTAGAGATATTTTGATACTATGGCGTGAGTGGAAACCTATTAGATGGGATTCAAAAATGAAATTCTTGGAAAGATGGGTGTGAAATTAGGAGGCTACAACATAACTTTGCAGGATAAAGGGAAGTTGGAGATGGGGCAGTAGTTTGCAAGGATGGAGGGGTCAAGAGTTTGCCTTTTTGAGCAGAGGGGTGGTGATGGCAGATTTGAAGGAGAGGGGAACAGCACTTGAGGAGAGAGAACAATTAATAATGTAAGCTAACATTGAAGCAAGGAAGGGAAATTGGGTGGTTGGCAGTTTGGTAAGAATAGGATCTAGAGAGCAAGAGGTGGGTCGCATCAACAAGAGGAACTCACTGAGGGCATGAGGAAGATAGGAGAGAAACTAGAGAAGTGAATTCAGTGTCGGGGCAAGGGAGAACCTTAGAAGAAGTTAGGCCCAGTGAACTGGGGAGAAGGGAGGAAAGCAGCAGAAGCAGCTGAACAAATGATCTTTATCCTTATAACAAGAAAGTTTGTGACCTCCTTGCACTTGTTAGAGGTGAGGGGGAGGAGGCAGGAGGGGGTGGTTTAAGAAGATGGTTTGTGGTGAAGAGAAATTTGGCATTATCATTGCATTCCTGGATAATCCTTGAATATCAGGCAGTTTTTGCATTGGCGAGCAGGACTCAATGATACTTTATGTGATCCTACCAGATCTGGAAATATATAACCAGTTATGTAATGTATACTATATTATATAATTATTTAATACATAACCAGTTGTCCACAAAGATGTTCAAATCTGCGACACTTAGACTTAAGGTAGTGAAGATGGGAATGGTGTACAAGGAGGAATGTTTTGAGTGAGAAAGTGTAATCAATTTAATGGGGACAAGGGTATGAAAGATGGTGGAGAGGGTGTTATTTTGCAAATCAAGAGCCGTAGAAATGTAATGATAAATCGAAGGCCAAAGGCTAGATAATTGGGAATTTAAACATACAGTTGTAAGAGATTTGAGGATGAATGTTTTTCTAGGGATGGATACAGAAAGAAATGGGACTCTGCTGGTGAAAGGGAATATGGGAAGAGAGTGACTTAAAGAAATGACCAGAGATTGCCTTATCAGTGACCATAATGATAAGAGTAGCAAGGCCACTTGATATAACAAGTTTACAGCACAGTAACAGGCCATTTGGCCCAACTGGTCTACGTTCATTGTTCACATGCTCCCCTCCTTCCATTTTACTTCATCTCATTCTATCAGATTGGCACAGGTTATTGTCAACATTATGAAGATGATTAATTGCTCTATCAAAGTTGCTTGTTTTCTTGC